>NC_083104.1:21020478-22326544 GCF_949774975.1 Lagenorhynchus albirostris | reverse complement strand
AAATGGACTTTCCGTACCAACAATTCTACATTCAGTCTGTATGCCCCAAGGAGAATGGGGAAAGCAGGAGAAGTCCTGAGAAAAGAGATTGAATAAGTTCAGTGTGATGAGGTCGTTTCTCTATAACAGGCTAAAAAGCACAGTGGAAGTCAGCATAGGGATAGCAGATTTGAGGAGAAATGGTACGTACATCCACAAAATTAGAAAGGGATCAGGCGTGGCGAATGTGCCTTTGTTTATCACATCCCTAAAAACTGAGGGTTTTTTTAAATAGAGCTGCAATGAATATTTTGGTATATGACTCTTTTTGAATTATGCTTTTCTCAGGGTATATGCCCAGTAGTGGGATTGCTGGGTTGTATGGCAGTTCTATTTTTAGTTTTTTAAGGAACCTCCAAACTGTTCTCCATAGTGGCTGTATCAATTTACATTCCCACCAACAGTGCAAGAGGGTTCCCTTTTCTCCACACCCTCTCCAGCATTAATTGTTTACAGATTTTTTGATGATGGCCATTCTGACCAGTGTTAGATGATATCTCATTGTAGTTTTGATTTGCATTTCATAATGATTAATGATGTTGAGCATTCTTTCATGTGTTTGTTGGCGATCTGTATATCTTCTTTGGAGAAATGTCTATTTAGGTCTTCTGCCCATTTTTGGATTGGGTTGTTTGTTTTTTTGTTATTGAGCTGCATGAGCTGCTTATAAATCTTGGAGATTAATCCTTTGTCAGTTGCTTCATTTGCAAATATTTTCTCCCATTCTGAGGGTTGTCTTTTGGTCTTGTTTATGGTTTCCTTTGCTGTGCAAAAGCTTTGAAGTTTCATTAGGTCCCATTTGTTTCTTTTTTTTTTTTTGCGGTATGCGGGCCTCTCACTGCCGTGGCTTCTTCCGCTGCGGAGCACAGGCTCCAGACGCGCAGGCCCAGCGGCCATGGCCCACGGGCCCAACCGCTCGGCGGCATGTGGGATCTTCCCGGACTGGGGCACGAACCCATGTCCCCTGCATTGGCAGGCGGACTATCAACCACTGCGCCACCAGGGAAGCCCTCTTTTTGTTTTTATTTCCATTTCTCTAGGAGGTGGGTCAAAAAGGATCTTGCTGTGATTTTTATGTCATAGAGTGTTCTGCCTATGTTTTCCTCTAAGAGTTTGATAGTGTCTGGCCTTACATTTAGGTCTTTAATCCATTTTGAGTTTATTTTTGTGTATGGTGTTAGGGAGTGTTCTAATTTCATACTTTTACATGTACCTGTCCAGTTTTCCCAGCACCACTTATTGAAGAAGCTGTCTTTTCTCCACTGTATATTCTTGCCTCCTTTATCAAAGATAAGGTGACCATATGTGTGTGGGTTTCTCTCTGGGCTTTCTGTCCTGTTCCATTGATCTATATTTCTGTTTTTGTGCCAGTACCATACTGTCTTGATTACTGTAGCTTTGTAGTATAGTCTGAAGTCAGGGAGCCTGATTCCTCCAGCTCCATTTTTCGTTCTCAAGATTGCTTTGGCTATTTGGGGTCTTTTGTGTTTCCATATAAATTGTGAAATTTTTTGTCCTAGTTCTGTGAAAAATGCCAGTGGTAGTTTGATAGGGATTGCATTGAATCTGTAGATTGCTTTGGGTAGTAGAGTCATTTTCACAATGTTGATTCTTCCAATCCAAGAACATGGTATATCTCTCCATCTATTTGTATCATCTTTCATTTCTTTCATCAGTGTCTTAAAATTTTCTGCATACAAGTGAGGAAACCATAATTCAAAAAGAGTCATGTACCAAAATGTTCATTGCAGCTCTATTTACAATAGCCAGGACGTGGAAGCAACCTAAGTGGCCATCATTGGATGAGTCGATAAAGAAGATGTGGCACATATATGCAATGGAATATTACTCAGCCATAAAAAGAAACAAAATTGAGATATTTGTAGTGAGGTGGATGGACCTAGAGTCTGTCATACAGAGTGAAGTAAGTCAGAAAGAGAAAAACAAATACCGTATGCTAACACATATATATGGAATCTAAGAAAAAAGAAAAAGTCATGAAGAACCTAGGGGTAAGACGGAAATAAAGACAAAGACCTACTAGAGAATAGACTTGAGGATATGGGGAGTGAGAAGGGTAAGCTGTGACAAAGTGAGAGAGTGGCATGGACATATATATACTACGAAATGTAAAATAGCTAGCTAGTGGGAAGCAGCCGCATAGCACAGGGAGATCAGCTCGGTGGTTTGTGACCACCTAGAGGGGTGGGATAGGGAGGGTGGGAGGGAGAGAGATGCAAGAGGGAAGAGATATGGGAACATATGTATATGTATAACTGATTCACTGTGTTATAAAGCAGAAACTAACACACCATTGTAAAGCAATTATACTCCAATAAAGATGTTACAAAAAACAAAACAAAACAAAACAAACAAACAAAAAACCTGAGGGTTTTGTTCAAAGCTTGAAAGTTGTGATTTAAGACTCAGAATAACAGATGAATTTTGCACAGGTCATAAGCACTATTGATCATGTACAGTGGCTTGAAAGAGAAGTAGATTCCAAAGAAGAGCAGATAAAAAAGTGAAGAATAAAACAGTAGTTTATGATTAAAGGTACATTAAAAACATTCAGGAAATATCTCTGTTTTTGAGGATGGGGTCATTTTTCTCCACCAAACACCCTTCAGGGAAGGAGGGGGAAGTGGAACCACTTGTCAAGCAGGGTTTCTCTCTTCTTATGTTTCCTGGATATATGACATTTATCCCTGATCAAAATGGGATTTGCCACTTTACTGGCAAATGTAGAAATGACACCTCAAACGATTTGGTCTCTGTTCTCAAATTCGTAGTGGGGGTTCTAATGCTTTCAGAATACATATACTAGGCATAAGAAAGTGGTTTTATTTTGGAAGCCGTCAACTTTTCTTCTGTGACTGTATTTATAATAGTCAAAACCTCTTGGTGATTATCACTTATGTTGTTTTTTCTTTAATAGTTTTATTTTTGTTTAGACTAGGTGGTCTCAAACCAAGATGCTTCAGAGGGGTGTGGGCAGGCAAGTAATATAGACTATTGAAGTGGATCAAGTGCAGTACAATAGGGAACGGTGAGGACAGTAGCAAACTGGAGATCATATGCCTTTGTTAAGGGAGGCTGCTACTAGTCAGTTTCAGCCAATAATTGCCACGGGGGACTGCAGGCCCAATGCTGTGATTCTGTACAAATATTTTCAAGAGATGCAGGAAATATGATCAAAGAAATGAAGTTAGTTCTGTCTTTTGAAGTAATGTACAGGCCCTGAAGTACTAGTTTGGGTTTTTTTTTTTGCGGTACGCGGGCCTCTCACTGTTGTGGCCTCTCCCGTTGCGGAGCACAGGCTCCGGACGCGCAGGCTCAGCGGCCATGGCTCACGGGCCCAGCCGCTCCGCGGCATGTGGGATCTTCCCAGACCGAGCACGAACACGTGTCCCCTGCATCGGCAGGCGGACTCTCAACCACTGTGCCACCAGGGAAGCCCTGAAATACTAGTTTTTGACTTCTGGAGAATAAGCTGTTAAGGAGGAAATTAACACCAAACAGATAAACCGCAACAACAAAGCATCAACAAAACAAAAGTGTTCCTTGACCAAACCGATTCAAATAACATAAATAACTAAAATGACTTTCTGTATATGCACAGGACCCTAGGTTTTGTCCACTGGAAAATCTAGACTGAAAGCCAAAATATGTATTCTCTACTAGCTGCATATTGAGAGTGGAAGCAAATATTTCAGTTTGGCATAAGAGAGGAGGATGTATGGGGAGTAATATTTGAATGATGATTTGAAATATAGATATGGCCTGGTTAAGAGCAAATAAATAATGAAGGAACAGTCCTAATAGATAAATGAAGGAAAGCAAAGTCCATAGTAGGAAAAGTTACCAACTCCTTTGCGGAGACAGTGGTGACACCATTTTGATTTGAGCAAAAAGCTCATGAAAATAGTTCATTGAAAGCAGTAGTTGTTGAGAGTCTTAAATGACAGGCTAAGGAATAAGAGCTTGATCCTCTAGTAGGGGGTTGCCAACTCAAAATGTCCACAGGGACTAGGAAGGGAACCAAAAAGAAAACTTAATTTGCAAAAGAGGGCACTGCATCTCGATGAAAAGCAGGTTCAGTTCCAGTGGACTGTTGCCATGTAGAAACGCAGCGCCAGCATTGCCAACGAGAAGTTGAAAATCCGAGTTTTTATTTGAAAGTTACGGTTTTTAAATGTTGGCAGCACATTCACATTAAAAAAGAGAAGTGTGAATCAAAGCTTATTTGGAAGCCCACATGTAAAATAAACTTAGAGCGGCTGGGGGATGAGGGGAAGGTTACCCAAGTCCCAATCATGAGCCTGCATTCTCTCTCTCCTTGGGCCAATAGGGGGTCTCTCACCTTAAAGTGGATTTTAAATTTTACTGCTACTGAGAATTCCCTGGTGGTCCAGTGGTTAGGACTTGGTGCTTTCACTGCCAGGGCCTGGGGTCAATCCCTGGTCAGGGAACTAAGATCCTGCAAGCCTCGCAGCCAAAAAAAAAAAAAAAAAATTGTGTATATTACTGCTGCTGGTGATGGGAAAAAATTGAAGATATAATAAATTTGGTATGCAGTGTAATTACAAATATGTAAAACATGCATGCATATGGACAAGAAGTATTAAATGAAGATAGTTTTTGAGTGTAAAAAGATGATTTTTTTAAAGTTATGTTTCATAATTATAGTGTAAAATTTTTAATTAGAAACACATTAATTAAAATCTTTAGAAGTTTAGAAATAATTTTCCTCCAACTCAGTAGTTTAAACCAGAGAGAATTCAGGTTTGTGAACTTGAATGAAAACATAATTACGTCTTTATTTCCATTATCCTCTAACCCAACAGTCCCCAACCTTTTTGGCACCAGGGACCGGTTTCTTGGAAGACAGTTTTTCCATGGGGCACGGGGAGTGCGGGAGATGGTTCAGGCGGTAATTGGAGTGATGGGGAGCAGCAGAAGCAGCTTCGCTCGCTCACCCACACTTCATCTCCTGCTGTGCGGCCTGGTTCCTACTGAGGACCAGCCCTTGGGGTGGGGACCCCTGCTTTAACCAAAGTGTAATATTTCCTTCAATTATGAAATAGTTAACAAACTACAGAAGCCTAAGCGGTACCCATGTGACTTTGTCACCAATAGAAATCCAAGGTATTTTCATACTGTTGAAATGCAGATGGCTGCGTTTCCCTAGGCTTATGACTACAGATACTTAAAATCACAGCAGTTAGCAGACCCGGATCATGTTCCTCGGTGCATTAATAAAGAAGAAAAAATACTACTATGTCACATATTTAAAAAATAATATTTTACCATAATTAGTTCCATTTTTAATCCCATATTTTAAGTGTTAAAAATATTACATTGGGGCTTCCCTGGTGGCGCAGTGGTTGAGAGTCCGCCTGCCGGTGCAGGGGACACAGGTTCGTGCCCCAGTCCGGGAGAATCCCACATACCGCGGAGCGGCTGGGCCCGTGAGCCATGGCCGCTGAGCCTGCGCGTCCGGAGCCTGTGCTCCACGGCGGGAGAGGCCACAACTGAGAAGACCGCGTACCGCCAAAAAAAAAAAAATTATATTGAGCAGCTTCCATTGGGTTTACCAGATCACCAAAGGGGTCTATGACATGAGAAAAGTTAAGAAACCCGGCTCTGAACCAGTAGATAAAAAGGTTTCCCATCCTGGAGGTGCTAGGGTTGCTTTTTTTTTTCTTCAGCAAGCTTTCATATCTGGGGTAAGAACAACCCTTCCGACTGGAGTTTCCTATTGCTTATAAAAATTCAGGATCAGTTGGGATCATGCATTGCTGTGAAACAGAACAGAAAAGAATTAAAAAATTAAAATTTTTGAAAAAACTTAAATTCAAGTATATAAAAACAGAATAAGGGAGAACTGACCGAATGTTGCTATGTGCTTGTATCTGTAGCAAGCCAAAATGAGGAGATAAAAATGGGATCAAGTGGGACTTAAAGGTGGTCAAGCTACCTCATGTAAAAGCCATCTAAGTGCACAATTTCTCCAAAAGAGAAGTAGGGCATTATATTCTGGACAGTGGCTGGGAGACAGGGAGACCTCTCTTAGCTATTTAGAAAAAGTATCTTCTATAGCTTTTTTTTTTTTTTTTTTTTTTTTTACCTGAGTGGTGATTAAAGGACAGACTTTCCATCTCCCGGGGAAATGTACCAACTGTGACAAAATTAGCTCTGAATTTGCTATTATTTAAATGCAGTTTCTTGTATTTATTAAAATGAAGTGACTGTCATATTAAAATTGAAAACGAGCAGTTGCACATGCAAATTATTTCTAAAGTTCAACTGCTGCTAAATGAGACGTGGTGCTCCTAAACTTAGAAATGCTTAACATAAATTATGACCTAATTAACATTTGCATGGTAATCCGGACTTCCTACAGCTTATTCTGCTAATTAACACATGACAAATGAACACACATTAATATTTTATTGTAATATAACTTGTCCAAGAAAGCTTCTTAACTCCTTGGAAAATATTGTGTGTGTGTGTGTGTGTGTGTGTGTGGTGTTTCCATTTTCTGCCTGAGAAGTATCCTATTGTGGCTTATGCCATTACATAATTTTGATGATAAAATTGTTTCATGTTGTAAATTTAATAAGAGAGACAAAGGTGCAAGCCCTAGGAGTGCTTTTTGTTTCGTCATTTAGATTCTTTTTTCCTCACTCTTGTGGGAAATGTCTGCATTTTTGAGAAGAAAAAAAATTGTCTTGGAATGTACATCTTAGCTAATTATCATTTGCCATGGTTATATACCCACATTATTGTCTCCCAGCCCTAGGGGTCACGAGTGAATCCAGATCTGTTGAGTAGAGCAAATATATATGTAAAGCTATGGATTCTGTACTTAGCAAATGATTTTCTATTGGTCATATATTCAATTAGTTTGTATCTTTTAACCAAATCACAACAGGCATCAAGTGAGTTAGGGAGACCAGAAAGTTTCCGTCTCTAGCAGGGACAGGAAGTATCTCTCATTGTCCATTACTTTCATTATTATTGGCTTGCAGTTTTTTAGTTTTGATTTACCTTCCTGGTATATCGTAGGGGTTTTTGTTTGTTTTAGTTTGTTTTACTTGGGACTTACCAAGGATGATTGCCAGTTGGCTTCTTACCTGATTACATAAATCTGAACATACGATCTTTGGGAGAAGATTTTCTAAACAACAATGAGAGCAATTGACTATGGTGGGCAATGTGTTGGGTGTTCTGGAAGCCCATTCCAAGGGCACCTAATGAGTGATTGAGAGGGTCCCTAGTGTTTTGCCGTTTGCGTTTCAAGATACCGTTGGGGTCATTGAACAACCTTTCTTGCCTAATGCTTGAATCTGACTCATGGTCTTTCAAACTTACTTCTTTTGAAAGTGTTTTCACCTGCACTTTTGAAACCAACTGTATGAGATATTTTTCTCCACCACAACTGTTTCTCTAACTCTCTGGTCACCTACTGGATGTCCTACAATTCAATTCACTTTTGACACTGACTACTTGGATAGAGATTAAGGGCTCGGTCCCATAAGACTGGCCCTCCACCCTGGCAAATGCCAGTCACAAGTCCCAAGCCTCCCATACTTCTGACCAACTGGCTATAAATTGGGGGTTCCTACAACCCCCTCCTTAGGCTCAAGAATTTACTAGAATGGCTCTTAGAAGTCAGGGAAACACTTTACTTACCATTATCAGTTTATTATAAAGGATATTATAAAGGATAAAATGTACAACCAGATGAATAAGTACACAGGGAGAGGTCCAGCAGGTCCCCAGCACAGAAGCGCTATATCTGCAGCATTGGAGTGTACCACCCTTCCGGCACATACATGTATGTGTTCTCCAACGTGGAAGTTCTTCAGACCCCATTAAAAGGTTTTCATGGAGGTTTCATTTTGTAGGCATGATTGATTAAATTATTGGCCACTGGCTCTGGACATTGGAGACTAGAGACTAAGAACTAATCCACACTAGACAAACACTTCTGACCTCAAAAAAACGTTTCAAACTGACTAGTAGGTAAGGGATAAATAACTGATGCACATAAAATAAGAAATGCAACATGGAGCAAGATTTTGAACCTGTGGATGACTGTGCTGAAGATGTCATTCTGTCCATGAAGGACTTTAATGCCCTCATGGGGTTAACTTTCTTGTAGATTTTCTCTTTCAGAGTCAGACGTCTATTTCTAGCTCAGACAGATTCCTCTTGTTTATGTTAGCTGGCTATTTCTGCTGTTCTGAGGCTTTAGATATCATAGTATGACAATGCTGATGGTTCTAAGCTTTTAAATCTTTAATCACTCCAGTTCCTGTACTGGGGGTCATGTTACTTAAGTAGGCGCCACTATTCTCAGGAACAGAGCTGCTAAAATAAAAATGTAACTGTGCCTTATCTTCCCCTGTGGTTTCCCTACAATAAGCCTCAGAGAACATGGAACTGGAAACCGCAAACTTCTTCCTTCCTTCCAAATTATTCTTTGCCTGATCAAGGAAGACCCCACATGTTATGGTTTTAGTGGCATGGCTTGCTGTCCCCGTTTCCCACCTTTTTTCTTAGTGAATAGAAACACTGTTCTTGCTTCTTCCCCTTGGATCGAACAGTAGTAAAGACAACCATAATAACAATAGGAACTAACGTTTTGGGCATTGACTACGTGAAAAGCCATGGTTGGAGTGCGTTACCTGCCTTTTTGATTTACTCCCCCACATCGTTGTACGTAAGAATCTACTATGTAGATTGTAATGCAGATATCCAGGTCTTTCCTTTGAGATTGCAGATCAGTAGGTCTGGAGGGAGGTGCAGGAGTCTGCATTTTTTGGATGATTTTTAGAAAAAGAGAAACTTCAACTCTGCAGCTTTGAACGTAACATGCTGGATCATTTTGATGAGGGTGCTGCTAGGATTGCACTTTGGGAAACAATGGTTTAGATGCACCATCAATCACTAGGATGGAAAACAAGGGCCTGAGACTGCCAGTAACTAGGTCTTACCAGTAAGATGGGTGGAGTGGTATTAGTAAATCATGGAAGGCTCACTGGAGGAGGTGAGGTATAGTGGTTAAGAACAGAATTCTGGAGCTAGGCAGCTTGAATTCCCATTCCAGCTCTGCCATTTGCTAGTTGTGACCTTGAGTGAGTCCCTTACCCTTTTTATGCCTCAGTTTCCTCACCTGTAAAATGAGGATAAAAATAGCCCTTGACTAATATGGTCATTGGAAGAATTGAATGTGTTCATACTTATAATTTGCTTAGCCTAGCACATTGTACGTACTATATCTTCTCTTACTATATTTTTTTGTTATTCAAATGTATAATCCTTGAGCTGAAGCTTAAAGGATGAGGAGGAATCTGCCAGGTCATTTACCAGCTGGGCTAATAGCAGGTGGCAGTCCTAGCAGAGCAGACATCATGTGCAAAATCATAGAGATGGGAACAGACGCAGGTTGCTAGACCGGAAAGTGGGGGATGTGAGACTAGAGAAGTAGGTGAGGGTCAGGTCATGAAGGTCCTTGGGTTTTATACTGTGGATTCCTTCACAGGGATATCAGGGGGCGATATTTTTATTATTATTCTGGTGAATCTATGGAGCATGGGTTTGTAGGAAATATGACAGGCCAGGTGACTAGTTAAGAGGACCTGCGGGGATCCAGGCGACAGATGGTGAAGAGGTGGAACACAAACATTAGTGAAAGGATGAAGAGAGGATATTT
Organism: Lagenorhynchus albirostris; assembly: GCF_949774975.1. NCBI lineage: Eukaryota > Metazoa > Chordata > Mammalia > Artiodactyla > Delphinidae > Lagenorhynchus > Lagenorhynchus albirostris. The sequence continues at coordinate 22,316,781 of NC_083104.1, read as the reverse complement.
AAGAAATGCTTAGGAGTCTGGGATTAATATATATACACTACTATATAGGAAATGGGTAAATAACAAGGACGTACTGTATAGCACAGGGAACTATACTCAACATCTTGTAATAACCTATAATGGAAAAGAATCTGAAAAAGAATATATACATATATATATGTATGTATAACTGAATCACTTTTCTGTACATTTGAAACTAACACAACATTGTAGATTAATTATACCTCAATAAAAATAAATTGAAAAAAGAAATGCTTAGGAGATTCAATAGGTAGGTCTTGATTGTCTGAGGACAAGGTTAGAAAAATAGAGACAAAAGTCAGGTTTCTGTCTTGAGAATTGGGTGAACAGCAATGCCACTAACCGAGATAAAGCATAACAGAGTGCTTACAGGTTCGGTGAGTTCAGTTTTGGACTGTGCAGTTTGTGGCACCGGGGGGATGTCCACACAGAGATGTCTACAGCCATTTGGACATTATGGGTCTAAAGTCTGACACTGGTTTGGTCTGAAGTTTGGAACACATGACCTAATAATATATGAAAACTCGGGTAAACTGAAAAGAACACTACAAATATAAAGCATTCAGAGCAGTGTTATCCCATTCCTGCAGTTTTCAGCAATAATTAGTTTATGTTAGAATACAAAGAACTCCAGTGAATTTTTTCTAAAAAGGAACAATATGCTCTTCCCCCAGCTCATTAGAAGGATTTCTGAAGAGAAAACACTGTGTGCCGTGACATGCGTCTAAATTCTAGACTTCCAAAGGAAATTTTCAGACAGACCATCCTCTTGGTTAATTAGAAAATAAGATAAACCAGGAGAAGAGATGTCCTTTGGGTATATGTTTCCATTGGTTGTGGGCTTCTGGGAGGATTACTTAGACCTATGGCTTTATTATAAGAAAAAGGCATTTTTATAGATTTACGGAATATTAGAGTTAGAAACAACCTGATAGTGTATTATCTGTGATTAAAGAAAAAGATAGAGACCCCCTGAGGCTGCCTGATTTACTTTAGATTTCATAGCAAATATATGACAGGACCAGGCTCTAAGAGTGAAGACCACTGGATTGGGGCAGTGAGTGTCTCCAGGGTTCCATGCTGACACTCATTTTTCAATATTGAAATATCTCTATCTCTATCCCTATCTATCTATCTATCTATCTATCTATATCTTTGCACCCCTTGATTCTTTTCTCCCCTTTCTATTATTTACCTTATATCTAAGGAGAACATAAAAATATGAATAACAATAGCACTACCAGGGTGGACCTGTTGGCTTGGAAGGTTCTCTTCAGTGATACATGGCATACTCGTTTCAAACTGTCCAATAAAGTTTCAGTACAAAATTCTGTTGGATTAAAATGTTTCCATATTTTTAAAAGATAAATGTCACAATCTCCTGCACAATCCTTTTTCCCCCCGAGTATGTATTAGTTATAGCGGTGGTAGTAGGAATAGCAGTGAGTATTAGCAGGAGTCATGGTAGTAACTATAGAAGAATGGTAGTAGCAGAAGTAAAAACGATAATGATGATGATGGTGATATATATTTATCAAGTGCTTTCTATAGGCCGGATACTCTATATGTGAGAGGCTGTACAGAGTATAATTGAAAACTTTAATGCTCAGGTTCAAATTCCTGGGATTGTATCCCAGTGCAAACATTTCCTTAGCTACATGACTTCGAGCAAATACGTAAATTCTTGAAGTCTCAATTTTTACACCAGTAAAAATAGGGAAAACGAAAGTGCCTATATGAAAGGGATATAGTGGGATTAAAATGGGAAAAAAAAGTATATAAAGCATCTGGCAAAGCTTATAACCCAACTCTGTGAGAGAGTATTATTATCCCCATTGTACATATGAGAACACTGAGGCTCAGGGAGGTGAAATAATACCCAAGTCTGTTTTATGGTAGGTCTGGAATTCAAATCCAGGTCTATATCACTCCTGAGCTTGTTCAAAACCACAGTGCTTGTGTTCTTTGGATAAATTACTTCAATGTTGAATTTTGAATGTTGCTTCTTAAATCTTGGAAAACCTCTTACTTAAGCATCTTTGCATTTGTTATCCCAGGACACTTTTTTAACATTTAGAATGTTCCGTTTTTGATTCCTCTGGAATTGTTTCAGCAAGATGCCTCTGTTGTAAACATTATTTCTTTGGGTCATGGGTGATTGGCCTTTCCCAGGAAACTGACAGTTGACAAAAGAGACACATTTAACATGCAAGACTGAAGACTAGACAAAGTAGAGTCACAGAAGGTAGATCCAGGGTCAATAAATACTGTCGTTAGAACATTTTTTATAACTATAAATCTGACTGCTTCTTTTGTATACAATATTGCGTTGAGACTGGCCAGCATTGGAATCTGCTTTATAAGGACTGTGTACTTACTGCCTTCCCTACTAACTGGCACTGGGGGTAAAATTAGCTGTTTTTTGGCTTTCCGTTGAAGTCTGGGACCCCTGTGACTCTGAATCTTACTCCTAGGTTAATAGACTATTAGTCACCTTCAATGAATTTTCTTCCTCTCTGTTCCTTTTCTATAAGCTGATTCAGAAACCAACTTGTAGTTTGTGATAAGAATATTGAAAACCTAACTAGGATGTTACATTCAACTCCACAAAGAAAAGATCACTTTAGTAGAATTATAATGAATTGCTTTCAGTTTACACGTTTTAAGTCCCAAGGACTTTAACAAGGGGGTTGTTAAAAGTAAATGCTGTTTTATTACACATTGTGAAAGAGCAGCAATTAAGATGTTGCCTAAGTAAGTTAGCCTTTTAACCCTTAAACATCTTCCGATTCTCTCAAGTGGATAGAAAAGTAGTCGATGTCAACATTACATCTGATGGACCAAGAACCATTATCTTTCATAGAAAAAAAATCCCTCCCAATCATTTAAGAAAAATCTTCATCAGCAGAATTAAATGAGCATCATAGAAATGTTGTGAGATGTTTTTGTTGTTCTTCTATTGCCCTTTGAGCATTCTTAGTGAAGGTTGAATGGAAGAGCTGGGACCCGAGACCGGATCTTTTGACTTTTAGTTGAGTTGTCTTTGGGTATCAGAGTTTGATAAAAGAGAGCAACATACCAAAATGCCCTCCCAAAAACCAATAAGCCATCAGGAGTCTTTGCATTATTCCTATTTTCTAATTAAAAGTATTCCTCATTTTTATTCCTGGAGCAATTTATATAAACCTTAAATATAGGAGACACATCAATACAGTGGTTATAAGCCTGAACTTTGCTGGCAGATAAACCTGGGTTCAGGCTCTAAGCATGACATGGTCTAGCTTGTGACATCAAGTAATTATTAATCTCTCAAAGTCTTGTTTCCACATCTGTAAACTGGGGCCATTGGTAGTGCCTGAACTCTTTTCATGTTTGAGAACTGAAAGATAGAATTCAAGTGAGAAAATAGGACAGTGCTAAAGCGTACCCAGGTGTTGATGATGATGTTGACAATGACACAGAGGATGATGATGATGATTTCCTTTGTACAGTGTGTTATAATAATTTGTTTCTGCCTGCCTGTCCCACTAAACAGTGAAAGCCTTAAAGTAGGAACTAATTGTATTTCTGCTGTATCCCCAGAGATGACACAATGGTGGGCTATCTTGGAAGTGTCTAATAAATATAGGACTGAATTGAATAAATTAGAGTTTAAGAGCAATTAAGGCCTAGCTTGTCTTTGCTGATTATGCTGCTGTTTGACACTGAAGAAGTCACTGCCTCTCTCTATCCATTTATCCCTATATAAGGAGGAGGTATCCTACCTGTCCTTCAGACATGCTATAAGAGTGCAGTTAATGTTTAATGGAATGGTATCTTAATTTGTGAGGGATTAATATTTAATATTAATGAAGTTCATAGCCTTCCATTTCAGTCCTTTCATTTTTTTTTTTTTTTGTAGTCGCAAAGTGCTTACCAGCATAAAGGAGCCCGAATGAAAGGGTGTGAAGGCCATGCCGTACATCACACACATACCAAATGAGAGAGTGCCTCTCAAATCAGAGGAGAGATCTATTGAGGCATAAAAAGCATTGCAAGCAGTAAGGAAGTTAATTGAGGCACTTAACTGCACCAAGCCCCAAACCCTCACCTATTCTTTTCTAAGTAGTTAAGTATTTTAGGTGATCATAACTTTTGTTGTTTCTCAAATTATCTGGATTTTCATTGCCTGTTTTCTATAGATTTTATGTGAAAATCGTTTAAAAGAAAATTATACATCAAAAAGACTATAGATGAATACCCCCAAACGATCATTATGTGTGAGTAGTGAGATTTCAAGTGATTTCTTTGTTCTTTCTTATTGTAAACATGCTTTAACTTAGGCTCTTTTAGTGGCATGGAACAGATTTATTCAGGCTGGAGCAACTGAGTGAGTGATTACGGCCATGAGGCCAGTGCAGTGCTCCTGAGAATCTGAACACGCATTGTTACACTGTTGAGGTTCTCGAGAAATGGAGATGAATTCAAAGCGTCACTGCAGACCTCTGTAATCATTCCTTCTTCCCTCTGGCAGCTACAGGCTTCAACCACTATGTTGGTCTTGGCTTCTTTTGGTGTTTTTTCTTGCTTCTGGTCCATTATCAACTAGCCTTTATTCAGTCTTTGTCCGGTATTTTTCTCTCTCTGCTTCTGTTTCCGCATGGTCTCTGCTTTTTCATCAGTTTAGCTCAATCACCAAAACAGATTCAAATACGAATCTTGCAAGTTATTACTACTCCTGACCCTTACAAGAGACTGAAGATGAAGATACTGCTTTCTGCAGAGCTCAGAAGTGAATTTTGTTGTTTTTACCTTTTATCCATTTCAAAGAATGTATCTACCTATGCCTGTAAATGCAAGTTTCTGTCACATATTTACAGTTCACTAGAACTACCTAGTCATTCAGAGACTAGAGAAAAGGTTTATTACAACTTTAGATGTTCTGTAGTTTGAGCAGGTTATCAGTAAATGCCCCCGATGTGGGGACTTTGATAATCATTCTTTGAAAGTGTTCTTATGGGGGCTGGGCTTTTCCCCAAATCTTTTTCCACATTGATGTGCCGGTTGATGGGCAGCTGCAGCACCACAGACGTCCCTGCTGGAGCAGATGCGCCCAACGTGGATAAGTCTAGCCACAGGTCTTGATCTTTGTCGCAAAGCTGAGCAATAATTCTGGTATTTAAGAAAACCAACATCTGATGCGTGAAATTCACAATTCTCTCTCCTGCCCTGAAGGGATTTCTCTGTTCACAAGAGGCACAGTCCATTTGTAAATATGAAAATGGCCAGTCATTAATCAAGACATCTGGTAGTGGAGGATTACCTGATGTTCTGATTTGACTAGTAGTCCAGAATAAAGACCTTGTAAGGTCACTTCCTCTTCTTTCCCAAAGTGTTCTATGGTCATAGACATTTCCAGAATATGGTCCAGGTTATTGGGGGCACTCATCATCGCCTTCAACCAGGAAAGGATCCTTACCAGTGTCAGATGTCAGTAACTGTCTAGGGTCCTGTGTATGTCTGGAGCTTCTTGGAGTTGCCGGTTATTTTCTGGGTGGTCCATACAACTTGCGGACCTCTCACCTTTCTCTCTGCCTCTCATTTCAGCAGTGTGAGCCGTGAATTGTATATGTCTCTATTGTCTGATTGCTGTAAGTGTCTCTGACTGTTGCATGTTAAAACAGCATTCTTTCTTCTCATATTCATTTATTCTTAAGTCATAAGATTGACCAACTGCATAAAAAACATTCTGACTATAATTTCCCCTTCTGATTTCAAAATTTGTATCTGAATTCTTGGTTTATTATTTTTTTTAACTCTTTATTCTGTAATGTGAAAGTGGGAAAGGGAAGATGAGATAACTTTATTTACTTTTAATTTAGCCTAAAGAGTGAGGGCAGCTTGTTGCCAATAATACGTGATTTTGAAGTTTCAGACTTGTGGCCACATAGCCTATTGTGATATAGACGCATTTTCCCAGACAGTGGCCCATTGGAGAGGAATTCTTTGATGTTATTGGATAACAGAAGGCTTTAAGTAGTGGTCTCTTAAATGATTTACAGAATCTTCCTCCTTGATCAGGATCACTGAGATGTTAGGGTTTTATTCTTCTTGCAAGATCATCGTTTTATCAAAATAAAGAGTCTTCAACAAGACACCTGACAGATCCCCAGACAATAATTACACTCTTGCAACTGGAAATCTTGCGTGTTTGCAGACATTTTAGAGTTTGGCATTTGTGGCTCTTTGCACACTATGAAATATTTATGCATTGTTCAAATACCCCTGCTTAGTTACCATTGAATACCTACTGTTGTACAGGAATTGCATTTAGAAAGGAACTGAATCTGATTTGCAAAATCCATAAAGCTCTCATACCCAGGTACTTCAATATAAATCTTTCTGAGACAATAGTTGAAAATACTGGTTAATAGATGTTCATTTGGTTTGGAGGATTTTTTTTGTTATTTGTGGCAGTGAAAGAAAATAATTACTCTCAGTATTCTGCATTTAGTTCATAAGACGTGAGGTTGCCAATAAAATTTGACTCTCTATTCCAGACATTTTTAAAAACAATGATTAATGTCCATACAAGTAATCAGTTTTATTAATGCAAAATCATAAAAATAAGCCATAGATTATTTATAACTATCACCTAGAGAAAATATTTTAGAAAATATCTTTCCAGATTTCTTTTTGTTGTTGTTGTTTTTCTTCCTTTACTTATCTCCTTTCCTTCCTTCCTTCCTTCCTCCTGGCCTTCTTGTATCCCACCTTCCTGTCCATCCACTCATCCATCCTTGTACTTAAAACATGGTGTTATATTAAACATAAACTTTTTACAGTTTGCTTTTGTAATGAAGCAGCATACTCTGAGTGTCTTCCAAGACAGTAAATATGCTTCTACTTCACAGGGATTTTATTTTATTGTATAAATGTTCCATAAATTATATATCCAATGTCTTACTACTGGGCATTTATATTGTTTCTAATTTTTGCCTATTACAACTATTTCTGTGATAAACAAAACTCATTAATTCATTTATTCAATAAATATTTATTGAGCTGACACTATGTGCCACATACTGGGGTTACAGCAATGTCAGAAACAGCTCATGTTTCTGTCTTTCTATAAGCCCATGATAAATAAATAAAACAAGATCATTTAAATTTAGTTTAGAGTAACATTTGTTTTTACTGAGACAGTCTTTATCATCCATTAGAAGGTTAATACTTCTGGTTATTATTTTCCAAGGCCATTAAAAGGTTTTATATAAATGACATTATAATACAGACTTGGAAATAGTGTATACTCACAGAGCGTCCATAGCCTCTATTAATTTAACTGAAAAATAATATAACAATTCTATTAATTGACTGTATCCACAGCCAGGGTGAACTGGTAATATCAGGCAAATACACGGAATTTATCTTTCCATTGATTTTGGTTTTATTGATCGTCTGTGGTTCTGACACATCTAGAGGTTTCCATTCCTAGTCACCAGGTAGGTGGAGACAGTGTGACATCATGTATAAAGCCCTGGCCAGGAGCTGGGGATCCTTAGTATGAAATTGAGTTCAACTACTTCTTAGCTACTTGACCCTTGGCAGTCATCAAATATTCCTAAGCTTCAGGTTCCTGCTCTGTAAATGAGAACATATTACTAGATAATTTCTCAGTTTCTACCAATTTTGCAATTCTAAACTTGTAGGCTTTTCATTGTTTCTACTGGAAGTTACCACTGAAATGGTCTGGGACCCTATTATGAATATTGATTCCATCTATCAGAGCTGTACTAAGAGATAGGGATGACAAAATAAATATAGCGAGAACTTCGGACCAAGGAGTGACTTGATATTTGAAATTTTGAAAAGTTACTATCACTCTGTGTGTTTGAATGGGGTATAGAAAGTCAAACGTGGAAGTGGAAAGACCCCTTAGAAAGCAGTTACCGTTGACGAGGTGAGAGGTGACTCTGTTATCACTGGAGATGGTGAGAAATGGTCACATTCTGGATCTATTTGGAAGGTGGAGGTAAATGTATATGCTGATGGCTAGGATGTCGGGTGAGAGGGAAAGAGATGTTCAGGTGGACTCTGTAGTTTTTGGCCTGAGAGACTAGGTTGTCAGTCACTGGTTGTCATCACTGAATTGGTGGATACGAGGGAGCAAAGGTTTCATGGACGTAGAGGGGAGGGTAGTTAACATTTTGGCTGTGAGGTGCTTCTTAGACTTATAGCTGGAGATGTTCAAGTGTGAAATTGGATGTATGAGTCAAACTCAAGAGAGAAAGTAAAGCAACTAGACTCCAATAAAAATTAATAAAAAATATTTTTTTAAAAAAAGAGAGAGAGGTCAGCGTGGGAAAGTTAAATTTGGGAATTATCAGCATTGGCTAAGTGATCTTAATCAAGGCAGTTAATCTTTCTGTGCCTCAATTTAATCATCTATAAGATGGATATAATGCTTTTTCATAAAAGTTAAATGAAATAATATAAATTCTATAAAATTTTCAGCACACTGCCTGTTATATGGTAAGTAGATAATAAACATTAGCTTCTCTTCCTCATTATGATGATAGATGGACGGATAGGTGGCTGGATGCATTGTTGATAAATTAATTAACATGAACACTTTAAAAACCCAATTCAGAGGCTCGTCCCACTTTTGAGAAGATGGTTTCAGTGTAGGGTATGGAGGGTATAAGAGAAAAAGCAGATCCTAAAATGTATTTAGATTAGAGGTTTAGCAAATATGGATTATTAATTACACTTTCCAGGGAAACCAAGCCATGAATCCCAGGGTTCATATTGTCACAGTTGACTATGCCAACTCTAATCTTTGTGGTTGAAGTGCGATCCTGACCTTCCTTGCCTAGATGGAAATGTTAACTAAAAAAGCCTTGTGTAGTCCTTGAGGTGCTCAGAGAGAATCCTTTTAATAATTCAGCCAACTGTATTTACATGGTCCCTCGATGTCTGGGCTAGGCCTCTTTAGGAATAAAGGATAAAATATTAAAGAGAGAAATATAAACGATCCTGACATGAATTAAAATTTCTAGTTAAAAAAACGTGTTCATGACTCACAGAGGCTATTATTTGTGTGACCTCTGAAAATGGAATTAGCTGACTGACCTCCTAAAAGCCCCTCTTAAACACTAAGTGAACATTTCACTATAATGACCAAGTCTTTGCAGTTGAGGTTAGCAGCCTGAGCCTGCCTACTCACTAAGAATTTGTGCTCATTCATTCAATCACCAAAGCTGTGAAGACCAGTTAATATGAGCCAGACATCCTAGTAGCTGAGAACTGCAGTTTTTGAAGTTGTGCTGGCTGAGTTGTCTGATAACTCAGTCTTCTCTCCAACACATGCAACAAATTCCTGCAAGATACGTGTGGCATTTTAAAAAAATTAAACATTTATTTTGAGATACTTGTAGATTTGCATACAAAAAGATCCTGGTGTACCCTTTACCCGTTTCCCCCCAATGGTATCATCTTGCAAAATCACAGCCAGGATATTGACAATTCGTTTTTACATTAAGAAATGGAATCTTAAGGCTACATCAAGATTTGAATCATTGGAATTACAAATGTAAGATTTAAATCTACAACTCTAAACACATGCAAAGACATCTCAGCTAATGCTGTTTTCCCTATTTTGTACCCTATGCTGCTCCCCTCCATCTGTAACCCTGTGAGTCTGGATAGGCCTTCTTTATGTTGCTCTAGTGGTCCTGTGTACCTGTCCTTTTGTAACACAGCTCACAGGTAATTCCTTGCTCAGCATCTGCTTTCTTTTGTGACTGTGACATCAGAGGGCAAAAATTACATCTACTCTTCACTCCTGTTTCTATGGCATCTGGCAAATTACCTGACGCTAAGAGAGTCTGGATGAGTTTTCTTTGGATGAGAGAATCAGTCAGTCAACCCTGTGACAAGTCATAGAAAACTAGGATGTTAGTGGTGATGCTACTTCAAAAGTCAATGTCAGTAAGACCTTTGCTTCTTTGATCCCAAATCTCTTCCTCAGAAAGATTTCCATCCACCAAAACGACCGAAATACTTACGTGTTCTAACACATGTGAAAAAGTTATTATTCTTTGAAACAATCTAATCTGAGTTAAATATCAATCAGCCAACTACTGAAATGTCTTGAAATCAGGTGTGAAAAACAATCTATTCCAGAATAGTTTTCTTAATGAAGGATATATATATATTTTTGGTTCTCCAATGTTCTAAGCTACTAGACCATCCTAGCTGAATGCTTTCCCCTCTTAAATGAAAATGTAAGTTAATGGATCTCCAACCTTCCTTGTGATCACCCAGGGCACCCACAGGCTTCTCTTTAGGGATGCTGGATCATTGATAAGTTGGCATTTTAAATAGCTCGGCAGGTTATCTGAAACAAATAGCATAATAAAGAAATATACTCTACCGGCTAGCTTCTGAGAACATATCTTAAGAAGTTTTCACTGTGAAGTTTTGCTTTTTGGAGTCTGGAATAACTGCCTGACTTTCCAACCATTCTCATTTCTTCAATGCTCTGAGCCATAAGATTTAACATGATTATCAGCGTCTGATTTGAGACCTTCCAAAATTTCTCAGTCTACTGGGTGCTTTGTTCCTTGGCGCTGAGCAGTCACTCGGGGTAAAATGAAGAGCCAGTTAGACATGGTGTCTATCTGTACAGTGCTCATTTTCTACTATAAAGAACAGACAAAATATCAAGTAAACAGACCAGTGAATTATATAATTATCCATTTTGATAAACCTCTACAGGTGAGTGAAAGAATGAACATTCACAGAGAAAAACAGCCCTGAGAGGCAGAAGCTGGCCTTGGTGTGCTCGTGTTGAACATAAAGAATTTCACAAAACATCAACATCAGGCAAGGCCTTTCTGTGACTGTGACTGATCAAGACAATGACCCTGTAATCATTTTGTCTGACCCTGTATCAGACAAAAACATAAACATTGTCTAAAGCACAACAATGACCCAATATTTCTCTGTGATAGTTAATACGAGTGACTGCTGCTTTTGTACAAATCAGTTTTAGCCTTGCACTAGGTTCTCACATTCTAGGTAAGAATTATTAAGATACCCAGTCATAGAATTATCCCAGCTTCCTGGCAGTTTCCCATGCAGAGCAAAGTCCCATTTCCTTGAATTATCTCCCAAATGACCTAATTCCAAATCCTATAATGAGCCCTTTCCAACACCTTTCCCACCCCACTTAGCCATGGTGTTCCCCATGGTGGAGCTCTTTCTCCTCGCCCTAAGACAGTAAACCCATCATTGTTCAATTAAAAATGTGTTCCTGCTGCTCTTTAGCTTGAAGGCATTGACAAATGAATGAAAGGCAGAATTTTTTTTGGATGCCCAAAGATTTCTTCACTGATTGAACTGTTGAGTCAGATTTAGAAAAAAACTTACTAAAAGGGAAATACACATGAAGAAGAAAATAGCTTAATCAACAGTAACTTGTTACAGGGGAGGAAATCGGAAAGATCTGAAGACTTAGGTGATTCTCAGAGGGGAAGGCTCTGAACAGATGGAGATCAGCGTATGATTTGGGAAGAGGTCTGCATGTGTCTAGGTAGACACTATAAAGAATAGATACCAGCATGAGAAAAGACTTCAACTTATTCAAAAAGAGTTTTAGACCAATGAGAGATCTCTTGTGAGCAATGGGCAAGAAAAGAAGGAAATTGAGCCATGTTCTGCCCGTAAATTCTTCCTTCTATCTCAAGTAAATCTTTCATGGGGCTTATTAAGCAATTTTTCTCAAAGAGTTTGTAAGCACTTCAACAGGCAAAAGAACACTTCATCCTTCCAAAATACATCTCTCAGAAATCATAAACAGAAATGCTTAATATCTGGACACCTACCAGCATAGCAATTGCACTCCCCAAATGTGCCATAATAAAATCAGTTGGATCCACGTTCATAAAGAATAAGGCAGGATAAATCATAATAGCTGAGTCAGTAGCCCTTTTACTAGAGATCAAGATTTATACACTACAACTCAGTTTTATCGTCTCTAGCCGAACAAGGTTGGCTGGGAATAGCTTAATTTTAGGTGTTTCATTCACTGCTAATTTTAAACAATCTCTTTCAGATTAGCTCAGTCTCTTTTATATAAATATTCACAAATTAATCTTTGAAAGTCAGTTTCATATATGTTTATTTCCTCTCAAAAGTTTTCCCTGTCCTTCCTCAAAATCCAAGATGTCATTAGGTGTAGATAAAAAGCTTCTGTGTACTCATGGGTGATGGAGAAAGGAAGGCTGGAGGGAGTGAGTATGGGTAGCTGGATTGTCCCCTGGGTTCTTATTGGGCTCTACTGAGAACATTCTTGTCCAGCCTGGTGACTGAACATCATTCTTTGTATGTCTCTCAAGTTCACAGCTGCTGAAACTGTTCTTTCCACGCAATGGGCCCTAGTGGCTCTCCTTTTCACTTCTCATTTCCCACTCTAGAACTTGGTCTCATTTGGCTCCTGCTGGCTCAGGTGATTCTCCTGGTTCTCAGCTATGATGATGTTAAACTGATGTTCATCTTCCTCATTTCCACTCTGAGAGACACCCTAAAAATTACCCTAGCAGAACCATGGCAGGTTCTTGGTTCTTAATTCTCAGCTACCATTTGTTATACTCAAGAGCTACTTTCAAATCTTTCCCATATCGTAAGCAATCCATGATACACCATGATACACTGGGGAGGTGGATCAGCCTGAAGGAGTTTCTTCTGACTATGCCATGTGGCCATTTATATCCTGTGGCAGCTTCCACGTATTAGAAGGGTGCACCTTAGTTGCAGTTTTTTCAAGTTGCAGGTAGAAATCTGCTTATGGCCTTCCATGTCAATATATCTTATGGTTTTATTACTCCTCTTGAGGATTGGTCCCCAGAAGTAGATAGGGGTTGATAAGAGGTAAGAACTCTAGCTCCTGGTCTCCTTGAAAGCATTCTCCATTTCCCCTTTGATGGGAACTTACATCATGTTCTATCCTGAATTTTCTCTACCCACAGCATGTAGAAAAGCCCTAGGGATACCATCACCAGACTTCTTTCTTGATATGGGGAGGGAGCTTTGAGAATTTTTTATTTTTGCTCTTTTGATGAGGCCTGACTGTCAGAACTATTATCTTGTTATGGACTCAAAATAAATCTAATTTGACAGTCAACGTGAAGCATAGGTTTTGTTATTCTGGATGATGCCTGCCCTTTCTCTGAGGCACTGAAACCCATTAGGGTAGGAGGGCCCCAGGGTGTTGTGATTTAAGATGAATGAAAAGGGCATCACTTTAATATTTTCAAAAATATTATACCTATCAAAACTCTAATTCCATCCAGTCATGATTCCCAACTTTGATGGGTTCATGGGCCTTTAAATCATTCATCTCCTCTGAGTCAATGAATCTTTCTCTGACATCTTTAATAATTTGTTTATTTATTGAATTTATAACTTACTATCTCACTTCTTCCTTTAGAATATAAGATCCACAAGGGCAGGGATCTTTGTTTTGCTCACTGATGTATGTGTCTCTGGTGCCTGGAACATAGTAGAGCCTCATAACTATTTGTTGAATGAATAAATAATGAATGAATAAAAGAAACAGATTTCCTTATGCCCATTTAGCAACAAATATTTAAAAGATAGTCAGGTCTTACATATAGGTGAGAAACTAAATTGTTGTAATAATATGCATGGAAGAATGATTAGAAAGTGTCCATTAGGTACTGAGGTTACAACATGGAACAAAGACACATGTGCCGGTTCTCATGGAAGGAGAGAAGCAGAGACATTAATTGTAATCCTGGCTCTGCCAGTTATTAGCCATGTGATGAGCCTCAGTATTTGAATCTATACATTAGAGATAGGGTTATGTATCCTACAGTGTTGTGCGTGGCACATCACAGATACTCAGCGGATGTTAATTTTCTTCTTTTTCACATCCCTAGGTATCAACCTATAAAGTGATATGAAAAATCAGAGGAAAAAATGGAGGAAAAAAAAGAAATTAAACGTGGACTCTGGTCCTCAACCATAACTGGAATTTGCTTTAGCTCTATACTCTATTGAAGTATAGTTGATTTACAATGTTGAGTTAGTTTCAGATGTAGAACAAAGTGATTCATATATATATATATATATATATATATATATTCTTTTCAGATTTTTTCCCTTATAGGTTATTACAAAATTTTGAGTATAGTTCTCTGTGCTATACTGTAGGTCTTTGTTGATTATTTTATATATAGTTGTGTGTATATGTTAATCTCAAACTTCTAATTTATCCCTCCCCCCCTTTCCCCTTTGATAACCATAAGTTTGTTTCCTATGTCTGTGGGTCTATTTCTGTTTTGTATATAAGTTCATTTGTATCTTTTTTTTACATTCCATATATAAGCGATATCATGATATGATATTTGTCTGACTTACTTCACTCAGTATGATAATATCTAGGTCCATCCATGTTGCTGCAAATGGTATTATTTCATTCTTTTTATGATTGAGTAATATTCATATATATATATATATATATATATATATATATATATCTCACATCTTCTTTATCCATTCATCTATCGATGGACATTTAGGTTGCTTCCATGACTTAACTATTGTAAATAGTGCTGCAGTGAACATTAAATAAACTCAAAATGGATTAAAGACATAAATATAAGACCGAATACTATGAAACTCCTAGGGGAAAATGTAGGCAGAACACTCTTTGACATACATCGCAGCAATATTTTTTGGTCCTCAACCAAACTGGAATTTGCTTTAGCTCTTGATGGTCGCTTTTCTCTGGTTAACAAGGAGTCATCCCTTAGCGTAACTGTTGGTGGTCCCATGGAATTACTCCTACAGCAGTGTACAAGGCCACCCATCACAGAAAATGGGCTGTCACCCTCTCAGAGGCCCTTCAGTGGCTTGGCCTCAAGCAAGTGACATTCCGGTCCTTCGTCTTCAAACCAGAGAGATCCAATTGACTGTTTTCCAAAGTGTGTTTGCAGTTCCCTGGACACTCTCGTTCTGCCCATGTTTGATAGGACTCTTAGGTTCTAAACTCTGCTGCTTACAGAGTCTCTCATTTCTCACTTCCCATGAGATGGAATTCCTGGATCTTGATATCAGTTCAAGTGGAAACATGTCTGAGTTTCTTTTAAGTGGTCTTGCCATTAAAAAAAAAGGTTTTTATTAATTCAAAGAGTAGGATTCAGAGATATTTGTGCAACGAGATACCTTTGCCTGGTGCTATTCAAGCCTGTGGACACTCAGAGTTGAAAAGCTAAGGTATATTTAGCTCCCCAAGATCTGGGCTGAAGAAACTTTTGTAAGCCATGGTCCATGTCCTCCAGCAAATTATCAGATGATGATGGTTGTGATGATGATAATGATAATAACATTGACAACAGTAACATTTATTGAGCACTTACTGTGTCTCTTAAACACTATCCATGCATTAATTAATTTAGTCCTGGCAAAATGGTCAATGGATTAGGTACTCTTAGTGTCCCCATTTTACAGATGAGGAAACCGGACTCAAAGAGGCTAAATGACTTGCCAGAATAGTAGAGCAGACTTCAGAGAATTTCCTGCCTTTCGTTGTACCAAAATGTTTTAGATACATGATCTTATTCTGTTCTTCCAGCAACTCTGTTAGATAAGAACATTAGCTACATTTTGCAACTGTGAAAACTAAGGCTCAGAGAGGCTAGGTAACTTTTCCAGGGTCACACAGCTTGTAAATGGCAGAGCTAGGATTTGAAACAACAAAGCCTGTACTCCTAAATTTTAAATTAAACTATTATAGGAACTTGATGTCTAACAAAATACTGTATTACCATGGAACAAGTCTAAATAGTGTATATACACACATACATACCCCACACCTTCAGAGTTGTAATCACAAAGCACTTTTATACAGATTAGAAGTGAGAATTTTAGAAAGTTATCCTCAGAGATAATGGTGAAGAGTGGTGGTGAAGATTGGAGATTTTTAAAACACCGAATTACCCTCTAGCAGGTGTCTACCCCTAGGCACACTCGGCAGGTAAAATGGTGTCTGGGGACCAGAGTGAATACTTGTTTCCCTAGATGTGCTTTTCTGTCTACACCGTGTTTCTGTGAGCTGAGGGATTTAATAACAGATGCTCTGGGATCATTCTTTTTTTTTTTTTTTTACATCTTTATTGGAGTATAATTGCTTTACAGTGTTGTGTTAGTTTCTGCTTTATAACGAAGTGAATCAGTTATACGTATACATATGTTCCCATATCTCTTCCCTCTTGCATCTCCCTCCCTCCCACCCTCCCTATCCCACCCCTCTAGGTGGTCACTAAGCACCGAGCTGATCTCCCTGTGCTATGCGGCTGCTTCCCACTAGCTAGCTATTTTATGTTTGGTAGTGTATATATGTCCATGCCACTCTGTCGCTTTGTCACAGCTTACCCTTCCCACTCCCCATATCCTCAAGTCTATTCTCTAGTAGGTCTGTGTCTTTATTCCTATCTTACCCCTAAGTTCTTCATGACATTTTTTTTTCTTAAATTCCACATATATGTGTTAGCATACGGTATTTGTCTCTCTCTTTCTGACTTACTTCACTCTGTATGACAGACTCTAGGTCTATCCACCTCATTACAAATAACTCAATTTCGTTTCTTTTTATGCTGAGTAATATTCCATTGTATATAGGTGCCACATCTTCTTTATCCATTCATCTGATGATGGGCACTTAGGTTGTTTCCACCTCCGGGCTATTGTAAATAGAACTGCAATGAACATTTTGGTACATGACTCTTTTTGAATTCTGGTTTTCTCAGGGTATATGCCCAGTAGTGGGATTGCTGTGAGTACCCACTCTTTAGGAGGAGATGTGGGAGAATTAGCCACAGGAAGGGTAGCCTAACACTTTGGAGGAGGAAGTATTGTGGGGTAAGTGTGTTTAAAGGTTTTCTTGTTCTCAAAGGTGCTTATTAACTACATGTCACAGTGATGTCAGCCTTAGCAGTTCATTCCTCTAGTTTTGACATTGAATATTTGCTGAAATATGGATAATTCTTCAGGGATGCAAATACATCTATATTTTTCACCAGCAGAATTAACATTTTTGTATGCATTTCTTCCATTAGCCAGTCACCTTCCAAGGCTCACGGGAAACACACGGATTTAGTAAGTTTCATTGGTGGTGAATTAGTAAGTGTTTGGAAGAGTATTAGAATTCCCTGAATTTCTAAGTTACAGGCTTCAGCACTATAATAATAAGTAGCATTAGTAGTCAATTTTCACAGAAGATTTGCTTTGTACCAGGTTCTCTTCTAAGCACCTTACATAGATCATATCATTCAATCCTCATAGAACATAGGAAGTAGGTTTTGTTCTTACCCCTATTGTAAAGATGAGAAAAACTGAGGCTCAGAGAGTATAAATGAGCCTCAAATCCCAGAGTTAATAAGTAGCAGGGTCAGACTTTGAACCCAAGTCTCTGATTACTCCTTCCCATTGGCTTAGGACTCCCACTTTATTTACATGTGTCTCTTGTCAGCCTAACTTACTGATTTTTCATTCATGTGTCTCAGCACACTACATGAATTTGAAGTCTAACATTAGGCCAGCTTACGTTTCATAATTAATCTTTATTGCCTTTATTATTATCATTGTTCCACTCTAAACTCAGTAGCCACTGATATACCAGCCTCCTATTCTGGTCATTAAGAGGCTTGGGAGATTGCCAAAAATTCATACTAATATGGGTCTGCTGTATTTATTTAGCTAACCACCGAAGTGATAAACTGGCATTAAACAATTACAAGGACAATTCCCTGAGAAATATTACATCATTCAATTAAGTCTTTATTGTTTTTCAAAATGTATGGGGAAATATAGAATTTTTAAATGAGAAAAAGATATGTAAATTTTGTGAAATGCATTAACAGAAAAGTGCATTACTTTTATATTGTTATTAAAAATATCACAATCCTAGAATATATAGTCACCTTTAAAGGAAATGAATTACCTTTATATTTTATTTATTTTTACACAAATTACATTGGAATGAGCGTTCTGTCTTTTGATGAAGTGGGAGGGAAGAACTATAAGTCTAAACCAGGGGCCAGATCAGCCCCACAACCTGTTTTTATAAATAAAGTTTTATAGAAAAACAACTAAGCTCATTTGTTTACATATTGTCTATGGCTATTTTTGGGCTACAGCAGCAGAGTTCAGTACTTGTGATAGAGATTGTCTGGCATGCAAAGACTAAGATAGTTAGTATTTAGTCCTTTATAGAAAAAGTTTAAAGACTCCTACTCTAAACAATTTTCCAGACTGAAATGTTGGTTGATATATATTTCAATAATAATTTAAGAGTGCCGTCTAACTGGAGACATTCAATATTGACTAAAACTCAGTTGTGTCAAAAAAAATTTTGGACTCTAAAATGTTCAGCCAGTTAAAAAAAGCACATTTTATTCTATTGCCACATTGATTTGAAAAAGCTCTCAAAATCAAGGTGAGTTTCCCTCAATTCTACAGTCGCTCTTTAAGCAAAAATATGTTTATCAAATTTACTTACTAACGGGAACTGGAAGGCTACAGAAACCATGGGAGGTTTTGTGATAAAACCAAGAATCAAGTGTTTACTTTTTTCTCTAAAGCAGAATTAAAATGGGAAAAGTTCATGTGAGAAATATATTTTTTTCTACTAAATATACTTATTTAACGTAAAAAGAAAACCCACTAGCACCTGTTTCCCACTAATAAAGGTCTGTTTGCAGAGGTGCATTTCTATACAAAAAAGGGCAAAGTGATATTTTCCTACTTTGATTAGATTATTCAATTAGTTTCTTTGCAAGAGGCAGAATTTCCCTTGCATTTGAGCTGCCTCCCTGTGTAAACTAGGCCTAATCTACCTGGTACTCACAGATTAATCCCTTAAAGCCTAGCAGACAGAATGTCAGAAACAGATATTGATTCAGTAGACGAAAGGCAGTAGAGAATGCAACTTTCACCTAGTAAATATGGTGGCCCTAACTCAACCATGGCTTCTGGCCTCTAATATTTTATCCCCAGGTATGCTTTTTTTTTTTTTTTTTTGGCGGTACGCAGGCCTTTCACTGTTGTGGCCTCTCCCGTTGCGGAGCACAGGCTCTGGACGCGCAGGCTCACGGGCCCAGCCGCTCTGCGGCATGCGGGATCTTCCCAGACCAGGGCACGAACCCGCGTCCCCTGTATCGGCAGGCGGACTCCCAACCACTGCGCCACCAGGGAAGCCCGCCAGGTATGCCTTTTTTTTGAAAGAAGTCTTAAAAATGCTAGAGGGAAAGCCTTGTGTCTAACTTTTACACAAATGATTGTTACGGTAATCAAAAGGAAAGTAGATTTCAAAAATGTTGCTGGAACAATTTGAAATCCATAAGCAAAAACAAACAAAAACTCTACCTATACCTCACATCATATACGAAAATTGACTTGAAATATATCAGAGACTAAATGTAAAACCTAAAACTCTGGAATTTCTAGGCAAGTAATATCCAAAAGGAACAGTGAACCATAATGGAAATGTTCAATAGCTGTTCTGTCTGATATGATAGCCACTAGCCAATAAGGTTACTGAGCACTTGAGATATGGTTAGTGCAACTTCGGAACTGAAGTCTTAACTTTATTTAATTTTAATGAATTTGAACCTAAATTAAAATATCGACATGTGGCTGGTGGCTATTGTACTGGACATCTGAATTTTAGAAGAAATTACAGGAACAAATATTTGTAACTGGAATTTGGCAAAGATTTCTTAGGATAAAAAAGCTGAAACAATAAATAAAAAATGATAAATTGGACTTTATCAATACTAAAAACTTGTAATTTTTAAAAGACACTTATAAGAAAATGAAATGATAATTCACTGACAGAAAATATTTACAAATACCTGATAAAAGACTTATACTGAGAATATATAAAAAATTCTCCAAATGCAATAATAAGAAAACAAAATGGGCAAATGATTTGAACAGACACTTCAAAAAAAAAAAAGAGGTACAAAGGCAAATAAGCAGAAGAAAAGGTGTTCAACATAATTAGTCATTAGAGAAAGTCACATTAAAACCGCAATGTTGGGCTTCCCTGGTGGCGCAGTGTTTGGGAGTCCGCCTGCCAATGCAGGGGACACGGGTTCGTGCCTCGGTCCGGGAAGATCCTGCATGCCGCGGAGCGGCTAGGCCCGTGAACCATGGCCGCTGAGCCTGCGCGTTCGGAGCCTGTGCTCCGCAACGGGAGAGGCCACAACAGTGAGAGGCCCGCGTACCGAAAAAAAAACAAAAAAAAACTGCAATGTTATAATATTACATGCCTGATAGAATGGCTAAAATAAATTGTTTAAAAACCTGAACAATAATACATGCAAGCTAGAATGTAGAGCAGCTGGAACTCTCATACACTGCTGATGCGAATGTGACATGTCAAAGCCCCTTTGGAAAATAGTTGGGCAGTTTCTTATAAAGTAAAATACACACTTATAACCAGAGCTCTATTGGAGTCTGTCCTTTCTGCTCATTCAACTCCACGTTTAGTGATGCCACATTGGAAGCTTGAAATAGGCTAGGTGGGTGTATTTACACTACAGAGATTGGCAAGTGCTACAAATAAAAGTTTTTTTGAGGGGAAACAACTATTAAATATCTACCATTACAGCACTGCATATAGCCTAGAAATTGTAGTCCTAGAGCAATTAAAACATATGTCCATCCGAATACTTATACATTAAAGTTTTTGGTAGCTTTATTCATACTTACCCCAAACTGGAAACAAGCAAAATGTTTATCAGTTGGTGAATGGATAAACAAACTTGGTACATCCATAAATGAAATACTACTCAGCAGCAAAAAGGAATGAACTGATGATAAATGCAGTAACATGAATGCATCTCAAAAGCATTAGGCTGAGAGAAGCCACAAAAGATGACATTTTATATGATTCCACTTATATAACATTCTGGAACAGGCAAAATTATAGAGACATAAATAAAAGTAGTAGTCGTAGGAGCTGAGAGTGGGGGAAGAGGATTAACTACACCTCTGAAGAAATTTGGGGGTGATGAGAATATATTACATATACCTCTTTCAAAATGTATAGAACTATACACTTCAAACTGGTGCATTTTTTACTGTATTTTAATTATATCTCACTAAGCCTCACTTCGAGGAAAAGAACAGATTTCCTGTGGAAAAATACCTGTGTTGTACTTTTCGGTTCTCAGGCAGAGAAACTGTTCTGAAAACTTATATGAGAGCAATCACAACATGTAAGAGAAGTTGAGAGTTTGATGAGGGAATCTCTATCTCTGTGTGTCCCTCACTTAAAAAGAAAACTACAAATATGAATTAAGCTAAATATTTCCCTTGGGACCTGAATCTACAATATTTTCTTCCAGTAGGTTCCACATTGCCCCAATTCTTTGAGCGTGACAGGTATTCCTGAATTAACAGGCAGGCTATAGTTGCTGTTAACCCATCAAATGTGTTTTTAGAGACATGCCACATCTTACACCAAACTAAAGAGATCAGAATTCTCCCTCTTTATCAAGTTCCTAGGAGGGATTTGATTTCATACGATTTCTGATACTCAGACAAGAGCATCAAATAACAAAGTCTAGTTTTAAATCCAAATTCAAAGAGCTAAAGTCTTTTAGCACATAATTTAGTATCTGCTCTACTCATGTTTTTATTGATTTTACAGGGGCCCTTGGTACTAATTCTATCAAACACTTATTATGAACCAAATTATCTTTTCATTCCTAACCCCTGGTGATTCAATGCCAAAATGTATGGGTCAGGCAATACAGAGATTAACCGGCTGATAGGACTTTTTTCAATATTTCTGGACAAGTTTTTCAAGAATTTGGGTTAGTAAAAGCAAAATCACCTTTAGTAAATAATTATTTGATAGCTGTATGGGATGTATGTGACAGTATATGATAGCTTATTTTTCTTCTCTGAAGTGTTTGTTTTATACCATAAAATGCAGAAACTTACTCAGACAAGGGCTGTGGCCGCTGTTTTAATGAGGTCTACCAGTTGAACTGACTAGTAATAAGTATTGGGAGGGCCAAAAACTTCATTCAGGTTTTTTGATGTTATGGAAAAACCCAAAAGAACTTTTTGGTCAACCCAATAATATGTTTTTCTAATGCATCGATAGATCCAGAACCCCCCAAAATAGACCAAAGTATGCTCAAACTAGGTAACTTTTCTTTCTGGAATGTCCAGTTTAACAAAGCCAAGATAAGGTAGTGGGAAAGACATCTGATTTGAAAAATTTTTGTGCAATAGAGTTAAGCATTATGATACGCTCTAGCCTCTAGCTGCCATTCATGCCTACCTATTTGTGCTTGGGGTATCACAGCTTTGGTTGGTGAGTGGCGAGTTTCCTGAAAGAGCTTGCCAGACTAGACATGAAGTGGGAAGAACAAATTAATCTAGACAGCATAAAGCCTTACAAGTGCATTAGTAATTTTTAACACCTTGAGAGTAGTGTCATTCCCGATTAGATGAAGATGTAAAAATACAGCTAAATGAGATGTTCAAAATTAAATAGGATATGATATTTTAAATTTCTGAGTAGCTTTTTTGGTCTTTCGTTATTATAAAAAACATAATATATAGAATAAAATATTAAAACAGATATAGAAATAGAAAATAATAATTTTTGCCCAATGCCAGTTTCACTCAGTAACACAAGTTACAGATATATACATATATAAAGAGATCTATTTTAAAAATAAAGCCTTTATCATTTTATACATCTACTTCTACAGTTTTTTTTCAGTAAAAAACTTATTAACTTCTTCTTATGAAAATACCTACAGGTCTTCCTCAAGGCAGCATATAATTAAGCTCTAAGATACATTGTAATATACTTAGCTGAACCTCTCAGAGAATATTTAGTTTTTTCCATGTTTTTCCCTATCACAGTGTACATTTTGTACCAATTATTTGCTTACTAATATGACTGTTTCTTTGGATGTATTACTAGTAGCAGAGTTTTTTTTTTTTGGTTGAAAAATGCTGTTTTCTTGGGAAGGAAATTGGGTGGTATCAAATGAGAGATTTGGAATGAAGGATAAAAGGGAAGGATGAAGTCTTAAGACCATGACTAGATTAATGATTTATGTGTCATATACAGAGCTCTGTATTCTGAGTTTCAGCAAATATATTTAGAATATCTTCTATGTGCCAGCCTTCTGTCACATGCTTTTATATGTTCTTCCTTTCTTTTTGTTGACTTAGTTTTATAAACAATTATGACGTTTTCAACAGTGTCCCCTCTATAGACCAAAAAGGTCTTTACACATTATCTTTGACTGAAGTTTGTTTCATGCAATAAAAAGCATAATTTCAGAGAGCGGTAAATTCTATGAACAAAATTAAATGAAGCAATGCACAAGAGCTGCTGAGAGAGGAGGACTTTATATGGGATGGTGAGTGAGGGACTCCTGTAAGAGGTAACATTCAAGGAGAAATTGAGTGACCAAGAGGAGCCAGCCATGAGATGTACTGAGGAAGCTGTTTTTTCAGATAAAGGAAACTGTGAGTACACAGCAACTAAGGCAGGAACTAACTTGGATTATGCGTAAAAAACAATATTCTAATATGTCTAGAGAGAAAGGTAGGGTCCAGACCACGGAATGGCTTGAAGTCAGGGTAAAAAGTTTGCATGTTAGAAAAACAGGGCGCTCCAAGTTCAGTGGGAAGCTCTTAGAGACGTTTAAACTGGGAGCCTTATAATCTGGTGTATGTGATTGTGTGGCTGATTGTAAATGTTTGGTGAATGGACCACGGAAGGCAAGCGTGGAAACAAGGAAACAAGGTAGGATGATATTGAGGTCACGCAGGGAAGAGGTGATTGCAGATCGAGAGCAGACAAAGGTGAAGGATACATTGTGGAGGCAGAACATAAGACCTACTGATGAACTCGTGAATGTGATGGAAAGAGATAAATTGTCACCATCTTGCAGCTAGAAGAGGAGGTTCTCTGATGGAGAGGTACTTCAAACAGTCTATAGCTGGGGAGATGGAAAAAGGTGGAGTCTGGAACCCACCAGGATTGGATTCGATTAGAAACACTTTATTCTTTGGGCTGGGATGCTGAAGGGTGGCATCCTGGGAATGAAGGTGAGCCACAAGTAAACCAGATGTCACGTAGACTGTATCATAGTATGAGTCGTTTGAGTCACCCCCAAAATCTCAGGCCCTAACACTAGAATTAATGCAATCCTAAATTGCTAGGGTCCAGATGCCAGGCTGAAAAAAAGAAGATTCTTTTCCTGGAGAAATATAGGATATTTCTAAAGCTAAAATTATTTCTTCAGATAAAGGAAAGCTAAAATTATTTCTTCAAATGACATTTTAAATAAAATTTCCCTAACACAATCAAAGATAACCAGGCACATGAGAAGATATAATATGCTGGGTTTCCTGGGCCACATTTTGGGCAGGAAAGATCTGCTAGCAGACTTCTTAACAGAATTAATGGAGGCCAGAGAACAATGAAATAATATCCTCAATGTACCAAAAGAAAAAAAAAAGCTGCCAATCATGAATTCTATGGTCAATAAAAATATCCTTCAAAAGGAAAGCTAAAATAAAGATATTAATAGATAAGAGTGAGTGATTTTTCAATAATACCCAAACTAAAAACTAAAGGAAATTCTACAGATGGAAGAAAACTGTTCCCGGAGAGAATGTTGGAGAATTAAGAAGGAATAAAGAATGAGTGAAGTGGTAAATAGATTATGAATATAAACTGTATATATAGAGTTAAAATATATAGTAATTATAGCATATAGGTCACGTGAGGGTCAATTGGGCTAATGTATTCTAAACTTCTTGAATTTCTTGGGAAGACGGTGTAAATTAAAATACCAATTAACATTAGATTAAAATATGCTAAAATACATGTTTTAATCTCTGGGGGTAACCCTTAAATAATTGCAAAAAGTATAATGTTTAAAAAGAATAGTAAAATAAACATAAAAAGGGAGAGGGAGAGAGAAGGAAAGAGAAAGAAGAAACATAGGGCAGGACAAATTTAAAGCACTAACAAGACAGTAGATTATTTAAGCACAAATATATCAGTAATTGCATTGAGTGCTCCAATTAAAAGCCAGTCATTTTTCAGATGGCTATTTTACTGAAACAATAGGAAAATATACTCCATAAAACACTAAGTAGAGCTGGTATAGCTATAGTAATATCATAAATATAAAACCAACTATAAAACAACATTACCAGAGGCAAAAAGGGGAACGGTATTATAATAAAATACTCAATTCACCAGGAAGATATAACAATTCTAAATTTGTGTGCACTTAGGAGCATGACTGAAAATACATAAAGAAAAGTGATTACAGTTATGAGCAGAAATAATCACACAATCATAGTGAGTGATTAAAAAACTTGTCTCAAGTATATTTTATTGTTTAACAGTCCTTGTACTTTTTGTTTGTTTTCCATGCTATTTTTCTGGTGAACAGACAGCATCCTTCATCCTGTGGAATGCCCATATTCTGTACCTGACTAATTGCTTCTTCATATGTTGTTGACCTTGTTTTTCTACCTTTCATTTCCCAGTAAATAGGCAGGTAG
The DNA here is from genome assembly GCF_949774975.1 of Lagenorhynchus albirostris. Classification (NCBI taxonomy): domain Eukaryota; kingdom Metazoa; phylum Chordata; class Mammalia; order Artiodactyla; family Delphinidae; genus Lagenorhynchus; species Lagenorhynchus albirostris. The sequence goes on along the minus strand of NC_083104.1, from coordinate 22,291,125 downwards.
TTCTGGAGACTTGATTTGACTCAAGTTCAAATTATTTTATAGTAGATTTCTTCCTGGATGGTGCTATATACTTTTTATTGCAACTCTTCATGAGGCATATGATTAATCAGTGGGTTCTGGTGAACAGTGGAAAATTCTAACACCTCTTGTTCGGCAACTAATATAATAAGCAGACCACATATCAGTAAGGGTAAAGAAGATTTGAAAAACTCAGTGTATATATTTAACACTATGCCCGATAACTGCAGGAAACACCTTTTTTTCCCCCAAGCACATATAGTGCAGTTATAACATTTTCATTATTTTAGAATATGTAAGTTAAAACAAATTTCAAAAAAATAATATACAGGGTATATGTCCTCTGACTAGAGTTTAATTAACATAGAAATTGAGGACAAAAAGGTAGCAAACTTATAGGGGAAATTTTAAGCATTTAACCATTAAGTAAGTAAATATCTACTTGTGTTTTAGGTGAATATAATATATGAGATTAAAGAAATTCTCTTTTTGTTGTTTCCTAAGAATTTTTGAAACTATGAAATAACATTTAATTTTGTCACTTTTTCTGAATTAATTGAAATGACTTCCCTCTTTTATTCTGTTAATTTGGTATATTACACTTAAAATCAATCACCTCAAGCAATTTTGAATTTCTGAATAAACCCTACTTGGCATGATACATAGCTGGAATCAGTTTGCTAATGTTTGTTTAGGATTTCTGCATCTATATTATGAATAAGACTGCCCTATAATTTACCTTTTCTGTAATTCCCTTTCTGGGGGCTTTGGCTGATTTAACAGGCCTCCTTTGGGAACTGGGTATTGTTGCAACCTTTTATATTTTGTGGAAGAATTTAAGATTATTATTACTGCTTTCCTAAATGTTTGGTTGAATTACTTGATGGAAAAATCCAGGCATCAAGAAAACTAAACAAAATTAAATGTTATAGTTTTAAAAATTCTTAGGAAGTAAAAGAGAATTTCTTTAATGCATTCTATTCACAGAAAACACAAGTAGATATTATACTTAGTGGTTAAGTGCTGAAAATTTATCCTTTGAGTTTGTTTTAAGTCACTAAGTTGTGGAATAGTTGGTCGGTCAGCGACAGTTAACCGAAAATAAGTCAATAGAGTTAAACGGGTTCTGCACACCAGAGCATATACGAATGACCAATAAGCATATGACTAACTGAGTGTAAGAAGATGCTCAATCTCATTACTCATTAGGGCAATACAAGACCACAATGAGAGTCCTATCAGAATGGCTAAAATTAAAGATTAACAATGCCAGTGCTTATAAAGATACGGAGCAACTTCAGTTTTCACATGGCACTGGTTGGAATGTAAAGGGACACAATACACGTTGACAAACACATTGGCATTAACTAACACAATTGAAAATACAAATATCTTGTTGATCAGCAATTTCATTTCTAGTTACACATTTAAAAGAAAAATGTGCATTTGTATACTAAGACATATACAAGAATGTTCAATTCAGCATAATGTATATTAGTCTTAAATTGATAACAACCCAAATATCCATCAATTTGTAAAAATGTACTGATACATTCTTACAGTGGAATACTATACAATTATGAAAAACTACAGTTAGGAAAAAGAAACTACAGTTAAAACAGCAACTTGATGAATTGGGTAACAGAAGTCAGATGTATACTCTATATTGTATAATTGGAAGAATATATATTATATTCTTTTAATTATATAAAGCTCAAAAATAGGCAAAACCAAACTAGTGTAATTTATAGTCCATATGAGACCAAAGTATAAAGAAAAGCAAAGAAATGGTGAGTATAAAAGTCAGAACAGTGGTTACATTTTTCAGGGAGGGAGGGACCTGTAATTGGGCAGGGGCACCCAGGAGCCTTCTAGGATGCTGGCAAAGTTTTATTTCTTAACTTGAATGACAGTTACATGAAGCCATACTATGTGGTAATTTATTAATCAATACAGTAATGTTTTAGGCACTTTCTGTGAACATGTTCTATTTCACAATTGAAATGTTAGAGACAGAGAAGCATCATGGGGGTTCAAGAGTTTCAGGGGTGAATCTGTTGCTGAAACCCAACCACCCTGTTACTGCTCCCCCTGCTGTTATGACTACTTTGTCTATGAAGCAAAACTTTGGTTGACCAGATGGATTTAAGTCCTCCTTTAGCATTTTGGGATCTTAGGTGGTAAAGTGAATGCTAGTACATCCATATTCAAGGATTTAATTTACCCGTGGATGTGGAACCTGCAACTAGAGAAGGTGGACAGTTTTGCGTGCTTTTATGTAAGGAGCTTCAGCATCCATGGATTTTGGTGTATGTAGGGGGTCGTATTTTGACACACAATCCAAATAATGAGCCCCAGAATTAGTGAGAAATGACATCTGATGGACCAGGGTGAGGTTTTAATGTGATCTGAGCAACAACCTACATTAGCCAAGGTGCCCTTAGAGTGCTTTGCTCCATGCTTCCTGGGCAGCTTGAGGCATGCTACAGGTGTGTTCATCCCTGCCTCTCAGCCTCAGACTTGTCAGCAGAAATCATGGCAGGATGCGAATTAGAAGGTGCCTGTATCTTATCAGTTCATTCCCCATGTACTGCTTCTCTATCTTCTATTTTTGTGACAAGAGCATTGTTTATTGCGTAGTTCAAAGCCTGCTCAGTATATCTAAGATGATTTAGAATTGTTTGTAATACTTGTGTAACACATGTCCTGTTGTTACCATAAAACATTCCTGGTAAAAATAAAATTTGGGAAGGAATTACTCTGTAGTACTCATGTGTAAAATTATCCTCTAATAAAACTATCTCAGTTTGAGAAATTCTTAAATACTAACATGGAATTTATATCATACGTGTAATGCAAATGTAGTTAGTTTTCTTATGTGAGTGATGTGTAAATATTCCTATCAGCCATGCTATTTATAGTGCACATATGTTGTCCTTTGTGTGTTGAGGAAGCTAATTCATTAGTAGTTCATTGATTCAATTTTTCTATTTCTCCTTTCTCCATCAGTGAAATTAACATTAATAATTTAATTATTCTGAACCATACCTATAGAAACAAAGGTTGTTTGACCAGCTTTCTCACCTGCAGAACTTTTTAAAAAGTAATGCTCCCCAGGCTCTACCCTCCACCCATTAAATGAAAATTTTTCTCAGCTGAAGTTCTGTAATGTGGATTTTTGACAATCTGTTGAATTGCCAGGTCGAAAACCATTAGTTTGGAAGCTTTTGAAGCACTCTCTTTTTTGAAAGGAGATAACTCCATATCATTTAATATTATTTGAAACATCTTTTTCTTTATTTCTCTCTCTGTCTCTTCCCTCCCTCCTTCCCTCTTTCTTCCTTCCTTCCCTCCTTCTTTCCTTCCTCCCTCTCTCCCTCCCTCCCTCCTCCCTCTCTCCCTTTCTTTCCTTCTTTCTTTCTTTCCTTCTTTCTTTCTTCCTTCCTTCCCTTCTTTTTCTTTCTTTCTCTCCTTGTCTGCATTCCTGCTTTCTCTCTCTCTCTCTCTCTCTCTCTCTCTCTCTCTCTCTCTCTCTCTCTCTTCGGCTTTCCCCTTGTCTCTCTGTTGGAATATAATCTTCATGAATACAAGTCCTCTAGGCCTAGTTTACCACTATTTTTTAATACGTAGAACAGAAATTGGCACCTATGGCCTTTGGGCCAAATTCCGCCCACCTGCCTATTCTTATAAATAAAGTTGTATTGGAAAACAGCATTGCCCATTGATTTAAATATTATCTATAGCTGCTTTCATGCTACAGTGGGAGAGTTGAGTATTTAGGAGACAGAGACCACCTGGTCTGCAAACCCTGAAATATTTACTATATGCTCCTTTACAGAAACAGCGTGTTGATCCCTGATCTAGATCTCCATAGTTGCTGAATATTGAATAAATGAAATAATCATTTATTAGTGTCGCTAAGCAACTCTCTACTGCCCGAATAAGTTTATTTTTGCATGTTACCCTTAGTAAATTGTTTTATTGTACTGTGGTCTCTCTTTGGAAACTTACTCCCCTCATCGCGTTATTAAGTGCCCTTTGTTTTCCCTTGGAGCCAACGTGGAGTTTTGGTTATGCTAAAGTACAGTGAAGTACGGAAGTATGTGAATCAGTTTAAGCACAGCTTCTCAGGAGTACATTAATCACACACTATGAGGTTTATTCCAGCTCTCTTTCATTCTCAGAAGAGTGGCAATAGTGTATCAGATTATGAGTTAAACGGAAAGCCAAGTAAGTAAGAATGGAATGTGGTGTGTTACAGTGGCAAGAATCACTTGTTATAATCCCCAGTAGGATTTAATGATAGTTCATCAGCATCCAGGGATGAAGCATGTTATCTTTTAACAGATAGTTAACAGAAAGTACCATGTGGACTGATTTCTAGGTTTGTAATTCCATTAGCTGTTTATAAACTTGGGCAGTAGATCATTTCCCCAATTGAATGTTCCTTGGTTTCCTCCTTAGTAACTAAAAAAAAAATCTAGGTTAGTTGATATTTATAGTTCCTTATAATTTTATTGATTTATAAATAGGAAACTTGATAATAGCCAGAAAATATAGTAGAATCACAGTTAGGTTTTAGAGGTCTTCATTACTGCATAATAGAAAATTTTGTATAGTCAAAATTGCCTTTGATTTTTCCTTAAGTGACCCATGTAATTTTTTTAAAAATTGTGGTAAAATACACATCACGTAAAGTTTACCATCGAACTATTTTTAAGTGTGCGATTCAGCAGTGTTAAGTATATTCACATGGTTGTGCAACCAATCTCCAGAACTTTTTCATCTTTCAAAACTGAAACTCCATGCCATTAGTGACAATGCTGCATTTCCCTCTCTACCTAGCCTCTTGCAATCACCATTCTACTTTCTTTCTTTATGAATTTGATTCCTCGTATAAGAGGAATCATGCTATCTTTGTCCTTTTGTTACTGACTTATTTCTCTTAGCACCATGTCCTTAAGGTTCATTCATGTTTTAGCATGTGTCAAAATTTCCTTCCTTTCTAAGCTGAATAATATTCCATCGTGTATGTACCACACTTTGTTTTTCCATTCATCCTTCAAGGGACACTTGTGTTGCTTCCACCTTTTTGATAATGCAGATAATGCTACTGTGCACATGGGTGTACAAATATCTCTTTGAGACTCTGCTTTCAGTTCTTTTGGGCATATACTCAGATGTGTAATTGCCAGATCATATGGTATTCTATTTTTAATTTTTTGAAGAACTTCCATACCATTTTCCATAATGGATACACCATTTTGCCTTCCCACCGACAATACACAAGTGTTCCAGATTCTGTCACTAATACTGGCTATTTTCTGTCTTTTTAAAAAAATAGTAGCTATCTTGGGCTTCCCTGGTGGTGCAGTGGTTGGGGGTCCGCCTGCCGATGCAGGGGGCACGGGTTCGTGCCCCGGTCCGGGAGGATCCCACATGCCGCGGAGTGGTTGGGCCCGTGAGCCATGGCCGCTGAGCCTGCGCGTCCGGAGCCTGTGCTTCGCAGCGGGAGAGGCCGCAATGGTGAGAGGCCCGCGTACTGCAAAAAAAAAAAAAAAAAAAGTAGCTATCTTAATGGATGTGAAGTGGTATCTCTTTGTGGTTTTGGTTTGCATTTCCCTAATAATTAGTAATGTTGACCATCTTTTCAAGTGCATGTTGACCATTTGTACAACTTTTTAGAAAATATCTAATCAAGACCTTTGCCCATTTTTAAATTGAGTTGTTTTGTTGTTGTTTTTGAGTGATAGGGGTTCTTTTTTTCTTTTAACATCTTTATTAGAGTATAATTGCTTTACAGTGGTGTTATAAAGGTAGGGGCTCTTTATATATTCCCCCTTATCAGGGGGTTGTAAATATTTTGTGATTTGTGACTTGTAAATATTTTCTCCCATTCCACTGGTTGCCTTTTCACTCTGTGAAGTGTGTCTTTGATGTACAATTTATACTTTTCATGCAGTCCTATTTATCTATTTTTATTTTTATTTCTTGTGCTTTTGGTGTCATATCCAGAAAATCATTGCCAAATCCAATGTCAAGAAGACTTTCCTCTATGTTTTCTTCTAAGAGCTTTATTTTTTTTTAGCTCATATTTTTAGGTCTAATCCATTTTGAGTTAATTTTTGTATATGGTATAAGGTAAGGATCAAACTTTATTCTTTGGGGTGCCGATATCCAGTTTTTCCAACATTATTTGTTGAAAAGACTGTCCTTTTTGCATTGAATAATCTTGGCACCCTAGTCAAAAATTATTTGACCATATATGCAAGAGTTTATCTCTGGGTTTTCTGTTCTGTTCTATTGGTCTGTATGTCTGTTTTTATGCCAGTATCACACTGTTTTGATTACTGTAGCTTTGTAATAAGTTTTGAAATCAGGAAGTGTGAGACCTCCACCTTTGTTTTTCTCTTTCATATTATTTTGGCTATTTGGGCATAGTTTCTTGCAAGCCTATAAGGACAATTTAGGTTTATAGGACTACTGATTTAGGTTAAAAACAGGGGAAAAATGAGGTCCATATACAAATGTTTGGTAGGAGTTTTCAATCCATTCTTTCTTTAAGAGAACTGTGAAATCCTAAATACCAGGGAGTGGGTGAAGAATACTCATGTAGCCCTTTTTGCCTTCAATATTTTGCCAGTCAGTTTTCATAGTAAGCCTCCAAGCCTTAGTATTTGTATATAGATCTGTTTACACTAGTGAGGGTTACAGAGATGATATGGCTTCGTTGATAACCTTGGGGTAAAGGGCCATTTGAAGACACCACTGTCCATCTTCATGTTTCTATGCCACAGATACGGATCTGCTCTTTTATGAGAATTCATGGAGGAAGCTTGTTTTTCCATGAGTCTTTGGGGATCGTTATTCTAGAATCTATGGTAATAGATATTTACAGGGGACTTGGTTCCCCTAAGAAAATGAAAAGGACTGTATGAAGTACTAAAATGGTTAATACACTTTTCCCAAGGACCTGTCACCTTTGGAAATGTGAGGATCTGGCTCCATTTTTTACTGACAAATGCCTGAAAAGCTACTTAAAGACCATTTAAGAACTTTATATGTAGCTTGTATTGAGAGCTAAATTGCAATTCAAATCGTGCATGGAGTGAATAGTCTCTTCTTTCTTCCAGTAACTTTTTGTTTTGTCTTAGCTAATCTCCATTACTGAGTCAGCAGTACTGGAATAACAAGCCAGGGTGTAAATTTCTCCAATTCTTAATAAAGAGAAGTATATTTTAGTTCCCGTGCTAATAATGTTTCAGTGTAGGCTAAAAATGCTTTTTTTTTTTTTTTTTGCGGTACGTGGGCCTCTCACTGTTGTGGCCTCTCCTGTCGCGGAGCACAGGCTCCGGACGCGCAGGCTCAGCGGCCATGGCTCACGGGCCCAGCCGCTCCGCGGCACGCGGGATCCTCCTGGACCGGGGCACGAACCCGCGTGCCCTGCGTCGGCAGGTGGACTCTCAACCACCGCGCCACCAGGGAAGCCCTAAAAATGCTTTTTATAATACATTTCATCCTAATTATTCATAGGATATGAGTTGATTTAGAATTTTCAAATGTACATGAATGTATAGGTAGATAGATAGATAGATAGATAGCCCTCACTAAAACTGGGGCCTCATATGAGTGAACTCAGGACATTCTGGCTCTATAATTATTAAATGATGGAGGAGAAATATGAATGTTTCCCTCTGTTTTTAAAAACCGTAGCAGAACTCATTATTCTGTGTCAGTGGATCTTTCACGTATGCAAGCTTATTTTTGGTGTTCCAAGAAATCTGAAGTTCTCTAACAAGGTTTTTGAAGAACACTCTTGAACTGAATGTACGAGCTGTAATTGAATAGGAACAGTATGTGTTTGGAGTGCGAATGAACCAGCTGGGATACAAAGTTCTCCACGGTGCCCCTAATTCAATAATCGTGTGTTTTCCATTTCTCTCAAAATGAGGCAGTGTTCATAGTTGAATATAAAAATATTATAACAAAAGGACATAATTTACTATTTTGTTCAATGTCGTACCTCTGTCATCTAGATCAATTAAAATAGAGCTTATACTGTGATTTCTAACAACAAATGACAGTGAATTTAAAATGGGAGTGTCCTTCACTTGAGAAGCTAAAGTGTGATTCTTGATATGAGCCTGAATTTTGCAGGGAATCATCATTTGGAAGCATGGAGAGAAGGTTAATTGTAGGAGGTTTATATGTTGGTCCTTTGTATCCGTAATAATACCAGCTAATCTTTCTAGAGTACCCATGTGCCAAGCATTCTGCTACGCCCTTAGGTGTATAGTCCATTTATATTCACATCTATCTCATGAAGTAGGTATTCCTTTTATCTCCGTTTTATAAAGAAGAAAGCTGAGGTCTGCTAATAAGTCATGGGTCTGGAGTTCAAGTCATTTCATCTAATTCCAGAGTTGAATTTTAATGATGCTCCTACTATGTCTGGGACTTTGATTCTTTATATTATTTATTTCTGAGGCTCTCTGTATAATTTAACTCTCCTAATGATTTTGAGGATTTCCCATTTAAGTATACAGCCAGTTTTTTTTTTTAACATCTTTATTGGAGTATAATTGCTTTACAATGGTATGTTAGTTTTAGCTTCACAACAAAATGAATCAGTTATATATATACATATATTCCCATATCTCTTCCCGCTTGCGTCTCCCTCCTTCCCACCCTCCCTATCCCACCCCTCCAGGCGGTCACAAAGCACCGAGCTGATCTCCCTGTGCTATGCGGCTGCTTCCCACTAGCTATCTACCTTACGTTTGGTAGTGTATATATGTCCATGCCTCTTTATCGCTTTGTCACCGTTTACCCTTCCCCCTCCCCATAGCCTCAAGTCCATTCTCTAGTAAGTCTGTGTCTTTATTCCTGTTTCACTCCTAGGTTTTTCATGACATTTTTTTTCTTAAATTCCATATATATGTGTTAGCATACGGTATTTGTCTCTCTCTTTCTGACTTACTTCACTCTGTATGACAGACTCTAGGTCTATCCACCTCATTACAAATAGCTCAATTTTGTCTCTTTTTATGGCTGAGTAATATTCCATTGTATATATGTGCCACATCTTCTTTATCCATTCATCCGATGATGGACACTTAGGTTGTTTCCATCTCTGGGCTATTGTAAATAGAGCTGCAAGAGTACATGACTCTCTTTGAATTATGGTTTTCTCAGGGTATATGCCCAGTAGTGGGATTGCTGGGTCATATGGTAGTTCTATTTGTAGCTTTTTAAGGAACCTCCATACTGTTCTCCACAGTGGCTGTATCAATTTACATTCCCACCAACAGTGTAAGAGGGTTCCCTTTTCTCCACACCCTCTCCAGCATTTATTGTTTCTAGATTTTTTGATGATGGCCATTCTGACTGGTGTGAGATGATATCTCATTGTAGTTTTGATTTGCATTTCTCTAATGATTAGTGATGTTGAGCATTCTTTCATGTGTTTGTTGGCACTCTGTATATCTTCTTTGGAGAAATGTCTATTTAGGTCTTCTGCCCATTTTTGGACAGCCAGTTTTTCATCTCCTCCATGGCAATGACACCAATACTGGGAGGAGTTATCCTTGTCATGTATAGATTTTATCCTATTTATCGATGCACTGGCCCAGAGGGAGTTTTGTCTTCTGTGCAGTGTAAATTAGAAAGGATTAAATAATCACGTATGTCCCAGGAGAAGCACAGATTGGAAAAGAATCGTAAATGAGATGAAGATAATAGAATGAGAAGATTATACGGAGCTAAACATAAGCAATCCACATGGCAGGAACACTTACTGCTGTGTGAGGAGAGAAAATGAGTTAAATGTGAATTTAGGACCATGTTTTAATGAAAACCAATGTCAAGATTAACCTAGTAGTTTGCCATTGGCGTAGTTTATGTGTTTATCGTAAAATGCAAAGCCTGGAAAAAAGGAAGTTGCTTAAAATTCCATAAGCAGAACATGAAATAAATGAGAAATTTATTTATTCTTATATTAAGACCTCAGTAGCTTTTATTCACCATAATTTACTTCTTAGCATTAATGTGTGTGTGCGTGTGTGTGTGCGTGTGTGTGTGTCTCACTGAAATTTCATGACTCATTGGATAGTGGGAACTGACCCACTGGAAATAGCAGTAAAGAAAATAACCAGGTTTAGAACCTTTTCTTTCAAAAATATTTCTGTAGATTTATTCCTTTCTTACCCCCTTCCTTCCTCCCCTCCCTACCCCAGACAGCTCTTGCACAAGAGTTTCCTCTTGCTATACGAAAGTGTGTTATTTTTCTCCCTTGTCAACACTCCTTCAAACTCATTTTCAGGTTCACCTGTGTAGATACTAAGATGTGTTTTGAGTGCAGAGAAGTTAAGATGGTTAGAGGTATTCACTGAGGATCAGGGTTGACAAGGAGCATAGAAAGAGTGGACTGCTGCCTTTAGGATACTGTTTAAAGGTTTGCTAGAGGCTCCATGTGGTTTGAATATTTCCCAGAGAACCTGAGAGGGATGTTGCCTAATGGGAAGAGATGGATGAAGGACACTGAAGAGAACAATGGGGAGACTGAAAAACAGTCATCTCCTCTTGCACACCTTGCCCAAGCCTAGAGGGGTCCTGCCTGAGATGATTCAGAACTTTCTGTATTGCGTGCCCAAGACAGTATGGTGGATAGTCATGTTTGCAGTGACCTCCAGGTCTCGTAAGATGTCTCTAGTTGTCTGACATGGCAGATGGTCTGTTCTTGATGATAGACCTATCATCTGTCATCAAGAACAGACCGTTGGTTGAATTGATTTCATTCAGCAGGAGTTCATCTCTTCCCAATTAATACAATGGCTTGGTCTGGAGTTGGTTTAATAACCAGCTAGTCTAATGGTGTGTCCACTGGAAATATTTCTAAATCCATGTAGTTGTTCACCTGTAATTTGGTTATAGACTTGATAATAAAGAGTGATTGTATTGCTGCTCCGGGCCACCTTTGCTTTCTTAACCAGCTGTGCTATAAGAATATTTACACTGCTTTTGTATTCTGATTAATGACAACATTTTTAAAATGAAAAATATGTTTGATTCACTAGAAACTTTAAGAATCTGTCCTTGAGCTCTCTTGGGTTTTGTCGTAATTTCCTTAAGTCAAACTATTGGACAAGTCAAGTATGAGGATCCGGAGTCCTTGTAGTGTTGAACCCTTGTAATATTTGCTGACCTATGTTAATCACTACGTATAAAGGGTTTTTTTTTTTGTAATAAGTTAATGTTGCCTTTGGCTTAATTAATTGAAATTTTAATTGTGCTGGCTATAAGCTTCACCACTCACTGGTAATAAGGGTTTTATAATTAGTAGGGGCTAAAAAATGAGAAAAGCTTCTTTTTTTTTTCCTTTCTGTTCCCACTGCTCTTAGCAGTTGCAGCCTCCGGTCACCCTATATTTTCTTTTTCTTTTTTAAATTAATTAACTATTTAATTTTTGGCTGCATTGGGTCTTTGTTGCTGCATGCGGGCTTTCTCTAGTTGCGGCGAGCAGGGCCTACTCTTCGTTGTGGTGTGTGGACTTCTCATTGCGGTGGCCTCTCTTGTTGTGGAGCACGGGCTCTAGGTGCGCGGGCTTTAGTAGTTGTGGCATGGGGGCTCAGTAGTTGTGGCTCGCGGACTCTAGAGCGCAGGCTCAGTAGTTGTGGTGCATGGGCTTAGTTGCTCCGCGGCAAGTGGGATCTTCCCGGATCAGGGATCGAACCTGTGTCCTCTGTATTGGCAGGTGGATTCTTAATCATTGCACCACCAGGGAAGTCCCCACCCTATATTTTCTGAGACACTTCCTTGGGTAAGATTTCCTGTGGACTGGCTAATAGAGGAAATGTCTTCACAGGTTCTACCTAGAGATATCCCTTTGTAGACCATGGGGATGCTGAGTGAGTTGTGACGTCTCTGAGACTGTATGAAGTTATGCATATATGCTCATCTGTGAGGGAAGGCTGTCCATAGCGTCATGAACTCTTAAATGGAAGCATGATCCTCTAAGTTACGAGCGTGAGCTCCTTTCACAAAGAACGTGTGGCGGTGGAGAAAATAATGGTGATGGCCAATGCTTTCCATGTTTAAAGACACTGTGCTGTAGAATTTACAAATATTGTCTCATACATTAGGCACTGTTATAATACCCACGTTGCAGGTAAGGAAACCAATGCTTTGGAGAACTTACGTGAAATCAGGGTTTGAACCCAGGAAGTGTGAGTCCAGAGCCTGAGCTCCTAGCCCTTTTATTGAACAGGGGTTCTGGAACCTGCTCTGTCACTACCCAGCTATGATGTGTCACCACCCAAGAGAGCAGAACTTCTGTTATGTGGCGGCATCTGTTAATATGGATATGAGGCTAAGAATAAGGGGTGAAATGTTGGGGTTGGGGTCTCATCTGATGAGCTCTGCGTTTCCTCTCAGTGCTGGAACAAAAGCAAACTAAGTCTGCCTCCACCAAGCATTGACTGAGGCTCTTGTGATATCTGAAAACTCTTGACTGCATGCTAGAAATAGATAGGAAAAGGATGCAGATGATTGGAACGGGAGCGATGCCTGGCCTTTCCATGAGGCTTAGACAGATAGAATGATGTGGTGAGTACAGAATCTGGAATCTGACTGGGTAGGTTTGAATCTTTGCCCTGCATCTCACTAGCTGTTTCGCCCTGGGCATATCTTATCATTTTGCTGTGCCTTAGTTGCCTCATCTGTAAAATGGGGATGATAATAATGGTGCCTATGTCACTGAATTATTGTGAGGATTAAAATATGTGGTCTTTGTATAGCACTTAGATCAGAGCCTGGTACATAGAGTGATTTGTGATGCTATTGTTATTTTTGCTATTATTATTACTACCATATTGTTGTTGTTATCTTGAAAAATTAGCATTTAATACGCTTTAAGAAGTGAATGTGAATCTTATCAACAAACCTGTTTATTTGGTCTGTGGCTGTGAGCTGAAGGATGTTCTAAATGGGTGAAAGAAACATGGTCCCTGCCGGTGGACATGTGGAATCTGAGATGCGGAAGCCCTTTGTCTTTTTAAGCTCGCATACAGGATCCTGGCATAGGGCCAGTCAGTAAAGCAGGCATTCATTAAAAGCTTAGTAAAAGAATGACTGTCACTCTGTCTTTGGTGTCCCATGTCACATTCCCTCAGCTTACCCCTCATTCTAGCCACAGCTGTGGTACGCATTGCCCTGGGGGCTCGGATTCACTTCGTGCTGACAGCACCTGCCTCAGGTGCACTCAGATTGTCTGATGCAAGGTCTTTTCCAACACTGAGGGAGCCTGTGTGTAACGGTAGCCCCAGAGAAACCCTTAGCCAATGGGCATACCTCTCATCTTCCAGGTGGACAGTTATAGAAGGTGCTCTGCATGCTTCTCAGAGGCACCCACTGCCTACACCAGAGACATTCAAAACGCTCCCTGATGTTAGGTTTTCTCTTCCATTGTATCATTCTCCCAGCTCTCTCCCTTCTGTCTCACAGAATTACCTTCCAAATAAATTACCTGCGTATAAGTGCTTGTCTCAGCCTCTGATTTCTGGTACCCAAACTAAGACACGTGCTGTTCTAAAACCCTAATGCCAAAGCCAGTGTCATTGCGCAAATCTCCTGTAAACTCCATTTCTTCTATTCGCTACTGAGTTCCCAGTGCCTAGCATGGCATCTGATACACCATAGGCACTCAGTAAATGCTAGTTAAATGACTGAATCAATGAACAAATGAATAATCATGCTTCTTAGAACTTGATAGTGAGCATATAGGTTGGGTACCACTCAATTTTATTTATTAAATGCTGTACCAGTAAATTTTATTTACTAAATGCTGTACCAGTAAATTTTATTTACTAAATTTACTAAATGCATGGTGACAGGTCGTCAAAATCTTCCTTGGAGGGTTTATGTCTTAACTGGCTACTTCCATCTTTTGTTCTAGAAAACATTCAGTTTTCCCCTGCAATCCTGAAGGGGAAAAAATGATCAATTTGATGGTTCTCTAGCTTTACAAAAATATATATATTTCCAAAGATAAAAATGTTTTACACATCAGCAAATTTTCATTGGTCTTCTGTTATAGACCATGCTCCAGGCTGGGATAACAGACAAGGATGAACTGTTTGATGCAAACCTTGCAAGAGGGAGCTTATAGACCAGAGGCGTAGTCAGTACTACCATGGGGCAATGGTTGGGCGCTAGGAGGTTATAATGTAAGGCACATCATGTTATATGCAGGCTTGTTTGACCACACACCTCACTTGCTAACAATAGTAACACCACAGCCCTCCCAGTCTGACTTGAGAATGTGGAATACTCTCCAATGTGTGGTCATGTTCCTGCTTCATTACACAAGTCCATTTGCATGAACTCCTCAATGCAACAGATCCATAATTTCAGCCTTTCTAAAGGGAGAAGATTTGAGTTTTAGAACATTTAATCTGCAGGATCTGATGAACTCAGTGTTTTCGGATATGGATTTCAAACAATGATATTACTACCTAGCCTGAAAATACAAAATGTGTATGTACAACAGGGCTTCACTGCAAGAACAGTTAATACAAGCTGGAAACTCATGAATGAGCTTTATTAATTGACTTTTGACTCAATCAGACCACAAGCAATATTCACTAATCAGAAGTCTGGAGTTCCTGAGCAGATATATGACTCACTGGGTCACTAAAGAGGAGGGGGACGTATTTATAGATAAACTTTAAAAAGAGAATGAGTCTTATTTAGTGATTCATAATGAAATATTAAGGCCATTGACAATGTCTGAGAGACAGAAAAATGGACTAAGGGCAGGACATTTGAATTAAGCTATCTAAAACAGAAAAGTGGGAGGCGTTAAAGACCTCCGCTGGCTGCCACAGTGGTTTTTGCTTAATGTCTTGTTAGCTTTCAAGCTGCTTTTAGTTGTAACAAAGAATACTTGAGCATAGGTGAAATGGATATGGGAGAAAAGAAAGGTATTTGGATTCAAGAAGAAGAGACAGAGACATTAAGTGGGTCTTAAAGAATTGGACTAATGGGTTTGGGAGGACCATGACGTTTTTGTTGTTGCTGCTGCTGCTATTATAATGCTGTTGGTGGTGATGAAGATGATGATGATGAAGATGATGATGATGGTGGTGATGACGAGGGTGCTGCTGATTGTGGTGTAATGGTGATGAGGGAATTATGGAGGTGCTGATGGTGGAGATAATGGTGATAGTGGTGATGGTGATGAGGATGGTGGTGATAACAGGGATAGCTAGTATTTATAATCCAGGGACTATGTTTCTTTTTTAATTCTTAAAACCACTCACTGAAGGAGAGTAGGTATCATCATTATTATAATTATTTTTCAAGTCTTTAAGCTGAACAAACAGGCTGACAGAGGTCACACAGTTAATAGTGGAGTCAAGGCTCAAACCCAGGCAGGCTGTCTCCAAAGGCCAGACACTTAATTCCACGTAGTCTTTATACAGATGTACATCTTGTGCTCCAATTTAAACTCACCAAGATCAGAGACCTTCCAAATTCCGTTCTAAACAAGACCCTACATGCCGCTGCTAAGGGACTTAAGAGTGTAATGAATAGAAAGCTCACTCCAGTCCTGAAGTTAATGGCTAAGAGGCAGGGATTCAACCACAACTTTATTAACCAGGCAACAATTTCATGAAGTAGACAAGCAACTTGCAGAAGGACTGTGAACAAGATGATATTGTGTTTTAAAGGTCAAAACTGGTTTCCTGTAGATCTAACGAAGGCAAGAATAAAGTGTGATTTGAAATCCACAGCTTTCTTCATAGTCAGAGCAGACCCCTCCCCACACATGCACAGGTGTCGTTCCTGATCATCTAGCAAGTCTCTGTCCTCCCTGTTTTTATCTCCACCTGATATAATGTAGATCTGCTCCATAGAGAGGAAATCTGTGGTACTTAGAGCAGTACTTTGGGAATCATTTAGCCATCGGCGGCTACGTCCTTAACTCTCCCTAGGATTCCAATTTTCCTCATATAACTCAGGCTCAGTGAGTTAACCCCAAACCCAGTGCTCCCAGATTTGAAAAAGAAAAAGAACGGCTTTTACTCAAAGCTGATTTCTCGAAAAAGAGTTTCCCCAGATTAAGTGATTATGTGCAGCTTTTGTCCTTTGTCATTTAAGCCTGGACTTTGACATCAGAATAAATCATGCTAATTCACACCTCTGAAAGGGGTGCAACTTTTCCTCATCTTTTGGGAGCCTACATCCCCTTAGGAGCATCTTCCCGTCAAAAATACCAAATTACACAAACGATACTGTACAAAATAATAAGACCACACATTTAAGAGGCCACTCCCATTTTGCCAGGAGCTAGGGCTAGGTACTAGGAGCTAGTACCTGACTGGTATTGTTCCATTTCATCCTCATGACAAGCCTAAGGGTGGATGGGGTCATTGCTGTCATCTGTCAGGTACAGATAAGTTAGCCAGGGATCAGAGAAGTTAAGTGACTCACCTAACATGACACAGTTGGTAAGTGCTAAAGATGGGATTTAAACCCCCTGACTGCCTTGTTCTGCTCTTTGCTGGTTAGAATTAGAACAGAAGTCACACTAGCCTAACCACAGCTATATCTCATCCCAGCATTTAAAAAGAGCCATCTGGTATAATGCTTAAAAGTACACATGTTGGCTAGCCATCAGCTGGATGAATTTATGCAGGTAGCTCAACCTCTTCGAGGCCCAGTTTTCTCATCTGTTAAATGGGGATCATAATGGCTCCTTCAGAGGCTTCCTCCTTGTTGGATTCAGGAAGACTGGAGTCCCAAGATGTCTTACCTAAACCCCTGTTTTCATTCCCTTCTGTGACCAGTACATTATGTTTTTGGTGCCCAGGCAAGATGTTGACTCCCGAACCTGGTAACTCCTTAACCTGTGCAACATATTTTCTCTCGATTTTGTATTTTAGAAGGTCTTCTGGTGTCTCAGTAACAGTCTTTTACATCTCTATAATACTATGTTTGACAGACTGTGTTCCACAGAAGTTGTAACCAGGTGGTTTGAAAGAAAAATTTCCTTCTTGAAATAAGTGAGAAATACAGTACTCTATTGGTGATTCATTAATTCACTAAAGAGCCATATGTATTAATGCATTAAAGGTCCTGATAAGTCCTGCAGTATAGAAGCCTATACATCTATTTGACTATGAAATGCTTATTTTTATATTTTCTGAACAAATATGCTTCATTTGGGGAAATACTGGCATGGAGGCTTAAGGGCTTTTACTTTATTTATTATTCATTAATTAGATTTTCATGACACCCTGCCAGGTAGCTGGGGTTAGAGTGTAGAGCCCAGCAAGCTTCAGTGAGGTTAAAGAGTCAACTTACAACAAAGCAGCCATTCATGTAGGAAGCTGAAGCTGGAAGTGAAACTACTTAATGTCTTCATCTTGAATTAGATTTGAACATAACTCTTTATCTTTTTAATTATTTAATTCCCCAAATTCCAGCCGTTAGAGCCATTTGCTGCTGACATTTGGAATAGTGAAGCCTTTGGGCAAAAGGCACAAGTTACTCTTCCTCCAAGATGCAGCTCAAACCTTTTCATTTATTTCCGTTTCTGCTGCTGCCACACTCACCCAAGCCACCTGGGCCTCCACCGAAGCCTCCTAAAAAGTCTCCCTGTTCCTCTTCTTGCTCCACCGAGTACTCCTTTTCCACCCAGAAGCCAAGCAGCAATCTCAGCACAGCATGGTGTTCTCTCATACGACCATCTAAAACTTCGCTTTTCTTAGAATAAAATGCCAAGTTTGTTCCCAGGCCTACAAAGTTCTTCCTATCTGGCTCCTGTCCATGTCCAACTCCCCTCATGTCAGTTTCCCTGTCTTACTATATTCCAGTCACATTTTTCTTCCTCAAGCACATCAAAACTCTCTTCTGCCTCAGGGCCTTTGCACATTTAGATTCCCCTGCTTGAAAGGTTCTCTCCACACCAGATCTTTGCAGAGGTAGTTCCATCCCAACCTGGATGTCTCAGCTCAAATGTTACCTTCCCCATAAAACCCTCCCTGTCACCTCCCCTGGCCCTTTCTAGCCCATTGCACTGTCCGTTTCCTTCATAACACCATCATTTTCTTCATCCATTGGTTGGCTTGTTGGTTATCTACCTCTTCCAGATAAAAGGCAAGCTCCATGAAGGTAGACACATTTTTTTAAACATCTTTATTGGAGTGTAATTGCTTTACAATGGTGTAGACACATTTTTTGACTGTTCACCATTTCATCCTTAGTGCCTGCATAATGCATAGCACATAGTGGCTCTTAATAAATATTTTAAGGGAAAAAATCCATGCAGAATGAATGAATTGCTGAATTACGCTCTCCCAAGATAATCGCTTGCACTATATGTGACTGGTCACACATGTGGTCTTTGAAACCATCATTAAGTGGTAGTTATTTTGCTTACTCATCAGTGGCTCTGTTATAGCTCCCCTTAGGGGATCCCGCATTCTCTCACACTCTGGGTAATGTGTAGTGTCGTCTGTCCACAGTCATTCCTGGAAACACACACTCACCCCAAAAAGAAGAGTCTGACTTTAAGATGGGTATCAGAACTGTTTAAGCCGGCCAATTAGTTGACTTCTGTTCTCCCTGGAGGAAGAGTGTAAGTTAATTACCTTCAAGTCTCACCCTTCCTGCATCTTTATTTTTAGACTTCCCACCATCATGCTGCTGCCCGTGGTCAATTTGCTGCTTACTTATTAGTGCTGCTCTGAGGTAGATTAAGCAAACTTTTTAGCTGTTGCTGTGAGCTATTAAATCCACAAAGAGTAAGTCAGGCATAGCTGCTGAGCAGGCTGAGTTGGATGGTTCGTGAGTCCCGCTACATGGGGCTGGGCTGCACAGAACCTTCAGCATCCAAGCTCTACATTAGAATTACTGTACATCGTGGGTAGAGTTCAATTTTTAGAGCTCAAGGGCCTGGTTGGGAGTCATGGCTCTGCCATTTACCAGATGCGGACAGGGGTATGTTATTTAGTTTCTGTGCCTCGGTTTCTTCACCTGTGAAATAGGAATAATTATAGAACCTCCCCATCTGCTGAGAGGCAACATATGAAAGAAAACATTTAAGACAGTATCTGGCATGTACTAAGCACTCAAAATATGACTTAGGGAGCAGTTAACACTGACATTTCTTTGGGTCATATGTGTTTCTACTTCCTACTCATAGAAGCTGCCTTGTTCCCAATCTCAAAGAAAGTAAGATCCCAAAGCAAACAATCAAATTGCCCTCAGTTAACAAAAGCTTATTTGGGGTATTAGGCACCATACCAGCAAGTGGGGGTCAGAGAGGTAGAGGACACAGTCCTTGCCCGCAAAGACCTTAGAAACCCGCTGAGGGGACATGATTTTCATATGGAAAATGACAGCTCTCAGTAAAGATACGATTGATTGGACAGAGGATTAAGGAAAGAAGGAATGACAAAAGCTGGAGACATTTCTGAGGTTAATAGGGGTCAGGACTGGCCTCTTGGAGAGTGTGGGATTTGGGCTGGGCCTCAGAACAGAGGTAGAAATTAGTTGAAATGGCCAGTGCAGAATGATAACTAGCAAGGAAATCTATGATGGATTAATTGTTGGATAAAATGATTGATTGATTGGCATAAATGGAGAGCTAAAATGGTTGACCTTGCAAAACTGACCTTTGATTGATTTGTATAATCAAGGCCACCAGTATTTACTGGTTGAATACATCTCATGTAGCAGATACAATGCCAAGCGAATTCATCTGTGACCTCTAATAGTCCCATCAACTGCATGAGGTTGTGTTTTTGGTGTTCCCATTACCACTGGGGAGACTGTGGCTTTAGAGAAGATTCCATGGCTGTAGAGGAAAGCCTTCTAGAATGGCATGTGCAAAAGGAAAGAGAGAGAATGCAAACTAGGCACTGGGGTGGAGGAGAATTTGGAGATTCCAACAGCAAATAGACCTGCTGGTCTGAAGAGGAAGAAGGACACAGTTCTGTAAAGGAAGGCGGGGGTTAAATCAGATCAGTGCTCAAGTTGCATTCAAATTCTTAGTGGGATGAGTTTCTGAAAATACCTCTGATGTGTGTATGTGTCTGTATAAAAAGATGTTTCTTTGCCAAGTGTAATTTAAAGATCCACAGACCTCCTTTGTGAGCCATTGTCATTTAGAGGGACAAATTTCATTCTGGGTTGTGTTTTCTTCAGGTTAAGGAACAGTTGGTCCTTGCTGTCAGTCATTGTTAGTGGATTGCTGGAGTCTGTCCAGAATACATGTTTTCTTATAGTTAATTTAAACTGGGTTTAGCTTTAAAATGACGTTTAGAAGGTTGGACCTTCCTTGGTACTTCTAAAATATCTACTTGGTTTAAGTAAACAAGTAGCCATAGACCTCGTGTTATTTATATGGAAAATTCTAGGTGCTGGGGGAGATATAAAAGTAGATATAAGAGGCAGGGTCTCTGACCTCCAGGAGATTATCATGTTACTGGGAAGACAAGGATATGTATCCTGAGTTTTTTTCTCTCTCCTATTCTAACAACATATGTTGTAGTTGGGGCTGGTTTTGACTTTGTATAACAGAAACCCCAAATAATACTGGCTTAAATAAGATACAGGTAACTTTCTTTTATGTAGCTTGAAGCTTGGACTTTAAGAATCATTGTCTTCAGGTGTGGGAAGTTTCTTAGCATGTGGTTTCTACCTTCTGAGTTGCTTTATGATTTTGATTTGTCACTCACCTTTCAACCATTGGATGTGTGTTCTAGACAGTAAGCACAAGGCAGGTAGAAAAGCTGAAAGGGCATGTCAGCCAAATAGAACTCTTTTAAAAAGGTTTGCTGAAAAGTTTACCCAAAGCTTCTGATTACATCTCATTAGGCACACAGTTCTGTAAGAGAGCCTGGCAAACACAGTTGTTTAGCTGGGCGCATTGCCACCTCTTAGTAAAGGGGAGGGGAGATGGATTTCAGGGAGTCACCTACCAATATCAGCATAACATATGTCCTGGGTACCTAGCTCTGGCCAAACAAAACCTATAATTTCTTCTCTGACATTGTCCCAGTACTCAGTGATGGGTTACGTACTTTGCATGACTGAGGTCCTGCA
This sequence comes from Lagenorhynchus albirostris, assembly GCF_949774975.1. Lineage (NCBI taxonomy): Eukaryota > Metazoa > Chordata > Mammalia > Artiodactyla > Delphinidae > Lagenorhynchus > Lagenorhynchus albirostris. The sequence goes on along the minus strand of NC_083104.1, from coordinate 22,269,996 downwards.
TTTGAATTTTGGCATTTCCTGATTTCCAGGCAGCATGGAGGAAGAAGGGCAGAGTATACAAGACCCAGGTTTAAACCCTCACTGTGACTACAGCATGAAAGAAAAAACTTGGGCAAATTGCTTAACCACTCTAAGTCTCTATTTTCTTATTTATAATCCACCATCTCATAGAGTTACTTTGAGGAGCAAATGCAGTTATGACTCTAAAGGATCTAGCCTTGTGCTTGGAATATAATAGACGCTTAAGAAATTTCAGTGATATCTGTTGAATGCTCAGAGTTGGAAGCGGGTTCTTTAGGACTTAGACCATTTGAGCTTGCTGAATAGCAGTTTATTTACACAGTTCTTATTGAAACACAATCACAGTTTCCTCTTTCCTTTCAATCTATCAAGATTTTTCTTTTTCTTTTTTATTTAAACAACCATAGCCATGATTACAAATGGATGTTTCACACATATTTGGGAGGTAAGTGTGTATCTCATGTGCATATAAATATATTTCCTTTCACTGAAACTCAGGCAGTTATGCTGAAGTGTAATAATGGAACCTAAATTTGCTTACTTATTCTTTAAATAAGTCTCAACCAGCACAGAAAAGATTACATTTCAGAAAGATGAACTTGTATATATTGCTCTGATTTTGGCTGATGGCTCTTTTCAAGAATGAGAGACAAACTTGTGGTTACCAGAGGGGAGAGGGAAGGGGGGAGGGGCAACATAAGGGTAGGGGATTGTGGTACAAACTATTAGGTATAAAATAAGCTACAAGTATATGTTGTACAACATGGGGAATATAGCCAATATTTTATAGTAACTATAAATGGAATATAACCTTTAAAAATTGTGAATCACTGTACTGTACACTGGTAATTTATATAATGTACATCAACGGTACTTCAATTAAAAAAAAGAATGAAAGTATAACTAAGGCAGCGCATGATGGACCTATGTTTTACTCACACTGGGAAAGGTCAGGAGGCAGAATTCAACAGGTTTATCCCACTGTAAGAAAACCCAGAAAGAGAAAAACAAATACCGTATGCTAACACATATATATGGAATCTAAAAAAAAAAACTGGTTCTGAAGAACCTAGGGGCGGGAGAGGAATAAAGACGCAGACATAGAGAATGGACTTGAGGACGCGGGGAGGAGGAAGGGTAAGCTGGGACGAAGTGAGAGAGCAGCATTGACATATATACACTACCAAACGTAAAATAGATAGCTAGTGGGAAGCAGCCGCATAGCACAGGGAGATCAGCTCGGTGCTTTGTGACCACCTAGAGGGGTGGGATAGGGAGGGTGGGGGGGAGATGCAAGAGGGAGGAGATATGGGGATATATGTATACGTATAACTGATTCACTTTGTTATACAGCAGAAACTAACACACCATTGTAAAGCAATTATACTCCAATAAAGATGTTAAAAAAAAAAAGAAAACCCAGTACCTTGAAACCCTATTTAGGAGGGGAAAGGTCTTTAAACAAAGGATTGCCATTAGGGTTCTATTAAATATGACACTGGGTACATGCTTTTGAAATATGCTTTGATTTAAATCCAAATAGGGCACAGCTCTTCTGTAAAGCAAGGCACACTCACAAAAGGACAGAGCCTTTTCTGGAGACCTACAGAATTGTGTTGTATTTAAGTTAGTGGTGGCAGAAATTATAACCTCTCTGGGGCTGCTGCAGCATTTCTGCTGACAAGGTGCACACCTCTTTTCTGTAGTGACTATTCTTTACCTGGAACAGGTTCTCCATGGCAACCCCATTCACAGGGTGCCTTCATTACTTCTCTCTTTGTAAATGAACACATTGGAAAGGAAGTAGAATGTATAAGTTTTGAGTTCATAAAGGAGAAAGGGAGGGACAAAAAATACTGGGTAAATAGCAGAGTTTTTTGTTTTTTGTTTTTTGTTTTTTGCGGTACGCGGGCCTCTCACTGTTGCGGCCTCTCCCGTTGCGGGGCACAGGCTCCGGAAGCGCAGGCTCAGCGGCCATGGCTCACGGGCGCAGCCGCTCTGCGGCATGTGGGATCTTCCCGGACCGGGGCACGAACCCGTGTGCCCTGCATCGGCAGGCAGACTCTCAACCACTGCAGCACCAGGGAAGCCCAGCAGAGGATTTTTTTTTTCCTTATCTCAGTTTGCCTCCTTCTTGGATGGCTATGGGTCAAAAAGAAATGATTAAAACTCACGTGCTGTGTTGGATTCTCTATTCCATCAGTGAATATCCTGATGAAATATGGTTTGGATCAATTCATTTGGAGTGCAGTTAATACTAAGTTTTGGCCCAGTGGTTTGCTGAAATTTCAGTCTCCTTTTCACCTGTTCATTGAGGACTGTCCTCAGCTACCCAGGCCCAGAGCATCTGGTTGAGGGGAAAATCTCAAAATAGTGTTTTTAAGGATACAAATTCAAAAGAGAAAAGTGAAAGCACTAGAATGAATGATTTTCCCATTATGTTTGGGAATACTGGTTTTTAAACTCTTTTCCCAAGGTCTAGAAATAGGAGTACTTTGTAGGAAAATCTCTCTCTTTACATGGTATAATTTAAGAGGCTCCTCTAAACAGAAAAACAAAGCAAAAACCCTCAAGAATTCAGTCACTTTAAACTACTTCATATAAATGCCCTGATTTTTTCCCCCAAATCTTGTATTTTTCATTATTCTTTCAATTTTATGATTAAATGGTGGAACAAGCATTGACTATGTATTGACCTTCCTTCAATGCTGTGGCTTTCTTAAATAATTTATCCCATCAGATGATATTCAGCCAAAGAGAGTTGGAGTTTCAATCAAGAAAGTATATTCCACATTGCAGCATGCCTGTAAGTAATAACAGCAGTAGGGGATGCAATATTGCATGAAAGAAAGTTCTAGAAAATAGGAAGTCCTGGAGTACACAAAAAGCAAAAGAAACTCAGATAAGTAAATTGGTGGATGGAGAGCTTTTCCTGCTCTAAAATCTTGGCTCTAGAGTGAAGTAGAGAAGGACAAATAAACAGGATGCCTGTCATACAAGTTATCTCCCCTGATGTAAATGCCCTTTGGGCTTGTAGTTGTGTTGGTCAGCTGTGTGTGGTTAGAAAGTGAGGGCATGCACAGTAAATCATGGGAGGGATGTAAGAAAAGACCTGAATGAGGCATCTTCACGTCTGGCTGATACTTAAGCTTGATATTTTCCCATAAACACTGTTGAGCAAAAATTGGACCTGGGATATTAGGCAAGAAATGGCAATGTTATCGTGTTGGTAATAGGGTAATAAAGATGTCCAAACCCATATCTTGTCACCCCACAGATACCTTTATTAAAGGTGTTTTCTTGTTGCCAAATATCCTTACTGCTAACGCATATGACTAACCTTCACCATTTAGAGTGAAAAAAAAATGTGGATTCAACGAACAGATAATTACCTCCCAAATATTAGGGCAAAGAACTTGAAAATGCATAATGCGGTACGTTTGCAAGTGCTCAAGGTATAAGTCTCCTCCTACCTAGGAATCAGGACAAGAGTTACACGATAGAGACATTTGATATTCACCAAATACCCATGAGTCTCACCCCAACATTTTCCAATCTCCTTGCAGTTGGGCAGCACCATGTGACTTGTTTTGGCCAATGGGTTAAGAGCAGGACTGGTGTGTTCTCTGTGGGCTGAAGCATTTAAGAGCCAGTGTAAGATCCCCCAGGTTTTACTTCCCTTGCCATGGGAATCATGCATGCTACATGGTGAAGCCACAAGGTAGAAGGATAGAACACATACTGAAAATATATACATAAAAGTATGGAATACAGAAGTCCAGGAAAGGTGCCTATCTTGCATCACATTCTGTGGCTTAACTCAGAGACACTAGGGTTAATCCGTTACCACAGCACAGCTTCTTCTACCCTGACTAATAAACTTGAAATGTTTATTACCCAGTTTGAATTTCTTCAGCCACTTGTTTAGTATAAAGGAGGTTATAGAGCAGTCGTTAAGGTTGTAGACTTTGGAGTTAAACAGAGCCAGATGGGAATTCTAACTCTACCACTTACGAGTTGATAGACGATGGGCAAGTGATTTACTATCTCGGGGCCTCAGTTTCTTCATGTGTAATATAGAGACTCCTTACACATGAGCAGTTTATATGAAAAACTAGTGGAAAGCACTTAACATTTAGTGCTGACCACATGATGTGTCTTCGGTAATAATGGTTAGTCGTCCTTGTTGTTCTTCTCAACAGTTGGTTTCTGTGATAGTGAAGCTGCGTTTAGTAGGGAACTAAATCACTTCAAATCTTTTTAGGGTAGAATTAGGATAGGTTTGACATTGCTGGAAGTTGCTAGAACTGGTGGAATTGGGACTCTAAATGCCACCGTCAAAGGGAGAAATTCTGAAAGAACCAGCCTGTGACAATTCCTCTGCTCTCTGAATTACTGCCCTTGAGTGTGACCATGTAAAATCAGATTGTTTTCGTCTTATATTTTAGATTTGCACTGACATACCTTCAGAATTCTGGGAACCATCAACATATTTCAGTTGTGAAGGAGTTCCACTGCAAAGTGAATTTCTACTTTGTTGTTACATCCATCATTATATATAATATTTATTTATGTTAACCCATGCAAACATTGACATACCAAATACCAGATCAATTAACCTTAGAAATTGTGTATTTAAGTAGCAGTAAGTGGAGAAATATGCACCACTGGAAATTAGAGTTGGGAATAGGTTCTGTAAAGTGAGCACTGTTTCAATAATATGTGGGAATGAATAATTCCCCTTGAAACACCAAAGTAATAATGTACTGTAAGCATTGCTTTCCTCTGCAGAATTTGCCAGGAATTCGGTGGGAGACAAGTAACATTATGGGAAAATATCGATTCACTGTGCGCACAGTGAGTCTAGTTATGATAAAGACAGAGCCTGTGGCCATTTCTTTTCTCATTTTCTTCTTATTTTGAAACTAAATATATGGAATTGCTTATTGTAATTGGAATATTTATGTTACTTCCTTTTATGGGATAAACTAGAAAATTCCTTGGGACTCACCAATTTTTTAATGATATAGATATCTTAAGGTCATGAAAAAGTTGAGCTCATGCAATTATGCCAGATCTGGCTTTTGCATTTTGATTATGCCTGAAATATGGTATAGGAATCTTTTCCAGTCAATAGCAAGACTCATCTTACTTATTTGCCCTCATCTGCTCTGTTTCAGTCCATGCCAACATGGGAAACTGGACATTTAGTGGTTAAGAATATAAGCTCTTCGTCATTGGCTGGCTCCTCTGCTTCCTAGCTCTATGTGACTTGGGACCAGATCCCTCAGCCAGCCTCATTTTTCTTATCTGTAAAATGGAGATAATACTAGTACTTAACCCCTGGGGGCAGTTGTCAGGACTAAATGAAAGAATGCATGTGAAATTCTAAATAAATCCTCCATAAACACTAGGTGTCACTAGTACTTCCTGTGGTACACTGTAGCACACTATGGTACACTGGACTGACTTTCACTCTTTCATCTGAAATTGCAGTGAATGGCACATAATAGACATGAGTGAAAGCAGTCTCATGTTCCAACCTGTTATACCATCCTTCTCTTCACAGCTTAGTTGGGAGGGTTATTTGGTGACAGAAGCTCTTGACATAGATCATCAAAGTTGATTCAGAAGATGCAGCTGGTTTGGGGGCCAGTGTCCCTCTTCACCCGTTGCATATGAAGGTGATCTGCTCCTAAAGCTTTGAAGGATGAGGACCACGCATTTTTTCAGAGGTAGCTGAGTATGATGCAGTCTTAGTAGAATCACGAAACAAATCTCCTCTTCCAGAAAGCCCTTCCAGATTAAACTACTGCATTTCCCAATCAAGAATCATCTGAAATGATATCTACTACTTTGGGATTGTACATTTCTTAATGGAAGGGCATGTATCACCAACTCTTCCCATCTGTGAACCTTCTTTGATAGCCTACTATGCATGAGGCCCTATGCTGAATACTTTCCTGCCACTTGCTAGAGGGGCAACCTTGGTCAAGTTCCTGACCCCACTGTGTCACCATCTGTAAAATGGAGATAATAATAGTACCTACCTCACGGAATTTGGTATGAGGATTCAATGCATGAAAGCATATTTTTTAAGTAGGTGTGGGGCAAACTAAAAATGCTCAGTGGGCAGTAGCCAGTTACCATGATCTCTATTTAAAGAAGAGGAAATGGTCTCAGGAGAGGTAGACAATTTGCTTAGGGATTTAGAGCCCACTCTGCCTACCTTTAAAGTCTCAGCATTCAGCTCTTTTACTACCCTGCTTCATAGCATCCACCGTACTAACTACGAGTCCAGGGACTGCCATCCTTAAAAGCCCCTTACTGTCAGTTGAAGTGACTCCAGTGAGCTTAAGAAGAAATGTACAAAACCTGTGTTGGAAAAAGACATAGCAGAAATGTCCTAGAATTAGTTCAAATTCTGCTCACCTATAAGATTATCAGACCATGGAGTTATGCTTGGAATATTGTACCTAAGCTAAGTCTCCTCTTCTTGCTTTAACAGCCTGAGCTCTTCGGAGTCTGAGAATAACCAAAGGGGAGGCAAAGGTCAGTGTCTGGCAGGAACTCACGAGGGTCTACTTTTCTCATGCAGCCGCAAAACTGCTCCACGAGAGACAGGCGACATGGCACACAGCTCCTATTTCCAAGGAGGACAATTTAAGATGAGACTTGAATAGCTCACAAGAAACTTCTTCCAGTCCAGCTGTGCATAATCTATTCTCATTTCAACCCCTGCTCAACACAATTCCATAACCACCACACAATATAAGAGGAGGAAAGAAAGAAGACAAGTCCTTTATCAAGAAAGAGAACTTGGGTCAGCAAGTGCAGTGGGTGCTTTTGTTTTTGCCTGACTGGTGTCTGTTCTACCTTTTCCTGGTTACTCCTCTGCCCTCTCAGTCTACTTGGTTCAGGTGTGGTGCCGACTGCTGGAGTAGGCACACGACCCAGGCCTGAGCAAATCAGACTAAATCCTGAGACTTTCGCCAGAGTGATTGGGAAAGATACATTTAGGGCTGCTCGCCTTGACAGTGAAAGAATGTATGTTTGGAGCTCCCGGGGGTCACAACTGCAGAGGGCTTTGCTGAGAGCGAAGCCAACACAAAAGCAAGCAAAGCCAAGAGATGGAAAGGCAGATTCCCAATGATCTCTTTTGAGCAAGTGATTACTGCCTAGCCTGAAGCTTTCCACCGGGCTTCTTGTCTATGATAAGAGTTGATAGATATCTTCCTATTTATTCCTTCATGCAGTTTTAGTTGACTTTCAATCACCTGCCACTGGAAGAGACCAGTTCAGCAAATTTTACCCTCATTCCAAGATATCTGCCCCCCTAGGTCACTTTTATCTCCTTGTGAGTGCTTGGAATTTTGTGAGACTCCATTGGCTGTCTTTGAAGAGTCTGAGGTCGCTGAGTTTCTTCACTCTTGCATTTTGCTCCGAATTCCCGAGATCATGCAAGTTATATTGGGAAAACGTGAAAAGTCTTCATGTCAAGGAGATTAGAGATCATCTCCAGAATAGATCTGTTTCATACATGAGGAAATACTAATAACTAATAGAAAATTTCTTTATATCTCATTCAAGCTACACAAAGTCTCAAAAGAGAGGTATTATTATCAATTTCTATTGCATATGGGGAAAAAGCAGAACTTGGACAAATTAAATGAGCTGCCCAAGATAACATAGTTAATAGCTGGTGTATCTGGGATTTGAAACCATATAATCTTATTTGCACGTGACAGAAAGGCAAGCTGGAAAACTGTGACCTTCTTCGTGCCGGGGTACCTTTAATCCAGACCTCATGCTTTGGTGTGGAACCCAGAGCTCTTCCCTCACTTCTGTTTCCATGGTGCATCCTGCATCTACATTCCTTGAACGTTCTTGCATTTGTTGGGGGTAGGAATCCTTTCTCCAGACCTCAGCTTTAGATGCTGCCCACCCAACCATCTGTGGCAACAGATTTGTGTGTTATCAATTAAAGTCTAAAGGAAGTTGGCAAAACCTCCTACTCTAACAGGATGGGCTAAAGCAGTTCCTGTTAAAACAGAAATGGCTTGTGTCTGTGATGTTGGTAGTTGGTAGCTCTCCAAGAGCACTTTAACTACACCCCATGCCATGAATTGCTCAGCTCTGATTCTCTTTAAGACATTCCTCTCAGAGGTGGCTCATTTCCGAGGAGTGGACCAGTGCATAACTAAATAGGGTTGCCCTTGTGGAAAGCAAAGCAACCACCACAATTAGGAGAATCTGGCCGTATGATTTTCACTTTAGGACTCACTTTGGAAGCCACCATTATTTTTTTTAATCTACAAAATCTTCATGCATATGGCATGTCGTGCCCCATTTACAGTCACAAAGACTCCTTGGTGCTCTGGAAGACTATCCGTCTTTTTTGAGAGGACTCACCCAGAGACCCCAAAATATCACGTATACGAAATAGCCTGTAATTTTAAGATAGACCATCTCTAGCACATGCCTCTAATTTTGTGAAAATCTGTCTAGCTGTTTTCACAGAACTAGATGATTTGAACTTTTACATAGGGATTTGCAAAAAAAAAAAATCTACTATATGTCATTCCATGTGAAGGCGCTGGGGAAATAGAAGTTAACTGCGTATGGTTCCTGCTTTCGTGAAACTTACTATCCAATAGCTAAGACTGGCTAGTCAGTAGAGAATTAGGTCATTCTGACTACCAAAAAAAAAGAGTTCCACATTATCTTATGAAGAAATGTGTTTCTGAACCGTGGAACTTTAGTTCTACTATAGGTAGGTCCTTGTATTGTACAGCAATATGCAAGGAATGACACCCTCCCCTTCTCTCTTCTGTAAGTTTCTCAACTCCACATGTTCACTTTGGGGCCAGATAATTCTTTCTTGTAGCGCTATCCTGGGTGTTGTACGGTGTTTAGCGGCATCTCTGACCTCTACCTACTAGATGCCAGTAGCCATCTCCTCTCCAGTTGCAACAATAAAAAAAGTATCCAGACATTGTCAAATGTCCTCTGGGTGGCTGGCTGAGGGGGAGGAAGGACAGAGTCACTCCCAGTTGATAACTAAGACCAAGAGTAGGTGCGTAAGAGTGGAGAAGTTTTCAGGTGCCAATCCACGGAAAAATCTGCTTCCCAATATTCTTTAAAAGAGAATGAATTTGTTCTATGGTGGTCAAAATTAACAGAGAAAGGTGAGTCCTTCCTGGAGACAGAGGAATGGACTAACTGACCTCCCAAGATCCCTGCTGACCCTAGAGTTCTTGGACACTGTTTCCCATGACCTGGCCTGATTCCTCTCTCTCTATCCCTGTGGGCCTATACTAATAGTGCTTGTCAGCAGCTCACCATCCAGCATGCCCTGTATGTCAGCAGGAATCCTGGAGGAGACTTGCTTTTTTGTAAGTTTGTTTTTTTTGTTTTTGTTTTTTCTTTTTGAGAAAACTTGGCAGAAACATTTTTTTTTTTTTTGACAGAGAGAGAAGAAAAATTAAATCTAAGGGCTGTGGAAAAATAACTTTCTGTGCTCTTAGGTACCAAAATCAACCATTTGTTTGAACCAAATGTCTGCTAAAGTGTGAAAAATTCTTGGAAGGCATTTTCTCAGTTTTGCCATTGTTGTTTTATAGGTTCATTTCCATGAGCCCTCCCGTTTGCTGTCTGTCAAATGTCCAGGCTGGGCTGGCCAACTGAGAAGTGTACCTCTCATCTTTTATTCTTAAGGTCCTAACATTTATCTGATGTTTGGGAAGAGGATGGTGCCACAGTGGAAGAAGCTCAGGATTTCAGGGGTTTAAGACCTGGTTTTGAACCTTATCACAATCACTTCTGGACTTTGAGATTTTAGGAAATATTCTTAAAATTTTCTGCCTTAATCTGTCCCTAAAAATGGAGATGGTAAAGCTTTCCACTAGACTGCTGTGAGGATAAAACAGAGAGTAGCTATTTGTAGATTTCAAAATGACTCTGCAAATTATTTGTCAACGTGATTAGACATTGTAATCATGTAGCAAATGTTTGTTTCACCATTGTCCCCTTATGCAAGGCTCTTAATTTCAGATTGGGGAAAACCAAGACCATGTCCCCTAAAAACATATTCTAGCCACACTTTTTAGAATTAATCTCTCTTGTCAGATATAATCCCTAGTAATTTCCCACCTCAGTATTCTATCCTACAGATTTTTTTAATCCAGTTTTTCTGTAGTAAGAACGTGCTCTCTGGGGTTAGATTTAGAGCCAAATGCCAACTCTGCTATTTGATCTTGAGCATGACATCCTTCCTAAACCTTAGGAACTGCCACGTCCTTATTAGCAAATGGGGATGATAACAGATTATGTCTTACAGTATTATATTGATAATGTAAAATAATAACTGTAAAATGGCATCAAGATGCCTGAACCCTATTAAGTGCTCAGAAAGTGTTAACTATTATTGATAAACTCAAATTAATAAAAGCTCTTTGACAAAAATGATATCCCAAGGCTCTATCCTCCACATAGTATAGTGTCCATTTTGAAAATACTTCTTGGGTTTATATAACTCTAGGGACACTGTGCACATTATGTTCTATGTGCCTGGCACCCCCTGGAGCTGTATAGCCACAGCCCTGGCTTTTCCCGTCTTTTGGTGGAATGTTGAAGATACTCCGCAGAAGAACATAACTGTTGACACACAAAGGTTTCCGCAAAGCCGGAGTGATGAAACCCAGGAAGGGGTTGAAAAAACGGTACATTAGAGCAGGGCTTCTTAAATTTTAATGCCTCTGTGACTCCCTTGAGGATCTTGTCAAAATACAGAGTCTGGTTTCATGGGTCTGGAATGGGACCTGAGATTCTACATCTAACAATTTCCCTGGGCTGCCAGTGAGGCTGGTGCCAGAACCACACTGTGTCACGAGGTTCTAGACTAGAAGGGTTGTCTTCATCAGATCGTTTTTCTTTAGACGGTGTCCTTCTTTTTAGGAGATGCCTTACGGCTCTTACTGAATTCAGATTCCATCAAAATATCCCTTCTCGGGGTTCCCTGGTGGCGCAGTGGTTGAGAGTCCACCTGCCGATGCAGGGGACGCGGGTTCGTGCCCCGGTCCGGGAGGATCCCACATGCCGCAGAACGGCTGGGCCCGTGAGCCATGGCCGCTGAGTCTGCGCGTCCGGAGCCTGTGCTCCACAACGGGAGAAGCCACAACAGTGAGAGGCCCGCGTACCGCAAAAAAAAAAAAAAAAAAAAAAATCCCTTCTCCTCTCCCACAATTCATTTAGTCAACATGGAACACGAGTCCCAGGAGATGTTCAACACCCAAAGGACTCCAGAGTGAAATAAATTCGCCAAACACTACAAACTTCCCATCTTGGAGACCCACATGATGCGTGAATTTTTTAAAAGCTCTAAGAAATCCTCCTACAAAGAAACTAGCAAACAAACAAAAACATTGTACATGGTTCAATGTAGAATTTCCCTTACAAGTTCTGCAAGTATCTTTACTGGATCGATTATATCAGAGTCTTAGGGGTGGAATCCAGACATCATTTGGTTTTGAACTCTCCCCAGGTGATTCCAAAATGTAGCGAAGACACTGGGGAGGAGGAGGACATTCTATTAGCGGAGCTCACTTGGGGACAACCCAGTAGCTGAAATACTTTAACTGATAACACATTGTTGATCGCATGCTAAAGATGATAACTCCTGACGTGTTAGGCCTACATTTATACAATAGGTGTCTTTTTAAACAGATTTAAATGTCTTAAATCAGGCTGGGAATATGGGGATGCTGGAACTGCCAGGTTGGGTGGGGAAAGAGCACAAGGACTTTGAAACACCCTCAAACCCTCTGTACTAATAAATGCATGTCTCTGTGTCTACTATAGGCTCTGACCTGAGAATTTCCTTACCATCCTTAAACTATTGGAAAGGGAGGTATTTTTCATAGCTATACTGGACGTGAGTTCCACGCTTGGCTCCTTTATCCATTTAATGACAGACATTTAGCAAAGACATTTAGTTCCTCTCGTTGTCATGTTCCTTGGGTATAACGTGGGGTTCGTACCTGCCCTGTCTGCTTCTCAGACCTATTGCACAAAGTAAATGAGACCTCATATGCAGAGAAAACACTTGGTAAACCATTGTACCAGACACATGTAAAATACTGTGAAATATTCTTGTCGTTGTGAAAGAAAAATTTCATATACCGTTCTGAGAATTAAGTACATTGTTTGATATCTTTGATTATTTGCTGCAGAAATCTTTTTGAGTAAAAGTAGGACTCTGTGCTTCTGCCAGTCTTCTTGTATTTGACTTCTGCCCAGTACCTGGGTACAAATTGGCTCTACGTGGAGAGACAAAAGAGATTTTGTTACCTGGTGTTTCTAATGAACAGCCACAGATAGACTTGCTTATCATTTGCTTCTCTTATAGGTTACTGGTTTCTGACCAATGGAACATGTCCAAAGGTGGACACTCAGTGCTTCCTCAGTGCCAGCCATTACGTGAAGCCCTTTACATGCATGAACTCAATCTTAATTAATTCAAACTTCTCAACCTTGTGAGGCAGCACTATTATTATCCCATTTAATGGATGAAGACACTGAGGCATAGACATAGAAAACTTACCTCAGTTTTCTAGGTAGCAATGCTAAAATTGGACCCAGTGTATGTGTTTCTAAAGCTTGTGTGTAATGAGCTCACTTCTCTCTTGACAGGGAAGTAGCACTTGGAGGCATGGAGACAGAACTGGGGCCTAGGTTGTCTGCCATACACTTTGGTCCTTTACCCTGAGGTTCAACTCCACCTGAAAAACTGTGATTTATTTCATTGGAGATGCTGCAAAGGAAATGAAGCAAAATCTCTAGTGCTGAGAAGCAAATACTCCAATCATCCACATGACTTGATTCTTTATTCCAGTAATATGAAAACTGTCAATTGTGGGTGAATTACGGATGCTACGGATACCTGTAATTTGCAGCTGCAGTTCTGTAAACATATGCAGCTGCCTTTAGTTTTATTTTACCACTCATGTACTTCATTAACACACACCTGCAATTCCCGAAGATACGGAGACTAATGAAGGTGGTTCTCAGGTTCCACTATTTATGTTTAGTACACCTCTCTGTTTAATTACCACACTCAGAGGTTGAGAAATTGGTTAAAAACAGATGTATCCCAAGAAGAAGCCTAGCGATTATCCTTTAAGCACATACTCAAAGTCCCACCTCAGCCATTAACTTAAATCATTGCTTTACCAGCCAAAGCCCAGCCATTTTGGAAAAGGAGAGAATTGTGGAATTGTTTTTTTGTTTTTTTTTTTTTTGCAACTGTTATGGCAGCAAAGGCTAATCATTAAAAAATGGATTTGGGAGATAGCATTGGAGATCCATTAACATCAAAGCCATTGTTGGTGCTGGTGGATTCTTGCTGCTCTACCACGTGCCTGGGCAGAAGCCAACCTAGGAAATGAGGTCGTGCAACACTGGACTGTCAGGAAGTACTTTTTAAAAGCCTTTCTTGTCTTCATTTCTTTTCCCACTTATTGAAATTAATGGCTTTGGGTCTTTCTGATTGTTTCTTCTCTTCACTCTCTCTCATGTCTGTAGAAACATGAAATACTTTGTATGTTTTTTTCTGCAAAACTTACCCTCATCTTGACAGTTATTTTTTAAAAATAATAGCTCCACAGTAAAACCACAGTAATAACAATATTAGCACATTCATCATATGTCAAGCATTCTATTAAACATTTCACATCATGTATTTCATTGAGTCCTCAACACAGCCTGACAAGATTGGCTTCATTTTCCTCAGTTTATACACTGGAAACCAGAAGCTAAGTGACTTATCAATGTGATGGCATGTCTACTAAATGGGGCCTCAGTAATTTAAACCCAGGACAACTGGTGCTCCTTCAAAGCCATATCAGGATGCCATATAGACCTGTACCTTGTACGGGTATTCTTATTTCCTCCACAACTTTCACCATTAACATCCTCCCTTGTATATCTATGCCTGTTATACAAGCTGCTAAACCAGTTCCATTGCCTTACTCACTTCCCTGTTTAGGCCATTGTTTTTTAATGTACAAATTTTTCAGTAAGGACTAAAATTAAATATATTGGTAAGCTTAATGTCCAAAGTGGCTTTAGGCAAGATAATAGGTAAGGTAGGCATTTTTTTTCTTGGTATTTTCTTGTCCTTTGTACACTGGAAGTTTTATCAGGCTGAGCCTGCATCTTTTCCACATGAAAACTTATATATCCTGTGTCTCATTGCTACAAGGTCTTATATGTTTCTGGATTCTAATTAGTAATAATTGGTTTATCTGAGAAGCTAATCCATGTAAAGGAATTACCAGTAGATACCATTGTTGGAGCCTTATGGTATGACAGGCTCTGTGCTAAATACTTTATAAACATTATCTTGCAAAGGCCTCTATGATAGCTTTATTATCTTCATTTGTAAATTAGGAAGCTGCAGCATAGAAAGATTAAGCCATTTGTCCAAGGTATAGCCTGTAGACAGTAGAAGCAGGATGTGAAGTTCATTTGTATATCGTTTTAGTCCCTGAGCTCTGATCCACTTGTCACAGTTCTACTTCATAGAGTCTGGCTACCTGTATCAGAATCATCTAGGCTGCTTGTTGAAACTGGTGATTTGTGGAGTGCTCAAAATACATCCTAGGGGCTTCCCTGGTGGCGCAGTGGTTGACAGTCCGCCTGCCGATGCAGGGGACGCGGGTTCGTGACCCGGTCCGGGAAGATCCCACATGCCGCGGAGCGGCTGGGCCTGTGAGCCATGGCCGCTGGGCCTGAGCGTCCGGAGCCTGTGCTCCGCAACGGGAGAGGCCACAGCAGTGAGAGACCCGCGTATCGCAAAAAAAAAAAAAAAAAAAAAGACATCCTAAATCAGAATCTATCCACGTAGGGCTTAGGAATCTGCAATTTTTACAATTTGCCAACTCTCTCTGGAATCCATATAATTTTTACTATGGTTAAAAGCTCATGACTTTTTGGAAAGTCCCTCAAGAAGTAATCACCACTGTGGTGACACTGGTACAAATCAGTGAGTGAGAAAATTTTGGACAGCTAAAAATAAATGATGACCGAATACACCACCGCCATGAAAATCTGACCCCAATGCTATCAGTTTAATTCAGTCCCATGATATCAGACTTGGTGCTTTTAGAGAAACCTAATTCCAACTGGATGAAGCATAAAAGGTAATTTATTTGCTTATGTACAATACAGCTCGATCCAGGTGCTCAAACACAATCACCACCAATTGTGCTTTGGCTCACCTCTCCTCTGTTTGGGCTGCATTGTTAGGTAGCCACTTCCAAGTAGTAATGAGGCGGCCTCCACCACCTCCAGGTTTATGTACTGCCAGGTTAGAATTTCCAATGGGAAGAGTACATCTTTCGGTGTAATTCCTTCAAACCCAGATTACTACCATAACCTCCCTGAACCAAAGAGAAGACAGGGGATGGCATACTCTCTAAGTCTGGCCACACTTGGATCCTGTCCACAGTCCTGAAACTGGGAGGAGGAGGGACTGAAAGGTGGAATCATAAGAACTGAGAGTGAGGGAGGCTTTGTTCCCCAAAGGAAAGTTGGGTCTGAGTACTGCAAGTACAGGGAACGATGGGCAGCAAATCAGTAGTTATCCTTTTTGCCCATGAGTAGGTGAAACAAGCCACACTCTGCTCATAGCTCTGCTGTCACTTTCTCCTTGGTGTTTAGATGTAGCATAATTTTCTTAGCAAACCTTTTTAAATGTTATCAAATCTAATGTGATCCGGTGCTCTGTCAGGTGTGTCTCCCTATAGATCAATAGTGAACTATTCACATCAGACCCCATTAGGGTTCTAATAGAATTTATTTCCCAGATGCTTCAGATCAGTGAAATGGATAAAGTGGTTTATGACATGCCATAGACACATTCAAGGAGCAGTTATAAACTGCTGCAGGTTGAGGAGAACAGGATGGTCATGACTAGAAGCTGAGAAAGAAGCAAGATGAGGGGCTGGAGAGAACGGGAACTTTGTTGGGAAAGCTGAAAGATATGGATAGAAATGACAGTGTTTCTTAGACATAATTTGAAAAGCTCTCCTATAGCTTTGAAGAGCTTTGGAATTGAGCTGTCAAAGACAAGTTTATTTTGTTTGTTCATATTTTATTTATTTTAAACCTCCAGGTATTAGCATCATACATATTTTCAGAGAGCACTTCATGGGGTGGTTAGGATTCAGATGCTGGTCTGATCAATCTGTGGTGTTCTCCTACGGTGGCTGAGACTGCCCCTCTCACCTTGACATTTTTCTTGAGTGAGAGAACCCTATCATATGACTCTAATGAATTAGTTATTAGAACAACCCATGGTGTTAAAATACTTTCCTTTTATAATGCCTACTGCCCATATGTTACTTAGACTGTTGCAAAGAAAATCCAATTTTTTAATAATAAAGCTATGTACAAACTTAGGTGTGTGTCGTATCATATTTGACATATTCCTTAAATTAATTTTGTTTCTATCCTCTACATTTTAGGGCTGATGAAAAATTCTATGTCAGGTGTTTTATCAGAGTAATTAATGCTAGCCATTGTAATAAACAGCGTCCAATTCTTTGAGGCTTAATATCATATGCATTTATATGTCTCGGTCTTACCATAGTTTCATTGCATATTTGGCAAGTGACTTTTCATGTAGTGGTTCAGGGTCACTGGATCCTTCTATCCATTTTCTAAGACATCCTCAGATTCTTCAGCTGTATCCTATGCATTCAATCAGCTAATGAGCAAAGAACAAGAGCCCAGTACCTCACTGGAAGAGTTTCAGAGACCTGGATGCTGTGTGCATCACTTCTGCCCATATTCCATTGGCCAGATCTGGTAAAGTTAATTTCTTTGTCCACCCAAGAAAAAAGAAATGGGTTTAATGAGTATTCAGCCACTCCCTGCTACTGTCATTACTGGGGCTTTCTTTTGCTTCTAGATTGTAGTAAGATCTAGGGAATTTAAATGCCTATTATGATTGCAGCTGGCAACCGTCTTATCCTCTCACTTAAACCCCTGCCATTTCCTCGAGGTTCCTGTTTCTCTTCTCTCATCCCCATGTGGCGATGCATGCTGAGAGCGGAAACCATCCTTCTTAGGGGAGCCATATAGGCATCTATCCAGTCTTTTTGCTACTGCTGGAGGCTTTGCCAAGGAAAACAAGTGGATTTTCCTGCTTTGGAGGCCCACAGACGTCTTTTCTCTTTACTGTCCTGGGAGTAGTTCTCCTCTCCCTTTCCTTGAACTTTGGTCATTCTCAAATAACTTCTCCCCTAACCTTCAACACACACACACACACACACACACACACACACACACACACACACACATCTAGTATTATCTGTCCAGTGCACTTGGGACATTTAGTGCCTTATTGCATTTAATCATCAAACGAACCCTACGAACTAGGTAACATTTCATTTTCAGATGTGGAAACTGAGACTTGAAGAAGTTACACTACTGGTCCCTGGACGTACACCTCATTAGGTGGCAGGAACTCATGTACAATAGACTGTTGAGTCGCTAACAACTGTATCACACTACAGCACCTGATCGGTGGGGAAGCTGTAGCTATGACAGAGCCTCAGTAGAAGGATTGCCAATCCCCTGAGCTATGCAGATGTTAGCAGACAGTGGTGGCACTTTAGCATTGATCAAGTATCGACTTTGTGCCAGACATTGGGTCAATCAATTTGTAGACTCTATCTTGCTTACTTTCTCCAGAGTTAATATTATCCCTACTTTACAGAGGAGGAAATGGAGGCTAAGTGAAGTTATCACTTGCCCAGTTATTTAAGGTTGAAGCCAGGACTCACACCCTAAAGTGTATGACCCCCTTGTCCATAATCCACTGCACACCCCTGTACCTCACTGAAGACCTATTACAGCATGGCCCAAGGGAGAAGTCATCCTCCCTCGTGGTGTATGAGAGGAAAATCCATAATCTTTTTCAGTCTTGGGCCACAAATTGGAAATTAACAAATCGTATCATTAACCACAGGTAAATAGTATGAATTGAGCATACACAAGATATATGAGGATTAAGTTAGATCCAAACCTGAAAAAAATACTTACAGAAACCTTATTCGCAGCTATTTTCCTTTATTTGCTGCAATCCTCTACCACATCTCAGTTTCATGAAGTAATTTTGAAGTTAGTAAACGTGAACAGCTTAAAGTTATATAATTAATTGCATTCAGCTTCGGTTACAATTACTAACTGATCCAAGCCTGCCAGCTTAGCACCTGGCAGCAGTCAGGAACGCAACAGTGATGGCAGGCAGGTGGCTGCAATAATTAGGTTGTTACTCCCCGCACCCCCTTCAAGTACCAGGCGGTCTAAACCCCTGGGTCAGGCAGATTGCATTTGGCCCGAGGGCGCCATTTCTGATTCTGGAGTTTTTAGAAGAAACTAAGAGCTATGACAGAACACGCTAGTAGATGAGAATAGGGTAAATAAAACGCAAGTACCTAACCAGCTTTCCTGAGGCAGAATTGGGGACGATCCTGAGATAAGGTCCAGAGGAAAGGAGAGACTGTTAGAACAGCAGTCATTGTATCTCTGAGCGTTTGACCTTCAAGCTTACCTCTTCACACCAGAGTCTCGGAAGCAAGGAAGAAGACGCAAAGGTAGGCGTGCAATCTGAATTTATAGGCAGTGTTACTTAGTGCTCATAAACGGTGATTTGAAATGGTTGCTTTTTTCCATTTATTGTCGTATCTTGCTTGTTAGTTTGTTTGCTTGCTCAGTTCGGGGCTTTTTTTTTTCTCCTGTATTTGCCTCATATTAAATGTGAGACTTCAGGAGAAAATTGTGACTTTTTCAGGCCTCAGTTTTTCTTATCTGCAAAATGGAAATGGAATATATGGCTGTTGTCCCCACTAAATGAGAAAATGATTAAATGTTTCTTAGCACGGCGTCTGCTGTATAGTAAATCGCTCCATTAATGTTAATCTGTTTTAACTGTATTGTCTCCAAAAGAGGAAACCTACATTTTGAGCTAGGATGACTGACAATAAATTTAAACTTTGAAATGCTAAACATGATCATCATCTTCCTTTTTATAATAATGAGTCACATAATTTATTGAGTGTAAATTATGTGCCAGGGAAAAAATTAAGTCTTGTGTTACCTTTAATTCATGTTATCTTTAAACTTAAGGTAGATATTAACATGCCCATTTTATAGAGAAAAACCGAGGCACAGAGGTTGTTATTTCTCTCAGGTTTATACCTATTTTTAAGTACTAAACGAGGGAGGTGTGTTAGAACTCAAATTTTTTTGGTTCTATCACCATTAACTAGTTGTGCTTTTCTGACTTCATAAAAGCAGTGTTTTCAGGTTCTTTTTTGTAATCTGAAGAAACTTTTATGTTGGGGTGCCAGGTAATGCTAGTTCAACGTGTGTGTTAAAATTCAGTATAACTTCAGAAGCAAACAGTAGGTTTTGAAAATACGCATTCAGAGCATATTCAGAAAGGATCCAGGAAAATTATTTATTTATTACATTTATTTTTTAGTAGCTTTTCTCTATTTTTGTTTGCTGTCTGTGTGTTTTAAAACATGCTCTTGATCATCCCGTCGAAATCCATGCTGAAGTCAGTGTTCAGTGGCGGGCAGGAAACTTTGATAGGTCTGTGATCTTAAATCAGAAAGTCATTGCCACAAGATATTAAAAATAACTGCAAAAGAGGTGATCACTGTTCTATCAAGAACATCTGATAAATTACCATTTTCTTCACTGGAAATGGTATTCTCCCAACTGCTGTAGAGAGGAAAGCAAAAAACCTTGCTTGGAAGGCACACAAACAGGAAAAGTTACAGTTTGTTTTTTAAATAGTTTGGCGTCCTTTTGGAGCTGTCTTCCAATCGATAGAAATGACTAAAAAGTCCTATGGTCTCATCTCTCAGGTTTTATGTTTCCCATTTATTTAACCAAGATAATAAAAACTCATATGTGGTCTCTTCAGTCATTTCCAAATAGGGCTGGCATCTTTAGTTTATCTCCAAATAGCTTTGGCTGCAAATTTCATTTTAGAACTGTCCTTATCATATTCACCTGCTGCTTGGATAGCCAGACACCACCTTTGGTTTTCTTATTAACAGGAATAAGGCTCTTTGGTTTAAAAGCCTGGGGTTATAATCATGAAAAATTGTATCTTGTTTTTTGGCCCACAGGGAGCCCCTTGAGACCTGGGCAGCTTTCACATTTTGAGTCTTTTCACTCTCAGATATATCCTCTCAGCCTTAAATTTAACAAGTTCCAGGTATCAATACCTTCAGTAAGAATCAGCTGTAATTAAAATCTGTGTTGAGGCCTCACACAACCCCGTTACAAAACCTGGCCTTAAGAGCAGCGCAGATACCCAGGCCCCAGTCAAATGGTTTTGCCAGTCCATTATCCTCCTGACAGCCGAGATTGATAGGAAATAGGCTTCAGACTTTAGCACATCTTTTTCACTGGCATTCATCCTGCTGAAGTTTGCTTTGTGGCATTGCCGGTTCAGAATTGCCTGCCCACTGTATTGTGTGGTCCAAACAGCTAGCTTCCCAGCGTTCCATGAGAGTCCGTACTTCTCCATGAGTCTGCCAACTTTGAACATGTGATGCATACAATGTTGTGGAATGGCTTCTATTCCAGGTGTTGACTTCAAATGCAACTTGCAATGTGTAAAATGGATAAATGGCTCGTAAAGGTGATGTCAATTTCTCCTTATTGAGTCTTGATGACATGATACTATATACATGTGGCCGTATTTATGCCAGATTGGAGATGGGTATGAGGGCTCATCAAACGAAAAGTCCTACCAAGACAAATTATCAGGGTTAGTCAAGTTTACTCCTTCTTCCATTAAATATAAGATGACAGTCGTTGGCTTGCATAGAGGGTCATGCGGAATGAAAAATACACTCTTAAACCCTGGAATCATTGAGATGAGATGGCCTAAATTTGAGAGGAGTTCAGGAATTTGCAACCAAATTATTTTTCTCATCTCCTTTTTTCTCCCATTTGCACATTCCTTTTTCTCTTTTACAAAGTAAGCACCTTTGATTTCATGTCATTTAAGTAAATGTGTGCTGTAACTTCATATATGTATTTTGTATCAGCAGAGAGCATTTTGCATGCATAGAGGTAAAGGGAGAAGTGTGTAGTTTCAATGGGAAATACCTGCATCTTTGAAGTTAGCCAAGCCAATGCTGACTGAAGGAGGGAATCCCAAACACTGGGAAAGGGCCTGACTTTTGTTCAGTCACCTACTCACTCAACAAGCAATTAGTGAGCACCTGCCATACTGTAAGCTTTGTTAATTTGCTGGGGACAGAGATGAGAAGGATGCAGACTTTGGTCTCAAAGCTCAGTCTAGTCTGAAGGAGAAAAGGCTTGGTAGGCAGCAAGGAAGCCATGTGACTAGAAGAGTCTGCGGGAACCCTGGATAAAGGGTAAAAGTATGCAGCCTGGGGGTGGTAGGGGAGCCCCTTGAGATCCATGGTTTTTAGTCCTCTGCAGCAGGAGTCAGCCAACGACAGCTGGCCCACCAGTTGTTTTCATAAATAAAGATTTATTGGAGCAAAGTCACGCTCATTTGTGTCAGTATCATCTATGAGCAGCTGATTTGACACTGCAGCAGCAGAACTGAATAGTTGAAAACAGAGGTTATATGGCCTGCAGAGCAGGAATTCTTTATTATTTGAACTTTTCCAGAAAATGTTTGTCAGTCACTGGTCTGGAGGCAGCAGATGTCTCACGTCACTTTTGATGGATAAACTAGCAGAAGAGAGAGCCCTTAACTTCAGTGTCCTAATCGTAACTTCAGTAAGCCTCCCCCACTCTCTTCTGCATGTTTCTCAGTGTGCTGGATGACTGTTCATGTCAGGACTATCATTTTTTCCACCTGAATCAGTAAAAGCTAAGTTTATTTTCCTCTTCCCCTCTGGCTCAATAGTGTGCCCTCTGTCAGCATTCTGACCTTCAGATTACCTCAATTAAGTATTTTTGAGTCGTTCTCTGCAAGTGTTGTTAACTATGTGTGTACCAATCTGACAGAGTGAAATTCTGAAAACACTCCAAGAGGAAGGTTTTGAGGCCAGACAAGCATCAAAACAGGAAATATACTCTTGCCTCCATGATTATGTTATCTGAAAAACCTAAAGTGTTTTATAGTGAGCCCTGTGTCCAAACTCAGAATGATGAATGACAAAATTTTTAGATAAACTGGTTTGTGAAATATTTATGTGCACTTTAGTGGCACAGACAGGAGGTAATCTGTTTTGTATTGAATCAGCTTGGGACAGAAAAAAGAAGCACAACGTTAATGAGATTTTTTAAAGCCACTTTTAAATTCATGTTGGCAAAAGACAAATAGTCAAGACTTTTAATTTCTATAAACTTAATGGCTAGAGAACAAATAAAGGTTTATTAACGTAAATAAAAGTAGCTTTCCTTTCAAGGGCATAGCAATTTTTCTTCCCGTGTAATCTTCTGAAGGACTGTCCTTGTCTATGTATTGATCAGTCTTTTCCAGTGTGTTCAGTTGAATTTAAACAAAGTACTGTTGATTTTGAAAAAACAAGAAAAAGAAAGACAAACATAGGATGATTGCAGCTTGATGCAGTGGGCAAGTCTTTGATTTGGATGTTAGCCAACAAGCATCTTCATACTATTTCTGCTATGGTCTTGCCACAGAACCTTGATTAGACTACATTTCAGTGCGGCAGTCACATTATTAATCACTAAGGTAAAGTGTGAACTAAATTAGTTTCAAGTAACTTAAAGTAATTGGACCACCATTTCCATTGCTTTCACCACATCAGACATGACAGGTCGATGCCTATACACACCTTCTTTCTCTGTAGAGCCAATCTCAAAATTTTTCTCCAGTGATGTTCTGAGCAGCTAATATCAAGGAATAGGAGCTCCTATGTAAATTGATACCGTTTGCCAATAAACAAGTAGATGGTCTCTGGCTTCTCTGATGGTGTGTAGGATCATAGTAATGTTTTTTTCTCATGTATATGCTGTAGTTTCCCCTTCTGCTAATAAACCCACGTTTTAAAGACTGCATATGTTAAGATACGGATAGAACCCGGAAGAATGAATAATCACCCTTTGGTTATTTTGGGGAAAAGAAAACTACAATTCAAGTTTTCACTTTGCCTTGTTCTTAAAAATCTTCTGGGAGATACGGGAGATAAAGCAATTACATTTGTTAAAATACATTTACTGTTGGTCACTGTCGAAGCATGATCCCTACATGCAGCTCTGATTAAGTACTGTATACTCTGTTTGAAACACATTGCTTAACATATTAAATCAAAAACCTTGTCTAATGTTCAAAAGATTATGGGGATAAAGAACTTAACCCCCTGGTATATTAGTGTCTTGGTAGAATCATTTGTCTTATTATATAGACCATATTTTGAGAAATACTTCTGTACTTACTGAAAAAGTACAGAAGTATTTTCTACCTGAAATCTGTTTTATAGATATTTCTCTTCGGTTTCCGGTTTTCTGTATTGGGTTGGGGGATGTATGTGTGTGCAGAGGAATCCCTTAATATATAATGGAACAGATGTTGACATATCAGAATGTGCCCCTAGAGGTTCCTGAATTCACTAATTAATAGAACCCAGAGGTGAAAGACACAGCCTACACGTTTAAGAAATCTACAGAAGGTGTCATTTCAGTACATACGCTTGAACTGAACTGTGATGTTGGCACTATTACATGAGTACTGCGTACTTCTCTTTCCTGGTGCATGATTTTCTGTACTGGAGACCTAAGTTAAGGAGCACATTGGCGAACTACAGAGAGAAAATTCTCTTCATCTGAAATGGTTCCCACCCGTGGCTATTTTGGTGCGTGCTTGCTAATTTCTTGATCCCTCATTGTTCAATGCCTATCTTGGAGGGTTGTTGGGAGAAATCTGAATGATGAATGTAGAATCCTATCAGAGTGCCTGGCAGTAGTAAGTGCTCGTCGAATGATAGCTATTATTTTGTTGATGTCATCCTTTCCATCTTTTGTGTCTTCTAAATATCTCTTCTGCAACAAATATTTGACTAGTATTTCAATCAGGTCAGTTAAGATTTAATGGCTTCCTTTAACCCTGGATCTACTGCTTTCCCTGGCTGACTTTGACACTACTTAATGATCAAGCTCTATGATCTTGAGAAAATTACTTAACTTAGTTCCTTAGATGTGAAATGGAAGGTGATAGTAGTATCTACTCTTAGGGTCATTGGGAAAATAATTAATATAATTATTATTATCCCATTTAGATGAGACAATAAAGTCTGTTAGTATTATTGCAGTTGTCTCTAAATTTGCATTCTGACCACACTCACTCCTGCCCTTTTACTTTCTGTTCTCATGCTTGCCTCCTTAGGATGGCTGCCCTGATTACTCCACAGGAGAGAGGCCATTCACCTGCATAAGCCTTAAGTAGTCTACAAAATACCAAAAATTCCTTTAAAACGGGAAATACATCCTATACCTAGGTTCCGTTCTGCCTACAGTGCCTAGCATAGCGATGCCCTCCAAGGAAACATCTCTTTTAATTAATAACCGCAAGGCCCTTCTACAAACAGATGGCTATGAAATCAAAACCACAAAGAGGAAGAGAGCAGTGGTTCTCAGTATCTGCATGCTTAAGGACCTTCTAGTGCTTGATAAAAATGCAAATTCTCATCATTCTTCCTGATTGACTGGGTCTACGGTGGGATCTGGGTATCTTTATGTTTAACAATCACCTTAGAACTGCACTCTGCAATTTGGTAGCCAGTAGCTACTCGTGATTTGAATTAGTCCCTTCCAGCTTCTATACCAAGATACCTACAGACAGGGTGGCTGATAAACAAAAGACATTTGTTTCTCTCAGTTCTGGAGGCTGGAAGTGTGAGATCAGGGTGCTAACATGATGCACTAAGGGCCCCATTCTTGGTCTCAGACTTCTCATTGGATGATCAAATAGCAGAAGAGGTGGGGCTAAGAATCTCTCTGGAGCCTCTTCCATCAGGCATAACCCACTCACGAGGGCTCTACCCTCATGACTTCACCATCTCTTGAAGGCCCCACCTCCTATTATCATCATCTTTGGGGATTAGGATTTCAACATATGAATTTGGGAGGGACACAAGCATTCAGACCATAGCATGGTTATCTAGTTTAATATTTAAATTAAGATGAAATGAAATTAAAAATTCAAATCTTCATTCACAGTGGCCACATCTTAAGCATTCAATAACTACGTGTGGCTTATTTACTATATAAATAATTTCATCATAGCAGAAAGTTTATTCCGCCTTATACTATTTTGATGAACCGTCTCCTTCAGTCATAATACATTAAGAAATGTAGGAATAGAGGCGGATCTATGAAAACTCTCCGTACCTGGTGACTTCAAATGGAAGAACCATAGCTACTTATGTCTAATAATATTGGTAAGCATAGCGACTGCAACAGCAGATGTGGTACTGCAGGTACCATTTTACTGAGGGTGTTCTTGGTGCTCTGCATTCTCCATCACTTGCATCACATACATTATTTTCTTCGAATCTCCAAGTGTTCATATGAGTTGCCATTATAATTCCTATTTCATAGGAACTCAAGGCTAAGAAGCTTGCTCAGGGTCATTCAACTAGTAAATAGTGAGCCAGCCTGCAGTCCTGGTCTGATTCTAAGGCCAATGCTTACTCTCTTCCCCATCACCAGCTGGTTCTACCCATATCTAGGATTTAAACTGATTTTAATGTCTGAAGTTGATGCTGCACTTTGAACTTGTTAATCTTTCTAGAAAAGTGTGCTAAAGGCGAAGTCAACACTAAGATCCTTAAGTCAAAGCTTAAACCTTTCATTTCATTGACCTCCTTCAACCCAGCTCAAATATCCCATCTCTGCATTCCCATAGTCCTCTCTACTTACTCATCTCTATTGCTGCACAATTCACTCTGAGCTGAAATCAGTTGTGCGGTGGCTGCATTCCACTGTAAACTGTGACGTTCTTGAGGGTAGGGGCTGATCGTGATTACCAGGGTATCCCAAGCACCTGGTATACGATAGACACTAAAGAAATTTCAGATAGAGGAGCTCATTAAAGAGACAATTTTTGCTAATGAACTGGGAAGATCTACTGTAAAGATGGGAATGACCATGTAAACAGCATCAGAATCTGCCAGGGGCCGTGCTAAAGAACACCCTCTGGAACGTGTTAGGCAAAAAGAGACTGAATCCAATTTGCAGTTCCACAGCTCACATGCTTAGGCCTATAAACTGTGTAATCCCTTTAAAATTTTCTGACCTTATCTCCCAATCTTGCTATTTATGCAAAAATCCCCTTTCAGCTGACCACTGGCCAAACTCTTTAGCTTGGGTAGCTGAATGTTATTATTTTTTTATTTTTTATCAGATATACTAATCTCAGAGATGATGCATTTCAGCTCTGGCTTCATTAAAATACTATCCCACTGCCATTCTGCAATTCACTGCTGAGTCAGCACCTTCATTACAATCTCTCTTTTCCAGGCTTTCTAATTTGGCCATAAAAATTCACTCAGGGTAGAAACTTACCATAGGCGGCCTGGCTTCTGAATGGGCATTTTTTTAAACAGAATCTCGAAGTACGTTGTTGAACGTATGTGAACTATTGTGGGGTTCACAAACATTCCAGCGGAATTCTGAAAAGGGCCTTTCGGGTGTTGTAACTTATGCTGTTACCCGAAATGTTGACACTTCGTCATGGAGGTGTCATCAGGCAAGTTTTGAATAGATACTTTTCTCCCCTCTTGGGTAATTTCCCAGGGTATATTATGTAGACTATTCCCAGTTTTTGTAAACTCAACAAAGTCTCATTTTTGCAGAATCTCTTCTTTTTCATTACATTCTCTCTGCCTTTTCCATTTGCTTTTGCTCTCATCCAGCTTTTTCCTCATGGTCTCATCTACCATGTTCATTCTCTTTGCAAAACGTGTACGTGTGTGTGTGTAAGAGGTGCCTACGTGGGGAATTAAATCAGTATCTAGTGCTTACGGTCAGCTCTCAGAATTTCACAGGTGATTACCCCCTTGATGAACTGTGTATGATATTTTTTCCTACAATTTTACTTTTCCCCATTTATCTGGATTATAACCAAATTGCCTCTTTCCCTCACTTGAACACATTTAGTGAGTGAAGAGTCCTTTGTAGATCCTCTGAGATATGTCATTTGCGGAATGTATTTTGTCTTGCAAACTCCTTAAAATATGTTGACAGTCAGTTGCTTAAATGCTTCTGTGAATTTGCCATCACCTTGTAGTATCTGGAACCCCTTCTTTGCATATTAGGAATAAACAAACGGTGGCTGTTCATACTTGAACTCTTGGCCCAAGTGTTCATAATGGATAGCAAGGAGGATCAAGTTCAGGCCATGGTGCAGCAGCCCCAAAGAGTTTGAAAATAGGTGGACAGACGAGAAATCTATGCTGTTTTGTGCATGGAGAACCATCAAGTGCTGGAATTTTAGAATCTTCTACATGATGAGTGACTCCCCAAATCAACCAACCCTCCTAATACTGAAAAATATTGGTGAGTTTGCAGCAGTCTCTATGGCAAACAGTGGGTACCCCAAAGCCCTTTCTGCCACCAGCCAAACTGCCTAATCGGCAGCAATGAGACCCCTATGCACAGATTCTGCCTATTCCCACACCTGTCTGAAGGCCTGAAGTTAGGAAAAGGCTTCTTAGGGTAACACTTTGATCTTAAGCTGTCTCAGGATGAATAATTATCGAAGTTGGCCAACTAGCTTCTGAATATATAAAGTGCATGGAATGTAGCTAGAGCAATAAGCTTACATAGTTTTAATTTATTCAAGGGCATCTGCTCTGTGCCAGGTACGTGGCTCTGCTCTGTAGATGCAAGCAGTAAAGAAGATGTGGCCTCTACCCTCAAACTGCCTGTGGTCTGTTACACAAAACAGATACCTGACCAGCATCCTTTAGTACAATTTAGTATTAAGGTAAAGCCTTCTTTATTCTGCAAACATTCATTAGGTGTTTTCTGCAAACATTTATTAGGTGTTTTCTATGTGCCAGGCAGTGTTCTAGGCTGTGGGAATATGGTGAGGCACTAAATAGACAAGACCCTGCTCTCCTGTCTCCCAGGAAAAACAGACAACACACAAGTCATTAAGCTTAGGAGGCAAGTGGCTTTGATTTGCTCACTGCTATATTCCCAGCATCTTTGACAGTGCCTGGCACATAGTATATACTCAATAAATATTTGGAAACTTGAATAAACATAATTATGAGTAAAACAAAGGTTACAGGTGCTTCAAACGGAGAACTGTTTACCTGGTGAAGGTGATCAGGGAAGACTGAAGAGGGGATAGTTCATTCTGTCTGCAGGGGCTGGAGAAAGAAAAGAGAGAGGGGAAGCAGCAGTGGCAGATAGAAGAGGAAAAAGTCCAAGCAGAGGCAGCTGTGAAAGACCATACCTCGCTCTAGACACTGAAATTCATTGTGACCAGAGCTCAGAGACCAGACAGGTGGGTTGGAACTTGATTGTGAAGGTCTTATTTCCCACGGGCAAGGTTTTGCCATTGAAAGGAGGTTGGGGACACCTAAAGGTTTTTAAGCAAGGTGGATCTTGAACCCATCTGCATTTGAGGGTTCCTTCTTTCCTGAGCCACTTTCCACATCATAGTTGGTGGTGTTTTTCCCTTCTCTTAGTGCATTTTGTCCCTCATCTGTCAGCCAATCACACAACCTATCCTTCTTTTGAGGCTTTTTCAGACCATCCCCTTACAATGAGCAGAGTTTCATCATGTGTCCCTTTGTTGGACGATAACTAAACAACGTGCCATCTTGAGATCTCTAGCAAGGAAAAGCCACCCTTCTGGAGCAGCTAAAGGGGTGCATTGCATAGTAGGTGAAAGGCCTGCTGCACAATCAGTAACATAAAGAAAGCCAGCAGAGTCTGGCTTCCCACATTAAAAATTAACAGTGTGCAGTATAAGCAAAGCCTGGCATGCTCCTCCTTTGTGGAGCTTGTAATGGGACAAAGCACCCCTCCCCGGAGGGTGGGAAGGGAACATTTCCATACAGAGGTGCCAGTTGAATCATCAAAGGGAGGCTCTGCCTATCAGATGGAGGGTAGAACTCTCAGGAAGAGGCTGGAGGTTTAATTGCCCATGTGTGAGGCCTGAAATCCCCTTACAGGATTGTATACAGACCAGGGGAAGTACATCCGCCATGAAGCCTTATGAAGAGTAAACGTGCAGTAAATATCTTCTAAATGATAAATAAGACTGAGGATGTAAACTGGCCACCTCTGTCAGGTGCCTCAGCAGTAAGAATATTCTAAATATCATTTATGGAGGCTTTTCGATTTACACAGGCTTTCATTAATGTTGCCTCTTTTGTCTTCAGCACTAACCAGCACAAGACAGAAATTTGCACCATGATGGGCAGTCTTAGGAAGGTTAAAGGAACCACTGAAGGTCACATGGCTTGTTAGTGCTGTGCCTGGGACATGAACTCGGGTCTGCTGAATCAAAATGTAGGCTGTTCCTTGTCTGCTCTGAGAGTGTAACTCCCATACACTCTAATTCTCAAAGTGTAGTCTTAGACGATTGCTTCAAAGTCACTGGTAGGAAGTAACATGCAAATTTGAGGCCCTCCCCCAATCAACCTCTCTGGAAATAGGGTCCCAGGAATCTTCATCTTTAACAACAACACTTGAGAAAGTTCTTACCACAGAAAATTTTGAGAACCACTGCACCAGGAAACACCTAACATAGGCTGAGATATGAACTAGTGAAAGTTCTAAAAGTCTAAATAATTCCCAGGATAAATCTTAGAAGCAAAGGAGAGTCTGTATAAAACTGCCATGTCTCACTTGGAATAGAGCTAAAGATCAATTTCGGGGTCATTGGTTAGAGGATAGGGTCCTCTGTTATGCAGGTTTGCCTGCAAATTTTCTGATTTGGAGGGCAATTGATTACTATTGCGAATGTAGAAAATTTTGTCTGTTGGTCGTAATAAACTTCTCAGATACAAAAGAAGATAGGCTTGATTTGTTGTGTTCAACAGCAAATGGTAACAATCGCTACAGCTTGTTTAGAATTCTGTTCTTCTTAGCTGGGTAGCGTTTACTGTAACCGTAGGCCTTTTAATTTCAAAATTTGATGAATAAGTGTGTGCCTGTGAACAGACTTGGCATTGTTGGAGCAATTCACTTACTGAAGTCTCAGAATGAGACTTGAGTTCTGCTGAACTCAAGCAGATGATGTAGTAAGCACATCTTCATCCTCCATTTTATGTTTGTAGATTTTCCAGGGTTCCAAGCAAGCAGTTAAAAGCTATACAGCTTTGTGTGTCTAGAGAGAGTCATAATTTAAATGTTGATTGCTGGTAAGCAGTATCTGGTTAATCTCTACTCCAGTCTAGGAAAGCTGAAATTCAGAAGACCCTGGTTTTTCTTTAGATGCTGGTGAAAGATTATAATTGTGGTCAATAACCTCTGGTCTCAGTGGTTTAGCTACAATTATCTGTGGTAGTTGGAAGTTGCTTGGCCCACCATGAGGTTAAAAGTCTTTGAATAAAACCTTAGCTCATGAAGTCTAAATCTGCTTTTGACCTAAGAAGTTCAAATAAGCACATTTCCTTTCTATCTGAAAAGGAATTTATTGGGACTGATAAACAGACAACTGTTTTCTGATTTCTCAGTCATAGCCAAGGGTCCCTCTCAGTCCAAACCCCCTGTTAAAGAAGTTGGATGCCGTCTCTACCGTCTCTGAATTCTCAGAGTATATAATCTTTCCCTCATTTACAACACATGATTTATCTGTAATAGTACTGTTACTGGAAGACATGCCCCTTCATCCACAGGGTCTCTAGTATTGTAGCAGTAAGCCTGTATCATGTCCTCAAATGATTCACGTCTCCATGTATTTGTGCCTCTCCCGCATTGAATCGGAGCTGGCGTTGCATGACCAATAAAATATGCCAAATGCGGTGATGTGTGACTTCCAAAGCTTGGCCATAAAAGGTACTGGAGCTTCTTCCTTGTTCTCTTGGATCATTCACTCTGGAGAACACCAGCTGCCATGTCATGATGACACTCAAACAACCCTTTGATGAACTGGGACCCCTGAATAAAACCCAATAGTAAGCTGCCAGCCTTAAAATTGAATTACCTTGGAAGCAGATCTTCCAGACCCAGTCACCATCTGACTACAACAAAGTAGAGCCCAAGCTGGAATCATTCAACAAACCAGCTTTAATTTCCTTTTCCACAGAAACCAGGCAGCAATAGCTGCTTAATCACATAGCCCTGAACATCATCTGTTTAATAGATAGGATTTTATGACTAATCCATGATGATTATTGCTCTAGGCCAATACATTTTGGGCTAATTTCTATCTCAACAATAGATAAATACAGAATTTCATGGCCAAAGACAAGAGCATGACGTGAAAGGTTCAAATTACTGGATGCATGCCAAACTCTGATGATCATGAATCTATATCTCATTCTGTTGGTTTTATGAAGAGAGAAGTTAGAGTTTAACTAGGTTTTACAGGAATAGATTATGGTGGTGAGGCAGAAAAAAGCAACTTAGATTTGTGGTAGATTCTCAAAAGATTGAAGGCTGGTTGCCTTCAGTGGCTGGTCAGAAGGTTTGCTGTCCTGGTAATGATACAGTATGTTAGTTGAAAAACAGGTAAATTTTGAAGGTTGAGAAAGACATTTTAGGAATCCCTTGCAGAATAATGGAGTAAGGACCTCCAAAAATCTTCCTCCCCACAACAGAAGTGCTTACTCTAGAAATGCAGCTGAATATCAGTAAGAAAAGCAAGCTTTGTGACAACTAGGGATAGAAAGCAGCTTCCTAAACCTAATAAAGTATGTCTACAAACCCCCTACAGCTAACAGCACACTTAATGGTCAAAGACTGAATGCTTTCTCCTCTAAGATCAGGAACAAGAGAAGGATGTCTGTTCTCCCCACTTCTATACTGTTTTGGAGGCTCTAGCCATGGAAATTAGGCATGAAAATGAAATAACAGGCATACAGATTGGAAAGGAAGAAACAAAATTATTTCCATTTGCAGATGGTATGATTTTGGTATAGAAAATCCTAGGGAATCCACTAAAAACTTATTAGAACTGAGTTTGGCAAAGTTCCAGGATATGAGATCAGTACAAAAAAAAAATTGTATTTCTATGTAGTAGTAATGAAGAGTCCCAAGGTGAGGTTAAGAAAGAAATTCCATTTACACTAGCAACAAAAAGAATAAAATACTTAGGAATAAATTTAACAGAAGTGCAAGAGTTGTACACTGAAAATTACAAAACATCATTGAAAGAAATTATATACCTAATTAATTTAAAAGCATTATATGTCCATGATTGAAAGAGTTAATCTTGTTAAGATGAAAAAACTGTCCAAATTTATTTACAGATTTAATGTAATTTCTGTCAAAATTCCAAGCTACGTTTTTTGCATTTTGACACGTTGATTCTAAAATTCACATGGAAATACAAGTGAACCAGAATAGCAAAAACAAAACAGTGTGTTTCTGGAATTACTATATAATTTCCATCCTTATGCCATATATATTATATATACCCTTGTGATGTAAGATAACTTACATTTTGGTCAGTTGATTTTGACAAGGGAGCCAACTCAGTTCAGTGGGGAAAAGATTGTCTATTCAACAACTAGATATTTTCATGCAAAAAAAAGTGAAGTTGGATCTCTACCTCATACCATCTAAAAAATTACTCATAATGGATTATAGAACTAAATGTAAGAGCTAAAACTACAAAACTTTAGAAGAAAATGAGAGTAAATCTTAGTGACTTTGTATTAGGCAATAGTTTCTTAGGTGTGACATGAAAAACAGAAGCAACAAAAGAAAAATTGAACTTTATTATTATTATCATTAAACTTTTGTGTTTAATGGACAGCATCAAGAAGTGAAAATACAACTCCAGAATGGAGTTGAAAATAATTTAAAATTTATTTGAAAATAATTTCAAATCACATACCTGTGAAGTATCTAGTGTCTAGAATATATAAAGAATTCATAATTCAAAAATGAAAACAATAAAAAGACAATTCAATTAAATATGGGCAAAAGATTTGAATAGACATTTCTCCAAAGAAGATTTATCAATACAAATGGCCAATAAGCCTTTGAGAAGATGCTCAAAATCATTGGTCGTTCAGGAAACAGAAATAAAATTTACCACTTCACACCCACCAAGATGGCTGATGTAAAAAGAAAGACAATAACAAGGATTGGAAAGGATATAGAGAAACTGGAACCCTCATACACCCATACATTACTGATTAGATTGTAAAATAGTGCAGATGCTCTAGAAAGTAGGTGGTGAATTCCTTGAAATGTTAAACATAGAGTTATCATATAACTCAGCAATTCCACTCCTAGGTGTGTACCCCAAAGAACTGAAAGCATACGTCCACCCAAAAATCCTATACGCAAATGTTTATAGCAGCATTATTCATAATAGTCCAAAATTGGAGACAACCCAAATGTCCATCAACTACTGAATGGATAAAGGAAATGCAGTTTATCGTAGAAGAGTATATTATTTGACCATAGGAAGGTATAAAGTGCAGCTACATGCTGTCACATGCATAAACCTTGAAAACGTTAAGTGAACACAGACAGTCAAAACTGCTGTATAATTTATGATCCTCTTTATATGAAATGTCTAGAATAGGCAAATCCATAGAGATAGAAAGTAGATTAGTGGTTTTCAGTGCTGGAGGTGGGGAGGAATAGGGAGTGACTGGCTGGTACACTAATTGATATGGGGTCTTTTTGAGGTGATGAAATGTTCTATCTCTAGATAGCAGTGATGATTGCAAGACTGTGAATATGCTAAAAACTACTGAATTTTATACTTTAGGGTGAATTTTAGGGTTTTTGAATTGAATCTCAATAAAGCTGTTATTAAAAAAAAAGAAAAACCGTTCAAACTCTTAACTAATATGTCATTATACTCTAGTAATTTGGGTTAAGTGTAGCAGTTTGAAATCAGGAAGCAACAAAATCATTGCCCTGATGTGTACATTGAGCAAAACTTAATGTTTTACTGAACATTCTTGGGAGAGATTTATAACTGTCCTATCAACTGGGGCAACACAGTATCAGGGTGGACCACCATTGTGGACTAAGAATAAGGAGAACTGAACTAGAATCCTAGTTCAAGTTCTGACACCAAGTACAGGTGTGCTATTTGACAAGCCATTTCATAATTCTGGAGTAAAATGGGGGGTCATATTAGACAAGTGGCAGAACAATTTACTCCACGTTATCACCTTCAGAAGCTGAAGAAGGCGGCACACTGTGGGAAAAGTGTGAGAGGACAAGAGAGCAGAGGGACCCATCCAGAGCACATCTGATTTATCTGTTTTATATATTGTACAATGTTTTGATTGGCTAAAAAGAAAAGTTGAAACTTCCCAGACTAGATAACTTCTGACAGATTTTTCAGCTGTATCACCCTAAGGTCTGTATATAAGGTCTTTATATTTAAATACATATCTCTGTGTCTTAGATATTTTCTTTGAGATCCCTATATTCCTCCCCAACAAAATCTCATGGTCCCTAAAAGGTAAACTTTAAACCATCTGAAGTACCACAAACTTTGAGTGCATATAATATTAATTAGTGTGTCTGTTTCTCTGTTACTAACATTTCATTTGATGCAATGTCAAAGTCGTGAATCACACACATCATTCCAAAGCCATTTTGCAAATACGTGAGTGGCAGTTCACACCTAGAAATATATGCGTTTTCTGACAAGTGGGAGATGTAATTCTTCTAATAAATACAACACAACATGTATTCATTTCTATAGTACACTTAATAGCCTCTTCACTTTCCTGTGTAGGTTGATTTTTGAATATCCCAGTACTCTTGATAAAGGTACATATTTTGAGGAAATCCTCCAAGCTTAATAGCAGTGTTCTGTGTTCATTGCTTTGGTTTTATTTTTATTTTTTTCAGAGTAGAAATTAGAATCTGTAGTCACAGAATGTGGCCTAATACCCACATGATGCTTTTTCATACTGAGCTTAAGGACTACAGCTTTTGAGCCAACCCACCTCCTAAGATTTTCTTAAAGGCAGTGGAATGTCCTCATGTTGTAAAAGAGCATTTAATCATTTTGAGATGTCAAACCTGAACCAAAGAGAACCTGAGAAATAGCATATTGTGAGGTTCCTTGTTTTATCTTTTTCGAGATTTTAAATATATGGGGGTTCATATATTTATCCAGACAGTGTATTTTGAAAACCTCAAACACATAATAAACTTGCAGGATTCAAGATTCATTTTCCTATGAGAGTACATGTAAAGGACGGGGGATGTGAATCTTCAAATAACTGCTTTCGCCCTGCTTTTTGTCTTGTCAGCACTGATTTCTTTCTTAGGACTCTTCCTAAATTAGCACTGTGGTTTGTCATACTGGTTGTTTGCCTTTCCTCATGGAATTTTGAAGTGACTCTCTTCATTTCCAGAGTCAATGATTTATGGAAGCTTTCTTTTCTTTCTTTTTTTTTTTTTTTAAACAGCATGACAACCATTACTGAAAGAATGTTTCGGTAACAAGTTATAGGATTTTAAATTTTTTAAAAATCGTATCTCCAGTTTTCAACATAACATATTTCTTGGTGTGAATCTGTCACCGAACTTATATACAAAGTGATTTTTTTAACTGCTTCTTTTTACCTTTTTAATTTTATTTTTTTAACATCTTTATTGGAGTATAATTGCTTTCCATTGTTGTGTCAGTTGCTGCTGTATAAGAAAGTGAATCAGCTAAACATATACATATATCCCCATATCCCCTCCCTCTTATGTCTCCCTACCACCGTCCTTATCCCACCCCTCTAGGTGATCACAAAGCACCGAGCTGATCTCCCTGTGCTGTGTGGCAACTTCCCACTAGCTATCTCTTTTACATTTGGTAGTGTATATATGTCCATGCCACTGTCTCACTTCGTCTCAACTTACCCTTCCCCCTCCCCATGTCCTCAAGTCCATTCTCTACATCTGCATCTTTATTCCTGTTCTACCCTTAGGTTCTTCAGAACCATTTTTTTTTTAGATTCCATATATATGCATTAGTTTTTCTCTTTCTGACTTACTTCACTCTGTATGACAGACTCTAGGTCCATCCACCTCGCTACAGATAACTCAATTTCGTTTCTTTACATGAATGAGTAATATTCCATTGTATATATGTGTCACATCTTCTTTATACATTCATCTGTCGATGGACACTTAGGTTGCTTCCATTTCTTGGCTATTGTAAATAGTGCTGCAATGAACATTGTGGTACATGACTCTTGTTGAATTATGGTTTTCTCAGGGTATTTGCCCAGTAGTGGGATTGCTGGTTCAGATGGTAGCTCTATTTTTAGTTTTTTAAGGAACCTCCATGCTGTTCTCCATAGAGGCTGTATCAATGTACATTCCCACCAACAGTACAAGACGGTTCCCTTTTCTCCACACCCTCTCCAGCATTTATTGTTTGTAGACTTTTTGATGATGGCCATTCTGACCAGTGTGAGGTGATACCTCATTGTAGTTTTGATTTGCATTTCTCTACTGATTAGTGACGTTGAGCATCCTTTCATGTGTTTGTTGACAATCTGTATATCTTCTTTGGAGAAATATCTATTTAGGTCTTCTGCCCATTTTTGGATTGGGCTGTTTGTTTTTTTCATATTGAGCTGCATGAGCTGCTTGCATATTTTGGAGATTAATCCTTTATCAGTTGCTTTGTTTACAAATATTTTCTCCCATTCTGAGGGTTGTCTTTTCCTCTTGTTTATGGTTTCCTTTGCTGTGCAAAAGCTTTTAAGTTTCATTAGGTCCCATTTGTTTATTTCTGTTTTTATTTCCATTTCTCTCGGAGGTGGGTCAAAAAGGATCTTGCTGTGATTTATGTCATAGAGTGTTCTGCCTATGTTTTCCTCTAAGAGTTTGATAGTGTCTGGCCTTACATTTAGATCTTTAACCCAGTTTGAGTTTATTTTTGTGTATGGAGTTAGGGAGTGTTCTAATTTCATTCTTTTACATGTAGCTGTCCAGTTTTCCCAGCACCACTTATTGAAGGGGCTGTCTTTTCTCCATTGTATATTCTTGCCTCCTTTATCAAACATAAGGTGACCATATGTGCGTGGGTTTATCTCTGGGCTCTCTATCCTGTTCCATTGATCTATCTTTCTGTTTTTGTGCCAGTGCCATACTGTCTTGATTACTGTAGCTTTGTAGTGTAGTCTGAAGTCCGGGAGCCTGATTCCTCCAGTTCTGTTTTTCTTTCTCAAGATTGCTTTGGCTATTGGGGGTTTTTTGGGTTTCCATACAAATTGTGAAATTTTTTTGTTCTAGTTCTGTGAAAATGCCAGTGGTAGTTTGATAGGGATTGCATTGAATCTGTAGATTGCTTTGGGTAGTATAGTCATTTTGACAATGTTGATCCAATCCAAGAACATGGTATGTCTCTCCATCTGTTTGTATCATCTTGAATTTCTTCCATCAGTGTCATAGTTTTCTGCATACAGGTCTTTGGTCTCCTTAGGTAGGTTTATTCCTAGGTATTTTATTCTTTTTGTTGCAGTGGTAAATAGTAGTGTTTCTTTCAGATTTCCCGTTGATATTTTTCATCATTAGTGTATAGGAATGCAAGAGATTTCTGTGCATTAATTTTGTATCCTGCTACCTTACCAGTTCCATTGATTAGCTCTAGTAGTTTCCTGGTAACATCTTTAGGAGTCTCTATGTATAG
This sequence comes from Lagenorhynchus albirostris, assembly GCF_949774975.1. Lineage (NCBI taxonomy): Eukaryota > Metazoa > Chordata > Mammalia > Artiodactyla > Delphinidae > Lagenorhynchus > Lagenorhynchus albirostris. The sequence continues at coordinate 22,232,138 of NC_083104.1, read as the reverse complement.
TATCATGTCATCTGCAAACAGTGACAGTTTTACTTCCTCTTTTCCGATTTGGATTCGTTTTATTTCTTTTTCGTCTCTGATTGCCGTGGCTAAAAATTCCCAAACTGTTGAATAATAGTGGTGAGAGTGGGTAACCTTGTCTTTCCTGATCTTAGTGGAAATGGTTTCAGGTTTTCACCATTGAGAACAATGTTGGCTGTGGGTTTGTCATATATGACCTTTATTATGTTGAGGTGACTTCCCTCTATGCCTACTTTCTGGAGAGTTTTTTTCATAAATGGGTGTTGAATTTTGTCAAAAGGTTTTTCTGCATCTACTGAGATAATCTATGGTTTGTATCCCTCAATTTGTTAATACGGTGTATCACATTGATTGATTTGCGTATATTGAAGAATCCTTGCATTCCTGGGATAACCCCCACTTGATCATGGTGTATGATCCTTTTAATGTGCTGCTGGATTCTGTTTGCTAGTATTTTGTTGAGGATTTTTGCATCTATGTTCATCAGTGATATTGACCTGCGGTTTTCTTTTTTTGTGACATCTTTGTCTGGTTTGGGTATCAGGGTGATGGTGGCCTCATAGAATGAGTTTGGGAGTGTTCTTCCCCCTGTTATATTTTGCAAGAGTTTGAGAAGGGTAGGTGTTAGCTCTTCTCTACATGGTTGTTACAAGTCGCCTGTGAAGCCATGTGGTCTTGGGCTTTTGTTGGAAGATTTTTAATCACAGTTTCAATTTCACAGCTTGTGATTTGTCTGTTTATGTTTTCTATATCTTCCTGGTTCAGTCTTGGAAGGTTGTGTTTTTCTAAGAATTTGTCCATTTCTTCCAGGTTGTCCATTTTATGGGCATATAGTTGCTTGTAGCAATCTCTCATGATCCTTGCTATTTCTGCAGTGTCAGTTGTTACTTCTCCTTTTTCATTTCTAATTCTATTGATTTGAGTCTTCTCCCTTTTTTTCTTGATGAGTCTGGCTAATGGTTTATCAGTTTTGTTTATCTTCTTAAAGAACCAGGTTTTGGTTTTATTGATCTTTGCTACTGTTTCCTTCATTTCTTTTTCATTTATTTCTGGTCTGATGTTTATGATTTCTTTCCTTCTGCTAGCTTTGGGGTTTTTTTTGTTTTGTTTTTCTTTCTCTAATTGCTTTAGGTGTAAGGTTAGGTTGTTTATTTGAGATTTTTCTTGTTTCTTGAGGTAGGATTCTACTGCTGTAAACTTCCCTCTTAGAACTGCTTTTGCTGCATCCCATAGGTTTTGGGCCGTCGTGTTTTCATTGGCATTTGTTTCTAGGTATTTTTTGATTTCCTCTTTGATTTCTTCAGCGATCTCTTGGTTATTTAGTTGTGTACTGTTTGGCCTCCGTATGTTTGTACTTTTTACACATTTTTTCCTGTAATTGATATCTAGTCTCATAGCATTGTGGTCCAAAAAGATACTTGATATGATTTCAATTTTCTTAAATTTACCAAGGATTGATTTGTGACCCAAGATGATCTATCCTGGAGAATGTTCCACAAGCACGTGAGAAGAAAGTGTATTCTGTTGTTTTTGGATGGAATGTCCTATAAATATCAATGAAGTCCATCTTGTTTAATGTGTCATTTAAAGCTTGTGTTTCCTTATTTATTTTCATTTTGGTTGATATGTCCATTGGTGAAAGTGGGGTGTTAGTCTCCTACTATATTTGTGTTACTGTTGATTTCCCCTTTTTATGGCTGTTAGCATTCGCCTTATGTATTGAGGTGCTCCTATGTTGGATGCATAAATATTTACAATTGTTATATCTTCTTCTTGGATTGATCCCTTGATCATTATGTAGTGTCCTTCTGTGTCTCTCATAATAGTCTTTATTTTATTTTGTTTTATTATTTTTTTAACATCTTTATTGGGGTATAATTGCTTTACGATTAAAGTCTATTTTGCCTGATATGAGAATTGCTACTCCAGCTTTCTTTTGATTTCCATTTGCGTGGAATATTTTTTTCCATCCCCTCACTTTCAGTCTGTATGTGTCCTAGGTCTGAAGTGGGTCTCTTGTAGACAGGATATATATGGGTCTTGTTTTTGTATCCATTCAGCCAGTCTGTGTCTTTTGGTTGGAGCATTTAATCCATTTACATTTAAGGTAATTATTGATATGTATGTTCTTATTACCATTTTCTTAATTGTTTTGGGTTTGTTATTGTAGGTCTTTTCCTTCTCTTGTGTTTCTTGCCTAGAGAAGTTCCTTTAGCATTTGTTGTAAAGCTGGTTTGGTGGTGCTGAATTCTCTTAGCTTTTGCTTGTCTGTAAAGATTTTAATTTCTCCTTCGAATCTGAATGAGAATCTTGCTGGGTAGAGTAATCTTGGTTGTAGGTTTTTCCCTTTCATCACTTTAAATATGTTCTGGCACTCCCTTCTGGCTTGCAGAGTTTCTGCTGAAACATCAGCTGTTAACCTTAAAGGTATTCCCTTGTATGTTATTTGTTGCTTTTCCCTTGCTGCTTTTTTTTTTTTTTTTTTTTTTTGCTCCGGTTGGCAGGCTCAGCAGCCATGGCTCACAGGCCTAACCACTCCACAGCATGTGGGATCTTCCTGGACCGGGGCACGAACCCGTGTCCCCTGCATCGGCAGACGGACTCTCAACCACTGAGCCACCAGGGAAGCCCTCCCTTGCTGCTTTTAATATTTTTTCTTTTTATTTAATTTTTGATAGTTTGATTAATATGTGTCTTGGCGTGTTTCTCCTTGGATTTATCCTGGATGGAACTCTCTGTGCTTCCTGGACTTGATCGACTACTTCCTTTCCTATATTAGGGAAGTTTTTAACTATAATCTCTTCAAGCATTTTCTCAGTCCCCTTCTTTTTCTCTTCTTCTTTTGGGACCCCTCTAATTCATATGTTGGTGAGTTTAATGTTGTCCCAGAGATCTCTGAGACTGTCCTTAGTTCTTTTCATTCTTTTTTCTTTATTCTGCTCTGCAGTAGTTATTTCCACTATTTTATCTTCCAGGTCACTTATCCATTCTTCTACCTCAGTTATTCTGCTATTGATTCCTTCTAGAGAACTTTTAATTTCATTTATTTTGTTATTCATCACTGTTTGTTTGCTCTTTATTTCTTCTAGGTCCTTGTTAAACGTTTCTTGTATTTTCTCCATTCTATTTCCAAGATTTTGGATCATCTTTACCATCACTACTCTGAATTCTTTTTCAGGTAGACTGCCTATTTCCTCTTCATTTGTTTGGTCTGGTGGGTTTTTACCTTGCTCCTTCATCTGCTGCGTATTTCCCTGTGTTCTCTTTTTGCTTAACATACTGTGTTTGGGGTCTCCTTTTTGCAGGCTGCATGTTTGTAGTCCCTGTTGTTTTTGGTGTCTGCCCCCAGTGGGTAAGGTTGGTTCATTGGGTTGTGTAGGCTTCCTGGTGGAGGGGACTGGTGCCTGTGTTCTGGTGGATGAGGCTGTATCTTGTCTTTCTGGTGGGAAGGACCATGTCCAGTGATGTGTTTTGGAGTGTCTGTAAACTTATTATGATCTTAGGCAGCGTCTCTGCTAATGGGTGGGTTGTGTTCCTGTCTTGTTAGCTCTTTGCATGGGGTTTCCAGCACTGGAGTTTGCTGGTCATTGAGTGGAGCTGGGTCTTAGCACTGAGACGGAGATCTCTGGGAGGGCTCTCACTAATTGATATTATGTAGGGCCAGGAGGTCTCTGGTGGACCAGTGTCCTGAGCTCAGCTCTCCCACCTCAGAGGCACAGGCCTGACACCGGCCAGAGCACCAAGACCCTGTCAGCCACACGGCTCAGAAGAAAAGGGAGAAAAAAAAGAAATTAAAATAAAGTTATTAAAATAAAAATTAAAATATATTATTAAAAAAATAGAAGTAATAAAAAACAAAGAGAGCAGCCTCACCAATAAACAAATCCACCAGTGATAAAAACCCACTTGATTGTGGAGATTTAATCTGCTGCTTCTGAGGCTGCTGGGAGAGATTTCCCTTTCCCTTCTTTGTTCGCACAGCTCCTGGGGGTCAGCTTTGGATTTGGCCCCGCTTCTGCATGTAGGTTGTCCTCTGGCGTCTGTTCTTTGCCCAGACAGTAGGGGCTTAAAGAGCAGCTGATTAGGGGGCTCTGGCTCACTCAGGCCGGGGGGAGGGAGGGGTCGGAATGCGGGGCGAGCTTGCAGCAGCAGAGGCCAGAGTAACGTTGCACCAGCTTGGGGCACGCCGTGCGTTCTCCCGGGTAAGTTGTTCCTGGATCACGGGACCCTGGCAGTGGCGGGCTGCACAGTCTCCAGGGAGGGGAGGTGTGGCTAGTCAGCTGTGCTCGCACACAGGCTTCTCGGTGGCGGCAGCAGCAGCTTTAGCGTTTCATGTCCGTCTCTGGTGTCTATGCTGATAGCTGCGGCTCACGCCCATCTCTGGAGCTCGTTTAGGTGGTGCTCTGAATCCCCTCTCCTCATGTACCCCGAAACAATGGTGTCTTGCCTCTTCGGCAGCTCCAGACCTTTGCCCGGACTCCCTCCCACCTACCTGTGGCGCACTAGCCCCCTTCAGGCTGTGTTCATGCAGCCAACCCCAGTCCTCTCCCTGGGATCCGACATCCGAAGCCCGAGCCTCAGCTCCCAGTCCCCGCCGACCCCGGCGGGTGAGCAGACCAGCCTCTCGGGCTTGGTGAGTGCCGGTCAGCACCGATTCTCTGTGCTGGAATCTCCCCGCTTTGCCCTCCGCACCCCTGTTGCTGCGCTCTCCTCCGCGGCTCCGAATCTTCCCCACTGCCACCCCTCGTCTCCTCCAGTAAAGGGGCTTCCTTGAGTGTGGAAACTTTTCCTCCTTCACAGCTCCCTCCCACTGGTGCAGGTCCCATGTCTATTCTTTTGTCTCTGTTTTTTCTTTTTTCTCCTGCCCTACCCAGAAACTTGCAGAGTTTCTTGCCTTTTGGGAGGTCTGAGGTCTTCTGCCAGCGTTCAGTAGGTGTTCTGTAGGAGTTGTTCCACGTATAGATGTATTTGTGGGGAAGAAGGTGATCTCCATGTCTTACTCCTCCACCATCTTGAAGGTCCTCCAAAGTGATTTTTGAATGTTACAAAAATCGTAACACAGGGACTAAAATACCTTGTAAAAACTTCATTCCAAGTAAACAGTAATAAGGATCAGCAGCTTGGGAGAAATGCGCAGTTCTAGGCCCCATTACAGACATGCAGAATCAAAATGTGAATTTTAACCGGATTGTGCTTGGTAAGCACACTACATTTTGAGAAGCACTGGTTTGCATGGAACTGAAAAAAGGTGGCTGGTATTACAGTTTGAAAGCCAAATTATTGCTGTCGAAGGCAATATAGAAAATAGTGTAAATATAAATAAAATTAACAGATCATTTAATCTCCATTTTCATCTTGGTAAATTTTCTAAATTGGAAGGATTTATATTATTGCAGGTGTTTTCTATAATGGCAAACACCGTCACCATTTGTTGTCACTCATTAAAATTTACATAATTCATATTTTCACTAAAAACTGCATACCCACACCTACCACTACTCTATTCCAAAAATATCCCACTAAACCCTGACCAGTGTGTTTTATACATTTAGACAATGCTTCTTCTGGGATACCCAGACCACGTAAAATAGCAAAGAGTTCATTAGAACAATGTCACCAGCATAGCAATAATTAAGGTTGTATCAGCAATTTAGGGGTTTATAACTCTGCTGTAAAGTTGTACTCTGGATGGAACTGAGCACAAAAGCTCCACCTGGGAGTAGATTGTTTGCCAGATCTAGGAGGAATGTGGCAGAGAATTGATTTGGTTGTTTATGCTTCACTATACTTCTCATCAGATTCTTGGTGACATTTGAATTAAGATGTTTTATGGACTGGTGATCATCGTGACCTGGTATTTTCACAGGTATCTTCATAGACCTTACTCAAACTGTAAATATTACAGTAACTCAGAGGATATCACTATTTATAGTACATAAACAGGGATGAGTATACATAGGAATGCAATTAAAAGGGAAAAGGAGTAATTCTAATTAGGCAAAATGGTAACATGTTTCACTGCACTGGAACTCAGTGAATTCCTTAGTTGCCTCTATTTTTCTGCCAAGGAGACACCAAGGCATGTCCTATGGACTGTTCTGGGATATTTAATTGGTACGTCAACATTAATGCTTAGCAGTTTTAGTGGATCTCAACTTTCCTATGCACATTTTAGAAAACCGCTGTACACATTTGACTTCCTGTAGATGTAGCTACAGAGCTAGTGGCTAAAGGGAGAACCTCACTAAATAAAAAAGTCCTGGGGTTCTGTGCTCCTTTACTATCACTTTGCTCTTTTGAAGAGGGAAACTTGCCATCCTGAGGCTTCTAGCTGTAGTTATCAAGAATATAATAGGAGTGAACTCCTATTATAGTCAATTTGTGATTAGATACATCATCATCTTGGGTACAAGTTTAAATGTGGTTTTAGGCAGTTATCTAAAATATAGTCCCAATCTGAATAATTAGGACCTCCTGAGTTTCAACAAGAGATTTAACATTAACTGTGTGTGTACTAGTTACAAACTGGAACTCTTAAGACAGAACTGGGTTCAGACACTGTTCCTGATCCCTGTATTATCTGTCTGGGTTTTGGACAAATAACTTAAAGCCTTTAAACTTCTGTTTCTGTTTCTATAATGTGCTGGTGATAATAGTAGCTACTTCAGAGGACTGTTATAAAAGTTAAAAAGATAACACTGCTAAGCAGAGTGCCTAGTACGTGATAGCTGTTATTATGTTGCTTTGCAGCAGCCGAAACAAAATGACTTTTTTTCATTGGAGTATAACTGCTTTACAATGTTGTGTTAGTTCCTGCTGTACAAGAAAGTGAAGGAGCCATATGCATACGTATCTCCCCTCCCTGTTGGACCTCCCTCCCACACCACCCCCGTCCCCCCCATCTAGGTCATCACAGAGCATGGAGTTGAGCTCCCTGTGCTATACAGCAGGTTCCCATTAGCTATCTATTAAAATGATTTTTCAATATGTCATTTGTTCATCCACTCAGTCATACACTGCATACTTATCAATTATTTCCGTTGTGCCAGGCACTCTGATTTGACGCTGGTACAATGGTGAATAGGGTCGTCAGAGTCCCTTTCTCATCTAGCCAATAATCTGGTGGAAAGGAGTAATCAGACAAATAATCATGAATTGTGATAGTTATTAGGAGGCAAGCAAGCAAGGGGTTAAGATGGAAATTACCAAGGGGAGAGGGGCATGATAATTCAGGATTCAGAGAAGGCTTCCAGGAGGCAGAACCTATAAAGCTAATAACTGAGAGACAAAGGGTGTTTGGAAGAACAGCTCAGGGAAAAGCATTCCTGGTCAAAGATCAGCACGTGTGTATGCTTTGAGGTGGAAAGAGCTTGATATGCCCAAGGATCTGAAAGAAGACCAGTTAGCCTATAACAGGGAAGGTGAGCCGGAATGATGAGATTAGCTTGGCGAGGGGAACTAGGGCAAGATAGCCCAGGGCTTTGTTATCCATGTAAGAAGTTTAGAAATACTAATTCAAAACAAATACACGTAACCCAGTATTCAGAGCAGCACTGTTTACAATTGCCAAGACAAGGAAACAACCTAAATGTCCATCAACAGATGAGTGGATAAAGAAGATGTGATATTTATGTGTGTGTGTGTGTATATATTTTATATATATATATATATATATATATACACATATACACAATGAAATACTACTCATCCATAAAAAAGAATGACATTTTGCCATTTGCAATAACATGGATGGACTTAGAGGGTATTATGCTAAGTGAAATAAGTCAGACAGAGAAAGACAAATACTGTCTGATATCACTTATATGTGGAATCTAAAAATTGCAACAAACTAGTGAATATAACAAAAAGAAATAGACACACAGATATAGAGACACACAGATACAGAGAGCAAACTAGTGGTTACCAGTGGGGAGAGGGAAGGGGGGAGGGGCAATATAGAGGTAGGGAATTAAGAGGTATAAACTATTACATATGAAATAAGCTACAAGAGAGAGAGAATGTAGCAAGAAGTCCTAGAAGAGGTGATGTGATAAGGTTGACAGTATAAGAAGATGCTTCAAGCTGCTGCCCTATGGAGAACGGCTTGAAGAAAATCAAACGTGTCTCCCTGAGTTTCCTCCTTACTGATCAAAGGAGAAATCCTCAGACTTCCATGTTTGGGGCTATTTTGTAGCTGATGAACTCTGAGATGTTAGATGTTATCATTATGCACATATCACGGAGTGGAGGACATGGTGCTCAGAATGCACTTATTTGCTAAGTAAGAGTAGCTTTTTATAGCGGAACCACTCAGGATTGCACTTAACTGTTGTTCTGAGATTCATTTCATCATCCATAATTTCATTAGGTCATAACTTACTTCCGGGAAAAGTATTTTACATCTCCCCACCTTCCCTGCACCAAAACACCACTTTGGGCATTTTTTAAATTTTAAATTCAAGGTTATGTACCAGATCAGCATATTTCTCTGCTTTTCTTCTCTCTAGGTTGAAAATATTTTTAGGCATGTTACAACACTGTACTACTAAATGACCTTCAGCAATTAATTGGAGTGCATACGTATCACAGGATGAGAGTGGGAGTCTTATTAGGATTTTTTGGTTTGCACCGTGGGGTTTTTTTTGTCGTTTATTTTGCTCATCTTTCCCTTTTGCTCATTTTACTTTGGCTTGTATTTTTAGACAAACAAGTTGTAAAAACCATACTGAAGGTTTTCTTTTTTTGTACTCTGTGTGTGTTGCTGAATTATTAAGCAACAATATAATAACAAGCACTTATCTAACACTTTATGCAAGGATTTCTTATTTGCCACTCTACTGCTGGAGAACACTGAAAATGTTTTCTTTTCATAGTTTCCAAAGGAACATCGGCTAGTCTGTCTCTTCTTGATGTACCCCTGCAATACTAGAATTTTCCATTTGTTAGTTATCAGATAAATGAGGTGGATGATACACTTCCATGGAATAGAAAATAGCTTCTCTTGAATTGGGTTTGAAGTCCAATAAGGCAACTTTGCTTGGATATATGCTCTTGAAATTTGGGAGAACAGCCTCCTGTGTGTTCTTCATCTACCTCACCCATTCATTTGTGTGTTTATTTGAAGCAAATATATCATCAACCATTATCAAGCAGTATAAACAAGTCAGCTAGTGTACATCAGATTTTGACACTTGCGTAAGACTTGTTCCTACCTATAGTTGAGGAAAGATAATATTTTAATCGTAACTGTGAGTCTCATATGGAGCTGGGCAAATGGTAAGCAGAAATGGCAGAGGAGCTTGTAGCAAATAAAAGATAAAGGATGCTGAACAAGAACATGTAGGTAAGTTTTGTTTGGCCAGCCCGTATTGTCCCATTTGAAATTCAGATGATTGGAGACAGGAAATATGATTTACAGTCTCCGTAGAAAAATCAGTCAGTTGGCAAAAATGACCCCTCATTCCTGCTTGGCCAGCATCAGTGGAAGCTTTGTAGTCTTGACCCCTTTTATAGGAGGAACGTACCCTCTAGTTTGCCATAGTCCCTGTCACTCCTTATTTCTTAGCATCTGACATGCTTTAATTATTTACGATACTTGCCTGGCCCCGTAGCGTTTTTTTTTGTTTTTTTTTTTTTGTGGTACGCAGGCCTCTCACTGCTGTGGCCTCTCCCATTGCGGAGCACAGGCTCCGGACGCGCAGGCTCAGCGGCCATGGCTCACGGGCCTAGCCGCTCCGCGGCATGTGGGATCTTCCCGGACTGGGGCACGAACCCGTGTCCCCTGCATCGGCAGGCGGACTCTCAACCACTGCGCCGCCAGGGAAGCCCCCTGTAGCCTTTTAAGTGTCCGATCACCAGAACAGTAACATCACCTATGTGATAGGCAGCTTCTGAATGACCCCCGTCCCCCAACAATCCCCTACTCATAGTGGTCATGTCCTTGTGTAATCTCTTCCCCTTGTGTGTGGGCTGGACCTAGTGATCGTCTTCTTAAAAAAAAAAACAGAATCAGCAAAAGTGATGGGATCTGTCTTCTGAGATTACTTTATGAAAGGCTGTGACTTACATCTTGCTGGCTCTCGCAGTCCTGCCTCCTCAGCTTGCTTGCTTTCATGAAGTAAACTGCCATGTTGACGAAACACACTAAGTAGGGACCGAGGGTGACCTCTGGCCAAGAGCCAGTCTGGAACTCAGGCCCTCAGTCCAACAACCCACAAGGAATGGAATCCTCCCAACAAGCGCATGAATGAGTGGAAAAGCAGATCCTTCCCTGGTTGAGCCTTGAGATGAAACCACAGCCCTGCTGACACCTTGAGTGTGGCCTTGTGAAAGCGACACCGAAGCAGAGGACCCAGATTGCTGAGCAGCAGAAAGTTTCTGTTGTTTTAAGCTGCTCAATTTCAGAGTAATTTGTTATGCAGCAGTAGATAAATAATGTACTGTATTACTTCAGAGGAAGACAGTGCATTGACTAGCGCATACAAAAACCTTGCCTTGGGATTATATAAATCACGGTAGTAAACTTCTCTATTCCCATGACTGTAGTTTCAGTGTAATGGCTGATGTTGGAGATACTCAGTAACTATGAAATGAGTAAAGGTTAACCAGTGAGGAGTTAACTGTTGCAAGAGACTGTTATGCTAAAGTGTTGCTTATAGTATTACTTTTTCAGTATTGTTTGAGTTTAAGTCCCTTTAGATGTGCTTTCAAATATCCTGATGACCAAAACTATGTCTCAGACACAAAAAGGATGGAAAGTATTGACCATGACAAGTTTCCAGAATACCAGAGTTCTATAGGAGACTACTTGAAAGGATGCAGACATTTGGGATAGGCTCCTCTTGGTAGGCACTGGGAGAAGAGTGAAGTTTGCACCTCCTTCAATCAGTAAAACAGGGTGACATCTAAGTTAAGAAAGAAGCAGAGCAGGGCTAGAACACAGTCTGCAAAGATCTGGATGTGATTCTTTACTGATAAGCTGTGTGACCCTGAGTGGATTAGTCAGTATCACTTTCTCAGCTGGGAAATAGCGTACTGTTCATTTTTGTATTTAGCAAGCTTTGTAAAAGCCCCTGTATTGTACCAGTTATTGTGCTCTGTTTGGAGATAAAAATGAATCCGATATAGAGTGCTATGCGTGATGTCTGCAGCTTCTGAGGTTGTGATATTTGAGTTAAGGCTATGTACAATGCAGTCGTATTTTATTCAAATCTACTTTGACAGCTAAACCTGTTTGAATATCAAAATTGGGAGAAATTATTAGTGCTGGGTTGTTGCTTCAGCTTGTATCTCTGCTATTACTTAATTTCTCTGCTCTTATAGAATATTGAATTTTTCAGATTAACCTGCACATCCTTTTAAAGTGCAATGATATTCATATACACAGATTTTAATGTGCCCCTTCATGTAATGTCTTGTAGCCTTCAAAGTGTTTCTTTGTATAAACCTTGCATTCCTGTAAACCTTAGGAAAAGCATATTGCTTTATGCATTATATACATTTATTAGTAATTTTGACCGGTTTAGTAATGATGTCATGCTTTATGAATGTTGTTTATATTTTATGCATGTATGCTGTGGTGATAAATATGGGTTGAATTTAATTAAAAATAAAAAGAAATATGATTTGTATGTAAGTTCAGGCAGTTCATAGATAAAATGTCATAAATCATCAAAATCATGCTTCTGTATTATCAGTTGGTTCTACAAACCCTCCCAAATAATTATTCCACCATAATATCCTTGCAGTATTCAACACCTTTCACCTGAGGGGTGTGTATGTAGTTTTATCATCGATCAATAGCATCCCCCGGCCCTTGCTTCAGGTGAAAATGATGGTTTGAGAGGCCTTTCACTCTTCAAAACATCCGTTGACTAATCGTGCTCAAGTTCACCTTTTAAAGTTTTCCCATGACCACTCACTCATTGTCCGTTAAGTATGCGGGATAAATCAAAGGTTAACTAGTCTTAATTGGACTTCATTAAGTGATAATATAAGATCTCGAGCTCCTCATTATACCCCAGGATTGGACAGCAATGTCATAGCATCAGGAAATAATGAACTAGAAGGCATGCATTACCATGCATTAGAACACTCCAGCAACTTATTATGTTTCAGATGTATTGTCTCAAGTGAGGTGTAAAGTGAGGTGCATATTAATAGCTCAGTCAAGTCCCCATTTGGAGAATGAACAGTATTTTTGGTATAATGAAGACTTGCTGATTTGAACTGTTAGGATTTGGAAGACGCTATTGGATCCTGTTTATCTTTTCATTACTATGTATTTGCTGCCCTCAACCTTGAGAGACAAGGTTGCTTGCTCATTCCAGAGCGTGTGCAGTGTACTTGAAACATAGCTTTTTGGTCATGCATCACTTTTGAATTTAGCAGCTGTCCATTTCTTCATTTCCTGTGTGGTTATTTCAAACGCCCTTTGGTAATTAAGGGATTAAGATAGCATATTTGCTGCTAAGCACATTCTGTTTAGATCAGAGTCAGTTCTATGGTTTCCTTTCACTCTGAGAATGGGAATCTATGCATAGAGAGCAGTTGTAACTGTAGTTAACACGTTAGGGAAAATGGATGCAGAAATGTGCGGTGTAGTGCCATGTACTTCACAGATAACCACAATGAGGGATAATGAGCTGACCGTGGCCTTCTGTAATGCAAAGGTAATATATTCAAAAAGACACTGCCCTTCATCACAGTTTAGTGTAATTGTTCCTAATCCGTAACCTGAACATACACGCAAACATCCTATCTAAACACTAACATTAAGCTGCTTTTCTCTAGGATGTCAGTATGACTTTGTGCATTCATATGTCTCAGGAAAAGGATGGCAAAAAGTGCATTATGTACTAGTCTCCCTGAACTTTTCTATGCATTTCTGTAAGGAATCAAATGACTGAGTTGACACTAACATTTATAACTCAGATGATTGACAGAGGATGGCTATGGTGGTGAAATAGATGATCTTCACAAGATACGTCACAGCCATCTCATCCTAAATCCTACACGAAAGCAATTACCAGATTAGATGTGCCTCGCAGGGCTGGAGGCTTAGAAAATTATTGTAGTTCATATTTTGGAAACACCATGGCTAGAAGGTATACCAGCATATTTTTTCCACATTAAAGATGCTAAGCTCTGTGTGTGTGCATATATGTGTCCGTATAAGAAAAACAGAATGAGAGTAGATTTTATTCTTTGTAAGTATAAAAATTATCCTTTAAGAAAATAATCCAAAATGCTACAGAGGTATTTTGAGGGATATCTTTTCTTCTATCCCTAAATCAGGTCTATTGATTAGCTCCAGTGTATACTGGGAACATAGAAGCTCCCATCTGCTAACAAAGTGGGCGCTCAATAAATATTGTTTGATTAAATGAGCAAAGATTAACTACTCATTCATGTGGAATTGCTCCAGGAAAAGAAAGACATCAAGCCCAAAGGAGGTTGACTGTGACATGTATAGACTTAACATTTCTCTCAGCGGCCTGTGGACCACCATTTCACTTCTAAAATACGTTGGTTCCTGAACCCAGTGTAATGAAGCAGATTCACGGGGGCAAAGCCAGGAAAAGGGTATTCTACACAGACACTCAGGAGATGGTTGTGTATCTTATTTGAACAACCATTGGTATAAATTCTGTTTCCTGCTTGGGATGCTGTTTCTCCCAATTCAATTCGAATTGATAAATATTTAACTCTGCTATGTGACTGGAACTCTCCCCAGAGAGTCATCTCAAAGTCCCTGTTCTCATGAAACTCCTAGGCTCTTAGGGAAGGTAAACATCTGAATGTGCAGTAAACATGCACATGACTAATCTTTGTCAGGACAGCAGGAAAAGCAGCCCCAAAGATGTGACATTCAAAGGGCCCTTGAAGAATGAGTACGAGTCAGTCAAGGGAAGGAAAGGAGAGGAAGAGAAAATGAAGGGAGTTTTCCAAATAGAGAAAATCATACTTGTGGGCCAGAGTCAATAAAACAGGGTAGATTTGAAAGAGGGAAAGCCTTAATGGTTAGAAAAGGGAGTAAGAGAAGTTTGTGGCTTGAGAGGGGCTGGGAAGCGGTGAAAACTACAGGATGTTATAAACCTCTGTGCACCAGTGTTGGGTACTTTCATACCATTTTCATGGTTTTGTCCACCTGAGTACCACTTGTGCTTTTATTTCCTTAATACATTGCTGTACATCTGTTTACTTCTTTTCTTAAACAAATTTATTTTAAAAGAAAGCGTCACATCACTATGTATATACGACACCAGCATCATCTCCTATAAACAGAAGGTCACTTTTAAAATGAACTAAATTGAAGCAAAATGAAGTTGTTAAATTGCAGCTGAGCATCGTTGCCATTGGAAGCTGCTGAGCATGGAGCCTGCTCTTTGTTAAAAAGGGAGCAAGCGTTAGGCAGGAGGTAGAGTTACCCCAGCAGCAACATGAGACTCCCCCCTTGGAAAGAAAGCTAAAAACCAAACAACTTTCTCATCATGCAGTTCATAAATATTTAGTGCCTTTGTCATGTACCACCCCCTTGGAGGACTATACTATTAACTTGAAGGTCTTCTGTAATAATTATTACCCAATAGTGAGAAATGTATTATAAATCCTGTAGATTTTGAATTTTGTCCTAAAGGCAATTAGAAACTATTGGAGGATTTTTACGCAATTCATGGTATGCTTTCCTAACTCTTCCGGGGAAGTGCCCAGAACTGCCTGAAGCCAGAGAAGCAAGTTGAAATGTCTTTGTTGAAAAGAGAGCGTGAAAACTCATTCAAGTGTGATTTTGTGCTCTAAAGCATAATGCAGCCCCTTCTCATTATAATAATAATAGGTCCTTGAGTAAAAGCCCGTTTTACTTAGATGTGAGACTGGAGATTAGGTGTTCTCTTTCACTGTTGTTCCCCTCATCACTTGCACAGAGACAGGCACAGAGTAGTGTTCAATAAACAGGTGTTAGTAAGTGAACACATTCATTGTGGCTTTTAGTGGCCTCTAACACATGCATTTTAAGGTTTCTCATGCTGAAGGAAAATATGCTTTTGAATTGTCAGTACATTGATATTTCCATATTTAAAAAGCAGTCTTTGGTGGCGTCAGTTACTAAGGAAGTGGGGCTCTGCTGTCTCCTTACTCATTATAACCAAAGCAACTCAGCTTCTGTGTTTTACACATTAGACTGCGGGTCAGGTGTTTCGTCCCCACCTGGAGCTGGAAATCATTGTTGATTCTACTATAGGTGTCTTTACCTCCTCTTCACGTTCCTCCTTCATCCAAGTACCTAACCTGCCTGGGCTATTTCCTGTCTTCTTTTTTTCCTCCCTCCCCCTCTCATTTTCCCTTCCTTTTCTCCTGCTTCCCTCTCTACCTTTCTCCGTGTCTCTCATTCATTCATTCGTTCATCAAATATTAGTGTGCGCCAGTCTCTTTACTAAGTGCTCAGGATGTACTGGATCCCTTTGGGCTTCCAAGGAAGCTCAAGCTTTTGGAAATGACATGTTAATTTCCCCCCTTGCTAGGAGTTGGCCCCTTCAAAACATACCAGTAGGGCTAGCCCACAAAGTGTGCTCCTAAAAATCAGCTGTCCTCCTTTCCTCTGTGGGTAATTAGCAGATCTCTGAAAATACGTAAAACTTGTGAAGGCGGTGCTTCAGGCCAGTTTCCTAACTCTTCACCCCATTTTTAAGTCTTCACTCTTTGTTTCAGGCCAAACTCTCATAGAAATTTGGAGTATGTTTACAATAATAAAACCCTCAGCCCTGCGCTAATTTGATTTTGCCTATCATTATTTGGTGTGGATACAGCATAAAACATGAGCATTACCATTTTGTCTTCTCGCCACATAATTTGATATCATTTTCTCCATATAAGCAGCCTTTCAAGGTATCTTTAAATCTTTCATTTATGGAAGTATAACACACAGAGAAGGGTATCAATCATTAATGTATAGCTTAACGAACTATCACAAAGAAAACACATAGATCTAGAAATAAAACATGATCGGTGACTCAGAAGCCTTTCTCGTGCCCCTCTTAATCACCCCCAGCCAAAGGTATTATCATAACTTTTAACCCTACAGATTGGTTTTGTCTATTTTTGAACTTTATACGATAGGCTAACATATTGTGGCTCTGTTTGTTCAGCAAAATGTTTGTGAAATTGATTATCTTGAGTGATATAGTTTATCATTGGATGGTATGATTACATGACAGTTTCTAGATATCCTCTGTAATATTGAATTTCAGTCTCGGGCTATTATAAATAACAGTGCCGTGAGCTTCATTGCATGTGTGTTGGAATCATGTATTTTTATTGGGTACATACTTAGGAGTGGGATTTGAGGTCATTATATACAATAAGCATTTGTTTATCTCTAGTAGGAAATGGCAAGCATTTTTCCAACATTCTCTGCAAGTTTACATTTATGCTAGAAGCAGTATAGGATAATTCTTTTGGCTTTACATCCTTGTCAGCACTTGGTTCTGTCAGTCTTTTTAATCTTTTCTATTTTAGTGAGTATTGCAGTGGTATTTTGGCTTTAATCTGCATTTTATTAACTACTGATGAAGCTGAGCACTCATTGATGGAGTTATTGGCCATTGGAATATTCTGTGAGATTGTTTAAATTTCTTGCCCATTTTCTACTGGGTTGTCTAGCTTTGTCCTATTGATTTGTAGAAATTGTTTTATATTCTGGGTATAAGACCTTACTTATCTGTGTTGCATATTCTGTTCTGTGGATTATCCTTTCATTGTCTTAAGGGTATTTGCTTGCTTGCTTTTAAAATAAATGGAATTTTTCAACTTTAATGCAGTCAAATTTCTCAGTACTTTTCGCATCCTGTATAGGAAATCCTGACTTAGGCAGAATGCAATTTAGTTTTTCCTAACTTTCTTGGACACTGGTGAGAGCAAGTTTACAATGTTAGTTCCTCATATCACTTACTAGGTTAATTATTTTAAATAGTCATTTGGCTTACAAAAAGAATGTTGAAATAGACTATTTTCCCTTTACTCCTATTCTGCATGTTTTAAAAAAATTTTAAGCAGTCTTTCTAAATATTTTTCCATATAGCCATTTGAAACTAGTATCTCTTATATTGGTTAGTGTTTGTAAAGGAAACTCTGACTCTTGCAAAGCAGTTTTTGTGTTTCCATTAAGTATTAAGTGGCATAGAGAGAAAAGAAGGTAGGTTTCCTTAACTCTGAATTGGATTCCATGCTCTTTTGCATTGAGGACAAAACCATAGAGTAGGGAAAGATGAGTTTTTGATATTTGACATTATCTTATGTGCTGCTTCTTCTGGTTAATTTTTATTCAAGGTAATTTTAGTGACGTACATTTTTTTTTAACATCTTTATTATAGTTGCTTACAATGGTGTGTTAGTGTCTGCTGTTTAACAAAGTGAATCAGCTATATGTATATATATGTATCCCCGTATATCCTCCCTCTTGCGTCACCCTGCTACCCTCCCTATCCCACCCCTGTAGGTGATCACAAAGTACTGAGCTGATCTCCCTGTGCTATGCGGCTGCTTCCCACTAGCTATCTGTTTTACCTTTGGTAGTGTATATATGTCCATGCCACTCTCTCACTTCGTCTCAGCTTACCCTTCCCCCTCCCTGTGTCCTCAAGTCCATTCTGTATGTCTGTGTCTTTATTCGTGCCTGCCCCTAGGTTCGTCAGAACCTTTTTTTTTTTTTTAGATTCCATATATATGTGTTAGCATACGGTACTTGTTTTTCTCTTTCTGACTTACTTCACTCTGTATGACAGACTCTAGGTCCATCCACCTCACTACAAATAACTCAATTTCGTTTCTTTTCATGGCTGAGTAATATTCCATCATATCTATGTGCCACATCTTCTTTATCCATTCATCTGTCGATGGACACTTAGGTTGCTTCCATGTCCTGGCTATTGTAAATAGTGCTGCAATGAACATTGTGGTACATGACTCTTTTTGAATTATGGTTATCTCAGGGTATATGCCCAGTAGTGGGATTGCTGGGTCAGATAGTAGTTCTATTTTTAGTTTTTTAAGGAATCTCCATACTGTTCTCCATAGTGGCTGTATCAGTTTACATTCCTACCAACAGTACAAGACAGTTCCCTTTTCTGCACACCCCCTCCAGCATTTATTGTTTGTAGATTTTTTGATGATGGCCATTCTGACCAGTGTGAGGTGATACCTCATTGTAGTTTTGATTTGCATTTCTCTAACGATTAGTGATGTTGAGCATCCTTTCAAGTGTTTGTTGGCAATCTGTATATCTTCTTTGGAGAAATGTCTGTTTAGCTCTTCTGCCCATTTTTGGATTGGGTTGTTTGGTTTTTTGATATTGAGCTGCATGAGCTTCTTGTACATTTTGGAGATTAATCCTTTGTCAGTTGCTTCGTTTACAGATATTTTCTCCCATTCTGAGGGTGGTCTTTTCATCTTGTTTATGTTTTCCTTTGCTGTGCAAAAGCTTTGACATTTCATTAGGTCGCATCTGTTTATTTTTGTTTTTATTTCCATTACTCTAGGAGGTGGGTCAAAAAGGATCTTGCTATGATTTATGTCAAAGAGTGTTCTGCCTATGTTTTCCTCTAAGAGTTTTATAGTGTCTGGCCTTACATTTAGGTCTTTAATCCATTTTGAGTTTATTTTTGTGTATTGTGTTAGGGAGTGTTCAAATTTCATTCTTTTACATGTAGCTTTCCAGTTTTCCCAGCACCACTTATTGAAGAGGCTGCCCTTTCTCCATTGTATATTCTTGCCTCCTTTATCAAAGATAAGGCACCCATATGTGCATGAATTTATCTCTGGGCTCTCTATCCTGTTCCATTGATCTATATTTCTGTTTTTGTGCCACTACCATACTGTCTTGATTACTGTAGCTTTGTAGTATGGTCTGACGTCAGGGAGCCTGATTCCTCCAGCTCCTTTTTTGTTTCTCAAGATTGCTTTGGCTATTCGGGGTCTTTTGTGTTTCCATACAAATTGTGAAATTTTTTGTTCTACTTCTGTGAAAATTGCCATTGGTAGTTTGATAGGGATTGCGCTGAATCTGTAGATTGCTTTGGGTAGTATAGTCATTTTCACAATGCTGATTCTTCCAATCCAAGAACATGGTATATCTCTCCATCTGTTTGTATCGTCTTTAATTTCTTTCATCAGTGTCTTACAGTTTTCTGCATACAGGTCTTTTGCCTCCTTAGGTAGGTTTATTCCTAGGTATTTTATTTTTTTTGTTGCAATGGTAAATGGGAGTGTTTCCTTAATTTCTCTTTCAGATGTTTCATCATTAGGGTATAGGATTGCAAGAGACTTCTGTGCATTAATTTTGTATCCTGCTACTTTACCAGTTTCATTCATTAGCTCTAGTAGTTTTCTGGTAGCATCTTTAGGATTCTCTATGTATAGGATCATGTCATCTGCAAACAGTGACAGTTTTACTTCTTCTTTTATGACTGGGATTCCTTTTATTTCTTTTTCCTCTCTGATTGCTGTGGCTAAAACTTCCAAAACAGTGTTGAATAATAGTGGTGAGAGTGGGCAACCTTGTCTTATTCCTGATCTTAGTGGAAATGGTTTCAAATTTTCACCATTGAGAACAATGTTGGCTGTGGGTTTGTCATATATGGCCTTTATTATGTTGAGGTGGGGTCCCTCTATGCCTACTTTCTGGAGAGTTTTTATCATAAATGGGTGTTGAATTTTGTCAAAAGCTTTCTCTGCATCTATTGAGATGATCATATGGTTTGTATCCCTCAATTTGTTAATATGGTGTATCACATTGATTGATTTGCATATATGAAGAATCCTTGCATTCCTGCAATAAACCCTGTTTGATCATGGTGTATGTTCCTTTTAATGTGCTGCTGGTTTCTGTTTGCTAGTATTTTGTTGAGGATTTTTGCATCTATGTTCATCATGGTTTTCTTTTTTTGTGACGTCTTTGTCTGGTTTTGGTATCAGGGTGTTGATGGCCTTGTAGAATGAGTTTGGGAGTGTTCCTCCCTCTGCTATATTTTGGAAGAGTTTGAGAAGGGTAGGTGTTAACTCTTCTCTAAACGTTTGTTAGAATTTGCCTGTGAAGCCATCTGGTCCTGGGCTTTTGTTGGAATATTTTTAATCACAGTTTCAATTTCACTGCTTGCGATTGTTCTGTTTATACTTTCTATTTCTTCCTGGTTCAGTCTCAGAAGGTTGTGCTTTTCTAAGAATTTGTCCATTTCTTCCAGGTTGTCCACTTTATGGGCATATAGTTGCTTGTAGTATTCTCTCATGATCCTTTGTATTTCTGCAGTGAGTGACATACATTCTTTATGGCCTGTTGTTTCTATTTCATTAATGGTTGAGACCAGGTGTATGCCATGAGATTGAGGGGTGGGGGTTAATGACCATGCTCAATTCTTTCTAGGTCCCAGCTGTAGTCAGCAGTTTTAGACAAACTCTCATGTTCGATAACCACTGGTGATTGTGTATTCAGGGGCTGATTTATACCAAATAAAATCCTTTGTAGATTGATCTAAAATCTTGGAATGCAAAATCATAGAATGGAAATTTTAAGAAGTTGTGGTCTATAGCCTGTTCATCATTATCTCTACAATGGCTAGTCACATGGTAGGTGCTCAGTAAATGTTAGCTCAATGAATGATATTCTAGCACTGCCTGTCCCATCCTTGATTCTTTAAATTCAGCATACCCACAATGCCAGTTTTCTGATATTAGGAATGTAGCCCCAGAAAGCAACTTTTATTTTAAATATTGCTTCATATTTATCTTTAATGACATTCAACCCTGCCCTTGTTTCTATTATCTCTGTTTCATAAACTCCTGGCTCTGTATTCCCAGTTTAAATATCAGCTCTGGGGTTGGCAACACGTTTCAGTTCATATGTCAAGTATAGCTGCCCACTGAAAGCTCTAGCCAGCACCCTGATTTTATGGCCTCAGTGAAAGCTTCCCACTTCCAGAACCGGCCCTTTAGAAGTTCACAGATTGAGTCAACGACTGGCACTTTATTAAAGAAGGGGGGAGCAAGTTAAGAATTACACAAGGTATATCCTACCTTCAGATAAAAATAGCCTGAATCACTGGCTCCACCTAGTAACAGTGTGACCTTCCTTCAAATTATTTAATCTCTCTGAGCCTCAGGTTCTTCACTTCTGAAATCAGGATAATAATTACCTCCCTCACCCAGAAGCTTTGAACATGAAATGAGATAATGCAGGATATGGTCCTGGCAGGAAGGCAGCTGCCATTAATATTGCTCTTGTCACTTTTGTAATTCTTATTGGCATCATTGGTGCTATTAGTCATCTGCACCAGGGAATTTCTCCTGGCATGTGAGTGAACTTTGAAGACCCAGTTAGAGAGAGGAAGTTTGCTTGGGGAGGATGGATTAGAAAAAAGGAAGCTGGTAAACTTCACAGATACTTATACCAAGCTGCAGTGGCTAAATGAATTGTCTTTCTTCAAAAGAACCACTGTTAGTCATGTGGAATCAGCCTGCTCTCTGCTTTCTGAATCCTAACATTTTGGCATTTTTTTTTTTTTCCTTCAGTATTCATTGTTAGTCACCAAAAACTTCTTTTGTGGCTACATTACCCTGCAGTGAAAGAAATGATTAATTAGATCACAGCTTATCTGGTATTCACTATATCACAGCCTGGCAGTCTCTCTGATATGGGCAGGTGGGCTACACTTTTGGATAAACTGTAGGTGCTACCAGCATGGCATTGGGAAAACATTTCCAAATACTTCCTGAAGGTGCTTCCACTTATCCATCTGAACTTGATTTCCATGAGTTTTGTTTTCTGAAGAGAAAGTATTGAGGTAGGAATAGTACCCTCTTAGAGAGTCTGTGTTTCTCAAACACAGATCTCCTGCCTCAGGGTCATTTGGAACATGAGTAAAACAAGCAAATCCTAGGCTATGCTCCAGTCTGCCTGTTTTTGTTCTCTGCAATGGGAGCACCTGCATTTTTAGCAAACACCTGTGATTCTGCTGCATATTAAATTTGAGAACCACAGTCTTAACCCCGATGATAGTAAATAAAGTTATGTGTGTTGAGAGGATGTTGTGAGAGCAGAATAGGCAGTTCACCACATGAACTATTAATATTTTTCTTAATATATCTTTATGAACCAGAAAAGTATAAATTCTTTTCTTTAATTTTTATTGGAGCATAGTTTATTTACAATGTTGTGTTAGCTTCAGGTGTACAGCAAAGTGAATCTGTTATACACATACATATATCCACTCTTTTTTTTTTTTTTTGGCTGCGTTGGTTCTTCGTTGCTGCGCAGTCTTTCTCTAGTTGTGGCGAGCAGGGGCTGCTCTTCGTTGCGGTGCATGGACTCCTCATTGTGGTGGCTTCTCTTGTTGTGGAGCGTGGGCTCTAGGTGCGCAGGCTTCAGTAGTTGTGGCTCGCGGGCTCTAGAACGCAGGCTCAGTAGTTGTGGCGCACGGGCTTAGTTGCTCCGCAGCATGTGGGATCTTCCTGGACCAAGGATCGAACCTGTGTCCCCTGCATTGGCAGGCGGACTCTCAGCCACTGCGCCGCCAGGGAAGTCCCATATCCACTCTTTTTTTAGCCTCTTTTCCCATATAAGCCATTACAGAGTATTGAGTAGAGTTCCCTGTGCTATATAGTAGGTCCTTATTAGTTATCTGTTTTACATATAATAGTGTGTATGTGTCAATCCCAATCTTCTGATTTATCCCTCCCCCCTTACCCCCTGGTAACCATAAGTTTATTTTCTACAGCTGTAACTCTACAGAAAAGTATAAATTCTTCATTTATTTCTAATTTAAGTTGTATCTGGCGCCTCCTCAAAGTAATATGAACTTCCAGTGAGACCTAAGTATGAATGATATAAATAAATTATCTACCCGGAGACACAATTTTAACAAATACCTCCACCTCACACTGACATCCTACTAGTTTCAGTTACTGTGTGTATTGTGGAATTTGTATCTTAGAGACCTTAAAAACTCACCTACATAGCTGGTTGAATTCAAAGATTCAGATTCAGCTAGTCCAATGAGGGGACTCCAAACATGCCCTGAAGAAAATCCCAGTGAGTCATCCTCAAATGACACTTAGAAAAGGGAGTAGTGAATGCTACTTTATGGTGTGTCTATCTTGGGTTTGTCTTGTTTTGTCTTGTTCTGTTTTGGTTTTTTTTCATTTTAAATTTAGTGGCAAATACATCATAATATTTTTTATCCGTAAGACGTACTTTCTCTTCTAATATCTCTCCTATGGAATCCCGAGCAACAGGCAAAGAGCTGAGTGTGTACTCATGGTAGCATGTATCACTGATTTAGAGTTTAAAAGCATTTCCCACAAGACATATAGGCATATTATCATGGAAGCATTTATTAAGCCTGTTCAAGCAGTACAAAACCATGATTACAGTCAAAGTGAATCATTTTCACAGGTAAATTGAAGCTGAATCTTGTGGTACACTAGAGATGCTATGTTGAAGTTTTATCCTATATTTTTGTCTTTTTTGTATCTCGACTGGTTTAGTGTAGTTACTTGTAGAACTGATGGTGTGAAATGTCTGAGGAAGTGCTTGTGGACAGGTCGAGTTCCATACTAGTAAGTTGGACTTTACTCATCAGCTCTGCTTAATTCTGTAGTCATCACAGAATATTTTATTACAGCAAAGACAGTAGACATCAAGGAAGGGGAGAGAGGACTCATTACACAGGGCCATTACTTGGCTTAAGGTCCCAACATGACAGATAAACTTCATGTCATGTAGGTTTGGGGTGAATACTCATGGGTCCATAAGGTACATGGTAATGGGCACTTGGTTTTCACTATGGGCAATTTAGGAGACCTGACTGATGTAGTCATTATCCAGGACATGATTTGATGGTGTTCAGTCATCTCCACAGTGTCGTGATAGCTGTTGAAGGAGTTTCTCACTTCCTCTGCCTCACCATTCTTAGGTGCATTCTCATTGTCCCTGTATTGCCTCGTTCTGCATTCTTTGTTTCTCTGCTTTTGCATTGGTTCCCCTTTCCTTCCCAAAGCCCTGCCTAAATGTATCATTAGCTTTAATTCCTAAGTATTTGTCTTCTGAGCTGTGAGGGTTCTGTTCACTGTGGGCTAACAACTACTTATTGAGTGACTACTATGTGCCAGACTCAGGAGCTCCAAGGGAATAAGCAGCATAGCTTCTGTTCTCATGGGGATCACTTCAATTTAAAGTAAACTAATATCTTTCAGTTACGAGTAAATTCTGAGGATCTAGTGTACAACATGGTGGCTATAGCTAACTGTTTTATATGCTTGAAATTTGCTACAAGTAGATCTTAAACTTATAAAAAAAGGTAACATTGTGACATGATGGATATGTTAATTTGTGGGAATCATTTCACAGTGTATACATATATCAAATCATCATATTGTACACTCAAATATATTACAGTTTTATTTGTCAATTATACCTCAATAAAGCTAGAAAAAAGTAAAAAACTGTAATTAAAATTATAATGGATGTTTTACTAAGGAAGTAAAGGAGGCTCTGAAAGCTTATAACAAGGGACTTTATCTAGACTAAGGAAGTGAAAGATGTGGTTCTGGAAAGAACGATGGATCATCTGAGACCTGAAACTTGACTAGGAGTTAACTTGGGCATGGAGGGACCTATGGTAATAGTCCAGCAGAGGGAACTGAGCATGGAATTGCCCACATTTAAGTCCAGGATGGCTGAAAAGCAAATAGTACAAAGTATAATAGAGAGTATTCTGGGATGAGTCTAGGTGGTAGGGAGGGGAGAGCATTCAGGGCTTAAACTTTATGAAAGATGGTGAGCTTTATCTTATGGGGGCAGAGAAGCCACTGAAGTGTTTTAAGCATGAGGACTTTGTCACAGAACCTACCTCTTCCTCCTAAATATAAAATAAACTTCAGTGTATGTCAGAATAAAAGAAGATTTGGAAAAGTCTTAATTCTATGTATCATGCTGTTAACTGGCAGTTGGGGGATGGGATCTGGTAGGAGAGAGATACCTTATTTTTATTTTAGGTACTTGTCTATCATTCAAATATGTGTTACCTTTGTATCAAGAATTTTTTTAAAGTCAAGTTGAAGAGATAGTAAAGCATCGTGACCAAAAATGTCAAGAAAGGGACCAAGAAGTTAAATAGAATTTACAGAGAGAAAACTTGCTCCCCAAAGTTTCCTTTGAAACCTAAATAAGGAAACAAAAAAAGCTAGACTATGTATTCTTCCAATGAGCCTTCTCCCTTTGGCATGTTTTGACACTCACAGTTATTTTTGTGCTGTCAAGGACAAGGACTTAGGCAGAGTTCTTGAGTCTGCTGCATTCTTGAGAATATACCTTTCATTGTTATTTCGAAGACAGCATTTTTCCCCAGGCAAAAACATCTCTGAAATGATTGTGAGTCAATAGGAAAATATGATTTTCTTTACAGAAATTCTGGTTTTCCCAAGTCTGTCAGGTTACCTAGGCTTTAAAGCTAATTTGCCAAAAAAAAAAAAAAAAAAAAAAAAGAACACATCTCCTCTGTATCTATCTTATATGGTGGCTGTGTTAGTCCGGTTTCTGTTGCTGTAATGCTGTGTAGCAAGGAATCCTCTGACTCCCAGTTTCTGACAACTGTAAACATTTATTTACAGGCTCATGTGTTTGCAGTTAGTTGTGATTCAGCTAGACTGATGAAAATAGCTTGGCTAGGCGCTATGTCAGTCTTTGTGTCAGGTTCAGATTGGCTTTACGTGTCTTCGTTCTGAGACTCAGGAAAGATTAATGTCTATCTAATGTATGCACTTCCTTTGGCAAAGGGCTGAAGCTCAAAAGGGCTGGTGGAATCTTGCAATGCATCTTAAGACCATGGCTTAAACCCCTGCCACTTCTGCCCACTGGTTAAAGCAAATGAAATAGCCAAGCTCAAAGTCATTAGGACAGAGATGCATACTCCACTTCCAATAAGGGGACTCTTTACCAAGTCATATGACAAAGGGCATGTACAATTCTATCACAGGGAGAAAGTGAGGCATTGGTAACGATAATCCAATCTACCTTGGTGGCCAAAGTATCATTAAAAAGAAGTCTCGGGCTTCCCTGGTGGCGCAGCGGTTGAGAGTCCGCCTGCCGATGCAGGGGACGCGGGTTCGTGCCCCGGTCCGGGAAGATCCCACATGCCGCGGAGCGGCTGGGCCCGTGAGCCATGGCCGCTGAGCCTGCGCGTCCGGAGCCTGTGCTCCACAGCGGGAGAGGCCACAGCAGTGAGAGGCCCGCGTACCGCAAAAAAGAAAAAGAAGAAAAAAAAAAAAAAAAAAAGAAGTCTCTATTGCCTTCTCCACCTAGATTATCCCAGTGCACAAATTGCACCTCTTTAACAACCATGAAAAAATTTTAAAAGATTTGACTAATTGGAGAATTACCTTTACAGATATGCTAATGGAAAACCTAATGACAAATGATTAAACAGCAAAACTTGTGCTAATCATTATCAAAGATACATTCCACTCACAAATTTTACCTAAGTCATATGATCAAACAATATGATTTTTTGACCACATAATGTCCACTTAAGAAAGAATGTTATTTCAGGGATAAAGACTATTTGTATGCTGTAAATCAGTTAGAATTGTAAAATCAGAAATGAATCATTTTCAGAAATGATATAACATCAGGAGCCTTGTTCAAGTCACAAGCTTGTCATTTTTTGCTAATATAGGTCTTTTTGCCTTGATTGAATTTGAGTTGGGATTTCTACAGAGTAATAAGTCAAGAGTGTTATTTTTGAATAGGCAAACATGGGCTGACTCTAGTAGTACTCAGTGAATTTACTCTCCAAATTCTCTTAAAGAGACTGATACTGCTTTTAAAAATAGTACTAGGGGGCTTCCCTGGTGGCACAGTGGTTGAGAGTCTGCCTGCCGATGCAAGGGACACGGGTTCGTGCCCCGGTCTGGGAGGATCCCACATGCCGCGGAGCGGCTGGGCCCGTGAGCCATGGCCGCTGAGCCTGCGCGTCTGGAGCCTGTGCTCCGCAATGGGAGAGGCGACAGTGGTGAGAGACCCGCGTACCGCAAAAAAAAAAAAAACAGTACTAGGGTAGTCAGGACTAAGAGTCACCTTATGGGTTATGTGAGCTGAAAAAACAAAAGGAATTAAGTTCTGTTGGGTGTAGCTCATGTATCCCATTTCTCTAGACACTCTTTTATTGTACTTTGCAAATATATATATATATATATAACCTGCAGTGACCCTCATTTATGTCCCAGGGATTTCAATTGTAATTTGTAATT
This sequence comes from Lagenorhynchus albirostris, assembly GCF_949774975.1. NCBI lineage: Eukaryota > Metazoa > Chordata > Mammalia > Artiodactyla > Delphinidae > Lagenorhynchus > Lagenorhynchus albirostris. The sequence goes on along the minus strand of NC_083104.1, from coordinate 22,204,823 downwards.
TAGTTTGCAAATTGAGCAGTCAGGATAGAAGAGTGGGTACAAGCCAGACTAGGACTTAGCTAAGATTTGCAACTCTCTGGGTGTCAGGTACCTCCTATGTAAAGAGAAGATAATGATAGCACCTGGATCTCAGGGCTGTTAAGAGGATTAATAAAATGAATGAATACTTACAACACACGTAGAAAAATGTCTGGCACACAGTGTTTCTTAATAAATAAATATTTGTTAAATAATAAGGCTCACAGGTAGAGAGTCCTGATGGGTCCTGAGCGGGGGTCCCTGTTGTGCCCTTTACTTGCTGTAGTGGATTGAACTGTGTCCCCCCGACTCCCTGCAAAAGATACCTTGAAGTCTTAACTCGTGGTACCTGTGAATGAGATCTTATTTGGCAATAGTCTTTGCAGGTGTAATCAAGTTAAGATGAGGTCATACTGGATTAGTGATATGCCCTATATCCAGTGACTCCAAGGGGACTGGTGTCCTTATAAGGAGAGGATGATTTGGAGTTAGACACACACACTTGGAAGAAGGCCCTGTGAAGAGAGAGGAAGAAGTTGGAGCGTGGCAGCTACAAGCCAAGCAATGCCAAGGTTGGCTGGCAACCACCAGAAGCCAGGAAGCAGCAGAAAGAATCCTGCCCTAGATATATCAGAGGGGGCATGGCCCTACCAACAACTTGATTTCAGACTTCTAGCCTCCAGAACTGTGAGAGAATACATTCTGTTGTTATAAGCTACCCAGTGTGGGTTGATTTGTAATGACAACGATAGGGCCCGTACTTCAATGTATGAAACCTTAGTTTCCTCTCCTTAAAATGGCAGTAACACCAGTAGCTGTCGCATCGGGTTGGTGTAAGGTTTTGTTTGTAAAGTGCGTAGCATAGAGACTGGCAGAGAGGTAATATTCATTACAGGAGAGGCTTTGTTTTCCTCGCCCTCCTCTTCCTCCTCCTCCTCCTCAATCAGTGGTAGTTGTCTTCTCCCAGATTTTTCTCTGATAGTCAATTTTTTTTTTTCGCTGTACGTGGGCCTCTCACTGCTGTGGCCTCTCCCGTTGCGGAGCACAGGCTCCGGACGCGCAGGCCCAGCGGCCATGGCTCACGGGCCCAGCCGCTCCGCGGCATGTGGGATCCTCCCGGACCAGGGCACGAACCCGCGTCCCCTGCGTCGGCAGGCGGACTCTCAACCACTGCGCCGCCAGGGAAGCCCCTCTGATAGTCAGTCTTTAAATACAGCCGTTTAATTTCCTATAAATCTGTTAAAAGTAGATGTGTCCCCTCTGTGCTATCTATGTCTGGGTCCTCACGTGCTTCTCTTGATGGCAGAGGAGGGTAAGTGTGTGTTTGAAGGGATGGGAAGATGGTCAGAAATAGCCCACAACATTTAGAAATGTCCTTTCAGGCTTCAACTAAATTTGAGTTTATGCTGTAATATATGTGCATTTGCTTAAGTGTATATATATATACGGGAGCTCTGAATTACTATCTAGATTGCTTAATTTCCTTTTAAACCCTCAAAGGGAGAGTTCAGGCCCTGGGAAGTTGTACCATAAGGCTTCTCGTTCCCATCTACTCCCCCCACACCCCCAGTAAACTGCTGCAAGCTTCTGGCCTTATCAACATCCTACTTTGATAATTAGAGTTTGAGAATTTCTATGTAAGTGTTTATGACCACGTCTCTGCTGGAATTCCAGATTACGGCCTTTCCATTTCTAAACTTCAGTACCTTTAGCCCAATGGTTCTCAGTGAGGAGTGCTTAGACTCCCCAGGGGACATATGACAATGTCTGGAGGCATTTTTGGTTGTCATAGCTGAGGATGCTACTGGTATCTAGTGCATAGAGGCCATGGATGCTGTACAAGATCCTACAGTGTGTGAGATAGTCCCACACAGCAAAAATGATCTGGCCCAAGATGTCAGTAGTGTAGAGGTTGAGAAACTCTACTCTGAGCTATGCCCAGAATGATACAGTTGTGTTTGGCCATGTCAGCCATAGAGATTTCTACTTTTCGCTAGGGTCATTACCATATATTTGATTTTTTTTTCTCTGTCTCGTCATGCAAATCCATATCTTATGTGTTTGTGTATTCCCTTTATCTCCTAGCACTGGGCCTAGAAAACAGTAGGTTTCAGTAACTGTTTATGGATGCAATCTACTGCTATGAAAATGACCTGTGCCCATGTTGCTTGGCCACTCACAGATAGAAAAATATTTCTCTGTTCTTATGCTTCAAATAACATCAGAAATGCATAGAATTTCAGAGGTAGCAGGGTTCTTAAAGGGGGGTCGTACATCACAGATCTGAGGTTTGGGGGAAAAAATGATCCTGAACAAGGGTCAGGTGGAAACTGCTCAGGAATCAGGGAATTTGCTCTCCCCTTCCCATCTGTGAGTAAGCGGCTCCCACTCGGCCCAGACGTTCCTCTGTCCTACATAACTTATTATTTTCCCCTAAGCCCTCAAAAGGAGTTCAGTGGTAATAATATTCTCATATTAATGGATAGCTTGTGTTTAACTGATTGCTCTGTTCTCCAAGAAGCCTTCTTGGCCTCCAGAAACACTCTCATCAGACCCCAAATCCTCAAGGTACTCTGCACACTGCAATAAAGCTGTCATCACATTATATTCGAACACCTTTTTGGTATATCTGCCTTTCCCTCTCTACACTGAACTCCTAATGGGCTTGTGTCTTACCTACCTTTATAAAATAAAGATTTTCCCCAGCACCTGGAACGTGGTGGGTCATCAGTGCACGTTTGAATGGATGAATGAATCTAGCGGTCAGTCAATGTATAAATCAATCAATTAATTTGGACGATACTTACGTGGGGTCTACATTTGTTCTGGGTCACCTGTTTCCCAGTGTACATTCAGCGTTCTTTTGGCTGAGGAAATAAAGTTTCAGTCAGTTTAAGGAAAAAAATAAAGGGAGAATTATTGTTTGGGATGTTTTCAAAGACCCAGCATGTAATGGCATATGGGGAGCAAAAATGATATTGTTACAGTTCTATCTCTCATTTCTCCTCTTCTTTTTGTTTTTCTATTTTACGTTTTATTTATAATTGGAACCAGGGGCTCAGACTGCTGTTGGCAGTCCTTCACGTCTCTGCCCATCTCACAGACTGGCTCTCTCAACCTAGTGGATAAGATGGTCACCCTCAGTCCCTGCTGAGAAACAATGCCCCATAACTTTAGAACTTTAGAATGATCCAGTGTGGGTCATTCACCAGCAACTGAGCCGGTCACGTTGGCCACAAGGATGGGATCATTTGATCAGAGCCAACCACAGGACCATCTCTCTGGCTACGGGAAGGAGAGATAGCCCCAGCCAATGGCACGGGACAAATTTCAGAGGAGGAAGAGGTATATCATCGCTAGGAGAAAGGGCAGAAAAAAGCTGCTGGACAAGAGAGCATAGTGGATGCCCAGTATGTGAGATAGCCCATCACAGCTTCAACATGTGTCACTTCCCTGTTTTCTGCAAGGCCTAAAATCATGCTTTATAACCCAACAGTAATTGGTGAATATATATATAGCCACCAACTGAAGAAAATGTGTCATAATTTACTATGTTGGGTGTTGCCAACATGCTGGTTTACTTAGGATGATTTGCCAGCATCGTGCATGAAAAATTTTCTAGCCCATAAATAGAACATTTATGCTGTGCTAAAATATGTCTTCCCCGTCATGTTGTAGTGCTTTTCTTAACAATAAAATGGTGAAGTGTCAGAGAACTGAGTGTATAGGGTGTGGAGTATATGCCTTTATCAGATCTCAGGGATATCTCTCGGAATTACTTGTTTTTTTAACTGGTAGGTTTGATGACAACTCAATCAGGACAAGCTCCTCTGGGGTTCAGGAAATGGAATACTCGTGTATTCCAGCAGGCAACAATCGAAATTCAGGACCGTGGTGTCTCCATGTCAGTGGCAACATCTAATTATAAAGAAGGAAAGGTCACTTTTGTTGTTCTTGTTGGCAGGGTTGTTGGATTAAATCTAACTTTGTTGACAGGGACTACTCAAGATTATCCTACAGAAATGTGTGATCTGACAAGGCATGAATATATCTTTGTCAAAAGAGCAAGCAGGGGCTCTTTCTTTAAAAACATAACAAATATTGTACCTTTAGGCTCTGATGGTAAACTGGGTTCCAAATTCACTGGGGAAAGAAAATCATTTCCAAAGCTGAGATCTGTAAGTCCTAGAATGTGATTTTGCGTTCTGGGTTCAACTGTTCCTGAATATAGACGAATTGGCTGTTTCTGAGATGCACATTATCTGTAATTAAATATAATGTAACTCTGGTCCTACTAGAATGTTAGCTCAGTAGGCACAGAGATTGTTGTCTGTTTTGTTCAGTACTGCACCCTCAGGACATAGCCTGTAGACGGGGTTCAGTGCTCAGTGAATGAAAGAATGAATTGTGGTTGATCTTTTAAAATGAAAATCTTGATATGTTATTTAATAATGTAGATTTAAATATTGGACATACATATATTTCCTAGAACCATAGAGTCACTCATAGCATGTATTCGCTCAATGTATCAACACATATTTAATGAGAAACTACTTCACTGTAGCGTTATACTCAGTTCTAGAGATTAAATAACATAATTTCTGGATGTACTAATCATAACTCGATCAGAACCAAGCAACCAAGCCCCAATTCAAATTATCTTAAGTGAAGAAAAGGAGCTCTGGGGTTATGTTTTGGAAAGGCCAGAGGAGAAATGACCTCAGCTATAGCTAGATCCAGAGGTCCTAATGACATGACCTAGATTCTGACTCTCTTTCTATTTTTTATCTCTGCTTTCCTCTGGGTTGTGTTTAATTATTGGACAGGATCTCTTGGCCTAGTAGCAAAGATGGTGATGGGAAGGTCCATACTTAGATTGACTTTATAGTTAGTGATCCCCGAAAAATTAGTCTAGTCCCTCATCCCATAGATCCATATGACTCTGATTGGCCCTCTTTTGTGACATTGCTCGCCTCTGAACCAATAACTGTGGTCTGGAGGAAGGGAGGGAGGGATATTTTGATAGATCAGCCTGAATCACTGGGGCAGGAAAGGTATAACTGGGACTAGCAGTCCATGGGACTCATATGGAATAGAAAAGAGGCAGATCCCAAAAGTCAAGACGAAGTAAAAGTAACAACCACAGATGTCCAGATGTCCACGGTATTCCTTCTAACAAGATTCCTGTGTAGAGTTTTAATTGATTTTGATGGTGAACTTTTGCACCTCCCTTATGAACAAACTGAAATTGTCAAGGCTGAAGTGATTTGCTCAAGGTCATCTGGTAAGTGAATGACCAATCTATGAGATAGCCAAGAGCTACAGTTGCCTAGTCTAGAGCCTGTTCCCACTGTATCATTTGGTCTCCCAGGTGCCCTATAAACCCACTTCCCTTTTTTCCCTTCTCTTCAAGCATAGCTATTCCCATTTAGTAAATCATATCTTATTACAGAATTATAAAGTAGATGGGCCAGTTGCAGTTCCACATACAGTATAAAACTGACCTTGTATGTAATGAGCTGGAATTCCATAACCTGGGTGCGCCCAAGAAAATGAACCATGACTTAATAGCACTACAGTACAAGGATTCTGTGTGGGAGGATTTCTTTTAACTTATTCTATAAGATATGGGTGGTTTTTAGACATCACACTCTTCGTGAGATGATTTAAATCAGTTCAATAACAGGGGTTTGTGCTTTATGAGCTGAAACTCTTAGTCGATAAACCCAATGGAAATCATTGCAAGAAATGAGGCTCTGGCTGTGTTCATTTCACATCCCCTCTTAACAGTTTGTGTTGTCCAGCCAGTATCCATGGCAATATTCTAGACTTTATCCTCAAAGCTTTATGAAGAGGTAAATGACTGTGAGGGAGTTTGGGGAATGGAAAAGAAAATAGGGCTGGGAGTCCATTGGGACTCTGTGACTCTAAGCAAGGCACATCGCCTCTGAGTCTCACTTTCTCCATCTGTAAAATGTGGATATTTAAAGCATACATGCTGGGCATCAGTATTTAGTAGCTAAGTTACTATCATCAGGTGAAGGTGAACTTAGAGATGGAAAAGTATCCCTAGATTATCTTTTCTTCAAACCACTGTGTATGTTTGTAATTGATGTCAGTTTCCACAGAAATCAATTATAAGTGACATATAAATGATTACAAGCTGTGTACCAGAAAACCAGAATTACTGTTTACCTAAGGATGGATGAAGGGAAAAGAGTCATTAGTCATAAAATTTGTCCTCTTCGCACTAATAAGAAAATATATTAGGTAGCAAAATACTAACATGGAGAAAGGGTAAAAATTAAGTAATGTACCGATTTTCTCTTCAGTTGAATTGAGCTTTTGGGAAACATGCAAAAGCATTCTGTGGTTACAATGCATTGGAATCCTTTGCGGTAGAAGTGAGACTATAGTCACACTGACACAGCAACCGTGTGATTAAGGACACGGTCCAAAATTTCTTTATCATTCCACATGTCACAGGGAGATTGGAATGATTTTAAGTGTTGTCATTCTTTGTATTGTGTTTTATTTTTAAACCACAGATTTACACATAAACAACCATCAGTCTTTGGTGAGTAGTAAAAAAACTGGGGGTAGATTTTAAAATAGGTCTATCATTATTACATATAAAAGATACACTATGTGTTTATTAAGGGAGGAGGATAATGGCTGATTTGAATTTACTTCTCTATCATTGTAGAGAAGATGACACTGTCTCAGAAGAGGAAGAATATGTAATACAACAACCAGTGACAAGCAGGTAATAGCTAGTTGACAGCCTTAAAATGAAATAAATACTATGTTTTTTCTCTTTAATATGTCTCTGATTTGTCGTAAAATATTATCAATTATGGATTGATATTAAATTATTTTATAAAAATATGACAATTTATAAACTATATCATTCAGGACTCTTTCAGTTGCAGATTAAAAAAAATTGGCTTAAACTGGCTTAAGCAGAAAAAGGATTTATTGACTCATATATATAAAAAAAATGATACCAGGGCTTCAGGTATGGTTGGATCCAGTTGTTCGATGTCACCATGAATCATACTCCGTCTCTGAGCTCTGCTGTCCTTTCAGTCAGTCTTGCTGTCTGGTGAGGTATTTCTGTGTGAACATAAGAGAGCTATCCTCGGCTCCTGATTTACATTCTATCATCCTAATTACCCTGAGTCCAAGAGAACGTCTATTTTTCAATTCATTCCAACCAAAGCGATGGTGTTGTATCTCATTGAACCAAGCTGGGCCGTGTGTCTATACCTGAACCAGTTACTGTAATTTGGAGAATGAATTATGCTGATTGGCCAGACCTAAGTCACATGACTTCCACGGAAGCTGGGGTCAGTCACACACAAGCCATAGTGGGAAAGTGTGGAGATGACTTTCCCCCTCAAAGTGTTAGGGATGCTTTTTCCAAGAAGGTAGGTACAAAATCCAGATATTGTATGTATGTAATATGTAGTAAACTAAAAGGTTTGAGGTCAAGGTTAATACCAAGTTGCCTGGTAAGGACTTACACTGAGTGTTACCAAACTGAATGATGGATGGTTTTTAGAAGATAGGCATTGGTCAGCCCCAAATTAACAAAAATGAGGAGACTGCCCTCTATTGAATGATAAGGAGTGAACTCTTGGTAACCAAGATCCCTACATTTACTATTGTCTGAAATTTTCCTATTCTTGAGCAGGGCTTTAAGATCTAATACATTATACTTTCTCTGTGTTTTCCAAAATAAATTATATTAAAATGTCACCATTAATTAAAACTGATACTGTTTCCATAGACCATCAGAAAAATTCATAAAAGTGAAACATATCACATGTTAAAGGTTTACCTGTGCAGTAGAATATCATATGACTGCTGGGATTGACTGTTTTTCCTGTTCCCTTGGTGAAGTGACAAACTTCACAGAATAGAGAGTGATCATAAACATGTCACGTCAGTTCTCAGGGCCACGCGCCAGACTTACTGAGTCAAAAATTCTGCGAGTGGGTCCCATAGTCTGTGTTTAATCAAGCCCTCCAACTGATTCTGCTGCACACTAAAGTTTAAGAACTACCAACCGATCATTGTCAAGCAATTTGTTCTCAAAAATTTTATAGCAATAAAGATTCCATTAAAATCTTTATTCTGATAGTATTAGCAGCAGCAGTAACAGTTGTAGTAATTAATTACTAATCTCTTACTATATGTCAGATATTGTGCACATCTCGTCTATAGAAGTTAGGTGCTCTCATTACTCCCATTTTACAGAAGAGGAAATTGAGGGGAAAGAATGAAGTGTTTATTAAGGTCACATAGCTAGTAAATAACATTTCCTTTTATCATCCATCCCATTTATAATTTGTCACTTGGAAAAGTACTCTCCTCAGGAAGCAATAGAGCAATGGAGTAACAATAGACTCAGACTTTTTAGAGATAGAAATGTCCTTTACTTTTCTGCTTTATATTCACTTGAATGTAAACCTTGTCCATTTTTATTTTTAGTTGCATGGGAAAAGAGAAGGTAGAGCTATTTTTAAACACTTTATATTTTCCATGGTAAGATGCAGTATGCCAATCACTGCTGTGTGGGGGAAGCAGAGGTTGGGAGCTCTCCTTTCCATCTGTGTGTGACCTGAGCACCAGTACAAACTTAGTCCTTTTCTTTCAGCAACATGCAGCATCAGCAGAGCCCACCGTGCTTTTATAACATTAGGGCTCACTATGTTGATTGGATCAAAGGGTTATCCAAGTTCCCGTTCCTTTCAGCAAGGTGGTTACAGCAAGCAGAATCGTGCTGTATGTCCGGGCACAGCTTTTCTTTTGGCCCTCAGTCCTCTTCAGGGCGCATATTTCCAGAGAACCCTTTCTATGCAGGTTAGGGTCTTGCCAGATTTGAGGAAAGGCCCGAATCCTCTCTGCACCACTGTCCTTTTGTCACCAGTTGGGAGAAACTACTCAAACAACTTGGATTCTTTTATTCAGGAAATGACATGCTCTTGAGCTGATGTAAGCCCCAGAAAAACTTCATTTTCTTTTTAAGAAGAAAGCAGTGTCACTTGTCCCTAAGGAATATCTTCACCTCCATCTTTTCAGTGTCCCAGGAAGCTCATCTTCCTAAAGAAAAAAAGGACCAAGCCAGATCTCCTGGTTGCGTGCGCATGCCGATAGCCTGTGCTGCCCTCCTGTGCAAAGGTCCCTCCAAACTGTATGCCTTTGTGGTAGGCATAATTTTAAGATGCCCCCCACCTAAGATCCTCACTCCTGGTGTGCATGCCCTGAAGGTAGAATCCCCTCCTCTTGAGTGTGGTGGGCTTTAGTAATGAGGTAAGCCCTTTAGAAGAGGGTATAATGGTCAGAGGCAGAAAAATCTGAGAAATTCGAAGCTGCAGAGCTATGTATCCTATTTTTAAAAATACCATTTAATGAATAGGGCCACATGGGAAGGACCTGAATGTGACCTCTGGGTGCTGAGGTCCCCAACCAAAAGCTCACCAGAAAAAAAAAAAAAAGGGAACTTTAGTCATACAACTGCAAGGAAGGGAATTGTGCCAGTAACCTGGGGGAGCTTAGAAGCACAACTGCTTGCGCAAGCTTCCAAATGAGGACGTAGCCAGCGAATACCTTGATTTCACCTCTGTGAGACCCCGAGTAAAGGAGCCAACAGAAACGTGCCGGACTCCCAACGCACAGAAACTGTGAGGTGATAAATGTGTGTTGTTTTAAACCACTAAATTTGAGGTAATTTGTTACGCAGTGATAGAAAACTAATACGGCCTGGAATATGCTTAACCCTCTGTCTGGAATACATATTATGTAGAAGTAATTTCCAAGATTCTTACACACAAATGAGATAATGTGGTTTTGTAGCAAATGGAATGCGACACAGAAATGTGATTCTCATAGACAATTAAGAGGGTGGCATATCACAGTATCCATTGTCCCCTCTTGCTTCTTAAGCAGTTTACTCACCATTTCCCACGACACCATTATATTGTACGTCTGTTCTCTGCAGCTTCGTTAGGTTTGCGATTTTCTGGCTTCCAATGTGTTCAGACAATGATTCAAAGTTGCAGTAGCGTGTTTTGATTTTTTTGAATTGTTGAAACGCTAGCATCCTATCAACAAATACTGCAGCATCCCAAAGACTTTTTTCCTTGATATTGTTCATGTCTGTTGCGTTAGAGAACTTATTTTTTGTTTTATAGTACAGATACAGCCATAATAAAAAGTACAAAAGCCAACACAGTTCATATATAATTTAATGTCTCAGACTGAAATTCAAAAATACGTAGTCCAAATCAAAAGACATGGAATCTATACAAGTTGAAATTGTAGGCCTAACTTTTAAGCTCATTAATCTCAGTTTTTAATTTTTTTCTTAAGCATAGTTAAACATGATGTGAAAGTACCCTACTCCATGACAAATCTTTTTTTTTTTTTTTTTTTTTTGGATGCCCTGTATTTGTAATGAGCTTGTGTTTGAGAGAAAAGGAAAGGGAGAAAATAATTGGAACTATTTTTCCTGTTACCACCAAGTCTGATTTCTGAAGGTTTTTCTATTATTTAACCCTTTCCATTTGTTTTGCCTGAGAAGTGTGATTCAGTTATCAGAACCTGAAGAAACTGATTCTAACTTAGAAGGTTTCATCACAAACATCTCAACTCAAGTCAGGAAAACTGAGCTTGTCACAAGGCCTATTTCTTCGGGTCTTTCCTCTAAAATGAAAGTCTGCCTAAAAAGATGTCAACTCAGGGGACCATCCTGAGAGTCCAGGCATTACCACCATGATCACCAATGTTAATACACATTAATTAGGCACTTCTGTGATCAGGGGCTTTGCTAGGTGCTCATCCATTAGTGAAATCTAATGGGTGTTGTCTTGGGATTTGCTCCCCAGGTGATCATATCCTATGGGATAACCATCCTATGGGATGGTTCAGAGGCTGAACCATCTTGAAGTTCCAGTGTGCCACCTCCGTCTACACTTTGACTTGGCATAATGCAGGGAGCCAGTTTTGATGTCCACCACACACTGTCTCAGCTTCCCAGGTCTGACCAGGACTATAAATACTTAAAAGTTTTCTTCCCTACCCTTGTACCCGTTCTTCCCCAGTCCCATTTGGGTAGCCACCCTGCTGTCACTGCTGTTTAATGCAGCAGCTGCTGCTAGTTACCATTTTTGTAATATTTACTATGTTCCAGACACTCTTTTGGTAGTGTATTGGTCAGCTATTGCTGTGTAATAATTCACCCTGAAACTTACAGCTAAAGCAACAACAAACATTTATTATCTCACACAGTTACTCTGAGTCAACAATCCTGGACTGGCTTAGCAGATGCTTCCAGCTCAGGGTGTCTGATGAGGTGGCTTTGGGGCTGCAGTCTTCTGAAGGCTTGATGCACGCTGGAGAAGCCAACTCTAAGTTAGCCCACATACCTGATGGGCAAGTTGATGTTGGTTACTACAAAAGGGTAGTTCCTTACTGCTCAGATCTCTCCATGGAGCTGCTAAAGTCTCTTCCCAGTGTGGGAGTTAGCTTCCCTCAAAGCATGTGATCCAAGGGAAAGCAAGGCAGTCATAGCTCTATATTTTGTAACCTAGCCTTGGAAATTGTGCACCACCCTTTCTATAATATCTTACTGGTTATGTAGGTTAGCTCTACTGAGTGCAGGAGAGAACTACACAAGGGCAAGAATACCAGGTGGCATAAATCATGGGGGCCATCTTTGTTTGTGTTTTTTTTCTTGTAGTTGATTTCTAATCTCACAGTACTGTGGTCAGAAAATATGCTTGATATACTTTCAGTTTCCTTAAATTTACCAAGGCTTGTTTTGTGACATAGCATGTGATCTATCATGGAGGTTATTCCATGTTACATATATCTTAAGTTCATCTGATCTAATGTGTCATTTAAGGCCAGTGTTCCCTTACTGATTTTCTCTCTGAATGATCTGTCCATTGATGTAAGTGGGTTGTTAAAGTTCTCTACTATTATTGTGTTATTCTCAAGTTCTCTCTTAATGTCTGTTAATGTTTGCTTTATGTATTTAGGTGCTCCTATGTTGGGTGCATATAATATTTTCAATTGTTATATCTTCCTCTTTGATTGATCCCTTGATAATTATATAATGTCCTTCTTTGTCTCATCTAACAGCTTTATTTATTTATTTTTTAACATCTTTATTGGAGTATAATTGTTTTATATTGTTGTGTCACTGGGACCATCTTGAAAGAGGACTACCAGATGTAGGTATATCATACAATTTTTCTGCTTACAAAGTATACTTTGTACATGCTTTTCTCAACTATTAGATAATTTTTCTGGCATGAAGGATGTACTTAAGAGAGCAGATTCTGAACATACTAATCAGTGCCTTCACTTTCGTGATCCTAATACGTGAATCTGTCTGAATCTGGATACTTGAAAATAATTACTGAGAGTTGACTGTCTGTCACCATTCTAGGCACCAGAGATACTCTGATGATTGAGGTAGGCAGGACACTAAGCCCTCATGGAACTTATAATCTAGGGGAGAGAGAGAGACTCTAAACAAGTAAATAGATGTTATGACGAGTATCATAACGAAGAGGAATGAGTGCTGAAATAGAAAATAACTGAGAAGTGGAGGTTACAAAAACAAAAAGTGGAGGTTGCCTAAGATAGGGTAGCTACAGATGAATACATAACATTTAACCCTAGACCAAAAGCATGATTATGAAAACTGTGATAGGAAAATGGGCAATTCTGGGTGGGGGAGCAGGGTCAAGTCAGATGAAAGGGCTCAGGCGTGCACCTTTAGGGAAAAAGCTTGGCCTGTTCAAGAGCTGAAAAATACCAGTGTGTACTGAATGGAGGGGAGGGGAATAAGAGGTAAGACTGGAGAAAAAGACCAGATCACACAGGGTGCTGTGGGTCACTGCTAAATGCAAGGAGAGCCCTTGAGAGGTTTTAGTAGAGAAGCGATGGGATGTGCTTTATATTTTGGGTTGAGCAGCCTTGCCGCTACATAGCAAACAGATGGTCAGTTGCAGCTGCTTGCTTCTTCCTCTTTTTGTCTTCTTATAGGTCCATGTGTCTTTAGCTTTAGAACAAGGCATGTTCACCTTGCAATGTGCAATGGCTCTCTTTCCCTCCTACTAGTAGAATATTGTTAAAACCATAAATACTTTTGAAAAATCAATCACTAAATGAGGCTAGCCAAAGTGAGAAGTTGAGGCAATGGTGGGGAGGTTGGAGAAGAGACAGTTGCTATGGAGATATTCACCCCTTACCCAGGTAAGCATCTTCGCTTGGTTCTTCATGTGTACACTCAACCCTGTGGTTGATCAGACACTGAGCTGCTAGATGGGCTTACAGCACACCCTCCCGGCCAAAGGGGGAGCTGTCATCTTTAGAAGCTCTCAGGATAGTCCACACTCTCCCTTAGTAACATTCCTCAGGGTGCACCATCCTCAAGTTGCAAATGGCGACATTTATAAAAATATTTTAGGCTGAGAAAAAGTATAATATGAACCTAGTGATATTACCAGTTACTCCACACTTCAACAGAAATTGGTACTGTAGTTGATTCTGTTGGGTGATATAATCAGTTTTAGCACTTGGCTGCCAGTAAATAAGAAACCAACTCCAGTTAATACATGTAGAAAATGAATTTACTGGATGATGACCAGGAGACCTGGAAAATTGAAGAGAAGGTTGGAAATAGAACTTTGAGGGAAAAAAAACCCAAGAACATAAACCAGAAATCATCATCTGTTCATGAACTAAGATGTAGCATCTAGTTTAGTCTCTTCAGATTGCCAGTTGGAATGAATGGACTCCACCATTTTTTGTTGTTGTTGTTGTTTTCCCTTTTTGCATCATTATTCTTCATATTAAAAGTCTTGAGAGAGCTTATTTAGCTTGGCAGTATGTAGTTTGGAGATGTAATATTTCAGAAGGAAATCAGGGTGCTGTAACCAGGAGTGATATTTTCTTTACTTTCCCTTCTTCTACTCCCAAACCCCTAAGGTTCAGGAGGTAGGATATTGGGTGTGTGAAAGATATTAAGTCTTAGGGAAAATGTCATTAAGGCTGTGGATTCTATCAATCCAGCCAAGAAGACACCCAACTTACGTACTCAAGGTAATTTGATCAGTAAAAAAGTCACATGCCACATCTTTCTGTGTAATAAACCTCCAATTTAGGAATTATACCCACAGTAAATGCTTGAGACCAGAGGGTGTTCCCAGCTTAAATCTTCTTAGCATTGGAGCCACTCAAAAAGTTCTACTTAAATCCTGAAGAGCCTTTAGCACATTCTTCCAATATCGAGTCAATTCAGCTTTGACTTTAATAAAATACTGTTTGACTTTCGCCTATCTTAACCTCAGATGGGTATTTTATTTCTATATAAAAAACATGACTGTCTAAGAAAGAGTTAACTTCAAAGTAGAAAATATTGTTCCTAGTATCAGCTATATATGTATCTACTGTGCTATACCATTGAGTTGTATTGAAGATATTTCTAAATTGATTCTGACTATCCCAGTCAGACACATTAGGATTGATTTCTTGGATTAACTTGTTAGAAAGAATAGATCAGCTCGGCTATTGGTCTTCTCTTTGACATACATTGACAACTCAGCATTCAACATGGTGCTGGTGCTTTTGTCTGCTTTCTCATTCCTTCTAGTTATCTGTAGAATACAGTCGTTCCCTTAACCTGCCAAGCATTCTTGGAACAATATAGCTTACTTACAAATCCAATCAGGAATTAAACTCTAGGTATAGAAGTTGTGGTGCTTTGTGAGATAGGTAACACATTTTGGGTGGTCTTCCAAAATTCTCCCGTTCAGTTCCTTAGGTGCTGTGAGATCTTTCCCTTTGCAAAAAAAACTTGGCATCATTAAAGTTCTAGCCTTCTAACTACATGATCTCCACTGGGTAGAACAGAGTGCTTCAGGGTACAGGCTCGGGGTTCAGAGAGACAAGAATTCAAATTCTTAAGCCACTTCTTTGTCAAGTTACTTAATTTCTCTGGACCTCTGTTTCCTTGCTTTCAAGTAAGTATAATAATGATAACTGAGGTTAAGTAATGTTATGTAAGTTAGGTTTTTGTGTCTACCACACAGTAAGAGATCAGAAAGTGTTTTAAGTTATCAGCAGCCGGTTCAGTTTGCCCTTACGAGTTGCTTCACAAGATGTTCCCAGTCTCCTCTTATACCAACAGTCTTTGGTTATTTATTGTACTCATGAGAATCTATTGCCCCAGCCTTTTCAATAATAAATGCCAAATGTTTTCTTTTGATGGTAGTAAGGAAAGAGAGACCCTAGGGAGCAAGTGGGGACTTCGCTACAATCTTAAACTCATGTCATAATAAGGAAGAAAGTATAAGTTTTGCTTAGAGGCTGTATATACTGTTGCTGATCTGTGAAATGAAGGGCGCTCAGATTTCTGCATTATTTAATCATAGCGATGTAAAGCTTCTTAAAACTACTTTAAATTCAGTGATGCGTCATTCATCTAGTGTGCCAAGGAGGTTTCATTATGAGTTAGTGTCGTTACAACTGAAATCAAAACCTAAGGTAATGTGTATGCCTAAGAATAATAATAACAAAAACAAAATAACAACAATAATAAATAGGTTGTACTCAATAGCCCCAGAGTAATTTCCATGCATTATCTCATTTAATATTCACACTAAGCAACGTGGTTCTCAAAAGACATCAAAATACACTAAGAAGGTCTGATCCTCAATTCCTGCCATCTGAGTTAAAATTCAGCCTATGTAGTGTCAGCCCAGTTATTCTTCACATGGCATATTTGCCATCTGGAAAAAGGGATATAATTCTTGAAAAATGGAGGTGATACTGGGTTTAATGAAAAGTTTTTAGATAAAACACCCAAAGCATGATACACGGGAAAATACATTGATAAACTAGGCTTCATTAAAAGTAAAGCTCTGCTCTGTGAAAGACTTTGAGAATGGAAACAGAAACCACAGACTGAGAGAAAATATGTGCAAAACAAATATCCAGTTAAGGACAGCGAGCCATTAGAACGGCTGAAATTCTAAAAAACGACGACAGCAACTGTTGGCAAGTACGTGGAGCAATGGGAATTCTCTTTTTACTGCTGGTGGAATTGAAAAGTAGTCCAGCCACCTTGGGAGACAGTTTGGTAGTTTCTTACAAAGCTAAGTGTTGTCTTACCGTATGAGCCAGCAATCATGGCCCTAGGTATATACACAACTGATGTGAAAGTTATGTCCACACTAAAACCTGCACATAAATGTTTATAGCAGCTTTATTCATAACCACTCCAAACTGGAAGCAACCAAGATGTCCTTCAGCAGGTGAATGTGTAAACAAAACTGTGGTATGTCTGTAGCACAAAAGCCATAGCCATAAAAAGAAATGAGCTGTCAAGCCACGAAAAGATAGGGAGAAAACTTAAGTGCGTATTGCTACGTGAAAGAAGCTAGTCTGAGAAGGTTATAGGCATGATTCCAACTATATGACATTCAGAAAAAGTAACGCTTTAGAGACAGTAAACAGATCAGTGGTTGCCAGGGACTGAGGAGGGACCAGGGTTGAATAGGTAAAGCACAGGGTATTTTTAAGAGCAGTGAAACTATTCTGTATGATACAGTAAATTGTGGATACATGACATTATGCATTTGTCAAAACCCACTGAAATTTACAAAACAAAGAGTAAACCTTAATGTGTGCAGATATACGAAAGTCATTTGAGAGGTCAGGGTAATCCTGGATGAATGCAGAAGCGATTTAAAAAACTAGTTATATTAAAATATGTATCAATAAAATAGCCTCATTGAAAGGCATGGGGGAAACAACACAAGTAATTTTGGGAATAAGTAAAGTTTGTAAAACACAAGGTAAAAGAAACTATATAAATACTGTACGCTAGTTGATAAAGATGTATCCACAAGAGTCTGGGTTAAATGTGTATATACATGGGTGTACGTGGTAAACACACATATATTTTCTTGCACTAGTGGTGAGCACATCTAATTCCAAGACCTTTGTTCCTAACACCACTATCTGATAAAAGGATCCGGGGATCTTTGAAGAAATGGCTAAATCAAGGACTGAGGCAGAAAATAA
Source organism: Lagenorhynchus albirostris (assembly GCF_949774975.1). NCBI lineage: Eukaryota > Metazoa > Chordata > Mammalia > Artiodactyla > Delphinidae > Lagenorhynchus > Lagenorhynchus albirostris. The sequence continues at coordinate 22,187,699 of NC_083104.1, read as the reverse complement.
AAAAAGTTGAACCTAGACCATCTCATAGAGCTAGAAAGTGAGGAAGTGCACAAAAAAAGCAAACACCCCACACTAACGGAGTCAAAAAGGAACACAGGTACCAACTGAAGGAGCTCCCAATGATGAAAGCTGGAAAAAAACTTGAGCAAGAAAATAAAGTTGTAGTGAATTATAACTCAAAGTTTAAAATAAACATCCATGAGTCCACACTGATATAAACAAATGATGGACTACATAGACAAATGGAAGACAATAGACAAATCTACCATGTAGAAGAATTCCAAATAATTTTTGCAGATACTCCACCTTCAAGGAGGTGGAGACATAACTCCCCACGTTTTAAGTGTGGGCTGTGCATAGTGATTTCCTTCCAAAGTGAACAGCGTGGAAAAGCGGGCAGGGAAGAATAACTTTACAGTGGAGAAATAGGAGTAACATTACCTCAGCCAGGTGACCGAGGTTAACATAAACAGTGATGTCGTGTTGATAGCACAATTATTGATGTAAGAGATGAAAATGAAACCTGGTCTCTGTGGTTTGCCTCTTCACAACCTGTAATCTCAGTCTAATCATTAGAAAAACATCAGGTAAATTTAAACTGAGGGATGTTCTACAAGTTAAATGACTGGTACTCTTCAAACCTGTCAAGATTATCAAAAAACAAGGAAAGTGTGAGAAACTGTGACAGCCAAGGGGAACCTAAGAAGACAGGATGCTTAAGTGTTAGGTATCCTGGATGGTGTCTTAGAACAGAAAAAGGACATTGGGGATAAAACTAAGGAAGTTTGATTAAAGCATGGGCTTTACTTAATAACAATGTGTCAGTACTAAATCACTAATTATAACAAGTGCACCATACTAATGAAAGACGCTTACAATAGGGAAACTGGGTATGGAGGATTTAGGAACTCTACTATCTTCATAATTTTTCTGTTCAAAAAAATAAAGTTAATTTTTTTAAAAAATGGAGAGTTGGTATAATTAATGTACATTCCATACATTTTACATGTATGGATTTATTTCATTCTTGATATGTGCACTTAATACCTCATATAATCTTCATGATAACAGTGCACATTGCCCAACATGTTTTAGCCTGTATTATTATTATCATTTTTATTTCGAATGGTATCTAGATTTGAAGAAAATGAATACCCTTCAAGGTGAACCTCCAAAAATAGGCTAAATGCTATGTACCTATATGATTTTCTGGGGAGAGTGTCCAGAACCCTCACCATGTCTTCAGGTCTTGAAACAGTATGTTCCCTGGAGATTTAATCAGCCTCCCACAGGATATGATGGTTCAGTTATACAGCATTATTTCAATGTAAAAAATTCCAGCTTTTCAGGCCATAAATGTAGAAAGCTAATGAAGGGTCCTAAAATTTCCATTTCCATGTATTTAAATAGATGTAGAGTTCAGGTTATTTTCTCAACATTGAACGACGAGTACCTTTAAGATATAAATGGTGTTCTAAACTCTCAGCTTACAGAATGTTTGGATGGAATGATGTGTTTTGGAGACTCAAATGTGACTTCTTAATATAGAGGTTAATTATTACAGTTTTTAAAAGGGAAAAATTTACTCTTGATAACGCAGATGTCTGGTTTGTTGTGATTAATTCCCAAATTACCACGTGCAGTAGCAGCTGCTCCTTTTCAGGGGGTTGTTGGTCTTACAGTTTGCCATGGTGCTCATCACTCCCGTTGTCTTGTATCTTTATATCTTTATGTCTTTGTTTAATTTCATGCCTGACCCTATAGGTGTCCAACTTATGAAAGTTAGTAATAGCTACCTTCAAATATTAAAAGTGCATCCAGATAAAATAGAGAACTTTATTCTCTGGAGTGCCAGGGAGCAAAATTTATGTAAAGGTTAACACTTACACTGAGTTAAGTTTCTGCTTAATTAACCTGAGGGATATGTTGACTTATGAGGTGTAGATCGCTGCCTGCAATAGCTGGTGTAAAGGAGCATCTGAATTGGGGATGGACTGAATGAATGTCCCCTGAATTTTTTTCAAGCTTTGAGAGTGTACAGTTGTGTTCTCTGGTAACTTTAGTTTCTTACTGTCCATGACTATCACAAATATAACTTCATTTTATCTTCTCGACTCTAAATGTGAAATCCTTTTGAGTGTCCTTGATACTGCTGAAGGATGTCTAAATAGTAGTACTCAATTCCTAAGCATTCTTTTTTTTTTTTTGAAATTATTTTAAACCAAGATGTTCTCTAAAAGGATTTATAACTTACCATTAGAAATCCTCTTCATTGCATTTTAGCACTTTAGGATTTTGTAGGGATTACTAAGGGGATTTCTTTTTATCACTAGAGAAATATGGCTGCAGCTATTATATCTTAAAAAAAATAAATCACAGGCATACCTTGACAGTGAGAAATGAATTTATATTCCACACCAGAATAGGTTTCTTTATAACCCAAAGACTTTTTTTTTTTTTTTTTTTGCAGTACGCGGGCCTGTCACTGTTGTGGCCTCTCCCGTTGCGGAGCACAGGCTCATGCAGATGCGCAGGCTCAGCGGCCGTGGCTCACGGGCCCAGCCGCTCCGCGGCATGGGGGATCTTCCCAGACCAGGGCACGAACCCGTGTCCCCTGCATCGGCAGGCGGACTCTCAACCACTGTGCCACCAGGGAAGCGCCCCCAAAGACATTTTTTAAAAGTATTTTAATTTGACAAGAACTACAGTAAAAGAAAACTCAGAGGAGTAAATCCACCTGCAAATGTAGTTTACTAATACAGACATTACTGAATATCAAAATACTGTTTAGAAAGCACAGTACTTAGGAAGTAGTGATATTGTAGCACTCTTTGACTCTTCTTGTTCAGGTCGGTCAACAGCAGTTGTGCATAAACACAGGCGTCTTTATAATCTCTCACTGTAGTCCTGCTTCTACATTCAGGTCCCTTCAACCAGCTTTCTTGCTGACTGTCATACAGGAGTCACTCTCTGCCCTTAGGAGGTGCCTCTTCTCACACATGACTGTTTGCTTTCTTCTGGCCTGCCAGAGAACATGTCTCTGATACTTCACTTTTTAAATGGGTCACCTGATTCGGTCAGTTTCATCCAGGATAATTTCCCTTTTGATTAACTCAAAGTCAATGAGTCAATTAGATGACTGATGGTCATCTAATAAGGGAACGCTATCCCGTCATATTCACTGATCCTGCCCATATTCAAGGGAAGAGATTCTATAGGGTGTATACACCAGGGTGCAGGAACCTTGGAGGCCACCCTCAATTCTGCCTGTCTCAGATGGGTGCCAGGTTTGGCTCAGCATTGGTTATGACCAGAACAAATAGGAGATCTTGTATCTACTGGGCAAACTGAAAACAAGAGCTACAGTAGTTATCAAAGCATAAGGAGGTTTTGTCCTCTCCAATCATTTGTGGATTTAATATGAGAGTTTATAAGTTTCACATGGCCCCTTAATTATTTATTAATTATATTATTTACCTGTGGCTTAATGGCACAAGTCACGATACAAACCATAGTAGGGCATGAATTAGACCTTTGAAACCGAACATTCTTAATTAGAAAGAATGCCATTTAGCTTTTAAATTCAGTTAATTTATTAACTTGATAAGACAAAATATTGTATGTTCACTGGGAGAGGTGCCCTCAAAGAGCTTATCATTTTGTGACGTAAACTTATAAATAGTATCTTCAGTACAGGGCTGAGTCAAGTCAGTGAATGGACCTAGAGATCGTCATACTGAGTGAAGTAAGTCAGACAGAAAGACAAATATATGATATTCCTCACATGTGGGGTCTAAAAAAAAAAAAGTGCGAATGAACTTATCTGCAAAACAGAACAGTTACAGATGTAGAAAACAAACATGGTTACCAGGGGTAAGTGGGGGAGGACTAAACTGGGAGATTGGGATTGACATATACACACTACTATATATAAAACAGATAACTAATAAGAACCTACTGTCCAGCACAGGGAACTCTACTCAATACTCTGTAATAGCCTATATGGGAAAAGAATCTAAGAAAGAGTGGATATATGTATACGTATAACTGACTCACTTTGCTGTACATCTGAAACTAACACAACATTGTAAATCAACTCTACTCCAATAAAAATTTAAAAAAGTGAGATCTTGTGGATCTCAGATGAAGAATTAATTCACACCGAGTTCATTCCCACTGATGTGGGAGCATTTGGGCTGAGGCTGGCAGCAGAATGTTAACAAATATATGAATAATACTCACTGCAACTTGAGTGTGCTGAGAAGATGGAATTTCTTTAATTCATTTATAATTAATATGGTCTTTTTCCTAAATCCTGTACCCACTCATTAGTGAAGTGGAAAAAGATAACTCCAGGGGAACGTCCAAACAGGTTTACAGATCTGTCCGATCTGTTAGTTCCCACAGTCTCTTTAGGGAGATTTCAGGACCTTGTAAAGAAATGACCAGGGGGAAAAAAACATGCAGCTTCTCAGGTTTCCACCACCATCTCTAAGATATTCTCCAGGATGGCATATGGGTGGAAGGGTGTGGCTGTCTCAGACTCTTCGTGGAAAAGATGGGTTGAGGCCCTTGGGTCATGGTGTCCTTGGGCTCCTCTGTCCACTGAGAAATACCCCTCTTCATCTCTGTCTTGCTTGAGCTGCTGGCTTTGGGAGTGGTTGATGATAGTCTTGACTAGTCTCTTTTGGCTTCACTGGAGCTCATGGTGCCCCTGGCTGCCTTAGCCTTACATCGTTTCCACTGGCACCATGGATGCCTCTGCAGACCAGCTGTGACTTCCACCGAGATCCAGCTTCAGTGGTTGCATTAGGGCCTGAGCCACAGATCTCTTACTCCTGCTACCCCACACCTGTCAGAAGCCCCCCAGTCACATCCTCAGCAGCCTCTAGCCCTGTCTCTACCACACAAGAATCAAGTGTGGCTCAGGGATGCTAAGCCTGAGGACTTCCCTCTACCTGCTCTTGTGTCACATCATGTCCTCAAACTGGTGTGGGAAGTGGCCCCAAAGACTGTTTGTTCCAGTACCAAAGGCCATTTTTCATTTGCTCATCTGGTTATCTCCACTCATTGGGCTTTGGCTAGAGTGAAGACAGTTGGGGCCCAATTTTGCTCCCCTTCTCTGTTCTCTTTCCCTTTATTGCCTAGGGCCTAAAAAAAAAAGGGTAGCTTTGTCACTATTCTTCTTCTCTCTGGATCTTCTTTATATAAAACCCTTACACAAAGAGACTAAATTGCCTCTTGATATGTTAAAAGAGAAATAAAATAATTTCAACTGTATTTTCTTAAGAAAATAGCCTGGCTTGAAAGGCAAGTGTTTTGCAACAACATCGATTTCTTTTTTAATAATAGAAGAAAAAGCTACCTTTCTCCCTGTCTTGCTTCAGTCCCTATACTCCTGACACCTCGCCTCTTCTACCTCAAAACAAATGCATACACTGGAACAACTAAAGTAGAAGGCAAAAAAGAGTCAAACAGGGCTTCCCTGGTGGCACAGTGGTTGAGAGTCCGCCTGACGATGCAGGGGACGCGGGTTCGTGCCCCGGTCTGGGAGGATCCCACATGCCGTGAAGCGGCTGGGCCCATGAGCCATGGCCGCTGAGCCTGTGCATCCGGAGCCTGTGCTCCACAACGGGAGAGGCCACAACAGTGAGAGGCCCAGGTAATGCAAAAAAAAAGAGTCAAACTGAAAAGAGGAAGACACATTAATGTTTTTGAAAATCATTTCAGAGAAGGTTAAATAGTATTTCAACAAGCTGAGTATTTAGGTGGAATAGAATGAGCAAAGACACAGTGGGGAGACTTTCAATGACTATAATACCCAATAAATATGATGTGACTGTGTTTTTTGATTCTTCCAATCCCTTAAGATGTGCCACTGAAAATCATAATAATTTGCCATATAAGTTGAACATAAAAATTGTTACTGATTTGTGCAGTAGGATTAGAATTCACGGTGTGTTTGTTGAACATGGAAATATAATAGGGGATGACACCTGGAGGTTGCTTTGGGGCCAATTGTCAAGAGCTTATTCCCTGAAGATGAATAATGGTTGGTCCTGAGCAAGCCAAAAACCCTCTAACTTTTTCATTTTACTTTGATGATTTTATTGAGGGTGAGAAGAATGCAAGAGAAAACCTGACTTATTCAAGCTTGTGCTTCTGATTTACAAGTGAAAAGTTAACACATGCAGCGCTGTGTGTTTTCGGAAGAACCGTAGCAAGCTTAAGGAATAAAGACTGATACGGTTCAACTTGCCCTTTAGAGCAAACTTTATCTGATGTCATTGGGAAAGGAGTCTGACTTTAGATAATTGTTCTTTTCACGAGATAAATTTCACGCCAGAGAAGAAAGCACTATATTGTCCTTCCCAGCTCCTCTTCTGATAGATCTTTATTTGCACAGTTAAAAGTAAGGCAATTGGAGTTGGTCAGATTGTCTCCTCTGACAGCCTCTGAGTCCTATGATGAGTGGGGCTACTTTTCTCTGTATTTCCATGCCTTCTCAACCCTACCATTTCTAGCCTAGTTTTGTTTTTTTTTTTTTTTCCCACCTAGAGGGTATTCAATATCTATGTGATCCATTAATGTCGTTGAATTCACTTTCCAGAGTTTATTTGTATAGCATCTTTTTTCTCTCACAATTTTAATTCCCTGACAGATGATTACTCTAATTCATACCTTAAGAATTATTATTTTTTCATCAGTGAAGAGTATTGTTTTTTAAAATATGAGTCATGTTCTATTGAGCATCCTTGATGATGGCCTTCTTTTTCTTATCCTCAAGGCTTGGTTTCCCTTTGGGAAGAAAGCAAGTCTTTCAGAACCAAGTTTGGTGACTACTGTAGGTGATCAGGATGGGTGGTCCTCTTTCCAACTAAAATAATCAGTGTGATTTCCTTGAGGGCCTATGAAATGATTTTTAAATGCACTTCCAAAGTACTTAAGGCTTGAGATAACCAAGCCTTTCAAAATTTTCACATACACTTGGAAGGAAATCTCTGCCAATAAACAAGCTGTAGTTCCCACTCAAAGTGTTCTTTCAATAAATGAGTACTTACTAATGTCCTAGACACTATGCTAAACATTTTATACACATTGTGTTATTCAATACAGTCATCTAGTATTTAAAACCAAGGTAACTGAGCCATAGAAATGAAGCAAATTGAAAACCCTTACTAATTTTTTTCAAGGAGTGTGTGTGTACATAGATATATACACATAAGACTCTCATGCACATTTCTTATCATAGCCATGCCCTTGTAATAAAAATCTAAGTCTTTGCAGACTTAGACTTTCTTATTCATCTACAAAGAGATGGATAGCATGCAAGCTGTCCCTCAGGCTTCCTAAGTGATGTTCCAAACATTTAGCCATCCAAGAGTTTTTTTCCCTATGCCCATTGATGAGATGAGGAAGTTTAAACAGATGACAGTCTTATCAATAATGGTTATTGATCTGGGACCATGATGAATGCTGGTCAAGGAAAACATAATTTATGACACAAACCAAGTTATTAGCAACCTTGGGCTGAAATTTGTGATTGATCAAAGCTTTCTGGGTTTCACCCTGATTTATTTTAACTTCTCTATTTAAAATTGAGTGCAAGGCTATATGGCCATGTTCCTGTGAATGACTCAACATCAAATAAATTAATTTGACTAAACCTTAATCCATTGTTTTCTTTTTCCAGAATGTAGTTAATGAGAATAAAATTTATTGAGCACCAATTTTATGGCCATTAACCACGCGAGCCTTGACAAATGGCTGGTATTTTAGGGTGTTTTATATCTCCCTCCCTGACCAATGTCTTCTGGTTGACTGCTCATTAGAATACTTTAGAAAGGTTTAAATGCATGTCCAAATCACCTTCAGTAAATAAAGGTAGATGTAGGCAAATTTAAGACTAGCTTATACAAAAGAATTAAGTTTAACACTAGCACCGATTCTTCTTCAAGTGGGTTTCTTCCTTCCCAGTACTCTGACCCCCAGCTTATTTAGCTCAAGTTCAAACATAAGAGTTTACACTGATCTACCCACTCTTTAGGGTCCCGGCTCTAACAGAGGAAATCACGTCATTTAAATAAATTTCAATACTCCTGTTTTTAAAAATTGTGTCATCTAAGCTAAAGGAATGCTAATTCAGTTTTAGTGTCTGTGGCTAACCCTTGGGCATTTTAGAAATCTAGGAATTTACAGGTGTGTTAAGTTTGAGGTGTGTACTTCTTTCTTGACAACTTTGTGGCCTGTGGCTTTCATTGCGAGTTAGAACACATAGCCTGGTAACAGGAGCATCAGGCAAAACTGGCCACCAGTCACGCTCGTGGCTGAGGTTCACCAGCTCTCATTTTCGACAATCCCCTTCATCACTCTGGGCCTCAGTTTCCCCATCTTTGAAATGAGCCATTTGGCCCAAGTGATTTCTGAAAGGCCTTTAACTTGTATTCATAGTCAGTAGCAAAAGAGGGGATTTTAGACTTGTAGTGGGGCAGGTGGTGGAAGACAGGCTGAGTGAGCCTGTGATTTTATGCCTTGGGCTTTCGCATTTCCGAAACCTTTGGGCTCTGGCGCTTTATTTGTTGTTCGGATGACAGTTTATATTGCTGGGTTTGACTTAGGTAGTCTTATGTGCGAGAGGAGACACGTTTGGGAGTCTTCAACAATATGTCGTGTCTAATCAGGGTCCTGTGCCCATATATTCATAGCAACTAATACAGGGTTATCTCTTTAAAATAAATTGATCTCCACCAAAGAAATCCATTGAGAGCAGCAATCAAAATAGATCACCTTATAGTTCCCGCTTGTGGTGGCAATATGGTACCATGGAAGGAGGGCCAGCTGGTGACCTTGAAGAGGTCACATCTCCTCTAAATATGTCTGCCATCTCTGCCACAGGGAATAGATGCCAGTAGTGATAGGAAATGCATATTTCCTGACTGCTTACTTAGGCACTTAGGCACTGTATCAGGCATCCAACATGCAGAGTAGATAGAAGAGTGGTAAGAGAGTAGGGCGTGGACTCAGTCTTTCTGGGTTTAAGTCTTGCCTGTACTACTTACTGACTGTGAGCCCTCAGGCAGGCTATTTCACTTCTCTAAGCTTGACTTTCCACGTCTTAAATTCTTCTTTGTCTATGTTATTAGTGGGCAGCTTGTGGAATCTTGAGCAAATTTTCTAATGTCTCTGACCCTCAGATAACCCATCTGTGAAAGGGAAACAGTAATAATACCTGCATCTCAGGGTGGCCATGAGCCTAATCAAATAAACAGAATTCATATGAAAATTCTATGAAAACCACCCAGCAATATGCAGAGACATATATCAATCGACAGCATGGAGTGGTGACCTGACTGAAAAAGTTGTTTCACAGAAAGGAGTAGTTATATCAAAAAAACTCCCTTGGCATGTGGTCATTAAGAGAATGAAAATTCAGGTTTCATTTTCAGAGTTCAGTTTACTTACATTCGAAGAAAGACAGACTGATGGATGGAAACATGTGATTTTCTCAGTCTCAAGTGGCCCACTTTTCCCCACTGTCTGTTAGCACTTCTTGATCAGACAATTAAAAACAAGGTGTCAGATTACAGCTCAGAATGAAGTGATCTAGTGCCATGTACAAATGCTTTCCGCTCATAGGCAGGCTGATGAGCTCGGAAGTGTTGGACACACTTTCATGTGCATTAACAGAGAGAGAGGACCAACCGTATCATCACAATCACAGGATTCCTGTCCCTATGTTGCATGATCAGATGAAGGGCTCTCATGCTTCTGAGGGACATAGTTTGACATGGGCATATGAATTATCATTTCAGAATGTTGCCTCGCCCTCCTCCCCCCATCATTTACTCCTGTCTCTATCATGTGTTTCTGTGAGGTTCCAGTATAGGAGACACAAGGTATTAAAAAAAATAAAACTTGCTATATATATATATATATATATATATATATATATATATATAATTTTTTACACATAAAATTTTTTATTTACACACAAAAACCTTTTTGATTTATACATAAAAAATATGAGGATTTCAGAGCTGGTCTAGTCCAAGATTACCAGATTAATTAATGGCAAATATGCTAGGCAAAAAGGATTTGGACTAGTTGTCTAGTATCCTCATAAGTATCACCTGCTATATTTCTGATTTTTATTTTTTTAATTTATTTTTTATTAAATTTTTTAAAAATAGGTCTTTATTAGAGTATAATTGCTTCACAATACTGTGTTAGTTTCTGTTGTACAACAAAGTGAATCAGTCATATACATACATCAGTCATATGCATATGGGGATATATCCCCATATCTCCTGCCTCTTGAGCCTCCCTCCCACCCTCCATATCCCATGTCTCTAGGTCATCGCAAAGCACTGAGCTGATCTCCCTGTGCTATGCTGCTGCTTCCCACTAGCTAACTATTTTACATTCGGTAGCGTTTTCTGTCGATGCTACTCTCACTTCACCCCAGCTTCCCCCTACCCCTCCATGTCCCCAAGTCCATTCTCTATGTCGACACCTTTATTCCTGCCCTGCCACTAGGTTCATCAGTACCATTTTTTTCCCTTAGAATCCATATATATGTGTTAGCATACGGTACTTGTTTTTCTCTTTCTGACTTACTTCACTCTGTATGACAGACTCTAGGTCCATCCACCTCACTACAAGTAACTCAATTTCGTTTCTTTTCATGGCTGAGTAATATTCCATTGTATATATGTGCCACATCTTCTTTATCCATTCATCTGTCGATGGACACTTAGGTTGCTTCCATGTCCTGGCTATTGTAAATAGAGCTGCAATGAACATTGTGGTACATGTCTCTTTCTGAATTATGTTTTTCTCAGGGTCTATGCCCAGTAGTGGGATTGCTGGGTCATATGATAGTTCTATTTTTAGTTTTTGAGGAACCTCCATAGTGTTCTCCATAGTAGTTGTATCAATTTACATTCCAACCAACAGTGCAAAGGGGGTCCTTTTTCACCACACCCTTTACAGCATTTACTGTTTTTAGATTTTTTGATAATGGCCATTCTGACCAGTGTGAAGTGATACTTCATTGTAGTTTTGATTTGCATTTCTCTAATAATTAGTGATGTTGAGCACCTTTTCATGTGCCTCTTGGCCATCTATATGGCCGTCTTCTTTGGTGAAATGTCTATTTAGGTCTTCCACCCATTTTTTAATTTAATTGCTTTTTTTTTTGATATTGAGCTCCATGAGCTATTTGTATATTTTGGAGATTAATCCTTTGTCCATTGTTTCATTTGCAAATATTTTCTTCCATTCTGAGGGTTGTCTTTTCATCTTGTTTATGGTTTCCTTTGCTGTGCAAAAGCTTTGACATTTAATTAGGTCCCATTTGTTTATTTTTGTTTTTATTTCCATTACTCTAGGATGTGGGTCAAAAAAGATCTTGCTGTGGTTTATGTCAAAGAGTGTTTTTCCTATGTTTTCCTCTAAGAGTTTGATAGTGTCTGGCCTTACATTTAGGTCTCTAATCCATTTTGAGCTTATTTTTGTGTATGGTGTTAGGGAGTGTTCTAATTTCATTCTTTTACATGTAGCTGTCCAGTTTTCCCAGCCACTTATTGAAGAGGCTGTCTTTTCTCCATTGTATGTTCTTGCCTCCTTTGTTGTAAATTAAGTGACCATATGTACGTGGGTTTATCTCTGGGCTATCTATGCAGTACCATTGATCTATATTTCTGTTTTTGTGCCAGTACCATGCTGTCTTGATTACTGTAGCTTTGTAGTGTAATTTGAAGTCAGGGAGCCTGATTCCTCCAGCTGTTTTTCTTTCTCAAGATTGATTTGGCTATTCAGGGTCTTTTGTGTTTCCATATGAATTGTAAAATTTTTTGTTCTGTGAAGAATGCCACTGGTAGTTTGATAGGGATTGCATTGAATCTGTAGATTGCTTTGGGTAGTATAGTCATTTTCACAATATTGATTCTTCCAGCCAAAGAACATGGTATATTCCTTCATCTGTTTATGTCATCTTTGATTTCTTTCATCAGTGTTTTATAGTTTTCTGAGTAAAAGTCTTTCGCCTCCTTAGGTAGGTTTATTCCTAGGTATTTTATTCTTTTTGTTGCAATGGTAAATGGGAGTGTTTCCTTAATTTCTCTTTCTGATTTTTCTTGTTAGTGTATAGGAATGCCAGAGATTTCTGTGCATTAATTTTGTATCCTGCAACCTTACCAAATTCATTGATTAGATATAGTAGTTTTCTGGTGGCATCTTTAGGATATTCTATGTATAGTATCATGTCATCTGCAAACAGTGGCAGTTTTACTTCTTCTTTTCCAGTTTGGATTTCTGTTATTTCTTTTTCTTCTCTGATTGTCGTGGCTGGACCTTCCAAAACTATATTGAATAATAGTGGTGAGAGTGGACATCCTTGTCATGTTCCTGATCTTAGTGGAAGTTCTTTCAGTTTCTCACCATTGATTATGATGTTTGCCATGGGTTTGTCATATATGGCCTTTATTTTGTTGAGGTAGGTTCCCTCTATGCCCACTTTCTGGAGAATTTTTATCATAAATGGGTGTTGAATTTTGTCAAGAGGTTCTTCTGCATCTATTGAGATGATCGTATGGTTTTTATTCCTTAATTTGTTGATATGGTGTATCACATTGATTGGTTTGCATAGATTGAAGAATCCTTGCATCCCTGGGATAAATCCCAGTTGATCATTGTGTATGATCCTTTTAATATGTTGCTGGATTCTGTTTGCTAGTATTTTTTTTTTTTTTTCCGGTACGTGGGCCTCTCACCATCGCGGCCTCTCCCGTTGCGGAGCACAGGCTCCGGACGCGCAGGCTCAGCGGCCATGGCTCACGGGCCCAGCTGCTCCATGGCACATGGGATCCTCCCGGACCGGGGCAGGAACCCGTGTCCCCTGCATTGGCAGATGGACTCTCAACCACTGTGCCACCAGGGAAGCCCTGTTTGCTCGTATTTTGTTCAGGATTTTTGCATCTATGTTCATCAGTGATATTGGTCTATAATTTTCTTTTTTTGTGATATCTTTTCTGGTTTTGGTATCAGGGCGATGGTGGCTTCAAGCAAAAACTAAGAGAATTCAGGACCACCAAACCAGCTTTACAAAAAATGCTAAAGAAACTTCTCTAGGTGGGAAACACAAGGGAAGAAAAAGACACACAAAAACAAACCCAAAACAATTAAGAAAATGGTAATAGGAACAGACATATTGATAATAACCTTGAATGTAAATGGATTAAATGCCCCATCCAAAAGACACAGACTGGCTGAATGGATACAAAAACAAGACACATACTTATGCTGTCTACAAGAGACCCACTTCAGACCTAGCGACTCATACAGACTGAAAGTGAAGGTCGGAAAAAGATACTCCATGCAAATGGAAATCAAAAGAAAGCTGGAGTAGCAATACTCGTATCAGATAAAATAGACTTTAAAGACTGATACAAGAGATAAGGAAGGACACTACATAATGATCAAGGGATCAATCCAAGAAGAGGATATAACAATTATAAATGTTTATACACCCAACATAGGGGCACCTCAATACATAAGGCAAATGCTAACAACCATGAAAGGGGAAATCGATAGTAACACAGTAGGAGTAGGGGACTTCAACAGCCCACTTACACCAATGGACAGATCATCCAAACCTATTTTTAACATTTTATTAAATGTGAGGTACAGAAAATGAAGGAATGCAGTTGTGTGCTGATTTCTCAGTGACACAGTTCTATTTCTTTTTCTCACATGTATTCCTCCCTGATTTCTTAAGCTAAAACTTGTGATACATTATCCTTGATCTCAAGGACGTTATAATTTAAATGGGAGAGGAGGCCTTAATGGTTCCTTTCCTTCTCCCTTGGCCTCCTCTCCTTCATAGTAACTTCCACTGTAGAGCACATGTGACAAGATACTTCGATGTATATTATATTACTTAAGACTCTCAACTGCTCTGAGATGTAGAACGAGCACAAATTATTTTCTTTGTTTTGAAATCTGAAAGACTTGGTTTTGGGCCCATGTCACAGACTCAGTAATTCTTAGAGACTGGTCACTTCCCAGCTCCGCCCCTCCTGATGTCAGTGCTTCTTCATTCTACCACACCCATCATGCATACACTTGGGAAAACAATTCTTAGAAAAGGCAAAGGCCACCAGTGAGTGCCTCCAGGAAGCTGACTAGAAGTTCAGAGGAGCAAAGAGTACCCAGCCTGTCCTACGTATTGTGGGGCACATAAGAGAAGCTGGTTTGGGCTGTGTCATTTAGAGAATTATTGTTACGATGAAGGAGCCAAGATGCACACGAATGGAACAATGAGCTGCTGTAAGTCTGGAGTCAAGTGGTCATTGTCATTGGTGCCACTTACTCTTTAAATATTTTAAGATTTTTTTTTAGCAAGAGGCAAATATTTCTAGTAGGTCTGACATACGCAAATATTGCATGTCATATAATATATAATTGCATATAGTATATGATATAATATCTTAGTTATTTGCAAAATTCACATATTTCACACAGGAAAATGTTTATTTTTTAAAGGTAGATTAGCTTGTATCCTAGCAATCTGTTTAGGTTTCATATAACTGGAGAAGAACTAAAAATAAATCATATGTCATTAGATAATCTCACAGTACCTCCATTAATTTCCCTTCCTGCTAAAAAGCAATGAAATTGTGGTTTGAGCTGTGTTAAGAACATTACATGAAAAATGAGGAGAGGGAATAAAGACAGATTAGAACATAATTACGGGGGCTAGAACTCAATCAGGTCCTTTTATGCCTTGCCAAGGAGACAGCCAACCTCCAGGTGAGCTGGGAGGATGAGTACTTCAAACTCAGTATGCCACCTCCCACATAGCAAGACTCCATACAGCAAACTGGGGGAAATACTGAATCATAAAAGACCAGCAAATGTGAGGGGAAAAAATAAGTGAAAGGCTGAATGGAAAATGGAAAAAAATAACACTGATCACTTCTGTATCTTTTTTTCCCCAACTTTGGTCAGAGATACTAACTTTCTCTCTGCAGATCTGGCTTAAATCCTTGGTGAATTCCCAAACAGGGTGTGAATTTATCACTCAATATTGGGAGCATCTGGAGTTTTTCATTTTATTAAATTGATTATTTTTTTCCCACCACAGATGCTCCATGGAGCAGGGTCTGTACGTTATAAGCGAAAAGTGATTCCCGAGAAGGAACACTTTTATCACGAGCTGTAACTTAAAGTTGAACACGTATTTTATTTTGGAAGCTGCTTTGTTGGGAGAACAGCAAAGGGTTGAACTTGGAGAGAGGTTGACAAGTGTGTTAGCATCCAGCTTGAAGCTGGGCCTCGAGGATGGCAAGAGAGATCACAGCCTAATTCAGCAGGTGTATTTCAGGTTTGATCATCTGTAAAAATGGAGAAAATAAAAGTAGTCACCTGATTAGGTACTGTGGAAATAAAACGAGATCATGCGTGTAAAGCATCATCACATCACCTGATATGGTGTAAGCCGTTGATAAATATTAACTAATAGTATATCAGTGTTGCCTGATAGCTAGACTCAAAATTATTTCTATAGAAAAAAATACATTATTACTATACATTTCCTGTTCTATGAAGCAGTACCATATGGCTCTATACTTTGAGTTGTTTCCTTTGCTCTGGCTCAACTGGCTAGTAATTTGTTTACCTGCCCATCTCCCCTATTATTCTATGAATGTTTCACAACTAGGTTTATTCCTGTTTTCTAGCACAGGGCTTAGCATTTACTAGTTGTCAGTATACACAAGTTAATTGACTTGAAAGCAGCAGTTCTTTGTTTCTTAGTAAAACCTGCTTTGGGAAATAGGCCAAGACTGGAATAAAACCATCTGATCTGATGTCAAACTTGCAAGGGAATCAGACCAGGTTGACACCCTTCTTCCACCCTCATTGGGTCTCATTCAAAGATCTATGGTTAAGTGAAAGTTGAAGGAAGGAGAAGAATTGGGAGAAAAAAGTAGGAAAAAAGGGCTACTGTGGGGGACTGTGTGCAAAAGGCTTGCCCCAGAAGAATGCATTTTGTCTAAGACAGTTTCCCATTCGCCTTTCCTCCTCTAACCCCACCTACTCTCTGCCCCACTCCAAATGTGGCGTCTGACTCAACTTTGCAAAACCAGGTAGCTTGATACTCATCAAAGTCAAGAAATCTTGGCTACTAACTTTAGATTTTTGAACCAAGCAGGCACAAGATTCTTAGCAACATTTTGTGTTGCACTAGATTTGAAAGTCATATTGAATGTTTCTTCACTGGTTTTCTTTATTGGCAGTCAGGCACATAACTAGGATTTCCTATTGCTCTTCCTTATTTTCTTTCAATGTTCAAAAACAAGTTTTCCCTCTGTGAAAATAAACATGTATAAGATATCCTTATATGCTAGCTGGAAAAAAATGTAAATTCTTGGTAGGGGCTCTTACTCTAAAACAGAAAAAATACCTGCTGTCCTACAGTCTAAAATATCATCTCTTCACCATTCTCTCTGGTTTATGGTTGCAATAGGGGAAAATATCCTGCAGTAACCAAAGTAGTAGCCAACGCTGCAAAATACTTTTCAAATGTAGAAATATAGGCTGGAATACAGCATGGCCAAACTCATCTAACACAGTGACAAGGTTTTGTTTTGTTTTGTTTCACATTACCAATCTTACTTTTGTGTGGGTGGCGGAAAAAATAAACTAATAAAATTGAGATCATTATCATGATTTTAGCATTTCCCAATGTGCATCCGTTAGACCAGAGCATTGTTAATTCTTTTAAGTCACATCTGTTTCAGACTGTAACTCCTCCACTTACATGTGCAATTTAAACCCCTTAATCCTCAGCTTCTTCATCTGTATAATGGAGATATTTATAGTGTCCACCTTAAACAGCTATTTATGACAACTAAATGTGATAATGTATGTAAAATCCTTAGAACAGCAAAAGAGATGTAGTGCCTTAATAAGTAGCTGTTTAAGTATCATTGTCTCTCTTTACTGAGTGTCATCTCTAACCACAAGAATCTTACCATACTTACTATATTTTTCTCAAAGACACTGAGGGTTTGTTTGTTCACATCTTTGTTTATTTAAATATATGTATGTGTTTGTGTATTTATACACAATATAGAGATATAAAAAGTGGAAGGTCGGGCTTCCCTCGTGGCGCAGTGGTTGAGAGTCCGCCTGCCGATGCAGGGGACATGGGTTCGTGCCCCGGTCCGGGAAGATCCCACACGCCGCGGAGTGGCTGGGCCTGTGAGATATGGCCGCTGGGCCTGCGCATCCGGAGCCTGTGCTCCGCAACGGGAGAGGCCACAACAGTGAGAGGTCCGCGTAACGCAAAAAAAAAAAGTGGAAGGTCCAATCCTTTCCACCAAGTGTAGGGACACCAATTTTTATAATATCTTTTCCCTCAACATTTCAAATACTCATAAAAGTACAAAAAGTATAAAATAAACACCCATTACCAACATGTAGCTTGCACAATTAACATTTTATTATATTTGCTTTACCACATTTCAGTCAATCTATCCATCCCTCAATCCATCTTATTTTTGCTAACAGCTTTATTGAGATACAGTTTATCCACCATAAAATCAACTTGTTTTCAATGTACAGTTTATTTTTAACACATTTACAGAGTGCACAGGCATCGCCACTCTCCAATTTTAGAACATTCCCATCTTCCCAAAGAGATTCCTCACACCCATTTGTGGCCGCTCCCTCTTTTCAGCCATAGCCTTGGGCAGCTGCTAATTTACTTTCCATCTCTATAGATTTGAGAGGCCATAAGTTTTAACCAACACAAGGAGGATTCATTGGGTGCTTCTGTACTATGACTCGAGGGATTACAAAGATCTCAAAGAAACTGTCTCAAACCAGAGGGACCTAATTTTTTTCACCAGCAGAGGTCATATGTGGAAAAAAATCTCCCTGCAATTTATGCTGACTCTAATTCCTTATGCCCAGAGCACTAAATCACTCCCATTTTACTGCTGAGAAAAAATAAGGCAAGAAAGAGGGGTCGGAAAGACTGAAAGTGGCCAGAAAGCTATGGTAGTGATGGAATCAAGCCAGGGGGCTACTGTTTACCATTTTGCTCACTGCTCCAAAGCTGGCTTTGCTGAGTATCCCTGTACCTCTTTGGAACGTCACTGGATGGGGGGATATATACGGATTACCCAGCATCTGATATTTCTGTGGGTTATTGGCCGGTGTGGTGATTGCCTCAACAGATTCCCCAGGATAGCGTTGGAGAGTGAAATCAAAGAAGCGTAGTGGCAGGTGTTTGGAAACTGCATTTGGAATTGGCTTCCTACAGAAAGGAGCTGGATGCTGACTTGTTGGGTGATGAGGGATGTCTGTGGTGTCCTCAGAAGAGAGCTGCTTCTCTGGCAGGAGTCCAAGCAAACAGATTTAGGTTTCTTTTACATTAAAATCCTCTGAAGATATATATGGGGGCGGGAGAAAGATGGAGGAATGCCAACTTCACGTGTTGGATATCTTGTCTTTCAGAGATAAAATTGTCAGTGCTAACCCAAAGGAGAGTATTTAGGATTTATCAACTCTGGGTGCAATTAAAGTATTTTTTAAAAGCACCAGTCCTTCCAACCTACTGCGCAGCCACAGTTCCCATTTTTCTATTTACAAAAAGATGGGCTCTTGACTCACTGACAAGTGATCCTGTCCTGGGTTCCCTCTCACGACTGTCACCCGGCCCATCAAAGCTCTGCTCATCCTTCCAAGATGGAGTCATCTCTGCCCACATTTTTCACTAACAGCGTAATTTCTCCCATATTTTATTTTCAACCTTGGGAAGCTAAAAACAAAAACAAAAACAAAACCCCCACAGAAAACGAAAACCAGCATTTATTGGCGTTGGTGGTAAATGTACTTAGATCTCCTCTGACTACTCAGCCTCTGAAAACTGCAGGGTGAAAACCCAAGTGGCAGACAGGTCACTTTTAATTCAAGCCTTGTAGCTTTAGTGTCTATTTGGTGCAACTTGCTTTGAATTTTTGGCACACTGTCCATGCTCAGTAAACACCCTTGAAGGAGTGAATGAGGGGCACAGAGGAACACTCTATTTTCTTGAATAAACACTTGAATCATTCCTGGCTCCTTGCCCCATAAACACACACACACACACACACACACACACACATTGCCTAGAGTTTAGAAGGTCTAACTCTTAAAGGCCAATATGCATTTGCATCTCAGTTCAAGGTAAAGAGTTATTTGCTGCTTCTGTAAGGGTTGTAAGTATTTCATTGCCTCAAATATGGCAACTTTGTAGAGAAACTTGGCGTCCAGTTAGGTAGAAGTCTTAGTTTATTTAAATCAATATAAGTGAGTTATTTTGAGTTAAAGCCCTTTTCCTCCCATATTGTACCTTATTAGCTGTGGAAAGCATTTTGGAGATCGGGCCCTTATGGCCTGGGGCTCTTCACGCGTAATCCCTTTTTTCTATTATGTTGATAGCAGCTCTAACACGTACTAGCTATGAAATTCTGGGTATGTTGTTGAAATATTTTTGGAGCACTAACTCTCTCATCCTTAAACCACATATAATGATCCTAAGAAACAGGTGGTATTGTGAGGATTAAAGGTCACCTTGTATGTTGGTACTAAGCTAAAATAAATTACAACTGGTGGAAATTGGGAACTTTATGTCTATACAATACCTGTTTCCATTTTTCCCGAAGCGTAGGTAGACCTTACGCTCTGGTTGGTGCAGATCCTACCCACACTCGGTAGATAAAGTGTGCCTGGCCAGTCACATCTTCCTGGGACCCACAGTAGCCCAGTGAGACTCAGACCTGGGACCCTCCTAGATGTGCTGGCAAAAGGAAACTGTCTTTCTGCTAGACTTAAAGCTGGGAGGGCATAAACCTGGAGCTTCCAAGAACCACCACACACATTGAAACTTCTTGAGAGTGAAGAGAAAGCACAGAAAAATAGAGCTGAGCCATGGCAAAGAGAAAGAGGGATTCCTTATCACGTGGGTTGAGTATCTAACAGTCATCTGTGAAATTAGAACCATTCCAGGACTTTTCCACTAAGATCACTATAAATTTCCCCTATTTGGTTAAGCTGGTTTGAGTTGGGTTCTGACATCTGCGGCTGGGAGTCTTGATTAACGAACTGCTGTACATTTAATAGTGAAACCACCACAGCATCCCACTGTTTCGTCACTCTACCACGTCCTACGAGATCGACGCTTGATAAAGTCTGATCCTCTGAAAGCTCATAGTTAAGCAGAGCAGAACCGAGGAAAATGGTCCCTTTATTTCAAAAAGGTGGGCATTCTGGAGCCACTTAATTATTCACACCTCTCATCCCTCAGGACATACTCATCCCTCAGGACATACTCCAAGCATTTTGAGGGAAAAAACAACAAAACACTGGAAAGATTGTTTTGGTTGTGCGTTCAGTAGTTCATACTTTAAAAAAATATACTTCCATAAATTAGAGTGTTCAGAATAAAATTATAATTATTATTATCACTAAAAGGAGGAAGTAGCATTCTTTTTTTTTTTTTGGTGGGGGCGCCCTGCCATGTGGCATGTGGGATGTTAGTTCCCTGACCAGGGATCAAACCTGTGCCCCCTGCATTGGGAGCATGGAGTCTTAACCACTGGACCGCCAAGAAAATCCTGGAAGTGGCATTCTTATGTAGACCAAAATACTGGGTTGAGAGTAAAGTCACTCTCTTTCATTTTTTCATAGTGTACTCTGTGACAGAGTAACAACAAGATGGGCTAAAAGGAGATATTAATGGACCCAACCTACTCCAGAGACTGATATTAGCTAACAAAGTACATGATGGGAACAATGATAGCATGGAGTTGTTGAAAGCCTCTCTGTTGCACCAGATATTTTAATTGCGGTTTTTCATATTCAGAGAGAGTTAATATCATTCATAGGAAAATGTACATCTTAAAGTAGATTTTAATTATTCCTCCATTAGACTGTCCCTGTCCGGTTGCATAAATGTGGTTTTATGGAAGGTTGTCAGCACTTAAACTGCTTCCTTGAACCTCTGAGCTGAGTAATCTTGGGAGAAGCAGCACCTTCTCATGAGATCATGGGCATGGAATACTTTGTGGAGGATTATTGACAGCGTGTCAATAGGAGCTCGTAAAACATGTGCTGGAATTAACGTGGCCTCAACAGGAATCTCAGAGATGAATTAGATGCTCTAATCAAAATTAGATTGTGTTCACCAAACAGTAAGTCATTGAATAATGTCACTAGCATATGTTAGCATTATAATGCAGGATATGTAACATAGACTACTGACCTTCAAGTAGCTAAAGAATCCAGTTCGTTGGTTTTAAATGCTACCCACACATCAGGTGCATATGGATAACCAGGCACGTATGTATGAATTCTTGTGTTTTTGAATGTAATTTGTGATATGCTGGTGAATGCTACATCTTAGAGGCAGATTACCTCATACATAATATTAAAATCTGTATTTTTCTTACCTTCCCATTGTTTTTGCTTTAAAATTTTTCTTTCCTGGTTTTTGTTCAATTACAAACTTATCTTTACTGTTGTAAAAAAGTAAAAGTATATCCAAAGATGTTGAATTAGTAGGGGTTCAGTTAGAAAAGAGAAACCACATAGTAATTGGAACAGGAAGTTTAATATAAAAATTTGTGAATTGTAATAGGAGATTGGAGTACCAAGGGATTTGTTACTAAGAATTAAAGAGGACCCTAGTTAATATCAGAATAGCAGATACAAGGAACAGTCACTACCCTTAGGGCTGAAATAGAGCACTATAGAACAACCTTCCTCCCCCAGGCTGAGACCTAGACCTTGTTGGGTTTCATGGCCCTTGTTAATTTCAGCAGCTAATTTTCCTTATTGGTTACATGCACTGGATAGAGTAGAAGTTCAGGGTTTTCTCTGTGAGGGATTGGCAACTTGATGCTAAATGTCATGACAGGCAGCAAGAGTCTACCACCAATGAATGCATTTCCTGCAGATGAATTGTGCAGAAATGAAGCCTTCATGTTGAACGCATAATACATTACCTGATCCACTAATGCGACTACTTTTTGAAAACTTCTTTTTTCTGATGATGACAACTTGGTAGGGGTTTAAATGACACGGTGGCAGAATGAGATGCTGGCAGAAAGTGAGTAAAAACCAAAGGGAGGAGTGAAATTGTTTTGTTAATCCTTTCCTTTGCCAAAATGATGGCTGATGATTAAATATTTGGTAATATCTTAACAGAAACATGGTCATTTCATACAACTGTAATATTAAACCCATTTTTTGGTCTCTTCTCTCTCCATGGCTCCAATCAATACACACCTAATTTTATAAGAGAAAATTACACCGAAGGGAATGTTACCTTCTTAATGACTCTTTATATCCATAGATTAAAGTTAGTTTGCCTTAGGTAAATTTAAGTTTGAAATATAATGGAAATTAATGGTCTGTGGAGTTCTTTTGGAGTGAAAGCTTTAAGACATATCCCACTTTTTTCTTAGTTATGGATTGATTTAGGCTAATTTCCAAGAAGTGTTTCCCAGATGGAAATACTTAAGCTAAATATTACCTTTTGCATATTAAATTTTTGCAAGAGAGTGATTTTGTGAGTCACAAACTTGAATCATGGCAAGGATGTGTATTTACACTTATTTGGACCAAAATTAACTTTAATGGATACCTTAATCAAATGGCAGGTAAGAAGTCGTCTTAGTTTTCCATCTCTCCCTTTTACCTCATTTTGAATTTAAGAATTTATTATTAATAAGCATAATAAAGGGGAAAGGAATGTCCAGGAATAAATTTAGTGCTGACTTAAGCTGATATTAGAAAGGTTATCCATAAGTTATTGGAGCTGAGGAGTCCTGAATCTGTAACATACACATAGTACGTCCTGGAATCTGATCCATTGACTGTGTATCACCTCTCCTTTGGTAAAGCGCAAAACGGGCAGGGAGTAAAGAGAGGAAAAGTCTTGGTTGTATCCTTCCATTAGAGTTCAGCATACTTTCTGAAGCTGCTGTGCAGTTTTACAAAGACTTTTTTCCAAAGAACTCGTGGACTCTCGCTTATTAATTTCTCTGGCCTAGAAAAAAAAAAAGCAGATATGCCTCCATTTCTAAGTCTACGCTTTTTTGCAGAGAGACAGAAAGCAACCTAGCCATAGACACACAATTGTAAGAAGCATTAAATAGTTCTGAGTTTTGGCCTCTTTTATCTTTGCCAAAGAAAGCTTTGAGGCTATAAAATGAGCTCTGGTGTGGATATTCTCATATATTTCTTTGATTGAGTGAGGAGAAAAAAAAGATCTCCAGAAATATAAACCATCACAGAGTACTTTTGGCTTGCCTTTTGAAAACTAGAGTATGCAATTCTTGTATCTTCACCATGGTTAGGTCAGTTATCAAAGGTCTAAGGAAAAACTTGGGGTTGCAAAATAATGCTTATTTTTTCCTAAAATTGCTGTTTAGAATACTTATTTCATATAAAAGTGTGCTGCAGGGCCTCCCTGGTGGTGCAGTGGTTGAGAGTCCGCCTGCCGATGCAGGGGACACGGGTTCGTGCCCTGGTCTGGGAAGATCCCACATGCCGCGGAGCGGCTGGGCCCGTGAGCCATGGCGGCGGAGCCTGTGCGTCCGGAGCCTGTGCTCCGCAACGGGAGAGGCCACAACAGTGAGAGACCCGTGTACCGCAAAAAAAAAAAAAAAAAATGTGCTGCTTGATCCTACTGGAAAGAGCACAAAATGAATGATGTCTATGTATTACAGATTTAAATAGAAGAAAAGGAATACAGCGGTTGCTTGGTGATCTTCTGTGTTCTTTTTCCAGATACCCTGAGATTACACAAGTGTCTTCTGGTGATATTTTTGGACAAATAATGTGATTTCCAATGGTATTTTGTTTTTAAGGCTCTTTGGACTCAGTTTGTAGTGGAAGAAACTATGCTGAGAAGTCCATGTCTTCATGACTTTTAAACAACTTGTTTTCAGCTTACAAATGAATTAGTGCACAGGATAATAACACTTGTGAGTAAAACACGGAGCACGACCGCAACCTCTAAATAAATGTGCTTTTCCAAGGCTGTAATTAGTCTTTTCCCAGCATGGCTTGGGTGGGACTTGGTGGGTCATTGCATCTTAATTGTATGTGAACTGATCATTATACTTTCACATGACTCTTTTTAGGAGAATGACCCAACTTTGCTCCTCTCTGGGGGTTAATACATAGTTGGATATGTGACTGGACAGAGGAAAGAGTGTGGCAGGCACAGACGCGTCACACTCAATTTAATGCTCGATTCAAAGGTTTTATTTTTCTTCCCCAGCAGAACAAAACCCTCCAAAAGTCCAATTAATTTCAGAGCCAAAGCCAACAGGACCAACAGGAAGCATAGGAGGTGAGAAAGACATTAAAAAAAATTGGTAATTGGAAAATCCTGAAACTTTGCAAATTTTCTGAGTAGAACCACATACAAATTTGGATCCAGAGATTTTGTTTTGTCATGTTAATTTTGTTTTTTATCCTACCAGCCTTGCATTTTGGCCTGACTGACCTCTTGTTCTGCCTAAAGGTGCAGTAGTAGAGCCTAAGGCCATATTAGTACGCTGGCAAGCTGGAGCTTTTCCGAGTAAGAGATTCCTTTGGCATGAATGAGTTTAGGGGAATCTCTTGTTTAAGGTTTGGTCTCTGCTCTTGTACTATCCTAAGTCCCCCTATGACCCAATGAATAAATCAGGGTTTTTAATAACTCCCTCCATTCTTGCACACACACAAGAACTTCCAAAGTGCTTATTGATTCTTTAAAAAGTTTGCTCTATTTAAATATTCTTCTTAGATACTTCTCTACACAACTTGTTTAGATAGTAAATTTTTCTTTTCTTAAATATTAAAAATAATGATATGGAGAGCACCCACCATAAGTTGTCACAAGTTCTAAATTAGTGGAGTCTAAATTAATGAGGTTTTACTATAGATTAAGTATAATACAACTTTAGTACTTGTGCCTAACGCATTTTCACTGGTAATTAGGTGTTGTTTAATTATGGTTAGAATCTTTCATATCACCTAGTTTAGTCACCTTATTAAAGACTATTTGAGAATTGAAGTGATTTGCCAATCATCACAACTTTAGTTATAGAACTGAAAACGTGGCTTCTTTTCCCTTATTTCAGTGTTATTGGTGAGAATTAAGTGCAGGCATATATTGTCATATAAACTGTAATTTTGATGTAGACTATGTAAAATCTCACTCTATGTGTTGTATATAACACTGAGCATATGGTGACTCTTAAGCAAGGATGTGAGGTGTGCAGACGTGTGTGCATGTGCAGTGGAAGAAGTGTGATGAAATGAACTCTGTTTTCCATCTCTTATTGCCCAAGCTTTTTCTATTTAGTCTCCTAGACAGCTCAGGCACCACTGAGCTTCAGGTTTCATGCTGGAACTTTATATAAAGTGGATGGCTTTGACACCAGCATAATTTGTTAAACTTCTTATTTTGAAATAATAATAGATTCACAGGAAGTTCTATGTAAATGTTCAGGGATGGCTCATGTACCCTTCACCCAGCCTCCCCCAGTGTTCACCTTGTACGTGATTATAGTTTATCAATACAAGAAATTGGCACTGGTACAATCCATAGAGCTTATTCAGATTTCATTAGTTCTAGGTATACTCGTGTGTGTGTGTGTGTGTGTGTGTGTGTGTGTGCACGCATGTGTGTGTGTAAATTGATGCAGTTCCATCACATGTGTAACTTCACTAACAACCACCTCCCCAATGAAGATACTTTTTTTCAATTTTTTTTGTTGAAGTATAGTTGATTTACAATGTTGTGCTAATCTCTGCTGTGCAGCAAAGTGACTCAGTTATAGACATATATACGTTCTTTTTTAATATTCTTTTCCATTATGGTTTCTCACAGGATATTGAATATACTTCCCTGTGCTATCCAGTAGTTGTGTTTATCCATGGATAAACACATTTATCCATGTGTTGTTTATCCATTCTAAACGTAATAGTTTGCGTCTACCAACCCCAAAATCCCAGTCCATCTCTTTCCCTCCCCATCTCCCCCTTGGCAAGCACAAGTCTGTTTTCTATGTATATGAGTCTGTTTCTGTTTCGCAGATAGATACGTTCATTTGAGCCATATTTTAGATTGAGCATATAAGTGATATCGTATGGTATTTGTCTTTCTCTTCCTGACTTACTTCACTTAGTATGATAATCTCTAGCTGCATCCATGTTGCTGCAAATGGTATTATTTCATTCTTTTTTATGGCTGAGTAGTGTTCCATTGTATATATGTACCCCATCTTCTTCATCTCCATCTGTCAATGGACATTTAGGTTGTTTCCATGTTTTGGCTGTTGTGAATAGTGCTGCTATGAACATAGGGGTGCATGTATGTTTTAGAATTATAGTTTTGTCCAAGTATATTCCCAGGAGTGGGATTGCTGTATCATATGGTAATTCTATTTTTAGTTTTCTGAGAAACCTCCATATTGTTTTCAATAGTGGCTGTACCAACTTACATTGCCACCAACAGTGCAGGAGGGTTCCCTTTTGTCCATACCCTCTCCAGCATTTGTTATTAGTAGACATTTTTTTAAACATTTTTACTGGAGTATAGTTGATTTACAATGTTGTGTTAGTTTCAAGTGTACAGCAAATTGAACCAGTTATACATATACATAAATCCACTTCTTTTTTTTAGATTCTTTTCCTATATAGGCCATTACAAAGTATTGAGTAGAGTTTCCTATGCTCTATAGCAGGTTCTTATTAGTTATCTATTTTATATATGGTAGTGTGTATTGTCAATCCCAGTCTCCCAATTTATCCCTCCCCCACCCTCTTATCCCCTGGTAACCATAAGTTTGTGTTCTACATCTGTGACTGTACTTCTGTAAATAAGTTCATTTGTACCTTTTTTTTAGATTCCACATAGAGCAGGATACAAAATTAATACACAGAAATCTCTTGCATTCCTGTACACTAACAACAAAAGATCAGAAAGAGAAATTAAGGAAACAGTCCCATTTACCATTGAAACAAAAAGAATAAAATACCTAGGAAGAAACCTACATAAGGATGCAAAAGACCTGTACTCAGAAAATTCTAAGATACTGATGAAAGAAATCAAAGATGACGCAAACAGATGGAGAGATATACCATGTTCTTGGACTGGAAGAATCAGTATTTTGTAAATGACTATACTACCCAAAGCAATCTACAGAATCAATGCAATCCCTATTAAATTACCAATGGCATTTTTTACAAAACTAGAACAAAAAATCTTAAAATTTGTATGGAGACAAAAGAGACCCCGAATAGCCAAAGCAATCTTAAGGGAAAAAAATGGAGCTGGAGGAATCAGGCTCCCTGACTTCAGACTATACTACAAAGCTACAGTAATCAAAACAGTATGGTACTGGCACAAAACAGATATATAGATCCGTGTAGATTTTTTTTTTTTTGCGGTACGCAGGCCTCTCACCGTTGCAGCCTCTCCTGTTGCGGAGCGCAGGCTCCAGACGCGCAGGCTCAGCGGCCATGGCTCACGGGCCCAGCCGCTCCGCGGCATGCGGGATCTTCCCAGACCGGGGCACGAACCCGCGCCCCCTGCATCGGCAGGCAGACTCTCAACCACTGCGCCACCAGGGAAGCCCGATCCACGTAGATTTTTTGATGATGGCCATTCTTACTGCTGTGAGGTGGTACCTCATTGTAGTTTTGACTTGCATTTCTCTAATAATTAGTGATGTTGAGCATCTTTTCATTTGCCTACTGACCACCTGTATCCGCAATGAAGATACTTAATTGCACTGTCCCCACAAGGTTCCCTGATGCTACCCCTTTATAGCCACACCCACCCTTCTCCCCACCCCAGCTCCTCACAATGGCTAACCTGTTCTCTATTTCTTTAACTATGTTATTCCACAAGTACTACATATGTGGAATCGTACCATATGTAACTTTTTGAGGTTGACTTTTTTCATTCAGCATAATTTCTTTGAAGTTTATCCAGGGTGTTGTGTGTATCCATAGTTCATTCTTTTTTATTGCTCAGTAATATTCTATGGTATGGATGTACCACAGTTTGAAGGGCATTTGGGTAGCTTCCAGTTACTGATTATTAGGAATAAAGATGCCATGAACATTCTGGAAAAAAATTTTTTTTTTCATTTCTCTGGGGAAAATACCCAAGTGTGCAATTTCTGGATCATGTGGTAAGTCTACTTTTAGCTTTCAATGGAATTACTGAGCTATTTTCCAGATGAAAAATGGCTGTACCATTTTACATTCCCAGTGGTAACTTTCGAGTGATCCAGCTTCTCTGATCCTCACCAGCGTTAGGTATGATCACTGAGTTTTTATTTTAGCCATGCTGATAGATGTGTAGTGATATCTCATTGTGGTTTTAATCTGCTTTTTTGTAATGGCTAATGATGTTGAACAACTTTTCATGCACTTATTTGTCATTTTACTGATGGGGATATCCTCTTCAGTGAAATATCTTTCATGTCTTTTACCTATTTTCTAATTAGATTGGTTTTTAATGTTGAGTTTTGAGGATCTTCATCTATTTTTTATACAAGTCCATTGTTACACATGTGATTTTCAAATAATTCCTTTCGTTTTCTAATTTGTCCTTTCATCCTCTTAATGGGGTCTTTTTGCAAAGTAAAAATTTTAAATTTCGGTAATTTTTCCTTTAACTGATTGTCGTTTTGATATCAAATCTCATCATTCTTTGCCTAGGTCCTGAATATTTTCTCCTACTTTTTTTTCTAGAGATTTTAGTGATTTGTGTTTTAGATTTAAGTCCATAATCCATTTTTAGTTTATTTTTATATAAAGTATGAGGTTTATGCTTAGGCTCATTTCTTTTGCCTCTGATGTCTAATTATTCCAACATCATTTGTTGAAAGTTTATCCCTCTTCCGTTGAATTACAGCACGATTTTTTAAAGATATGTAGCTCTTAAATAAATTGTGTGCTACATAATAATAAATCGAAGTGTGTGAACACCTACTCTGTGCCAGGCATATTAACTGTGCAGGCACTTTTCCTGCATTATTAACCATTTATAGTTTGCAGGAAAAAAGAAACGTGGGCAATATCATTATCTTCACTTTAGAGATATGGAAACTAAAGTTTGCAAAACATCAAGTGACATGCTTGGGATCACGAAGGTGGTGTGATGTAAAGATAGAATTCAGATCTGTCTGAGTTGAAAGCACATATCATGCTTAATACTAAAATGTTTTATCATCAAAGGAAGCTCAGAATCAAAGCTTTTCATCTTTCAAGTCCTTATGTTGTATAGTAAGAATTGATGACCTCTTTGACAGACCCTTAAAAATGTTTCTCTAGCTTGAGAATTCAGCCAGAAGTGTGTAATCTGGTCATGAAATTTGACCAGGCATTTACCATATTATCTGTAACCATTTTAGAAGATGAAATGGTCCCTTCATCCAGTATCAATTTTTAACAATACTCTTTGCTATACCAATACTAAGAGCCAGAGCATCTGACACATTCTGGCTCCTTTTTATTCAGTTTGTAATTTAACAGAACTTCTTCCAGAGCCATTTGATTTTAACAAAGGTCATGTAGCTAAGGATGACTTTCCCTGTTTATTGTGTCTCTAATTCTTTTTAAAAATCTTGATAGGCGATTTTCCCGGACATTAACCTGTTGTAATGATTTCTTTGTTATTGACATGTTACACCCTCAATTTACATACATTTCTGATGTGCTACTTTTCACTTCATGGAGGCTTTCTAGATGCTGCATATTAAAAGCAAAGTGAACAACAGGGTCATCTAGTGCCATATGTTGCTTGGAAGGGGATTAGCAGGGTTTTTTTTTTTTTCTTTTTAATCATAGTTCTACTTTCGTTCATAAACATTTGGTACTTGGTCACCTTTTGCAAATAGGAAATCTCATGGCTAAAGCAAAAATCAGAAGATGAATTGCTTTGCTTCCTCTACTGATTACTTGTGGAATGACCTTGAGTAGCCTCCCATTCTGAACCTTCCCATCTTGCCAGTGCGGATCACTAAGGAATAAATGCTTTGCCCTTGAGCATTAGCTTTTAGTTTTTCTTGTTTTGCAATTTGGATGAGTTAGTCTTTCAGAAGCAAGAGTAAGTAAGTAAGTGGGTCTTTTACAAAAGCCATAAGAGAGGGCTCAGCCAGGGCAGCAAGCAAGACACAGGCATGGGTAATAGTTAACTGTGGCACAGAATTGTCTCCAGTAATGGAAGCTCTCTGAGGACAGGTGTGCTGTGTCTTTGGCTCCCTGCTCTATCTCCAGAGTCAACAACAGTATCAGGCACTCGCCTCAGTCTGCTATTTCAGTTCCTGTTTCCACATCTGCACGTGGCTCTTGTAAGGGAACGAAACTAGCCACGTGTGTCTTGGAACTCCACACTCCATCCTAAGGCAATGCTCCAATTCCCCAGGTATCTATTGCTTGCATTATGCCCCAGGAAACCTCCCAAGTGGTCCTGACCTTCCTGGGGAAAATAATTGAACCAAGAAAAAGGAGTCTTGGAGGATCCTAGTCAATCAGTTTTCCCTTCCCTGGTTTCAGTGTTCTGTCTATAGGTGAGGAAATGACAGCAGACTGCACTGGTCTGTTGAAAGTATGAAATGAGACTGTGCAGTAAATGGATTTTTCCAAATGGCAAAACACCATACCCAGTTCTAAAGAGGATTGTCACTGTTATAAAAGTGAAATAGTTCCATAGCTTGTTTCTGCTCAAATCTTAGTTATAGTGCCATTATTAAAATACTTTTAAAACAGGCAAAGCCTCATTTTTCCCATATGTAAAATGGAGATAAGATTGGGTAAATCTGAAGATTTAGAAGGATGATAAAGATTAGACCATGGAATCAGGCTGCTTGGGTTCAGATGTTGGCCCTGATGCTTACTGAGTTTCTTGTTGCATCTGTTTCTCCATCAGTGAAGTGCTATACGATAATGATTATTCATGGGTTGACCTGAGAATGAAATGAAATGACATAATATGATTAGCAAACTACCTGTCACATAATAAACTTCAATACATATGAGTTATGATATTACTATTATTAAAACCTCCAACTACTCTACCTCCCTTCTTCTCTCCTTCCTTCCCTTTCCCTACCCTGGATCTTTTTTTTTTTAAATTTAATTAATTAATTTATTTATTATACAGCAGGTTCTTATTAGTTATCTGTTTTATACATGTTAGTGTATATATGTCAATCCCAATCTCCCAATTCATCCCA
This sequence comes from Lagenorhynchus albirostris, assembly GCF_949774975.1. NCBI lineage: Eukaryota > Metazoa > Chordata > Mammalia > Artiodactyla > Delphinidae > Lagenorhynchus > Lagenorhynchus albirostris. Next base: position 22,156,398 of record NC_083104.1, on the reverse strand, counting down.
CCACCACCACCCCATCCTCCTCTTTCCCCCATTGGTGTCCATACATTTGTTCTCTACATCTGTGTCTCTACTTCTGCCTTGCAAACTGGTTCATCTGTACCATTTTTCTAGATTCCACATATATGCGTTAATATACGGTATTTTTCTATTTCTGACTTACTTCACTCTGTATGACAGTCTCTAGGTCCATCGACATCTCTACAAATGACCCTATTTCATTCCTTTTTATGGCTAAGTAACATTCCATTGTATATATGTACCACATCTTCATTATCTATTCGTCTGTCTATGGGCATTTAGATTGCTTCCATGAGCTGGCTACTGTAAATAGTACTGCAATGAACATTGGGGTGCATGTATCCTTTAGAATTAGGGTTTTCTCCGGTATATGCCCAGGAGTGGAATTGCTGGGTCATATGGTAATTATATTTTTAGTTTTTTAGGGACCTCCATAGTGGCTATATCAATTTACATACCCACCAACAGTGCAAGAGGGTTCCCTTTTCTCCACACCCTGTCCAGCATTTGTTGTCTGTAGATTTTCTGATGATGCCCATTCTAACCGGTGTGAGGTGATACCTAACTGTAGTTTTGATTTGCATTTCTCTAATGATTAGTGATGTGGAACATCTTTTCATGTGCCTCTTGGCCATCTGTATGTCTTCTTTGGAGAGATGTCTTCTTAGGTCTTCTGCCCAATTTTTGATTGGGTTGTTTGTTTTTTTAATATTGAGCTGCATGAGCTATTTATATATTTTGGAGGTTAATCCTTTCTTGATTCATTGGCAAATATTTTCTCCCATTCTGAGGGTTGTCTTTTTGTCTTATTTATAGTTTCCTTTGCTGTGCAAAAGCTTTTAAGTTTCATTAGGTTCCATTTGTTTATTTTTGTTTTTATTTCCATTACCCTAGGAGGTGGGTCAAAAAGGATCTTGCTCTGATTATGTCATAGAGTGTTCTGCCTATGTTTTCCTCTAAGAGTTTGATAGTGTCTGGCCTTACATTTAGATCTTTAATCCATTTTGAGTATATTTTTGTGTATCATGTTAGGGAGTGTTCTAATTTCAGTCTTTTACATGTAGCTGTCCAGTTTTCTCAGCACCACTTATTGAAGAGACTTTCTTTTCTCCAATGTATATTCTTGCCTCCTTTGTCATAGATTAGTTTACCATAGGTGTGCGGGTTTATCTCTGGGCTTTCGATCCTGTTCATTGATCTATATTTCTGCTTTTGTGCCAGTACCATATTATCTTGATTACTGTAGCTTTGTAGTGTAGTCTAAAGTCAGGGAGTCTGATTCCTCCAGCTCCATTTTTTTCCCTCAAGATTGCTTTGGCTCTTCGGGGTCTCTTGTGTCTCCATACAAATTTTAAGAGTTTTTTGTTCTAGTTTTGTAAAAGATACCATTGGTAATTTGATAGGGATTGCATTGAATCTGTAGATTGCTTTGGGTAGTATAGTCATTTTCACAATATTGATTCTTCCAGTCCAAGAACATGGTATACGTCTCCATCTGTTTGTGTCTTCTTTGATTTCTTTCATCAGTATCTTAGAATTTTCTGAGTACAGATCTTTTGCATCCTTATGTAGGTTTCTTCCTAGGTATTTTATTCTTTTTTTTGCAGTGGTAAATGGGTTGTTTCCTTAATTTCTCTTTCTGACCTTTCGTTGTTAGTGCATAGGAATGCCAGAAATTTCTCTGCATTAATTTTGTATCCTGCAACTTTACCAAATTCATTGATTAGCCCTAGTAACTTTTCTGGTGGCATCTTTAAGATTTTCTATGAATAGTATCATGTCATCTGCAAACAGTGACAGTTTTACTTCTTCTTTTCCCATTTGTATTCTTTTTATTTCTTTTTCTTCTCTGATTGCCATGGCTAGGACTTCCGAAGCTATGTTGAATAAGAGTGGTGAGAGTGGACATCCTTGTCTTGTTACTGATCTTAGAGGAAATGCTTTTGTTTTTCACCATCGAGAATGATGTTTGCTGTGGGTTTGTCATAGATGGCCTTTACTCTGTTGAGGTAGGTTCCCTCTGTGCCCATTTATCATAAATGGGTGTTGAATTTTTCAAAAGCTTTTTCTGCATCTATTGAGATGATCATAGGGTTTTTATTCTTCAATTTGATAATATGGCATATCACATTGATTGATTTGTGTGTATTGAAGAATCCTTGCATCCCTGGGATAAATCCCACTTGATCATGGTGTATGATTCTTTTAATGTGTTGTTGGTTTCTGATTGCTAGTGTTTTGTTGAGGATTTTTGCATCTATATTCATCAGTGATATTGGTAATTTTAATTGGTAATTGGATAATTTTCTTTTTATCCTACCCTGGATCTTGAAAGAAAGTGTAATTGAAACACAGAGAATTCTGTTGTGTATTATCTTGAAGAAAGTCCACCTGGAATGTTCCATCAGATACTAACTAAATCTCTTTCATATGCTTTCTTTGGAGGAGATTCCCTTTCTAATTGCTAGAAATTCTCTAATTTCTTCTGCTTTAAAAACGAAACCCGCGAAAACAGAACAGAGCAAAATCGTATGCACGGGTTCTTTTTCTCAAAGCGTCACGGATTCTTTTTCTCAAAGCGTCTCCAGAGCTCACACCTGTCCTAGTTCCAGCTCTGATAAACAGGGGAGGACTTTCTCAGAGGGACCACATTTGGAACTTTGTCAGTTTCACAGTGTTCTTTGCCTGAAGCCACCTGATGTCCCTCTTTCTCTGGGTTTTTGCTGAGGGACCTGAAGGTGACGGGCTGGTCAGGATACACACACACTGGGAGCAGGTTCTGCAGAGCTGTAAGGATGGGCATGTTTTACTCTCTCTCCCGCCCCCACCATTTTTATGTGCCCTTTCTGAATTCTTTCCATTTTAGCAAGTGCCTTTTAGCCAGGATCTGAATGCAGCCCTATGGGAGAGAGGAATATAGTACATACAATTTTTTTTTTTTTAACAGCAACAAAGCTGTGACTCTGCCGCAGAATGGGAAAGGGGGGGGAATCTCTCAACAAGATGATTAAATCAAGTTCTGCTGGGTATCTTGGGCTCCAAGCTCTCTGCAGTGTTCTACACTAAACCGAAATCAATTAGTCTGATCACTCTTTCTCTTCATTTGTGTGGAAATGAGTTGAAATTCTGTCCTTATTAATAATGTAGGTAACTTTGGAAAGGTGACCTAAATTTTCAGGCTGTGGGTTGTAGTCGTTATAGCCTGAAGCTAATTTGAATATCAGACCCCTATTAGCTGAAGGGCAGAATTAAGGATGACCCCATCAGAGTACTTAGTTGCAAAACTATTGAGGGGAAAAAATCTCATTTTAAGATCCTCTTAAAATCTGGACATTGAACATAGAGTGAATGTGAGCCTTTAGAACATAACTGACATTTAATGTATGATTGTTAGAAAAAAAGTTAAAATGATTATAAAACACTAAAAATATTCATCGTATTAATTTCTAACAACCATTATGCAGTGGAAATATCACATAAAAATTTATTTGTAAAGTCTGAGGATGGGGCTATTTATTTTATAAAACTAAGAAATTCCTGGTTCCGTTTGTTCAAAACCCTAATAAGAACCATTAAGTGGAAACACTTGATAAAGCTATGTAACTGTAGATCATTAGTGGAGAAAAGACTTCAATTTGACTTAGACTTGATGTTTCTAAAAATAAAATTAAATCATTGAGAAAAGATTAAGGATGAGATAAATCACTTGGAAAGAAAAAAAGTTCATAAAATGATTGAAAGGAGACATCAAAGTAAACATCTTTTTAACACTGGCATGCCTAATCAGACAATAACCCACACATAAGCCACCTGCCTTCCAAAACCCAATTGAAACTGGCTTAAGCACCAAAAGAAATGTAGTAGCTCAAGTGACTAAAACAATCCAGAAATAAAACCAGACCCAGAAACTAGATGATGTCATCAGGACTTGCCATCTCCCAGTCCCTAACTCTGTCTTCCTTATGTGGGTTTCACTACCAGGGAGAACTTTCCTATCAAGTCAAGATATTTGGGGAGTTCCAGGCTTCAACCCTACTAGCTCAGCAGTTCCATTTGGGAGACAGTTCCTTTCCCAGGTGTGTCAATAACAGTTCTGAGGCTGTCAGTTAACTGGTTTGGGTCAAATGACTATCCCTGGGAAATGCACAGGTGGCAGGGCTTGATATCAGTGCTGTTTGTCCTGTGTATCAAGTAAGAATAGGAGAGAGGTGTTTCCCCAGAGGAAATTAAGTTTCTGTTATCAGAAAAGGGGGAATGGGCTGTTCAGGATACAAAACAACATGGTGACCTGCAGCACCCGTCTGCCAAGGCTGGATTGGAAAGGCGTAGGTTAGGAGAAGGTAAGACTGTGAGCAAAAGGAGCCTAGAAAGGGAAAGAAAACTGAGGAGAGGGAATCAGAAACCCCCACCCTGTTACCGAGCTCAGGTTCAGCTGCTTGCTGCTCAAAAGCCAATAATTGAGAGGCAGGTGTCAGTAGAAAGGAAAGGTGCTTTGATTAGAAAAGCCAGCAATCTGTGGGAGAAGGTGGACTCATGTCCCAAGACCAACTCTGAAGATTCTGCTCAGCCATGACAGTTTTTAAAGGGAAAAAAGGTGGGGGTGGGAGAATCTCAGTAAATCATGCAAGCAGGAGGTTGGGTTCTGCATCATTCTCCATATTGTGTAGACTGGCTGACTCTCTCTTCAGATGTTATCTTGCCCGTGTGGTCTTTCTGCAGGATTGCTAAGTGGGTTGTTGGGGGTAGAGAACTAGTTACTCTTTACTTAATTCTTCATTCTTCTTTTTAATCTAGGAAAAGAGTCAACAGGTTAGGCAAAGCATGGTATGCATTCAGGAGAGCATAAGTCAGGAGTTAGTTTAAACTGCCTAGTGATCTCATTTCTATAATTAGGTTCTTTCAAGGTCAGAGGGGGACAGAAATGGGAAAACAGGAAAGGGGCAAGAGAGCTGCTTTTACCCCTCCCTGAGATCCATTTCACCTATTCAGACATAAAGGAGCAGAATTAAATTAAGGTTTCCAAAAGTATAGAAGGCACACTGGTGTCCTGACATGAATCCCTGACTAGGAGATTTGTTGGGTATTTTGTAAATACTCCCAAGGGTCAAATGTGGAGCAACTACCCGATTGTGGACCACTTTAGTATGATGCATGTGTTTCAGTCATATATCCTTCGAAGGATACATATCTGAATAACACCAAACATGAGAAATGGCTCTCTAAACATTTCTTGTTCTTTTAGCTTTCTCTGTCTCCCAGATGTATGTATATTGAGATGATTTTGTTAACATTAAAACATACAAGAGGGCTTCCCTGGTGGCGCAGTGGTTGGGAGTCCGCCTGCTGATGCAGGGGACACGGGTTCGTGCCCCGGTCCGGGAGGATCCCACATGCCGCGGAGCGGCTAGGCCCATGAGCCATGGCTGCTGAGCCTGCGCGTCGGAGCCTGTGCTCCGCAATGGGAGAGGCCACAACAGTGAGAGGCCTGCGTACCGCAAAAAAAACAAAAACAAAAACAAAAACAAATACAAGAAATTCATGCTATGGAAAAATCACGTCTAGTCATATTCCTGCCTCATTGTCTGGTGTAATGATTCTAAACTTCTCCCCCTGCTAATTGCGTCACCCTTGAGAAAGCTGGCTCTCAGTTTGCTGATCCGTCCATTGGGGATAATAATATCCCCTGCAGAGGTTTCTTATCACGGTGCCTGACAGAGGGTAATCATATGTTGGCTGTAATTATTGTTGAGGCATTTCAGCTTCATTTGGAAATGGTCTCAGAACTAATCAGACATACTTGCTTAGATTCCAAGAAGATACAAAATACACTGATGCTCAATATTAGGGTCTTGGGAACTTCACCAGGAGTTACACTGCTCCTAGCTCCACCTGGTCCCTGGTACCTACTTTATCCCAAAGGTTGCCCTCATCTTGTCTGTCCAGCCTTCCTAGGAATAACCAATGATATTTCCTAGTCTCAAGAGACTAACTCTCTTTGCAAAACATTGATGTACTCTCCTGTATACTTTAGAATTCTCACCTGTTACTTCTTTTTCAGGCAACCAGCCCCTAAGACACAATGAAAATTGCTTGAGTGGGAATTTGGGGGAAAGGGGAGATTTTTAGTAAAACTGGGCAAACCTAAGTGATCCTTTAGTCATTTTTCTAGCAATTTCCTTCTTCTCTGGAGCCTGACTCTGTAGGACAAGGAACTATTTCAAGTCAATTACTATTCATAAAGGGCATAATTACATAAAAATCAGAAAAGGAACCCAATTTCTCTTATTATGGTAATGTAATGGTAATTTTTGAAAGAACTACAATGCATATGATAGAAATGGCATTTGCTTCCTTTCGACTTCTTATTGCTTTTAGTTTAATACCATATCATTCCTAAATCTCCAGTTTGTCAGCAAAGCAGCAATAAGTGGCAGTTTGTAGGTTATCTTTAAGCAAGAAAGCAAAACATAACAAATGATTAGTTAATAACACACCGTTGTGGCTAATACACTTCTCATTGGACAATATTCAAAAGTTTCCCCAGAATTCAGAGGATAGACCCTTGAGAGTTTGGGTGATGACAGCAGATCAAGATTTAGCTGCCCAGAAACCTGTTCACAGTCTCAGACTCCAAACCCCAGGGCTTGCTTCCAGTTCCCTGCCCCGATCTTGATATTTCCCATCCTTTTCAACTACTAAAAAAAAATGCGTTTTCTGGCTACCTGCTGAGTGCTTTACACACATTGTTTCACTCAGTCTACATACTACTTCTCTGTTAGGACTTCTATTATTCCCTTCTTTGGCATATTCCTTCCATTCATTCATACACATCAGTGAATATTCATTGAATGCCAGGTGCTATGGATATAGCAATGAGGAGAACTAAAACTTGCCTTCTAGTTGGGAAGAATGACAGTAAATGGAAGGTGAAGAAGAAAGTGGAGTAGCAGGAGGAGGAGAAATGGTCAGGGAGATGATATTTGATCAGAGACCTAAATGGAGCAATCACATGAACTCAGGTTAAGTATTCCAGGCAGCGGAACTATCATGTGCAAAGGTCCTGAGGCAGAGACAGGGTTTGTAAGAACAGGACAAAGCCTCTGTGAATGGAGAGTGGTAGGAAGGACATGAGCTGGAAGACGGGCCCAGAGCCTTGTAGGCCAGGTAAAGACTCTGGATTTCTTTCTGAGGATAACGAGAATCCATTACATGGTTGATGGCAGGGGAGTGACATGATTTACCTGCAAGGAAACTGAAACTGAAGAGATATTAAATAACTCATTGATACCACATATCTGGGAAACCCAGAGCCAGGACAGGGTTATGCAATTTCAGAGCCTTAATCACTTATAATCACAGCATCGCTTTTCAGTTACTCATAATTCCATGTGTATATGCTCTGTTAATGCCTTTAAAAATAAGCTGAACCCTTGCAACTAACTACTTTCTTCTATTGATACTCCCTCACTCAAAATCTCAACTGGCTTGTTTCTCATCTTATTACTTAACTTTCAGCAAATCTCCCTCTGCAGTCACAGATCTAATTAATTGTTCCCTATAAAATTCATGGGATGTATTTTTCTTTTCCATTGGCCTGGCTATGATTTGAGCTTCAAGCTGTGCGTAGTCCATCTTGTCAAGATTTCTGAACCCTCAACAGTTTGGTACCAGTTTACCTTCTCAATCTCACCTCTCCTTATTCTCCAACATCTCATATTGGTCAACTTCAGGCTATATTTTGACCATACACCCTTTTTTAAAAAATTGCATACAAAATTAGATTACTTCTCTTTTTAAAAAAAGATTCTCTTTAAAAAAAACACCAAAAACTCAGATCTGACAACACTGGGGCCATACTCCCATAAGGCTGAAACTGAGAAGTGGCTGCCAATTTTGTATGGGACATAAACTTTCCAGTTCTCTGTGGTGTCCATAGTCAGGCACCCAGAGGCATCACTTATCACCTTTCTGGTCCTTGGAAGCATTCTCACATATTTTGGCATTAGTTAAGAAGAGTGGCTCTAAGTACTTTCTGGAGCTGAACTGCCTGGGTTCAAATTCCAGCTTTAATACTTAATAACCTTCCTAAGTTGACTGGTGACTTAAGCTCTCTGTGGCTGCCCTGTTAAATGTAGGTACGTAATATGATACCTACCTCATATCCCTGGTGGCATGATTAAATGAATTAATACATACACAAACATTTAGAACAATGGATGGACATAGAAAGCACTCAATACCTTGCTGTTTATAATTCCTGCTGTTTATCAGTAAAATTGGTGTACTTGAACAATTGAACATACCTTTTGCAATCCCATCTCCCTTCCCTTGTGTACCTTAATTCTCCATCCCTGATTACTGAATTCTATCCATCTCTTAAAATCTTCTTCAAATCTCTCCCTTTTATGAAGCCTTCCCCAACCACTCTAGTTGTTCATCATTTCTCACTGTTCTCTGTTCCTCCAACTTTGATTTTGTGTGCTACCTGTTGTATACTCATCTACTCCTTTGCATTGGCATTTAACTGTCTTGTGCTGTTTTATCTCTCTAACCAGATTGGAGCATCCTAATGGAGATGCATGGCAGGTGATGATTGGGTCACGTTTCAGCTTGCTGACAGATACTTGGCACCAATTCTATAGAGTACAAAATTTATTTTCTGAACTCTCATGAGGGGAATTTTTATCATGACATTTTTCTTAGCCAACATAACTAAGTTAGAAGGTCAGGTTTTTGTCTAATCAATGGAATAGTGTAATAAGCAGCTATAAATAACACAAGTTACAGGGTTGAAACAGTTTTTCACCCTTTCTAATGTAGGTTGATGTGGAATGAAGGTCTTTACTGTGTGACACTACTTTCAAATTGAAGGTCATTATCATATGGCAACTGTGTTATGATTTAGTTCCTTTCTACCTTATAAAAGCTACAAACCTAACTGGCAAATCTGTAAAAATGATCAGGAGATAAGTTTCTTTGGAGTTCTAAAAGTTATACTGGAAACTGTATATATATATATATATATATATATATATATATATAAGTTGAGAGATCAGTATGGTTCATATCAGGCCTTGGTCTTCAACATGGATAAAAGACAAAAGATGAGAAGTCAACATGCAATAGGTTATGCAATGGAGATGCTGAAATTAGTTACTGGGAAAGTGTGAAAATCAATTACATCAAGATTGAATCAAATAAGATGTTTGTTAGTGAGGATGGAAAGTTTGAAGTATGCTTTTTCACTAATGTCAGTGAATGCTTGCTTAAAATTCAGTCAGAGCTCAGAAGAATTACTTAAACCTAGAAGGAAGGTACATGCCATCATTTGCATAAATCTCTGAAATAAACACTTTTCCATATGCCATCAAGGTGGGGAGTGAGGCTATAATTACTGAGGCCACTTTCTAAATACTACTGCTGGAATCTATCCATATGGGAACCAAAAAAATCCTGTGATAGATAGTTATTACCTCTGTGGAGGACTATATAAGAATATTACAAATAACCTTAGGTTTCAGCAGTGGGTCTACCACAATTAAGTCCCAGTTTTCTGAAAGTGGCCTTTCTAGAATGTTCATGTCTGACTCTATTTTATCAAGTGTCATGGTCTCATGCAAGGAGAAGGAGTAATGAGATTGTTTGGTTAATTAGAGAATGCCCAATTAATCCTGCTGGCAGCAAGCCAAACCCACAGTTCCAACTTATATAGCACAATAAATAGAAAAGGTAATTTGATACTCTGGCTAAAACTAGCTCTGGAAGTGACAGTCACTTGGCCCCTTTGAAAAGGTGGGGAGAAAATGAATTTTGTAATGAATTACTTGTCACTCAAAAGATACTTGATTTTACAATAGGAAATAATAACCCCTCCAAAGAGAGGTCATTTTGCCAAAAAAGGAAGGAATAAATCAGTAAGTGCTAGTGAAACAGATGAAGAATATTCATTCACGTTTCAGCCATCTACAACCCTAAACTATTAGATTAAAGTAGAATGATCCAATCTGAGAAGTTGACTGGGTAGAGAAGGAATAAAGAGAACCCCTTAGTTCTCAAATAACTGTCTATTAAATATTAGTCTTTTTCTTTTATTAGATTTGTCATATACACCTATATATATTTTTTTAATCTTTATTGGAGTATAATTGCTTTACAATGTTGTGTTAGTTTCTGCTTTATAACAAAGTGAGTCAGTTATACATATACATATATCCCCATATCTCTTTCCTCTTGTGTCTCCCTCCCTCCCACCCTCCCTATCCCACCCCTCTAGGTGGTCACAAAGCACCAAGCTAATCTCTCTGTGCTATGTGACTGTTTCCCACTAGCTAGCTATTTTACATTTGGTAGTGTATATATGTCCATGCCACTCTCTCACTTTGTCCCAGCTTACCCTTCCCCCCTCCGTGTCCTCAAGTCCATTCTCTAGTAAAACCTACATTTTAAAAATCTGGTTTGTGTCCAATTTAGAGAAATGTAATCCATTTACATTTATTGCTTTGGTTCTGATTGAAAGTAATCACGAATCTAGGTAATTAAGGACATTGTCCCACTCTTCAGTGTACCAAGGAAGAATTGTGAATTGAGGACTTTGTTTAAGGTCTTGTAGTGTAATCAGCAGTCACCACTATTATTTCTTAAATGTGATACCTGTTGGGAAGGAACCTCTATATCCCACTTTACTTCTGGTATTGTGAGCTAACTACTGTCTAGAGGTCCATTTAGAGGTTACTAGGATCAATGGCCACAGTACAGGAAATCACTACAGAAAAGTAAAGCCCATGCTAGTGATTTTTTATAGTTTGTCTGTCTGCCTGTTTGTTTTGTGAGGGATAATGACTTATTTAAGGGGCCCCGAGCTTCATGGGATTTGCATTTGTCTAATGTGTCTGCACAGGAAATGGTTGCAGGTAGGCTGATAGGAATTGAAAGACTAGTCCATTTTCTCGGGCTGACAAAGGCAATTAAATCTGTAAAATACAGAGATTTCAGTTTTACCAAACACATTTTTAATACCAGATGACTCTATTTACTAATATGGCTCTCTTTCAGAACACTAGCTCTACTACAATACATACTATTTATCAAAGCCAGAAAATTGCTTTAAAACATTTTCCAAATATTACATTTTAACCTTAGGACAGATGGCAACTCCTACTTTAAGTTGGGATATTACAACAATCCTTTCAGGTGTGGAGTAGAATAAAATAATTTTTATTCTCACTTGGTCTGGGGATGACTTCTGGCAGGAGGTCCTAGTGCCCGGTTACTAAACAGTTTCCACATTTTCTAAATATACTTTCTCACCTCAAAATGTCTTCCTTTAGCCACAGGGAAATGTCAGGGTTCTCTGAAACTAAAGCTCTGCTAGCATTGAGATATGTCATAGTGGTTCAGAGCAAATAGGCTGGCTGTGAGATCAAGGCATTAAGTTTCTTATGATGTGTGTACCTCAGCACATCTGTAAAGCGGGGATGATAATTGTAACTATCTCCTTCTATCTCCTTGCATTGCGGTATAAAGTCAAATTAAAATATTGCTTGACCTATGGTATTATTTATGTGCTGTTACTGCTCTTGGAGAGAATAATTTCTCTGTTGAGATGATTAGCAGCACTCTTTGTTAAAAGTCTCAGGTGTCTAAGAGATAAGGATGTCATGGAGAGCATCCTATCTGTAAAATTATTATTGAATTGTTTAATGTACATAGTCTTGTATCTAGTTTAATGGGGATGGCCTCGGCTTTGTGAAGAACGTTATTTGGAAACTATGGGACAGGAGGACAGCAAATTCAGCCATAGGGTTATAAGCCCAGAGGGTTAATTATGACATGAATCAAGCTAGGTGATATGGGAAAAGAAGATTGGAGGAGATTTGGTGTATTTTTATGTTTATCGACTGGTACATCCACTTCCCCCCTCTCTCTGCTGCCACCATCTCTCCCTTGAATCTTTGAGCCACAATAGTCACATCTCCTCCTCCACCCTGTTTCTCACGCTGCAGCCAGTGTGATTTCTTATGATTTTCCGCCACCTCATGTCATTCCCATGCTCAGCCTCATGCATTGGTTGGACTTTGGATAAATAGAAAGCATCGAGCTTCTCCCTCTCTAGCTTCACCTCCTGTCTCGTCTCCCCTCACTCAGAATGCTCTGACTCTGCCGTCCTTCTCCCTGGTCCTTGAAGTGTTTCCAGCCTCAGTACGTGTGCACGTGCTGTTCTTCTATGTGGACATCTTCCAATCCCACTTCTCTCCTGCTCATCCTTCAGACCTCAACTAAACATCACTTTCCTAGCGAGCACTTCTTTGAAGCCTAGCTTCCCCCATCAGAATGCTAATTTTCTGACATAGCTTACTGACCTTTTCCTTTGTATAACTTATTCCGATGTGTAGTGCTCTGTTTTTCTGTGTGTTTGTTCCAGTAGACAGTTAACTCCATAAGGGCAGGGACTGTGTCTTTTTTAAACCCTGTATCTTGACTCCCAGGATAACACCTCAGACATGGTCCGTACTTCATGAGTAGGTGTTGAGTCAATGGATGCATGGACAAATGAACCCTTCCTGTGTGCCAAGCACCAGGCTAAGCGCACAATACATGATTTTATTTCATCCGTACAGTAATCTTTTGAGTTCATTACCATGAGAATCCCCATTTTACAAATGAGAATATATCTTCAGGCAGTGGACCTAGAAAGGACTGTTAGATCCCTCTAAAAAGTGGCTACCTTACCCCTGGACTACGGACTGAGCTTAGTGACTTGCTTCCAAAGAATAGAGTATGGAAAGGAAAAAAAATGGTAACTTTACAGTGGGTAAACCGGGAAGACACTGCCTTAACCAAGTGATGAAGTTTAATAAGGGGGTGATATCATGCATCCCCTGATGTTGGTGTGATAAGAAAGACACTTCACTTGCTTGGTATACTTCCCCCAAACTCATAACCCCAGCTTAATCATGAGGAAATATCAGAAAATACCAATTTGAGTGACATTCTGTCAAATACCTCTTCCAAACTCTCAAAATCATGAAAAACAAAGAAAGACAGGGAAACAGAGACCAGAGGAGACCAAGGAGACATAGGTAATAAATACTATGTGTGATCCTGGAAAAGGAAAAGGGCAAAAGTGAGAAAACGGGTGCAATTCAGATAAAGTCTGTAGTTGAGTTACAGTCAAGTACCGATGTTAATTTCTTAGTTCTGATAAATGTATTGTGTTATATAGGACATTAATATTATGGCAAACCGCTTTAGTAGAGAGCTACTACAAGAGCTCTCTGTAGTAACTTCGAAATTTTCTGTAAATCTAAAATTATTCAAAAAAAATTTTTTTTAAATAGCTGAATTGGGTCAGGGGTGACCATTGGTTAGTGTACACTAGTTGTGGCTGCCGTGACTTAAGTTGATGTTGCATGTTGCTTTCGATTAATCAGGGATCCTGTGTGGCATGTCATCAACTCTTTTGAATATTACAAGTATGCTCTACTTTCTCTCTTTGAAAAAAATGTGTAATCAACTTTCTATTTACTCTAGAGTATTTTGTTTAAAGTACTTTGTTTTCAGAATAATAAACGGTTATGTGACTTTAGTCATTCTGTTTGAGTGGTTGTCATGGTGAATCCACGTTTTCAAACAAAATTGTCAAATCAAAATTTCAGGTAAAGTGAATGCCAGGGCACAAGAAAAACCAGCTGCTGATGGTGTGGTTTCAAAGTCACATAAAACTATACAAATTTATGCCTGACATTGGAAGCCTTCACATCCACCATCATTTAGGGCCTGTTTTGCTGAAGGTATTACCAAAGATATCCTAGGGTCTTTCCATTCCAAAAGCAGTCCACAGTCCACCAGCAGCACCTGGGAGCTTTCTGGAAATTAAGAAACTCCAGCCCCACCCCACAGTCGCTGAGTCAGAATCTGCAGTTTATCAATAAGGTCTGAGGATGTACTGTATAACATGGGGACTATAGTTGATAACACTGATAACACTGATAACACTTGAAATTTGCTAAGAGAGTAGACCTTAAGTGTTCTCACACACACGAAAAGAGATAAATATATATGGTGATGGATGTGTTAACTTGATGAGGGAATCCTTTCAAAATTTATACATAAATCATGTTGTACATTTTAAATATCTCACCATTTTATTTGTCAACTATACCTCAATAAAGCTGGAAGAAAAAGACATTAAGAGTTTGTTGATAATTATTAAAATCTGATATAATAGCGTATGTCTTTCCATATAAAATTAACATATTTATATGAAAATGTACACAAAAATTGGGGCATTTTTTATTCAGCATTGAAGTTAGGAACTCACATGCTGTTTAGCTGGTAATGCAAGAGACGTGTTCAATTTAAGATAATTTCTATCATCCCAATTTTGATTTTCATCTCATCATGGTTCTGTTGAACTTGGAACCTCTTTTTCAAAGAATCTGATCAAAAGCCCTTTCTGAGGCTCTGATCACTTAGATCTCTGTTTAATTTTCCACAGCCATTATTAACATGTGTTGATTTCATTTTCTTTGTGTTAATCGTTTCTTGCTAGGAAATCTAACCACAGCGTTCTCACTGTGTATTCCAAAGGGGCCCTGGCCCTGCTGCTTTCAACATCAACCTAATTTGAGAGGTCCTTTCATGTGAAAATGACTCCCCAGCATCAAGGGCAACCCATCCCTTAATTAAAGATGATTATGCATACCCCTCCCCCCAGTGTCCCATCAAGACCAGCCAATTGACTTTCTGGCCACGTGACACCTTACGTTCCCAGTGGCAATTTCTATGAATTCTGAAGTCTCTGAAAGATGTTTTGATCTGTCCCTCTAGGGAGAGGAACTTTTCTAGGACAAAGATACGATGTGAAGCTTGAACTAACTGAGTTCATCTCCAGACCTGAGGAAGATCATACTAATGGAAAAGCATCACTTCACAGCCAGTTAGAAAGAGTGTCCCTGTGAGGCTTGTTAAGGAACTGGCCCAAAACACCCAAGTCCCTTCATTCCCATGGTCTGTGAGCGCTACTGAGTGCCGAAGAGGCTAAGTTAGCCTTCTAGAAAGGTCTGGGCTACGTGGCTGGGACATGGCTAATTCAAGTGCCAGGCCTGAGTAGCACTGCGCTGTTTCTCCAGGATACTTCACAGCTCTAGGGTGACATGTTAAAGGGTTTATACCTGGAAGTAGAAGTTGTGAATATCAAGAAGAAAAGAATTAGACAGTCAGTGGAATGCTAACGTCTTGACTTTCTAAACGGAAGAGCATACTTAGATTAAGCTCCCCAGACACAGTCCACAAGTTCTTATTCTTTTTGCACCTGCCTGGCTGCTGCCCTTAAGGCCATAAAACGTTTCCTTCCTAAGAAAAAGAAAGCAACCGGCTGTATAAAAAATAAAATAAAAAGATAAAGGCAACTGAGAAACAAAACATAAAAAGAAAGCATCTGTGATAAGGAGAGCATTTTTAAAAAGTAGACAGTGTTGGGACTGAATTGGGACAGAAGTGGAATGCCATCTTTTTCA
Organism: Lagenorhynchus albirostris; assembly: GCF_949774975.1. Classification (NCBI taxonomy): domain Eukaryota; kingdom Metazoa; phylum Chordata; class Mammalia; order Artiodactyla; family Delphinidae; genus Lagenorhynchus; species Lagenorhynchus albirostris. The sequence continues at coordinate 22,140,862 of NC_083104.1, read as the reverse complement.
CATAGTGCAATTTAATCTACAGCCAGGGTGATCGTTTAAACTTTTATACCCTGTAGTAAAGTTGTCCCTGCAGTTGGTGGAGAGGGAAGTTTGATCTTTGGCTTAAAAGAATAAGATTGAGATATAAAAAAAATCTTTAATTGAAGAACTCTGTATCACGTGTGTTGTGAAGTTGAGGGTTTTATAAGACATAGAACTACTGTCTTTTCCTAGAAGTAACCCTAAGCCTTACCCTAAGTAACTCTCTGCCCCACTTTTGTCTCATCATTGATGCTGACATCTGGTTCGTTTTTTATGGTTTACAGAGAGCTTTTGCAAACAGAAACTTGTTTAATCTTTGCCTCTCTGGTGTACACAGTATCGTTATTCTCTCTTTACCAAGACTTGTTTCAGGTTTAAAATTCTGCATTTATAAAACTGCAAACTATTTGATGTGGTTTGGGAGCCTGGGACATTCCAGGAGACACAGTAAGGGGTCCATAGCAAGAGCTGGAAAAAGCACAGTTCCCAGACACGTGGAGCCATGCACAGGGTAGGAAAGGAAGGCCAAAGCCTCTGGCTGCCCTTGTCCTCCAATGTATCTGCCTTCTGCAACCCTCCTCTCTAGGGAACGCTGCCCGGCTCCCAGGAATAAGTGTGTGGTTTTGATTGGCTTGTTACGGGAATTTGAAGCTACATGTCCTTCCTGACTGGTATTTAATGAGGCACATCCACTCTTGGGCTCAGTCAAGCAAAAGAGGCTTCCATGGATTAATATACTTGAGTGTCTCCTGTGAATATTGCCAAAGGAGCAGGGGGCTTTGGGTGCCAATAAAAATAGATTTCTCATTGGTAGACTTCCTGCATGCAAATGGTCCTCCTTCCCAGGGGATACTTGAACAAGAGAAAGCTGAGTTTCCCCTCACGAGAATCCAGGTTTATTCCCACCCATTGGTGTAAACTGGTCCATCAGAACACACAGGTGAAGACTTGTGAACCCATACTTCGAGGAAACTGAGCCCCAAAAGCTCAAGTAACTCACACAAGTTACACAGAAAATCGGGTGTGAAGCCAGCATTTGAAGTGCGGTGAGATCTTACAGACTGTGTACCTAGTGGTCACAGGAATGATCCCACCCCATGGATGGAACACTTTCTATCGCTGCCTTGACCTGTGTGAGTTTGTAGAGTATATTTGTGCAGACTTTCCTACATGAAAAGATAATTGATTCTGTCAAGATTTCTCTGTTGGCTTCTGCAGATTTTGTTCTATCCTGCACATGTTGTTTGAAAGATTTCATTTTTAATATTTCAGGGGTCGGGGTGGGGAGATCTAAGCCTTCCATTACTCTGTGTATGTAACTTTTCGATTCTACCCTTTATATTCCTGAGTGCTCTTTCTGGGACTCATCTTACTTCTTCACATAAGTAGTCTACAATGAGAACATTACTAGCACATGATAAATCTCTGCTAGACAATAGCCCGATATTATTAAGGTTGCTGGATGCTACTATGAATATGAACTGGCAAAGATCACTTCGTTCTGGAGCTGTTCATAGTCGTGAATTCATTAAAAGAGATGTGTAGTCCCCTGCCACTGGCAGTCCAGACAATGCATTTTATTTGCTCTTTGTGTTGGAACTTTCAGACTCTGTTGAAAAGGTGTTAAAAGGTGAGGCATATTTCCAGAATCGTTCTGTCCCTCCCTTTTATAAGACCAGCTCCAAAAATAAAGTTCTTAGGTATTTGACTGCCATTATGAGTCCTTCTTATTGTGAAAAGATGTCCAGAGTTTTGGCTCCAAAAATAGTATTGTAAAAAAAGGACAAGCCAGGTCACGATATAAGAAAATAAGAGAGAAAGAAAGAGCACCATTTCGGTTTGAATGGGAAAAGATATATTTTCAGGTGTTGTCTAAACTTTGACATTTTGAGGGTTAGCAGATCCAAACCAGAGACCAAAATTGCCTGGGCCCCATGACTCCATGCACTGTGGGTGTTGAGAAGTGGACGGGGGTTGTGGGCATCAATTGTCAGTTAAATATTAGAGTCCTTGAGATATTTGCTTCCTGTGCTACTTGACCTCTCTTTCATGGGCACTATCATCATTTGTTCCCCCACTGGGAGAATATGCAGTGAAGGAAATGAAAGGTGAAAGCAATGGAAAAGAAGAGAATGGGTGAATAGTAGGTAGAGGTCAGACACCCTGACCCAGGGAGAGGAGGGTCAAAGGAAGCCCTTTGGTTTTCCTCTAGAAACTTAAAAATATCCACCTCTTGCCTGATTGACATTTCCACTCTGCTTTCCTTATGCATGTGCTGTAGGGGCTTAACTCACATGTTCCCTGCACTTTCCTGCCGTTAAAAAGAAACCAGTCAGTTGGGTAATCATGATAATTAAAAAAGATGTAAACTTTCAGAGTGGCTGACACTAACTCATTACACTAAGCTGCCTTGCTTGACTGAACTAACATTAATTCCAATAACCCATTACATCAGGCATGTAAGAGTTTCCAGCTAGTATAGATATTTCTTCCTCCTTTCTCTTCCTCACCCTACAATTCCCTCCCTCCTTCTCTCCCTCTCTTCTTTCCTTTCTCCCTTCTTTCCTTCCTTCCTTCCCCCCTCTCTTCCTTCCTTCTGTCCTCCCTTCCTTCATTCCTTCATTCCTACTTTTCTTCCTCCCTCCCTCCCTTCCTTCCTTCCACATTTCTAACAGGCTCCCATTTATGTTGATGCCACCTGTTCAAGGACCACACTTTGACAGCATGTTCCAGACCAGTCTATGCTCGATTTGAATGAGCATGTGCATCACTTGCGGGCCATATTGCAGTGCAGATTCTGATGCAGTAGGTCTAGAGTGGGGCCTGAGATTCTGCCTGTGTATCTGTGTTCCAGGAAATGATTACGATGATGATCCTGGGACTACACTTTGAGAAGTTTCAAGACGATGGTCCACTCATTTCTAGTTCTGTTAGAGATAACCAGTTTTAACCCAGCCAAACACTGTGCTGGAACCCATTGCTCACATTTTCTTTTGGTGAAACAAGTCTTATGCCAAGCATGAGAAATCTGTGCCTCCTTTTCCCACTGCTGGGGGAAGGCTGCAGGGGTCCTTCCCTTCTGTTGTGCTGCAGAATTGAGGTGGCTGAGACCTCTAGATTCAGGCAGAAGTGGATTTGAATCTCCGCTCCATTACCTTCTTACGTAACCTCTCTAAGCCCCTGTTTGCAGGATGAAAGTAATAATTACCTAATGAGATTGTGGAAGGGCCTCAATGGAGGGTTAGCAAGTGTCAGAACACAGGAATGCAAGTTGTTAATATTTTGAGGTGATTTTTGTCACGTTTGGTATGTTTTGTGTCTAGTAAGATGATTAGAGAACATTCCAAAATCATTCATGTTAACTCTACTTGGAGTTAGAAAGTATTTAGTGTAACCTCATGTGGACCAAAAGTTCAATGATTCTCAATGTATTCACAAGTCTTTCTGTTTTTATGCAGCATTGATTGCCTGTCAGTACAATTATTTGGAATTTGCTTGGCAGAGCAAATTGTTTAGTATAAAGGATTTATCAAGAATACCAGGTTTTCTGTGGACCAAGTACCAAAGTAGAAGTTGAGACTATCAAAAGCCTCTCTGAACCAAAAATATCCTTCCCCGGGCCTGGAGGTCCCATCATTAGAGCTGATCCTTCGGATAAAGGCATCGATAGGAAGGTCAAAAATAACTTTATTTCCTGGGAGCTGTGGTAGGCTAACTTACCAGCAGTTATAGGATATATTATGGATTAAACAGAGAGAAATTTTAATAATTTAAAATTTATTAAGGAAGCACATGGGAGCCATTGAGCATATATGAGCTTTTTAGAAAATGAGCTCACAGAGTGATAAAATAAAATAAAAATAAAAAAATAACTGGGGCTTCCCTGGTGGCGCAGTGGTTGAGAATCCGCCTGCCGATGCAGGGGACGCGGGTTCGTGCCCCGGTCCGGGAGGATCCCACATGCCGCGGAGTGGCTGGGCCCGTGAGCCATGGCCGCTGAGCCTGCGCGTCCGGAGCCTGTGCTCCGCAACGGGAGAGGCCACAACAGTGAGAGGCCCGCGTACCGCAAAAAAACAAAACGAAACTGAATTTATTGGTTCTATTGAAGATGTCTTTAAAACATTGCTTCTCAATCTATATTAATCAAGAGTATTTGTTGAAAATGATAGAAACCCAAACAAACAGAACTGCTTAAGCCAAAGAAATCAAAATGAAGGAGGCAGAACCTGTTGAGGTTAAATAACAGGTTTGCAAGGAGGTAGCTAATTTGGACAAGGCATGATGTAAGGGTTCAAACAGTGTCCTGTTCCACCCCTGCCGACACACATACACCTCTCTCTTTCTCCCACCCCGCCCCACTTCTCAATCTCTTCCATTAGTTTCAATTTCAGGAATGATCTCTCCATGCAGGGACAGGAAAGGCCATTCGCCACTCCAGGTCTGTTTCCAGTCAGGTCATAAAATTCCAATGAAACACAGAACTCCTGCTTCCCAGTGGGAACCATAGAAGTCCTGAGATAAGTTTTGTAGGCCTGGCTTTGTCACACACTCATCCCTGAACCAGTGATGTAGTCCAGGATATGGAATCATTTCCCTCTAACTGGCCAGACCTTCGTCACGTATACCACACCACTAAGAATAGGACAAAGATGATTTTCCTAGTAAAACTGGGGTATTGTTCCCAGAAGAAGAAAGAATGAATTGTGGGTAGGAAACACAATTTCCAAAAGGGAATCAAGGTGATATATTCCAGTAAAGAACTTGGGCAAGAGATGGAGATTCCAAGGCTTTTCAACCAAGAGAACGAGCAGCTTCTCTGATGTCTGTCACACGCAAGGTGTCTTTGGCAAACACTTTACAGTTTGCTAAGAGTTAATAGTTCAGAATATGAGAGTGGGGGGATCATTTGAGTAATAACTACTTGTATTTTGTCTGTCAGTTTCCATGTCAGGTTTTACTCCCACACTTACATGTATGTATTATGTATATATATATATATATATGTATATGTGTACATTCACACCTATATAATTTAATGTACACAGTAAACTTATTCACCTCAGAATTGGGGATGTGATGCCAGCCAGAGGGTTTTCTGCAAATGACTGAAATGTGGGTAAGTGATTTTCAAGTACATAGCGATTTGTGCTATGTAACTATATATAAATGCTCTCTCCCTGATCCTATTGACTTATGGAGATGTATGAGGAGATCCGAGCTCTGAGCAGAGTGAAATATGACTTTGTATTGCAGTTGCTTTCTGCCAAAGATAAAAATCACTTTACATGAAAAGAGCCGTATTCTCACCAGGTGAAAAACTGCTCTTCTATAATAAAGCACAATACTCTGGTACAGCACGTCCGCTCCTGTGGGCCACTGGAGCGCCATTCAAGGGGGCAGGGAGTAGGGAGCTTAAAACCATCTCCTTCGGTACCAGTTGGCCCTTTCTCACCTGGATGACCTGCTCAGCTTGCTAAGGATGGGTTTTCTCATCTCTTTAATGACTGTGATCAAGTTACTTGAAGCCTTAGGGAGTCATGAGGACAAAACACGATAAAACCCATAAACGTGTAACATGGGACCTAGCATCTTATAAAGGCACAAACAGTTGGTAATGGGTTAGGATGTGTTAATTAGGTATATAGAAATGCAGTAAATGGACTATAATGTTTCAGTGCAAGTCAGGCAAAATAGTACTTTCATTCTGTTTTTTTGAGAAACTGACTGGATTAGAAAGACAAAAAGTGTCAGATTAAGAGAGTAAGAAGATTTTGTGTCACTTGTAATTCACCTCTTTGGGCTGTGGTTTCCTCATCTGTGAAATGAGAGATTCAAATACAACATTTAGGATCCTCTCAGACTTTACAACTCAAAGATTCTCAGTAAAACATTCTGATAGCTTTAGATTTTGTGTATTGTAAGAACATGCTAAATGTTTCCAAAATAGAGCTAACCTTTATGATTAGGCTAAGCCATGATTTAATAGTGGCTGAAACTGCTGAAATATTATAATTGCATTTCTTTTAATACCTTCACCTTCATACAGTTAGATAGGCATTGGATTGGGAGGTCAGAGCTTTGAATTCAAGTCTCACTCATTCCTTAATTCTACAAGGGTGAACTGAGGGCCCCTCTAAGAAAGATCTGCGTATATTTGAAGTACTGAACAACAAGCATGGCTGAAGCATAGTAAGTTGGGGAGAGAAAGTAATAAGATATGTGATTGGAGAAAGCAATGGGCCAGAGCGTACACACTTGCATTGTTTTCTTTGTGCATTGAAACTCTGTTGCAACAGACTAGAATGATGTGTTACAATTTAAAACCACTCTTGCTACTGTAGAAAAACAGGTGGAAGGGTATAAAATGCAGAAACAGGGAGACCAGTTACAAAGCGGTCAGAGAAATCCAGAGAATAGAAGATGGTGAGCTACCTTAGATGGGGACAGCGCAATGCACAGGAAGAAATGTTTCAGCCTTAGCCCTGTCTGTGTGATTTGACTACATTTCTTTCTATCTCTGGGACTCGGTTTCACTGTAACATAAGCAAGTAGAATGCAGTCTCTAAGGGCACTTCTAGATCAACATTTGGTTCCAGCTCATAAATATTCCAGCCGGACTAACCCTTCCATCAAATCCATTTGACTTTGGTAGGACACAGTGATTTGTTCTGACCATTTCCCAGCCATTTTCCCGAGGCAGAGATGTGGGAATGCTGACCAGCCAGAAATGTAAGAAATTAGTGTACGTCTTACTGAGAACTGTGGCAGTTGGCTGGCCTTGAAATCGTGTCATCTTCTCTGTTACACTTGGAATGACCTCAAAACGGTCTACTCAGGTACACAAATGAATCTCCAATTCCAAATTCAGACTATCAGTTTCGTATGTCCAGGTTATGAATGTTAAATTTCACTCCATGGTGTTTAGGGTAATGGTTTTCATGAAGAAGTAACAAAAGATGAAAAAGAGATGTGATGAAAATTTCAAAAAATGAGGGATTCGAAAGAGAAGATTCTCCAAAACTCCTCCAACATTTTTCTTTTTGGTGTTCAGATAAAAATGGTAAGTTAATAGAAGAGCAAAACAGTCTGGGATGCCAATACCTTCAAGAAAAAGCCAAAGTTCATTTCTGCCTGCAGATTCAAGTACTTGTGTGCAGATCAATGAGAACTTCTCAGTGTGCTTTGCAAAAAATTGTTCTGCAACTAATACCGTCAAGGACAAGGCATGGCCTGCTTTGGCTACTGTAGGTGTTTGCCTGGATTGCTCTGGGAAGCGATATTTTCCACTGGGAGGACTTTGGAGGACCGTGTAGTTACACCATCCATCAATCATTAGGACCTCACAAAAGTAGTAAGAGTTTTGGTGTTTGCATTTTTTTTTTCATGGAAAACTTTGTGTGTGTGTGTGTGTCTGTGTGTATGTGGACGGTGTTTGTGTGTGGGTATCCCCACCCTTAGTCAGAAGTTCGATTAGGTGCTTCTCCTTCAATTTAATGAGATTATGACTGTGTGTGTATGCTCTCTTTCTCTCTTGTTTAATTATATTCTCTAGAAAAGATTCCGTTAGCAAAGGACCTTGTTTGCATTTTTGTTGTTGGAAAGCTAATATTTAGTCTACATGCAATTTGCAGAAGCACAGTAGAGGCGGGCCTATAAAGTCTGTATTTCTTGAGAAAAGTGTTATTTAATGTTTTATTAGCTTTTATTTTTAAAAATCAGTTTCAGGTCCTCAGGGTGGAATAAATTAATCAATATATATTTGTTGAGCGCATATCACAAGGAAGGAATTAGGGTAGGCACTGAGGTGGCTGCAGTTAACCAGAAGACAAGGGCTCTGCCTTCGTGGAGTTTCCAGCCAAAAGAGAAGGCAGGTAAAGGGGGCCAGTAAGTAAAAAGTAATAGTAATGTTTGGGAGAAACGTAGAGGTCAATCTTTATGGATAGTGGAAGAAATCACATTTAAAGATAACTGCTGAAGGATGAATAGTTACTAGTCAGAAGGTAAGGAGCGAGGGTTAGTAGGAGTGGAGAGATAGATGTCCAAAGGCTTGGAGACCGAGCATGTTCTGGTGAAGAAGCAGAGCAAGACCACTGTGGCTGGAAAGGAGAAAAAAGGGAGGCAGGAGGGCTTTAAGTAAGACCACCTACATCCTCAAAAGTTACATCATCCAAGGCCTTGAAGGATCAGGGCACATTTTTTTCTGCAAGTCATTGTTAGAGAGACAAACACTAAACAAGTAAGCAGGATGGTTTTAGATCAAGAGTATGAAACAGGGCAGTGGGACAGAGAAAGCTTAGAGGAGACAATAGTTAGGATCATCAGGAGTGAGTTACATCTGAGCAGAGACCTGAATGGCACAAAAGATCCAACAAAGAAGAGATTTGAAGAAAGGGTAATTCCAGCAAAAGAGTAAACAGGGCAAATACCAGGAAGCAGGACTGGGCTGTGTGTTGAATAAACGGAAATGAGGAAATGGTTAACTGGAATTTGGACCTAGATCCTGAGTCCATGTTCAGAGCTCATTTCACTGCCTTCAGATGCCATTACCTACAAAGTAGTGTTTCTATTAACATTTTGGGCTGAATAACTCTTTGTCCTGGGGGCTGTCCTGTATATTGTTTAGTGGCATCACTCGCTCCTGCCCATGAGGTGTCAGTGGCATCCCCTCCATGGTGACAAACCCAAATGTCTCCAGATATTGCTCTATGGTCCAGTTGAGACCACTGGTATAAAAATATTCATGCCATGATGCTTTATAAATTGTTGCAAAAGTTGTTGCACCACGCAGAGGGGTTTCAGCTGATTTGTCTGCAAAGTTTTCCCGAGAGGTATGATAAATGTATCCCCTGAATTGAAATACTCTATATCCTACATGCATTTGTAGCAGCAGAAAACAAAGATGCTTAATTTTTTATTGTTTTTTATGGTGAGTGTTCAGACATCCATCAATGTAAGAGAAACCACTTTCAAAATTTTTCTTTATAAATATGTAATATAATTGTAAAGTAAAGCTCTTCTATCATCCTGATGGGGTATCAGACCAATACGTCTCTTGTATATTGTGTTTTATCATGATTCGATTCTATTTTTGTAGTGGAGGGAGAGAGAAGGGGAAAAAAGGTTTGATTTGTAATATGTTGAAATCTATGGAATAACACAGTTCCACTTTGTCATTAAGCTGTACCACACAGCTTTTCTATACAGTTTTAACAATTTTTAAAAATAGCTTTGGGTTTTTTTTCTGATTTTAAATATTCAGAAAATACAGGCAAGTATACAAAAGGAAATTAAAATCATCCATAATCCCACAATCCAGAGGTAACTATGTACATTACTCTTTTATAGATTCCCTTACTCCTTCATTAAATTATGTACCCTCTGCTGTGCTAAGGCTGAGAATTCATGGTGGACCAGATGTACAAGGTGCCTCTTTAGATGAAACCTACCCGCACATATATTAGTATGTATATCCTATCCCTGCTTATACCAGATGTACCTGGATACCTGGATGGTTAAATAATGCTTGGGTAGAGAATTGTTTGGCTGTGAGTGACAGAAATCTAAAAAAATATTAACAAATTAATGGCTTTATCTTATTTATGTAATGCAAAGTTTGAAAAGAACCATTCTGGGCTGATTCATTTCACACTTGCTTTGCAAACCCAGGCTCCTTTTAGTTTTCCATTGTGCCTTTTCTAAGCATGGATCCGTTACCCCAGTGCTTACAAACGAGCTTCTCCTTCTCAGGTATTCATCTAGATTCCAAACAGGAAAAGAGGGGAAGGGCAAAGAGCAAACTGTAGGGGCCACCTGAATTTGACCCTATCAACCAGCTTTCTTAGAACTTAAAAGAGCTTTCCCTGTGTCACCCATTTATATCTCATTGGCAGAAACACTGTCACATGGACGAAAATACAAAAGGTGAAAATAGTACAAAATTATACAGAGTTAAAAGTGATAGACATCCTTCCAAAAACAGACATACTCCTCCCCCAAGGTAACCATCAACTGTTCAGTATTAGACTTCCAGATGCTTGCCTATCTACATACAAAGAGAGCCACACACATAAACATTAGGGTTTTTTCTTCCCATTAAAACAGTGTGACAGACATTTTCATCTTCTCAGCGTTATATCATTGGCAACTTTCTAGACCAATACATTTAGGTATGTCATTTAGGAATAATAATTGTACAACAGACCTCACTATGAGCATGTCCCATCTTTGTAGATATATAGACTCCAAATTGTTATTACAAATAAAGCCACAGTCTACACCTTTGTACTGTATCCATATGCAAATGGGTGACTTCTTCTTTAGATAAGCTTGCTAGAAATAGAGTTACTGGACCAATATGTGTAAAACATTTTTAAATAGTCTAGCATTTACTGCTGTCAAATTATCTTCCAAAAGGTCATAACCACTTGTTATCCCACCAACAATGTATGAGTTTGTTTTTCTCACACCTTCATTAACAATGGATATTATCAATCTTTTAATGTTTTCTAACTACATAAGCAATAATGTATCTCTGGATGGATTTATTTTTAAACTTTTTATTATAAAGGATTTCACATATACTCAAAACTAGAAGGAATAGTATCATATAATAAATTTCCATTACCCGTCATCCAACTCAACAATTACTAATATAGTGTCACACTTGTTTTATCTGTGTGAGGTTTAATCCTTTTCCTAATTTTCCTGCCATATTCTTTTCTTTTTTTTTTTGGTTGTTCATCTTTTCCTTCTCATCCTAGTACCAATTCTGATTTCTTCCAAAGTCCGATGTATTTGGTCTTAAAGCATCATATCCATGAGTCAAGTTTTCTGTCTAGAGCAGAGATAATATATGTGCAGCATTGAGTGTTACCACTTGCCCCTTTCTGCACGTGGCTAGGTATCATTAACTGATGAATACATCACTTTGCAGGAAGCCCAGCCCATCTTTGCAACTCTTTTTAGCACAGCACTTTAGACCAATGGGTCTCAAACTTTAGCATACCTAAGCATCACTTGGAGAGCTTGTTAAAACACACAGTCTTGGATCCTTCCCCCATAGATTCTCGTTTAGTAGGTCTGAGGTGGCACCTAAGATTCTGCATTTCAGACAACCTGCCAAGTGATGTCGATAGAGCCTGTCGATGCGTCACATTTCGTTAACATTGTTCTAGGCCAGGGCTTTGAAATTTTCACGTGCATATGATCACTGTGCGTCATGCTCACATGCAGATTTTTTATTCAGTAGGTCTGCTGTAGAGCCTCAGGTTCAGCTTTTCTAACGAGCTTCCAGGTGATACTGATGGTCCACAGACTGACTTTGAGTGTCTAGGTCTTCAGTAGCCGCTCCCAGACATGGTTTGGGAGGTGAATCCGTTGGCTGTGCCTGACCTAGACAAAGGGCTTCCTTGATCTCCAAGTTTCCTAAATATCACTCCACAAACGAGAACCAAACTGGCTACAAAATATTCAACTTTGAAACTTTTATTGAAATTTACATTCCAGTGTCCCACAGTGAGAAATTCTGGTTCATGGAGATTGAAGTGGGGCTTGGGTGTCTATTTTTTGGTCAATTCTGGGGCACAAGTAAGTGTTTGAGCCACTAGGTTACATGCCGTAGATGATGGTGCACAGGTGTTCTTTCTTGGATTCATCTGGTCCTTCTCCAAACCATCCATCTTATCAAGACACAGGTATTTGCATTGACCTTTTACGTGACTATGCTGGATGTGTGGGCCATGCAGAAATGAGTCAGGAGTTGAATCAGAGATGCCCCTGCTTCTCTAGACCTGATAATCTGGTGAAAGATAAAGACACATACTCAACACATATAGGAAATGAGAGAAGAAAAAATTTCTTCTCTCTTTCCTCCTTTTTGAAAGTTCATTCAGTACATTTAATAGGAAATTTTCCATTTCGAAAAGAAATATCACAAAAGCATAGAAATGTCAAGGTGATAGTTTTTCATGTCACATTAAGTCATAATATGGGCTTTGCACACGGGTTGTATTCCTGATTATTAGCTAGGCTTGCAAGTATATCACATGTTGTTCATTACTAGTACATACTACAGAGGGGAAATGAACGCCACCTAAAGAACCATAACTTCCTTCATTCCTTGACTTGGGGAGAATTTCAATTTGTAGTCCTAATAATGTACAACTATAGTTTTTCCCTTTTAAGTAATGTGCCAGTGGCAGTCTAGCAAAGCATTTTTATTTTCCCAAATTCTCGCTTTACATAGCTTTCTATACAGGGTGTAAAAATCACGAAATGCTAATAATGTAAATGATACGGTTACTCTATGCTGGATAGTGCTATTTGCCGTCATTGAGACTCTGAACGAACTACCTGAGGAAACAGAACAATGGAGAGGAAAAAGAACGGTAATCAAGCATCAAAGGACTTTTCAAAGGGGGAGCTGAGACATCTTTCAGCACTGACCCTTTATAACACTGCTATTGGACTGGAACTATAACTGTCCATCACCCTTTTCATGGTTGATACTCCACTCGCCACAACTCATTCTTTCAATGCCATTGATCCCTTTAACAACATTGGCTGGTAATCACGCTTTGTAAGTCACGAAGTTAGTGGCATTCCTTCTGCCCCGTTTCGTGGTTCACTGTTAGGCAGTCTCAACGTTCTGTCTTGATGAATGCAGCCTGGTAAGTGAATTAGGAAATTCTTCAGGTGGTATAGAGTGATTTTTAGACAGGATATCGTACTGGTTAAAGGGAGGCATGGGTATAAACCGGCAGACTCCCATCATCACTAAAAAAATTCTACCTCCACTTTTAAAGGAGTTGATCCAGCCTTGAGCAGGTCCTTGATTTGCTTGTCCTTTCTTTGCTGTACAGTGGGATGGTTAGAAGGATTTTGATCTTGATATGCACTTATTTCTTAATATTTTGGAATATTCTTATGGAGTAAAAAATCCATACATTTCTAATAAAATATTTTATAAGATGTTACCATTTTAAACTTTATACACATGGTCCCCTTCAATTTTTATGACAACCCTATTTAATAGGTATGATAAATGTTTTAACTGAGATTTTACAGATGAGTAAATTGAGGTTCAGGGAGGTTAAAGAGTAGAATGGCTGTAAAGTGGCAGCTTTATACATTACAGAATAACTTAAAGTTGCACAAAAAGAAATGATGTTATGAGGCTATTTTCTGACTCTGATTTTTCCACTACACCATTTTTCCCTCGAGGGTATCTTTTTACCATATTAAGATTTTATTTTTAGTGTCTTTCAAATCAGAAATGCTGAAAGCATGCCGTGACATCAAGCCCTAGAATCGGTTATTTAAGATGTTTTGATTTTGCTGGACACTACTTTCCCCATTAACCATTCTAATGAAGCATGCAGCTACTGTTGAGAAAGGAAGACCAGGAGAATGAAATTAGGATATTTAATTCTATTCTGTATATGACACCATACTGATAGAGGTGAATTGCAACCCACTTTGCATTCATATTCAGATTTTTGATCATCTGGGTCATTGATCACGAGAATCTGCCATTAGCTCTAAAATTCAATTAAAGGCATGGGGACCTTTTGTCTGATGGGATAGCTCTGTTGGAGTAGATAAATTTGTATTTTTTCTTCCATGGGAAGTTTTTATATTGCTCAGGATACTTACAAGAATGGATTTGTGGCACCATTATTCTACTTCTTTGATTTCCATTAGAATAAATTATCAGTATTATTTCTGATCCGTAGAAGGGAGTGAAGTCACTTTGCTTTCGTTTCTTTCCTATTCCTGATGGTGATGACCATGGAGAACAGGTACTGAGAACTTACTGGCTCAGGCACTGTTCTGAATACCATGTACATATTTGTGCCAAATCCTCCCAACTGCTTTCTGGGGTAGTTATAGTTATCACCCCCATTTTACAGAGGAGGAAACTGAGACTAAAGGGTAGGTAGTGCCTTGTCCAAGTTTACACAGCAGGTAAATGGTAGTATTGGGATTCATACCCTAGTTTTCAAGCTGCAGCACCCATTCTCTTAGAGACTAGGTTATGCTGCCTCTCCTGGTATAATATGAAACAAAACTGTGGGCCTTTCCTGGTGCTTACAGAAGAAATCTCTTCTGACCCTGGTATCCCATGAGCCCCTATGGTCATACGTCTGCCATTACTTAGTTTCCTTCTTATCAAAGTCATTCTACACCACTTTGTCCATCAGGAAAATGAAAACTATTTTAAGATCTTTTTCAATGTGTGGTCTCTGTTTGTTTGGGTTTTTTTTTGCTGTACACGGGCCTCTCACTGCTGTGGCCTCTCCCGTTGTGGAGCACAGGCTCCGGATGCACAGGCTCAGCGGCCATGGCTCACGGGCCCAGCCGCTCCGCGACATGTGGTATCTTCCCAGACCGGGGCACGAACCCGTGTCCCCTGCATCGGCAGGCGGACTCTCAACCACTGCGCCACCAGGAAAGCCCTTAGGTGATGTTTTAACTACCTTGCAGTCTGATGTGCTCTCATGAGCGTGAGAGAAATTGTAGTTAGAGCCAACTTGTGGAGCCGACAACCTAAGTACAACCCAGGGAGCGTGTGCTGCTCCCTGCAGATCACCATCCATTACGAGGCTCATAGCAAAATCAAGGCTGGGAAGAGCTGTCTCAAAGCATCTAATCTATGCAGAGAATTATTGGCCTCCATTCTCCAGTGAGTCAGGTGTTTGCCCAATGTGCTCAATCATTTCATGGGTAAGTTCCTCCACCTTTTTTTCAATGAGACGGTCTGAAGTATGTCAAATTCCAGGTTAATTGATTCCAAGTTTGCTGGCAGCTAACCCATTGGCCTGATTCCTGGAAAGGGTCTTCAAGTTTGAGCTTACAACAGACGCACTGGGATCCCTTTCTGGTCCAGCATGAACTAGAGTTTTGGGCACGTATCTTAAATCTCTCTAAGCCCCAGTTACGCTCATAATACAGTAGGAATATGAAGGAATCATACTGTGTGCACAGTTTACCTTTTGGCTGATTTTGGAATATAACCTTCTTCCTAGCAGCTGTGATCCCACTATATTGTAAAAGTCTCAGAGCAACAGATGTAATGTGTTTTATGATTATAGGGGATTAATACTTAAACCAAACCAGTAAACTTTGCATACAAGGAGGAATGCTTGAGACTGTTCTGCCGTACCTGTTCACCACTAGAGATTTCATAAGTGCCTTCAAATGCAAAAAGGCAGAGAGCCCCGAATCTACATATATCATCTTATGTCCTTTCTTTTAGTCTAACTTACGGATTCTCAAGTTTAACATGCTTAAGTATTACTGTTTCGGGTTATGTACACCAAGCCACTTCGCTCTACTTTGTAAGCAATACAAAGGAGTTTTAAGAATAACTTTTGCATAATTTTCTTATTATCTGTAAGTATAATATAATTCACCTCCTGTAAGATAAAACTCCATGGCATTACTATTTACATTCCTGGGTGTCCAGGCGCTTACAGTGGAAACGCCTAAATGCCTCTGAGCCTCAGTTTCCTTCTCAGTAAAATGTAATAATAAAACCCACCTTAATGTACTTTAGTGAGGACCTAATTCGATTCCTGACTGTATCTACATGAAAGTTCTTGTGTAACAAATGGCACATTGTATGTACTTAGCAAACCTTATTTCCCTTCCCATCTCACTCTCCCTACAGCCCTTCCCATGCCAAAAAGCAGGAATGGGTGATCATTCCTGGGTTCAAAAGCATGCAACTGTTTTCAGTTGACCTTAATTTGTTTCCATACATCGTGTAACTGAATTAGTTGCAAAATACTCATTGATGAGTTGAGTCCTCTTGGGTAAATGGTTGTGCAGTTTTGCACATCTTGTCAAGTTAGGTAAATGCTATAAGTAAAAGGCTGGATACGTCAACTTTAACCAGAAGCCAAGACCCGAGATTTCCCTAGAACACCTGCTCCTCTGTGTGATCTCATCTACAGGTTGACAGCATTTTGATATGGAATCTGCTTAGATGCCCACTTCAGCCAAAAAATTTTGAAAGATGGAAGAATTAGATGAGATTTGAGTCTTCCTCTTTCTGTGTTTTTCAGCCCTACCAACCTTAATCGCACTTTCAATGATGTCAAAGGACATCACTTGAAAGGGTGTGTTCCTACTAAAGTCTCAACACTTATGAAATATGTTGGGTTATTCTTAACTTTTTAGGAATTTTTTTTTTTTTTTTTTTTTCCAATACGCGGGCCTCTCACTGTTGTGGCCTCTCCCACTGCGGAGCACAGGCTCCGGACGCGCAGGCTCAGCGGCCATGGCTCACGGGCCCAGCCGCTCAGCAGCATGTGGGATCTTCCCGGACGGGGGCACGAACCCATGTCCCCTGCATCGGCAGGTGGACTCTCAACCACAGCGCCACCAAGGAAGCCCAACTTTTTAGGACTTTTGAAATTAAAAGTAAAGTATGCTATACATCCATCAAGCAGGGCACATCCTTCAGAATGGTCAACATTTAAAAGACTGATAATATAATATTAAGTGTTGGTGAGGATATAGAATAACTGGAACTTTCATACTTTTCCGGTAAAAATGTCAAATGATAAACTACTTTAGACGGCTAGCAATCTTTAAGAAAATATATGCCTCCCCTATGACCCAGCAATCCTGTTACCTAGCATGTGTCCTTAGGACATTAATAATGGATATGTCTTCCAAAAGCTCATGCATGTTTTTTGCAGCTTTATTCCCAGTACCCAATGTCTGTCAATAGGAGAATGGTAAATGAATCATGATGGGTTCATATGATAGAAAATTACAGAGCAATAAAAAAGAATAAATACATACATATACAACACATGGATGAAGCTCAAAAACATGTTGAATGAAAGAAGCAAGATACAGAAGATTTCATAAGGTATAATTCCATTAATGTGAAGTACACAAATAGGCAAAAACAATCTACACTGTTTGCAGTCAGAATATTTGCCTCTGGTGGGTAGCTGATGACTGGGAAGGGGCACATTTACATCTTTCTGGGGGATGAAAATGTTCTAAATATGGATCTAGATGATGCCAATATGTAAAAATTAATAAAGATGTGCTTTAAAGTTTTATAGACTTCACTATGTCCACATTATAACTCAAATTCCAAATAACCTATATATTGTACTGGAAGAGATTTAATAACATAAGATATATCACCGGAAATTAGTGACTTTATATGAAAAGGCTTCTAAATGCCCAGTTCCTTCAACAAGTACATAGCATGAAGAAAGGGGATAAAGAACTGCTATTACAGATTAAAAATTATTTAATAAACAGCGATCAAATGCAATTTATGTGGACTATCTTTTGGTCCTAATTTGTTTTAAACTGAAATTTTTAGGGGGTCATGGGGGAAAATTGAGCATGGGCTGGTTGCTAAATGATATTAAGGGTATATTATTAATTTTGTTGGGGGTGATGACTTAAGGTGAAATGGTAGTGTGTCTGGGATTTGTGTTAAGCATTTCAACCAATACAGTGAGAGCAGAGAGATGAAACAAGAAAGGCCAAGTGTTGAATTTCAGGAATAAAGCCCAGTTTTATGAATTAGGTGACTAAAATATGTAGCAAATAATAAACCAGTGTCAAAGTGGCATGAGGGATGAGTTAATGAGTCCTTTTTTTTTTTTTTTTGTAGTAGGTCCTTGTTGGTTATCTATTTTATATATAGTAGTGTGTGTATGTTAATCCCAAACTCCTAATTTATCCTTCTCCCCCACTTTTCCACTTTGGTAACCATAAGTTTGTTTTCTATGTCTGTGAGTCTGTTTGTGTTTTGTAAATAAGTTCAATTGTTCATTTTTTTACATTCCACATATAAGTGATACTTGTCTTTGTCTGACTTACTTCACTTAGTATGATAATCTCTGGGTCCATCCATGTTGCTATAAATGGCATTATTTCATTCTTTTTTTATGACTGAGTAGTATTCCACGGTGTGTGTGTGTGTGTGTGTGTGCATGCGTGTGTGCATGTGTGTGTATCACATCTTCTTTATCCATTCCTCTGTCAATGGACATTGAGGTTGCTTCCACGTCTTGCTTATTGTAAACAGTGCTGCAATGAACACTGGGGTGCATGTATCTTTTCAAATTATGGTTTTCTCCAGATATATGCCAAGCTGCAGGTCTGAGTTTGAAAGAGATCAGATAAAGAGAACAAAAGCACTAGCAGAGACTGAAGCCCCTCAACACTAAAGAGTAGACAATGATAGTAGACACCCTCGAGGATGCTAATAAGAAAGATTAATGACAGAGAACTGGGAGGGGGAAAAGCAGAAAGCCCAGGAAAGTTAGGAACTACAAAAAGTATCTTTTGAATTTCATTCAGCAGTTATTTTTGAGCACCCACTATCTAGGCACTGGAATTGGGCTGTTGAGAGATCACTGCTGACATCTTCCTGGGGCTGTCCCAGTGGGCTCCCTGGGGGCAAGCATGAGGTGGCAGTAATGGAGAGCAGTCAAGACATTGAGTAGTAACTCTTACTAGGAGGGTAGGAGACAAAGCAGAGTGAGCTGGTGATGGAAATTTGAAAGCACTCTCTACTCGTAGAGTTGATACAACAAGAGGAGACCATCTTACTGGGAGAGCCAGGCCCCTTGGCACTGCATTTGTAACAAAGCCATCCTCGGGGCACAGTTGGAACAGAGGCTCATTGCATTTCAAACAGGGAAACTCAGCAGTCATAAGGCCCTGCAGTCAACCACACTGCAAAAAAAAGCCAGAAAACAGTAATTTCTCCAGCAGAGAATTAAAAGTGACCTAATTTCAGACTTGGGCTCTGCGTGCCCAAGTGGAGACCCTATTTGCCAAGTCTCGGCCCACAGTTAATTCACTTTCATTTTATTTTTCCTTACTCCTGGATTGAATTATTGTCACCTTCCTGAAAAGCTGCGTGTGTAATGGAAAAGCTGACACTGGCCAAAGTGGACTCTAGCAGCCCAAATGAGGCTCCTATTATCGCCCTATTACATGAGGAACAGGCTTCTCTTTGCCCTTCATTCTTCACCTACTAACTATGAAAACCTAATCAAGCCACTTTGTTTTAACGGCAGCTGTTCTGCCCCTTGACCTGTCCTGCACGCCCCCTAACCCCTCTCCAGGAGCAGACAGATGAGTTCCATTTGGAGTTGATGTTATTGTGTATGAAAATCACAGTCAGGGGCAATGAGATTTTTTCTTTGTGTTGATGGGACAGGAAGCATTAGGAACTGCTCCCTTAAAGTCCAAAACAGAACACCTGGCTCATGGGCAGCCTATGAGACCATCTTATCTCACACTGAGAACAAAGGACCTCAGCTTTGCATTATGCTTCCTGCTGAAGGCTTTTAAGACCCCTCCTGATGTTTTCATATGCATTTTCAGTGTGTTAAAAATATATCCAAGGAAATGATTTTAATAGTGGGTGTTTCCTGGCCTGTGTCACACACAACGTACACTTCCAATTACGACCACTTATCCCTCCCTCCACCGTGCCCTGAAGCAAGGCCCATTTGTGAAATCTAATTATACCTGCTTCTTTCCTTAAAATGAAGAACATTTTTAGATCTTTCACCAGGCACAATCCTCCTGTTTGGAAGATTTTTGTTTGATGGTTGGGTTATTTTTCCCCCTATGGGAGGGGGATTATTTTTATTATTTTTCTGAGAGCCCCAAAATGATTGGAGGCCTGGTATTTATTTATTTTAACACCAATTTTCACAGGACACTGTTTAGGAGCCAGTGCAGACTCCCTTTCGTGAAGCCCTTTCCTTGGGTTCTGAAAGCTCCTTGGCTTCTGATTCTCATTACTTTTTTTGCTGGCAAGGGTGATCTCTCCTCTCCTTGCAGGGCTGAGAGTTCATGGCTGTTTCTAACCCAGAATTCGCAGAAATAGAAACATACACTCCTTGAGGTCATCGTTCTCTCCCATTTGCAGCTGCTCACGTGTCACAGGGCAAAACGGAAGGTGGTTCCAGGCCCCCGTGTGGTCCCTGCCATTGCCGCTGGCACAAAAAGCACATTTATTGTTTTAAGCCGCTTTGCTAAGATGGAGCTACCCTTGGGCTAGTGTTTGTGTCGAATCTCAAGCAGTCAGTGAAGGCAGAAATGAGGCAAATAAAATGCACATTGATTATGGGAAACTTCCATTTCCTTGGCTTGGTTTACTGGAGAATTGGTCCATGGAAGATGCTGTTGCCATTTGCACCAAGTCAGAGCGGCTGTCTGTCAAGGGAGGCTAGCGCTCTTTGTATTTGTATTCTTACCTAGCCCGCATGTGTAATGATGTCTCTTCTCCATTTCTCATCCAGACCTTTTTCCCTGTCTGCTTTCAATGCTAATGCCTCCCTGTCCTGATTTTCAAATTAAATATTGTACTTAAAATATTAACACTCCTTGCTCTTTGATTCTTTGTTTATTCATCTTATGCAAAACGCAACAGTGAGCCCTCCATCTGTATTAAATGCTACTGTATGGGCAGATTCAATGACTTCTTAATGACTGTTCCATGATATGGAGAGCTGGGGCTTTATAAAATCATGAAATTCTTATTCAAAAATGCTCTGCTGGTACTACCCTGTAGGTAGTAGGAAAAATGAAATATGTCTATCTTTTCAAAGAGAAAATGACTTGCTTTGTGAAGACCATTGTAGAGATAACTAAGTATTGAAACTAGGCCAAGTTACTTCAGTCTCCAAGGAGTTAGATCATGTCTTGAAGTATCTGGGTATGTAAATTTTTGTAACAGTTTTTGGAAGTTAGAACCACATCCCATAAAGTTATATAGCTCAATGAATTATCAATCACCAACTGTATGGTCAACAAATAGTATATTTTTAAGGTGCCTTGTTCCTGTCTCTGACCCATATTCTATTGGGTTGTTTCTGCTTTTTGTATGGTTTATAGATGGTGTTTCTATACATTCTTATAAGCCCTAGATATGAGTCCTCTGTCTATTGTGTGTGTTAATAAAAGCCCACTTTGGGAGCTGCATTTTCACTCTTGTAATAGTGTCTTTTGATGAATTGAAGTTCTTCATTTTATTGCAGTCCAATTTATCAAACTCTTCCACGGGGGTTAGTGGGATATTTTTTTCTATTCTATTTTCAAAACCTCTCCCTATCCCCATGTCATGAAGATAGTCTCCACTATTACTTCCTAGAAGATTTACTGCTTGTCCTTTGCAGTTAACTGTACGTGTACCCAGAAATTTATCTTGGTGTTAGTGTGAGAGTTACAGGATGTCCCTAGATTATTCGTGGAAGCACTTGGCATGGCTAGGTTATCTTTCATAAAGACCTTTCTGGCTGCGATACAGAAGATGGACAGGATTTGAAGCAGGGAGAACATTTTGAATATTCTGCCTCAACAGTTAAGGTGAGACATGGTTGAGGCTGGGAATTGGGTGGTGGCAGTGCAAATGGAGAGTGGTGGCTGGATTTGAGATATGTTTCAGAAGTTGAGCCTTCAGATTTTACAGGTGGGGGAAGAGAAGAAGCGAAATTAAGGATGCCTCCTTGGCTCTTGAATTAAGCAACTGAGTGAGTGATGGTATTATTAATCATGATTGAACAGACCAAAAAGAGAAAAAGATTTGTAGGGCAAACTGAAGAATTACGTTTCATTCAGGTGAAGTTTGAGATGACTCACTAAGTGGGAATGAATGAATGAAAGAGTGAATCATTGGACTTGTCCATGATAAATTAGCAAGTCATTGGTAGAACTCAAGTTCGCAGGTGTTTAACTCTTTTTAACTCCATTTTTTTTAACTCTTGTTTAACTCTTGTTAACTCTTGTTTAAACTCTTGTTTAAACAAGTTAAACTCTTGTTTAACTCTTGTTAACTCCATTATAGCAACATAATCCAGAGCATATTCCATTGAATCTAGTTCCAAAGTATTGCAGAAAAACAAAGTAATGATCCTCTGGTCACGTATTTTATTATTAACTCCCTTGACAATTTAATATATATATTACTTAAGTCTCTGAGAAATTCTGCAAGAAGAAAAAATACTTCTTTGGCTTTATTTAACCCAGTATTTCTCAAATGTATTTTTCCATAAAAGCATTTTTAGAGGAGACCTTTAAGATGTCCCCAAATAGTATTAATGCTCTATGGAATAATCTTTAGGAAAAGTTTTTCGTTAATCTGCTACCACGTTAACACACACATACATGCACACACACACACACATGCATACACACACACACATGCTGGAGACTATGGCCTTACTGCAACACTCAAAAAATATATAAGCAATAAACATCATTGTTGTTCAAGTTTGTCTGTTTCTGCAGTCTTGCACAGGTGGTAAAATGTCTTTTAACTGCCCTTTCTCAAGGGCAGTTCCCCTTGGACAGTGTCATAATAATTGAAATTTAAGATTTTATGGAGTTGTAATTAAATTGTCCCCTTTGAACCTTTGTTGACTGAAACTGCATATTAACCACATCCCATTTAGACAGGAGTAGCAAGAAATATTCTGAACAGCAACTGCTACAAGATAACATAACAAGCTTTGACAGCTTCCTAATTACCTGACTACCCAGTAGTTAAGAACACTTTAATACTGTAGCAGTTCTCTTCTTTGCACATAAGTCAAAAGGTATATCTAATTTGCTATTTAATTGATATCTATATTGCTGCTTTAAAAAGAAATTATGTTTCCCCAGTATGTTTAACCATTAATTTGTAACCTTTGATCTGCATGCGAGAAATAATTATAAAAAGAAATTACTTGTTATCAACCACGATGATGTCAATAACAGATATATCTAAAAACTGCAACTCAAAATGTATTGAATCCTTTTTTTAAGCAAACTCTCCCTTTTCCTCCAGATCTAGCCCACTTTCTCTTTAACAGCTATGTATTGCAAGATTTTTCACCCTGATAAGGTGTATTTTTCTCATGTGTAGAATGGGGAAAATAATAATCTGAAGGTCATCATGAACATTAAATAAAAATGATGCATGTAAAAATATTAGAACAGAATCTGGCCCATATAAAACATTCAAGGAATGTTAGTTTTGTCTTTCTCAATTATAAAGACTTTTGGATGTGACCACAATATGAGTCAAGAAATATTTGTTCAATGGAAATAATATTAAACTCACCTTGAAGTTTCCCCTTATTACATTAGTAAACTAAGAGATATTTAAGAGTCATGGAGATGTTATCTAGCCTTAGACACAATTGACAATGTAACTGTGAACAAATTAGTGGATCTAAAAGACACTTTTGAGAACAATGTCAGGGCTTCCGTGTATAGAGTACTTTTTACTTGCCTAGTGCTGTGCTAAGCCCTTAATAGGCATGATCTAAGTTAAAACCACAAGAGCCCTATGAGGTGGGTAGTAACACCAATCCCATTTCACAGTAGCAGCAACAAGAAAAACAAAATTTGGGCTAGAGACTCCAAGTAATGTGCCCAGGACCACAGGGCTAGTAAGTGGTGGAGGTAGATTTTGACCTCAGTCTGTCAGCCCAAGAACCCCATATTCTTAACCCCTCAAGTACTACTAGTGAAAGAAACTTGTGAAAACAAGTCATTGTAGAAAAGGAGTGGAAGCAGAGAAGGATCTATACATTAAAGTAATGCAGATTGAAATAACATGTCCATTCCCCACAGAAATAATTTGGGTCATGGTTAAAGAATTTTTAAACTATTATAAACCAGAATGATATTTATAACCTTAAAACCACAAATCCCACTGGACTTAATATTTCCTTTCAAATAAACACATGTTTATTTAGAGAATTCTGGGTCAGCTGCCGTACAAGGAGTAACAGAAATAAAATGCATTGTCCTGCCTGTAAAAAACTAATAGTCTAGTGGGGAGAAAACACAGTGCCAGGCATATATTATTATATCTATAAACATATGGGAGGTAGCTGCATGAATGTGGTCATTTTAAACCAACACAGAAAAGACTGTGACTACACGTAAGATATGAGGTAAGGAAACCCTTTTTGAGGGACGTGAACAAGGAGAATTTGGGTATTTGCAAAAGGTGTTTCAGAAGACACTGCTCTTCATCTGGATGAGATTAGAATAGGTGCATTGATTGGACAGTTTAGCCACAACTGTACGCAGGAGGATGTGTCTGGTATGTACTTATCATGTATTCCATGGAAGCTCAAGGTAGTGAGCCTGCCTGGAGGTAAATTCACTAGGAAGTGAGAGAAAAAGTGAAGTTTCTAGGACAGGGAGTTTATACTTGATGGAAAACAAGCTCTTCAAGATTTTTTTTAAGTTGCATGATACCCTTGGTTTATAACTTTGTAAGGATTCTAACAATGATTTCAGCAAAAGGTCAGAGAAATCTACCCTTCAAAATTTTTAGAACCTTATTTTTATGTTTCTGCAAATACGGTTTCAATTTTCAGTCATGTCATATAAACTCTCATTACCATTTTCTCCCCCAGCCCAAATCAAAGTAGGCATCAGTAGTTTTTTCAATAAAAGTTACATCAAATGCTGTATATTCTAAATATCCATACTTAGACTACATTTAGTTGACTTCTGTATATATTGTTAGTAGCCGTGTGCAGTTCTTCAGTCTTGCCTACCTAGAGACTGAAAGAAGGACCAGACATCATCTGTCTATATTTCCCACATCATCTTCTCCATGGCTCTTCTTCTTGGTCTTTTGCTCATTTACCATACTTCTTCCCAAGAATGTTTCAAAACTTTTGAGGTTCTCATATACATGTAGTTTAAGTTTCATGTGTTTTCATCATCTTCTGCTTCTCTCTTCTTTTCCATTTTGTGAGAGGTCCTAGGAAAAAGTAATCACTTCCCCATTCTTATCCACTGCTTACAATAAGAGGTCATTCATTGATTACTTCTCTTCCACTCCTTCATGAATTCCAAAAAGCTACATATTCAATTTTGTACCTTCTTTAAACCGTTAGTATAAAAGGATGACTTTCTTTTCCTAAATGCCTTAGGTTTGTACTAACACCTGGAAGCTGATAGCTAAAAAAGTTCACTGGAATATTCACTTCTCTGTAGACCAAAGGTGCTTAACCCTTCCTAGTCAATGAGGTGCTGTAATAATGTAATGAAAGTTATAGGTCCTCTCCCTAGGGAAAGATATGTTGTCAAAATGTCAGATGGACAAGGGCTAAAACCTTCCCCTTGCCTCCTTCTCGGTATGTGATCGTGGGCTCACTATCCCCTCCTAGTCTTCTGGTTAAAATTAGCATCTCTATAGTTGGGTTTCCATAAGGATTAAATAAGATAGTGCATATAACAGGGCATAGCTTGTTACCTGGCATAGAGCTTAATTGTTGTTTGCTATTATTCTTTTCATAAAGCATTCATATTTAGTGTCTCAGGCTTTTCTGTGGGAATGGAATCCAGGAAAAAGAAGCTGATCCTTTGAGACCTTTTGGGGGAATCTAAAGAGTAATTTTCAGGTCGAGAACTGTGGTTGGAAAAGCCCTTTTCATTTCATTTCCAGGCCAATCAGTGGGTGCTCCCTGCAGCCCTCTTATGAAAAAGGTCAGGCGAGAAAAACAAACCTTGTCTGAAAACACAGAGAAGCAGAACTTGATTAAAACGCAGAGAATGTCTCTGCAACACCATCGATTAAGATTTAGGATTTTTTGCTCATTTGCCATGAAATACATTCAGAGGAACATTACCAAAATATCCTCTCAGCAGTTAAGAAAATCACTTCTCGCTTGATTCCTGCTTGGGTCTTCCCTTACCTCAAGGAATACATTAGAATATTTGTAATTGTCTAAGTATGCAGTAAACAACAAAAATTCAAATTTTAATATTCTATACACAATTCTCCCAGGGGTCAAGGAATTGATAGGACAGTGTAATTCAGAGTAACATTACCCAAGATAAGTAAAAGGCAAGGCAAATACATAATTTTTCTATTTGGATCACCTGCCCTTGTAACTTTTTCTTTGAGTTCATATGAGATCCATGTTTGTTGTTCCTATCTACAGCCTTTTAAAGCATGTGACATGTCTCCCCATGTGTATATCTTTTTGAATTTGTTTTAACCTCTCTGGAGAATTATTGCCTTTTCAGTTGAATTGCTCCCTAGAGACCCCTGAATGGATTTCTGTCACATGTACCTTGAAATCTCTATTTAGACCACATAATCCCAAACATTGCTTGGGAATTTGATGAAAATCCACCTAGATGTTTCCATGCTAAGCAGCTACAGAAAGATAGAATCAACTTTATGTATTCATATTATCTTTGTAAAGAGTACAGGGTAAAAAGTGATTTTTGAGGGCTCAGAAAGACACCTACACAAAAATATCTCCTGCAATGGCTCTCCGCCAGCTTGCTTTTAAGTCGCTACTGAACTGAATTGTCCACGTGGAAGCACTTTCTGCCTCAACACACACGTTGCCCACCTGTGTGCTTTTATATTAATATACTCAAAATTATTGTGTGCTCACTGTCTTGGTTCAGGCTGCTCTAACCAAATATCATAAACTGGGTGGCTTAAGCAACACATTTATTTCTCACAGTTTTGGAGGCTGGAAGTCTGAGGTCAGGATGCCACCAGGATCAGGTTCCTGGTGAAGGCCTTCCTTCTGGTGTGGAGAAGGCTGTCTTCTCATTGTATCCTTACATGGTGGAGAGCACGAGAGCAGTCATCCCTCTGTCTCTCCTTAAAAGGGCACTAATCCTGTTAGTGAAGGATCTGCCCTCATGACCTAATCACCTCCCAAAGACCCCCACCTCTAAATACCATCACAGTGGGGATATAGGCTTCAACGTATGAATTTTGAGGGGACACATTCAGTCCACAGCACTTAACCATGTGCAGACACTGTGCTAGGTGCTCAGGGTACATGGCGAACAGACAGACATGGCTGCTGCCCTTAGGGAGCTTGCTATCGGTGGGAGACCTGTTCATCAAATAACCAAATGGAAAAATGCAACTGTAATAAGTGACATAAAAAGGTAGAGCAAACAGTGATATTGGAGGATTTAGGGAGGAAACTGGAGAGGAGGCTTAACTGGAGAGGTCAGGGAGGCTTCGGTGATTGAGACCCAAAGTATGAGAAAATGCTAACTAGGTCATAGGAGAGAGAAGGAGGGTGGACCTCGTAGGTACATGGAACAGCATGTACGGAAGCTCTGAGGTAGAGTGGGGCATAATGGCACAAAGAAGTCAACGAAAGCCCCTGTAGCTTGAGCTTAGACAGCAAGCAAGAGTATGACACAGGATGACACAGAAGGGGTAGGCAGGGACCAGACTCTGCAGGACTTAGTAGGCTCTGTCTCAAATGTTGATTTTTAAGTCTTTATCAAAATCTAATCTGATCTTCATTCTAATAAGGCATTCCTTTTCATTAACTAAGGTTGTTGGAACTACTTAAACATCACTTGTCTATCTTCAGTTTTTTAAGCAAGCCATGAATTAATGTAGAATCTTCTCCTTAGGTTTTCAGAGTAGTCGCTCTCAATTCAGGATCTTCAGTCTGGTGAAATTTACAACAAATTAGATGATAAGACCTCCTCTCCCGACTCCTCGAGTTTCTGATTCCATAGATCTTGGGTGGGACACAGACTTCTTTATCATTTAAACCTTCTACTAGTGCTTCTGATGGGCAATAAAGTCTGGAAACTATTGCATTAGAAATTCAGTTTTGTGTATTACCATTTTATTTATAGATAATATCAACTTCAGTAGAATAGATAATATTAACTGCTGCTTTGGGAAATTACCAAATGAAGAAGTTGTTTACAACAAGATCTTCCTCTCCCGATATCACTGGGCTTTGTGATATTTTATTTTTTGAAGTTCCTGGGGTCTTCTCTATTAAGAATACGTCTGCATGCTTATATCTCTTCTTTTGCTTTCCTCCTTTCAAAATTTTGATTCTTTATAAGTTGGCATTTCTATTTACTTTGAAACAATTAATCATTACAGCAAGCTCAGTGAGTCTAGCATTTTCAGATAGTGCTATTTTTATCTTGTTTCTCATTCAATAAGAACTTGCTATAATTCAAATACTTTCTTGCAAGCAATATTACTTATTTTTTCTGAACACTTCAGAAATAAGACAAAGATGTTTCCTCTCAAACTAAATTAATTCACTGGACCTGGAGACTTTTTTCCCCTGTCCTTATCTGTTCATCCTTTTACACCTGTTAGGTAGACTGAGGTGTCTGCACTTGGTGTAACCTTCCCAGAGAGACTGTGTCCACAGTTCTTGATAAGCAAAGAGTGAGCCAGTAACATGAGTATCTTGGCAGCAGCCAGAGTTGGACACCAGTTGTAAAAAGAGCCACTTAGATGCTTCTTGAAAGAATTTCAAATAGGGATCCAACATATCAAATTACTTCGTTTGGACTACTTGAAGTGAGAGGCCATACAGATTTGGGGCTGCAGGGGCTATCAACAGCCATGGACAGGTGGTCGTGTTTGTATGTGTGGAGAAGCTGTTGGGAGAGGGGAAGTCAAGGGCATGGAATGAAATGGAAAGGAAATTGAAATGAAAATGACAGGGAGGGACAGAAAGGAAGAAATTGAAGGTGATTGCAGCAGTGATAGATATCTTGGAGCTGAGGTAGTGGAATGGATAGAGAAAGAGACAGAAACACAGGAAGGGAGAAAAACTGAGAAGAAAAAGGGAGATTGAAAGAAGACAGATGAAATAATGTGACAGACAGATACAGGGAGGGAGAAATAATCATCAAAAGAAGTGGAAAAGAGTGAGGGAGACCTACAGAAAGATGGGAATAAAGAGCAGTTGATTTTACTCTGAAGAGTTTTATCCCATCATGAGTCCATCCAGCTTTCTTTCCTGCTGGATGGATTGGATTGTAGTTAGACCCCCCTTTTTCTTCCAAATGTTATCTATTATTTCTCTTTTTTCCTTATCTATCTCACTAGAAGTCATCTGTTTTATTTATTTTTTGAATACTGCTAATTCCTTGCAGTTCCAATCTAACACTGTAACTTTTGGTTTTTGAACTTTCTGTTTTAAAATAATTTTAGACTCATATAACTGCAAAAATAGGACACAGATTCATGTAACCATCACCAAAATCTGTCACATCTTTTTTAAAGATAATAGATCTACATGGTTAAAAAACCAAAGTAAGATAATATTAAAAGATATTCAGTGAAACGTTTAAATCCCCCCTTTCGTCTTGTTCCCTGCCGTAATGATCACTTTTACTATT
The DNA here is from genome assembly GCF_949774975.1 of Lagenorhynchus albirostris. NCBI lineage: Eukaryota > Metazoa > Chordata > Mammalia > Artiodactyla > Delphinidae > Lagenorhynchus > Lagenorhynchus albirostris. The sequence continues at coordinate 22,111,675 of NC_083104.1, read as the reverse complement.
CTCTTTTGTTTTCCTTCCACTCATTCGTTCGAAAATACAAGCAAAATAATGTGTATTTTTATTTTTACCCTCCTTATAGCAAAGCTCACTTATATAAACTATTCTCCTCACTGTTTTAACTTAATACATGTTGGAGATCATTTCATACTTTCACACAAAGGGTTCCTCATTTGTTTATAGGTGCACATTATCGTGTTGTACATACACTGCACCTTGATTTACTTAAGCAGACTTTGAGTGGCCTTTTATACTAGAAAACCAAGATGCAATATATCTCACAAAGCAAGAGCTTCAGGAAAGCTCAAGAGAAGTTGTCCAAATGTGCCCAGTAAACTGGGGCAACTCTATCAGATGGAGAGGAGCAAAGTGGTAACCTGGCTGGGCGCAGAAAAAGTAAGGCAGAATTAAAGGCAGGAGCACACCTCTGCACTGAAAAGCTGATTATTTTAATCAAAGAGAACATCACCTGAACTATTTAAAATAATGGGGTCATAACTGAGTTAAAAATTGGCATTGCAGACTCAGCCAGCACTTTGAAAATTGCCAGAAGTCTGTCAGATGACTGACAGTTGGTGCTTACATGGGAAAGCAAGAAAGAATATTACTTAACTGTCTAACCCAAGTTGAAAAAGAGATATGTGTTTCTGAAAGATAGGATGAACTAAATGTACATATTTTAGAGAGAGACTTTTGGTTCGTTGATTCAGCTTTGTATTCTCTGTTCATCTTATCCTAGTTCATTTTTTGGTTAATTATTCATTTTAATTGTATTATCTTACCTTTGTGATAAACAGAAGCCCTTCAGGATTTATTCTATAACGTCTGCTGAGTGTATATGCATATAGTTAAGAGAAAGCTAAATCCATTTAAAATACCTTCAGTGATCACTACCAAAGATCCGATGTTTTCCTTTACCCTAACTGAACGGAAGAGATAAATGTTCTTATTTGCAGTTTGAAAGGCCAAGGTAATATTACATTAAACCTCAACTCATTAATAAAAGACTAGAGTAAGAGAGGTGTTCATTATCAGGCCAGCCCAGTGATCTTTTACTGCTTTAGAGATTCCGAGAGTTCCCTAGAAAAGCAGGTAAAGTCAGTGAATCTTTGTGAGCATCTCTTATTTGTCAGGCACTGTACACATGTCCAAGAGGGAATCTGTTATTCAAAGAATCCCCTGGCCCCTCCCACCAAAATGTAACATGACCTCTTCATGCAGAGCTGTTATTTCGAAATAACAGCTAACTACTCTGAAAAAATGAATGGAGTTTACATGCTGGTAGGTGACAATGGAATTGAGGCTTCCCAGCCACTTATATATCATCTTTAAAAGATTTTCTTCTTAGTCTCTGATTTTTGGTTTTTTTTTTTTTGAATCTCTGTTCTCTTATTCATTCGTTCGCCTATCATTTACTCCCGCAAATGAAAATGAAAGTTCCAAGACACCTAAGTCCATTCCAGTCTTGTTCACTATTATACCCCTCACATGTAGTACAAAGCCTGGCACATAAAGATACTCAGTAAATCCTTTTGAGTTAATGGGATGGAGGCGGCAGTCTAGCCTACAGGAAAGACCTCCATTCAGGGAGACCTGAATTCCCGTTCCCTCTTTGACATTGGCTAACTGTACAAACCAGCAAGGAAAATAATCTCTAAGCTTCAGTTTCTGCATTTGTAAAATAAGACAAATGATTCAGGGTCAAAATATACAGGTTCTAGAGCCAGAATACCCAAGTTCTTTCATAGCTCTACTACCTACTAGTTATGTATGAGCTTGGGCAAGCTACTTAAAACTCTGCACCTCTGGTGTTTCATTTTTTTCAATGGTAGAAAATATGAATAATCTGCCTCATAAGATTTTTGGAGGGCTACATATTCCCCTACAATACGTAGCAAGGTACCGGGTACATAGTAAATGCTCAATAAATGTGAGCCACTCCTGTCATCAGCATTATTATGAGAATCAAATGAAATATAGTGGAAGTACTTTCACTGTATAAATCACTACACAGGTATGTATTTCCTTATTATTATACTACCCCTCTCAAGGGCACACATTTGTCTTCTAGCACCAGGTTTCTAGAACCACAGTGCTTTTAACAAACTCATAGATATAATGAAGATCCTTCTAAATACTGATGTGCTGATGGTATGAGATTTTGGGAAAGGTGGCTTTTGATCAACCCTAAGGTAATACTTGAAAGTGAGTCATTTACACTGTCAAAAGAGGGTACAGAAAAAAATGCCTTTTGATCCAACTCTTATGGTTATAGAGACTCGTAAGAAGAATTCAAAATATGTCCCAAAGAGGCAAAGTTCTTATAGGAAGCCACAGGTTTGATGACATTCATTAAAAAGCAGTTAAAAAACCGCAGTCCTTCCCCTTAATAAAATATTTTTAAGAAAAAAATAAAAGCTTTTTATTTTCTTGTGTTACCATGGAAATACACCCACTAGAATTTCAAATATTACGGCTGTACCCGCAATATAGTGCTTGCTTGACAAAGGTAGGCATTACATTAGTGGAAAATTGAAGTGTATGGTAATAGTTTTACACACAAAGAGTAAGGCAGAGCTATTTCAAAATGATAGAAATCTGAATTTGGATATTTAAATAGGGCAATATAAAGATGTCTACAACCATGTGGAAGCATTCTAACCATATTTTCATCCTGTCTCATATTAAAGCAGAAATATTCAATAGCTGTGTGATTTAAATGATATATGCCTAACATGAGCATATGTAAAGCAGACGGTTGCATTGAGAATAAACTATCCAAAATCCAAATGCTGTTAGTGCTTTATTTGTAAAAGCCCACGTCAATACAAGCAAATATCTAACCACAGTGGAAATAGTGAAAAACCTTTTTGAGGTTTTGTTTATATTTGAGCTGAGCTAAAAGATCTTCCTGGTTATCATTGTATGCATTATGATAACTTTTTCAGTCTGTAACTCTTTTCTAAATAATATGAACAGGGGGTGGGATTTAGATCTGCAGCATGTCCCTCTACATGTTTGTATGTCCATGAAGTTTGAAGATAATGCTTTATTTCCTGGAGTTGTAGTAATAACAGAGTGATAACCATTCCTGCAGTGTCTAGGAAGTCAGATAAATCTTGTGTAACACTGTCACAGTTTATTCTTTTCAAACAACCACTGAAATATAATAGAAAAATACTTAATTACCTAAAGAAGTTGAAGAGAGACTTGGCAAGGTCACAGTTTTAAAAGGGAGAACCAAGAAAATAAAATTCCTTTTGATGCTAATGAATTACTTGGTCAATCTATAAAAGGAAGTAAAAGTGATATTACTGGGGGAAAAGTTTGCTGAGGAAGGTTTATTTGGTTGCTTGGGTATTTTCATTTGTTTTCTGTGTTTTGGCTGTCCAGGCAAAAAGCCACCGGAGTAGACCATGTAGCATAGTAGCTAATCTCTATCAGGATGTCTCCATTTTACTTCTCCTCATGCAAACAAGCAAAAATAGAATATGAAACACTCTTTATTAGTTCCCTAGGACTACCATAAACTGGGTGGCTTAGCACATCAGAAATTCATTCTCTCACATTTCTGAAGGCTAGAAATCGGAAATCATTGTATCAGCAAGGATATGCTCCCTCTGAGATTCTGGATAAAACTCTTTCTTGTGTCTTTCTAGCTTTTAGTTGTGGCCATCAACTGTTGGCATCCCTTGGCTTGCAGTTGCATAACTCCAATCTCTGCTTCTGTCACACTGGTGTTTTACCTGTGTGTCTCTTTCTTCTTGTGTTCTCCTCTTTTTATAAGGACACTAGTCATATTGGATTAGACCCCTCCCTAATGACCTCATCTTAACTTGATGACATCTGCAAAGACCCTATTTATAAGTAAAGTCACATTGACAGGTGCCAGAGGTGAAGACTTCCACATATCGTTTTTTTGTGGGGGGAGAGGGTGCTGGCAGGTGGGAGAGTTGTCACAGTTCAACCTATAACAAAGGCTTAGGGAAAAGGAAAATTCCTAAATGTCTGAAGTTGTTCTGGCAGATGAAGTAGAAACTAGAAAACTTCAGATTTCAGGAGTAAATCCAACTGTTGGGAAATCACAAGGAGTAGTTAAATGATACCTGATAATTGTCTAGTCAGAGACTTCATGACTTGTTACCTACATGTTGCAGTTTTTTAAACTACATTGTACCTCATTTTCACTGGATAGGTTTTTTTTTCCAGTGGGCTTAGTGCCTAAAGGGAAATAACAAGTAACTCTTTGACTTGACCTTGCAAAAAAATGTAATTAAATGACAGTAATTATCAGGCTGCTATTAACTTTGACACATCCAAGACTTGCATACCACCCAAGTTTGCCTGAGTCTAATTTTCAGACTTGAAGAAACACACTTTTTGAACTCACATATATAGTTGTGTGTGTGTGTTTAAATCTACATGCTGTCAAAAATATTTTTTGACTGAACAGTTTAAACTTGGTCTCATACAAATTAATTACTTTTCCCCAGTGGATAGATCCAGATCTCACAGGAGATGCAGCTAGCCTCTGGAACCATATTATGTGAAAACATGTCCAAACAATAGAGTTATTTTTCTCTAGTATTTGAGCCATATTGCAGGCTCCTGTGGACCTGGCTACCCAAGACAGCCACTGTACCTCCTGGGTTGCTATCCTTGGTGCTGAATCTTCACTGTACAAGAAGGGACCTTTCTCTAGAGTTTCCCCATTCCAGCACCTGCCTCACCTCAAGCCTCCCCATGAGACCAATTATGGATTAATTTGCATATTTTCAACCACTTTGTGCCAAATATTTGCACATCCTCTTCTGTAAATATTTGGTGACATTTCAAGGCAGCATTATGTAGTGGTTAAGGACAAAATCTTGGGAGCCAGCAAGGACTGGTCAAATGCCAGCTCTGCCATATGATGTTTGAAAGCCATTTAATTTATAAGGGCTTCTGTGTCTTTATTTGTAAAATGCTAATAATAATAGTATAATTGGAATAATGTGTGTTACAAGTTTAATAGATCACCCAGCACATAGCAATGTGTCTAATCAGTATTGCTAACTTTAGCTAAGATTTCTCCTCCCACATTTTCCAAGACCAAAGTCCATTTTTAATACAATGATAAAACAAATTTCTTAAATATTTATATTTGCCACATTATTCAAAAGTTGGGAATTATTTGGTTTAGCTTAAGGAAGAAAGTTTGGCAAATCTTGGAATGTAAAATAAGAAAGTAGATGGACAGTTGGAATAATTTTTCTAATATCCCAGTGCCAATCTAGAGTGATCTTGCATGTAAGTTAATCTCCAGGTATATAAATAGAGAATAGCTACAAATTCTACAGTTTCAGCAGTATGATGTTTAGATCAGTGACATCTACTGCATTCAACAGTAACATCAAATGGTACATGTGAATAATACGGTATTTTAATTTTCTCAAGTTTACTGGATGTATGGCTTCATCCATTTCCCATTTGTGGGTTTCATTGGAAATGTGCCTTCACTTTGCCTTGAAACAATTTTTGTTTCTTATCTGTTTTATCTGATTGTTACTTTGTTTTACTATTCAAGGCAAAACATTTGAAAGGACTGGAGATTTGAAGAATACTCCAGACTCCTTTCTTGATGTAGCATATTAGTTTCATCTGGAGAGTTTAAGCATTCATGAGAGGGTGGCTTTCACTAGGACTGGAAAGACATAATAAGGGTATGAACTCCATGTGAGACGGTGGGCCTGAGCTCAGAGTTAGAAATATGCAAGGATGCATAAGAAATGGCTAATCATTGCACCACAGACTCATAATTGCCCTTGTTACTTCACTGGTTTCTAACATGACTATTTTAGTCTTTTAAATGTTCCAAAATAATTATCTACTTTAAAAAGAAAATGCTAATTTTTAATATTGCTAAATGTTGAATGAACATATATATAATCATTCCCCAAAATACAAAATATAGTAATAATTTGGGTGATATGAATGGAAATTTCACTTCCTAATTTGAAAATGAGCTGTAAAATAATGGAACATTCAGATACTCAAAACCTAGGATTTACAAACCAATAAGATTATGTGAATTCAGAGCCTCCATGAAGGCTTCGCAGGTAAGGTGATCATCTCGCATATACTGCTTGATATCTAAATTCCACCCTCTCTGTTGCATTCTGTCTTCATTAAAATGCTGCCACCTCTCAAGTGGTCATACTCTGAGTTACTGGTCTTTTATTATTTTTTTTTAAAGATGTGCTTACATTCATTTTGTAATAAAAAAGAAATATTTTTTCTCCTTTTGTTTTTTCCCTGTACTCCCTCCTACCTTTCCTAGTGAATCTGCCATCTGCTGTGCAAACCCTCTAAAATGGATAGTGTAGTAAGTTGACGCCTTTATACCAACATAGAAAAGAAAAGCTTCTCATTTGCCAGTTGGTTCATAAAACCCCATGATATACTCTCCCTTCAACAGTGATGTGGTTATTTCCATCATCCCCCGCATTGGCACGGGAGCTGGTCACTCCCACGCAGGAGAAAAAGTACTGTTAGAAACTATAGTAAGTTGCCTGAACCATCATACACACACACACACACACACACAAACACCTCCGAAACTACAAGGTGGTTGAAAAGCATTGATTGTACTAAAATGAAATCCAAATTTAGTACCCTAGCCTACATGCCTCAATGATCTTCCTGCCTACAGCTCTAATCTTTATCACCTTGCTTCCTCAGTATGGTAACTGCCACACCAGTTTGTTCCTGTTCCTAGAACGCCAAGACTGCTTCAGAGCCCTCGACCTTGATCTGGAATACTCTTATCATAAACCTTCACATAGTTAGTTCTTCCACATCATTTACATCTAAATAAGCTCAAAAGTCTTCACAATTAAAGGTACTCCTTACACCAGACACTCTAAATCCCACAATATTGTTTTGTTTTTGTTTTTGTTTTGTTTTGTTTTGTTTTTGCGATACACGGGCCTCTCACTGTTGTGGCCTCTCCCGTTGCGGAGCACAAGCTCCGGATGCGCAGGCTCAGTGGCCATGGGCCATGGGCCCAGCCGCTCCGCGGCATGTGGGATCTTCCCGGACCGGGGCATGAACCCGTATCCCCTGCATCGGCAGGCGGACTCTCAACCACTGCGCCACCAGGGAAGCCCCACAATATTGTTTTATTGTCTTTATAGTGCTTATCACTCTTTGAAGTTTTGTTAGTTTGCTTTCTTATTCATTTTTACCCACTCTAACATAAGCTCTGTGAAAGTGGAAAATTTGCCTGTCTGTTCTGTTCACCACTGTATCCTCAGTCTAGAATGTACCAGGCATATAGTTAATGCTCAAGGAATATTTGTCAAATACAGTAATGAATTTATTCTTCAATAGTAACAATCATATTATGTACAAATACACTAGTATCTTAAAGAGGAAAGGAAGAAGCAATAATGATTAACATTTACTGAGCACCTACTAAAACCAAGCTATTATGACTAAATTATCTCATTTTTTTTAATTTAATTTTTATTTTATCTTGGAGTATGGTTGATTTACAATATCATGTTAGTTTTAGGTGTACAGCAAAGTGGTTCAGTTATACATATATCCATTCTTTTTCAGATTCTTTTCCCATATAGGTTATGACAGTATATTGAGTAGAGTTCCCTGTGCTGTACAGTAGGTCCTTGTGTTGATTTTCTATCTTATATAGAGTAGTGTGTATATGTTCATCCCAAACTCCTAATTTATCCCTCCCCCCCACACACATTTCCCCTTTGGTAACCATAAGTTTGTTTTTGAAGTCTGTGAGTCTGTTTCTGTTTTGTAACTAAGTTCATTTTATCATTTTTTAGATTCCACACGTAAGTGATATCATATGAAATTTGTTTTTCTCAGTCTGACTTATTTCACCTAGTATGATAATCTCTAGGTCTGTCCATGTTGCTACAAATGGCATTATTTCATTCTTTTTGATTTTCACATCAACTCAGTGCCACAGCACAAATAAATAGCTTAGAGGGATTTGAACTCATGTCTGTCTTACAACAAAACCATGTCACTAAATGTGAAAAAAAACCCAAAACCCAGCATATGTAGAAAGACAAACTAACCTATCTAAGAATTTTCCCTCTAGCCACCAGAACTGGTTATTTGTACAAGAATACTCTCTGTGGAATTTGTATCATAGGGATTTTTTTTTGTTAGCAGTGGCAGAATTTTCCACTTAAATCTGCTTGAGCAAAAATATAAAATAAGATAAATAAATGCATCAGCCCAAATGCATCCAATTGAACAGATTGGAGGGATGGCTCTAAAGGAGGCTTGATCTAGTGCTCAAATTGTATCATCAGGACCCGGTTTTTCTCTCCATTTCTACACTCCATTTCCTTGGTGTTAACAAGGCAGGTGGGTAGTTCTAGCAGCTCCAGGCATTATGTATTCTCTTTTATGTCAACGGGAAGGAGGAAGTTTCCTTCCTCAGTAGTCAGGGCTGCTGCCAGCCCATATGGTACATTTGTGCAAATTAGAAAAAGTACCCCTTTCTCAAGGAAATTTCTATAGTTTGTGGATGACTTAATAATAATTATTGGAACATACATAAAACTCTCAAAATTAACACAAATCATGCTATTGAAAATAATACGGCAGAATGTGTAAATTTTTAATCACAAAAATTAAGAATCCAAAGACACTACCACATAGTAATTGGTATACACAGTTACAGATCTTCCTTTCAGAGAAGCAAAATAGGATCGTTTCAGAGGTTATCTGTACCAACAAACCATAGACTTCACCATCTCTCTAGTGATAGTGGAGACTGTTAAGTAGTTTTCATTTTGCAAAGTCATGTTCTTGGCCGTTGACCAATATTGAGTAAGTTAACTATATCCTAAATGTTCTAAAATAAAAGCATGTGGAATTTTTTTCTGGCGAATTATTATCATGACTATTTCCCTACTGTAACAAGATACATTCTAAATGTTAGAAAACGATGTGTAAGTTTAGCTTCTCATGTTCTGATGTCCTCTCATTATCACATTCCTTCCTATGTTCCTCCATCAATTTGAAATTTATATTTTGTGTTCCTGAAGTAGTTTCATGTTCATGGCAAATTTTCACATTACATCTAATCAAACAGTATCATAAACTACTATAAACTTGTATTTTAAAGGTGATGTATGTTAATGGAAAATATAGTGTAATGAGAAAAGTATTTTAAATTTTAGTTCTGAATTATAGAAGATATAATCATGGTATTCATATTTCACATGAGTTTCATATTTTCTATGCTAGAAAAGTCAATGTTAATGATAAAATATTTGACCTTTATGTGCCTTCAATTGTATATATTTTTAAAACATTACTTCATTTTTCTTCAAAGAATTTCATATTTCTTTTAGTGGTTCCAATTGCTTTATATATGCTGAATTTTGGTTGCTCATCATGTTGCTTATAACATTAGCTTTTTAAAAAATATCATACAAATTCATATTACGCAAATACATTCGTAAGTGAATAATTTTGGAAGTGTAACATTGTCTTGCATCTCAGAATCTACCTACTTTTTAAGCTCCTTGCTTAGAATCACACATTACTTTTGCTGATGCTAGGTCGGTAGTCTTTTAATTTTCGTACTGGCTTATCCTTCACAATGCAAAGCATAATGATTTACATGTACACTCTTAGAACAAATCTTACTTTCATCTGTTTGAAAATTTTCCTAATATGCTGATTTTCTTAGAACATCTTAGCACCATCTGCCCCCCAAAATTGTTGAAATAAATATATAAATGACATGCTGGAGTTAACAAAGTTATGATAAAATAAGAAAAAAAAGTCAAAGTGATGAAGATGTACCAATATAAATGGTACCCCCTCAGATCTAATGCCCTTCTTCAGTGTACAACCTGGACAAATGTATACAACTACCCTGAAAAGAAGGCAAAAAAAGCCCCAAAAGCCAATCTATTTGACCCTAGATGGCTTGACTTGGGTCACTTGCATAAATCAATCAGTCACTAGGGCTGGGGCATGGACTCTTTTGATGACCCTTGCCTCTACTCTAAGAGCCTGGGGTTAAAGTCAGTTTCAGTAGAAGCCCATGGGCTAGAGGTAGAGAGATGTTTTCCCTTTAAGAAAGGGATGTAAATATTAGCCTACAGAAATAACAAATGTGCCTTGCATGTTTGATTACAAAAACCAGGAGAAATGTAAGAAGGTATCCATTATTCAACATTAAGCAAAACCACAATTTCTACTCCATTATGTCTATGTATCCCTGCATAGGAATGATGACTCCAGTTCTTATTTATTTTCCTAGACTTTAGGGTTTTGTTGAGTTTGGTGTTTGATCATTGTTTTTCCTATGATAGCCTATGAAAGATCTTTAGGAAGAAACGACCCGGTACGTTAAACATCTAGTCCAGTTAGATAGCAGTAGTTGCCATGTGGTGAGTAGGCAAATGCACGTTTCTTCATAAAATTCAAATAGGAACAACTGTTCCTGTTGACAGAGGAGTTGATCATATATTCAGAGCTGAGTTTTATTTGGATACTTTATTCATAATGGAAATCAATATCTGCCTTCTTACAGTTACAGCAAAGTCATCCTGTCCACACATAACCATTTCTCTCACTTCCTCAGTCCCCTATATTCTGATTCTACTGCTATGAATGTTCCACAAATTAATGTCTACAGCTAATTATTGCTACGTCAAAATCACATATTATTGGATACGAAAATTTTGGCAAATTTTTCTTTTGATAGGTTTGATATTTGAAAGAGAAAGCATTACAGTACACGTAAGTGGGAGGCTGTGCACACAAACACACACACAACCACTATTTAGGATGACCACTAATCAATGAATGAGAGTCACTTTGTCACTGATATTAGTCACTTCATTTGTGAATTCATTTAGCAAATGCTCTTATATTCGAAACGTTAAAAGTTCTTTTAAAATACATGACCTATGATAAGAGAGTTCAGCCTGTCCCCTTCATCTTAGTGAAACAGGAGAAGATTTACCACAGAAAAGATCACATACTCAGGTCCATAGTTTAAAAGAGTTGGCTAAAGCTAGACTTACTCTGGTTTTTCTTAGGTCTCAGGATAATTAGACAGTGACAATGATAATTATATATATATATATATATATATATATATATCAACAGTGAATAAGATAATAAAATATAAGAAAGTCGTCAATTAGACATGAAAAAAATGTCTTTCTTCTGTGTTAAAGAGGACTTCAGTAAGTAAGAAACCATGGAATATTTTTCCCTGAAAATCATGAAAACCAGACTTTTCAGCCATTTATCTCAAAAAGTTAGTCTGCTCTTCCTGGAGGAGGATGCCAACCCACATGTATTTTGTCCGTTCCACTGAGCAATTAGATTTTATGATTTCTGATTGGAAAGTGATGAAATAGGAGAGCTGTAGAATTGTCAAATTGAATCAATTTCACAGAAAACTCTCAAAGACAAGTTTATATATAGGTTCCCAGGTTGGTGAACACGTGCTTGATTCTTTCACGTTCAGTTCTTTGTTTAGAAGGCCATCCTATCCTCTCATTGAGTTGGGAGCGGTACCAATGAGCCATCCTACTCCATGAGTTGTGTGTGGAAAGTGCATGAGCTTTGCTGGGACAGGGAACTTGGTTTTCCCTGAAACCCTTTGGAATTGAGTTCATGATGAATCCTCAAGCCTTAAACCCCTAATGACTTCTCCTGAAGAATTCACTTTATTCTCCTTATGCCAGATGTGAACAGCTCAAAAAATCAAAAACTTCACTAAACTTCCTTAAATAGTTCCACATCAAACTTTCAACTATCCTAGAATCTGACAAATCAAATCATTTTAATGAACCACAGCAAACAGCTCATGTAGAAACAGCTGTAAGTACAATATGCAAATCGTGTTTACTGGTAGCTTATGCTCCAGAGGAATAATCTTTATATGACTGCTTTATTATTTACAGTAGTTTCGAAATTTAATTTTTGTCAACATTGACAGATGCCATCCATGTTAATACTTGGACTGCTATATACGGGAAAGGCTGAATATATGCAGAAATCTCATGTTTGTGAGCTGATAATGTGGTTGACAAATGGGTTTAACAATATCCAGTCATTTCTGAGCAGGAGACGAAATTCACCTGAGGTCTATGGTAACAGTGAGGAGGACAGTCAGAGGAATATGAATGAAGAAAGAAAAAAGAGAGGGCTCTGGAGAGCAGTGCATATAATGAAAGCATGACAGAGGATGATTAATTATAATTTCAGAGCCAGATAATTCCCAGAGAATATGTGTGTACGATAAAAAGTTTCTAACCTTTCCAGTTGTAATTAAATGAGGGATTCACTAATCTAAGCTGAGTAAAGACTGCTTTGCTCCATCACCATATTAATGCACATATTGAAGTGGTTTATTTTCAATATGCTTTTTACTTTTTGACTTGTAAAGCTGACGAAACTGAACAATACCCGGGGCGTGAAGAGGAGGATTACCCCACTCGAGAGAAGGCTCTTCCTTAGAAATGATCAGAATGATTAAATAAAATCACAGGGGCTTGGAAAATTCCCCTACCCCAAAATACCTCAGAATTTACCCTCAGGTGAAAAGGAAGCAAAACTAATTCTTTACCGATACCATTTCATGTTGCTTCAGATTTAAATCTTCACTGAATAATGTGCGTATAATGTTTGGGTTTCTCGTAATGTTCTGTCTTTTCGGTTGCTAGCTTGCAATGTTCTGGACTTTTCTCTCTCCTTTTCTTGGCATTTCCTTTCGGACAAGGAAAAGCAATGGGTCTAGAAAACATATTGAAAAAACCTTATGGTTTTTATGGGGCGGTTTGAGTGCATATTACGCTCATTAAATTCCCAGTTTTTTCAACAAATATTTATTGACCATTTTGTACATGCCTGATGCTGCAGTAGGCACTAGGGGATTAATGCCTACAGTAGTCCCTGGCACATAGTAGGTCTCAGTGAATATATATGGAATGAATCAGTGAACTAGAGCTGTGTATCATTATTTGAATTTGATGGCTTGAGTTAATTACTGACTTAAAAAAGTCAATTGCTGTTTTAAGATATGGGGAAAAAGTAGAGTGAACATAGTTAATAAACATTTCACAAGTGTTTTGAGTAATGGAAAAATAGCCTTATACTTCCATTATTTTCTTTTGTATTTTTTCCGTTACAATGTGGTGGTGGCTTCTGTTTGACCCAGAGCCAAATTAACATTTGAAATAGATGGTACTAGGTAAGACAAAAAGTTAATCAAACTAAATATATATTCATTGAAGAGTTGATAATTTGTTGAAGAAGATGGCTATGAAATTGATTAATGGGGAGTTATTTGTAAAAAAAAAATGGATTCCAATGCTCTCTTTAAAAGATTGTTATTCTTGGATATAGTAGCGATGTTATGTGTTCAGAGGTCCCATCTCTCATGCCAAATCTCTGGGAATTTCAATAGCTATTCTTTCCTCTTCCCAAGTGAAATGCCATAAACTGGCGTATTAGTGAGAGTAGGTTAGATCATGCTGCATTAACAAACAACCCCTATATCTCAGACATCTGCCACAACCAAGGTTTATTTGTCAATTAGGCTGCATGTCAGCTGCAGCTTTACTCTGTCCTTTCCCTCCCAGGACCCAGGATAAAGGACCAACATCTATTAAGAATTTTGCTGATCCCTACAGCAGAAAGAACAGAGACCTGGAGAACTATATGCTGGCTCTTAAAGCCCATGTCCCAAAGTGACAGACAACACGTCCACCCACATTGCATTGGTCAAAGCAAGTTGCATGGCCAGTCCTGAGTTCACCAGGGAGAGGAGGCATATTCCTGCTACTGGGAGGGATACCCAGGGATGGAAATAGAATATTTAATAAGCTAGGAATTCAATCTATCATAATTGATTTTCCTAATTTCTCATAAGCATATAGGCAGTGTCTTTATCAGGAGTCTTGACAAGGAGTGTCAGGGATGGGGAGGGAGGGTAATAATGTTGAAGTCATTGCAAACTCCCCACGGGCTAGAGTGTGCTTTATTTTGTTCACAGTTAGGTCCCCTGTACCTAGCACAATGCCTGGAACATGAAAGATGCTCTGTAAATATTTGTTGATGACAGGGTCAGCTACACTCACATAAATATATGTGGCCCAGTGCAAAATAAAAACGCAAGGTCTTTTATTCAAAAGGGTAAAGTACCATTCGAGTTATGAAAATATATTTTCCTTTCTCCCCACCCCCTTCTCTCTCGGTCTTTGACGTGGTGCTTTTATGTGCTATTTAATGGCTAGATTACTTAGGCACAGGGATTCTTGCTGATGAGGACAGACCTGTACATGCGCTTGGGAGCCCCACCCAATAACCCACCAACTGCCTGGGTCCCCTCCCTGCAATCTTTTTTTTTTTTTTGGCTGCACACCATGTCTTGTGGGATTTTCTTAGTTCCCTGACCAGGGATTGAACCCGGGCCCTAGGCAGTGAAAGCTCAGAGTCCTAACCACTGGACCACCAGGGAATTCCCTGCAATCTTTTAATTTGACTCTCTTATCTTACCACTGAGGAAGCAAAACCCATAGAAATAGAGCGACATTTCTGTGGTCATACTACAGTGCTTGGTATAGACTTGACAAAGATTCAGTTCTGACAGTCTATCTAATGTGATACTGTTTTGATTTCTTGTTATGTATTTCTTCCTCCTGGACTGTTTAATTTGCTTTTGTTTCTGGTTTCCATTAGAAGTTATAGGAGAGAATAAATACTTTTCTTAAGCTGTTTGAGAAATTTGTTTTACCTAGTTCTTTGCACATGTGAACAATATGTCTTTCCTTATGATTGCTTGCAAGATTCTAAGGTGATCTGGTGAAAGTAGGCTTGTTTACCTGAGAATCAATTGAATTTAAGCCTTTTGAATCATGTCTTCTTCAATAAAGATGTACCATGTAATGCATTTAATAATAAAAGAATTGAATCCCAATATTTAAATTCATAGTTAGAAGACAAAACTCAAAACATGGTTACATGTCCACTTTTTCATGGAATTACTCTAATGGAGAGATCTCAGAAAACAGTATTTTATTTGAATATTATTCTTTCTCCTCTTCCTCTTCTCTTCCTACCTAAGCATCTTCAGCAAATACATCCTTTTTACTTCAGGTATCTTGGGTCCCATTAGGCCTATTGAAACTATATTTTTGGTTCATTTTAAGAACATATAAAGAATAGCTATGAAAAGAATTTAATCCCATAAAGAGATTTGATCCTTGGATGTTACTTCTACTCTAGTAGAATCCAGTTCAGCATGTATGGTTCTTAAAGCTAAAAGTTAAACTAATTCAACCAAAGTGCAAACAGTCATAACCAACAATAGTATAAGTGATATAACTGTAAATATCTAGAGCAGAAATTCTCAGCTAGGGGTTATTTTGCCCCATCTCCTTCCCCTCCACCTCAGGGGACATTGGGCAATGTCTGGAGACATGGTTGTCATGACTGAATGGGGAGTATTCCTGGAATCTAGTGGGTAGAGGCCAGGGATACTGTGAAGCATCCCGTGTTCCAAAGGACAGCCCCCAAGACCAAGGAGTAACTATGTGACCCACAATGTCAATACTGTGAGGTTAAGAAACCCTGACTTAGAGGGTCCATCCAAGACATTAAGGAGTATGGGCAAGTTTATAAAAAAGTGGTCAGGTTTTATCCAATGATATCACCTGGACATGCTTTGGTGGTGTCTGTCATTGTTACCACTAAGGATTTTGAGAAAGTTAAATTCACTCTCGGCTTTGTCCCTCAGGTAAAAATCATTTTTTTGCATCCTCATCTCAAAATTAATTCATCATCCTCAAAACAGAATAAGTATCTCTTTTTTTTCTTCAAAGTTGAAAAGAGACATTTCTATATTAGAAGGATTAGAATCCTTCATTCTAGTTTAGTATTCCAAAGATGGAAGGAACTAGCTAAGCCATGGTTTGGATCCAATTTATCCTACTGAGCTATTTAAAGTCTTCATTATCATAAAAATAATTGGTATTTTCATAGTAACATTAGAATGGTTGTTAGCTTTGATAAAGCAAGTAATGAGAATACTACTAAGACAGTGTTTCTTCTAAAATGATTTCAGCTGAATACTTTATATCCAGTTTGAATATTTATGTGTGTGTGTGTATATATATATATATATATTTGTGTGTGTATGTGTATATATGTATATATATGAGCAAAACGAATCCTTCCATGCTTACAATTTAACCATAAGATTGTGGGCAGAGGGTAATAATTAATCCCTTTCTCTTCTTTTCCAAATTCCAAGTCAGTTGAGAGATCATACAAGTTATACAAAGGAAGGTCATAATACTACTTTAGCTTTATTGATGATAAAGGCAAGTTGAGAACAAGGCTTAGGTACGTGGCCACAATCTGGCTTCTTTGTGTCTTTCCCTCTGCATTGAATGTGCCCACTGTGTGCGTCTGGGTTCTATCTGCCCTCAGATCCACGCATCACCCTCCCTTGCTCTGCTCTGTGTAGTGAGGCTGCATTTCCCTGGCTTCTGTGCTGGCTGGCTCCAACTGATGGGAGGTTAGAAAGTGTGCAGAAAGGAGAAACAGTGGCATTTCTCTCTCTCTGCCTCTTCACTGTCTTTGGCGGCAGCTCTCTCCCCTCCATGGTCCTAGATCCTGTTAGAGACGCCAGCCATGATTCTACCCTCCACTGATGAATTCTGGAACTAAGGTCCCCATAGAAGCACCTCCTTTCACTCTCCTGACCCAGGACCAGAGAGGGCTCCCTGCTACTGCTGATCCCACCTCTCTTTTAGCTTCACACTTCTTCTCTTGCCTCTGTGACCAGTTTTCTGAT
Organism: Lagenorhynchus albirostris; assembly: GCF_949774975.1. NCBI lineage: Eukaryota > Metazoa > Chordata > Mammalia > Artiodactyla > Delphinidae > Lagenorhynchus > Lagenorhynchus albirostris. Next base: position 22,094,817 of record NC_083104.1, on the reverse strand, counting down.
GAAAGCCATTTTCTAAATATTCTCTCACACCTAAATTCACCCGGAACTCGAGTTTGCAGCACAGAGTCAGGACCCTGAGAAGGGACAGTGCACACCCTGAGGACAGGCTCTTCCTCAGTGGGAGCCAGTTGAAGCGTTCCTGCTCCTTTTCTTCCCCTGGATTCTCCTGTCACTTCAGAACCCCTCTTCTCAAGGGGACAAAGAGAGGAGGTGCTAGGAGGAGCTGAAGAAGCTCTACCCCATTGATCTCCTCCTGGAGAGTGAGCTAGAAGTTTCCATGTTTCTTCTACATTGGGGGCAACATAGATCATAGTTACAAGAATGAGTTCCAGGGCTTCCCTGGTGGCACAGTGGTTGGGGGTCCGCCTGCTGATGCAGGGGACACGGGTTCGTGCCCCGGTCCGGGAGGATCCCACATGCCGCAGAGCGGCTGGCCCGTGGGCCATGGCCGCTGAGCCTGCGCGTCCGGAGCCTGTGCTCCGCAACAGGAGAGGCCACGGCAGTGAGAGGCCTGTGTACCACAAAAAAAAAAAAAAAAAAAAAAAAAAGAATGAGTTCCAAAACCAGTCTATCTGGGTTTAAACTTCTGACCTGCCTCTCGCTGGTGGTGGTGTGTAGGCACGTCAATTAGCCTCTCTTTACTTAGGTCTCTTTCTATAAAATAGAAAATAATATGGCGCACTTTACAGGATTATTATGAGGTCTATGTAATCTAATACACAAAAGCAATTAGAGCATTGCTTTGGCACATGGGAAACCCCCTACAAAATTAGCTATTATTATCCCGCCTGGCCTTACACATAAAATGGGGATGATAATAGCACCTACTTGATACATTAGTTGTAAGAGTTAATGGGATAATGCATAGATAACCAACAAGGACCTACTGTATAGCAGAGGGAACTATATTCAGTATTTAGTAATAACCTATAAGGGAAGAGAATCTGAAAAAGAATGAACATATATATGTATAACTGAATCACTGTGCTATATACCTGAAACTAACACAATATTGTAAATAACTATACTTCAATTAAAAAAAAAAGAGTTCATGGGATAATGCATGTGCCTGGCGTGTAATAAGTACTCAGTAAATTAACTGTTATTATTGTCACCTCATTTGGGATTGTCTTCCTCTTGATGGTGGAGATTAAAAAAAGAGGGAAGTAAAAGGATGTTAATAAATAAATCACAAAATTTTAAATATATAAGAATCATATTCAAGTCTTTTTACTCCTTATACAATGGAGGTGCAAGAAAACAGCCCTGGTTTATCTGGGAATCGTTACACAAGAATGGCATATAATAATAAAACAAGACTAAAATTTTACATCCTATGGATTTTTAGGATGCTGTGTGCCTTCTAAGTATTTGGCTAACAGGAAGCCATTTTGTTTCTCTTATTAATTGATCCTACTCTTTTTCCTCTCTAGGTCCTTCCTTCCCTGACCCTCCCCCCACAATATTTCCCCCATTATTTATCCATCCCCATCACCTCCTCCTACCTGTCTTCCTAAGTTTGTTACCTCTGTCAACCCTCTCTAGTCTTTACCTGGACTTAGAGGCTCTGAAAACCCCAAGAGGACGTTGTCTGCCATTTCAAACGAAATAACCAACTGCAAACTCCAAGGTTTTCTGAAAGGCTCTAAATATCAATAATCACTTTCTTCTCACCCTGGTTAATGTCATTCATAAAAGATATATTTCCATCTTAAAATAAGTTCAGTTGCATTTCAGCTATACACCTTATCAAAAGCAGAGAGATCTTTTTTCCATATCCATGTATACATTAAGGTTATTCCAGAACCTCACAGAGTACCTTACAAATACAGATGAGTTTTGCAAACAATGCCTAATGGCAGAGAAGGCTACTTTTCTAATTTCATGGGCCTGGGGCCATAAGCCAAAATTACCTACTAGATATCTTTATGGAAAACATTCACATTTTGCTTCGTACTCTATAATAATTGTTTTAATACAAAAATAGGATTTTAACCTACCTGCTAATTCAATTAAAGCTCAATCTTTTAGTAAAATTAATGCTTCTGTAAGATTTGCTGAGTCTGTACCATGTCTTCCTGTTCCTCTCAGAACCATCATATTCCTTTAGAAAGATATACTGTTCCCTCAAGAAATCTGGAGAGTCATGTTAGTTAATTCTCACAATCCTAAGATATCAGTGCCAGTGTCCCCACTTCATTAGCATCTGCAGATCTGGAGAAGTGATGTGGCTTGCCCAATCAAGTTCATATAGTTAGAGACAAAGTTTGGACAAGAAAACCGGGACCAGTTGGGATCTATAATCAATAATTATAATGTCTGGAAAGTGGTACCACTGCTAATAGTAAAAGGTGTTTTGAAAAATTAATTGTATGTAAAATCTTAACGTAATTTTGCCAAATTTCATCTCACCTTAAACATTGGCTTCACTCTGGCCAGGGCTGTCTGCCCTAGACCCAGCTGAACTAAACATATCCCAAGGAGAGACGCTATCTCCTGCAGATGAAATGAATCAGGATTTATGCGGCCACCTGCAGACCTACCCAGCTGTGTAAAATGCACTGAAATGAATAGATTCAAGGGGCCAGACCTCGGAAACAGGTTGAAGAGACAGAAAATAGGAGCCAACACAACTGCAAAGAGAAACTGAGGGAAGTTAGAAATCAAACCAAACAAAATAAAATGTTGAATTTTACAAAGAAGAGAAGTAGGGACATTCAAGTTAACCACAGGTCAGTGATTGACAGTTCTCTGGCCAAAATTTATTGACTTGCCTGTCCTTGTATGTGGAACTAGGTAATTTGGGCTGTCAGAATTATCATTTTTCAAGGCTGACATGTCCATGGTTGTCTTAAGCTGAAGAATAGCCGAGTGTCAGAGACTGAAGGTGAACCAAATGGTACAAACATTTGTTTATTGCTTTAACCTGTGAGATCAGTTGCAATTCATTTCTTGAAAAAGAGTTCTCAGAAGCAGCATGACATAAGGCAGTGTTTACCAAATGCCGGCACTTGGTGGATTTACTATGAAACAAATGAAACTTTGCTTTGGAACCCTCCACTTGTACAGACCCCTGCATTGTGTTCCAGGTGGGGAGGGGTTGCCAGATTGCAATCAGGAGTAATTTCTATCTAAGCATTTCTGATAAAGTGTCTAAAGGGATTCCAGAAAAGGGGTACCTCCGTCTCCAAGACTCCAAGAATTCTTGTATTTATTTTCTTGTATTCCTGATATTCTCAGTAAACGTCACCTTTCTTGCCTAATTTTGTATTTTTCTTAATAAGCGGCTCCCTCCACTCCCAAATTGTATAAGCTTTAGGCTTCCTAAACCCGGATCTCTTCCTGGCAGTGCTGGTTGGTGGTAAAGATTTTGTTCTGCCAAAATGAAATAAGAAAAATAAGAACAATGTAGAAACTTTGTCATCAAGATAAACTAATAATGTTAATAATTTTGTAGGGATTTTTAGGTGGGGAGGGGGAGAGTATTTGCTTACTGTGTTTTTCTGATAAATGCACTTTCTTTTAGGAATTATAGCCATAGGTAGTAAATGTAATTCCTCTAAAACTATCTTCACCTAAGAAAAAATATACAGTCAGCCCTCCATATCCAGGGGTTCCACATCTATCGATTCAAACAACCATGGATGGAAAATATTTAGGAAGGCATTTCCAGAAAGTTCCAAAAGGCAAAACTTTAATTTGTCATATGCCAGCAACAATTTACATAGCATTATTATTTTATTTACCAATATTTTTGTAGCATTTACTTTGTATTAGGAATTATAAGTAATCTAGAGAGGATTTAAAGCATAAGGGAGGATGTACCTAAGTTGTATGCAAATACTATGCCATTTTATATGAGGGACTGGAGCATCTGGGGATGTTGGTATCCTTAGGGGTGTGCTAGAACCAATATGCCCACAAATAACAAGAGTCGACTGTATTTCAAAATTCTCTGTTAGTACAGCTGAAGAGGACCCAAGAATACCAGGAACATTAACAAGTCAATAAAAGCTGGTCTTCTTACTGGGAGACCACTCACCTTGGGAAAGTGCAAGGAGTTGCAGCAAGATTGTGAGGAAAGGCTTGTTATAAAACTGGACTTGTTATGTATTTGCGGGGAGGTGTCACGGCTTTGCCCAGGATTGGGTACTTTCGGAATTAGGAGCAATTCTGTGATTGGGTACCTTGACAATTTTTATAAGTAGGTGGGAGGAACAAAGTGGGTCTGAAGCAATAATTAGTAAAGAAATAGCGGTCAGTCATATGAGTCAGGCAAAGCGAGGTTTGGATCATGTTCTTGTTTTGTCTGTGCTCAGGTATGATTAGAGAGTGCTCTCCTTTTCTTGTTTTTCACGGTCACAGAGTAGTTTAGTTGAATGTTGGTTGGTATTCTGTGGAATTGTTTTCATTCAGCAGGAAAACACTGTAGTCTAACTAAGAGAGCTTGATCTGCTCAAGCTGACACGAGTACACCAGCCAGGGGTGTCTGTCTGTCTCTCATCTCTCAATATTACAAATTTTCATGAAATCTGAGTATGGGAACCATTGCAATAGAGGATAGACGTCTGTTCTGAGAAGAGACGGCTTTGAGTCTCTGTCCCTTGCTGGATGTATAACCCTAGGAGAGTCTTCAATGGCACTAAATGTCAGGGTCATATGTTGTAGGAGGAAGGTTGGGTTAAACATATGATTCCCTGTAAAGCCCTGTTGTTAAGAGTGTGAGTAAAAGACCCTTGGTTTACTCTGAATCTTGACCCCCACATGCAGTGTCATCTTCGAATTAGTCAACCTCTTCCTCATCTCTAAACTGTTGGAAATATTAGCATCTTTTTCTCTCTTTTTTTTTTACATCTTTATTGGAGTATAATTGCTTTACAATGGTGTGTTAGTTTCTGCTGTATAACAAAGTGAATCAACTATACGTATACATATATCCCCATATCTCCTCCCTCTTGCGTCTCCCTCCCACCCTCCCTATCCCACCCCTCTAGGTGGTCACAAAGCACCGAGCTAGTGTCTATTTCTAAGGATTGTTTCAATGATTTAATTAGACGATATATGTAAAGGCTTTAGAGCAGTGCCCAGCATTGTGTTTGGTATATATTTGCATCTACTAGTATGATGGTGATTATGAAGATCACTGTCATTATTAATTGCATATCTACTGTGTTCCCACTGCTTGGGCTGGGCACCCCTCTAGAAGCTGCAATGGCAGTGAGCTTTAGAATGAACCAGTTGATGTTTTAATAACTATAGTTATATTAATCAGATGTAATACCTGGCATGTATTGAGTTCTTCACTTTATCCCATTCTCATAACTCTATGAGGGTTTCACAGGCTCCTCTAAGCTTGCTTTTTTGAGTGAGGAAGCTGAGGCTTGAGAAAGGTTAAATAATCTGCCAAATAGTACGTATTTTGCTAGTAATAAAGGAGACTTAAACCCAGATCCCAAACTCTCAGTCACGCCTCTGTGACTATGGTGCTGCTAAATTATAGGGCAATAGATGTGACTTTTCGGGTCATAGCATTGAAGAAGGTCATTTGGAATAGATTTCGACAAGTTAAAATGTCTAAGAACGCAGGAAAATGGCAATCCAAAGAAAATGTAAGTAAAGGGTTTAGCAGAATTTCCTGTGCTTCCGAATCTCAAATGTTGTTTTCCCAAAGCTACTTATTTCCTTATTTGCATGTGACAAACAAATTGCAATTTCCAGACTGATAGAGCATATTGGGTTTCCTGTTTGCTGCTGCCAGTGTTGAATGAAAGAAACTTGTGAAGTGTCCCTTGTATCGCGTGTTTGAATTTTAAAGTTTCTGCCATTGTTTTAAATACGCCGTGGTTGCTATAGCCGTGGTTTGTGTCCTTGACAGTTATATACATTTGGAAATTAAGACTGGGAAGGTTGAGTGATTAAAACAGAATAGGCAGATAAAGAACCATTGGAAATGTGGGGAGTTCACAAATCTTATCTGTGCCACAGAGTTATTTCCCACTCAAATTATCTGCATGTTCACATCAGCCTGGGATGAGTGTACCTGAGAGTTTGTATTCAACATACCCTTTCTGCTGCCCTGCATAACCTTGCTCAGTCTATGCCACCCTTTAGCTAACTGCCCCCTCTACATGGCTAGCAATTTATCAGAATCTGATGTTTAAAAGTATATATCAAGTTTTTCATCATGAAGTGTAAAAGAATGATCACGGGGACTTCCCTGGTAGTCCAGTGGTAAAGAATCCGCCTTACAATGCAGGGGATACGGGTTTGATCCCTGGTCAGGGAACTAAAATCCCACATGCCACAGGGCAACTAAGCCTGCACACCACAACTACTGAGCTCGCACACCTCAACTAGAGAGCCTGCGTGCCGCAAACTACAGAGCCCATGTGCCCTGGAGCCCGCGCACCACAAGTACACAGCCCGCGCGCCCCGGAGCCTGTGTGCCACAAGTAGAGAAAAGAAAACCTGCACACCACAACTAGAGAGAAGCCCACGCGCCACAACGAAGATCCCGTGTGCCACAGCTAAGACCTGACGCAGCCAAAAATAAATAAATAAATGAATAAGAGAGTGATCATGGCAAAAAGAAAATTAAAATTTAATGTGTGCTTATTAGTGGATATACACATTATCAGAGATATGTATGACTATTATGTCATTTAATCCTCGCAACTTTGGGAAGCAGGTATTATCAGCTCCTTTGAAAAGATGCAGACATAGGGCTGAGAGATGTTATGTGACAAACCCCAAACATTAAAACAGAGTTTGGACATCTTACTTCAAATATAGGGTTTCAACTTCCAGACTATAGACTATGCTGCCCGAACTGCTACCTTTGCCAAGAGTATTTTAACAGGGAGATTATTTAAAGAATTTGGGGCCTATCACTTGGTTTTAGCAAGAAGTAAACTTTACCAAAGCTTGAAACTAAAATGGATGTATAACCAAGGAGAGGCAGTATGAGTTAAGTAACAGCCCTGATGTCAGACCATCCTGGATTCGAGTACTGGCTTCACCACCTATCAGCAGCATGAAATTCTGGTCTAAATACTTAACAACACTAGGCCTTAATTCTCTTATCAGTAAAATGGAGCTATCAATACTAACTTCATAGGCTTGTTGAGAAGATTAGATGGAATAATTCATATATACCCTTGGCATGGTGTGGGCACAAAGTAAGTACTCAACGAAGGGTATTAGTTGAAGTGTTGCTGTTGCTCTGTGTCAAGTTCAGTATCATTTGGTTGTAATAATTTAAATGCATGAAAACCTCCAACCTCTCATTAATGATAGGACTTTTCATTGAAGAAATATTTTCAAGTAGATCGTATCATTTAAAGCAATTCATACAGCTGCCTTTACTCCACTGTCGGTCTCTATTAAGAGAAATAAGGGCACCAGGAAAATCTACAAACTAGACATCCTCCAAATCCTTGACAAATATTGCAACAGTTTTTTATAATATGAGGAGAGTTTTCAATGGAGGCATCTGGATATTAAAATAACTGATTATAGAGTGTCAACTTTTTTAATATGGTGTCCTCAAGAGCATATTCACTGCTTATCTTGGTTAACATAGGTTATCGACCTATGAACTTATTGATATAGAAAGATATGACTGTTTGATGCCTAATATCTCATTTTTCTCATCTGGCTTAAATGGAAAGCTAGCCTCAACTTTTATGTTTTTCTATATGCCTTGTTTTCATGAATCAGCTGGTTGGTGATCAACTGGGATTTTGTGCCACTCTTACAAATCCATTCCCCGGTATCTGGCCTGGGCTGTGTGGAGCGTTGAAATTACCAATTTCATAAAATTGCTTTTGGTGTTGGGTAAGATGCTATTTTTATTGAACACAGCAATTGCTCTCCAGTTTCAGAAGGACAGTATCTTCTTCTTGATGATCCTATTTCGTTTCAGATTTGTGTTTGGGGAAAGTAGTTATCACACAGCTTTGAAGCCCCTTGATCTGAAATTGCTGAGGCAAGTGTCTGCTGGGTCAGGAAGCTAGTTGAAGCATTTCAGCTGTTTTCTGAGAGGTAACAAAGCGATGTGGCTGCCCTGTGCACATTGCAACTTTGGTGGATTATCAGAAATTGTTTAGGGCATTTTCTAGGGACTTGCATAAACCAGCAGGCTCATGTGGGGCACGGATACATTACCCAGTTTTTATTGTGCAGTATACTTTGGAATTCACTCTGCCTGAGAAGCCACTTGCAGATAACACTGATTTCTGGACACTTTTTATTTCTTCATTTCAGAAAATAAGCTCTTTATATATAATGAATGTGTGTATAGCCTTACAGCTCCAAAGAGCAGACACAAGTGGAATTGAATTAGAAATTAGAGCTTAATGGTAAGAAACAATGAAATGGAAGCTAAGAAAAAAGAGAACTTGTGGTAAAGCAAGAGGGGTGACAGAATGTAATGAAATAAAAACCACATAGGAAGGCAAAAAAAAAAAAAAAAGAAATGGCAGGCTGGTTCCAAGCTATGTGCAAAATGGAAAAAGTAGAACCTTGTGATGCTGCTGTGAGCTGTGATGCTGTCCTTGGAGGAATAGGACATCATCTTAGTTGTGGCCATTTTTAAGGGCTAATCTACAATTCTTGGTGCCTCGGCTTCCAAAGTCTGCCCCTCATGGGTAATCTGCACCAGCACAGTCATGCAAACCAAGGCTGTGTTTGTTAATGACGCTTTGAAGACTCGCTCAAAAGCTCAGGAGCCCCAGTGACTCTTCACTATTGGTCTTTTTGCTTTATTTAAGCACAGTTCCTGTGTGTTTACTGTTTTATTTTGGTTTTAGAGCCCACGGTCTCACATGATGACCATTGGCTTTCTACAAGCCTCAGGCACACATCTTCAGTATTAGCTACCAATAAACCCTATACTTTGGAAGACTTAAATTTGTAGAGCTGAAAACTGGAGAACCATGGACAGCCTATGGCAGTGTGAGAGTGATCTCTGAACTGTCATGTTTATGATGATGCTCTGGGCAGAGAGATGGAGAAATAGCAGGTTTCTCATGCCTCATGTATTGAGAATTATGTAAACAGGTTAATTTACCTGCTTCTGCATTAAATTTGCGTTAGTTTTGGCTTTTTAAGTTAAAGGTGACAGAATACACATTCAAGCTTGCTTAAACAAAATAAATAAGTAGATACATGCATACATAAACTCAAGTAAATGACGTATCCATTAGTGTCTAATTTCAGGCATAGCTGGATCCAGACACTCAAAAGATGTCAATGGATTCTCCAACTCCATCTTTCAGTACTGCCTGTTAAGTGTGTGTTGCCCTAATTCTTTCTTTCCGCAACTGACTTTGTCCATACAGTATGGTCAGATGACCGAAAGAAACTACAGGTTATATCCTCCTTATGGTTGTAGATGCTAGAGATGTTTTTCTCTGCCAGTGTCCTTATTAAAAAAACATCTCATCTTAGATTCCAATTCTGCCATTCAGGGTCACCTGCCATTCCCTGAAGTGATTGTCCTTGGAATGGCCAAGCTGGTTCAGGTGTTCATTGCCTTGACTGGAGTATGATGTCAGTCTCACCAAACTGCATAAAATGCATTACTTACTGTGTAAAGGATTTCAGTAATCAAATAAGGAAGGGACTCTGGACAGCGAAATATACCAGGTCCCCTCCACGTGTTTTTACTTTACCTTGATTAAGCCCCATTTTGCTTTCAAATAAATATAATAGTAATGACCACTTATTGAGCCCTTATAATGCTTTACACGTATTATCACGTTTAATCTCCAAAACAATCCTATGAAGCAGGATATGTTATTATTATTTCCAGTCTTCAAGAGAGAAAATTAAGGCTTGGAGAAATTAAGTTTTCTAGAGTCACACAGCTAGTAAATGGTAGATAGAATTGGGATTGGAATCAGATATAACTAACTACTATACCTCCTAATCTTGTTTTGTTTATTTGTTTGCTTGTTTTATTTAACGCTGGAGATTTTTAGCTCTGAGATATTTAACTGAGATACTACCTAATGGTCTTAGTCTAAGTAGGTCTGACATTTTCTACTTCAATAGGTAAATATCTTTTACTAGATTTAAATCCCTTTAAGACAAAGAATTTCATCTCTTTGTCTCACCATTTAAAAATGGTTCCATACTCAAAAGAATTGAAAACAAGGGTTCAAACAAAAACTTGTACATAGAACTTGTCATAGAAGCACTATTCACAAGAGCTAAAAGGCGGAAACAATCCAAATGTTTAACAGCTGATGAATGTGTAAACAAAATGTGGTATATCCATCCAACGAAACATTATTGAACCATAAAAAGAAATGAAGTACTGATACATGCTGCAGGGTCATCCCTGAAAAGCATTATGCTAACTAAAAGAAGCTAATCATGAAGGCCACATATTGTATGATTACATTTATATAAAATATTCAGAAGAGGCAAGTCCATACAGACAGAAAGTAGAATAGTGTTTGCCAGGGGCTGCAGGGAAAGAGGAATGGAGTTACTGCTTAAAGCATCGGGGTTTCCTTTTGGAGTGATGAATATATTCTTTAACTGGATTGTGGCAATGGTTGTACAATGTTGTGAATATGATAAATGCCACTGAATCATACACGTTAAAATGGCCAAACTGGTGACTTTTATGCTACATAACTTTTTTTATTTTTTATTTTTTTGTGTGTGGTACACGGGCCTCTCACTGCTGCGGCCTCTCCCACTGCGGAGCACAGGCTCCGGATGCGCAGGCTCAGCGGCCATGGGCCACGGGCCCAGCCGCTCCGCGGCATGTGGGATCTTCCCGAACCGGGGCACGAACCCCCGTCCCCCGCATCAGCAGGCAGACCCTCAACCACTGCACCACCAGGGAAGCCCGCTACCTAACTTTTAGCACACACACAAAAATAGTCCAAGCACATAGTAGGTATTCAAAAAATACTTGTTGAGTAAACAGATGAATGGATACTAGTGAGATAACAGACTTCAAAAAAAAAAAAGTTATGGGCTATGTTGGTCAGTAGGACTCTATTCACCTCTATTGCAGAGAGAAACATGTTCTTTGTGGTAACCTGAAGCCAAAAATCACTCATGTTATAGGAGACCATTAACAAATTTGTATGAGTAAGACTATTTAAAAATGTTTCCCTTTCTTGATTCTTCAAGATAGGAACAGAGAACGTTCATACTGTTAGTTATATTTTGATGCAGTGCTGCCATGATACGTTTCAATTATTCCTTTGTTGCATTTGTCAGATTTGTGAGACAGCTCTGAAACTGGTTGAAGAAGATCCTTAAGCAGAGAAGACCATGATTATTAGGGAGAGCTAGATATTTCAAATGTATCTACGTTGGACAAAGTTAAGCATTGTATATAAATCAGAATAGACTCTCAGTGCTTCTCAAACTATGTATGCAAATCACCTCTGGTGATCTTGCAGCCTGTCTCAGTAGTTTTGGTGTGGGCCCTAAGATTCTGCATTTTTAAGAATCTCGCAAGTGATAACAGTGCTTCTCTTTCACACACCACACATTGATTTTTGTTGTGGGAAGAAACGAACTCTGAAATCCCAGTGTTTTAACACTCGTGCTATATGTCTTAACTCACGTTACATGTCTTACATTGTATGTCTTACTATGCCCAATGAGGGTTCAGTGAGATTCTCAGCTCTACACAGTCACTCAAGGACCCATATCAGTGGAGGATTTACCATCTCATACTTGAACCCTCCAAGGAATGGGAAATGACAGGGTTAGAAAATTGAGCCCCAGCAGTTAGGTACTTTGACCTCAAGGTGTCCTATATCACTTTTAATCATATTTCATTAGCTGGAACTAGTCCCATGAGCATGCCTCATTTCAAGGAAGCAGAAACGTGTAATTTTCTGTATATTCAGAAGTAGAGCAGAACGATATACTAGTGAATCTTAGGAACTTTTCATGTTGAGGGACTGTGCTTGGGGTTTTGTCATGTGAACATAACAGTTCACAAATCGTTATTCACAAGTTTTGCAAGAAATACATTTGCCTTAAAGTTTCAGTTACATGCTTTCTATTTATAAGAGTTTGGAGTGGCTTTTCTTTCTCCTCATAAGTTAATAATTCTTATTGACTGATAGAGTTTTGGAACGGAAAAGAATTGTATAAGTTATTTCCATTCCTCTTACTTATAGAGGCGTAAAAAAGAGGCAGTCACTTTTCTTTTAAGAATAGGAATATTGAGTCTAGAATTCAGTTATTTTGGCTTCCACTCTGAATTTTTCCATGACACAACTGCCCATTTCTAACTCCGACCAGTGGTAGACAGTGAATAGATTACCCAAACAGAGACCAGCTTATCCATTCCCCTGGTTAGTACACATGATCTTATAAAGAATGTTGTGCCAATTTTACTTTTAAAACATTTGAATTAGAATGGACTTTAGATGCTGAATAACTCAAATTTCCAGGCCACTCCAATGATTTATCTGCAAATCAGACCATCTTTTTAATTGGAGAATGTCCTACAAAATGTAAGACATATGGTTTTACACATACATACAAACACACATAATGGCATCAGATGGCAATCATCATATTCCAAACTTGGCAGGACACTGAGTCCACTTATTGTAAGAATTTCCATTAATTCTAAAATTTACAAGGTACATAATGGATGGTGTCAATAGCCAGAATGAACACCAAGTTGTCTTTGACTTACTTGCTTAAGCAAAAATGCTCTTAGAAAGGAAGTCACATGACATGACAAACTTCAGTTATGGAAAACATTTCTTAGTTGCTTTTTCAAGTTTTGATTTTTAAAGCTTCTTTGCAATTCCTGAATCCCAGCCCAATGCTTTTAACATTTGTCCTGTGTTTCTCTTCCTCCTTAATATACTGAGTTAGAGAAGCAATGGATCATTAAGAAAGGGCAGCCTCGGAGCCAGGCAGACCAGCCAGCACCATCCTTTGCCAGCTGTGTGACCTTAGGAAAAACACTCTGATGATTGAATTTTTAAGCTTATAATAAAGAACATAATGTCTACTTGCAGAGTGTTTGTGAGGATTAGAAACGATATACCTAAAGCCTCTAGCAGAAGGTCCAGCTCAGTGCATGTACTCTTTTTATTTATTTATTATTATTTTTTAATATCTTTATTGGAGTATAATTGCTTTACAGTGGTGTGTTAGTTTCTGCTGTATAACAAAGTGAATCAGCTATACAAATACATATATCCCCATATCCCCTCCCTCTTGCGTGTGCCTCCCACTCTCCCTATCCCACCCCTCCAGGTTGTCACAAAGCACCGAGCTGATCTCCTCGTGCTCTGCAGCTGCTTCCCACTAGCTATCTATTTTACGTTTGGTAGTGTATATATGTCCATGCCACTCTCTCACTTCGTCCAATCTTACCCTCCCCCATTCCGTGTCCTCAAGTCCGTTCCCTAGGTCTGCATCTTTATTCCTGTCATGCCCCTAGGTTCTTCAGAACCTTTTTTTTCTTTATTCCATACATATGTGTTAGCATATGGTATTTGTTTTTCTCTTTCAGACTTACTTCACTCTGTATGACAGACTCTAGGTCCATCCACCTCACTATAGATAACTCAATTTTGTTTCTTTTTATTGCTGAGTAATATTCCATTGTATCTATGTGCCACATCTTCTTTACCCATTCATCTGTTGATGGACACGTAGGTTGCTTCCATGTCCTGCCTATTGTCAGTAGAGCTGCAGTGAACATTGTGGTACATGACTCTTTTTCAATTATGGTTTTCTCAGGGTAAATGCCCAGTAGAGAGATTACTGGGTCATGTGGTAGTTCTATTTTTAGTTCTTTAACCTCCATACTGTTCTCCATAGTGGTTGTACCAATTTACATTCCCACCAACAGTGCAAGAGGGTTCCCTTTTCTCCACACCCTCCCCAGCATTTATTGTTTCTAGGTTTTTTGATGATGGTCATTCTGATTGGTGTGAGGTGATACCTCATTGTAGTTTTGATTTGCATTCTCTAATGATTAGTGATGTTGAGCATCCTTTCATGTGTTTGTTGGCAGTCTGTATATCTTCTTTGGAGAAGTGTCTATTTAGGTCTTCTGCTCAATTTTGGTTTGGGTTGTTTGTTTTTTTGATATTGAACTGCATGAGTTGCTTGTATATTTTGGAGATTAATCCTTTGTCAGTTGCTTCGTTTGCAAATGTTTTCTCCCATTCTGAGGGTTGTCTTTTCGTCTTGTTTATGGCTTCCTTTGCTGTGCAAAAGCTTTGAAGTTTCATTAGGTCCCATTTTTTTATTTTGTTTTTATTTCCATTTTTCTAGGAGGTGGGTCAAAAAGGATCTTGCTGTGATTTATGTCATAGAGTGTTCTGCCTATGTTTTCCTCTAAGAGTATTATAGTGTCTGGCCTTACGTTTAGGTCTTTAATCCATTTTGAGTTTATTTTGTGTGTATGGTGCTAGCGAGTGTTCTAATTTCATTCTTTTACATGTAGCTGTCCAGTTTTCCCAGCACCATTTATTGAAGAGGCCATCTTTTCACCATTGTATATTCTTGCCTCCTTTATCAAAGATAAAGTGACCATATGTGTGTGGGTTTATCTCTGGGCTTTCTATCCTGTTCCATTGATCTATATTTCTGTTTTTGTGCCAGTACCATACTGTCTTGATTACTATAGCTTTGTAGTATAGTCTGAAGTCAGGGAGCCTAATTCCTCCAGCTCTGTTTTTCATTCTCAAGATTGCTTTGGCTATTCAAGGTCTTCTGTGTTTCCATACAAATTGTGAAATTTTTTGTTCTACTTCTGTGAAAAATGCCAGTGGTAGCTTGATAGGGATTGCATTGAATCTGTAGATTACTTTGGGTAGTAGAGTCATTTTCACAATGTTGATTCTTCCAATCCAAGAACATGGTATATTTCTCCATCTGTTTGTATCATCTTTAATTTCTTTCATCAGTGTCTTATAGTTTTCTGCATACATGTCTTTCTTCTCCTTAGGTAGGTTTATTCCTAGATATTTTATTCTTTTCATTGCAATAGTAAATGGGAGTGTTTCCTTAATTTCTCTTTCACATTTTTCATCATTAGTGTATAGGAATGCCAGAGATTTCTGTGCATTTATTTTGTATCCTGCTACTTTACCACATTCATTAATTAGCTCTAGTAGTTTTCTGGTAGCATCTTTAGGAGTCTCTCTATATAGTATCATGTCATCTGCAAACAGTGACAGTTTTACTTCTTCTTTTCCCGCTTGTATTCCTGTTATTTCTTTTTCTTCTCTGATTGCTGTGGCTAAAACTTCCAAAACAGTGTTGCATACTAGTGGTGAGAGTGGGCAACCTTGTCTTCTTCTTGATCTTAGTGGAAATGATTTCAGTTTTTCACCATTGAGAATTATGCTGGCTGGGGGTTTTTCATATATGGCCTTTATTACATTGAGGTAAGTTCTCTCTATGCCTACTTTCTGGAGGGTTTTTATCATAAATGGGTGTTGAATTCTGTCAAAAGCTCTTTCTGCATCTATTGAGATGATCATATGGTTTTTCTCCTTCAATTTGTTAATATGGTTTATCACATTGATTGATTTGTGTATATTGAAGAATCCTTGCATTTCTGTGATAAGCCCCACTTGATCAGGGTGTATGATCCTTTCAATGTGCTGTTGGATTCTGTTTGCTAGTATTTTGTTGAGTATTTTTGCATCTATGTTCATCAGTGATATTGGCCTGTAGTTTTCTTTTTTTGCGGCATCTTCATCTGGTTTTGGTATCAGGGTGATGATGGCCTTATAGAATGAGTTTGGGAGTGTTCCTCCCTCTGCTATCTTTTGGAAGAGTTTGAGAAGGATCATCTCTAAATGTTTCATAGAATTGGCCTGTGAAGCCATCTGGTCCTGGCCTTTTGTTTGTTGGAAAATTTTTAATCACAGTTTCAATTTCAGTGCGTGTGATTGGTCTGTTTATAGTTTCTGTTTCTTCCCGGTTCAGTCTCGGAAGGTTGTGCTTTTCTAAGAATTTGTCCATTTCTTCCAGGTTGTCCACTTTATTGGTATACAGTTGCTTGTAGTAATCTCTCATGATCCTTTGTATTTCTGCAGTGTCAGATGTTACTTCTTTTTCATTTCTAATTTTATTGATTTGAGTCTTCTCCCTTTTTTTCTTGATGAATCTGGCTAATGGTTTATCAATTTTGTTTATCTGCTCAAAGAACCAGCTTTTAGTTTCGTTGATCTTTGCTATCGTTTCCTTCATTTCTTTTTCATTTACTTCTGATCTGATCTTTATGATTTGTTCTTCTTTCTCTAATTGCTTTTGGTGTAAGTTTAGGTTGTTTATTTGAGATGTTTCTTGAGGTAGGATTGTATTGCTATATACTTCCCTCTTAGAACTGCTTTTGCTGCATCCCATAGGTTTTGTGTCATAGTGTTTTCATTGTCATTTGTTTCCAGGTATTTTTTGATTTCCTCTTTGATTTCTTCAGTGATCTCTTAGTTATTTAATAGTGTATTGTTTAGCCTTCATGTGTTTGTATTTTTAACAGATTTTTTCCTGTAATTGATATCCAGTCTTATAGCACTGTGATCAGAAAAGATACTTGATATGATTTCAATTTTCTTAAATTTCCCAGGGCTTGATTTGTGACCCAAAATTTGATCTATCCTGGAGAATGTTCCATGAGCACTTCAGAAGAAGTGTAATCTACTGGTGTTGGATGGAATGTCCTATAAATATCAGTTAAGTCCATCTTGTATAATGTATCATTTAAAGCTCGTGTTTCCTTATTTATTTTCATTTTGGATAATCTGTCCATTGGTGAAAGTGGGATGTTAAAGTCCCGTACTATAATTGTGTTACTGTCAATTTCCCTTTTTATGGCTGTTAGCATTTGCCTTATGTACTGAGGTGCTCCTATGTTGTGTGCATAAATATTTACAATTGTTATATCTTCTTCTTGGATTGATTCCTTGATTATTATGTACTGTCCTTTTTTGTCTCTTTTAATAGTCTTTATTTTAAAGTCTATTTTTGCTGATATGAGAATTGCTAGTCCAGCTTTCTTTTGATTTCCATTTGTATGGAATATCTTTTTCCATCCCCTCACTTTCAGTCTGTATGTGTCCCTAGGTCTGAACTGGGTCTCTTGTGGACAGCATATATATGGGTCTTCTTTTTGTATCTATTCAGCCAGTATGTGTCTTTTGGTGGGAGATTTAATCCCTTTACATTTAAGGTAATTATTGATATGTATGTTCCTATTCCCATTTCCTTAATTGTTTTGGGTTTGTTATTGTAAGTGTTTTCCTTCTCTTGTGCTTCCTGCTTAGAGAAGTTCCTTTAGTATTTGTTGTAGAGCTGGTTTGGTGGTGCTGAATTCTCTTAGCTTTTGCTTGTCTGTAAATGTTTTAATTTCTCCATCGAATCTAAATGAGATCCTTGCTGGTAGAGTAATCTTGGTTGTAGTTTTTTCCCTTTCATCACTTTAAATATGTCCTGCCACTCCCTTCTGGCTTGCAGAGTTTCTGCTGAAAGATCAGCTGTTAACCTTATGGGGATTCCCTTGTATGTTAATTGTTGCTTTTCCCTTGCTTCTTTTAATATTTTTTCTTTGTTCTTAATTTTTGATAGTTTGATTAATATGTGTCTTGGCATGTTTCTCCTTGGATTTATCCTGTATGGGACTCTCTGCACTTCCTGGACTTGATTGACTATTTCCTTGCCCATATTAGGGAAGTTTTCAACTCTAATCTCTTCAAATATTTTCTCATTCCCTTTTTTTTCTCTTCTTCTTCTGGGACCCTGTAATTCAAATGTTTGTGCATTTAATGTTGTCACAGAGGTCTCTGAGATTGTTCTCAATTCTTTTCATTCTTTTTTCTTTATTCTGCTATGCAGTAGTTATTTCCACCATTTTATCTTCCAGGTCACTTATCTGTTCTTCTGCCTCAGTTATTCTGCTATTGATTCCTTCTAGAGAATTTTTAATTTCATTTATTGTGCTGTTCATCATTGTTTGTTTGCTCTTTCATTCTTCTAGGTCCTTGTTAACGTTATTTTCTCCATTCTATTTTCAAGATTTTGGATCATCTTTACTATCATTACTCTGAATTCTTTTTCAGGTAGACTGCCTATTTCCTCTTCATTTGTTTGGTCTGGTGGGTTTTTACCTTGCTCCTTCATCTGCTGTGTATTTCTCTGTCTTCTCACTTTGGTTAACTTACTGTGTTTGGGGTTTCCGTTTCACAGGTGGCAGGTTCGTAGTTCCCTTTTTTTTTTTTTTTTTGCGGTACACAGGCCTCTCACTGTCGTGGCCTCTCCCATTGCGGAGCACAGGCTCCGGACGTGCTGGCCCAGCGGCCATGGCCCATGGGCCCAGCCGCTCCGCGGCATGCGGGATCCTCCCGGACCGGGGCACAAACCCATGTCCCCTGTATCGGCAGGTGGACTCTCAAGCACTGTGCCACCAGGGAAGCCCCCATTGTTTTTGGTGTCTGCCTCCAGTGGGTAATGTTGGTTCAGGGGGTTGTGTAGGCTTCCTGTTAGAGGGGACTGGTGCCTGTGTTCTGGTTGATGAGGCTGGATCTTGTCTTTCTGGTGGGCTGGATCATGTCTGGTGGTGTGTTTTGGGGTTTCAGTGAACTTATTATGATTTTAGGCAGCCTCTCTGCTAATTGGTGGGTTTGTGTCCCTGTCTTGCTAGTTATTTGGCATAGGGTGTCCAACACTTTAGCTTGCTGGTTGTTGAGTGGAGCTAGGTCTTTGTGTTGCGTTGGAGATCTCTGGGAGAGCTTTTGCCATTTTATATTACGTGGGGCCGGGAGGTCTCTGGTGGACCAATGTCCTGAACTCAGCTCTCCCACCTCAGAGACACAGGCCTGACACCCAGCCAGAGCACCGAGGCCCTGTCAGCCACACGGCTCAGAAGAAAAGGGAGAAAAAGAAAGAAAGGAAGGAAGGAAGAAAGAAAAACTAAAATGAAATAAAGTTATTATAATAGAAAAAAATTATTAAAAATAAAAAGAGTGAAAGAAAGAAGAGAGCAACCAAACCAAAAAACAAATCCACCAGTGTTAATAAGCGCTAAAAACTATGCTAAAAAAAAACCCCCCAAAAACCAAAATGTGTAGTCAGAACCCTAGGATAAATGGCAAATGCAAAGCTATATAGACAGAATCACACAAAGAAGCATACACATGTACAGTCACAAAAAGAGAAACAGAAAAATATACATATATATATATAAAATAAAAAAGAAGAGAGCAACCAAACCAATAAATCTACCAATGATAACAAGCTCTAAATACTAAACTAAGATAAAACCAGAAATAAATTAGATGCAGAAAGCAAACCCCAAGTTTACATTGTTCCCAAAATCCACTGCCTCAATTTTGGGGTGATTCATTGTCTATTCAGGTGTTCCACAGATGCAGGGTACATCAAGTTGATTGTGGAGATTTAATCCGCTGCTCCTGAGGCTGCTGGGAGAGATTTCCCTTTCTCTTCTCTGTTCGCACAGCTCCCGGGGTTCAGCTTTGGATCTGGCCCCGCCTCTGCGTGTAGGTCGCCTGAAGGCGTCTGTCCCTGCTCAGACAGGATGGGGTTAAAGAGGTAGCTGAGGGCTTCCCTGGTGGCGCAGTGGTTGAGAGTCCGCCTGCAGATGCAGGGGACGCGGGTTTGTGCCCCGGTCCGGGAGGATCCCACATGCCGCGGAGCGGCTGGGCCCATGAGCCATGGCCGCTGAGCCTGCACATCCAGAGTCTGTGCTCCGCAACAGGAGAGGCCACAACAGTGAGAGGCCCGCATACCACAAAAAAAAAAAAAAAAAAAGGAGCCGCTGATTCGGGGGCTCTGGCTCACTCAGGCCTTGGGGAGGGAGGGGTACAGAATGCAGGGCGAGCCTGCGGCGGCAGAGACCAGCTTGATGTTGCAGCAGCCTGAGGCGTGCCGTGCGTTCTCCTGGGGAAGCTGTCCCTGGATCACGGGACCCTGGCAGTGGCAGGCTGCACAGTCTCCCAGGAGGGGAGGTGTGGGTAGTGCCCTGTGCTTTCACACAGGCTTCTTGGTGGCTATAACAGCAGCCTTAGCATTTCATGCCCGTCTCTGGTGTCCACACTGATAGCCATGGCTTGCACCCATCTCTGGAGCTCGTTTAGGCGGTGCTCTGAATCCCCTCTCCTCACGTATCCTGAAACAATGGTCTCTTGCCTCTTAGGCAGTTCCAGGCTTTTTCCCGGATTCAGTCCTGGCTAGCTGTGGTGCACTAGCCCCCCTCAGGCTGTGTTCACGCAGCCAACCCCTGTCCTCTCCCTGGGATCCGACCTCCGAAGCCCGAGCCTCAGCTCCCAGCCCCCACCCGCCCCGGCGGGTGAGCAGACAAGCCTCTCGGGCTGGTGAGTGCCGGTCGGCACCGATCCTCTGTGCGGGAATCTCTCTGCTTTGCCCTCCGCACCCCTGTTGCTGTGCTCTCCTCTGCAGCTCCGAAGCTTTCCCCCTCCGCCACCCGCAGTCTCCGCCTGCGAAGGGGCTTCCTAGTGTGTGGAAACCTTTCCTCCTTCACAGCTCCCTCCCACTGGTGCAGGTCCCGTCCCTATCCTTTTGTCTCTGTTTATTCTTTTTTCTTTGCCCTACCCAGGTACGTGGGGGAGTTTCTTGCCTTTTGGGAGGTCTGAGGTCTTCTGCCAGCGTTCAGTAGGTGTTCTGTAGGAGTTGTTCCCCATATAGATGTATTTCTGATGTATTTGTGGGGAAGAAGGTTATCTCCATGTCTTAGTCCTCCACCATCTTGAAGGCGCTGCTCAGTGCATGCATTCTTTAAATGCAGCTATGATTATTTTAAAGCCAGGTGATCTGGGCTTTCAACCTGAAAGCCTTAACCCTGACTTCCTGCCCTACCAGGACAATAGCTTTGGTCTCTTGTTTTCATGTTTTCAGGATCCTCCCAGTTGACCTCCTTGTAACTACTCACCTCCAGAGTGTATTTGTCATGCAGAAACCTGGCTCAGCGATTGCCATACCTCTTCGACTTTTTTAAGAAAAGCCAGAAACCTGTTTTTGTGAAATTTCCTACTTTTTGGCACCCACCAAAGAAAACAAATCTCTGAGGCACAGAAAACCCGTGTTTGGCCCATGGACCAAAGATGTGAACCCTCTACTAGGTTTAGGTCAGTACCCCTCAAAATACCATCTTCAAACTATCTGTTTGACAGTGATCTGGGACACGTAGCGGGAAATGGAAGTTCCCATCATCACTCCAGACCACTGAAACAGGATATCTGGGTACTGAGCAGGATATGCATTTTAAATAAGCTTTCCAGGTGATTCTGTGCTGTCTCATGTTTGACAACTTAGACTAGTTGAAGTACTGCCCTTTGAAAGTAATCATGAAACAGTATCTGGGAGACAAGGGGACAGGGCACATTGTAGCTTTTAAGGAGAATCATTACTAAGTGAGGTACACATCCACCACAATTTTACATTCTTTACTACTTACCTGTCTTCTCTCCTCCATCTTGACAAGAACATTAGGTCGTGTCTGAGACACTGAGTTCCTAACCAATTTCATTAATTCACTGAAAACCACATGGTTGAGTTTTCTAATCACTTAGTGGGTTTCTGTCAAATTAGATTAGCCTATGTTCAAGTCAAATCTTAAAGTCCTTTGGCTTGGAGTTCATTTACTGATGTGGGTGTTTGTTTTTGCTGTGCAAGCTTAGGTTGAAAACTCTGCTCCCTGGTGAGCTCTGTGCTACCTGTTACAGATCTTTAGTGCCTGTTGTTAACACTTGGATAAGGCC
This sequence comes from Lagenorhynchus albirostris, assembly GCF_949774975.1. Lineage (NCBI taxonomy): Eukaryota > Metazoa > Chordata > Mammalia > Artiodactyla > Delphinidae > Lagenorhynchus > Lagenorhynchus albirostris. Next base: position 22,073,059 of record NC_083104.1, on the reverse strand, counting down.
ATGCCTTAATTTTTACTTATATAATGGAACTCATCCATCAAATTCTACAGAGGCTTTTTGATATGGTCTGTGCTCACCGGTGTTCAAAAAATGAATTCCTGCTCCAAACCTGTGTTTAATTCCAAAGCAATTGCCTTTGGCCGTGTTGTAGAGTCAATACTGAATATGTTACCTTGCAGGTGATTTTGTTGTATTAGTGATTTCAGACTTTAATCCCAAAATAGGCTTTTTACCTCTCTTCCAGATTTCGGTTAGTATTGATGCTTTTGTAAATAGTAAATATTCAATAAATGCTATTTAATAAAAATAATACTTATAGCTAACAATTTTTGAACTTTTCTGATGTCCCATATTCCATGTTGAGCACTTTATAAAGGATCATTTTGTGGGGGGGTTCTCAGTTCATCCTCACCAGAAACTTGTGAAATAAATATTATTGTCCTCTTTTAATTGATGATAAAACAAAGGATAGAGGGGTTATAAATACTTGAGCCAGGATTCAAAACTTTACTCCCACATTCCAAAACCTGTACAAAGCTGATTTATATAAACTGTCATAAACAAAAAGTTTAAATAATTTCTGTCTCTGTCTAATGTCTGGTAAGTATATTAGTCAGCCATTGCCACAACACTGCTAGCATAACCCATTACATCAAAACTCAACTGCTTAAAATAAACATTTATTTAAATAAGTATTTATTGTACACTCATGGGTCATTGAGTTGCCTGGAGTTTGCTTGATCTCAGCTAGGCTTGTCTAAGCTTGGATCCAGGCTTTCAGTTGGATTCAAGTCTGCACCCTGTTTCTCATTCTGGCGTTCAGGATAAAGGATGGCAGCTTCCAAGGGCATAGTCTTCTCATGGTCAATGGCAGGAACAGAAGGTAAATACACAATGGCTCTTGAGGACTTGGACTAAGAAGAGACACGCTGTAGGCTCCACCCACATTCCGTATGGACAGTGTGATGGGAAGTGTGGACATGATTGTGAATACTGGGGGAGAGGTGGGTGTGAAAGAATCACAGCACTGATTAAATATACAAGAACGACTCTTCCTTTTTCTCTCCCTGTCAGATATGTAATTGGATTCTAATGAGCACAGCATTAAAAGAACTATATTTCTATAAGGTATAACAGAATTTTATTTTGTGACTCCTATTAGAGTTATTCTATCATCATTTTATAGCATTTTTATCACAGAAGGCTTAGTTATAAAGATAGTGAATTGCATTATTAGAATCAGGGACTCAGTATATACCACAATTACTGTTTTAAAGATGATTATGGCAATATGTATGGTAATGGCCACCGAACTTGACAGAGAACGTAAGGTTAAGGTTCCGTCAGTCTTTGAAGATACTATATATACTACGAGAAAAACAGGAAATTTGTATATTAATAAAAGCACTTTATTAAAAGCTCTTCTGATGCTTTGTTTTGGTAGAGCTATGACTTATAATACTCTTGTTCTAAATAGAATCAGACTTCTGCATTGTGTACAATCCTACTTAAACACTGTCAGTGTTTTTGAATATGCAGCCACTGATACTGTTCTTAATGTAGATTTTTCAGGATACAAAACATCAGTATGAATATCTGTCTCCTTTTTTTTCTTCTTTGCAAACTATGACTATACTAGCCTCTACTCAGTAGTGTGTTGGTAAACCAGCTCTTCAAAAAAATTACAAATTAGGTTTTGAGATGTAATGTTTGCCAGTTTCTATGGTGTAAATATTCCGACCATGGCTGCTTCCAGTTTACCAATGGCTCTAAAAACGAGCTCACAAAACTCTATGAGCCAGTCCCCACAAACTTCTCCTACTATAAATAATACTATATGTTCCACTGAGGACTTTTTTAGCCCTTTTATTTTTTTCTAATTATTCTTTCATGTATCCTGAGTTTGTTCCCATCCACCATCAAAACATTGCATCAGGCTTAAGAGATTTTTGAAAACCAGTATGAAAAGACTGTGCTTGAAGACTTGGAAATAAGCCACCGTGTTTTTGATGTACATGGAAATTACATATTCTACATTCGAAGGTAGTATAGAATTATAAGATATTATAGCATGTCATTTGTTACATGTTCCTCATCATATAAGAAAGAAGCTAATGTTCTCTTTGAACTTGAATAGCCAAGGTTTCAGTGAGTCAAAACAGGACGTCTCCTTTTCTACCTGCCAATTCCATTTGATATGGGCCGTGTAAAATCCAGATAACTAATTCTGTTGATGATATTGAGGAATGTTGTCAATATGACGTATATTTATGTCTTTCATTTGAATGGATATGAATTAGAATGGGGAGAACTAGTCGCTCCTTTGCCAGGTGATAAGCAGAAGAACGAAACTAGATAAAGTTTGTTTATCTTTAAACAGTCTCCCTCTGCCATTTTCCTTCCACAGCCGCTCCCCCAGAGCTGAGCTGAGTGATGACTTTATATTCTGTGTGTTCTCCTCCTATTCTCTTTCCATGAATATTTTCCGTGCACAGAAACAGGAAAGCTCAATCATTGATGACTTAGATACATTAGAGTCTTTGAAGGATTTCTAGGGGTAACTGTGTACCAATTCTTTTCTCTCATTCACTAATTCATTCACTACTCACTTATAGCATCCTACATGCCCTATTTTATCTATTAGGAAGAGTGCAAAAGTGAATTCTGCCTTTTATTTTTTTAATTTAACTTTAAAAAAATTTTATTGAGTATAGTTGATTTACAATGTTGTGTTAATTTCAGGTGTACAGCAAAGTGATTCAGTTATACATATACATATATTCATTCTTTTTCAGATTCTTTTCACATATAGGTTATTACATAATATTGAGCAGACTTCCCTGTGCTATACAGTACGTCCTTTTCGGTTATCTATTTTTTAAAGTATTTTTTAAATTTTTATTTTATTTATTTATTTATTTTTATTTATTTACTTTTTTGGCTGTGCCAGGTCTTCATTGCTGTGCACTGGCTTTCTCTAGCTGTGGCGAGTGGGGACTACTCTTTCGTTGCGGTGCGCGGGCTTCTCATCATGGTGGCTTCTCTTGTTGCGGAGCATGGGCTCTAGGCACGTGGGCTTCAGTAGTTGTGGAACATGGGCTCAGTAGTTGTGGCTCATGGGCTCAGTAGTTGTGGCTCATGGGCTCTAGAGCACAGGTACCTTTTGAAAAGTTGCAGTCTAATGGGGGAAATATAAATCTGACATTTACCCACACTTCCATAGTATCAGGAGGAAAGTAATAGGCCCATTGAGATCAGTGTTATGGGCTCAGATCAAAGAACTCAGAGGCTTTATCAGTGGGAATGCCTGGAGTCAGTAAAAACCTGCCTGGAAGAGGTGGCATTAATGATGAGTAAGATGTTAACATAGAGAAGCTGGGCAAGAGTGAGATAGTTGTTTTGTTTCATGGCAAATTATGCTCAGGTCTTTGCTGATACTTTACTTAGCACACATTCACTGCGGGAATCATAAAAATTCCACAAGCTAATAGCATACACAATAATGTCTCTTGATAAGCCAGTAAAGAAATAACATATTTAAACCAGTGCTAGATTAATTATACTACTGTTCCAGGCAAGGCGAGATGAAAGGAATGAAGTCCAAATTTAGTTTCAAGTGTACCTTTCCATGAGTTGGTTCTCAGGAGAGAGAACTTAGCCAACCAAGAGCTGGTGTCCAGCTGGCAGTGCAAAAGCAAAATTCCCCTGTTGCTAGAGCATGTTGCTAGGGAACAAAGGCGCTGGTGTTGGCAGGCAAGATGATCTCAGTTGTTTTCGCCACTACCTGGCAAAAAGTCACGTTTCCCAGGCAGGAGCTAATGCCTCAAGGTCTTGAAAGAGCTGTTTAGATCAGCAAAGTATCGCCTTGCTCAGGCCAAACACTCTTGGATGGCTGTCACTGGCTCTGGGTATTTATAGTCTAAATGGCCCGCTACCATACTTCTTCATATGCTCTTACTGATAAGCCCTCAGCATGACCCCTCAGCAGTAGAGCTACTGAGCGCTGACCGGCGTCATACATTTTGGTGACAACATCCTGACACAACAACTTCACTTTTATACCAAAACAGCTTACACACACTACTATATATAAGACACATAACCAACAAGGACCTACTGTAGAGCACAGGGAACTCTGCTCAATATTCTATGTTAACCTATATGAGAAAAGAATCTAAAAAAGAATGAATATATGTATAACTGAATCACTTTGAAACTAACAACATTTTCAATCAACTATAGTCCAATAAAATTAAAATTAAAAAACAACTTATAAACACACCTTGGTTTTTGTCATAAAAAGTGGATTTGAAGTGCAAACCACTGCACAACAATTGTCTTCCCCCAAAAAAAGCAGTCACAGAAGTAAATGTTCAGAGATGGGGGACTAGCTTGTAAAGACCAAGAAATCCTGGTTATTTGGTTTGGCTGGAGCAAAGAGGAGATGTGGATTTGAAGTTCACCCTTATTAAAAGGGCCTTCAGTACAAAGGTGGTTTGGGAACGAAGAGCATTGAGAGTTGATAGTTGAGTGATGGTACATTTGGGAAGCGGATCTTGCTAAAGAAATTGCGTTGTCAAATGGTTACCACTTTCTCCTAAGGACAGTCACACTTTTAGATGGAGGGACGGAAGGTTTCTACCCTTTTTGACCAATTCTTCTGCAAGCTGGTTGTCCTTTCTAAGCAATGAGAACTAACCTTGGCAAGAATAGGATAAAGGGAATAAACCCACAGAGTAAAGGCTGTCCCTGCCCTCCGTGGCCTGGGTAATAACGTCAGCAGTATTGGAGACCCGGGCCAGTATGGGAGTGAACGTAGATGCTAGAGAATCTAAGTTTTGCCACCTTGATGCAGAATAGCAGAACGGTTGGCCTCTTGGCTTTTGTTTTGGTTCTCTTGTCTGATCCTTCTTAGAACGAAGAGCTTCAGTCAAGTATCTTTAATCAACTCCAAAAGCCTGCAAACTTGTTTATTCCAGTATCAGGGCAGCAAGATGGAGCTACTTAAATTTAGCTAAAACAATAAGTACCATTCAAATATTTTTTTCTCTTTCCTGAACTGTACAAAACCCGTAGAAAATATGATTTTCATGTCTTAATTGTGATATCGAAAGTGTTTTTATTCTCAGCATGCTTGAGATAGCAAAGTAATTTTCAAACTGAAAGTGATTGTCTCAGACAGTCATGATTCAAATATTTAATCTAAAGAGAAAATTCCCAGAGTGCTTCTCTCATCATTTCTCAGTTCTGCAGAGAATGAAAGCCTCAACTCTATATGATCTGATATTGTTTCCGTTATTGGTATTACGCTGTAGGCAAATATCCTTCAGGAGGCCAAGTCTCCTTCCCTCGTGCTTAGAATGGTAGGCATCACAAAGGCCCAGTCTGGCCTTGACTGTATGAGCTGCTGCTACCTTGTAATCTGTGGAGAATTTAATAACAATAATTTCACTTTATGCAGTGCAGCCTTTAAGATTTAATAGTAGTTTCTTCACACACTTCAAGTATCATTTTTTCTTTCGAGGCTTCTTTTTATTCATGGATCAAATTTCCTGTAGTTTCGTTGTCTTAACAAAGTGCTATCAGGTGAACTCTGTAGGCATGGGTGAGAATCTATAGATTGATTACCTGGGAGATTTAATGAAAGGAACTCACTTAGCAAGCCCCTGGAGTCGTTTTGAGCTTTCTCATTACCCCTTAAGAAGAAAATATCATCAGCTAAACTCTCTTCTCGAAATGGCTGGCATTTGCATGCATCCCAAACAAATAAATGTCACATCTCAAGCAGTTTTTCTCCGAGTGTAGTCTTCTGACCACCTACATATAAATCTCCTGGTGAGAATAAGAATGCAGATTCCTGGGGGCACTCCCAACCCCTATATTTTTATATATATATATATATATATATATATATATATATATATATATATATATATATATATATATATATATATATAGTAGCCTACCCCGTATTTGTAGGTAATGACAATGAGACTGAGAAGGGCTTAAGTCCATGGTTCTCAAACTGCGTGCTGAGTCACCCCTGGGCACTGCATTGATCTCACAGATCCTACAGGATATTTTAAATTTTCCAGGAAGACGCAGTGTTACATACTCAATATCTCTTGAATATTGCTACGTCAAGGTGGTTCAGTTTCAAAGTGTGTACTTTTTTGTACTTTGCTACATATTTTTGATAATGTCATATCTTTGTACAGCTGGGTTTTCAGTAGCTGCTGCAACCAAAAGCACGTACCATGAGAAAATCAGTATGGAGCAAGAAATAAGAGTACTGGTATCTAAGAAGTGCAGAAATATTATTTTGTAATATTTTATATACAGTATCTTTATGTTATCTGTATATACATTGTCTTTCAGATCATGTATATCATATTTTCAAATGGTTGTTAAGCCATTAGGATATAAATATCTGTTAGGTTGTTTGATCTAACTACTGGTAAATGGAAATGTTAAGTACTCTGTGGGCCTAGAATGCATTGTGAAGAAACTGCTGAGATACTGTGGGTGCCACACGACCTGACAGATCTTGGAAACCTCTGGTTAAGGCATGAGTTTGTGGAAATAAAATATGAAAACGAGTCTACCTATTTCTACATGCTCTGTCTATACACCAATGCTTCTTAGATCATAATGTCACCACGGGTTTCCAGAGTACAAGTGTGTGTTTGAGCCAGCTCTGATGGGCCATGCCTTTAGGTCTGAGTCATCAACATAATCATCCTCCCCCCACTACAAACTGTCAGGTGGAACCAAGTATCAGGTAACCTTGATTCTAGCCCTGACTTTGCTCTTATCTAGCTGTGTGGGCTAGGTCCCTTAGCTTCTCTGCATTTCTTGGTTTTAGTTGAGTCTACTCTAGCTAATAAGAGAGATAAAAAAAAGAACAGTAATAAACATCTATGTACCTATACCTGACAGGCACTCTGCTAAATGCTTTGTGTCATTATTTCTATTTAACCTTCAAATATCCCTGAATTACGTTCTTGTATTATTACTGTTTCACAGACATACAAACAGATAGAGGGAGGTGACACTAACACAGGCTTCTCAACACCAGAACTTGTGCTCTTAAACCCTACTGGAGTGATACATAAATTGATTTTGATTTAGGTTCCTTTACGGTTTGTGAAATGAAAAAGTAAAATTGAGTGCCTCATTCATATTTATATCTCAGGAGATTGAAAGCACATGGAGTCTAATAAACTGTTAGCCTTCACTAACAGTCTACATATATCCAGGGCCTGAAAGAGACCATCATTTTGGACCAGACCAACCGATGATCTCTCCAGACACTATGTCCTGACACATCCCCACAGGCATGTCACTGAGGCGGGAGGCTTCAATGGATTGGAACAAAGTAGGCAAGTAGGGCCGGGTGCCCCCTCCACCTAGTCCAGGCAAAGAGGCTCAGAAGAAGAAGTGTGAATCCAGGACCAGGCAGGTGTGGCTGTGTATTTCCTATCTCATTACTGCAGCCTTTCCTTATATACTGGGACGGACGAACGTAGAAAGAGAGCCAGTCACTCTTTTACACAGGAAAATCCTCTGACTCAAGAAAAATAGAAAAGGGATTTACAACACTCAGAGTATAAAAAGCCAGAGACGAATGTGAGAAACCAGCAGTACATTGACGTGAACCATAGAGTGACACCTAAGCCTGATAAGGAGACCCAGGAGATCATGTTCAAGCATTTTGTTGAGGCAGAAAGACACCAGCTCATTCAAATTTTTGCTCTGGCCTGGAAAATGCTCTTATAGATAGAAATTTAATAAAGAAAAAAGAAAAGAAAAACAGGCCTCAGCAAAAAGTGTTGTGTTTACCAGTTGATGTGTTGGAATTTTTTTTAAATGAAGATTCTGGAAAACCAGGGGTACCTCATTGGAAATGTGTACTTGTGTGTGTGTGTGTGTGTGTGTGTGTGTGGAGAGTGGAAGTAGGAAAAAGTGAGATAGAAGATGTACTGAAGATTCTTGATAATGAAAGAGTCTGCATTTTTCTTCTTGGAGACAAAGACAGGAAAAATTGGCAAGAGAGAGTAGCTTGTTAAGTTACATATCTGGCTTTACCAGCCAACTAAAAATCTGCTGGTAAATTTTTAGAAAATTAGAATTGTTGTAGAAGGAATAGCTGGCTGCTTAGTTGCTGTTCTTTCTACACAGTTTCTCTAAGACCTACGTACTTACACACGGATCAGCTGTGGCTAATTGAGAGGCTAAAATATTTAAAAGTACTAGAGCAACGGGTGGCCCACTGAAACGGAATTAAGCTTTATATGTCATTCTTCAGCAGGGGATACTGTTTTACCTCGCATTTTCCTTCTCTGAGCCCCAGAATCTCTACTACCACTGTCACAAAGGGGTTCTCCCAGCATAATTATCTCCAAGTGACAGTACTTGGAGAGATTCTTTAAGTCACACATTTCCCTAAGACAGCAGAAGAGTTGACTGACAGTGATTGCTAACACTTTTTTGAACCCCTTTTTTTCTATCACTGTACACAGCGCTTGATATACATTATCTCATGTAAATGCCAAGGCAGCCTTCAGAGGCTCTAAGGCAAAATGTAACTTGCACAAGTTTAAATTTTCTGACTAAAGTTGTACCATACTCTTCAATAATGAGCTGTATCAGTTTCCCAACTTCTTTCCCTCCCATATTTATCTATTTATACACATTTATATAGTTTATTATGCATATTTATAAATATATATTTTCTGTAATTATATATTTTATTATATATAAATTTATAATCTATATATTTATCATTTATAAATATATATACACGTTATATAATTTATATATATATATATATATAATATAGCATGTTGGGATAAAGTCATTCAACTGATAAAGGCAACTGGAGGGCTGATGAAATCAGTACAGTAAGTCCCCTCCATACGAACCTTCAAGTTGCCAGCTTTCAAAGATGTGAACGTGCGTTCCATCCACATGAGGCGTGAGTGAAATTGCAGCTCGCCCTCTGTCTCCTATGGCTGACGACCCTTCAGCTCTACCATCTCCCACCTCCTCTCCCTCCTCCAGTCAGTAACTCTTCTTGCCTGTTCACTCGATGCCAGCCCCTGTATGCCAGCTGTTGTACTGCACTACTGTACTTTGCAAGGTATTATACTGTATGGTAAGATTAAAAATGTTTTCTTTATTTTTTGTGTTTGCTTTTTATGTATTATTTGTATGAAAAGTATTATAAACGTATTACAGTACAGTACTATATAGCAGATTGTGTTAGTTGGGTACCTAGGCTAACTTTGTTGGACTTAGAAACAAATTGGACTTACGAACGTGCTCCCGAAACAGAACTCGTTCGTATGTAGGGGACTTACTGTACTGTATCATGAAATAAGATCTGTGTGATGTAACTTTCCAGGTTTTCTGTTCAGGCTGGGGTGGGGAGGAGGGGGAAGAACTGGCAACATTTTATTTTGCATACACACCTACAGAAACAATTAGACTATAGAAAGCATGGAACAAAATTCTGGTAAAAATCTCCAGATCTTCCTAAGAGAGAACTGATGCTCTCATTCCTTTACTAAGGAAGGGTCTTTGCAGTGGTCCAGCCTGTTTTCCCCACTGAGTTCTGGGATCTTTCTTTCATCCCATGCCACCAGCACTGAGATGTCCAGTTCTGGAATTACAGCCATTATTTTATTAAATCATATTCATCTGGAATATTCTTAGTGCTCATACTTTAGCAGAAAGTACAATCTTCCCTTTATGGTCCTTTATGAAAGGTTTCACTTTTTTTTTTTTTTTAACATACTCAGCAAATACTAGTTGTCTGTTTACCATTTAACAGGAATGCCTTGGAAGTTGTCACAGCTCCTGCACACATGCTCTCTCTGCCTCACATTCTTGCTCTACAGAGACTGAGGGCTTTCCATGGCTCTGGCACGAGAGCAAGAGGTTTTAATTCTGTTCTTTACTTCCGCTTCAAGTCCAAGCTGGAATCTGCTGTAGTGCAGCACCATAACACTTCCTATGTGACAGAGGAGCTCTTTAGGACAGGGCTTGGTAGCCTTATTTTGTAATAAATCAGACAGTAAATATTTTAGGTTGTGCAGGCCATACGGTCTCTGTTGCATCTGTACAACTCTGTCATTATAGCATAAAAGCAGCCATAGGCAATATGTAAATGAATAGCTGTGGCTGTGTTCCAATAAAACTTTATTTACAATAGCAAGGATTTGGCTGCATTTGACCCATGGAGATGGATTTGGCCCATGGGACTACAATTTGCTGGTCTCCACTTTAAAATCACTGGCTCTGGCACTATTTTACGTGTGTGTAACAGCTTTACTTTTTAATTACATTGTATATTCTAGCAACAGTCTATCATCATCTGCCTTTTGAAAGGGTCTCTTTTGGGGTCTCCAGTATCATCCTGCTCTGCAATGTGTTCACTGGTAATGTCCCTGAACAGCTACTCTCCTGTTGAGGTTCTTTCTCTGTGTCTCTTTTTCAAGTGGCTGACCACAAGGTTTTCAGGTGGGGGAATGGGGTGGCATTATGGAAAGGGCACCAATGTCAGAAGACCTGGGTCTAGTCCTGGTCCTGTTTACAAACTCCATGATGTTGATTCCTCAGAGTGTTTACATACTTTATCTGTAAAAACAGACATATTTCACAGGGTTGCTGGAAAAGTAAAGGTATAAAGGGGAGGACTTTTTTGTTCTAGCTTCTACCCTTTGTATGCTGTATCTAGAGCAGGTTACTTCACCTCTCTAGACCTCGATGTCATTGCCAGTAACTCTGGATAATACCCTGTAATAATTAAATGAGATAACATACGTAAAGTGCTCGCTGTAGAGCTTTGTACATAGTAAGTCTATATTTACTTGCTATTTGTATTTATCACTGTGTCTATGAGGTTGAAATGCTTCATAAATTCTAAGCCAGAGTATAGATTTAGACACAATGTATATATCTCAGTTTTCCTCTTGTTTAACTCTCTTCTAGCTGGTGTACTTTCAGCTGCTTAGCTTGTCTTATACTGTCAAATGTATTTGACTTCTTGCATAACAAAACTTATTTCATCTTACACATATGTTTTCTTGGGCTAGAAAGTTAAGGGATGGAATGCCAATTTCAAGCTACCTGAGATCTTTATTCCTAATTTTAACCTTAGGTATATTTGAGAGGGATGTTCGGACTGCTAGACCCAAGTCAGGCCTTTTTTTTTTTTCTGACCTATTAGTTAAATTTAAGATTGGGTCCTGAAAGGCCAGTGAATTATCAAGGACTTCCTTCTCGCTACCATTCTTAAATAGTTCAATCCAAGCTTCTTTATGACCCTTGTTTTCTTTCCTCTCTCCTCTACCCTCAAAACCTCTGCAAGCAATTTTTAAAACTCAACATGAAATGTAGGAATGAATTACTGCAATCCTTCACCAGCCACAGGGATCACGTTCCTTCCTGAAAAGTAGCATGGTTAGAAAAACTGCAGTAGGAAAGATCAAGGACTCATATAAAATAGAAGGTTGGGGGGAAAGCAATAGGAAGGGCTTTTAATAATTTGAAAACATGCTTGATAAAAGTTCTAGAAGGCTTTTGCTTCTAAAACGAACTGTATTTCTGATGTTAAACTTTATTAGTGGTAATCATTTCACAATGTAAATCAAACCATCACGTTGTATGCCTTAAACATATACAGTGATGTATGTCAATTATTTCTCAATAAAACTGGAAAAAAAATTTAAACACCTTATTAGAAGGCGGATGCCAAGCTGTTTTTTGTTCCTTTATGGGGGAACTGATATTTTTTTCTTTCTGGAAACTTCTCCTGAATCATTCTCTATGTATTCAGGAAATTTTGAGAATTTTCCTAAGGCATCATAAAATTTGAGGTAGATTCTCCCACAGGCTCTGTTATTTAGACTGTACCTTTTCTTTGAGGGTTTTTTTTTTTTCCTCTTAAGTCAGTCTTTGCTATCTTCAAACTCAAAGTCCTCTGTGCCTGCTTTTTTCTTTGTTCCCACAAGCAAAATTCTTCCTAATTGCCAAAAATTTCCACCAAATATCATAGTACTTAAGTGCCCACTTTTCTGGACATGATACTCTCTTACGAAAAGATGTTACAGAAATAAACACACTGTCTCTTCTTGTGCTATAGAGTCATATTCCAACCCACATGTACAAGAGGAAGAGTGAATAATGATTACATGTGACCCTTGAACAACATGAGTTTGAACTGCACAGGTCCACTTACATGTGGATATTTTCCAATAGCAAATACTACAGTACTACAGCATCCAAAGTTGGTTGAATCCACGGACGCAGAGGAACTGCTGATTTGAAGGGATGACTGTAAGTTATATGCAAATCAACCTCATAGTTGTTTAAGGGTCAAATGTATTCAGTTCTCCAGCACATCTATTTTATTTAGACATGCAGTGCTTTCAGAATTTGATCTAGCATGTTAAAATTTCACACACACAAAATCTAGATCAGATCAGCAAATTTTAACTGTAAAGGGCCAGATAGTAAACATTTCCGGTTTCAAGGGCCATTTTTCTTAGCCACAGATACTTAACTCTGCCATTGTAGGGAGGAAGCAGTTGCAGGCAGTATGTAAACAAAAGACTGTGACTGGTTTTCAATAAAACTTTATTTGAAAATGCAGATAGAGGGTTGGATTTGGCTCTCAGGCCTGAGTTTGTACACTCTTGATCTAGATTATCACCTTCTGTTGGGGGTAGATACTAGAAGATCAGCACCTCTGGGTCCGTATTCCCACATCACCATAATAGCCCTGAGGCAAATAACAGTTGTTCTTTTTAGACACAGCTGAGCTGTACATTTGTCATGGTCCCCACTACTTCCTATGAAACTCCTAACCCAGTTGGCTTGATTCATGGGCAATGCTTTTCTGGCCTCTGTAGAAGTTGGAGTCTTATGACCGGTTTAAGGGATATAAACTGAATCATGCATATGCAAAAATATTGGTGTATAAATAGCAAACTATTTTAAAACTCTGGTGAGCCAAAATATGGATGATGGCAAGACTGCAGTTAGGAAGAAATTTATGTGGACTCAGTCAGTGATTAAATTGGCTTTGTTTGATAGAGCATTCCTTTAGAAGCTGTGGCTATAATTTCTGATCTAGAAGTGCTGAGAGTTTAACGTTTGGCGCAAATTTGGGGAAACAGAAAGTTGAGTATTGTGTTATATAAAATGAGAGCTAGGTGCTGTTTTTATTTAAATATTTTACACCAGTGTTTGGAATCAAATGACAGGACAGAGCTTTTCAAAGTCTGGCCCCCGGACTATGACATCAGAATTATGAAGGGTGGAAAGGCTGCCTGTTTATAATTGGATAGAAGCTGCAGATTCCGAGGCCCGCCGCAGATTTCCTAAATCAACCTTCCAGGATCTGCATTTTTAAAAGGTCCCAAAGTGTTTCGTGTGTGTGGCAGAATTTGCAAAAGTGCTCCCACAAAACAAGCGTAGGTATTGTACTTCCTGTTTGTTTATTGAATGTAATTTAAACTCCTTTTTAACAGAAAAGCAGCAAGGTGCTTTTCAGAATAGAGTCAATTACATATAAGAACATTTATTCCAGACACAAGCATTGATGAAGAGGTTGCTTATCTGTGGCAGGAAGATCTCTGTGTTGGGTCTCCTAATAACCAGCTGTGTGGCCTTGGACCAGCCCCTTAACCTCTCTGGCCTCACGATTCTAACCTGAGGGCAGAAATGAAAGCTTTGCTAAATAACCACTGAGACCCAGTGTGGCTGGAACACTGACTTTAAAATTCTATAAAAGAAATCCTGTGCTGGAGCCTACGGTGCCTGTCATATTTTGCTAGTGAGTTGGAAGAAAATTATTCCTCCTTAATAGGTACCTCACCTTTATTCCAGCACAACAGGGCTGCTCACCCTTGGCTGCACAATGACATCACACAGGAGCTTTTAAATCCTGATGTCCAGTCCGTGCTCCAGGTCAACTGAATCCAAATAGCTGGACAGGGGACCCAGGCAGCAGTATTTCTTGTTAAATCTCCCCAGGTGGTTTTAAGGTGCAGGCAGAAGTCCTAATTATATAGCCAAAAGGTTATTTGACTACAAGAGTCACCTGGGATGCTTTTTTTTTTTTTTTGGCGGTACGTGGGCCTCTCACTGATGTGGCCTCTCCCATTGCAGAGCACAGGCTCCGGACGCGCAGGCTCAGCGGCCATGGCTCACGGGCCCAGCCGCTTCGGGGCATATGGGATATTCCCGGACCGGGGCACGAACCCGTGTTCCCTGCATCAGCAGGCGGACTCTCAGCCACTGCGCCACCAGGGAAGCCCACCTGGGATACTTTTAAAGAGCAAACCCCAGTCCTGAACACTCGAACCCATTGCACGAGGGGTGGGTCCTAGGAATCTGTGTTTTAAATAAGTAATGGAAATGATTATCATGGTCAAGTGAGTGTTGGGGGGGGGAACCACCCAGAGAATTGCTCAGCATATCAAGCAGAGTTCAGTGTGGGAGAGAGAACTGTCAGGTGTATTAGGGAACAAAGGATGTATAATAGGAGTACGGCTATACAATTGTGGGAGGAGCTGCAGAAGTGAGGGCTGGAAAGAGTTGGAAGATCTGAGAAAAGTCACTAGCTGGCCCTCAGCTGGTGAAGGTGAACAAGGAGGGTCCTGCATGAGAATATGGGAAAACAGGTGCTCTGCCACTGGCAGAGTAGCCCATGGAAGGAAGGCTGCTGTCCCAGAGGCTGACAGTGGACCTGGGCTCGCTGATGACCAGCAGGGGAGAGGGGGGACAACCAGGTGTCCTCGTCTCTCTTTGAACACCTCTGACTGTGATGGCTTCAGAATCTCACTCACACTTCTGTTCTGACCAACTCTGACTCGGAGTCAAAAAGCAAAGGAGAATTTGGAAAATGTAGTTCCAGGTTAGCCAGATTGGCTCCAGAGTGAACCACTTGGAAACACACTTGGAAAAAGGCTTCTTTGTCACCCTAAGTTCATTCCTTCTCACAAATGAAGTTACTGCCTTATCTGTTCTTAAATTGTGCCCAGTGGAGAATAAAAGCTCACTGCACAGGTTTGTTGTTCTCTTCTGTTGGAATCAAGCCATTTATGCCAGGATATGAGTCTTCACCTGCTATGGGCGATTCACCTAAGCCTTTGCTCCATCTTTGGACACATGTGAAGTCTGTATTCTGAAGTCTTCTCTATCCCCTAGGAGTCACGCTGTCAAGAAGGACTTGCGTGAGAGTGTCTCTGTTTCTTAAGTGAAGACACACATATCCTATTAACCATTTAGAGCTGCCCCGGCCTTATAGTTTTACGCTCAGGGGCACAAGCATATAATGTGACTATTGTGGCATGAGTGCTGTAGTCATAATTCTTACCTGGTGGATCGAAAATTTCTTGATGCTTTAATGGAACGGGCATTTCTGAATTAGGTTTATCGGTAAGTACATCATTTTGTATTCATAGCCACTGTTCGCTGCGTAATCTGGTCTTTCATGCAACAGTGGCTACAGGGAAGGAGGGAACAATATAAGGAAAACTCTAAATATTCAGTAAAAGGTAGTAAGGAGAAAAATCAAGTCTGAGGCAGAGAACAGGGGAGGAAGGCCAGTGGGGAAGGAAGAAAAGGGAGCATCTTCAGCTATAACAAGAGCATACAACATTTCAGTCACATGTTTTACCGCATGTGAAGTACTTCACAAGTGAAATGCATAAGGCTTGCTTTACTCCAAGTGTGGAATAAAAAAGAGGAAGTTGTATTACAATTCCAGAATTAATCAGGACTGGCTTGAGCAGTACAAAATGGAGTTTCTAGACAAAACACTGCAGCTAATTCATATGACTTTGAGCGAAGTATTTTTGACCTCTGTGCCTCTGCTTCCTCATCATTAAATGTGACACTTGGGCTGGATTAGAGATGGCATATTAGCAGCCTGAGGGCTGCATATGGATTAAGTGACCCTCAAGTTTTGGCCACAGGGTCTTTTTTTCTTTTTCAACTTATTTAAAAACCAAACTCCAGAGTTAATTCAAATTTCATTTGTTTTTCCACCAGTGTCCTTTCTCTATTCCAAGATCTAGTCTAGGATACCACAATGCATTTAGTACAGGGTGACTTTTTTGCAAGTGAAATTAATTGTCACTATTTAAAAATGAAATATTTCACATAAAAGATCTGGATTTCACACTTCCCTTAAAAGCTCAGATGATCTGATGACAAGAGCCCTGTGTGCGTAGCTTGATAAGTTTGATCATAGCAGTGATAGGCTAAAGATGAGTCACCACTGCCCCTATAGACAGAGCATGTGCCCTCCAGTTAGCCACACTACTCGATTCTCTATTGCCTCCTAGACAATGGGGCCAAGTGACAGTAACCATTACCATCACTTGGCACCTCCAGTGACAGTACAGTCAGGAGGCTGTGGACCACTCTGTGAAAAGTGAGAAATCAAAAGACAGCCTGACAGCATGCTTCCAGAAAAAATGGATAAAAATGAATTTGAGAAAATAAAGATTCATTTAAATAACCAACCCACTTCCCTCATTTACACAAGCTTCCTGGCCTCTGTAGGCATTTTGGTTTGAAATCCCTAAGCACGAACAGCTTTTCTAGTTCCTTTCGCGGTGGCCATTTGAGGATGTAGGGTTTGCATTCAGGCCAGGGCTCTCGGGGAGATATAAGGTTCCTGTAGACTGTGTCTGTAATGCTTTCTTTTTTTTTTTTTTTTTCCGGTACGTGGGCCTCTCACTGCTGTGGCCTCTCCCGCTGTGGAGCACAGGCTCCGGACGCGCAGGCTCAGCGGCCATGGCTCACAGGCCCAGCCACTCCGCGGCATGTGGGATCTTCCCGGACCGGGGCATGAACCCGTGTCCCCTGCATCGGCAGGCAGACTCTCAACCACTGTGCCACCAGGGAAGCCCCTGTAATGCTTTCCTTTTAATCCTCTTACTGAGCATAGGAGTTCAGAACTCAGTCACTGCAGTGTGATTCTTGTGCTCTTTTAGTTCCTTTAACCTGGGTCTTGAGAAGCCAGATTGCAGTGTGGTTAAGTCTATGGGCTTTGAGTTCAAATTACCCAGTTTCAAATTCTTGCTTCACTATTTCCAAGGACTATGACTTTGGCCAATTCACATAACTTCCCTTTGCCTCACTTCCTTTTCTTAAAATTGGGCTAACAAATAGGACTTAGCCAAAGGTTGTTGTAGTAGATCAATGAGCTAAACTTTGTAAAGGGATCAAAACACTGCTGGGCAGGTACGAAGTGCTTAGGACATGGTAATGATTGTTATCATCATTATGTCGTCAGCATCCCAGGATGCTGAAACCCTACAGGAGCCCCATAAGAAATCCTGACCCCAGAATGCTTTGTAATTATGAAGATTTGTACGTGGTGAAATGTGTTAGGGGATACTATTTCATGAAATTAATTGAGCATACTTTATGTAGCTCCAGGGGAAAATTAGGACCAAGTAAGTAAAAGTTAGGGGGAAACAGATATTTGTTCAACATAATGAAGGCCTTTCTTATGTTCATAGATAGAAAGCCATTGAATGGGCTGTTTGTCAGGTGATGAACAATGTGTCACTTATGTTCAAGCAAAAACTGGATGATTGTCTGTCAGGAATGTTGTAGATCTGCTGTCCAAATTGGTAGCCATGAGTGACGTGTGAGTATTTAAATTTGTTATTTAAAATTAAATAAAATTAAAAATTCAGCTCCTCAATCTTACTAGCTACAATTCAAGTGCTGATAAAAATAGCACTCATAATGCTGTGAAAAGTGAGAAATCAAAAGACAGCCTGGCAGCATGTGTCCAGAAGAAAAAGGATAAAAATGATTTTGAGAAAATAATGATACATTTAAATAACCAGCCCACTTCCCAAGTGGGTTGGTTATTTAAATGTATAAGTTTGGCCATAGCAATGATAATCTAAAGCTTATTATTTACTTGGTTATTATTTAAATAACTTAGTAAATTCGCTACTTTATTGGACAACACAGACATAGAAACTTTCCATCATCACAGAAAGTTCCACTGAACAGCACATTGTAGAGAGATGTCCTGCACTGAAGTTCTGAACTCGATGACTTGGGAAAGCATGGAAGCATGGAAGAGGAATGAAGAAGGAACTGAGATACTGAGTAATATGAAGCTTACTTACTCATGGACTCCTGGATTTCAAACTCATGCATGGCCCCAGGCAAAACACTGTTTCTGAGTCTCAGTTTCTCCAGCCATGTAATTAAAACTTGCCCCAGAACGTGGTTATATGTGTAAATGGAGAAAAGTCAGGCTCAGCATCCGGCACAAGCAGGAGACAAAGATGCTCGCCTTCTTTCTTTCGCTGAAGGGAAGGAATCATGTAGATGCAGTGATCTCAAGTACAGCAAAGCAGCCACTTTGTGCCAGGCACCCAAAGAGCAAGATATTTCCAAAATTAATGGCTACCATCGGCACGCACTTAACCATGTACCAGGTTCCGAGCTAAATTCCTTGCATACATTATCTCATTTAATTCCTACCACCACCCTGAGAGGTGGCTTCTCACACTGTCCTTGTACCGAGGAAACTGAAGCATAGAGAGATTACGTGATCTGCCCAAGGCTGTAAATGACTGGATACAGAATTCAAATGCGGATTCTTTTTCCTTTTTTTAATTTTATTGGCATATAATTGATTTACAACGTTGTGTTAGTTTTGGGTGTACAGCAAATTGATTCAGTTATACATATACATATATTCATTCTTTTTCAGATTCTTTTCTCATATAGGTTATCACAGAATATTGAGTAGAGTTCCCTGTACTATATAGTAGGTCCCTGTTGGTTCTCTACCTTATGTATTATAGTGTGTGTATGTTCATCCCAAACTCCTGTTTTATCCCTCCCCCCCACCAAATGCAGATTCTCTTGACTCAGGATGGTTGCAGTGTATAACTGTCAATATCTGTAAATTATTACATATGACATATTGTGTGCTAAGAATATTAATGCATCATCTCATTTAATTCCTTAGCTACTTTATAGGTAAAATTTCTTCTGAAGTTGTAACTATCTTGTTTAACAGTTCATATATAGGAACTGACACAACTGGTATTTGGACCATAGTGCCCTTAGCATTAGGTGTTTGACCACTGTGCTCCCAGCCTAACTTCCTTGTTTATAAGACAAATGAGCAAAGTCTTTAAGGGTGCTGTCACTCTGGACTTTGTCATACGGGGATAAAGATGCCAAGTGTATCTCTCCCCATCCCAATGATACTGTAAGTTCTTAGTAGATTAGAATTATATCTATAACATTTGTTTCATTTAGGTCTCCCAGAACTGTACAGAACTCACAAAAATTGAATAACTCTTTTCCCAACTAAATGCAGGTAAATCTTCAAAAAGGACAGATTTACCAAGAAATGTTTCTTATTCAGCAACTTACTTCAGTGGAACCCTGTCCATCTTCATGAAGTGAAGCAGTGCTCATTATGTACGTGTGTGTATGTGTGTGCGTGTGTGTGTGTGTGTATATATATATAACCATTTTAATTGTTGATGGATGCCTGTCTACAAGGTGGAAAGATCTATGCATTCTCAGAAAGAAAACTAGGGCTGTATGTAAGGAGAAAAACACTTGACTGATACAGGACCTGACTGTACATTTTTGGTTTTATTTTATTGTTGTTTAATTCCTTAACAAGCTGTGATGGTGTTTGTTTACTTTTAAGCAATTTCTACCCCTTCTATTGTGAAGATAGAACTCCCAGTGCTAGTCAGTGTAAGTTTCTCTGCTAAGCCAGCCATGTAGAAAACTCATATGAACTAAACCATTGGTTAGTTAAAGAAGTATTACTGAGACTGAACACGGGGGAAGAAAATGGCTGTTGGCAATTGCATTCTGGTCAAGCATTCTGATTTTTGTTTGTTGTGCAAAAGGAAGCCCAAGGGTGGAATGACCAGGCATTTTTATATCCCTGCTGGAGCTGTAAATACTCCTTGAACTTGTGGATTTGAATTACGTTTGTTCTGGTTCCCAAAAAATTATGAGAAAGATGCTCCATTTTATTTTAAGTTCTGAATCTTTGAAACTGAAGAGAGGATTTTTCTTTGAAAGATGATAGAATGATATCAGTTGATGAAAGCCTTCAAGTATTACACAAAAATGCTTAGGTACACTTTACATATTTATGTGTTTTGTTGCTGTTTTTACAAAAGTATTACGCGTTTGCTAAACAGATTGTCTTATCAGTAGGTTGTTTCAGTGCTGTTTATTCTTACCTTGGTAATAAAAATATATCTATATTCAATCCTACTCCAAGAATTATTATTAACCGTTAGGTGTGTGTATTTTCAAACATTTTCCTATACTTATGAAATCTCTGTAGACATAATTTTGAGTTGTTTTTACCAGAAAAATGGAATTGTTCTAGTTCTGTATCTTAAGTTGCATTACTTTCATATCCTAAATGTCTTTTCATGTCTTTTTATTGAGATAATAATATTCATAATTATAATGCCAAGAATAGCCAGTAGTTATGGAAGACATACCGTATGTCAGATTCTGTACTAAGATATTTGCATCAATGATCTCATTAACTTCACTAAATCCAAGGCACTATCCCAGTTTTATCATTGTCTCTATTTTACAAGCAGGGAAACTGAAGCTTAGAGGCATAGAGTAACTTGCTCAAGGATGAATGGGCTGATGGACTTTATCAAATACTACAGGATATGGCTTCACTTTTTACATGGTTGAATATTACCCCATCACGTGGTTGTCTTATTATTGCCCTCATGACTTGGACTGACCTCATTTCTGTCCTGATCACTCTCATTTCCCACCCCCGCAAATCTCTAGTCAACCCCGTTCCTCAGTCACTGCAGTCATCCCCACCCTCAGCTGCAGTTACTGCCGATGAATGAATGTTGTTCTTCTTTGAAAATAAACCTCATAGCCTTCAACATGACAGCCCCTGTGGCCTATGTTAGTGACATTGTTATGATTCTTAGATACAGGTGTAGAAAACTTCCCGTAGTATTATGGAGAAGACAAGAATTCTTCCACAACTGTTCGTTTAAGCCCGTTGGTATCCATTGAGTGTTCTGAATCAAATCCATTGATTTTCTGCTTCCACACGTCCATCTACCTTTAATCCTGCCTAAAGCAAAAGTTACTTTAACATATGGAATTAATCGGGTATCCTCTTCTGTGAAGGTGATGTCTAATCCCTCACTAAAATAGAACTGGATTCTCACCACTTAAAAAATGTCTTTTTCTTGCACGAACCCAGTTGACAGCATACATTTTGTGTTCAACGCATCATTGCCTGCTCTTGCACCCAATATATATCTATTATGGGCCCCTTCTCCATGGAGAGATCTCCTTTTGTATTGTTCACACATAGTGCATATATGTGAAATTCTCCCTATGTGTTCTGTGGCAAAAGGCAAATATTCTTAAACTCATGTTTATCAGAAATTGCCAAAGAGATTCTGGTAATTCTTGGGTTGGTCACTATGGTAGGTAGAATAATGGCCCCCCCAAAATGTCCGCCTTCTAATTCTGGGAACTGTGCATATGTTACCTTAAATGACAAAGGGAAACTGAGGTTGCGGATAGAATTAAGGTTGCTAGTCAACTGATTTTAAGATAGGGAGACTATCTTGGATTTTCCGGGTGGGCCCAATGTAATCACAAGGGTCCTTAAAAACGGAAAAGGGAGGGACAAGAGAAGATGGGAGTAATATGATGTGAGGACTCAGTTTTTGGTTGCTGGTTGTGATGGTAGAGGAATGGGGCCATGAGTCAAGAAATATGGGCAGCCTCTAAAAGCAGTAAAAAGGTAAGGAAACAGATTCTCCCCTAGAGACTTCAGGAAGGCATGCAGCCCTGCCACCCCCTTGATTTTAGCCCAGTGAGACCCATATTAAACTTTGAACTTCAGAACTGTAAGGTAATGAGTTCATGTTGTTTTAAATACCTGAGTTTGTGGTAATTTGTTATATCAGCAATAGGAAAGCAATACAGCCACCAAATACCCCTTCATAGATTACAGACCATGACTGGAACTAAACTTTATTTCAATGTCAAAGTGGAGGGCTTTTTCCATCAAAGGAAACACCTTTCTATTTTTATAATGCGCCATTTTGTAAATTCCGTTAGTTGAGACCTTGGTATGAGATGTACTAATGAAGCATGGGTAACTTGAACAAGAAAATTCAAGTCTTTGCTCCCTTATGAAATCTTACATCAAGAGGGCTTGTGGGTTTTCTATTCTTGTTTACTTTACTGTTCTTGTAGTCACATGTGTTTTTTACACCCCAGTTTATACTTATCAGAATTCAATCCATGCCACTGTATTATTCACAGCTATGACTGCATATTGACGCACATCCTCCCCCTTGAGCAAAATGAGTAAATAATCAATTTCAGCGGCTCTTCAATTACATACCTCTCAATGCTAAATGACATGGTGATCCGGCAGAGAATGTTTATTCAAAAGATCCTCCTAGAAGCCTACAACATCCGGAGAATCCTGACTGCACCACTAAGAGCAGCCCTTTTGAGCCACTACTTTAATAAATACAAAGCTTGTGTGGTTAACAGTTTAAATGATTAGTAGAGCATAGGTGCTTATCCCTTCTGCAAGGTTGTTTGCCTAGTTACAGCCATAATATGTGACATGATAGACATCATGGTGTCCCAGCACTCCTGTTGTAGTAACTAATTCAAGTCTTCCTCCCAGAGCAGGATGCCAACTCCCCTTGTAACCCCACACACACTTAGAGGGAAAAGGGTTTGGGTAGAAGGAAAAGGGCAAAATTCACCTTCTTCAGCCACCTCAGTGGCTGTCACCTAGTGTGGATTTTTTAAATCACAAGTGTTCCCTCAGTAGGTTGACAATTTCAAATGGATATCACTGATGTTTTCATAGTTAGTCATTTGAAATACTGTCTGTACACATAAGTATGACATATGCTACTATT
The DNA here is from genome assembly GCF_949774975.1 of Lagenorhynchus albirostris. NCBI lineage: Eukaryota > Metazoa > Chordata > Mammalia > Artiodactyla > Delphinidae > Lagenorhynchus > Lagenorhynchus albirostris. The sequence continues at coordinate 22,050,074 of NC_083104.1, read as the reverse complement.
TAACTTCACAGCTTGGCCTCATGTGAAGACACAACAATGCTAAAATCACTGACTCATATGGAAATGCTTACATTTGATGCTAAAACAGAAATCACTGTACTATATATACATTAGCATGTTGACAACATATTGCAACCCTGAAAAAAGTTTTATAGTACTCTAATGAAAACTAAAAGTTATTCATATCAGTTATTATTCATTGACTAGTAGAGCTGATGAGAGGATTTTAACTCAATAAGTTTAATGTTCACAAGAAAGAAGTTTCCAGTCTTTTCTAATGTGATGATGGATAAAAATGTGGTACAATTTTATGCTAAAAATATAATAAGGCAAAGTACAGTTTTGCTGAGAACTTGAATTGGTACTAACATATGAAGAATGATCTCACAGTAGTCTTCAAGTATTAAAAAATTGTAGGAGAATAGTCAGTATCCCCTGGTTGCCTCCAGTAAGTGTTGAGTAAGAATAAACAGGTTTAAATTGTAGCACATCAGACTTGGGTAAAAAGACTGGTGAGAAAAAGAGCGAAAGAACCAACATTTCCTGAGCAGGCACGATTTGTTACCTTTTGTGTTGGATGATTTTGCACATTACTTCATTTATTTGTGATGCAAAAAAAAATCTGTGAGGTATGTCTTCTTATTCTCATTTTACACATGAATCTTGGTTTCTAATAGGATCACGAGGGACTTCCCTGGTGGTGCAGTGGGTGGGAATCTGCCTGCCAATTTAGGGGACACGGGCAGATTCCCTCATGCCGCGGAGCAACGAAGCCCGTGAGCCACAACTACTGAGCCCGTGCACCACAACTACTGAAGCCCACGCGCTTAGAGCCCGTGCTCCGCAACAAGAGAAGCCACTGAAATGAGAAGCCCACGCACTGCAACGAAAAGTAGCCCCTGCTCGCCGCAACTAGAGAAAGCCTGTGAGCAGCAACGAAGACCCAACGCAGCCAAAAATTAATTAATTAAAAAAAAAAGAGGATCATGAATTGTTCACAGAAATAGTGAGCTGCAGAGCTTTCTAAATCCAAAATCAATTTGAACAAAATCTTTTAAGGTAGATAATATTGTCCCCACTTGATAGATGAGAAAACCAGTCCTCAGAGAAGCCAAATAACTTTTCTAGTCTCATAGCTGGTGCAAGGAAACGTGGCATACTCTTGACCACTAAGTTAAATTGTCCTATCCAGAGCAAGGTGAAGAAATCCTTGCCTCTTGTAATGATGTCATCAGAAAAGGCAATTTGAAGCAAACATAAACAAAAAAACATTTTGTCATTTTTTACAAATGCCTTCTGCATGACTTTTTTTGAAGATCTATTCTGGTTCTTATCCTGGTTCTTTTTAAAACGCTAGCTCTTTTTCTTGCCTAGAACAACCAGTGAAGTTCTCCAATGCACCTGAACGGAAAGGCAAGTTATAGCTTTCTTCCTTATGGGTACCCAAGCTAAGATACAGGCGGCCTTGCTGCGCTTATCAAGGTCGCAATGATGCCAACGTAAGATTTTTACCTAGTTTCCCTGCTCTCTGCAGTCTTGGGAATCATGTTGCTTCTGTCTTGTTCAACATGCCATGAAAACTGTTTCCAGCTGATGGATTTGGGGGACTCGAAAGAATGAGTACTGCTATGTGAGGAATCTCAGAAATGAAGATTGAACTGTGTGTTTGAGAGTAATTGCTCACAGGAAAAAGCTAAGAAATGACTCCATTGGGGCTGGGAAGAGTAACAACAGAAAGTGAAATGAGAATCAGCGTAACTGGAGGTCTTGTAAATATCTCCCACCTCAGCTCCACGTCAGTGGTTAGGACAGAGGGTTTCAGCAATATAAGAGTATCCTGGTGTGTTTGTTTAAAATACTGATTCCTGGGCTCCAATACAGACTTGCTGAGTTCCGATATCCCAGGGAAAGGCCAGGTGATCTAGGTATTTACAAGCATTTTTGGTGATTCCTAGCAGGAAACTTTAGTAAATAATGATTCATGGCAGTTAATATACATTTCATAGCCTAGATGCTGTGTTTGACTCAAGGGACACATCTCCAAATTTTCAAAAAAAAGTTACAAAATGACAAGATGAGCAACTTAAAGAAGGATGTGGAGCAAAGACTTAATTAAAGAGGGTAAGGATAACAAAGAGAAGGATGCGTTTCAGAGGAAACATACTTCTAGAGAAATGTTTTTAGCTTATAAACGTAGAGGCATAAAAGTTTATAACCTATAAGCATACATGTTTGTAGGGAAACTTAGATATGTACTTAAGAACATCATAGACTATATATTCTTCAATTCTCTATTGCAGGATGAATTTGGGGTGAAATTAACTGAAGTAATAATAAAAATAGCTCACACTGACATACTGCTTCATATGAGCCAGGCAGTATTCTGAGAACTTCACATATGTTAATTTTCATGTTGACGTTTGAATCTTCACAACTCTATGATGTAAATGTATTTATCCTTATTGTATGGGTGCTAAAACTGAAGCATGGAGAATTGATTTATCAAAAGTCACACAGAAAGAGCCAGGGCAGGCATTTGAAGGCAGACATCTAGCTCTGGAGTGTCTGCTACATATTTTTATTTTGGATGAAAATCAGCTTGTCTAAGAAGGAGCTTATGCTCTTAACCTTGATCATAAAGCTGAAACACTGCTTTATTGGGGGTGGAGATGGGAGACTAATAATAATTGTAGTTGTTTTTTTGTAGTAGCTAACACATACTAAGCAAGCACTGTACTATACACAACTTTACATACATTGTCTTATGAATTGCCCAGTGAAGTAAGTATGCGTAGGTCCATTTTGAAGATGGGTAAACTGAGATTCTTTTCTAAGATCCTCAGTAACTTTCCTAAGGTCACATAAGTAGTGATGATAGATCCAGATTCTGAATATAAGTCTTTTTTAAAAATTTATTTTATTTATTTATTTATCGGCCACGCTGCACGGCACGTGGGATCTTAGTTCCCCAACCAGGGACTGAACCCACGCCCCCTGCATTGGAAGCTCAGAGTCTTAACAACTGGACCACCAGGGAGTTTTCTATAGGTCTGTCTTATTGCAAAGTTCCTTTTCTGGAAACTATTTGCTGCTTCTTACAGAATGAGTACTGGCACTCAGAAGACTTGAGACCCGAGAATTATACATGATGCAAGGACCATGTCTAATGAGTGCATCTCTATATCTGAATGTATTTGTGGAACTTCCAAATTACAGAAGAAGGCAAGGCTTGTGGTTTGGATGCTCAAACAGTGCAATGTAGGAAAATTTTAACCACAGGAGGGGTTCAGTGGAAGGGAGGGGGCACTGACCCAGAATATGAAGGATGTAAGTTACCATGCAGGACATTTAAAATAAAGACGGTTAAATGTCCCTTCCAGTCTCTCTGTGGCAGTGATAGCTGAACCTGATAGAAATGTTGCAGGACTGAGTGTGAAGTGAGATGGCTTGAATCCTCACTTCCAGAAAGGGCAAGAGGCCCTAGGACACTGGTGTAAACTCAGAAATTCAGTCTTCTTTTAACATCTTTACATCATGTCCCTGTTTTCAAACCATTACACAATGTGGCGTTGATTCTTCTTAAGCTGAAGTGTTCAAAATGGACATAGGGACTTCACTGGATGGAAATGTAAAGTCACAGGAGGTAGTGAAATATAAAGGATACAGATGTATTTAATTCCTTCCCTTATAGCAAGGCAGTCTGTGGCAGAGTTTCAGATTACAAATTTCAAGTCCAGACAGTTCAAACCCAAACTTAGCACTTTGACAAGTAACTTAATTTCTCTAAGCCTAATTTTTTCCTCTGTAAATCAAGAAGAAGACTAGTATTTATCTAAGATTTGTAGAGGAAGATTAAATAATGGATATGAAGCGCTTCATACAGTGTCGGACGAATAGTAGGAGCTCAGTGAATAAGACTCATTGTAATTATTAGAAGGAAGATTTAGAATGAAAAACTAGGAACCATACCTGCCTCTCTAAAGCCAGATACGTTCAAAGGTTTTTATATTCTGACCTCTCTGTCAATTATGATACCCTGAACGGTGACCATGACTCTGTCAGACTTCTACAACTTACTGTCCACATCTTCTACTTCTTACAAATTAACCTTGGTTTCCTCACGTCTTAAACAGGGATAATGGCAGGGATAATCTATCTCACAGGGTTGTTTTAAGTATTGAGTGAATTATGACATGTACAGCGCTTTGGACAATGCCAGCACATGAATGGCCATGTGGTCTATTCTTTTAAGTCCTACCTGAAGCTTTAAATGGGATGTTTCTGGCACAGAAGTCTCTCGGAGTCCAATGTCTTGTAGTTCCCCCTTTGGAAATGGGAGTTCTTATAAATGACCAGTGACACTCCTGAGTGATCATAATCGATTTAGCAGCCCCTTGCTTAACTTGGTGCAGTTGTTTTAGAAAGTATGCAAGATCTCTTTCAGCTTCAATACTGTTGCAAGGGTGGGATTAAAATAAAGCAAAAGGAAACAAAATTAGATCAAATGAGCGCCTCACCTTCTAGACTAGTAAGAGTTTGCAGGGTCCATCAGAGGTCATAAACCCTGATTTTTCTCCAACAGGAAGGAAAGGGTAAACAAGTTAAAGGCAACACAAGTCACCTGTAAGTGAGGAGACAAGGATGGAAGAGGTGTTTCATCAAGATGATGCTTCTAAAATCTGATGAAACTCAAATTGGGATTCTGTCATCTACCACATCAGACACACATTAGAATCACCTGAGAAGCTTTTAAAAAAAATACTGTAGCCTAACCTTACCCCAGACAACATACAAGGTTTTCCATGGTAAGACCTACATATCGGTTGGTTGGTTGGTTGGTTGATTGGTTGGTTGGTTGGTTGGTTGGTTGGCTGGTTAGTTGTAAAGCTCCCCAGGAGCTTTCAATGCTAAGACAAAGTTATGAAATGAGATACAAAAGTTCTAATAAGGCAGACTCTAGGATAGAGACAAAGGGCAACTGCTTGATTGGAGGGAGTGGGTCTATTGTCTATAAAACTAATGTTCAGCATTAATGGCTCACTTAGCTGCTGTCTATATCTTGTGGTGAAGCAAATTAACTCAAATGCAGTTTATTTGTATGTACACATTCCCATACATTTATTGCAATCTCTAGTGATGCGCTAAAAGTAAATTACAATGAAAAATAAGCCATCCTATGTGTAAATATACATGACATTCTGCCTGTTAATTGCTTGGCATTTTTATTTTGTCCACACTCCCAAGTGAAACAGGTAGGAGTTTTTGCCCCCCGAGTAACAGACAACCTGGGTAGCCTTTCAAAATGTGCTCAACCTCACCATTGTCTCTTATAATTTCTTAAATGAAATGTATTAAATAAAACAAACCTACTAGGGCTTCCCTGGTGGCACAGTGGTTGAGAGTCCGCCTGCCGATGCAGGGGACGCGGGTTCGTGCCCCGGTCCGGGAGGATCCCACATGCCATGGAGCGGCTGGGCCCGTGAGCCATGGCCGCTGAGCCTGCGTGTCCGGAGCCTGTGCTCCGCAACGGGAGAGGCCACAACAGTGAGAGACCCGTGTACCGCAGGAGGGAAAAAAAACAAAAACAAAAAACCTACTAGATTAACATGGGATTAATATAGGTTTTTCTCTGTTCATTCATCCTTCTGTCAAGGGAAGCCCTGAATATTATACAATTTGGTCCAGTAAAAAGAGTAGATGTTTCTCAGTTCCCAATGAGAGATAATATTTGCAGTCACAGATACCAATGACCTCATTCCTAGACCTTGAAATCACTTCTGAGAGGCCTTAAAGCCCTTATATCTCTGTGTCCCCTAAGAATGACATAGTCCAAGGAAATAAAACCCCTTTATACAGAACATCCGGAAAAGTACCTCATAAGAACCGCTGGAATGTCAAGCTGACGAGTAACCTGAGACCATCTTGAGATCTTTAGTGTTCTTTGTAATGAAAAAGGGAGATTCTAGATTGTCTTCTCTATTCCCTCCTTCATTTCCTCAGAATCATTTTTAGATTTACTTATTTGCACAGGTAAAAATGGGAAGGAGACAGAAATAACAATCTATTCCATCTGTGCCACCAGTAACTTCACTCACAAACCCCTTTACAAAACAAGGAAAGTTGGGGGCAACACATCAGTGGAGTCAGCTGCAATTTAGAAGCAAGACATCATCACACATGAATGTATTCTGAATTTATGGTTTACACTTATTCTTCTCTGCTATTTCCTCTGTGAATAACTTCATATTAGACCCAGAACATGTGTGTGGTGGAGAGTTACAAAATCACTTAAGAAAAGCATCTGATGAAAATTAAATGTATTGTGTGGACGATAGCAAAAATATACATAAATGGCTACTTTATTACTTGATATGAACTTCTGATATAATTTATAGCGTGTGCTTTTTTTAAACATCTTTATTGGAGTATAATTGCTTTACAATGGTGTGGTTTTTTTCTTTTAACGCGTGTGCTTCGTTATGGCAAATACTTCACTTCTCTAAAGCAGGTTTTGTAATCCCAATACGGCACGCATAATCAGGAAAAAGATATTCTGAGACATCAGTCTAGCATGTGCATACAGCCCTCACACACGCATCAAACAAAAATAGAACTAAAGAGTCTAGTGTATAAATTGTTTTGTAATGAAAAGTTGTCAGATCGACAACCATTGACAGTTTGATGAGCGTCTCACAAATCTTTTGATCAGAATTTCTTCTGATCTGAAGTGGATGTGAAGAAAAAGGTGATGTCTTAGCTCACGTTGTATGTCAGTACACTAATGCTGAAGTTCAACAAAATTGTACAAAAATAAAGTGATTATTTATTCTTTGCAAAGAAACCATGCATTCAATGAAGGTAATATATGTATTTAAACAAATTACTTAAATTGGCAAAATATTTATGAGACCCGGTTTTAAAAATCAGTACTATCAACAACTTCACTCCATTGGTTATTAGCCAACAGTAGTCACAGTTCAAAGACAATATTGTCCTACCTGGTTTCTGAGTGATCTTTCTCCCTTTGCCAATTCTATTTTTGTAGCTGTTGTTCCATTTAAATCCTCAGTTTCTTAGGGATTTGCCATTACTCTCTCACATTGTTTTCAATCTCAATATAAATTGGCTCTGCCTCTTGCATTGTTTCTCCAACTACTCTTCTTGTTAAACAGGGCTTCTTTTCCTAGAATTCTTATTAGGAACAAGTCCAGGTTCCTTCTCAAAATATTTGCAAGTGCCCCACCTTCAAAAGGCAAAAGAAATCCTTCCTTAAGATGATAGCAAAGAAAATAAGACTACCCATATGCTTTTTAAAATGCCCAAGAGATTTCGTGGCTGAATATATATTTGTTTCAAATTACAGAGCAATCATTTAAAAAAAAAAAAAAAAGGTTTGCAGTGTGAATTTAACCAAAGTGAAAGAAATAGCTGAACCTTGTAAAAAATCTAAATGAATTGTTGACTACTGAAAGGAAATAGATGTTGCAAATGCGATTGTGGACTCATTTTTTCAAGTGTGAGAGAGAAGGGAAGCCACATCAAAAACATTGCAAGCATTGGGAGTTGTCTTCACGAAACCACATGTAAGAGCCACAGAAATTCTCTTAGAAAATTGGAGAGTGGCTCCTCTTTTTGTTAAGCCTCTTTCCTTTTTTTGTGTCTTGTTTTTTGTTTTTTAATTGTCTGTAATCCCTGAATTATGGAATAAGTTATGGAAAGCTAGGGAAGAGGCTGGGAGCACTCAGAATTGATGCTTACACAATGCCCGTTACAGTGTGTGCTGAGACATCTGCCAGTCAGTTCCAATTTCTAGTCAGTGAGGGAATAAATAGGGGAGCCTGGTCCACTGGAGGGAGAAAAAATATTTATCAACTTAATTGACTATCATCATGTGATTGTATCTTCTGATTTTTTTTTTTTTAGCGGTACATGGGCCTCTCACTGTTGTGGCCTCTCCCGTTGCGGAGCACAGGCTCCGGACGTGCAGGCTCAGCGGCCATGGCTCACGGGCCCAGCCGCTCCGCGGCATGTGGGATCCTCCCGGCCCGGGGCACAAACCTGTGTCCCCTGCATCGGCAGGCGGACTCTCAATCACTGCGCCACCAGGGAAGCCCTGTATCTTCTGATTTGAAGAAGATATTTGGGGGTATGATTTTCCAGAACACCACTTTTCCTTTCCCCCCTCTTTAGCTATTTTGGTTTAGTTATTTTTTCCTGTAACTGTAATGGTAAACTAATATAATAATATAGAAATCAGTGAAGAAAAGACATTAGCAAGCCAAGGAAGCCAGAAACATTTTGTTTTTCTTATTTTATTGACTCTTCTGTTAAGAGGACATTGTGAATTTTTTTTCCCTCTCCCCATTGATACAATATAAATAAGCATGAGTCCACTCTTATTCCAAACAAAACCTCCCTGAGGCTCTGTTTTGCAGGATTTTTTTGAACTTAAAATGCTTGAAATCCCCTAATGCAGATGTTGCCACCTCAAATGCATACAGGATGCAGAAAATTTAAAAATAAAGTGGCCAAATGGGAGACGGAAGGGAATGGTGGAGACTGTGGTAAACAAGGGAACACATGCTAATTTTGATTGGGAGGAGGCTGCTGGTCAGCTTCAGCACCAGCTAATTATTCCCCTGGGGTCATGATGGCCCGAGGTTGCCAAACATTCTCATATTTTTCAGAGAAAGTAGAAATCTAGACTCTTAGGTGAAATTGATTGTGACTAATTCAAACTTGTGAAAACCTCAAGACAGGCCAGTATCTAATGAACCACTTTTCCCTGGCAGTTTGAGATCTGTGATCAAACACATATAAGGTAGTTAATTAAAGTGGCTCCTTATTGCTTTCACTTTTATTTGATTATGAGTTACACACTTATATTATTTAAGATGCCCCATAAGAGATCAAAGAAACACAGAAGTTAGGTGTCATTTGTTTGTTTTGGAAATACAGCAAGACAGTGTTGATATATTTGTGGTCGGCCAACCCAGAGGGAGAACATGACTTTGCAATATTGGGGGATCCCCTGGACCCTGGTGGCAGCATGATGGGTCAGCAACAGCTGAAAATGTACATTCAAGAGCGAGACTGTTACGGATGCTGATCTAGACTCTAGTGGAAAATAGTCATTCCCAGAATCTGACAGCATGGAACCCCAAACTGTGTGTTAATGAGCACTTCGATGAAGGGGGCCAGGTGGGTTTGGAGGTGGACTACCGATCTCTGGTGCTCCTCTGGGCATGTGCTCAAAATGCCACTTTTACTCATTGCTAATCACATGACAAACAGCCTAAAGTGGAGCCAGCAGGTGGTATGAAATTGCAGGGCAAAGGAATTTGAGGGCATAATGCAACATAGCCTTGTCAGAGAGAAGCAAATGAAAACTGAACTAGACAAACACGATTTGGGGAATAAACTGCAAAGACCTGCATACAACAAAGGTTGAATTAATAAAATGAAATAGCACAGCCAATCAGATGGGGAAAAAAATAAACCCAGCACTGAAGAAATCAGTGATTAGAAAAAAGAAGTGAAAGACACAAAGGAATAGCCTCAAGGAGAAGCTGAACCCAGGAATCTGTTGGAACATACCAAACTTATTTGAAAAACTGTCAAGGTTTATAAAGGAAGCAAATGTGCAAGACCCCCAGCAGACAAATTTCCCACTGGAGATGGAAATGGATTTGTTTGTCTTCCATCTCAGTGAGGAGAAATTTGTCCCTCAGTATGTAAAGTTCACAGTTAATATATCTTTCCTGCTTTATATTGCAAGTTTCCACTACCATTTATTGAGTACCAGGGTACTGCCTACAAAGAAGATACAGATCATTGCCTTGTAACTGTGGCCAAGAGTAAATTGTCCAAATAATTAAACTCTCATACAGGTGGTTGAAAAATGAGCATGAGGAAAAAGTATGTATGTTTATGCACGTTGCATTCAAAATGATAGCAAAAAAGGAGACCACTGCCTGCTGAGACAGAACCTTGTAGAGGTCTCCAAAGACCAAGAAGTTTGATCCAACAAACAAAATGTGTACTCCTTTCTTTATACCATTCTATGTTCATTCAGATAAGCTTGGGGGAGCGGCTTAAGCTAGTCAAAGTAACAGAAGACTTAAATCCAGGTAACCTACTCTAACCCATCTGCCCTCATACCACAGTCGCCATAGCTGCTTTGTTTTCCTCACTGCAGCCTCGGCAAACAGTACCTTCTTTAGCATGTTTTACACAACAGCCCCCAGCACACTCTGGCTGTGTAATAAATGTTGATGTCAGAGCTACCATAAGATACACAATTCATTTCATTTTACATCAAGACGTGAGCCGCCATCTGGAAGACCAGATATGCCAGTCTTAATTTGAAACCAGATTTTCAAATCTGACTCCAGTGCGAGGGAAATGCTTATCAGCATTCAAACTGAAAACTTGGGTCACTCTGCCCAGCAAACATTCATTTTGTCAGGACCCTCTTTCATGAGTAAAAGTGAATGGATTCTGCAAACAGCTAGAGCCCATTTCTGTATTAATTCAGACTCTTGTTTGACAGGAACAGAAACCCACTTGAGCAAGAATAAAACACAAGAAGGAAATTTATCATAAGGATATAGAGTGTCTCCTTGAACCTAAGGGCAGGAATGTATCTAAGACTCAGAAATAGACCAAAGATGGGGGTCACCTCCTCTCTGTTTTTCTCTACTCTGTAAACTAGCTTTCTCTGCTTCTCAACGCACTTGGTAAAACACAGTAAAACCCCCAACTTCTGTGATTAAATCCAGTTTTTCAAGAAACCAACCAGATGGATATAGAAATTCCATCTCCCCTTCGGTCTATTTCAGACAATTACCCATTCCTGGCCAATCAACTGGGGAGGCAGGGGTCATGTTTTATGAATAGGGTTCCTTGCACTGAAGCCATATGGATAAAGCAGAGTAGTAAGAAGGAGGGGAGTGAGGGAGGGTGGGTTCTGAGCAGATTAATCACACTCTGTTCCCCTCTGTACTCTAATCTATATGCACTGAGAAAAAGAAAAATAGCCCTATGGAGTACAATTAAATACAGAGTGGAATTTGGAGGGAGAGTTTACTGATTGTAAAGGTTTGCACAGATTAATATTTTTTGGCTCTTTGAACACTGTAGAATTCAGTATGCCTTGATGCATAAAATGACTATTAAAAATTCCCGCAACTATTCTGTATTATATACTCACCCCCATCTATTTCTCAAAATCACCACAACGTGTCAGCATCAAGGTGAACGTGAACCTTATGATCTTGTATTGATGAGAGTCACCTACTTGCAGCTCTCCTAGTTGTTACGTTAGTTACTATGCTTCCATGGGAGATAAATGTCTCCATCCCTGCTAGAAACTCCAGCTCAGCCTTTTCATATTTTCTCCATGATCCCAGGAGCTCTGTCTTTATGTGTTCAGTATGGATCTCGTTACTTTCAACACCTCTTATCTCCTTGCCTGCGAAATCATCCTCCAGTGGAAAAGTTCTTTTTTAAAAAAAGAAAGCCTTATCTACAACCACCCTTTTCTCTTGATGATGATACAGTTGACCCTCCCTTGGCTAATCGCATTTCAGAATCATTGTATTTGGGGATAAATTTATGTGGTGTTGATCTTATCAAAACCGAATCTTTGTGGAAGAAGATGCTCTTTTGACATGACTCTACCAGATGTTTTTCGGAGCTACCACCAGGATCTCTAATCCTCCCAAACATAAATAGCCTTCTTGTTTCCTGTTTTCACTCTGCTTTCTGACCAGCTGATGTCATCTAAGGCAAGAGCTTCTTTTTGTTCCAGAAAGGACTGCTTTCCATTGTGTATCCTACTCCAGACATGGCGTTCTCATATGGTAATGTCTAACAGGACTTTCTAGTACTTTGTAAATCATTTCTAAACCTTTTTTGATGGGTATAGTTAGTTAAAATCATGGGTTCTGGCTTACCTACATAAGGCATGTTTGGAATCAGCTCAATGAGTATATACTGTGTATTTACACCGTACAAGTCACTAAGCAAAAAGAATGGAGATGAATGAGATGTTGTCTCTGACCTTAGGGCAGTCACGGGCTGTACATTCTGTCTATAAATAAGTCCAATCAACTCTCATGTCCAGAAAAAGTCAATATCAGATTAACTTATAGACGATTTCCAAGGACTACTATGAATCGTGTTTCCTAGTTTAACTCAATTCATTAAAACAGATATGAAGTCTGCTTTTTCATTTTTAACATTCTTAACTAACAATAATAGCTAATATTTTTTGAGGGCTTTGTATATATGTATCAGGCTCTGTGCTAAGTACTTTACATACACAAGTAATTCAAATGTGTGGCCAAGTTTGACACCCTTGCTGTGGCCCATTTTTATACATATATACATAAATCCTCCAGATAATTCCAGCATACAGTCAAGGGTGTAACCTTTGCTTTGAGCTCCACCCCAGTCCAAAATGAATGAGAATCTCCGAACAAGCGGCCCAGGCATCTATATATTTTAAAGCTTCCCAGAGACATTGCCCAGTGAGTGTGGGAACCAACATCCTAATGAGATAGTGGGCTTTCCATTAACTTTTCACTCTGTTTCAAACTGTCTTTGGTTTGTCTTCTGGTCTTCAGTGGAATGTGGGCCTTCGAGCTCCAAATTCTCAGTCTCTATCAGTTATATGACATTCTTAAGTGGAAGAGGCACTTCAGTGCAGACTTTAAGTGCTTCGACATTTAACCTTGGAACCCAATACCTTGGGGCTATATCCTAGCACTGTAATTTACCAAGTGTGAGCTTGGGCAAGTTAACCTCTCTGAACCTCATGTTCTTTATTTGTGAAATGGAGGTAATAATAGTGCCTGAGAATTAAATGAGATAATGCATGCATCTAGGCTGTTATGAAAAACAGGGAAAGAACTGCCCTCCACATTGTTTTCCACAGAAGGGAAAATCTTTTGCTTATTATTTTGAAAATATTTCCAACGACTGTAAAAACTGTGGTGTTTCCCTAGGATAAATCCGTGTCAAAGAATAAAGTCCTTGGTTAGTTATTCTGTGTTTTGAAATGAATTCTAAACTATCATATGATGTTTTCTCAAGTGAAAATATTCCACAGTAAATCATTCTTAAAGTTCTCTTTGGTCCAAATAATTTAGATCAGCCCTCTCCATCTTTATCAATACATTATGAGTTCATTTTCATTCAAATAATCTCACAGCATTGAGAGAACATACAGCGACTTACAGGTAGAACGTCTTCCAAGAAAAACTGTGTAATGATAGTAGAAATCAAAGATAAAGCTAACTGAAATTGAACTTTACCACCTGCCTGATCGTCATAAATGTGGGTGGTGTGTTTTCTCAAAATGGAGCTCCATTAGTGTTTTGTTTGAACTTCAGTTACAGACTGGCTTTTTCCCTGGCATTTAATTGTGTTCTAATGGAAGAGTTAGTAGGTAATAGCCAATGCCATAATGAGTGGCTAAGAAGACAAACTCCCAAACCTGAAGACCTGGGTTCATATCCTGACTTTTCAGTTTAGTAGCTGTGTAGCTTTAAGTGGGTCACCTAATGTCTGCAGGCCTGTTCAATCTTGTCAAATTGGAGATATTAATAGTTTCTACCTTATGACAACTGAATGAATTAATCCAGGTGAAGCACTTAGCACAGTATGTGGCATATTGTAAACAATTGCAAATATTGCATACCATCAGGTTTATTCGTAATATTATTATTAAGCATATCTCTAAACCATTAGAAATTTCAACATCTGAACCAAATTCATCTCACCTCCTGTTTGTGTAAATAAAGTCCTATTGGAACCATTTATATGTCGTCTGGCTGCTTTTGTGCTACGAGGGCAGGTTGAGTAGTTGAGACAGAGACCACATGGCATCTGAAGCCTAAAATATTTATTATCTGGCCTCTGGCTGTTTACAGAAAGAGTTTGCTGACCTCTGCTATAAGGAAGGCAGCATGCTAAATTTAATCCCCACGACATGAAAAATAATTTCAGTACGTAACACTAGGTGGTTACTATTATCCCTATTTTGCATAAGAAGAAGCAGAGACTCAGAGTTATTATGTAAAATAATAAATTTACCAGTCATCCAACTAGTAAATAACAAAGTTGGAACTTGAACCACTTCTTTTATGACTCCAGATACACATGTCTCAGATTAGGTTATGTGGTTCTTTGATGACATATAGTGACTGTGATGGTTACTAGTTACTGTTTTACTTTGTCTCTAATTTCGTATGTAGATGGCACAGAGTACATATTTGAAAAGTCCACGTTCAGGCCAATCAGTTCCATTTCACCTGTGTTGAGAACTCATGCAGGATGCTATGCACTTGATCTAGCCTGTTTTCCTGTCTCCATCTTTGTTGACATCCAGCCTCCCCTTCCCGGGAGGGAAATATTTGCCTTCACCAACAGCATTGCCTCCAGAAAGCCAGCTGTGCCACCAATGAATTAGGGTTGTAGACTCTGGCTTTGTTTCCTCTTGGCTTCTTGGATGTCTGCTCTGTAGGTGGTAGGTGTGAGCCACTTGAAATGCGAAGTGTCTGAAACTTTGCCTGCCAGAAGCTTATTTTGTTTAAGAAGACAAATTTCCCTTTGATTCTCTTTTGAAATATATGCATAAGAATTAGGTCCTAGGAACAATTTCCCAAGAGATCAATTTGCAAGACCCTTTAGTTTAGGAAGAAAGATCATTCTCTAGTGTGTATGTTGGTTTGACATGGAAATACATACATTTGCCCTACATCTAGATTGCCAGTGTGCTCACAATTTTCTTTGTAAAGTCAGAAATTAAATCCATACTCTCAGTGCCTTTATGTTCCTTTTTTTTTGGCATCTGCACATAGACACTTTCTTAAGGATGAAGCCCTTAAGCGCAAGAAGAGCATGATAGAATGAATCTCAAATCTACAACTTCAGAAAGCCGTCTTTGTTGTTGACTGAAAGCAGGACTAAAAATTCTGGTGACTGTAAATCCAGACACTGTACTTCCAGTGATAATTAGGTTTCTTACAGGTCTGAGATCCTGTGAGCAGACTCAAAATGGCAGTCATTAGCTCAGTTTGCAAAAAGAACCTATTTCAGAACACTAAGAAAGACATTGTTAGTTTGTCAAGTATTTTTGGAGTTTTCCGGTTACATAAAAGCATCTCCTTAGGATCATTTATTCAATAAAATGTTTATAAAGCCTAATCAGCATTTATTTATTTATTTTTGTATTAAATAGTACCATCCAGGCAACTTTTGTGTGTAGTAATTTGTGACAGTGTACCATGGAAATTTTGTGTCTCGGTGAAGAGTCTTGGTATGATTTTACTTTGCATTCAATCTTCAAGAGACCTTTACTTAGGAATAGCTGTGCCTGGCATGATGATGGGTGCTGGGGAAACAAAAACATGAAGATATATTAGGTTGATCTGTTTTCCCAGATTTTCTATTCATTTCAAAGAGTCTTCTTTCTTCTCTCACTTAGAACATCATTTGTGAGTTCTCTGACATAGTTAAGGATTCCCTGACAGGGTCTTCAGTAGTACCTACAGCTTCTGACAGTGAAACGGAAAACTTTTTTTTTTTTTTTTAGTGAAGGAACTCAAGGTTGCTTTCTGACACAGCCTTGGCGAGTTATTTATAATGTGCACTTCATTCAGCTCTAGGTTTTCATACAAAACAATGATTGTATTCCTTAAAGTAGCCAAACCCTTTCTGACTCTATCATTAAAACTAATACCTGAGATTTAAGGTAACATTTCCTCATTCCACGAAAGAAACTCATGTTATTTTATGAATGAATAAATCACAAATTAAGCATATCCTATATAATTTTAAAAGACATATTCCGTATTTCAGTGTAATGTTATTTTTAGAAATCAAGTAAAATTCCTAATGTCTTAACTCACATTACAAAAAGTTAGGGTGAAAGAAATCTTGGCTGGAAGAGATACTCAAAAAAAAAATCTTTCTTAGAAGGGATTTGGGGATTTGCCACTGAACGAATGCATTTAGAATTACTAGATATAAACCTTACCTTTATAAAAAGGTAGTATGAATTTAAGGGAAAAAAATGGTTGGAATCATTAAACTAGGTACTAAACTTGCAATAATGAAGCCCAAAGGCACATTAGCAATTTTAGGAGCACATCATACAGAAGCCTCTTTCTGAATTCACTGTCATTTTAAACCTGTCTCTCCCTTTTTTAGGGCATCGCTGCTGCTAAGCCTCTATTCCATGTATACTTATACCCTTTTCTCTAATATGTTGTACCTAACATTTATCAATATTACTTCTTCTTGCTGTATTCAGCTCATTATCCTGCCTATGATTTTTTTTTTATCATAAATCTTACCACCAGCATCCTATTTATTTGCTCTCCCTAAGAGATCCCCATCATTTCAGGTTTAAGATAGCATGCCAACTGTATCTTCATCATGCCAAGTTCTTTGGGCCTATATTCCAAAAGTGTGAACCTGACAAACAATTCCACTAGACAAAACCATTCTTAATAAAGACATGCTCCTTTTTAAAGAGTTTATGGCCATGTGATGTTTTTTGAATATAAACTTAAGTGACCTAAGGGGACTTCTGAATGGTCTTTCTAAAGCTTAATAATTAGCCAACAATTTTATCATAATGGAATATAGATCTTCATGGGATTAGCCATCCGTACTTTCACTTTACTTGAGAAATCTGTTTTGTAGAAAATTAGGTTGTAATTTTTTGCATTTAACAACGCAAAGTGATATTTATCTGAGAAACTGGCCCAAGAGAGTTATTGCACATTGGTGGTTTAGAAAAGGGATTTTTATTGTGAAAGTTAATGAACCACGACACAGGTCACTTTAATTGTACTCTATATGTGAACTTTTTCTACAATGAAAATAAGAAAACTGTTTCTGCCCATGAGTCAAAGGGTACAAGTAACTTTTTAATTAAAATAAAATTGTGGATTCTGCCAACTAGTGTATTGTCCATGTTGATAAGGGTAGTTCTATATCTTTAAAGTCTATACTCGTAGGTATCCATCCTGGAAAACATGCCTGGACATTCTCTACCTTGAATCAAGGAGACCTTGTGTATAGTTCTAAGTGCTGTATTAGAAGCGATGTGCTTTGCCTTGATGTTTCAATTATTCCATCTGTGGCTAAACATAGTAGGTACTTGACAGGGCTTCTTAAGCTCACATTTTTTACCAGAGGAAAAATACATAAAAAGCTTTCATCAGGCTGGCCTCTTTGTAATTAAATTTCTTTTTCATTTTTATATCATCTTTAATAACTATCTCATTATTCTCTTATGAGTAAGGCTACATTGAATAACTTTCTACATACATCTTTGCAAACTTTTGTCAGGATATCAGTAGAAGAGACTTTTAAAATTGATATAACTGAGTCAGAGAGTATGTCCATTTAAATACTGGTAGTTACTGACCCCAAAATGTCTGTTAATAATTCCCCAGTTGTGTTTGAGAGTGTGTTTTTATGTAAAGCTCATAAACACTGGACATTAGCCTTCTTTATCCTTTTTACCAAACCTATTAGGAAAAATTATTTGTAGCTCTACTTTATGGTTCCTTGTCATAAGTGAGGGTGTGTTTTTCTTCATTTATTTCTTTATTTCAGAATAAAAACTCTGTTGAGATGGAGGGTCTTTTAAGTAGGAAGTCTAAAAGTCTCCAGTGTTTACTTCCTTTTAAAATAATTTTTTAATTGATACATACTGTACATTGAGAAAAGCATACAAGTCACGAGTGAACAGCTCCGTGAATGTTTATCAGCAGAATTCATCCATGATGCCACAATTCACAGAAAGAAATAGAACATTACCAGCAATCCAGAAGCATCCCTAGTGACCTCTTCCAGTTATCGTTTCCTCTTTCAAGGTAACTACTTTCCTAACTTTTAATACCGTAAAGTCTTGTCTTTTAAAAAAAGCTTTTATTTAAATTCACTGATATCCTATACCCTCTTGGTGTCTGGCTGCTTTACGGACTTTGTGGCATACAGGAGTAGATGGCTCATTCTCATTTCTGTATACCATTCTACTCTATAAACATACCACAACGTAGTTCTTCCATTGATGAACATTGAAGTTATTTCCAGTTTGGAGCAATAATGAATAAAGCTGCTATGAACGTTCTTGAACAGTTCTTGGATGGATGCATTCATAATTCTTGGGTATATATACACTGTTGGGGAGGAAATATTTTTAGGTTCCTTGGCTGGTCTAATAACCAAATGGACATAAAACAGATTAACAGGAGAAAAACAAAGTTTAATTACACGTGTACCTCCTGTATACCTGACAGAGACCCAGGAAAACTGAATAACTTGCCAAAAAGGCCAAAGCCACTACCTTCGTACCATCTTCAGCTAAAGACGAAAGATACTGGGGTTGGGGGCAATTGGTTATGGGAGATTACCAGGAAAAGCACAGTAAACAAGGGTGAGGTTGGTATGCAGATTGAAGTTCTTGCCTTCTCCACTGGTAGGCGTTTTTAGAGATTGAGTCAGCCTCTTCTTCCTGGTAGAGCAAGGGAGACACCCCTACAAATGGAGATTTCCCTTATAAATGTGAATGTTTTTTACAAAGAGTAACTTCTAGTGGGTTTTGCGAGTTTCTTTGTGTGTGTCTCCATTTTTTAAAAATGCCAACTTAAAAGAATTCATATGCCAAAAAGGCATATTTAGGGGTGACCACTTCTGCTCCCCTATAATACCTAGAGGAGGGATAACAATTTCCCCTAGGAGTTTAATCAGTTCTATTAAAACACCACTTTGACCATGTCATTTTACTCAATGTCCTTAGAATAAACTGAGAACATTTTAACATGGATTTTAAGCATGTTACACCAAGTCATTTTTTATCCTTTCCCTTATTCTCATGTCTAACAGCACCCTCCCCTGTATTGACCTCAGCACTCTAATCTCCAGCCATACCAATCTGTTCAGGGCAAAAAACTCTAATACTATGCCTGGAAATTCTCATTTCTCTTTTGCCCTGTTGCCTGAAAAGACCTTGCTCATCTTTCAGCTTCTTAAGACATGTAGATGCCTTCCCCCCGACCCCACCAAATTGTACTTAGGTTCCCGTTGGGAGCTAACCAAATTCTTAGCATTTACATTACTGTATTGGATTTCTTTGTCTGTCTTTCCCGCTAAACTACAAATATGTTGGACATATTTACGTTGTATCCTCCTGCCTTGCAGTGACGGCCAGCAGTAGCTGACCCTCAGAATATTTGTTGAATGAGTGAATGATCATATAAAGGAACAGATGAAAGTTCCATACATGCCCCACTGCCCAGAACTGCTGGCTAAAATAAGGACATGTAAAAATCTGAATTCTTCTCCTTGAATTTCTGGAAACGTTTACAAACAGCATGCCTCTTTCTGTACATTCACTTCTATCTTCCTTTCCACTCCAGCATGGCTTCCACACTGTGCTCTGTAGCTCCCAACCCTCTCCCCACTACAACCAGACATAACGTACCCTACACAATGTACGTGTAAAAATATTTTAGACCAAAGTGGACAGATATCTTTGCACCACTTCACTACTGTGAATGGCTGTACATGGAAGACCTGGGTTGGAGTTCCAGTTCCGGTCTTTACTAACTGTGCCCTTGAGTAAGTCTTGCTGAGTCTCAGTTTTTCCATTTACAAAGTAGGTAATAACAGGAACTAAGTCTGAGGGTTCTTGTAGGATTAAAAGAACTGAAGTCTGAAAAGTTAAACCACTATGATCTACCAGTGTTAATGGTCACTAGTGCTGCCGCAGGTTCAGGCACACGCGGAGATAGTGGAAGAGTGAGGCAGATGAGGCTTTATGTAGCTAGAGGTAAAAATGCTAATTTCCCTCTGTCCGTGATCCGCTTATCCAATGCCTAAGGAAAGGCTGGAGTATGAATTCACCTAGAGTAGGAGTCAGCAAACTTTTCCTGTAAAGGGTGAAGGGGAGCAGATTTTGCTACCCCAAAGTATGTCTTTTTGGCCTAAGGATTATTTTGAGCTAAGGCAATCAAAACTCGGCCGATTCAGGGAAAGTTCTTTACGTCCCCATTAACTGCCTAAATGTACATTGGAGAGGGGGCCTGTATCAAAAAGAGAGCTATTACCAGATATACCTTTTTACGTAAATAACTTACCTGCCAAGCAGGGCAACTTTTGTTTTCCAAACATCTCCTCTCATTTTCCTTTCAATAGCCTTCCTGCCCTTTGTACCTCCAGACCGTTAGGCCTTTCCTTAGCTCAGAATGTTTTGAAACCTCAGTTACCTGGCTGCCCTTTGAGTCTCACATTTCTATGCGCTCCCGTCCATGTGAAATTAAATTTGCTTTTCTCCTCTTAATGTGCCTTATGTCAATTTAACTATTAGACTCTCCAGAGAATCTACAAGGAAAGAAGGGAAAACTTTCCATCTCCTTCAGAGGCGAGATGGGAATAGGTCAGGCCTTGTGAACCAAAAGGCAAAACTGAGAATATTATGTAGGTACTTAAATAACATGGTAAAGAGAAAAAAATTTCCACAAAATGTTTATTGCTGAAATTTAAAATATAATAACAATAGAGTCAAAGTGATTCTGTCTGTAATCTGCCAACACAAAGAGCAGCAGTGCCCCTCTGCATGCACTGAACTTATTCAGTTCAACCACACATGGTCAAGTAGAAGAGAGCTAGAGCCAATACAAATTAATAGCAATTTCCATAATGCTAACTCCTGTGATTTTTCTCGGGAATGCCCTGGCGTGGGCCCGGGATGGCAGTCTGGAGTCAACTGTCCTCCACTTCTTCTTAACTTTTATTGCCTCCTCTTCTGTTAGTATCTCTCCAGTCTAAAGAAGGAGTTCATGATTTCCTGAGGTAATTTTGACCTAGTGTGTTTTTTGGCTATTCCTCTACGTGCTTTTAAATTTTTTTAAACATCTTTATTGGAGTATAATTGCTTTATGCTAACACATATATAAGGAATATTAAAAAATAAAAGTTTCTGAAGAACCTAGGGACAGGACAGGAATAAAAATGCAGATGTAGAGAATGGACTTGGGGACACAGGGAGGGGGAAGGGTAAGCTGGGATGAAGTGAGAGAGTGCATGGATTTGTATATTCTACGTGCTTTTTAAAATTAACTGCGTTTAACAAATAAGGAAACTGACTGTTTAGAGTCATTTATCAAGGATTCCACAGTTAAATTAATCCCAGTATTGAGGGTAAAACCACACTCTGAAAGGTCAGAATCTGTTCTCTTGACTGCTGTTTTATATCACTTCTCTAAGCTTCCAAAGATGACATGCTGAACAGAAGTAAAAGTGAAATTGTAAGTTTAGGAGTGAGAGATTAGAAGATGAGAAGTGATTGAGTAGGAAGGAAGACATTCTAGGCTAAGACAAAGGTCTAAGTGAATCTATGAAGGTAAAAGGAAGAAAGGCATCCCTTGTGTAAGACTCTTCTCTGAAGACCTGCCTCACACACAGCGTCTGGATATAGCATCCCTCCAAATGACTTGCATGCATTATTGAGTGCAATGGAAATTTGGTACGTGACGACTAGGCCTCCTCAATAGCTTCAGTTCCCATGTTGACCCCATTAACCTGAATATAATTTGCTGTGAAGAAAAAAACTTTAGCCTTAGGTTGAAATTTATGTACTTTTCGGGCAGCATTTCTCTAATGTCATTTCATTATGATCATTAACTTACATAGCTGTTTTTTCAGGGATCTCAAACTTCAGTAACCATACTCTGCTGTTCAGGTTATCACACATAACATGTTTGCTGACAGACTGACATCTAACCAAAGAAGAATGGTCATTTTTTTTTTTTTTTACAGACTTCTCACTTCAAGGTCACTCATTCTTTATGTATGACTTATCTAAAGGCATAACTGAGACTCTGAAAGATGGCCTTCTTTTACATTAGGTGGGAAAATTTCTCTCTCATTTAGTCTAAATAACTTGAAGTCTAAATTTATTTCTACATGTTGCCTCTACATTGCTCAAATGACAGTTAATCAATATTTTTTGGTCATAAAAATGTTAACGTCTAATTTATATCACTTTAGAGTTGAACTAGTGTGTTCATGTCAGTCAGTATAATTAAAACATCAAAAGCAATGATGATTATGAAGTTTTATAATTTGAGTCAATCTGTACTGAGCTGTTCATATTTATTACTCTATTCTTCACAATTATCTAATGAAGGTGTTCTTACAACCCCATTTTACAAAGCTCAGAGAGCTTAAGAAATGCATCTGTTTTACATGACTTACAAGCACTAGAGTTGGGATTGGAAGTCATGTTTGGTAGATTACTGAGTCCAGGAGTTTTCACTGTAATATTTTGCCAATCCTTTCATGGCTCTGCTGTTTGGAATTTCTTAACAACAGAGGCTCAGCAATCCTGTTGGCCGTGAGTCAATTCACATGGTTGTTTAACTATCAATTGCTAGGAATCAATATGGTGAGTTATTTGGACTTCTCCTGCAGTAGAACTCTCAGAAAATCAGTATCTAGTTGATTCTCTCTCCTAATCGCTCTCAGTAAATTTAGAGATAGTCAACAGTTCTTGCAGACCCATATGTGTATTAGTGAAATAAAATTCCAGTCACTTCACAGTAAAGAATATGATAATTATTTTTATGGTAACAGTAATAGTAACAAAAATGACCACGCAGTTTGAGTGCTTATTGTATTTCAGGTACTTAACCAAATGCATTATATCCATTTTTTTAATTTAGTTCTCACAAAGATTCTATGAAGTACAATGTACAATCATAGAAGGTGTTTTGTCTTTGTACCCAGTTCCTGGCACACAGCTGCTAAAATCATTGGGCACTCTGAAGTTATGAACGTCTTTTGTACGATAATGAGATGACCAGGGATCCCTAAATAGTTTCAGGACCAGAGCTGATGACCAGAAAGACCAAGGCACAGTTAAAGAATTGGAGAAAAGCAGGGCTGGAGGTTGAGTCAATCACCAATGGCTAGTCATTTAAATCAATCATGGCCAGGTAATAAAAACCTCCCTAAAATGACAGGGTTTTGAGAGCTTCTGGGTTGTTGAACACACTGAGGCGCTGGGAGGTGGCAGCACCTAGCGCAGGTACAGAAGCTCCATTTCCCACCCCTGACCCCATCCCGACCATACCTGTCCTATGCATCTCTTCTCTTTGGCTCTTCCTGAGTTAAATCCTTTATAATAAAACAGTAAGCATAAGTTAACTGCCTTCCTGAGTTTTGTGAGCCATTCTAGCAAGTTATTGAACCTGAGGGGTCATGAGAACTCCTGAATTTATCACCAAGTTCGGCAGAAGGACAAGAGGTTTGGGCACCCCATTTGCAACTGTTATCTGAAGTGAGGTCAGTGTTGTAGGACTGAGCCCTTCAACCCGTGGGGTCTGCACTAACTCCAGGTAGTGTCAGAATTGAACTGAATTGAATTGAATTGAACCGTTGGATACCAGTTGCTGTCAGAGACCTGGAGATGTGGCATGAAGGAAAAAAGGCACAGAATTCTGAATTGCTAAAGCCACTAAAAGAAAAGGAAGATAATGTACTGACACATTTAAAGAAAGAGTGCAGAGGTAGAGCCGGCAGTGCTAGACCTAGCAGCTCAAGTGTATCATGAGAGCTGGGTCCCTCTCTATCACTTGTCTCCACTGTTCTCCATGTCAACTCAGTCTCACACAGGATCTCTGAAAAGCTCAGCTTGCATCTTCTAGTACAACAGAAAGAAAACTTTTTTTCAGTTTTTCCACTTAGCCTCAGGTTCAGTCTGATTGGACCAAATTGGATGACAAGCCCATCTGCAGACCAATCTCTGTGGCTGTGGAAAGACTGTGCCGATTGGCCAGGTCTAGGTCACAATCCCACCCCTGGAGCTTTTGTTCACCTGCCCTGCGTGGACTAAAAATAAGCTGGGGGTTGTTACTCCCAAAGAAAACCTGACATGCTGTTTTCAGAAGAGAGAATGAAACATAGGCAAGCAGAAACAGCAGGTTTTAACTACAGAAAGTGATAGTTACAATTACCTCCATTTTACAGACAAGTAAATTAAGGGTCAGGAGGTTTAAGTGACATGTCGAAATTTTCCAGTCAGTAAGACATAAAGCCAATATTCCAGCCAAGGACTCTCAGGGTAATCACAAAACCAAAGTGCATCTCCAGAAACAAAGTCTATATAAGTGAGATTTTTAAGAGAACTTCATTGCTTCTGCTTTTTATTCCACCTCTAAGGAACCAACAACGCTTGAACCCCTGTAATGTGATATTCCATTATCTTATCCTCACAACAGTAAAGAGAACAAATAATTATGTCTCAATAAAGTAAACCTGTTATGTTCTTTTCTTCCCTGAGCAATCTGATTGTTCAGGGAAGACCAAGATGTGTGTTTTCATACTTGTTTAGATATTATGAATGATCTTGATTTTTAGATGTCCTTGGTAACTGAGATCTGATATCAAATGCAGTAGAGATTTTTACCTGAAATTACCTAACTAATCCCTAAACATTTGAGGAAAAGTGTACTAGGTGGGTATGAGTTGACGGACACATAGACTCCCCACAGAGGATCCACTGAGGAAATACCCATTTCCACATTCCTTTAGATTGTTGGCAGAGTTCATGTCTTTGCTGTTGTATGACTTCCAACCAGAGGCCACCCCCAGCTCTTAGAGGCCACCTGCAATTTCTTGCCATGTGGACATTTCCATAGACCCTCTCACAGCTCACTTCTCCAAAGCCAGCACTGAAAATAAAGTCCCTCTAATGCATGCTAACAAGACTTGATAGAGATGGAGATACAGACAGAGATACAGATAGAGATAGAGATAAAAGATAATTATGGGAGTGATAGCACATCATCCTTGCCACATATATAACCTAACCACAGAAGTGACATCCTATCACCTTTGCTCTACTCTGTTCCATAGTTTATATTCTAGAAGTACCACCCTCACTAAGGGGAGGGGATTAGACAGAGCATGAAGAGGGGGTGCTCTAGAGTCTGTCACAGGTCCCATCTTTAGCTATTTGCTCACCTTATTCTCTGAACCTAAAGTGTCCATCTCCTATCACCACAAGAACAAATCATCCTTGAAGGACCAAAGTCCTGAATCAAATTCTTTTACTCCAACAAGTCTTTCTGAATCCATTAGGATAAAGGTAGTATCTTCTAATTCTTCATACACTCCAATAATGGAGAGAGTCTACACTCTCATGACATTTATCACTTTCTACTTTGAATCATTCATTTTTATTTTTTCTGTCTTAACTTTCCGACTAGATCTTTGAAGCCAAGGATACTTCCTTCCTTTCATTTACTCATACATTTTAAAAGTATTTATCAAAATCGTAACATCTACCAATATATCAGGACTACATTTGGTTGCAGGTAATAGACATCTCAACTAGGTTCAGCAAATTATCAGGCATTTATTTTTTCTCGTGTAATAGAAATTCTGGAGGTTCATTTGGCGACTTTGGCTCAGTT
This sequence comes from Lagenorhynchus albirostris, assembly GCF_949774975.1. Taxonomy (NCBI): domain Eukaryota; kingdom Metazoa; phylum Chordata; class Mammalia; order Artiodactyla; family Delphinidae; genus Lagenorhynchus; species Lagenorhynchus albirostris. Next base: position 22,024,572 of record NC_083104.1, on the reverse strand, counting down.
ACCCAACACTCTCAAGGTTAAAATCTCTGTGATTTTAACTTTGACCTTCCTTTCTCTCACTGGCACAAAATGGCTGCTGTAGTTTCCGCCTTCAAGCCTGCATTTCGGACAGGAAGAAGCAAAAACTGGTATAGGAAGGGTCAAGTGTTATGTAAGGAAAGCAAAGTCTTTTTAGATAGCCTCAGCAGATTTTCATTTATAGTTATTTTCCTTTCATTGACAAGAACTTTGCCATGTGTCCATCATAGCTATAAGAGGAATAGAAAAATATTTTTGAATGTGTGGGTGTATAGCCACTCTGCTCAAAATTGTTGATCTAGCTCTTTGAAAAAGAAGAGAATAAGTACTGAGTGTGCAACATTGTTTTCCCCAGTTAGTTCTCGTGCGGGGTTCTCAGGATAACATGATCATTGACAACAGATATGGTCCCTGCCTCACAGGGCTTTTTACTTATTACAGGAAGTAGACAATGATAAAAGGTATTTAACAAACACATGTAAACTTTCAGTTGTGGATGTGCTGAAGTGGAAAAGGTCACAGTGCTCTGAGAGGCTGGAATGGGAGGGAGGAGATGTGAATGACCTAATAAGGGAAGTTACAGAATGTTTCCCTCAGGAGGTGGCATTTAGATAGGGTGATATCTGGTTTAATTTTGGTAAGTACCATAGGGTCCTCCATATAATAAAATTTATAGAAAAGAAGAAAAGAAAATTGCAGAAAATCTTCTTAATGCCTTTAGTATAACTATACTTCATGACTCTTTATTGCAAGTAGTAGAAAAAATAATTCAAACTCAATTTTAAAATAAGGTGTTTTTTGGCTAAAGTTCAGCCACCAGCTTCAGGCACAGCTATATCAAGTAGCGCTAACAATCATGGCAGGAAGCACTCTGCTTTTCCACTTGGCTTCCCTCTTTGTCGATTCCATTCATTTGCACACTTTTCTGTCATAGTACTAAGATACTGGCAAGCTCCAGATTTATATCTTTTCATCAGAAACACTTGTAGGAAAAAAAACTATATTTTCCCAAGAATAAATATTTTACTATTAGATCTCACTGTGTACAGCTTGAGCTAGGTACCAGCCCTTGTAGCACTCGCTTGGTCCCTAGAGAGTGCATAATCCACTAAGCTAGTCTTGAGTCTTGTGCCCTCTTCTGGATCAGGGGTAGAACCAACAACTTCAAAACCCCATGAGCTGAGAATGGGGAACAAGGCCATTGGCTCCATAAGGAAAACAAGGAAGCAGTCACCAGTAGAAGTGGGAGTGTTTGCTGGGCAGGTAAAACGAATAGAGAACTACTACAAAGTAGAATTGACTAATGGCATTAATGACTCCCACAGTTAATAATAATGATAACAATACTAAGAACAAACACTTATTTTGTAAGTGTTTTTTATTATACTCACCCATACAAACTCATTCTATTCCCAGCGTGTTGAGAATTTATCCAGCCTGATTTACCCAAATCAGAAGGCAAAACTGGCTGTATGTTTTGAAATTAGTGAATATGAGATTCCCAGAGAGCAGAGTTTTAGTAGGACTCATACCCTTCCCTCAGCCCCCAAGTCCACACTGAATGCCCCAGTGCTCAGGTACTCATGCAAACATTCCTTCCTTAGTGCTGACCTGATACAGCAGGTCCATTAAGTGAAGCTCATTTCAAGCGCAGATGGTCCCAAGTAGCTTAACGTCTTCCTGGTGGCCAGGCTAAGTGATTTCGGACGGCCTTAGACTTCTGATCACATCCATGCAGCCAGGAAGGAAATGAAACCTTGTTTATCATCTTGATAAACAGTCCTTTCCAATGCCTCCAGACGCTTTATGTAATGTGGCAGAGTCAAATACTATTAAATTGTCATCACTGTCAAAAAGAGAAGTAATAAGTTTTTCTACCTGAGTCATAGTTAATGACTTCTACAATGTGTAACACAAATCAGTTTCTGTTTGCCTTCTTTCCCCTAAATGTGTGTTTTCTGATCTCTGTGGCTGTGGAGGAGAGGCACTATCTCATGCTATAAAGAAATATATACTTTCATGATTACCTCTGAGCTAAACCAATAAAACACCCAGATGACAAGGGCCAGATACAGTGGCTTGGATGACGCATTTGCACAGAGGAGGAAGCTGAGCTGCTGTATCTCATTCCAGTTCTTCATGGAAGGCGTCGATTTGAAAGCCTATACTTCCCTTCCCGGGTAAAAGCCTTGGATTGGTTCCACCCTAGTTATTGTTAAACATATTTACGGAACCTATTTAAGCACTCTTGAGGGGGTAATATACCTCTTTTATTCTCATCACCTTAAAGAATAATATATTAGTCAGATTAGGCTGTGTTAAGCTTCGATAACAAACCAGCCCCAACTCTCACTGGCTTAAAACAATGAAGGTTTATTTCTTGATCAAGCAACATGCCCACTGTGGTTCATCAGAGGGGTTGTGTTTGAAGGAGTTACCCAGGAACTAGAACTGGGGGAGCAGCCAATAACCAAAATAGGGGTGGACACACTACGGTCCATAGGCCAAATCTGGCTCGCCATTTGTTTTTTATAGCTCATGAGCTAAGAATGATCTTTACGTTTTTCAAAGGCTGGGAAAAAATCAAAAGGAGAGTATTTGTGACACCTAAAAATTAACATGAAATTCAAGTTTCGGTTTCCGTACATAATATTTTATTGGCACACACTCACACTTCTGTTTATGTATTGTTTGTAGTTGCTTTCATATTCCAACAGCAGAGTTTGGTAGTTGCCACAGAGATCAGATGACCAACAAAACCAAAAATATTTTCTACCTGGACCTCTGTAGAAAAAGTTTGCTGATCCCTGATCTAAATTACTTCTGGTTACCACACCAGCAAGAAGAGAACCCTGGAGAATCTTCCATAAGGAATTAAAAGCTTGGTATGTAAGTCACACATCACTTCCTTTAACACAGAAATAGTCATATGGACCCACCTCCCCCAGGGGAACTAGGAACTACCGTAAGCCCAGAGGAAGAGAGCCAGAGATAGTCATTGGGAAGCCCTAATGGCCACAACAGCTAAAATTAATGATAGCAAGACTCTTGATAGCAAACACTTGCCTTGTTCTTATACTTCAGGTACTGTTCTAAGGGCACTGCAAGTGTTTACTCACCGATCCTCACAGCAACCTAATCATGAAAGTATTCTTTTCCCCATTTTACAGATGAGGAAGCTAAGAATAGAAAGCGTAAATGGTTTTTTCCTGAGATAATACAGCTCACAAAGGGTGCAGGCAGCATTTAAATCCAGTCAATTAAATATGGCTCCAAAATCCAGTCTCACATGCTATGCTCTTAACCATCCTACCGCACATGGATCCTCTAGGACTTAGAAAAGTCCCAGCCATTGATGTCGTAGAGACCCCTGCCTTACAAAACCCTTAATTATAGAATTCAGTAGACACAAGCAAAATGCTAATTTTAGTGTTTGTATAACAGATTTCCATAACACTTGATAACTCACTTAGGAGTGTGAGAGTAATTAGACCATAGACGGAAGTAAAAGCTAGTATCTATGGATTTTCATGTGGTTCTCCTGTGGGTACCAAAGTAAGGACTTAGAATTTAAGATCAGTTTAAGACTCAGCGAGAGGACCCACCAGGGATCATCAGAACCTAAAGTGAAAATGTTTCTTTCTGGGGATAGTATTTCACAGTCATTTCTCCCTAGATTATCTCAGATTTTATCTTGATCTTCTTGTCTTTGCTTCTAAGCCAACTCAGGAATGTTGTTCCATAGCATGTATTTTTGTTTAGCTGGAGGAAAAAATGTCATAAAACAGTTATGGTTTAGAGGTGATGGATTTTGAGTCACCACATTGCCTGCTGTCCATTCACGTTTCAATAATGGAGATGGTGTATCATCACCACCCGTGTTCCTTGTAACATCCATTACACTTACCCATGCAGGATAATAGAACAATTTCATTTTAAGAGAATTTTTTGAAGTTTGTAATTATTATTGGGCTTCCTTTTCAGAGTGTATTACTGCTTGTATGCCATTAAATAAATATCAGGAAGAAAAATGAATAAAGACATAAGAGTAGCTGAGGCAGGGATGCAAAGGAGAAAGCACGTTCGACCACCCATCATTGCACAGACAGTTCAGACATTTGACGGGGGATCTTGGAGCTTGAAAAGTAAATGCCTTCATTTTCCAGCCTTTCAGAATTCTGTCCTTCCATCAAAACTCATGTCAGATGTCACTGTCTCCAGTACTGTCTTTGAAACTGGGTTTCATTTTTTAGGTTAACAATAAGAAGAATGTCAGCTCTTATTTAGAGCGGACCTACTGTGTCCTGCCCAGTGTATTAATTACTGTTGGTACGCAGTCTCTAATCCTCAGAACATTCCTTAAGTTTGGCATCTTACTTACAAGGGACCAGGGCTTAGAGGTTACATCTTGCTCCAAGTCACCCAGCTAGTAGCTCAAATGATGTTGATTATTTCAGATAACATCTATATATTCATATAATCAACCTTTCATGTCAGTATTTCAGGTAATTTAAAGGAAATTAATATACGTAGAGGTGTGGCTTCTGTAAAACAGGGTTGCCTGTTTCTATTCAAGAAACTGTTTGCATATTGCTCTCAGCCTTGAAGGCTAGCAATAGAAAAGGAAAACCTGATAAACTCTCACCCAGCTGGATGAGTGATGTCGGTGTAAGGATAGAGTTGGGAGAATTCCTAGCAGGATTTAGATTGAGAATGTTGCACCTCAGAGGGGAAGAGTGGACATAGCTTTCTTTCTAAGCCGTGTTTCATTCCAACTCTTTCCCTAATCACCATAATAGAATTTGATTAATTTATTTGAGATCATAACCCAGGGAAGCTGAAGGGCACTGATACTGTGATTTAGTTACCAGAAACTTACATCAACATCCGGGGTGAATGTCCCACCCAGCCTTTCAGTGGCTTTCTCTACTGGGCAATAAGCTGTTTCAGTGATTGCATTAATTTGCATTGGATTGACAGCAGATCCAGATCAGGCAAACAAATTTGGGGGCAAAAAATACACAGGAGGAGATGTTACATTTTCAGCCTTATTTTAACACAGATTCTCCAGCAGACCTGAGAATAGCACAATGCCAGTCTGATGCCCAAACCATTACTTGGGTTCCCCTCCCTAATGCCATCCAAGGCATCCTGCCTGGAAACAAGTAAAAGTTCTGTAGTATATAAAGATCAGTAAAGATTCAAGAATGTTCTTCTTGTAACCTCATTGGTATATCTTCGAGTAAAATATATTTCCATGTTGTTAGAGCAGTTATTAAAAATGATTTCTACAGTAGGAGTTCGAACATATCCAATGTTTGAGCCATTTTCTTCTTTAAAAACTATAAAGGGGAAATCTGGGGGATGCTTGTTGAGTCTACTGTATTACACAGTACCTTTAGCAATCTTATCTCAAGGGACTGGTGAGGTCTAAATGTTGTTCCCCCACCACTGGCCTGGGGTAAGAGTAAGGAGATGGGTGTGGGGAATGGTCCATGTTGGTCAAAAGAGGGAAAAAATTTCGAAGAGTCCAATATGTTTCCACAAGTAATTCTGATCTAGTCAAAGATAATGATCCCAATAGTATTACTAACAGCAGAATATAGTTTAGTGCCTACTTTGAGGCAAGTATTATTATAATCAGTTTGTCTGTACTTATTTATTTCTCATACCCATTTAGTCCTCAAAACAACCCTAATAAGTTAATGCTATTATTATCCACATTTTACAGAGGAGAACCTTGAGACATAGAATGGAGAAAAACAGGAAGCTGATTTAGGACTTGCACTTTGGGGCCCTGATTCTACAATATTTTATTGTATTCATTATGCTGTACTGCCTAAAACATGGTTGTCTACCCCAGTAGTTGTTTCTTTTTCCTATATTTGTCTATCCTGAATATACCCCAGAACCCTATGACAGAGGAGATGGTAATTTGTTTAATCTCAAACATAAAAAAATCAAGCGGCCATTTTGCCCTCCTCGACCAAGACATGCTTAAAGATCCATCAGTGTCTCTCTTGTCAGTGATTTACAAAGACACCTGGAGCTTCCTTCCAGTCCAGTGGGTCAATAAAGCATTTTTAACACAGTCCTAAATATCCATTTCTGACATCCGCTACAATAGATTCCAAGAGAGCTATTTATAAGGCCTTGATCAAGAAGTCCTACAAAAGTGAATCTCAACAAACCTGTGCTTTTCCTTACACTTAACAGCTTTTAAAGAAAGGAACCATTTGCAATAAAGTGAAAAGGCAAGGATCCGGATTATCATGTCAATCTTAACATTCCTTAATCACATTTTATTCATGTCCTCTAAAAGTCCGCTTCGACGATAAACAGATATATCCTGGCTTAACTATGAATGAGGACAGAAGTTTCCTTATGGTTACTCTAAATTGCTCTTTCATTTTCCAGTCATTTCACTTAGAATGAAAAGCTTTTCCTTTGTACAGTTTGGCTCTCCCCCAAATGAGAGTTCCAAGTTGATTTTTCTGGAGGGTGTATTAGAAGGTCCGTCACTTCTTTGCAAAAGCTACATTTATCATTCAAGTTTATTTTCTGAAAAGACCACGTAATGGATACTCAGGAAAAGTTCCCGAAAGAGGATTAATTTATAATCAGTCTTTCTTCTCTTCTTTTTCTTCTCTTGTTTCTCCTTTCTTCCTCTTTCATCCTCCCACCTCACTCCTTCCCTTCCTTCTTCCGTCCTCTGCTTCTTCCCTTTATTCCTTCTATCCCTCATTCAGTCATTTAATTATTCAGTAATTTAGCGAATGTGTGAATGTCAACTATTACTCCAGGCACTAGGGATAAAGAAGTAAACAAGATGTGGTCCCTGCCATCACAAGAGTGTTTAGCCCAACAAGATGGACAGGTAGTAAACCAATCATTCCAATTAGGAGACGCGCTATAAAGGAAAAGTCTGGCTTACTTAAGTGAGCATACAGTCGGGGACAAAAGCTAGTCTTTGGGGAAGAGGTTCATTCAACAAATATCTATAGGCCAGACATGGGCCCAGTAACAGAGTAATGAAACAGAAAACTTGCTGTTCTTGTACAGATAAGAAAAGTGAAATATTCTTTAAAAATGCCAAAATAATGCATTGTGAATATTATTATGGGATAATTATGTGAGATTGTAGGATCATATAGCAGGGAAATCTAACTTACAATCTGATTCAAGGAGACTACCTAAAGAAGAGTTGAATAGTGAATACAGGGGCCCCCCTCCCCCCAAAATACAGAGTTTAGACTTAAATTTAAAAAAAAGATAATTCTCTTCCATTTCAACTTAACAGTCTCACCCAGCGTCTTCTTTCCCAGCAAACTTGGTATTGTGATAATTTCCAAATACTTGGCTATGCTTGGTCATGGACATGAAAACATCGATACCAAAACATACTACTGGACGTCAAATTCCCTGGCAGATGAAAAGGATTAGACCTTAGCAATCTCCCACAAGTGCCCATTTTTAAATGGTTGACCCAGTTTATAGCTCAGAGCAATCAGGTAGGTTGGTATAAGCTATTTCTATTAGATGTCCATTTTGGGGGGCAAACTGTTTTAGGACGCCAACCTTCAAGTTTTTAGCCATCTGCCTGACAGTCATTCCTAATCTCATCCTCCCTTTCCATCATGACATGGAATTGTCATCTGTGGGAACTCTTTTTTAAAAGAAATATTATCCTTAGCAATTCATCTTCTTGTGTTTCCTCACTTGTACAGGGCAAGACAGTGATGCATTGAATTGGGAAGGAGGGGTCATTGCTGGGAGCATATTGGGCTTGGCATTTTTTTTAACTTCTCCAGCTGTTGCTGCTGCGAGAAATAATCTTGAAATGCTGTCTTTTTTTTTTTTTTTTTTTTTTTTTGGGTAGTAGAAACTTTCTCTTCCTGTTAAAAATCGGTTTTGATAATGTACTCAGAGTGCTGACAAATCCAAAAGAAAGAGCAGACAGGGGAAGTGGAGAGCTGCCCGGGGGAGCTTCCCTGCGGGGGACTCTCCCATTGCCACCTGGGGAACATGGGCAAGGGGAGCGGGAAGCAATGCCACTGTTCTAAAAATTTGCGTGGAGGGAGAACTGTGAAATTGATGTGCATCTAACGCATGTAACTTTTTCAGATTGGCCTGCATTAGTCATATAATTACTGTATTTACCTCCTAATCTGGAAGCACAATGCGACCCCTTACAACGCTAGATTTAGGGTAGAAGGCTAATTGCTTATATTTCATCTTAGGTGTGTTTTCTATAGACAAAGTGGTGATACAAGCAACAACCTGCTAAGTCTGAATTCCACACTGGCTTACGTTTGTGACACATTCTCTGCCATCAGCTAGTAGGTTACTTCACCTGTCTTCTTTGCTGGATCTACAGATGCTGAGGGAAATCCAGAAAAGAAGCGAGTTTCCAGAAATCCATAAGCAAGAAAGGAAAGCTCAATATTCTGGGCACTTAAATGACTTTCCTTTGAGAGGCCACAGATCATCTTGAAATCATTTTGACTTGGACTGAGATAAAATTTAGAATGGACTGGCATTGGCGCCAAAGACTGAAAGACACTTACATGACAAATATTATCATTATGATTCTGCAGTAACCTTGGCACTTAGTTTTGAAAGGACAGTTCACTAGGTAATTCTTAAAATGCAGATAAAATCGATTTAAAAGAACAATTTTCTAGTTCCCAGAAAGGGTTATGACAAACCTAACCCTTTCCTTTCATGGGGGCCAAAGCTGGGAAAATTTTGATTTCCAGTCTCCTTTCTGAAGCAGCCAACTGATGGGGCCAATAGGTAAATAAGACTGTATAGTCAGTTCCAGAGGGTCTTGAAAAGTTTTATCCCTGTGGTTATTATAGAAGTCCAGAATTGTATTTCTTTTCACAGAATTTGATCAGCCTCTCACTATGTCCTGGGTGGACCAAAGTAAATGTGGGCTTCTGATATAGCCAAGAAATAAAAAAACACATAGAAATTGGAAAGGGGGAGTATATCTTACCAGCTTGCTATACACTACCGTAGCAAAGACATCTAAGCTTCTCGAAAAGCTGTAAGTTCCATGTTAAACGACTGTGCAATAATCCATGACAGATTTGTAATTCATTTTTCATCTGGTTCAATCATCCATCTATCCAATAAATACGTGTCATTTGATATTAGCTTCAGAGCTGATCAGCAGCGAAGTACAGTTGTTTTCACTTTTTCCTTAGCAGAGGAACTCCTTTGCAGGATTATACTGAATGTTAAAATAAACATTTAAATAAAACATTGAAGTACTATAGTGAATATTAAAAATAAAGTATCTAGAGTTGCTTTCTCCTTTCCTCCAGTGATATAACTGAGCCCCCTCAGATAATCTATGAAGCCCCACTAGGCATAACTTGAAGACTTCTGATCAAAGGACTGCAGATGTGAGCCTTTTCCTGTCAAAGATCTAATTTTCTTTCTGTCATTACAAGTCAGTGGGCTAGGCGTTCGTAGTTAGAATAGATTGAAAGGTTAAATTTCTCTGATTGACTAGGGGTAGGTCAGTCACAAGTGTAAACCTTGGGAATCAGGAGATTTGGGTATGACAGCGCCATTCAGACTTTCTAAATGGCAAGGTCCTGTGGTCCTCTGAGACCTGGTTCTGGGCTCCGCATTGGTGTATCTGAGCAGCAGGTGTAATTGGAGCCATAGTTCAACTTGTCAAGACCAGATGAGCTTGTTATTTAGAGCAACACCTCTGGCTTCCAGTGTGCAAATCCATCATCCGTGAGCCTGAGGAGGATGTGGTCTGGGGTCATTGACTTTATTTACAAGGTTTTAATGAAAATGGATCACTTGTCAATTCCTAGTCCCTTTGCAGAGGAATGGCAGTATGGGTGCCAGGGTGGGACTGGGGAAAGAACATATATATGGGGTCAGAGGATCTGAATTCTGGTCCGGATGCTGCCAGGTACTTGCTAAGTAAAACGTGAGCAAATGTTTAAGCTGCTCTGGATCTCAGTTGCCTCCTCTGTAAAAGGTAATCATAAGCTCATTGGGCTTTCGGGAGCATATAGTAAATTGAAGGTTTATACGGTATCTACCATGATGTCAGTTACACAGTAAAGAATCAATAAATGGTTAACTCCTGTAATACTTTTATTATCACCATTAGTTTTATGGCTAGGTCATTTGGCTGCTTTAAGTCTGCATCCTCACTAAAAAATACAGGTAACAATCGTCCTATTTCTATCTTTGAACAACTTTGCAAGTTAAATGAAATATGTACTAAAAGCACTTTTGAAATTCTCATAATGACACGATGTTTAATGGAAGACAATACAAATACCTGTCCTTGAGGAAATGACATTCCAGTGGGGAACACACAATAAGTACAATAAATAAATAAATTATATGCTGTATTTGAAAGTTACAGGTACCCTGGCAGTGGGGTGTGGGACGGGGCATGGTGCGGAGCAAAGTGAGGTCATGCGTGCTGGCTAAGGGAGTTATGACTTCAATAAGGTGGTCAAATGTGCCTCCAATAAAATAACATTTGGGAAAGATATGGAAGAGGTGAGAATAAGCCAGAGATCCACTGGAAGACTGTCCTAGGTGGTACCTAGTTCAGCTTGTCGAGACTGTTCCTCAGAGCAACCCTCAAAAGGGATCACGCCTGCCATGTTTAGCCAGTAGCCTGCAAGGAGACCAGTGCCCCAGGATAGGATGGTGTTGGGTTTAAATTCTTCCCTCCCTCCTGTCTTCCCTCCCTCTGCTCCTTTTTTACAATGTTTCCTAAGTGCTTACCATGTACAGGCTGGATACACATCCCTTCTAGTAATTTGTGGACAGTGGTTGCTTCATAAATGCTTGAGGAATTACTGCCAACTGAATCCTAAATGCCAAGGATCCTAAATGGTATGGGTCCATTCTTGTCAAATGAAAACAATCCTTCCTGAATGCAAAACTTGATGTTAGGAAAGTTGATTCCTGGTTTCTGATAACTTGGAGTATCTTTTGTGTCCCTGGAGAACTGTCCTGCGGTCTGGAAAGATCCAGCTGAATCTCAGTGACATTAGACACACCCGGGAGAGCACCTGTTAAGAACCTAGCAGACAGTGGCATACCCTAAGTTGCCACTAAATTCTGACGAGTGCATGGCTGACCTGTAACGATTAAGTGAAGCCGTATGCCTTGGTCTGCAATTTGAGATTCCATCTAAAGCACGTGATGATGTTCTCCAGTGACTCTTTCTATCACTCTTGGGTGAGATCTGGACTGGGGAAATGACTGCACAACTAGATTTTCTATTCATCCCGCTTGAGAGGAGCAGGTGCTGGGAAGGAGAGCTCATTTCTGGGCAGTTTTCTTGCCACTGCAGGTTCTGTATCACTGGAGTGTCTGTCGCTTATCATTAGTAGGAGTACAGAGAATTCTAAATGCAAAGATAACACAGGGGTGAGCTCCCCAAATATAATGCATTTAGATGTGGTAACATCTTCATTTTGTGTTAGCTCCAGGCATTCACTACTCCGCTGCCTCTCCGTACATACAGCCAGGAAGTGTTGCCTCTTGAGGGCTCTTCATTGGTGCTCTTTGTTGCATTTAAAGAGTACTGCTGTGATGCTTGTCTTCTCCAAGATGAGACATCCCTTGTACATAATCTTGTATGCATGTATATGTACATGTTATGGGAGAGAATCCCACAGTAACTGTACCTCATAGAAACTCTTCCTTTTATTTCTCTCGCTTTCCCCAACCCCTTCGCACATACCCTCACATGCCTGAATGCCCACTGAATTATTTCTAATCAGTGTCCTGATTCTTTCTCTCTTGCCAGAAGGAGGGACATGTGAAGTGATCGCTGCACACAGATGTTGTAATAAGAACCGCATTGAGGAGCGATCGCAAACAGTCAAGTGTTCCTGTCTACCTGGGAAAGTGGCTGGAACGACAAGAAACCGACCTTCCTGTGTCGATGGTAAGTAGCTGGCTTTACACCTCTCTCTAGGAGTTCATCTGCGTCGTTACTGTGCATAATATATATGTTTTGTTTCATCTAAATATGGTTCAGGATAATGAAGAAGGTGCATCCAAAGTGCTGCAAAGTTAGACAAATGCCAGCCCTCTACATAGAGTTTGAATTCTTGTTTCTCTGGCTTTGGCATTTTCAAATAGCTGTTGGTTGACCATTGTGTAGAGAAGATAAGGTAAAGGAATCTTTTCAAGTCTATAATTTTGAGGGTCCAACTCATCTGGGAATTGATTTTGGGTCGAGGTTATGTATGATTATGATGATGATGATAATGGTAGTGAAAAAATAATACCTAACATTCATTCAACACATATTTAGTGAGCATTTACTATGTGCCAGGCACTGCTCTAGGGGTTCACATACATTCATGAACAGATAGAAGTGCCCTGAGAGTTCACCATGTACCAAACCCTGTCCTAAACATTTCTCATGCATTATTTTATTTACTCATCCCAACACCCCCATCTTTGTTATCTATTGCTATGTAACAATTTATGCCCTCCCCCCAAAAGTTAGCAGCTGTAAACGGCAAACGTTGTCTCACAGTTTCCATGGATTAGGAATTTAGCTTAGCTGGATGGTTCTGGCTTAGGGTCCCTTCCGTGGTTACTGTCAAGATCTGAAGGCTTGACTGATGCTGGAGGGTGGTTTTAAGATGGCCCGTTCACAGAACTGTTGGCAGCTGGCCTCTGTGCCCTGCCACATGGACCTCTCCAAAGGGGCTGGGTGTCCTCACAACATGGCAGCAGCTTTCCCCAGAGTGAGTGACCCAGGAGAACAATGTAGAAGCCACAGTGACCTTTTCTTTTATGATAGAGGCTCAGAAGTTATCCTTCATTGTTTTCACAATATCACATTGGTTATATAAGTCAACCCTATCTGTTCAGCATGGGAGTGGATGAAAAGGGCTTGAAAACCTGGAGACGGGGACCCCTGGGGCAGATACACTTTCCCTCCCATTTTAAACATGAAGGAAACTGAGGCTTAGAAGGGTTAATCACTATTCCATTGGTCCCATGATTGATAAGTTGTAGCTGTACTAACTCTTGAGACGAAAGTAACTGACTCTAATACCAAGTCTTGACCACCATCTTTAAACAATTTTATATGCCTGTCAAAAGGGGGTCCAAAGTTCAAAGCGATCACAGATGTCTTTCCCCATCTTTATCTTTCATAATTTTAGAGCCAAATGTGAGCTGATCTTCAAATTCTTCGTAAGAAAATCAGGACTCAGAGAAGTGACTCACTTGCTCAGGTCACAAAGCAGGAATTAGAACCTAAATCTCTTGCCTTAGGGTCCATGATCCTACCTCTAGATATAGAGGGGGAAGGACACCTTCTAGATTGACTCATGTATTTTCATTATGAATTATGAGGTGGTTAGAAAGGAAACACACACAAGCTAGACCAAGAAAGGAGAAATTTTTTTTTTTTAAGAAAATAGAGGAATCCTGGGAAACCCAGTTACAGGAAATTCAGCCAAACTTCATAGGATTCATAAACTATTTAGGCAGCTGCCATTCTTGTTTTCTTTGTTTTTGTTCTTTCTTTCCCTCATTCTCCTCTCTGTAGACAGGTTCCCTCTGAAAGGGTTTTAACTTTTGCTCTCCCACAACTTAGGGATTTGTGTGAAGCTTTTATTTCTGTGGTACCAACTCTGATCTCACTCAGCATCATGGTATAGCCCAAGTATACTCGCCTCCTGTGTCTTAAATGCCTTCTCCAAAAAGACTGAATGTGGTTGACGCAGCTTGGATCATCTGTCGATCTTTGCCCAATCAGCCACACCTAGAGGGACAAGCTCATAGGGTACTCTGAACCATGGGAAGGTCAAGCTGTTTTTAAAATGATGTGAAAAATTCAGGTTTAAGAATACACTGTGTTTTTTTAAGGAACCTCCATACTGTTCTCCACAGTGGCTGTATCAATTTACATTCCCACCAACAGTGCAAGAGGGTTCCCTTTTCTCCACACCCTCTCCAGCATTTATGGTTTCTAGATTTTTTGATGATGGCCATTCTGACCGGTGTGAGATGATATCTCATTGTAGTTTTGATTTGCATTTCTCTAATGATTAGTGATGTTGAGCATTCTTTCATGTGTTTGTTGGCAGTCTGTATATCTTCTTTGGAGAAATTCTACAAATAGAACTACCATATGACCCAGCAATCCCACTACTGGGCATATACCCTGAGAAAACCATAATTCAAAAGCCATGTACCAAAATGTTCATTGCAGCTCTATTTACAATAGCCCAGAGATAGAAACAACCTAAGTGTCCATCATCGGATGAATGGATAAAGAAGATGTGGCACATATATACAATGGAATATTACTCAGCCATAAAAAGAAACGAAATTGAGTTATTTGTAGTGAGGTGGATGGACCTAGAGTCTGTCATACAGAGTGAAGTAAGTCAGAAAGAGAAAAACAAATACTGTATCCTAACACATATATATGGAATCTAAGAAAAAAAAAAGGTCATGAAGAACCTAGGGGTAAGACAGGAATAAAGACACAGACCTACTAGAGAATGGACTTGAGGATATGGAGAGGGGGAAGGGTAAGCTGTGACAAAGCGAGAGAGAGGCATGGACATATATATACTACCAAACGTAAGGTAGATAGCTAGTGGGAAGCAGCCGCATAGCACAGGGAGATCAGCTTGGTGCTTTGTGACCACCTAGAGGGGTGGGATAGGGAGGGTGGGAGGGAGGGAGATGCAAGAGGGCAGAGATATGGGAACATATGTATATATATAACTGATTCATTTTGTTGTAAAGCAGAAACTAACACTCCATTGTGAAGCAATTATACTCCAATAAAGATGTTAAAAAAGAAATACACTGTGATCAGTGGTTCTCAATCAGGCCAATTCTCAGGGGCCATTTGGTATAGACGTTAGTGTTTGCGACTAGAGGGGTGCTCCTGGTGTCAGGTGTGTAGAAGCCAGGGAAGCTGCTAACCGTCCTACAATGCACAGGACAGCTCCCACAACAGAGTATTCATCCCACCCCCAGTGTCAGTGGAGCTGAGGTTGAGAAACTTGCACCATGATAATTTACTTATTCTAGATCACAGTCAGCACAGTAAAGCACCTCTACTGCAGGGAAGGCAGGCAGCGAGACTAGAAAAGCCTTTGCATCCTCTTACAGGAAGCAACTCTTGGCCCTAGAAGCCAATAAACATTATAAAACCGTGATGATTTCTCCTAGTCTCTGCCAAAGAAAGCACTGAGCCTGTTAACTAGAAATCTCCATTTCGTTTCCAGTTCATTTCTATCACTAATGATCTAGAAATGGAATTGCCTTCAGGATTTGGGTGGAAGACACAAAGGCAATGCACTGTCTGTGCCGGCAGAGGGGAAGATGGCATTTGGCTGTAAGTTTCTGTGAGAGGTGAAGCCACATAGTGGTAACATTTTGTCTCTCAGAACACGTTTGTTTGACTTTGGACACTCTGAGCCCTTTGGTGTAGTAGGTTTAGGCTATTAGTGTCTGTCTTCTGAGCAAAATTCCATGAAGTATAGAGTATTCTATAGTCTTATGGTGATTGTTTATAATTTCCATAGCATTCTACTCCTCCAGAATCTTGGAATCCATTGGCACGTGTGGGAAAACTCTATGTGTTACTTTGATCAAAACTCTGTTTATGGCCTAGATCTCTACATGCAAATTAAATATGAAGTGGGTATATAAATTAACAATTCCAGTGTAGTTATTAAGACCACGAACTGTGAGATTAGGCAGACATGAGTGGAATCCCAGCTGTACCAGTTACTAATAGAATGACCTTGGGCAAGTCACATTTGCTTCCTAACCTGTTTCTTCATCTGTAAAACGGGAATGAGAATTGCTTCTACTTCATGGGGTTGTGGTGAGAACTAAGGAAATCATGTGTGTAATGTGCTTTGCATAATGTCTGGTTCTCCTCAAGTGCTCGCTAAATGATGGTATCAATTCCTATCTTACTAATAATTGTGGGTAATGCTTAGAAACAGACATTATTTTATGAAGTTTTGTTTCATATTAATTCAATACAGTGGCATTTTAGCCACTATCTTTTGTGGGAGCTGCTTCAAACTATTTACCCTGGATATCATTAATGATGGTAAGTCTTCTTCAGGAATGTATGTTCATTATAGGAATTTTGAAGAATACAGAAGTACATCCATACATTAAAGTCACCCATAATATTACTGCTCAGAGATTATCGTCGCTTTGTAAGAAAATAAGTATATGTTCTTTGAGGTTTAACCCATCATTAAAGAGAAACTCACAAAGTACGTATTTTATTGAACTACAGTGTTATAGTACTATCTGATCAACAGCTTGTTCCCTTTAATATGAACATTTTCCAGCTTAATACATACTCTTAAAGAACATTATTGTTAATAACTACACAGGATTTCGGGGGGTGGATACACCACCATTTATCTAACTATTGCCTCCACTTTGGCACATTTATGATGTGTCATGCATTTCCCTTTCTCATTTTAAGAATGGATAGAAACCAGTTTCTATCTGTGACAGCAGTTGACCATCCATATATCACGTTTGTCCTAAACATATTCTGTTCTACATAGTGCGTCTCCCATGGTAAGTGTTCCAGTTGCTGTTATTTGCTTTTCTCTGAAATGGCAGGTCAGATGCCTTTTTATAGTGTTTCCGAAAACAGAGGCACAGCTTGATTTTTTTAAAAGCTTATATTGGATTGTTTTAAGATTCACACTCTGAGACCAGATTGTTTTCAATGGAACATAAACTTTGCAGTATCATCTTAGCAACTTATTCAAAAGTATAATACATGATATTTGGAGAAGTTTTTAAGGAGTGGACTTTTAGTGGAAAAGTGATCCTCTGTCGCCTAATAGCTGAAAATACCAAGAAAACATACTCAACAACTTAAATTTTGGCATAGTCATTTGCAGATATTTTAGAAAGCACTATACTGTTGGATGTGTGCGTAGCGCTACTCTGAGGGAATATAGGTTGTTACACTAGAATTCACGTGATGTTGTGCTTTATTAATTTCTATAACCCAAAATAGATGGGAGACACCTTACTCAATATCTTTGGTTGAGACCAACTAAAAATATAATGTACAGTCTTTTTGTAATCTCCAGTTACTTTCCAGGGACTAAATTTAAAATAAAATACTCATACACAAGAAGATGATGAGTCAAACGTAATTATTTATTTAAGGGAAGAATTTTTCCAAGCAGATGATGTAATGAAAATGAATTTCTAGGGGGCTTGTGAAATTATATTTTATTATTCTAATCGATCTATAGTGGCATAAAAAGAGTATCAGTGTCAAAGTTTTAAAAATAATTGAATATAAACAGTAATAATAATGATAACAATAATAAAAATAATGACTAACATTTTCTTGAAGGCTTACCATGTACCACTTTTCCAAGTCCTTCAAGTTTGTATATTCATTTCATTCTAACCCCAACCTCATAAGGTGTAGCCTTCTATTATTTCCATTTTACTCACCAGGAAACTGAGGCACAGAGATTGGCTGTAAGATTGCTCGAAATCTGATAGCCAGTAGTGGCAGAGCCAAAAGATCCTCCTGGGCTGTCTGACTCCAAGGCGCCCATTTCTCAAACATAGGCAAACAAGGATCTAACATAAACACAAGTTATATTCTAAAGGCTTTCTTGCCAGATGCCAAAATATCTGGGTGAGAAGAGAAAGTGCGGCCATGTGGATACTTGCAGAAACATTCAGTACTTTGGGCAATACGTGCCCCTTCCCTTTCTGTGTCTTAGAGATGGTTGCTTGATTTCCCTTCCTAAGGTCATTGTCATTGAGCAATTAGAAACATTTTTGTAAATAATGGTTTCCGTTTTGGAGAAAGATTGAAGTGTCATTGTTTAAGGCATGAGGGGGTAAAATGTTTGATGGGGAAATTTTCATGCATTTTTCTCTATTTAGGGTTTTATTCTCATGTACTTTATGTATATATCCAACTTAGACAAATACGTGAAAACAAAATCACTACAACTACTGCTTAGTAGAGGAGGTCTT
The DNA here is from genome assembly GCF_949774975.1 of Lagenorhynchus albirostris. NCBI lineage: Eukaryota > Metazoa > Chordata > Mammalia > Artiodactyla > Delphinidae > Lagenorhynchus > Lagenorhynchus albirostris. The sequence goes on along the minus strand of NC_083104.1, from coordinate 22,006,512 downwards.
AATTCGCTGTGGATTTTTAGCATCAATCTAATTAAGAAAAATCTCCGTGATCAGTTGATAGGCCTTCCCTTCTCGTTCAGTGTAACTTGTGACTATTTCTATGACTGGTTGCTAGCAAGTATTACCTGGTATTCTTGTCTACTTAGACTGGATTACCAGCCGGAGAGAGCAGCAGGAAGAGACCAGCTCACATCACAAAACTTTCTAAGTTTGATAGATATGGAAATCCCAGATTATTTTGTTTTTAACCATCAGTGTACAGTTAATATAATGAAAAAGGCATCATACTCCTGGCTATTTCCGTGAAGAAAACCCCCCCACAATCTATCGGGATTTTTTGTTCCTGACTTATCATGACTTAGTTTCCAAGACAAGAGCAAAAGAGACGAAAGGAAAGATACGCAGAACTCAGACCCAGGAAAACAAACAGAAGAACAGGGAAGGAGACCCACAGTCAGTGAGATAGAGGGATGCAAAAAAGGAGCATGGGAAAGAGAAACCAGAGAGAAAGGGATAAAAGAGAGAGAAGACAATGGACGCTTAGAAGGAATATTAAAACACCTGCCCATAAAATGACTTCATTCATTTTTCCAAACAACTTGTTTGTATTCAGTCTCACAGCATATAACTAATTTTAACAAAATAAAGGGTATTTCATAGATTGAGACTTTTTTTTCAAGTTGCGTTATTTGAGATTCCAGTACCAGAATCTTTACAAAAATTGCTTCTGAAGGTTGCTCCTTTGGAAAATACATAATAAAATTTTCTTGACCGCGTACCATTGTATTCCCTAGAGACAGTCATGATAGAGAAAAAGGTCTGAGAATTGAAGGAAATTCAAAATTCAGCAACAGTTTTCTGTAGAATAGCATGAAGTATATATGAGAAATATTGCATATAATAGCCCCTTCTTAGCCTTCTAAAATAGGATAGCATATTAAAGGCTCTGAGAAGTTCTGCAGACAAGAAACTTATAGAACTTTAGTCCGGTATTTCCCAAACATTTTTGATCACAGAGGCTTCTCCTATGTAACACTTATTCATAGCCTGCAGACCCAGTGTTCCATGAAATGGACTTCAGGCCAAGCTGGTATTAGACTCTATGGACTGTGTTTTTGTTTTTGTTTCTAGGAAAGCTTTTTAGGTCTTCCAAGACCAACTGATAATTCCTTTGCCCATAGCTCAGTGTTTTTCCTAAGACTGGCTGACCAAACACTGCACAACAGGTCCTGGTAGTTATGAGATTTATAATATTTCAGGGACACGTCAGGCTCAACTGCAGTTCGGAAATCATCTAGAGACCTTCCAGAGAAATATAGTATGGAAAAGTTTAAGCCCTTATTTTTATTCACACATATTAACATTTTAGGGGACAGGGAAGATGACCTCTTTTGGTTCTGCCGTTTGTTACTTGTCGTCCACACGTAATAAAAGACCAAAATAACGAATTGCTGTAGTGGATTAGGGCCACATGCCACAGTAGCTGTCTATGTATGGTTCCTTCATTACTGTCTCTGTTTAAAACTTGCCTTATTCTTTCAAGGCAGACTCTGGCTTGTTTAATAGACAGGAGGCTGAGCTCAACTGGTTTCATCATGAGGCATTGCTGAAAGGAGATTTTACTCTTCTTGTTACAGGAAGGTCTTTGATGGCATCATTAGTAAAATTGTGATATTTTTAGGCACAATTTCTGAATTTTATGTAAATTTTCTTTTGCTCCCCTACTTGGCACCTCTTCCTGCCCAGGTATGTAAGGGATCCAAGTGTACATTAGTAAGTGGAATGAGAGGAAGGGTGTATAAGAACTGACAAAGCTTTTTAGACTGTCTAATAAAAGGGCTGTCTCTCTGTTTGTTCCTTGTCAGGATAAAGAGAGTGGGAATTCAGTCTTCAGATATTCCCATACCTCTAGGAGTGGGTGTCCCTTTTTCTTTTAGTTTAAGGCCGTAAGTTCCAACTGACAGCCCACTGGCAGAAACTACCATCAGACCTATTCCTTAGGTTGGCAGAGTCATGTACAAATTGACTTTGCTTTCTCTTTGATGGGACACTCCAGTTTCCCACAGGCCTCACCACTCCCTATTACACACCTGGCTCTGGCACATTGAGGTCAATTACCTGATCCCTGAAGACAGTGGAATGTATGGTTTCTGGCTCATGGAGTCATCTTCCTACTCTTCTCAAGTTAATAAGCAAATTAATTTGTTGGAAAAAATTTGCTCTTTGATATAAAAGTAATAACCTCATGTAAATGCAAATACATGTATCCAAAAACAGCAAAGAAAGGATCAAAATTAGAGTAATCCTCCCTCTCCTCCCCTTTCCTGCTAATCCTCTCGCATCTTAATCGCCAGAGGGAACTGTCATTACCAGACTTCTGTGCATCCTTACAGATAATATCTATGCACAAGCAGGCCTATGGATACACAACATATAAAACTCAATAAATCAAAATGCTGTCACAGTATAAGAAAAAGGTCTTAACCTATATTTTTTAGCATAAGAAAATATCTTGAATACTTCACTCTTTCAGTAAAAGAATGGCTGGTAAACATGGAAAAAGCACTCAACATCACTCAAGTGAAGAAATGTAAATTAAACCCTGAAATGTAATGTTTCATCAGTCAAATATATGCAGAGATGAAAAGTTTAGTAATACCCAGTATTAAGGAGGGAGGAGAGGAAAATTACGTATATATCATACTCAGTGATAAATGGCGTACAAACTCAATTAGTTAGCCACTTTTTTTAATTTCGTTCAGCAAAAGGGAAGAAGATAAATAGGAAATTTTGTAATGAGACTGGATGTTTGGGGAGCATGATAGAAATCGCATGCATTACAACTCCTTACAGTGATTTTATTTAGCTATAGTTCTTAGACATAATTCACAACAGGATTTCCTCAACAGGATTGGGTCATGAATCTAGACATCATCTAAGAAATCGTCTAAGGACTTTGATGTCCTTTCCAGGGGGAAAACCTAATATGAAAGTATATTTAGTGCAAATACTTGGACCTAAATATAGTGAATCCCGTTGTAAAGCCCATCTTTGTAACCACTTGAGAAATACAAAACTCTCTGCGCAAACATTTGTCACGGCGTGTATGTTGTGTGTGTGTGTAATTATCGTGTAGCACATCCCAAATCTTTGTCAGTTGTCTAGTTGGAATGTACTTGGTTACACAGAATTCCAAATTCATCAACAAGAAAATTTCCCTAACACAGCTCCAAAGTCATTGATTTCCATTTATCTACAAAGAGCTCAGGTGTTTTCAAAGACCTGTTCTTGTCTGGTATGAGAGCACCTTTGATCAATTCTCGTTTATTTTCAAAAGGGGGAAAGAATGTTCTAAATCTGAGTCAGCTCCTCATCCCTCTAGCTGGGCTTCAGCCTAGATTAAGGCAAGATTTCAGGGTCCTGTGTCACTAATGTGCTGTCCATATGAATAACGAGCAAGGCTCGTGAGCTATTTCACACTTCTAGGAAAATCTATAGCCCTGTCCTTCTGCAATAGCACTGGAAACTGCTGAGGGTATCAGTCCATTTCTATGTGGAAGGTTCTGATAACTTCACCTAATGTATTCTTCCATCCTCTCAAGCTCCTTGAATTTTTGAGGGCCTACTCCCAGCCCAAACAGCAAGATATAAATTACCCACTGACCAGAGAATAGAGGCCCAAATAATACTTAGTGTTTAAGTTCAAAAGTCATTCAGAAACTCAGGTAGAAAATTGAACTAATAAAATTGAACTAGTTCAATTGAACTAAATTGAACTAATTTGACCCCCAAACTAATATGGATGCCATGAGCCCAGGGGGGGGAGAAAAGAAGGACCACATGAGTAGGAAAAGTGTGGTCCACTGGAGCAAAGGCTATCTGTCACTACTGCCAGAGAGATGTGTTACCCGCTATGGACCCATCTCTCCAGCTGCCAGCCGAGAAAGCACTTTACACAATAGATCAACACACTCTTCATATCCTTTTGGTTGCCTTCCAGTGGAGACGATCCACGAATAGCAGCTAACATGTTGCACACTGACAGTCCAACAGGAGTCATAACCACCAGTGTCCTAAGGCCTCCTTAGCCTTCCACCCTGCATAGGTGAACCCCAAGAAGTGATAAAAGGAACCTAGGGTCCTTAATTGGCGGGGTGGATATAGAAAGGAAATTCCAGACACCAACTACACAAGACCAGATGGAGTCAAGACCTCCAGCTGAGCTAGGACAGAAAATTCTCCCCTTCCCCAGTGCATCTATTTTATTTATAATCCCTGATACTATTTGGTATTTTCATCATTGCTTCATTTAAAAGACTTAATGGTAAACTTCAATGGATTCAAATTCAACGTCAGCTAATATTACTTAGGCTGGTATGATTGGGTGGTTAAACAGACACTCGTTCAAAGAAAGATCACATTTCTTCAGATTTAGAATGGCGTGCTAGCGCCAGCTCAGAAGTGATCATTCATGATCTCCTTTGGTGCCTACACACTAATATTGCTTTATGCTGGGTACCTGTTCTCATCAACCCTCTCAATAGTGTCTCAAGTGAAAAAGGAAGTTATGATAATATACTCGGGTCACCATATGCAAGAGCAGAGAGTGAACAGTAGGAGTCCTCAAGCCAGCTAAAACTGAGCCAGGCTGTATGTGATCATCATAGCGTTTGCAGATGATTTTCACCTTTCATCTTGGGCTCTTTCTGGATATCACTTTCATTCTCTTTAATCTGCAAATTAGAGAGGTTAAGTCCATCCATGTCAGCTGGCAATGGTCTTGTCAACTATATGGGACACTAGTTATAGTACTAGTTTAAAACTGATAATTGTACTAGTTTATAATTATTGAGTCCTTACTATGTGCCAGGCCCTGTGTATTACATGTATTACTTTATGTAATTCTCACAACAGCAGCCTTATAATACAGGTACTATTATTATCCCCATTTTATAGAGGAAGAACCTAGTACCTTAGAGAAGTTAAATCATTTCTTCCAAGGCATGGTAGCAGGAGATCTGAGACCCCCAATGAAGAACTGCTAGAAATGATGGATAGGAAATAGCATCAAAAACACAGAAAAAGTTCAGAGTACCTCCCATTTCTTGTATTCCCTTCCTTGGAGAATGTTACCATCATGCAGGCATGCTAGACTCTTACTTAAGTGTCCTTTCCAACATACACACCATCATCATTCACATCCCATATATTTCAAATCCATCATTTTGTTACCATTTCCTAATTTTAATAATGCCACAGTGTAGACTCTTCTCTTGACCCTAATTAATCCCTCTGATTAAAATGTGCCCTCAGCACTCCTTCCCTACCCCATCTGACTCCAACTTCATTAACCAAGTTATATCACCAACTCCAGAGGTCCTCCCTTAAACCACTGCACCCAAAACTAATAGATGCCTTCCTCTGCATCCCTGGCATATCCCGTATAATATTTATCATAATCTACCATAATGTATTATAATCTTCTGTTGACTTGCGATCTTCTCTACTAGAGAGACTCGCATATTCATTCAGCAGTTCTTTTCAGAGCATTGACTATGTGCCAGGAATTATGCCAAACACTTGGTCACGTAATGATGAACAGTTAATCCCTTGCTCTCACGGAAACTCCAGTCCAGCAGGGGAGACAGACCTCACTCTAATCATACGTCAGATTGTTCAAGTAGAAACTACATGTTCTGAAGCAAAGGAATTCAGTTCTCAGAGAGGATGTGATAATAAAGAATCTAAAGCAGCCTGGGAAGCTGAAACTTCTGGGAAGAAGTGACAAGAGGTCTGAGATGTGAGGTGTGACTTAAGCTACTTGGGTGAAGAGCATTCCAGGCAGAGAACAGCATGGGCAAAAGCCTTGGGTTTTGATCAAGAACTTGAGAAAACCACTGTGGTTTTCTCAAAGAACAATGAGATCATGTGCCAGAAGAGGCTGAAAACACAGGCAGGGGCCAAACAATAGTGTTGTAATTGAGCTGTGTATCTCCAGTTCCTAGTATAGTTCTTGAAACTGAGATGTGCTAATCAAAGACTTCAAGAAGACAGCAGTGCAGGAATCTGCTGGGGGAAGTTGGAGAGTAAGTCAACCGGGAATTTGGTGAATGAGGAGACAGCCTTGAGAGCCCTCTACTTAAACAGAAATCTCCCTATGTAGTGCCTGACAACAGATTTCAAAACCTATATACTGACACTGCAGGCAATACCAATGCAAAGCAAATCACATTGCCTTTTTGATATCACCGCCTTCCACACATGCTGTTATCCACATCGTTGCTGTCATCTGAATGTCTCACAATCTCTCTACACTCAGCCACTCACACTGCTGCAAAGAAGGCTCATGACCACCCCCAAATCAAACAAGCAAAACTTTCTGGTAGAAATTTTGTCACTGCTTCTCAATTCTACTGTCTGACTTTAGAAAATATTTTAACTACTAGCTTCATTATGCCCTAATAAAGGGCTAAAGGGTAAAGGGCTGATAATTTGAGATATATTTAAACATGGTGGAGAACTACAGGCTCGTGTCAGTTTATTTTCTTCCTGATTAATCTGTATGTTCTTTGACTCTAGTTCATTTCATTATGAATTGACAATGTCATGTTCTATGTAGCAAACAAAAAAGAAAAAGAAAAAAACTCCCATAACACATATACCCCACGATGCCTGACCAGCCATTCCTGAAGTCTGGGGTAGTGTGTAAAATTCAAATCGGTATGCGAGCATTATTTGAGCCTACTTTGTAAAGAAGAAGCTAATGGAAAAATGGTTGTTGCTCACATTACCATGTCCTGCTCCCTTCAACATCCTCAAGCACATGAGGTTGAGAAGCAATATAATAAAGCCACAAGCACACTATAAAAATTCTCTACTATACTAACAGCGCTTACAGAAAAAGGATAACAATGGCTACAGGAACTGAAAGTTGTGGAGCGCTGTGTGTCAGGTACCCCTCTGAGAACGTTACCAGCTTTTTTACATCTAAGCTTTATGACAGTGCGTGACGTGGGTACTGTGATGATTATCCCCATTTTACTGTTAGGGAAATTGAGGCTCAAAATGAGAAGAGGCTTGCTGAAGGTCACACAGCTACCAGATTGGAGAGACAGGGTTCAATCTAGGAAGTCTGTTAGAAGCGTCCATGTAAGATGTTAAGATGGGATTCGTTCCCGATAGACAAATGGACATTTCTAAGGCAATGTAGAATCACTGTACCTTGGAGCACATACAGACCTGGATTTCAAACCTGGTTTTGCCACTAATTAGTCACATGTCCTTCAGCATGTTTTCCCCTGGAACTGTAGTTTCCTCATCTGTAAAAAGGAAAGGAAAAGGATGTGATGTCAAAGAGTCTATGGGAATATTAAATGAGATAATTCATATAGAACTTTTGATCCAAGGTGGAATTACTCAATATACTCAAGTATTCTGATGCTAACTGACAGACAGAACTTTGGTATGTCTTTCTGAGTTAATACCATTTGTCTAAAACCTGTCGTTTTTGAGGATATCATCTTGCAGGATCTATAGAATTCAAAAGAACAGTGTCTAATACTACCTCATGTCTAAACCAAAAATGATACAGAAAATGGCCCAGGGAAATGGCCACATCAGAAGATTCATTCCACAGACACTGGCTCATCCTCTTTGATGCTGAGCATCAGAGACAGAGTGACCAATAGGACATGGTCCTTGCTTAAATGATTATGAGATCTAGGGGAGATGACAGGAAATGGATGATTTCAAAACTGTGTGTCAAGGACTAACCCAGATGATCTGAGAGCAGGGGTGAGGGTGTTAACCCACGGTAGGGGAGGGCTCTGGATGGCTTCCCAGCAGAATTAACATCCAAACTGAGACCTAGGTATCCAGGGAGGATAATACAGTAAAATGTTCAAGGCAGAAGGAACAGTATACGTAAAAGTCTGGAGTCAACAAGGGGCTTGATGAAGCCAAGGAACTGAAAGACATTCAGTGTGCCTGGGGAGAGAAGAGCACGGGATAGGTCTGGAAGAGGTGAGACCAGAGCAGTCCTTAGGGTGAGCTCATGCAGCACCCTGGTAACCACGTTGAGGCACTGGAACTCTGTCCAAGAGTGAGGAGCCTGGCACTAAAGGATGTTGTGCCAGTAAGTGACATGATTAGATTTTCTTAGAGTTTATCACTACCTAGCAAAGGAATTAAAGATATTGCTTCTACTATAACTGCTGTTCATTGTACTTAGACTTATATTTCTAAGCAATAGAGAGAATACACCCAAGAAATGCCAGAAAAGATGCAGGTCTATTCCGATACTTAAGTCAATGCTCAGTCGGCAAAGGTATATCAGATTTGCTGACAAAACTCAGAGTGAAGATGATGCAAGAGGATGTGCATCCCAGAGGAAACCCTAGCATCTAATTAGCCAGAAGACTGGAAAGCCCTGACTTGTGCGTATTCAAAAGGTCTAGGACAAGATTCCAAGGTTCTTCAGGAAAACTTTTGGTAATGAATCAGGATCACTGTGGCAAGGGGGGAGTTGATTCCACTAAGAGAGAAAAAGTGAGAAGCACACTGGGATTAAGATGTCTTCACCATGGGAAGAGGAGATACTTCAGGCTAGGAGGATTGAAGAGTACAATGAATTCACCCAGGAGCACATTAGAATCACCCAGAGAGGTTCTGAAAAACATCAATGTCTTCACCAACATCTCTAGGTATTTTTATTTAATTGAGCTGGGGTGGGGCCTGGGTATTTGTATTTTTTGAGAGCTCCATGAGGGATACTAAAGTGTAAACCGAGTTGAGAACCAAAGGTGGGCTGGTGAGGAAGGCGGTGCGAGTTGGAATTCAGCTCTTTCTGGAAATGAAATTATTGATATTTTGCTCTTTTAATTTTTCATGTGCAAACATTCCATAAAACATTAATGATGGCTTAAATGGTTATATTCAACACAGCAAGATAAAGATAAAATGTAATACAGACATGAAAGGAATTTAAGTCTTAACCCTCTGTCCTTAGTTGCCTCATCTGTAAAAGTGGGAAAAATAATAGCATCTCCCTGATAGGATCACTGCAAGAATTAAATGAGTTAACAAGTAAAGTGATTGACAAATACCTGGCAGATAAGTGCTGAATAAATGTAAGCTATTGTTCTTAACGCAGTCACAGTTAACAGGAGAAACAGGACAAAGAGAAGGAAATCACAAGGCATGTTCCAAAGGACACAGATTAGCCTGGCTGATGCCTTGGGGAGTAACAGGACAAAAACATTTAGAAGGGCAAGTTTGGGGCCAAATTGCTTTCTTGAGTTCCAGGCTAATGTTGAAATGTGAGCCAGTGTTCATTAATTGATCATCTAATAACATAGTCCCCAGATATGAGGCAAGCAGGTGTACATTGTACAAAATAGAATATGTTAAAGGATTGCTCAGAGTCCATTCCAAAACATGGGCTCTGAGTTGAATTGAATGCAAATGTGGAACCAACAGATGTCTCTGTGAAAAGTTGGGATTAAATCAACATAGAGCTTCAAAGATGGACAGCGAGTCACTGGATATCAGTAATCCTTGGTGCCCAGGGAGACAGATGCTCATCTTCCTGATACCTTGGCTCTCATTCACAGACAGCCAACTCCACTTCTGTTGTCCAGATTCAGCCCACTTTATTAGGAACCTCTAAATGGTGCTGAAAATTGTTTCTGCTCTTTCCCCTTTTCATGTATAAATATTCTGAAAAAGAGTAAAGGTGGGCTTCCCTGGTGGTGCAGTGGTTGAGAATCCGCCTGCCGATGCAGGGGACGCGGGTTCGTGCCCCAGTCCGGGAGGATCCCACATGCCGCGGAGCGGCTGGGTCCGTGAGCCATGGCCACTGAGCCTGCGCATCCGGAGCCTGTGCTCCGCAATGGGAGAGGCCACAACAGTGAGAGGCCTGCGTACCGCAAAAAAAAAAAAAAAAAAAAAAAAAAAAGAGTAAAGGTGACTTAGATGGATATACCCAACACAGCAGGGAGAGAGAAAATATAATGCAAACGTGAAAGAAGTCAGGCTGCAGGGAATATGAGGGTGGGAGACTTAAGAGGAGGCCTAGAGGGATGTGAAGATGCAGAGAGTAGGCCATAGGGACCTATAAATATGCCAGCACTGGGCTACAAATTGGCTTGAAGCCTTCTAACAGGCAGTGCAAAGAAGGAAACAAGAGTGGTTGTAAGATTCGGAAGGTCCCCAGCTTAATCCAGGCAATTGCTTAAGAGAGAAATAGCTATTTCTGGAACAATGCTAGAGAGAACTCTCTCCAGGTTTAAATAACGAGGAAACTGCGTAAAACTGTCATAACGTCATCACATCCCAACATCCTAGTAGAGCGTGTGACACGTAGTGGCTGCCAATACATATTTAGTGAATAAATGGAAGAGGAAAGAAAAGGTGGAGGGCACCTGTACCGTACATCACAGAATTCATGGGATGCTTTGCCAACAGTCCTCAGTGTGGGCTGAGGGCCTCCCACAAGTCAATAAATGTAATTCTAGAGATCATATGTGCAAAATAGCCCAGTGCAGGCATCTGTACTCAGCTGGGCTGGCTGAAACCAGAAATAGATTTTAGTGCCCAGAGGAGGGAATAGATTAAGTATCCCACAGACAATCTTTCCTAAAGACTTTCTCTCCACTGGGCATCTGCTAAGGATTGCGGGGCAGTAATTCAACGTAGTACTCTTGATCCATGGGCATAACATGGTGGGTGTTTACTTTTCACCTACATCACAACCTATTCATGTATCCCTGAATGGCTATGGCTCCCCTCCAGGTAGTAGTTCAGAAGCTTCCATCCTTCCGTATCGTGGCTCTGTGATGTATGGCTACTGGGGCATCCACATCAAGGGGCAGACAGGGAAGAAGGCCCACCTGTTTCTTCACCACCTTGGTCCAGACGGCCCACCTCACTTCTCCTCACATTGCGTTTGTGAATGGTCCCACCGTGTTGCAAGACAGCTGGAAAACAGGGTCCCTAGCAAGGCAGCCTCTTCCCAATCACATCCCTCCTCTATGAAATAAGGACAGGAGCTCTTGAAGGCGGCTAGCTGTGTCTTCCACAATACTTATGTCCAGCCACCCAATATCTCCCCATATACACAGCACACCCTTCCTCTCACCCAGAGAGACAGCCCAAAGTTCAGGGTCTCTACGTCATGCGTAGTTTCTTCATCAGGTCTAAGTGAGACTCCTCTTATAGTCTGGCTTCCCAGAAACCATAACATGAGTGATCTATGCCTCAACGCACCCCGCATACCAAATATATAGGTGTTGGAGCAGGGGCAGAATTAGTTTAAAAACTCCCTTTCAGAGGAGGAAAGAAAGGGGAAAAAACAGCAGTCACCATTTCCTAATAATCTGAAATCCTGCCCGGTAGGCATTGTCAGGACCCCTGCCCAGGGAATGTGGGAGGGTGTCCTGGTCCCTCTCCCTCCATGGCCCTGCCTCTGCCCTCCGGTAGGTTGTCCTTGTCCATCATCCTCCATGGCATCATCTGAAGGGAGTGGCAGGCAATGTGCCCTCCTTGGGACTCTGTAGCTTTTACAGCATACATCTTATTCATACTAATTTGGGAGCCCAAGAGTTTTTTTAAGCTCAACGGGATAACCATTTTTTTTAAACCTGATCTTATTGTTGCTGAGGGCAACAGAGTTCCCTCAAACACTCAGAAGGCTCCTGATCTACTTTTTCCCCATAATGTCTACCCACCAGGAACCACTTCCAGTGTTATTTCCTAGAAATAATTCTCAAATCTGCTTTATTTGTTTGCTCTCCCACCCTCCTGTGACACACACTATTTCCACTCACATGCCATTGGCTGAGAGTAGTCACATGACCCTTCCTAAATGAAGGGAGCCTGGGAAATGTAGTCCTCATCTGGGCTTTTCAGTAACAGTGCTACACCATGGAAGAGAGTAGAGATCTTCAATGAAGAGCTGATCTTTGAACCATATGTCTCTAAGAATAATTGCAGGAATACGAATATTCTGCTATGTACATGTAATATAAAATGCTACTGTTGCTAGCTCTTCTTTTAAGTAAGATGAATCTGGGTTCAAGTCCCACCTTTACCATTTGCAATCCCTAAAACTTAAGCATTGCTCCAGCTCCTCTGAATATCATATATTTTATTTTTATTTTATTTTATTTTCATTTATTTATTTATTTATTGGTAGTACGCGGGCCTCTCACTGTTGTGGCCCCTCCCGTTGCGGAGCACAGGCTCCAGACGCACAGGCTCCAGACGCACAGGCTCAGCAGCCACGGCTCACGGGCCCAGCCACTCCGCGGCATGTGGGATCTTCCCGGACCGGGGCACGAACCCGTGTCCCCTGCATCGGCAGGCGGACTCGCAACCACTGCGCCACCAGGGAAGCCCTGGATATCATATATTTTACAAGGTTGTTTTATTGATAATATATTTTAAAAATCTATTTATCTAATGAATAAGTGTCCAGTAATTTTAAATGACTCGGATATTATCTTGATAATTACAGTCACTATCTGTGTTTATTTTTGTAGTAACCCAATGAAAACTAAATCGGACTCTGACATGCTCATATTTACATCTTTAAGGCATTTTAGACTTTATAAACTTTGCATTTTGAGCGTTTTATTTCCTTTACTGCAAAACTAACAGATTTACTAAGACACTTGCTCAGCAGGTTATGTACAATACATGGTCTATTTCTGCCGTTTTTAATTTTGCATTTTGTGAAAGTGATATCAACCATTACAGCCCTGTTGGAGGAAAATCTTCTGACTATGGACCAAACAGTATATAATTTGATCCAAATTTGTGTGGTGGTAAGATGTGCACCTTTGTAGAATTTAGCACTGAAGGATTATCCGCTTTACAAGATAATTGTTTTAATCAGTCAACAAATGAACAAATGACCTGTGCAATGAAGTATGGACAAACTAATTTTCTCTGAGGAATTCTCCATGGATAATTTATATTGAACAAATATATAAATACTGATGTAGTTACAGACATAAAAATTAGCATTCAGCATGAACATTTTTTGAAATGAATTCTAGCTGTCAACTAGGTAAGAGGGAATTCTATTTGGATCAGACATGTGGTCCCCTAGGCTAAAGCAGTGGTTCTCATGCATCAGAACCACCTAGAAGGCTTCTTAAAACAGAGTGTTGGACCTCATCTTCAAGGTGTCTGATTCTGTACATCTAGGCTCAGAAATATGCATTTCTGAAACATCTTCTAGTGATGTTGCTGCTGCTGCTCTTGAGATCCCTCTGTGAGAATCACTAGCCTGAAGCCAATGTCAGCAGACTACTTCTGGCACCCCCAGTCTTACCCATATTTTTTTTGTAAATAAAACTTTATTGGAACACAGCCAGTCTCATTTGTTTATGCATTGCCCACGTGGGGCTGTTTTTACACTATAATGGCAGAGATGAATAGTCGCAACAGAGATCATACGGCCTGCAAAGCCAAAAACATTGAATATCTCTTCCTTTGCAGAATGTTTGCAGACCCCTGGCTAAAGAATAGGGAAGTGAGTGTAGAAGATGGCAAGAGACTGGCCCCTTTCTTTTCGTTTAAGTTCCCTTTATTGCCTTGAGCCAGTAATTCACTATGAGCTCTCCAGCAGCACAGTCAATTATAAGGACAAATTATTTATATATGCCTGTCATTAAGGAGTGAAAATTGAAGGGAATTGAATTATACACTTCAGTACCCAATTTCTACTAGATGGATAGAAGACTGACATCTCAAAAGAATCACAAAGTCAGCTTTGATCTCAAACCTTTCACTCCTGGAAGAGACGCAGTGGTTAGCTTTCCCTCCCGAGATGATGAAGGGACTCCGTCAATGTCACGAATGGTTCACTGCCATGCCCAGTTAATTAGACACATTCTCACCTGCAGCTGAAACACAAGAAGTACAACAAGGTGTCCGCTGGACAGAACCAGGTAACTTGACAGTTACTACTGGATGAGATCATCTTCAGTGGCCTGGAGTAGTCAAAAGGGAGAGATGTTTCATTGTGGGGACTTCCTAGCTTTTGATCACCATACTTCGGGACATCAGATAATCTGCTGATTGCATTTTTGAGTTTGTCCAGCAGTAAACGTTGAGGAATCAGATTCTGTTTGATGGTGTTAAGTCATCTGCTCTCACCATTTAGATAAGAAACCTTAAGAGAATCTTTATGGTACTGAAATGATGTCCCATACTTTGAAAGTGAGGAGTAGGAAAGGAAACTATCGATAACATTTGTTGAATATCCCTAAATATGCCATGTACTATTCCTGTATTTATGCCTATCACCTCCAACACACATCACGGCAGCCTCGTGACATTTGTTGTAGCATATTCTATTCCTTAGAAAGGAAAACCTAGCCTTAGATTGATTAACGGACTTCCTCAAGTTCACCCACTAGTGAATGCCAGAGCAGGCTTGAACTGTGGTCTGACAACCACCATACTACTGGCTGATCTGCTCTGCCCACTGCAAATTTCCCAACCCTGCATTTTCCGGATGTGGTCCCTAGATTCATCCACAGTGTGTCACTGTTTCTGGATCCACTTGTTCTACTAGTGAGCCTCTTGTCTACTCTATAGAAATGCCTGGCCCCAGGCACCTGGGACCATTTCCCCCAACCTCTCTAGTTTCTGGTTTGATCATTAACAAGCCCAAAGTTCATTTCAGAGATGTAGATAATAGGTAGATGAGTGTGGACGGTAGTTGAAAATTATAAAAGTGTATGTTTTCGTAGAGTCGTGTAACTCAAAAACATGGAGAAGTGCAGCCAGGCCCGTCAACAACAATAATTCCAAGGCTGACAAATAATTTCCACCTCTTGAGTCACCTGTGGTCAGTTGTTCAAGGCGGATGCAATGCTGTATTGAGAAGGATTCTGAAACTATGTTCTGGCTTGGAAGGAAAGAGCGTATTAAATAGCAATCAGAAAAATCAGAAATGACACACAACTTGCCAGGTATGGGACTAAACACTTTAAACATATTAACTTGGTTAATCTTGAAACAATCCCATAAAATAGGTACACATGAGAGAACTAAATCACCAAGGTTAAATGATTTGCCCAATCTACAGATTCAGTGGTAGTCAGTAGCAGAGCTGGGCTGTGAGCCCAGGAAGTCTGCTGCAGAGTCTGTGGAGTGTGTGATCATTTCTGCCAGAGGGAGCAGTAGGGTGTGCACCCCTGGGGTACCCTCCTATTAAAGGGACAATGTATGAAGGAGAATTTGCTCATCTGCTTTGGACCATGGAGCCCTTCTCAGAATAATGTTTTAAATGCATAAAACAAAACACATGGAGCAACTAAGGAAGTCATATATATTAACATGCAGTTGTTAAAATATTTTTAGAAGTAAATCTGTGAGAGAGTAACATACATGCTCCTTCATTCATGCGATAAGTTAGAAAATCCATCAGTGAATCTAAAAGCAGCCATTTTTCCAAAGCAGTTTGGAATGATGAAGAGCATAAGCGATATTGGAAAGAATCTCTAACAACTGTGCTATGATATGAAAATCTTTGTGACTCCATTTGTGACAGAGTCACAGGCTGCTGATTCTAGTGTGGTTTGTTGCCTTCTTAGATAGTTGAAGGAGGTGCTAAATTTCAGATAAAGGTTAATGAAAGTGAAGATGTCATTTTTTTCCCACTTAAGGTCACAGACCCTCTAAATTCTACCCACTGAAACGCTGAACTACATTAAGAGTAGCTCTGATGTTATAAAAGGAAAACTGAATAGGAAAGGCAGGAGAAGTAGAATTTAGTAACTTCTTTGTAATTGTGTCACCTGAATAAGTCTCCTAACCTCTCTGAGTTTTCATTTTCTCACTGTAAAATGGGAATAGACCTCTCTTATGGGACTGATGTAAAGAAAAAAATTACATACTTGGAAATGACTATGAGGTGTAAAACCCTTTATTCATTCTAAGGGATCTTGATTATTACTTGAGGAGCAGCTATAAGGTGGTATAAAATGTGATTTGCCTCTTACTCAGCTTTCATTCTTACTGTTTAAAACAATGTTTTATTGGCTGCCTACTGTGTGTCCACATTGGGATAGGTTTCATGCTAAAGTACAAATGAATAAGATAGGTTACTGCCTTCAAGGAGGTTGGAGTCTACTGTGGGAAATACAGTCACATCACCATAAAATAGTGAAGGAAGTGCAGTGAGATGGAAATGCACAGAGAAGAGGCAGGGAAGGCTTCCTGTAGGAGGTGATGCCCCAAGCCTTAGGTTGAATAGAAGTTAGGCGATAAAAGAGGTATTGACGTTACTGTTAGAGAGGACAGCATAGCAAGTAGCACAGAAGTAAGATATGAGCTTATGAATGTGGGAAATGAGACTCATTTTGCCATTGCCAGAGCGTAAATTTCTAAGGAGAGAGATTTTTGAGAGATTAAGAGGGGAGAGGTTGAGGTCAGAACATGGGCGTTCTTACCCCATGGTAAGTCCAAGGATCTTGGACTGTATTCCATAGGGGATGGAACACCGTCATGTTTTCTGAGCAGGTGATTTACCTGATCAAATTTATGTTTTAGGAAGAGACTGCAAATTGGTTGCAAATCTGGAGAAATCTAGTTTACGTATGTGTTTGGCCTATATATTGAATTTTTAAAATTCTTCCTATATTTGAAAATCAGGAGACTACACTCCTTCCAAAAAACGGAAAGATCCCACATCCCTGAGTTCCTGTTCCATACGGCACCTGTTGGCCTTAGCTGACTAATGACTGTCACATTCGGACTGTACGTGGGCTCTCCAGGTGGCATCAAGGCACCTCTTTGTATCCTTGTCAGCACTGAGCCCAAATAAGTGAGGCCATTTATCATCAGGCTTATTGCATCTTTTCCTATAGCAAAGAAATATTTCTCCATACTCACGTCTGTGTCAAAAGTGGGAAAGGGAAAAATAGATCAAGAGGACCATGTGCTTCAAGAAAAATGGGAGAGACAGTATTTCCTTTCTTATAGTAGCATGCTTTACTCATTCACAGCACCTGCCTTTCAGATCGACATTTGAGCTTGCAGCCCGTCTTGCCAAAGACAGCATGGACTGAGGGACTCATGGAAGATGGATTTTATGAAACAAACCTGGAGGCAGGTAGAACAGTTGGCTGATTGCTAGGATGCAGACAAGGAATGATAAGAGTGAGAGTTAAAACTATGGTGCTGAGGTTGGAAAGGAGAGGTGGATTCATAAGATCCACAGGTGATATCATCACAGAGTTCATGATTCATTGGCTCTGAGGGTAAGAGGAGAAAAGGATGATTTCTCTGGTTTCTACTTTGTGCATGGAGGCTGGTGGTGGTTCAGTCAAGTAACGGAAT
This sequence comes from Lagenorhynchus albirostris, assembly GCF_949774975.1. Lineage (NCBI taxonomy): Eukaryota > Metazoa > Chordata > Mammalia > Artiodactyla > Delphinidae > Lagenorhynchus > Lagenorhynchus albirostris. The sequence goes on along the minus strand of NC_083104.1, from coordinate 21,989,157 downwards.
AAGAAAGAAAAGGCAGATTTAGGGTGAGGAAGATGAGATCCATTTTGGACAGGTTGAGTTGGAGGTAAATTGGAAGTATCAATTTCAGTAGCAAGTTGGGTGCATGAGCATGAAATAAGAGGTGAGATCTGGGTTAAGAGTTTGGCTTTAACTAGTCAGCAGCAGTTAGTTGGTGGGTGAAGCCTTAGGAATGAATTCCATCAATCAGGGGAAGCCTGAGGTTCAAGAATGGCTCATGTGCAGATGCCCAGGAAACAGCACATTTAAGGAGTGTATCCCACAAAATAGACCCAGAAAAAGAACAAACAAACAAGAATGAAAAGAATCTAGATATGAGGGTATTACAGAGGCCAAGGAAGTAGATTTTTAAGGAGTGTCAAGTGCAATAAGAAGTGAAGTTGGTCCATTCGTTTTGGAAATTTGGAGTTCATTGTTAATCTTAGTGAAAGCAATTACAGTGGCAGTATAAGGACAATGCCAGATACCAATAACAATTACACAGCACTTACTACATGGCTGGCAGAATCCTAAGTGCTTTACATTTTAACTCATTTAAAACCATAACCTTATGAGGTGCTATGGTTATCCCCTTGTTAGAGTGAGGAAACTGAGGGATAGAGATGTTATGTAATTTTTCCAAGGAAACAGCAAGTAAGTGGTGGAGCCAAAGTTTCAAACTCAGGCAGTCTAACTCCAGAGCCCAGGCTCTCGATTTCACTCTTATTAGACTATCTTTTTATACCACAGCGGATAATAAATAGGATGACTCAGTTTATACCTGTTGTCCCAACATCCTATCCAAGAAGCAGCACTCTCCAGATTGAGATGCTAAATTATATCTGGTCACTCCACTCATGAAATGAACGGGTAGTCAGGAAATGAGTGTTGTGAGCCTTGACAGTTCTTTGAACCACACTGCATCACATTTCATAAGCTCTCAAGAAACATTTGTTAAACCAATGCATGAGAAATGTTGGTTACAAGAGGAGAAGAGCAATTGGTACCTAGAATGGTAAAGATTTGAACGTATTAATAAGATTTAAAGGAAGTTGCCAGGAAAGGAGAAACTTGTGAGCATACACCAGAAAGTAAGTGACTGATTCAGTGATGTCTCAAAGGGATAAAGGCATGGTGATAAAGGTACTGCTACGTCACAAAGAAAATAAAGGCTATTAGACCTTTATCCCTGAATTCATATCCCTGTCATTTTCTCTCTCCATCTGTACATTCATCTGTAAATTCAAAACATATTTATTGAGTACTTACTATGTTCTAAGCATGGAGGGGTTGGCTGTGAAAAAAAAGGAGGTAAAACTCAATCTCTGAAACAGGGAAAACAGAGGTACACAGGTATACACAGGTATAAAGACATGTAAAGACAGAGGATAGAAAGCTGACAAAGACTATACTGATGAATTAGACTCTTTCCATGAGACAGGGGTGGGAGCCATGTGCCAAGAGAGAACTGTGTGAGTTTGAGAAGAGAGGGGGAGATTTGGAATAGTCAATGACCCACTGCAAAATGACATGGAGAATTGGCTAATAAGTAAAAGGGATAAAGAGAAGTTCTGATGGCCTGGGGTTGCAGGCCAAATATTTTATGGTGAAAAGATGAGTGTAATACTGTTTCTGCATCAAGGTTTTTCTGGACACGTGTGATGGTAGGTTGGAACCGTGAAGGAATCCAGATGGCTTATAAGGGAGTGGCTCATAGGACCACCCAAGAAAGAAAGAGAAGCCAGGGGAAGGGATGATGGGCTTGGAGAAAATAAAAGGACCAAGTACCCGAGTGCTTTGATGATGGTAAAGAGTAGGGATGGTGAGAGGAAAAACCTGAGAAAGCCTGAAGGATAAGGGGCTGTGGTCAGAGAATGGAATTTAACTCCAAGGAGGCAAGTTACTTTCTCTTACACCCCACTTCCATGGAATGTATCCACTACTATCCTTACCCAGCCGTGGAACTCACACTGAACAGGGAACTTTTATTCAGCTCCAAAGCATATATCTTACTGTCCAGATAATTCCCCATGTGGTGTGTTGAGTAGCCATGTGAGTTTAAACACTGGACCAAAATGAAGACTTGGCATTAGCATGCCCAGTCAAAGAGGACGTTTTTGTCTTCCACCAGGGAGATGTTTCAAGGCAAGTGTGAAATTGATTGTAAATCACTTGTGTTGTTTTCTAGATATTGAACATGACCATTTAACATATTTAATGTGTTTCTGACATTTACAAAGTGTCTAGCAAGCTTTGGACAATCATTATTTAAAACATTTTACTGAAAGTACCCCTGGGTAGTTCCTAAACACTGAATTCTTTTTCAATCGATTCTGAATATCCCTGAAGAGGGAATTGTAAATGTTGAATACTGTAGCTGTCAATCCTGGGCTCTCATCTACTCATCTCTTTGAATGATAATATAAATTCATTTGGAACACTACAAGTAGTTAGATACTCATTTTTTTCCTCATTGCTATGGCATTGCTTTGTTTCACTAAGATTGAGAGAACGGATTAATCTCTAGAGACGTAAGAGCTCGCTTACATTCAGAGCTACCCAACTCAAGATTTTCGAATTCTTACTAAGAATGATGGGTCAGAGGTAGTTCCCCAAATCCTGTGCCTTGACAAGAGAGCCATTGCAGATGGCTCTCACCCTAGTGTAATTTGTGCTGGGGAGGGTCATGTCCTATATTAGGTTGTGAAAATGTCTCCAATCAGAAAATCCAGCATGTTTCAAAAATGACAGAAATTGTGCACGTTATAAACACAGCTCTTCTTCAAGCCACTCTTCCCTCCCATTCTGATCAATATGCACACTGTAGTCCTATACACAGTGACCGGTACATTCCGGATGCCCAAAATGAGATGATGGGGTGTAAGTGGGCTTGAACTAACAGGTGAGTGGTGGTGTGGAGTGGCAACAGGCACTGCGGGCGTAGAATACAAACACAAATCTCTTTGTCCTCAATTATACTTTGATACATTCTCTGCATAGAATATCAGTGCTATCTAATGAGAAAACGTGCAGCTAGGCCATTTGGCAACGGGCAACAGATTTTGTGTAAACATCTGGCACAGGAATAATTTGACAAACAGCAATATGTCAAAATTGTGTCAGATAATTTCTAGAGAACTATTTGTCAAGCAGAATCCTCATTATTCCTGGGATGTTATTCATCAACCCCATGATTTAAATGACAATTAGGCACACGGTTTACATTGTAGTTGAGGCGCACACGTTCCCCATGATCCTCTGCTTGCTTATTTTTTATTGATAAAGATGCAGTAACTTCTACAGCTTCTCAGGTTGGCACTCTGCTGGACATCTGAACTCACATTTTGGGCGCATCTGAATAAATGAAGCTTAAGGAGAAGGACTGCAGTGAAAAATTACTTCTTTGCACATCCCATGGAAGACGAAGCAGCTTAACAGATGTTCGTTACCAATGGGGCACCTCTAGCAACTTGGAAATGTACAGCCATGGCTGCGATAATTTTTTAAATGAGCTTTCCGCAGACTTGAAATATGAGATCTACTTAGTCACCCCAGGAATTGCAAAAGAATAGTAGCAACTTTTCTAGGCTTCTAGCATCATCTTTATAAGAAATAGAGTTGCCATATGTATTTCAGCTGTTAGATGTTCTTCTCTGTCTTGAAACTTCTGTTCCTTTCATCTCCTCTGTTGCTCCTACTGAACTTGACTTTACCACTCCTGGGAACCCTTGGGTCCTTCTGTATTTCCCCAGTCTGTCAGCTCCCAATGGGTCTTGATGTCCTTCCTCCCCAGACTTAGATCTCAGTGACAGCTGTTTGAAGCAGCCTTGCACCAGAACTGTGAACCTGGCAACCCATGTCTGCTTTCTCTCACTGTATCCTATCTGATACAGCCCCCAGCTCTGGATTAATGGAAAAGTCCACTACCTTCAAACCCATTCCTGAGTTTCCAAGAAGTACATGAAGTCTTGGACTGCATGGACACTACGTAAAACGATGTCATCCATTCTCACCTGAGCTCCCAGTGGCAATTCTTTGTTATTGTAGCTAATCCACAATAGCTGTTGTTTCAGACCTTCTTTCCCTCCCTGAGCCCCACGCAGCTGCCCCTGTTCCATAACTTTTCAGGTTGCATAAGAGTTACCAAAAATGTTTGCTTAAAATGCTATTTCCCTAACACCAGCACACAGAGATTCTGATTCAGTAGGCTGGAGGTGGGGGTGTCCAAGAGTCTGCATTTTAAATAAGCATCCTGGGATTCTGACGAAGTTTTCCTGCAGACTCTGCTTTGCAGTAGTTTACACTATCACTCTTAGGTAAGGAGCTGAATCCATGAAGCATTTTAGTCACCTGGTCTTATTCTCCTACAGCAGCATATGGTATGAATCGGTAGATGGATATTTGAGAAGCCAGAATTACAGCTTTCTTTTTAACAGGGATCACTTGCTTGTTCGCTGTTTTATCATCTCCAAGAAGGCTCAGGAAAGTTCAGTGGTCTGTCCAAAGCCATTGACTCAGTTCAATACTAGGACACGGAATTTGGGGCCTAAGTTCATCACTTACCCCAGTCGTCTTAAGAGGCTCCATAGATACTCCGTCGGAAATAAATAACATAATGGCAGCTACTAGTGTGACATTTCCAGATGTTTTATGTGGTCACTCCATATGTAGGTCACTTAGAGCTGCTTGGGTGAGGATCCTATATGATTGGAGTAGAGACGAATTTGAATAGCGTTTTCCACTATTTAAAAACGGTATCACAACTCCTGCAGGAAAGGATAAATCACGTTATATTTAGTGATAACTTAGGTAGGTTCCCTGGGAAACAAACCTTAAGACGTATTTGCTTGCAGGAAGTATATTAAGTAAAGTCTTCAGGATCAACACCTGTGGGAGATACGTGGCAAAGAAGCAGGGCTGGCAGCAGGCAGAGTTGAGTGGCAATATAGTCATAGCAGAGCCTCAGCCAGTCCACAGGGACAGCCCTTCAGAGTTGTTCTTTCTTAGGTGAAGAATTAGGCCCTTTTATCCTCACATTTGGCAGTCATTGAATGTAGGGTGCCCCTTGGGGGAGAGTATGACTTTGGGCAAGAAAGCTCTCTTCAGCTGAGGGCAGTTCTCAGGGAGCTGTCAGCTACCTCAGGAGCCAAGAGAATGAACCTCTTGGTCCTTAGGGGGGGATCCAAGCCACAGCAGCCGCTACAAGTAATAAGTTCCTAACCTTTAACGTAATAAGCAATAACAACATTTAAAAAGAAAAATACTAGATAGGTTTTAGAGTATTGAGCACTTGAAATTATTGAGAAATATGTGTACTGTTATACTTTGATCTTAAGTTGATAATTTACATCTTAGAAATAAATAAAAATTTTAAAGCAGGGACTAATTTCAAAGACATGTTTTCCTTTTGGTTCTCTTTATCTTTTAATGCACTTGGAAAAGTAAGCAGTGATTCAGCTTTGAATGTTCATTTTTGCAAAATACAGTTTCTGAGAATTGAATGAATATATCTAAATCCTGGTTCTGAGAACAAAATAAATGGAACTAATACTAGTTTTATGGGAGCTAAATGAAATTGTCTGCAGTTGATAGAAAGTATTATCTCATCTTTGAAATGAGTGATAAGATCAATACAAAGAAATCTCATTGCTGCTTTTTCCCTAGTTCCCTATTTGCCCATATAAGATTTTCATTTGAAGATGCCCCAAATGCTCATGAAGTAATAATATCCCGGTGAAATAAAAGAAAATGATAAATAAAGGTAAACTTCTGATGTGTAATCAGAAATATTTGAAGCTCTGGAAAACATGATGAAGCTATGTTGGACTCATCTTTAAACTTGCTATGCTTTCAATACTCGTTTGTTCAGATTCACAGAGTAATTAACCACTGCTTTGTTATTTAGGGAAACAAGTGCACTTCAGGCCCTTTATTGGAGTTTGAGAGAGGAACAACTGCTCCATCATCTCTGAAAGACTTTAGGGTCTTTTCTCCAATCTTGAAGTGGGTTTAAGAAATAACAATTTTTAGCTCTCAGTAGGAAAGGGAACTGAGGATTTTTTTTTTCATGCCTCCTCTCCCTACAGCAAAAGTTTAGGTGGAAATTGGTTAGAGGTGGCATTAGTGAAGTTAAAAAGGGAAAGAAACAAAATGTACATATTCAAATCGCAGAATTCCAGATTTGGGAGGAAACTGTAGAGCCCATCTCATTCATCGGGGTTCTCCCTCTTACCTCATGGAAGAAATTGATGTAAGGCTGGCAGGATGATTTTATTTTTCCCCTCACCACTCACTTTCTGGAGTCTGGTTCCTCCATGAGTAAAGGATTTTTATTTTTTAATACTGTCACTCAGGTCCAGGGAGAGGCAGACTTTTAGCGTAAGGTACGAGATAGATGCCAGTGGGAGCATAACCATCCCGATAAAAGAAGTTGAACAGTATTTTTAGATACTGCATTCAGAAGCAAGATCTCTGTGAGGATGTCTTCCTCTCCTCCGTGTTCCAGGTTCAAAGCATCCCCTGCTCCTTCCCGGGAGTGGAGCCCAGAAACACAGAGAATGAACATTCGCCCACACAGATGCAAGGGACAGGAGGAGATAGGACTTTGAGGGGCTTGTTAACACACAAGTTGCTGAGACACACTGCCAGAGTTTCTGATTTCCCTAGAACTGGACCGCAGCCTGAGAATTTGCATTTCCAGCAACTTCCTATGTGATGCTGTTGCTACTGATAATCTGGACCACACACTGAGAATCCCTGTACCAGACACTCTCAAAAAAGTTTAAAGACATATTTAAAAAGAGAAAGATCATATTTAAGATTTCTTAAAGTGAGATCTTTCTTCAAAACCCCAAATACAAAACAAATAAAGATCTGCTCTCGGAGTCCAAGATAGGGAAGAAAAAAGAGTACAACTAACCTGGCTAGTATGTCCTCAAGGGGTCCACACTAGTAATGCTGCATACATGTACACATCCCATGTAAAGTTTTTAGCTAGTTGAACCTGGCTGTGTGACCCAGTTTTTGTTGTTTTTTTCTTTCCTACCGGAATTGAACCTTCTCTCAGCTCCCCTGCTTATTCTCACTGAGTCTTGGTAGGGCCGAGAGCTTGAAGAGGGACTGAAGCATTGATCCATATACCTCCCTCACCTTATTTTTATACGCTTTCTGTAACAGTGGCTTCTATGGTTTTTGTGGAAACTCTGGTGATAGAGCACAAACCTACCACAACATATCATCATAATGTTGTTAAGAATGAAAACCTGCCTCAGTTACTATGTTCATCTGTTCTCAGGCAGGGGGCAGTTGCCCTTATGGTCCTGTTTGCCTTCTTCCAATGGAATCATGGGTAATCCCATTGGCACTGTCCTGTGACTCAAGGTAGATCAGTAGATGTGTCCATCTCTGCTGGTTTTCTGGTTACTCTTCCCATGACAGCCGGAGTTCTGGGAGCATCTTTGTCCGTGAATGCATAACGAGTTAATACTTTTACAGAAAAGAAACAGTTGCTCCTAGAGCCATTTCCTAGGTTGCAACAAGTAAGTTCATGGTAAGAAAAATGGGAAAATCACGCTGTACAGCAGTAGGAAAGTTAGTGATTGTGAGGCATTGATGAGATAGAATAAATTTTGGCTCATAAAAGGTAAAGTTTTAAAGACTTTGGGAAGATTCTCAATACAGTAGTAGGTAAAAAAAGGAGTACAGCAGAAGAGACGATTTTTGCTTTTTTCTTTATATTTTAATGTATTTTTGAGTATTCATGAATATATGTACATATACACATAAACTTAAGTTTTAATAAAATATAATTAAGAAGAAAAGAAAAGTTAGGTAAACCTACTAGATAACAGATTCATTTTTATGGAAAGCAAGATACCCTAGTTATTTATATCTCATTACCATTCATTTTGTCTCAAACTGTATCATGAGGAAAGTTCATTGTCACAGAGTGAATTGTTTAAGCTTTGGGCTTATCTAATATGCTAATATCTTTTCTTAAATAGTATAATCTCCTTTGAGAGTAACCAGGCATTTTCAGGTTAAATCATGACATATACCCAGGACTTCTTTTTATTTCTTGACAAGCAAATTGAAATTCAGTGGCACATATATATTCTACCTCTCAGAAAAAGGGAAAATTTACCTTTTGTTATGAGTGTGGCTTATGTGCCATTTCATGAATTCCCAAATCAGCAAGTACTAAAATAAACAAAACCACTCAAAAGATTTGTTATTTTCAACTTAAGTGGCCTCTTTAAAAATATGGATTAAACTGTTGTAAGCAACTCACTCTTTCACCTCTTTGTATGGTTCCTGCCTCTTAGTTCTTTGGTTTCTTGTGATTATTATCATTTTAGCTGAAAGGGCATCATAGAATTTTCTAGCTCATGGAGGGGGGCATAGCTTTCTATCCAGGGTGATGCATTGATTGAGTCAGGCAGTAAATTAACAGCAGCAGAACACTGTTAAATTTTACACTTAATTCCTTCTCTTCTTACTTTCTATGGATATAATCAATAGATGCTAGAGAAAAGTTAAAGGGGTTATTTAGCAAGCATCTATTTCCTGGAGTATAATGGGGAAAAAGAAACATCGTTTCATCTTGGAGTTGATGCAAACAACTTGTATTTCAAATTCAGTCACTTATAAGGTTTTTATCACAAGGTTTTAGTTTAGCCTTTTTTTTTTTTAGCCCTTTTTCTTGAGAAGCAAATGGAAATTCTAGTTATATAATCAGTTTAGTTTTCTCCCTGGATCTGCTCCCAGCCACCCTTGCCTGCTGAATTGTATTGTGTATCTTCTCTATCTTTGTCACGTGTCAATTCTCTTTCCATCTCCACGTTGAATCTGTGTCCTGTGTTCCAGATTTACACAGAAAAGAACAGCTCAATATAAAATACTGAGCATGTCCACATACCCAAGAATAAGCTCTGCCAGTTGGTATTTGGTATGGTATTGGGTGAAGTTAAAATCTGATGACATATTTTATTTGTGGGATTGGCATTCAGGTTTCCTTTCCTTGAGCCATTTCTGCTGAATTATGGACTGTAGCTTAACAGGCAATTTCATGGTCTCTTGAATGGCCATTATGAATAAGATACGTACTATTATGAAATAAATAAATAATTAAAGGAATATTGGGTTTAAAACAAATTCAGTGAGCTACATGGGTTAAAAATAGTATTAATCTTTAAGTGAGTGGATAGGCTTATGCTTTTCACTTTATTTCAAAAAAATAACTATGCTTCATCTGACCCTTTATAGATTTGAGTCAGCACACTCTTGATGAGGTAGGGCGTCGTTTCATTTTTGTACGCAAATGAAACTGGATTGCATGCCAGTTCCTTCAGCCAGGTAGGGATGACTCGTGAACACCACCACTATCATCCAAATTCTTGTTCATTTGTTCATTGTGTTGACCACATACCAGGTATTGTCTACTTACTAGAGCTGTGTAAGTGGAGAAAATGGACAACACCCTGGCTTTCACTCAGCTTGCAGTCTAGTGAGGGTAGAACAATAAATAAGAATGCAAAGCAATTAATAAATGCATAAATAAGATCATTTCCAATCGTGAAATTACCATGAAGAAAACAAAGCCAGGTTGGAGTGAGTTCATAACTTTTGGAGAATACTCACGAGTCCTTTCTGGCTGGAGCACAGTGGGAGGAGAGAGTGGCATGAGGTATAAGACTGAGGGAAGCCAGGGTCACACGGGTAGGGCTTTGTAGGACACAGAGATGTGAATGTTTTTATCCAGGAAATGGAAAGTTTTACGTGGGTTTTAAGCAAGGGCAGTAAGATTATATGATTTGTTTTTAAAACAATGTAGCCAATGCCTGCTGTTTGAGGGTAAGTTTAAGGTAGGAGGATGGGTGAAAGGCAGTACAGTAATGAAGTATGCTTTCTCTCTACCCTCTCATGTTGTAGTTCTATATATTTAGGAAAAAAAACCTACATCTATATGACTTGCTAAGTGTAAAAGTAGAGGAGAAATGGAAGAGATTCTTTAACTGCCTCAGCAGGCAGTTTCCCCCTTCTTCCTTAATCTGTAGAATCCTGAGCTTATTTGGACAGTAGTCTGCTCAGGGAAGGGCAGCCCATTCTCCAGCCCTGGGAGGTGAGTCACAATGCCCTAAGCCATACAGAGCAATACCAGTCCCCTTTGCTAATGACTCATTTAGGGGAGGGCAAGTGGCCTTATTCTAGATACGGAAGGAGAAGATTCCTTGTGGAGTGGAGGTGGGTGGGAGGCGAGAGGTAATAAACTTCTGTAAAGGACATTGCTTCCTGATTAAAAAAAAAAAGAGAGAGACAACAGGAGCTCTCCTTCCTCTTCATGCCTTGAGCACTATTAGAAATACCTGGCATTGTAGCAGCCATCACTCCACACAGTGACCAAATCTAACATGATGAGGATCGCAGATGAGAAAGAAAGAATTTGAGTCTATGGAGCATCAAAACTGTGGAACCATCCACATCTAGACGCTTCTAAGTGTCTTCCTTGTCTAAGCCACTATTGATTTGGGTGTTCTGTTACTTGCAGCCAAAAGCATTCATTCCTTCATTTTTTTGAACAAATTTGACATGTAACATTGTATAAGTTTAAAGTATACAGCATGTTGCTTTGATACATTTTTATATTGTAATATAATTGCCAACATAGCAATATTTATCACGGTATGTACTTAAAGTACAATATTATTGTCTGTATTCATTATACTGTGCATTAGATGTCTATGGCTTATTTACTACTTGTTACAAGTTTGTACCCTTGAACATCATCACTCTTATCCCTTTTGTCTCCCAAATGGTAACCACCATTTGGTAACCACCATTTTTTAACCATGTCCCAAATGGTAACCACCTCCCAAGTGGTAACCACCATTTTACTTTCTCTTTTCTACACCTTTAACTTTTGTAGATTTGACATATAAATGATATCATCTGGTACTTGTCTTTCTCTGTCTTACCTCACTTGGCATGAGGTACTCAAGGTCCACCCATGTTATTGAAAGTGGAAGGGTATCCTCCTTTCTCGTGGCTGAATAATACTCTGAAAAGGTACCACATCTTTTTTATCCATTCATCTGTTAATGAGTATTTGCATTGTTTCCATTTCTTTGCTGTTGGGCATAAGCTAAGATAAATATGGGAGTGCGTATATCTCATCAAAGTCCTGTTTTCATTTCCTTTGGGTATACACCCAGGAGTGTAATTCCTGGATCATATAGCAGATCTATTTTTAATATTTTGAGGAAACTCCATATTATTTTCTTATGTTTTCAGGTCTTATGTTTAAAACCCTGATCTTTGATCCATTTCAATTAATTTTTGTGAATGATGTGTGATAGGGGTCCAGTTTTATTGTTCTGCTTCTCCAGTTTTTCCAGCACCATTTTTGAAGAGACCATCCTTTCCTCATTTGGCATTCTTGGCTCCCTCGTTGAATATTAGTTGATTCTACATACTGGAATTTAATTCTGGGGTTTCTATTCCATTCCATTGATTGAGGTGTCTATTTTTGTGACAGTACCATACTGTTTTTACTAGTATGGCTTTATAGTATAGTTTGAAATCCAGAAGGATGATACCTCCAGCTTTGTTCTGTTTTCTCAGGATAGCTTTTGCTATTCAGGGTCTTTTGTGCTTCTACACAAATTTTACATTTGTTTCTTCTATGTCTCTGAAGAATGCCTTTAGTGTTTTGATGGGGATTGCATTGAATCTGTATGTAGTTGTATGGACATTTCAACAGTATTAATTCTTCCAATCCATGAACATGGAATGTTTTTCCATTAGTCTGTGTCCTCTTCAATTTCTTTTAGCAAAGTCTTATATCAATAGTTTTCATTGTATAGATATTTCGCTTCCTTGGTTAAATTTAATCCTAAGTATTTTATTGCTTTTGATGCTATTGTGAATGAGATAGTTTTCTTTATTTCTTTTTCAGATGCTTCATTAGTGTAAAAGAATGCAATAGATTTCTGTACGTTGATTTTGTATACTGCCACCCTACTAAAATTGTTGATTATTTCCAACAGTTTTTTGACTGACTCTTTGGAATATTCTATATATAAAATCATATCATCAGCAAATAATGACAGTTTCACTTCTTCCTTTCCAATTTGGATGCCTTTATTTCTTTGTCTTGTGTAAACTCTAGTAAGGACTTCCAGTGCTAAATTGAATAAGAGTGGGGAGAGTGCGCATTTTTGTCTTGTTCCTGATCTTAGAGGAAATCCTTTCAATTTATCTCACTGAGTATAATCTTAGCTGTGGGTTTACCATATATGGCCTTTTTTATGTTGAGGTATGTTTCTTCTCTGCCCAATCTGTTAAGGGTTTTTATCATGAAAGGATATTTTATTTTGTCAAATACTTTCCTGCATATATTGAGATAATTATGTGATTTTTATTTTTCATTTTATTGATGCAATATATTGCATTTATTGATTTGTGTATGTTGAACCATCCTTGCATCCCAGAGATAAATCCCACTTGACCATGCTGTATAACCCTTTTAATGTACTCTTGAACTCACTTTGCTAATATTTTGCTGAAATTTTTTGCATCTATATTCATTAGGGATGTTGGTCTATTCTTTTCTTTTGGTATCTTTAGCAGGTTTTGTTATCAAAGTAATGCTGGATTTGTAGAGTGAGCTTAGAAGTGTTCCCTTCTTCTCAATACTTTGGAAGAGTTTGAGGAGGATGTTTATTTTGCAAACACTGGTGTTAAAATGTTTTGTAGTATTCTCCAGTGAAGCCATCTGGTCCTGGACTTTTCTGTGTTGGGAATGCTGTGATTACCAATTCAATCTCTACTCATTATCAATCTGCTCAAATTCTCTATTTCTTCCTGCTTCGGTCCTACTAGGTTGTGTGTTTCTAGAAATGCACTCATTCCTTCTAGGTTATGAAATTGTTGGCCATAACTGTACATAGTAGTTTCTTATGATTTTATGTATTTCTGTAGTATCAGTTGTAATGTCTCCTCTTTCGTTTCTAGTTGTATTTATTTGATTCTTCTCTCTTTTTTTCTTAGTCTACCTAAAGGTTTGGCAATTTTGTTTGTATTTTTGAAGAATCAGCCCTTAGTCTTATTGATTCTTTCTACTGTTTGCTGGTCTCTATGTCATTTATTCTTTTTCTCTGATTTTTAAGATTTCTTTCCTTCTGCTAACTTTGGGCTTAATTTTTTCTTTTTCTAGTTCTTTGAGGTGTAAAGTTAAGTTGTTTATTTGAGATTTTTCTAATTTCTTAATATCTGTATTTATTGCTATAAATTTTTCTCTCAGAACTGCTTTTGCTGCATCCCATAGTATTTGATATGTTATATTTCCATTTTCATTTGTTTTGAGATAATCTTTTTCCCTTTTCATTTCTTCTTTGACCCAATGGTTGTTTAGAAAAGTGTTTTTTTGTTTCCACATATTTGTAGGTCGTCTCACTTTCCTACTGTTTTTAATTTCTAGTTCATACCACTGGGATCAGAGAAGATAGTGGTATGATTTCAGTCTTCTTAAATTTGCTAAGATTTGTTTTGTGGGCCTATCATATGATTGCACCTGGAGAATGTTCCATGTTCACTTGAGAAGAATGTGTATCCTGCTGCTGTTAGATGAATGTATATTTCTATTAAGTCCCTTCGTTCTATGTGTGGTTCAATTCCAACGTCTCCTTGTAGGTTTTCTGTCTGGATGATATATCCATTGCTGATAGTGGGGTATTGAAGTCCTCTCCTATTACTGTATTGTTGTCTATTTCTCCCTTTATGTCTATTATTATTTGCTTAATATATTCGGTGTTCAGGTTTGGAGAACATATTATTTACAGCTGTTATATTTTCTTGATGACCACTTTATCACTTTATAATGACTGTCTTTGTCTCTTGTTGCCCTTTTTGGCCTGAAGTCTTTTTTGTCTAATATAAGTAGAGCTGTACCTGCCTTATTTTGATTTTTTTTCTTTTTTTGGAATATCATCCTTTCATTTTGAGCCTATATATGTCTTTGGACCTGAGATGAATTTCCCGTAAGCAGCATATAGTTGGCTCTTGATTTTTAAAAAAGAATCCATCCAGCCACTCTATGCCTTTCAATTGGTGAGCGCAGTCCATTTACATTTAGGGTTATTATTGATCTGTAAGGGTACTATTGCCATTTTACCATATGCCTTCTGGTTATTTTATTTCTCCACTTTTTCTTTACTTCTGTTTCTGTCTACCTTTGTAAATTGGTGGTTTTCCATGGTGATTTGCTCACTCTCTACCTTTTTTCAATGTTTTGTGTCTGTGTTCTAAATTTGTGCTTTGTTGTTACCATGAGGTTTACCAGAAAGAGGAGGGGGACATTTTATAGATAGAATAGTCCATTTTCTGTTGATAGCAGTTTATCTTTATTTGTGTATACAGTTTCCATCCTTTTACCCTTTTATATTTTTGATTTCCCAAATTATTTCTTTTTAAGCTTTGATGTTATTAACAAATTGTAGTAGCTGTAGTTATTTTTTATGCTCTTTTCCTTTTACCTTTATGCTATAATTAGGTGTTTAATATCCTATTCTAAAAAAGAGTTACAGTTTTCTAATTCTGACTGTTTATCACCTTAGTCAGAGTTTTGTGTACTTTCATCTTTTTATCTCAGCTTGAAGAACTCAACAGTTCTTGGAAGGTAGGTATGGTAGTGGTCAATTCTCTCACCATTTGTTTGTCTGGGAATGCCTTTATTTTTCCTTCATATCTGAAAGATAATTTCATAGATAGAGTATTCTTAGATGGTAGTTTTTTATTTTTCAATATTTTGAATATGTCATTCCATTTTCTCCCGTAGAGTTTCTCCTGAGAAATCTGCTGATAGTCTAATGCGGGCTCCTTTGTAGGTTACTGTCTTTTTTCTTTGCTTAGTTGCCATTACAATTCTTTTTTTATCATTGATTTTTGACAGTTTTAATATAATGTGCCTTGGATTAGGTCATTTTACTTTGAGATAATATGTTTTTCTATTAGCTTCATGGACTTGTATATCCAGTTCCTTCTCCAGGTTTGGGAATTTCTCAGCTATTATTTCTTAAAATAAACTCTCTGACCCCACCCCCCCTTTCTCTCTCTCCTCTGCTTCTGCAGTAGCCATTATTATTATATTGACTTTTTAATGGCGCCTGTTAGTTCTTGTAGGGTTTCTTTGCTATTCTTAAATCTCAGTTCTCTCTCCTCTGCCGCCTGAAGCATTTCTAGATTTCTATTTTCCACCTTGCTAATTCTTTGTTCCCTCTGATCTTCTCTATTTCCGACGCATTCTACTGCATTCCCCTTCTCATTTATTGAGTTCTTCAGCTCCAGAATTTCTGTACGGTTCCCTTTTAGAATTTCAGTCTCTTTGGTGAAGTACTCTTTCTGTTCATTAATTTTATTCCTGAGGTCTTTGCATTGCCTTTCTGAGTTTTCTTGTAACTCATCAAATTTCTTCATAAGAGCTATTTAAAAATCTTTATTAGTTAGATCACAATATCCTATCTCTTAGTGTTCAGTTGCTGTAAAATTATCATTTTTGTGATACCATCTTTCTGTGATATTTTTCATGGTGCGTCATCGTATTTAAAGTGGAAAATACCTTTTCTTCTTTAGGCAAGGCTTTGTTTACTTTGACTCTAACAATTGTACAGGTTGGTAATTAGTCTCCCCTTTGTGTTCCAGGAGATGGTGCTATGGCACACTTTTGGGTTTCTCTTACCAGAGCTGACTTGCTCCTAAGGTTGGGAGTGGGAGTGCACTTTAAAAATAAGTAAAGGGGCTTCCCTGGTGGCGCAGTGGTGGAGAGTCCGCCTGCCGATGCAGAGGACACGGGTTTGTGCCCCGGTCGGGGAAAATCCCACATGCCACGGAGCGGCTGGGCCCGTGAGCCATGGCCGCTGAGCCTGCGCATCCGGAGCCTGTGCTCCGCCACGGGAGAGCCCACAACAGTGAGAGGCCCACGTACCGCGAAAAAATAAAAAATAAAAAAAAATAAGTAAAGAGTGGTGGCAGAGTGGGCATGGTGTTACTTAGCATCTGGGGCTTTGGGTATGCCCATGGCCCAGTCGGGGGATTCTCCAGTGGGGAGATGTCAGAAGTCCATGGGCCCAAATACTGAGGCAGACAGCAGGAGACACTTTCCTTTAGATCTCTTTGTCTGTTTCCCTTTCCTTTCCTTCCCCCAGTTGCTGCAGTCTTTGCTCAGGGATAGCCTTGGGTCCCTCCAGCTGCAGAACATGTGACCACACAGACCCCCCACTCACTGCCTTCTCCTTCCACCTCCTCTGCTGGAAAGGTTGTGCTGTCCGGCTGCTGGACCTGCCACTGCCACCTCTGCCACCTCTAGCTATACCACCACTCCCACTGTTCCACTGCCTCCTTCATGGTTCATTCCACCCACTTTTGGGTGCACAGATGTATGGACCTCCTGAGTGACCTGGTATGCTGTGAAGAGGCACTTTTTTTTCTTTTCTTTTCTTTTTTTTTGGTTATGGATGTCCAATTGTAAATCAATGAGGAGAGAAAAAGGAACAACTTACACTACTATCATGCTGACATCACTCTCCCAAATGCATTCTAATTGGTATATATGTGTGTAAATTCACTAAGCCCTGTGCAGTTCTTCATAATTGACAGTGAATGGAGCAGTGAAGTCCAAAATAGTATTGATTTAAACAACATAGCCGTTTATTTCTGAGTTAAAATCTAGATGTAAATATTTTAGGACGATAATGACGTGTCTTCTGTCTTGTTCTCCTACCATTGTTGAACTCTATTCCAAAGTTACCTTGTGGGACCAAGTATCTGCTCCAGCTCCAGACACAAAGTAAACAAAGTCCATATTCCAACCAGCAGAAAAGAGGAAAGACAGAGAATGGCATGGCCCTTACTTTTTAGGGAAAACACTGCCATTTACACCACATTTGCCCTTGTCACATGAATACTCCTAGCTTCAAAGAAGGCTGGAAAATGTTGTCCTTTGGCTAGGAAGCTATGTATCTCCTTAAAAAGAAAGGAGATAACATATTGGGGGAATGGGGTGATAGCAGGCAGTCTCTCTGCCACAGACAGCTGTATCAAAAGACCAGCAATTACCGTATATTAAGAACTGATGATATTGTGGAACTGCTATGATAATAGCTACCATTTGATGAGTGTGTCAGGCACTGTACTTGAACTGGCTGCCAAATATTTGACCTCTCTCTCTACTTCGGGGCACATGGTAGATCTATTCACTTCCTGCCCCTCTTGAGGTTGAGAAAGATGTGAGTGAAGTGACACGCTTCACTTCTCAAGAAAGCATTATTTACTGATATAAGATTATACAGAGAGTTTCTCCTCTGCCACAGTAGCTGGCAGTGTTCCGGATGGTGGCTGCTCTGTTGGTCTAATGCCCAGAGTATGAACAACAATGAGTTGGAGCAGACACCTCAACCAACATGCAGTAGACACACGTGACAAAATAAACCTTTGTTTTAAGCCATCGAGATTTGGGGATTGCTTGTTCTCACGTTGTAACCCAGGAATCTGGACTGATACATTTCTTTTCTCTTAAAATATAACATCCCTGAAACGTCACTATTACCATCTCTACCTTCATGTGGTCACAGAAGGTAGATGACATATCAGAGACCACGTACCTTAAAACAATGGATCCTGTTTAGATATGAAAACTTGAGTCGTTCCCGTTCTCCACACTCCAATCTAAATGTTGTGCTACTTATGCATCCTAATGATAAATACTGTTGAACAAACTATTTTGTAAGTCCTACTGGACCCCTCACATCCTTTGATTTTACTATTTTTGTTTTACACTAGCGTGTCGAACACGACCGCTGAACCATCATACTAAGACCGTGCTTATGGATAGGTGAATATTCCAAAAACTAGAGAGGTTTGTAAACCTTATATAAATTGTAGTAAGATATACTGGGTAGCCTCCATCTTTGGAAAAGCAAAGATAACTATGTACCTTACAGTGATGTCAAGAAATAAGCGTCCAGTCCCTCATAAATTCTCTTAAATTTTCTTCCAGTGCCACAAGCCACTTCTACCTTTTGATTGTCCCAATACATAAAAAAGTCAAGAGATACTAAAACAGTGTTTCAAAAATTTGGGAACAGTTTAAAGACTTATATTGAACAATTTAAACTTCATGCAAAATGAACATAACACAATATAATTGTGTTCTTCACCCCATAATAATGGGAAATATAAGAAGTATTCATTCCTGGTGCTTGGACTAGGGAGGTGGTGATCTAGAAATGGCAGAGAGGTTTAAATATGTATGGAAAACATTTTTGTTTCAATTCTACATTGTGACTATGTGTACAAAATTTTATTTGGAGACTTTGTCAAAAGGCTATATTGAGTTTCTCTGTACTTGCGGGATATGAGCCAAATTACACTCCTAGTCCTTCCACGACCGATTCTGCTTCCTGCTCTTTGCATTTTCTCAGGCTGAGCACCCCCGCTGCTAGGTTTTGCCAAGACGGGAAGGAGACGAAACTCCAATCAGTCACACTGACTACTTGTTATCCGTTCCTGTCAAGAGTTTGGCCCAAGACGGCACAGAAACTATTGGATAAAATGAAGTTTTTAGATTATCACTGGATTTCAATTACAGTATTTGTGCTCTCCTAGACCCCTATTACCATCGATAGTTGGGAGTTGGCAATATTGTTGAGATTTATGATCCTTCCTCGCCGGTTAGCTACATCCAGCTTGGGGCCTACATTATCAGCACTGTTCTGTTACCCTCAAATCTGGTTTCCAAGGAACGCATGTGTTTGCTGCCTGCATGACTTTAAAAACTGCCAACTCATCAATAACTACATTATTTTTAGTAAGAAATGAATTCCACAAAGTGTCAAGTTATTCCTTGTCAAAGTGGTTGGGTCATTGGAAAGTCACAGAAGAAAAAAAAAAAAAGAAGAAATAAGTAATATACCACAGTGGCTCAAATTGAAACCCTTTCCAAGCAGTTGTCAAGATCAAAGCTGGCAAAGGCATAAGAAGTCAGAGAATAGCATGCATTTGGGGTATTTTTATATTTTCTTAGTTTTGGTATTAAAGGATGTTGAAAGAATGGATTTGTTAAGGAACAGTCAGGAGACTTAATTGCTCTCCAAATAGAAAGGAGACATGTTAACCATGGAAAAGCATGAAACATTATTCATCCATCATTTGCTGCTCACTTGCAAGGCTGGTTATTCTATTTTCTCCTTTGAAAAGTCAGAGAGACGTTCAGGGGGATATTGGAAGCTTCACTGGCTGTCTTACAGAGGCAAGTCCACTCTCCTACGGGGCCAGATATTAACTAACTTGGATTCATATTCTGGTTGTAATACTTATTAGTTATACAACCTTGGACTGTTGACTTACAGTGTCTAAGCTTCAGTTTTCTTACCTTAAAAATTGAGATAATAATAGAACCTATAGGTACACTGTAAGGATTGAACTTTACAAGTACATATAAAGCCCTTGTAGTGATGGAAATAACTGTTCGGTATCTTGACTGTGTTGTTGGCTGCATGAGCCTACAACATATGCCAAAATTGCTTAGAAGTAAATGCACCACACACACACACACACACACACACACACACACACACACACAAGTAAAACTGGGGAAATCTGAATAAAATCTGTAAAATCTGGTTGTGATATTGTACTATAGTTTGACAAAATATTATTAGAGAAAACTAGAAAATGGATACATGAGCTCTCTATTATTTTTTTACAACTGCATGTAAATATACAGTTATCTCAATTAAAAAGTACCAGGGCTTCCCTGGTGACGCGGTGGTTGAGAGTCCGCCTGCCGATGCAGGGGACACGGGTTCGTGCCCCGGTCCGGGAAGATCCCACATGCCGCGGAGCGGCTGGGCCCGTGAGCCATGGCCGCTGAGCCTGTGCGTCCGGAGCCTGTGATCCACAACGGGAGAGGCCACAACAGGGAGAGGCCCGCATAAAGCAAAAAAAAAATAAAAAGTAACAGAAAGCATATAAAGTAGCTCAGTGCCTAGGGTATCATAAGTCCTCAGTAAATGATAGGTACTTTTACAGTAAGTGCCTGCTTGTCAAATGAATTACTTTCACTAATAAGATTGCTTCTTATATGGGCTACAACAGCATAAATAATGAGGAATGGTATATCAGTCCACCTCTGAGTAGAAAAAAAGAAGCTACTCTAGATATTTTGACTAGCTAGACATTTAATACAGGAATGAAAGGCTTACCCAAATGATATGAGGGCTAAGTGGAGGGAGTGAGGAAATGGTTAGGAGACCACTTTCAAGAAATCTTGATGATCCCATCTGCTTTCAAGACCAAGTGATTGATTTTCAGAAGAACCCACCGATGTTAAAGCAAACCGGTGTCCATTATCTCAGCTACCTGGGAATTCTCAGTAGCCCAGTAAAGCTGTGATCTGAACTGCCTGCCTGAAACTTCCACCAGAGAATAATGGCTTTTATTTATCTTCCACCTACACAAACTCCCTCAAATGCCTCTCGTTGACTGTATCTAACCACAAAACACGGAGAATGGAATTCTAGGAAATAGTGTTCTAAGCTTCTTCCCAGTGACAAATAGGAAATGTAGAAGGGAATGATGATGATTGATGATGATGACAATTAAAAGCAGAGACAACAATGATGATGATGATAGTGACAATGATTATGAGGTGAATCAATGACAGAAAATATAGGACAGATAGAAAATGAAGAATTTTCTATCATGTCTCTGGTGGCATAAATTGCTAAGTGGATTTTTTCCTTAACTTTCCAATCTATTGGGTTGTCCAGGAAGTCTGTTTGGGTTTTTCCATAACATATTTTCACCAGACACTAAAGATTGTGTGGTTTTATTAGTTTATCACCAGACACTAAAGATTGTGTGGTTTTATTAGTGGATGGCATTGTTTCCATAATGAAACTTGCTACCAGATAGCAACAGCCTTATCTGCTTGGTTTGCTTCCTTCTCAAGTAGAATTGGCCAAAAGTAGAATCATTATCTGAGATAAGGACCCTCAGGTCTACAATTGATCTGCGATGGTAAGCTAGGCAAGCAAAGAGCCGTAAGCAAAGGAAATGGTTTTCCAAGTCTTAATCACTTGGCCTCCAATTTGCTACATGCACAGAAAAGACTCCCTACTTAAGTTCCCCAACCCCAGTTACTCTACCAAATACAACAGTTTTTTTAAATTGTTATTGTTGTTTATTTCCTTCCTTGAGCTTATCACAATCTGTAATCATTTTATTCACCTATATGCTTGTTTATTGTTCATCTCTTCCCTTATATATTATAGTATATAATCCCCACAAGGGGCATAACCTTTTCTAACTTGTTCTTATCTAAATCTCCATTGATTAGAGCACCTGAAACATAGAAGATACCAGTTAAATATTTGTTGCATAAAGAAAGGCTTCATGGAGAAGGTCACCATGAACAAAGTGGATTAGCTTACAGCCTAGAATGAAGTGGTACCTTTGCAAGAAAATGCACCACGCTTAATAAATAACATGCCAAGCTATGACTGTAAGTCTTGACTACAGTGGAAGTGCCGAACCATTTCTTAGGTACTTTATACAGGTGTTTTCTAACATCATAGTGCTACTATGTAGGTATTATTGATCCCATACATAGATAACAAAACAAAGGCTAAGGAGATTGAGTAAACCTAGGTTACTAAAATTGTTTAGGATGTAAGTCCTTATGTTTCCAGAACCTGTATTTTCACCACTATTCCAGGCTGCCTCACTTCTCTGAAGGGGCTAGAAACGGGTTGCAGTAGGAATGAAACACTCATTCATTCATCCATTTGAGAATCTGAGGCTTTGCCTACAGGTTGATTTCCACACCTGTGTCCTACTACTGAAACACTGGTTAGCTGGCTGTACCATCCATGGGAACGAGCCAGGGCTCTCCAGCCATCAAAAGTTTATCCTCATCCAGAAGCTTTAGATGTTGTTTGGCAGAAACCATGAGGGTCAAGCTCAGTAAGATAGGGACTCACTGTTCAGACTTGATCTTTAGTATTCGGAAATCGTCAAAAGCAACTTCCAGAGAGGCATTGGTTGTCCAAAGAACCAAGTTTACATGGATGTATTGCAGGTTCAGCATCTTGGTTTCATAAATCCTTGAAGATTATTTTCCTAACTATGTTCCCAACCATTTCTATTACTCTCCCGTGGAAAGCAAATTTAGACAGGGCTCATCCATAGAGAGGCATCCAAGAGATTAAGACAAAGGGAACCAAATAAATCATCTCTAAGACACGGTCTCTAGCAGAGGGGAAAAATAACACAAGAGAGAGAAACAATGTAAGTAGCAAAGATAACTTTGACTCCTGGGACAAAGATCTTGTTTATCACGTTAGTGTGGCTGTGTTTTTTTTAGTATGACTGTGTTTTTTCTGTTGAATATTAGAAATATGGAGAGTTTCTCACAGCCAACGTGCGATTTGCTGAACCGGATACCTAAGGTTTTACTTTCTTTATCAAAGCGGCTCTGTTCCTTTGAGTTACTGTTGATGTTGAAATTGAAAATCCCTTTTGCTCAGGGTCAGATGTGAAAAGGTTCTGGTACCACCTGCTACTTGCTAGAGCAACTTTGTAAATGTTGGCTTCTCATTTTGAAGGGCCTAACCTTAAGCTGTGAAGTCTGAGATAGCCACTGTCTTCATAAACCTACAACCATTCAATACAGTAAGAAAGTGCTTAGAACCTGTCCTGTTTGGCACACAGGTTATAAAAGGGAAGCATGGAACTCAACTACTATTTTTTTCCAACTTACTGAGTATAATTGACAAATAAAATTGTAAGATATTTAAAGTATATACTATGGTGATTTGATATACGTATATATCTTCTCTCTTATTTTGGTGGGAATATTTAACATCTATTCTCTTAGCAAATTTTAATTTTAATCATATAATACATTATCAACTATAGTCACCATGCTTTACATTGAATCTTCAGAGCTTATTCATCTTATAACTGAAAGTTTATACCCTTTGACCAACTTCCCCCTATTTCTCCTACCCCCCCTCCAACCCCTGGCAACCACTTTTCTACTCTCTGTTTCTATGAGTTTTACTTTTTTTTCAGATTTCACATATAAGTGATACTATGCGGGATTTGTCTCTCTCTGTCTGGCTTATTTCCCTTAGCATAATGCCCTCAAGATCCATCCATGTTGTTGCAAATGGCAACAAGTCTTTAAAAATAGAGATCAGGAACCAGAGAATTTGAGATATTATGCAAATGTGGGAAGAATTCAAGTTTAACCATCTTAAAGTTTACGCCTATTCCCCGTTCACTACATATCTAAAAGTGTTGAGTAAGAATGAATATTTTCACATGATTAAGGAAACCCAATGAATATCATTTTTCTGACCTGGCTTACGATGGCTTCAAGAGTTAGATACCTGCCTCTTATTCAACAGTTGAGGCTACAATGTATGATATGACCTGGGCCTCACCTAAATTGACCCTGAGAGGATGATTTCCAAATATCTGTCCTTTAAAATTCATAGGAATTGTTTTGCCAGGATCAAAAAAAAAAATTTAGAGGAGATATAAAACACATCTGTAACCTGAAAAATGTTCCACTGATGTTAGTTATAGCTATTAGAACAGTCAATATTGGTAATATGATGAAATGAGTCAATTCTATCACAATACCTATTGTTTTTTGTGTTATCTTTATCAATTAATAACGTACTAAAATGCTGCTGTAATTTACATGAAGTGAACACACTCCTATATCCAGCACTCAGATGAAGAAACAGAACTTTCTCAGCCCTCTTGTGTCTCCTTTCAACTTCTCCATCTCCTGGGCTATCTATTCTCCTGAACTTCTAACACCATATATTCGTTATAATACTTTTTAAAATTTTGTTTGAATGAAATCATATACTATATACTCTTTTATGTCTGTTTTTTAAATTTAATTTGTTTGTAAGATTCATCCATGTTGTTACATGTAATAGTTATGTCTTAATTCTCATTGCTGTATAGTATTATTCTATAGACTGAACATATCATTTTTATTAATTTATTCTACTTTTGATGGGAATTTAAACAGCTTCCAGTTTGGGACTATTGAGAATAGTACATTTATAGACATACACACCTTTTGGCAAACATATGCGAGTATTTTTCTTGGATATAAGAGTGAAATTTCTGGGTAAAAGAATATGAATTTTTTCAGTGTTAAAAGATACTGCCAGACAGTTTTCCAAAGATGTCTACGAACTTATACTCCTACCAGCAGTGCATAAAGTTTTAATTGCTGTACATATTGCCAATACTTGGTATTTACAAGTTTGGTGGAGGGAAGGTTAATCATATTGATGATGTAGAATAGTATCTCATCGTCATTTTAATTTGAGTTTTAGAATTAGAGTTTAGAATGAGGTGCATAGACCCATCAGTGCTGTGAAAGCAGTTCTCCTAGTGGCTTGGGGATCATTCTTCCATTCATGAGAGATTTGGATCTTGTGCTTTATTCATTAGAAAAGGGAGGAAATTTTTCAATCATAAAATGGAATTTTAGAGCTAGAAGGAGTCTCAGAGATCAGGACTGAAGTTGGTCCTTGGAAGTGTGATAGATACACTCCCTGTGGTTCTTGGATTCACACGGGTGACAGCAGGAGCATTTGCTGTCTCATTAGGTACCCCCAACTTCGTCGCTTCCTTTGTTTGGCAAATCGGAACACGGTGTGGCAAGTTGACAGTAAAGTTGAGGAGAATTCTCAGCAAGGCTTATCATGGGCTCAGGACACCTGTGCACTTTTTTTTTTTTTTTTTGGTGGTACGCGGGCCACTCACTCTTGTGGCCTCTCCTGTGGCGGAGCACAGGCTCCGGACGCGCAGGCTCAGCGGCCATGGCTCACGGGCCCAGCCGTTCCGCGGCATGTGGGATCTTCCCGGACCGGGGCACGAACCCCTGTCCCCTGCATCGGCAGGCGGACTCTCAACCACTGCGCTGCCAGGGAAGCCCTGTGCATATTTATTTGGTCTGCTCACGCTCCTCAGCAAGAAAGTCAGCAGGCCCTTCCAAAGGAGATCTGCAAGACTTCCGGCAATCTGTTTGAGAAAAAACATCCAGCAACTTCTAGGACATGAAGGGGAAGTAAGAGAAAAGACAAGTACAAATTATTTTCAGTAAGGGTTAGAATCTGCAAAACATGGAATGCTTTCTCGATGAATATTTATTCACCTCCCGGAAGATGCGAAAAGCTGAAATAATCATTCTTCCCTCAAATTCTGGAATCATCTCTGTGCCATGGGAGTTTATAAGCTATGATGAATAAATATAAGTTTGTGTAGATTGAACCTATCAATTCTAAGACATTGTTACAAGTGGTCCTTAACTTCTGTTCCATTTTGAAGCAACCAGCACTTTTTTTCATTAACATAAGGACAACCTGAACTATAACATGTAAGTGTACAGTAGTTAAAAAATACTATTTACATGAGTGGATAATTTAATAAAAAATGCATACAAGTGTCATGTATGCAATTACCAAACTCTGTACTTCCATATTATAAGAGAGATTCCAGAGAGAAAATTAACTCTATGAAATATTTAAGTATACATTAATTCATAGTAATCACATATATACTATTATGCAGGTATGTGTGTGTGTGTATATATATATATATATATATAAAAATATATATGAGAATATATATATTGCTGTACCCTACAAATGGTAGCTCCACACACACATATACACTTATGTGCTATGTGTATATTTACATGAATACATGTATTTCTATACCCTGTGTATATGGTAGCTCTATGCACTGTGTTATAGCTTGTTTTCTTCTCACTTTTTAGCTGTTATAGCTCTTTTCATGTCTTAAATAAGAGTTCTGCAAGAGTTTCAGGAATCATTGTCGGTACATCTCTCTTATTTTTTGAAATGGCAGAGTAAGATTCCATTGCAGACGTGGCATAATTCAGCTGAACACTCTTTTCTTGCTGGACCTTTTGGTTCTTTGTTGCTGTTTTTTTTTTTTTTTTTTTCCTATTAAAACAATGCTAGAGGGCTTCCCTGGTGGTGCAGTGGTAGAGAGTCCGCCTGCCGATGCAGGGGACACGGGTTCGTGCCCCGGTCCGGGAAGATCCCACATGCCGCGGAGCAGCTGAGCTCAGACCCGTGAGCCATGGCCGCTGAGCCTGCGCGTCCGGAGCCTGTGCTCCGCAACGGGAGAGGCCACAACACCGAAAGGCCCGCGTACCACACACACACACACACACACACACACAAAACAAAAAACAAAAAAGGCAATGCTAGAATGAACTTCCATACTTGTTATCTTTATATAACATGAGACTGTATTTGCAGGATAGATTCTGGGAAATGTGTGTGCTCAATCAGAGGGATTACATAAATTCTGAAGATATTTCCAGGCTTTCTTCACATGCTTATCTCTGCGGGTGGGCATGACATGAACTGCACTCAAATCATAGGAACAAAGAAGAGGGGAAGCACCGTTATGACCAAAAGAAGGAGTTACGGATGCTTCATAGGCAAAAAGATAGTAAGCATATGCGTACATACGTATGTGTACGTTGACATTCACACGTTCACACACAAATACACAGATTCATACACACACATCTCCACGTTAGAAAGTTGCTCATGAATTATTATTTGCCTCATTTTCAGCTGTGATCTTAGCTAACATAGTTTTGGACAGGCCTTATACTTTTCTGGGCTTGGATTATCTCATTTGCAAAATGAGAAACTTGGCCTAAATCAATGGCTCTCAAAGGGTGATCCACATACCAATAATGTCAGCATCACTTGGAAACTTGTTATAAATGTAAATTCTGGGTGTCAGCTCAGGATCAACTGAGTCAGAAACTCTGAAGGTTAGGCCCAGTAACCTGTGCTTCATCAGAGTCCTGGAGGTCATTCTGAAGCACGCCGAAGTCTGAGAATCATTGGCCTAAACAATCTGAAATACCCCTTCCAGCTCTTATGTTCTATGAACTTCTCAAATCTTCAAGACCCTCGGTCTCTCTTTCCTTCCTTTTAGATTGTAAACTTTTTGAAAGCAAGAAGTGGGTCAGATATCCAATTAATTATCAGTATCTTTTGCTTCATATAGCAAATGATGAGGGAGTTAGTATTATAAGAATCCTTTGGGTACCTTATAAACAATTATGTTTTTGAACGTGCATGATTGACTTCCAACATCTCTTTACTAGATCTGATACATAATCTCAGATCCTGTGATGACAAAGCCATGAGCTTTCATTCAACTCATAACCATTATTTGAATTCTGACTTTATCAGACTCCATCATGGAAGTCTACTGAGGTCTTACTATGCCAACAGACACTGGGGAGTCTATAAGCAGTGAGTGTTGTAATCAATTTTCCAAACAATATTATCACAAACAAGTAATGTCTTGCTCAAATTGTTAAAAACTAATATGGACTCTCAACCCCAGAGTCACTCGGTTGGGACCTAAAAGAGTTTTAGAAGAACTGCGTACCGCTTTTGGCATTAAAAAGTGTAATCTTTGGAGGCAGATCTTCACTCAGGTCTAGATTTTACCCTGATTCACTGCATAACTTCGGACAGTTTGCTTAACATTGCTAAACCTCTTTCCCTATTTCTAAAATTAGAATATTCCTTACCCAAAATGGTAGTGAGAGACTTTAATTTGTTCATTTATATAAAGCAAATACATGTGTCTAACACATAGGCAAATATCAATAAACAGTAGCTTTTTTCACTGGTCTAAGCTTTTGATCAATAATTTCGAAATTTGTTTCTAGATCAGTGATATAGGAGAGAATTTCTAGACATCAGGTTCCTTTATCTCTTCTCCTAGAGCCATTGCCCAGTCCTTATTCCTCTTCACCTCACTCCATAATATAGTAATGGCCTTCTAGCTACAGTCTTCCCAAATTTATTCTACAATTCACTACCAGAGTAATCCTCCTAAAATACAATCTTTGTATGGTTATTCCTTACTCAAGAAAAGGGTGGTTAAAGTCCATATTTATAAACATTTAATGAGCATGTGTTGGGCTCCTCCTGTATACTCGGCAATTTGGATACTGTGGATACAAAGAGCAAAGTCCTGTTTCAAGAAGCTGGAAGCTCCTGCAGGAAAGAGGCAAATTAACCATTTATTGCCACGTGGTGTGAGCAGTGCCGATGTAGAAGAAAGCCCAGGGCAACAGGAGAGCGGATTGGGTATAGGACTCTGCAGGAACAGTGGTGCAGGGATCTGTGAAGACTCCCAAGAGAAGATGAGGCATTTCCACTAAGACTTCAAGGACAAGGGAGCAAACATCCATGATTTTTGCCACACAGCTTTCATTTCCTGCTTCTCCTGATTTTCTCCAGGAAGATCACCTTCCCCACTCTCCCCCTTCTGGTAGAATGGTCTGTAGACCTCACTCAACAGGCTGACAATTAACCTAGTTTTGAGCCACTTAAAACAACAAATTTTTTGTCCACTTGTGGGCAAAGTGTTCAGGCATGGGCATATGGTTTAATTAGAAGCAATTTGGAACAGTCTCCCTGGGACTTCTGGAAGCTTAGAGCTTTGGGAGCTCTTAGAAGCCTTTCTGCAACCAGAAGAGGAAAACCTGCCTGAAATTAGAGCCAACACAGAGGAAGGAGAACACAGCAATGGAGAGAAAGAAATCAGCTCCTGCTGACATAGTTTAAACCTCTGGACCACACGCAGTGTCTAAAGTTACTCTTATTCCCAGACTGGTTGATGGAACCACTGAATTCAACTTCTTCTTTATACCAGAGTCACTTCTGTTGTCTCTTGCAACTAACATAGGACTTTACCAGATGTAGGGATATAGGGAAGAAAAACATTTCCAGCCAAGGAAATGGGTAGAAAGGTACAGCCCTGGGAGAAGATGGTGTATGCAGGCCTCTGCGTGTGGCCTGGCTCAGCTGCAGCGTAGGATGGAAGAGAGGAAGTGACTTGGGAAGACACCAGTGAGACAGACAAGGCTCAGCTCATAAAGGATCTTGCATAACTTTTAAAATATATATCAGTGATCGACAAATGTTTTCTGTAAATGACCAGATAGTGAATATTTTGGGGTTTGACCAAGAGGTCACGTATGGTCTCTTTCACAAATAATCAACTCCACCTTTGCAGCAGGGAAGCAGTCATTAAAGAATATGTAAACAGATGAGCATGGCTGGAGGAGGGGCCATGGTGGGGCATGGGTTGCTGGGAGGGGTGGAGAGTTGGCCTGTGGGCCATAGTTTGCCAATACCTGAGCTGTGTAATACTTCATGGGGGACAAAGCATATTTACAAATGGTCCATTAATCCATTCAACAGATGTATTGCTGAACATTTGCTATACAACAGGCTCTGTTTAGCCTCTAGATGTGAAGCTACACACACCGTCCTGCTTTTTGTCCCAGTTGCAGCGGGTTGGAGATGGGGTGGGTTCGGTTTCATTTGAGAGAAAACAAATGACCAACAAGATAGTCTGAGATAATGCTGATTGTTATGAAGAAGGGCAAAGAGGGTGATATGATTGGAAGAGTTCGGGGGGTAACTTTAGCTGGAATGGTTTGGAAAATTAACTCTCTGAAAAAAGGTTCTTTGGGGCTAAGACAGGTGAATGCCTGGGAGAGAAGCCTTCAGAGCAGAGAGAACAGCAAGAGGAAAATGTTTAAGAGGAGAATGTCTTTCACACATTTAAAAAAGAGGCAAAAGGCCAGTGTAACTGAAGCCTAGAGTTTATAGAGAGACATAAGAGGAAGTCTGCAGCCAGGTCACTTAAGGCTTTATAAACTGTGACAAAAACTTCGGACTTTGGGCCACGGAAGGCCATTTGAGGATTTTTAAGGAACATGATCTGATATATTTTAGTATAGTGCTAACCAATACAAATACATAATTTAAAATTTTCTACTCGACACAGCAAAAAATATAAAGAAACGTGAAATGAACTCCGTTAATATGGCTTCTTTAATCCACACGCATCCAGAATATTATCATTTCAACATGTAATCAATATAAGAATTATTAATGAGATTTTTCCATTCTTTTTTTTTCTTTTGTACAAATTCTCTGAAATCCGGTGTGTTTTATACTTACAGCACATCCCAGTTGGAACTAGCCACATTTCCAGTGCTTGATAGCCACTTATATTTAGTGGCTACCATGTTGGGAGTTTCAGAGAGATTACTCTGACTGCTGTGTATGGAATGGATTTTTGAAAGTAAAAGTAGAAGTGAGTGGACCAGTTAGGAGGCTGTTGCACTGGTCTAGATGAAAGGGGATGGTCCAGGGTAATAGGAGCAGAGAGATTAATTTGGGATGTGTTGTGGAGATAAGGTCTCATGAATTGGGGCTGGTATAAACAACTAGGTTTTCGGTTCCATTTTTTTGAGTGAGCGAAGCCTAGGAGAGAAAGAAGCTGGGAAGAAGCAGAATGAGGAATCTGGGTTTAGATATATTAAGTTTGAGATGCCTATTAGGCAGCCAGGAAGGCAGTTAAACAGAGTGGCTCTCTCCCAAGGATCCATCATTAATCTTATAGACAGAGGTAGTTTCTCATATTTCAAAACCTTTAGAAAAGCAAATTTTAATCTACATATACTTGGCCCACATTCTCCCCTTCTCCCTTCTCTTCCTCCTGTTTCTATAGAGATTGATTTCACTTTGCATGAGCTGCTACAGTATTTTCAATTTAAATAGAAACCTCAGATAAATTGGTTTTAAAATCTCAGGGAAAAAGGAAACAGTTTGTTTGCTGGGGTTTAATTTCAAGGCAAGAATCATAACCAGGACTATTTTAACCCATCCCTTGATCGCCTTCAATGGCAACACGTGCCCCTGCAAAGGTAGAGGGATTATTGAAATTTCAAGGCAGAGGATGCAGCTGTATATCTACACACTCGACGAAGCCACGGAAGGGTTCGTTGCTTACGGTCCCCCGCCTTCAGAGCTTCTAATCCACCCAGAACAAATAACTGTCTTTTTTCTTAATGATTTCCTCAGCTACAGGCTACAAAACCTCTCTTGCTAGTCAACTCCACTACCTTATCACACACAAGCCAGCTGGAGGAGAAGGATATATGCTGTCAACTCACCAGCTGCTTTAACCAGATGTTTAAGTGATTCCAGCCAGTTGTTTTCAAAATAAGCACTTGTTTAAATGAAGCCACGCTCTCACCAAGCACATTACATAGGTAATAGTGGCCTAAATAAATCCGAACTTTTTTTTCTACTTTGCCACAGGCTTCCTTAAGAGAATTAGGAAAAGTCTGTCAGTTCTTTTTTCTTCCCTACTGGCATAGAGTCAGGATTTGGATATTAAGACTGATGTACCTGATGGAAATTTACTGAACCAGTCTTGAAGCAATGTTGAAACCCAGTCTATCCTTACCGTATTTATCAGGGAACATCTATGATGTTTTCATTCTTCTCTGTCTGACACTCCAAAAAATGTAGGCAAATTAGAATTATTGTAAAAGGCTTTGTGTCTACCTGATAGAGAATTCAATATCAAGTCAATTAAATTCAAACGCCCAGTTATTCATTCATTAGCTGATTCAGGCCCCCTCATTGGCCCCTTGCCTGAGTTCACCACTGATTAGCACCTTGAACTCTAATCTCCAGCAGCCTTTAAATACCGAACTGTGCATTTTGCTACAGTAAAATGCTAGTGCAAAGACTTAGGAGAGCTCAGAATCACTGACACCACTCCAGGCACTGCTCTAAAAAGTTTCACGTATATTTCATTCAAATGTGGTAGCAAGGAAAATTTAATTCATTGCTAAGTTCATATTGAAACAGACTTCAGCTGCTTTCTATACAACTTGTTTAGGCTAAGTGAAAATTGCTAAATGAAAAACGCAGCCCATATTTATGAGACTGTTTTACGAAACTAGGAAGAACACGTGATTCTGTTTTGGTTTGCCTACATGGCGCTTTTTAGAACTTTGGATTTGAAAGCTAACAGGCAAGGCATGAAGTCTCCAGTTCCTTAGAGTTCTGGCCGTTCCCTGTTGTCTGAAACAGGACCTTGTTCACAAGTTCAGACCATCTGCCTGGCCCCTGGGTGCATTTCCATTTGCAGCCCCTGAGTCACGCCCTGCCTCTACCATAAGCAGAGCCTGGACTCTGAAATCAAACAGACACGGGTCCAGATCTTAGCCTTGCCATTTACTAGCTCAGTGGTTTCTGCCAACTTTGTTAATCTTTCTAAGCCTCAGTGGTTTCTGCAGAAACTTCCTTGATCTTCCTAAGCCTTACCAAGCGAGCATCATAACTCGCTTTTTTAGAGGGCACTTGTAAGGTCGTTATAGGAGAGTACATTGTATTACCCAGTACGTGGCACGTAGCATAGCATCATTTAGCAATGGTGACCTCTCAAATCTGTGAAATGGACTCGTTATAGGAGAATACATTGTATTACCCAGTACGTGGCACATAGCATAGCATCATTTAGCAATGGTGACCTCTCAAATCTGTGAAATGGACTCATGTTTAAGGCTGTCAACACAGCAATAATCCTTATAAAAGGTAAGCATTTAGTTAATTACCCAGATGTCCTGACATCTGGGCATTTGAACAACTGAGTTACCTATTTCTCATCCGGCTCCTTGGCGTTTTGTCATCATAACCAGTGCTTTCCAAGACTTCTCCGAGGCAGTTTGGCTTCACCCTCTGTGTCATTGGTATGCTTATTTCTGAAACCATTTAAAACTAAATATGAGTTTATTGTGACACTTTATTTCCAGTAAGTTTTGACAATCAACCAAGGACAAAATGAATTAAAATACCCAAAATTACAACACTTTGAGATCCAATTAACCCAAGCAAGTTTATTCTTAAACTTATAAAAAGTTGTAAATGTTATGATGGGTCAGAGAATGTTTGAAAACTTCAGAATTTAATTGCAAATAAGGGAGAATGTCAATTGCCCAGGAATGTGACCTAAATCCAAAATATTCTAATGTCAGAAAAGGTTTTCGGAAATTTGTTAGTACTCGCCAGCAAAGTTCAGGTGGTTCTAAATTAAAGTCACAAACCTGGGAGATCTTTTTTTTTTTTAAACATACTATGAATTTCCTTCATTATTTATTTGACAAAACCATGTTCTTGGTTTTAATTTTTCACAGCCAGTTAATTATGCTTCATTCTGTGATTCACAAATTGTGGCATATTTGTGAAGGTGGAAGTGTGTGTTTATTTCCATAAATGTTGAAATTTCTGTTACTGTCAAACTGTTCTCTCTACCAAAAAGGTGATGTGATAAATTGTAATTCAGTCTTGTTGGAACATGTAGAGTCTTTCAGATATTTCTGCTTGTTCTTTTCATCGGTGTGTATGTTAGAGAATTTCCAAAGAAAGAGGCATCTGTGTGATATGAGGTCTGCAGGCCTTCAGTAATTAGCACAGACTGCCTCCTTGTAAGCGACCCCAACGTTGATAATCAGTGACCAGTAGAGATGAATATAAATTGGAGAGGTGGGTATATGTTCAGTACATACCAGTGTCATGTATGGACGGCAGTATTTGAGATTCTTAAAGACAAAAACTTCGGAGCCCTGTCTGAGTTCACATTCAGGCTCCACTGTAGATCTTGAGCACATTCCTTAAATTTGCTGAGCCTCAGTTTTTCCATCTGTATAATGGCAATAAAATACCTCTTTCACAGGTTTTTGTAAAGATTAGCTCAGATGATGGATTTAAGTAATTAGCATAATACCTGCAATATGGTAAGTGGTCAGTACTTGGCATTTATTGTTGTCTCGTTGTTATTCTGGGTGGCATTAGAGAGGTTGCTGGTTATCGATTGCGTTTCTGTCCCTCGTCTTCCTCATCTCTAAAATGAAATCACGTAACTTC
This sequence comes from Lagenorhynchus albirostris, assembly GCF_949774975.1. Classification (NCBI taxonomy): domain Eukaryota; kingdom Metazoa; phylum Chordata; class Mammalia; order Artiodactyla; family Delphinidae; genus Lagenorhynchus; species Lagenorhynchus albirostris. Next base: position 21,955,264 of record NC_083104.1, on the reverse strand, counting down.
TAGGGTCCCTGTGAAGATAGAGTACATGCCTCTGTCATCATTGGCATCACCAACAGAACTAACTTCTCTTATGAGCTTATGGATTTGAGAGTCTCTGAGCAAAATTCTTTACTTTCATAATCTCATTTAATCCTCACAACTTTCATAGTATTATCCCCATTTGGAAGATAAAAAAACTGAGACTAAGAAAGATTGAGCTCACTTCACAAGTCACACAGCTAGGCATAGAAAAATTGGGATTTTTAACTCTTGCGTCTACAACTTCAAAGCCTTTGCTTTTCATCATTTTATCATAATACCAGGATTTACAGACTCAGACTGCTTTGTACCTAGGAAGGTAAATGTAATGAATGAAATAGATTGAGTGGGGATTATGGCAACTGGGGAGGAGCCTGCCTCATGGAAAGGGGTAGCCAATTCGCTGTCACCAGGAAGGAATGAGGACCCAAAGCTATCAGGGATATGATCTTTCAAGAAAAGTCCAGGACTCAGGTTTTTATATGAAATCTCCTCATTATTAAATGCTTATAGCTGATTCATATTATTTTTAAATGCTGGGAGGGCCAAAGGAAATATTTATACCTGTGGGCAAAGTTCAACTTGCAATATGGACTCTTTATTCTTCTCTAGAATGGTGATTCTCAAAGTGTGATCTGTAGACCCCCGATGGTCCCCTAGATCCTTTCAGGGTGGCTGTATGTTCAAAACTTCTTTCACAATAACGGTAAAATATTTTTTCCATTGCACTGACATTTGCACTAGTGGTACAAAAGAAATCATGGGTAAAATTGCTGTTGCCTTAGCATGAATTAAGGCAGTTTCACCAGAACATACCAGTAACCATTGTTTTATTCGCCAACACATGCTCACAATAAAATGTTTTAAAATACCAGTTGTATTTAAGAATACCATTAATAAACCGTAAAAGTTATTCATTTATTTAATCTAAGCCTTTGAATACATATATTTTAAATAGGCCATGTGATAAAATGATAAGTTTATATAAAATTCTTTTCTCTAGAAGGACTAATGTAATTGATCAGATAGCAAACTGAACTAGCCACGTTTTTTATGGAACACCATTTTTACCAAAAAAGTTCAAAACAGTGGTTATTCAGATTGGTCATTAGGCATACATTTTCTCAAAAAAAAAAAAACAAAGCCTGGCATTTCCACGGAGAACAACTGATGATATTTGTTGCCAATGATAAAGCTTTCAAGTGAAAAATTAAAATTTCGGGAAACTTAAGCTTGACAGATTCCCAGTGCTTAAACACTCTTCTGGTGTGATCAGTGGTTATATTAACAAATGCTGTTTTTAAAATATAGTATAATGACATATGTCAACATTTGAAAAATCTGCTTTACTCAGTAAACCAATATATTCCAGTGAACAGTTCATGATACTACAGAATCTTGCATGGAGTTAAGATCATTCAAAGTGAAACATAGATGAATGAACTCTCGTGTTAATGAGTATGGAAAGTTCATTGATATGGTTTCAGAGCTACCCTGAAATTAAACTTTAAGAAATGACTACTTTTTGAGTTTTGAGTATCAAAAAATGTCCACAATAATCTTTAAAGGCTCTTATGATACTATAATATTATTACCTAATATCATACCCCTCCTTTTCCTACTGTATAACAGATTGAGTATGGAAGCAGATACGAAACTCCAACTTTCTTCTATTAAGCCAGAGGTTAAAAAGACTTACCCACTGTAAAACAAGCCACTCTTCTTGCTAATTATTTCATGTAGAAAAACATAATTTTTTTCATTACAGTAAATAAATGTTAACATGGAATTTATTATTATTATGTTTCAACGAATTAACAAATAAATATAGTTTTCATTCCTCAGTGTTAATTTCTAATTCAGTAAGTATCAGTAAATAGTAGTAGATAAAGTTATTTGGGATCCCCAACCATTTCTAAGAGATTAAAAAGATCCTGAGACCAAATCATATGATAATCACCACTCTAGAATAGTGCTATTCAAAAAATTGTTTATGGATAAGCAGTGTCAGCAACACCTGGGAAACTGTTAAAAATGTAATTTCATGGACCCTACCCTGGATCTGCTAAATGAGAGTCTCTGGGTGTGAGTCCCAGAAATCTGCATTTTAACAAGCCTTTCAGGCGATTCTGAAGCTCACGAAAGATATGTCGTTCTACATCAAATTGTGCTGGTCACCTACCTCATTAGTAAAAAAAGTTTGAGAACATACCCTCAATTTATGCATACTTATATGTTTATTTAGTCTCTAGACTAACACTTCTGCGCTAACATTTTATGAATGCCAGATAGAAATGAAAACATGCACCAAAAGTAGAAATTAGAAAATGAGATGTTTTCTCTTCTGCATATTGCACCTCTGTGTAGAGACTGGTCCGTGTGGGTGCCCAGTTATAATTGTATTGCTCCATACAGTGGACTTGTAAAAAACTCCCTTTCCTCCCTTTCCCCAATCCCTTTCCTGTGATCGAGTCTTGATAAAGACTCAAAAGCAGTGCCTCTTTCTGACCCTATTCTATTTCAACCAGTGCCCTTCTTTGCATCAAGCCTTTTCCAGAACACTCAGAGAAGCCTTCTGTGTCACTAAGAATCTCTTTTATAAATGTTAAGGCAGCAAAGCAAAGGGGAGCCAGGCTACAAAGAGAATTTCTGAGTAAGCTGCTTTTCTGATAGTCTGCATTCCCTCGTTTGTCCCTGAGTTCATCTGATCTCTCTATGAATGAAAGAAGAAACCAATGAATGAATCAGAAAGGAGTGTTTTCTCAAGCTCTCTGTTGTTTCACTGTAATCTTTCATTCTTGACTTTATTCATAGATGGCTTTTTAATCCTGAAGTTTCAAGGTAAGTGACTTTGGACTTTGAATGATAGTTTGCTTGTGATGTTTCCGTATTTATTTTGTAGAGGAAACAGGAGAAGGTCAAGAATAAACAACATTTTGTTATTATTTTTTGTTGTTGTTGGAAGGAAAGCCTTAAAAAAAAAACTATCATGGGAAGACATTTTCACCTTTAAACTCCTGCAAACTTAGCAGTAAAGGAGAAAGCATTTGATTAAACTATGTAAAAGGTATATTTCCCACATTAGCCTGATCATAGGATGATCTGGGGCAGTTTGTAAGTATAGCTTTCTTCGCTCTACCTCAGATCTACTGACTAATCTCCGGGGAAAAGAAGTGGGAATTTATTTTTTGACCAAAATTTGAGGTGATTTTTACGATCAGGCACATTCAGATATTGAGTGATTCGAAAGTTTGAAAACAGATTTAAGGATAACGAACCATACCGCTAATTGCCTGTTGTAAATACCTGATATTTTCCTGCCCTGAGCAACATTCCCTGGGGGCTTCATGTACAGAGAGATGAGATGGTGTCAGGAATTTGTGTTGACTCTTCCCCAAAGCAGCCATGGTGTTAGTGTGGCGGAGCAGTTTAGAGCTCCCTCTTTGGAGTCTGATAAAGCAGGATCCCATGTAATCAGTGTGTGGGCTTAACCTCTTTAAGTCTGAGTTTCCTGCAAATTAGAGCTGATATTATCAACCTCACAGGGTTAGTGGGAAGAATTAAATATAACACCACGACTAGTGTGAATTTTAGGCTTTCACTGACTACCTTGGGGATCAAGATCTAAACCTTGATAAGCCTCAGTTCCCTTCTCTGTACAACAGCAGTAGGAACAAGAACTAGCTGGGCCCTTGTCTGCTAGTTGATGGCAAGTATCCATTCTTTCCCTCCTTTGTAGGAGAACCCAGATTTTAATGCTGAGTATCAAATTGCACAGCTAAAAAAGAATCCCAGTCTCCAACATAGACAAGGCTGTGGCCTTTGCAGTGTAAGTTCTAGATCTTAGATAGTTCTTCTAGATAACTTTTTCCCCTCTACCATTTGCTGCCACAAGACAGAAGTGAAGTCCCCAGTAGTCATCTTGGATCATGCAATAATTTTTCAAATGGAAGTCACACATGATGAATGAATTCCTCATTCCAAGCCCAGGGCTATTTACCTTTTAAGTTATTTTCCTTAGAAGAAAACCAAACTTCTTTTAAGCTCCTGTAATTCCTGCAATAGGAGCTTAATGCAATTTCTAACTGATGCACTACCTCGTAAGGGTTTTGTAAGGAGAAAATTAGATAAGGCATGTGAAACACTTAGGGCCTGGCACATAGAGCGTGCTTTTAAAAATGATAATGTTTGCTTAAACTAGGCCTAGATTCCACAGGACTTGGCAAAGTGTCATGCTGATTCTCCTCTGGACCATGGACAATGTGATTTTCCATGAGGCTAAGTGACAGCCACAGTGAAAAACAAAGGAACACAGCAGAAGCTCTCTTAACTGACCTCTAACCAAAACACCAGGTGAACGGAGACTCTCCCTTGCCTCTATAAAAATCCCGATGGAGACCAGCAACACAGTGAGACTTCTATTAGGTCACTTACTAGCTCACCTGAGTACTGCTGTTCTCACCAGTTGAGTTGTATACTTAGCAGGATTCAGTGTTTCCAAACCCTTTCATGTCTGTTATATTTGCTATTGAAATATATCATTTAATTTTATATAAAATACATAATGTAATATTTGGAAAAGCTACATCAGAGAGAAACAATACCCTTTTGCACATGGGAAGAATCATTTAAAAACTTGGAAGTATTCTGTGTTCTGCCTTAAGTTCTCATTTTACTTTAAAGAAAACAAAAATGGCATCAAGGATGATGCATCATAAATGTAGTTTATGCAAGAATGACTACTTGGAACCTCAAAATCTGGACTCTTAGTTAGAGAAAAGTCCTTGGCTTTACATTTTAAAGTTGGCAAATAAGTGTACAATTAGTTGTTTTGAGTTACACTGAAATGTCTATGAGGTGTACGTATCAACTAGTCATTTATTGCTTTCACTGAATTTTTTGGCTCACCCGCTGCCATTCTCAATCATTTTGGATTAGGGGGCACATTTTCAGTCCCATCCAGAGCCCACACTGCTGCAGGCATTGCCCGAGGACAGATATCTAAAGCAGCTCAGGGTTGATTGTGAGGGTTCAGAAAGACACATGCTCCCTTGGCTCCCATGTGGATCAAGAAAGAAAGGAAACCGAGAAAGGAATTTACATCAGAGCAAGTTAGGCAACGCCAAACTTTCTTCACAGGCTTAAAGGGAAAAGTGATCTCCGTGCACAGTGATTTAAGAGGCATCTTTTGAAGCGTTCCTATCTGTCCTGCAGGATTTTCCCACTTGCCTCTTGAAATAGAATGATAGTGAAACTTCTTTCCCTCAAGCAGAAAAAAAAGGCAAACAACAGACCTTCTCAAATCAAATACCACTGTCTGTGGTTTGTCTAAAGGACGCTTGAAGTTGTTCTCCTTTGAGACTGGAAGGAGGGTAGCAAGGCTTACCTTCTAATCCAACACGATCAGCATTAAAGAGTATCAGTACCAGTGTAAATAAATTAGGAAAAAACATAGCATCTTGAGGTAGGTAGTTGCCAAGATGGCCTTCATCAGTTTCTTCCCTCTGTGTGCCCATATGCTGCTCCCCATGTCCAGGGGCTGAGTTTAATTCCTCCCCCCCACTTCAATCTGGGACTTCCTTGGTGTTTGTTTGACCAATAGAATGTAAGAATAGTCCTGTTCTGAACTTACAAGTCCAGCTCATAAGAAGCCTTGCAGTTTCCCCTGCTATCATGGAATTACCCCCATTGGGGTGATCCCTATCAAAATCCAGCTTCAGTGCTGTGGGAAGTCCAAGCCACATGGAGAGGTCATGGGTAGGTCCTCCGGTCAACAGTCTCAAGAAGAATTCCCAGCCAACAGCAGCATTAGCTGCCGGCCCTCCAAGTAAGCCATGTTGGATGTTCAGTCCCGTCACAACTTTAGATGACTAGAGATCCCAACTGACTACTGCCTCGTCAGAGACACGAAGCAAGGGCCACACAGCTGAGCCCAGTTAGCCCACAGAATGGAAATATCATATTGTTGTTTTCAGCTTCTAAATGAATGTCAAGACTGGGTTGATAGGAATCCTGACTCTGCCTGTATTATCTATGTCAATACAGACAGTTACTTAACCCTTCTCTGTCTTAGTTTCTTCATCTCTGTGGATAATAATATAACCTATCTCATTAAGTGGTCCTTAGGACCACATAGGATTGTGCTGCATATAAAGAACACAGCATATAATAAGGCACCTAGAACACCATCATCATCATCATCTTTACTATTACCAACACTACCGCTACTGTTGATATTGTTGTTGTTTCTTACCAGTTTTTAGGATGAAAAAGAGAGATCTCTGATTTGGTCTTCAAGAAAAAGCCAATGAAAATCAAAAACAAAAATGGCCACTTTGTTCAGTTCTTGGAACAATGCCTTTTGCATAGTAAATGCTTGGTATATATTAGCAATTATTAAATACCACTTTTTTTAATTGTCAGCATTCCTGGGTAAACTATTACAGTGCTCTACCAGCAATTCATATTTTCAAGACATATTTAAACCTTTTATTGTCTATAAGGCAATGATTCCTAGAGGTGACACAGTATAATTATTTAACACATGTTCATTAATTCATTCAACAGTTGTGGAGTATCAGCAGTATGACAGAGCTTTGGGGAGATAGTGGAGATGTGGCAAAGAAGGAAGGCAGATATTCAACACGTAATTGTAAGAGTATAATGAGAGTTTAAAAAAGAGAGAAGCAAGACAACGCTATTCTTTTATATATTAGAGGAATCTAATATGATCTGGGATTGGAATATATCAAGAAAATCCTTTCTGGCCAAGCTGAGACCAAAAGGAGGGAGGAGTAGACAAATGACAGCAGGCCACAGTGACACAGGTGGGTGGGTGGAAGCTTGGGGTATTAGTGTGCCCGGCAGAAGAAGCATCCAGAATAAACATCTTGAGCTAAGAAAGAGCATATTTCCTCCAGGAAATGAAAGTAGACAGAGTGTGACTGGATACAGGAAAAGAAGCTTGAGAGGAGTCTGGAAAAGAAAGAAGGACTTTCTACACTCAGATGAAGATTTTGACTTTTTTCTAAGGCTGTGTAGAATACAGTGAGGGTTTTGGAGTAGCAAAGTGATATAGTCAGAATGGTGTGTTTGTTTGTTTGTTTAGATGGCTCTAACTGCTGCATATAGAAAGGACTTGAGGAGTATACATGTTAGAGGAAATAGCTGTAGCCCAGGAGGAAGAGGATAATAGCTTGGAGTAGGAAGTGGTGGCATGGATGGAGAGAAACACTCAGGAGTCACCCACCGTTGGGTAATTATCCCCAATTGGTAGCCAACTAATGGAATTTTTCCAAAGGATCCACTTGGATCTGATGCTACCCTAGAGAACATCACCTATCAGTGATTCTGATTACCGATCCCTTGCCTGGTACTAAGTAGACGCTTCACTAACAGTGACTTGCAGTTCAGTTCCTGGAATTACGAAACAGTTGAGAGATTTTGAGTCAGAATTTGAATACTAGCTCAGCAATTACTGGTTGTTGTATGACCTTGGAAAAGTCACTTCTCTGTGCCTCTGTTTCTTCAACTGTAAAATGGGCATAAGACGTAAGTATCTACCACATGGGGTTGCAGTGAGGATTAGAAGTATGGAAAGTATTTGTAATCATACCTGGAATGGAGAGAATCTTCAATGATAATAAGTAGTAGTATTCTGTAATCATTCATTCCACACTTATCTATTGATGAACATATCACTGGGATTCAAAGACGAATTAATTCATGTCCCCACTCTCAAAGATACTTATAATCGACAAGCATTGGGTTAGAAATCACAGGGAGAAATGGGTGCTGAGAGCCAAGTACAGTGCTGCAGCTGTGCAAAATATAAATACCAAATTAGAAAAACACACTGTGGCTGAGTAGGTCCAAGAGGCTGCATCTCTCTAAAGCAGAGTTTATTATTTTAAGAAAAAAAGGCCAAGGGGAACCCTGACTGAAAACGTGGTAGTTGCAGAGCCCAAGGTGTCACTGGAAATGCAAGATGGCGTGAAGACGAAAAGATAGTTTTCCTTCAAAAGCCAATTCAAGTGGAGGATTTTTTTTAAAAACCTATTTTTGATCATAAAGATGCCTCCAAAAGTTTTTTGGTTGGCTTTTTTTTTTTCTTTTTTTGAGAGAAGACTATTTAGTGACCACCATGCAGAAGGAAACATTTGAAGTAGAGTCTGTGTCTAGTGGGTCGGCTGCCAGGGTGATTGACTTTGAAATGGTCTTCGGGGACTTTCATGAGTACAGGAGCTATTTTTTAACACTTACTATGAACTGGAGCCTTGAAAGCCTATCTCCAGGCTTGAAAGCAAATGGGACTCCTGACATGTACTGGCTGGAGCCTAGAGGTTAAATTTTCTCTCTTTTGCTTTTGCAACAATCTTTTCCCCTTTATCCTGGTAGAAGCCAAATAGTCAACTTGATGTGATTAAGATGAAACCGTAGAAATCATTGAAGAGATACATTTTCTCCCAACTCTCGTAAAGCAGCCTGGCTATTAAAATATCTTTTGAGATCCATGCAGAATTTTCATTTATACTAAGGAACTTATTTTATTTGTCAGGGCCAAACTGGGAGGAATAACAATTATCTGGAGCGGTATTTTCTATGGAAACTCTTTATATGTTAATTTTTTAAAGGTATTGTTTATAGAAGCATTCAAATCATTCTGAATATATTTTGGCAGTGACATGACCTAACCGAGCCTTAAATTCTCCAGAGGAAGGGTAGTTTTACTTTTCGTTTTTGTTTACTGTCCATGGGTTCTTTCTTTCTTTCTTTCTTAGAATACACACTGCAAACTAAAATTCTTGAATTCACATCTAAAATTTAGAACATAAATACTTTAACCATAAAAATGTAAGTGTAATAATACATCTTAAAGTTCTAGTAGAACTAAGGTACTACCTGGTAAAACTCCATTATTTTTATAGTTGGGGAAATATATATATGACTAAGGGAGGTGATTCTCCCAGTATCTCACAGTTAGTTAATGGAAGCGAAAGGTAAGCAAATTTATATTTGTCAGGATTCTTTTGGTTACAAGTGACCAAAAACTCCATGAAAGGTGGCTTTTTTTAAGGAGGAGGAGGGATTTATTGGTTTATATACAAGTAAAGTTCAGTGGTAAAATCTATTAGTTGGGGAAACAGACAAAACACAGACAGTAACAAACTGCAGGTTTTATCAAGGTCTCAAATGATGTCATCATGGTCGATTTCTATCTACCTCTTGGTTGTGCTTATCAAGGTCTCAAATGATGTCATCATGGTCGATTTCTATCCACCTCTTGGTTGTGCTTTCCAAAATCTTGCCTTCCTTCCTGGCTCTTTGAGGTGGACCCAACAGCTCCAGGCTCACAGTTTCTGGGTTTAAGTGCCAAGGGGGGAAATGAGTCTCTTCATAGAAGTCTTGGGATCAGCTTGGTTCAGTCTGATGAGTTTGGCTTATACCATGCTGTGTTCTAAGCCAGTGCTTCTCAAATTTTCCATCATGAGGACCTTTTTATAATTTTTTTTTAAACATCCAGTATGTCATGGACCAATAATTTTGTAAAATACAATTAAAAATGAATTAGCATAAAAATGAAAGGAAAAGAAATAGATTTACAAGCCCAAATTCACAAACATCAAATTAGTGTGCCAAAGTGATATAAAATCTCCTCAACACTTACTCTCAATTTTGGTACTCATCTTTTTTTTTTTAGTTTACAAGAATTAAAGTGCTTTATTAGTATATATTATGTTGTTATATAGTACAATTGAACAACTTGGCTAATTTATATATTTTCATGTTATTTTCTTTTTTTTAACATCTTTATTGGAGTATAATTGCTTTACAATGGTGTGTTAGTTTCTGTTTTATAACAAAGTGAATCAGCTATACATATACATATATCCCCATATCTCTTCCTTCTTGAGTCTCCCTTCAATTTTGCTACTCATCTTATAGACCCATAACAAACTATCACACTTTAAGGACCAGTGCTCTAAGCCAGGGGCTTGGCAAACTGCAATCCAAAGACCGAGCCTGGTCCCCAGCCAGTTGTTAATAAAGTTTTATTGGAACACAGCCATGCCCATTTGTTTGCATGTTGTCTAGGCTGCTTTCATGATATAATGACAGAGTTGAGTAGTTGGACAGAGACTGTCTAGCCTGCAAGGGCAAAATATTTACCATCTGGCCCTTTGCAGGAAAACCGTTGCTAATTCCTACTTGGAGCAATCCTTGTGACCAGAAGACCATGAATTTATGATTATCCAAGAAAAAGTCACATGTCCACACCCAAGCACATGGATGGGGAGTAGCAATGGGATGATTCTCCAAAGGAAATTGTGATCTGGCTACCAAAAGAATGGGAAAATTATTCTAGGAAGCTAAGTTCCTTCAAATATCTGGTACAGAATTTAGATCTTTTTATTCTTAATATACTCTTTTCTTGATGCTACTTAAAAATGAATACTGCAACGTCAAAATATGCCTTAAGTGAACTCAGGCCATAAGCAAGACTCAAAAAATTGTCATCTCAAATCCTTTGAGTATTGAAGAGGAATAAAATATGCAAAGGAATAAATAAGTAATTTTTAAATGTTATTATAATAAAAGAATTGATGAGACCTACCATGATAATGTATAAAATAATTATACCTAGAAAATACTTATTTAAGTCTCATTTCCAGAAATGGAAATAAAAACTATTTGGAGATTTTATTTTTCTACAGAATATTTAATAAATGTATACCATGAATATCTAAACACTGTGCTAGATATTGATTCTTTCCAGAGACTTGGAAGGAAGGATGAACAAAACAGTAGTCAGTGGGTAATTAAATAAAATCAGTGCAAGTTATAATTAGGCTATCATTTAACGCTAGCAAAAGGGAGGAAAAATAGAGCTTAATGATGAAGGATCTCCTTTAGCAAAAGGCGTCTATGAGAAAGTGGCATTGAGGCAAAGTTCGACGATAAGGGGAGCAGTTGCTCGTTAGTAAGAGAAGCGTAGAGTACAGACATTCCCAACAGAGAAAAAGGCAGGTGCCAAGTCCCCGTGGCAGCAAAACCTTGATCTGTTCTAGGAAATCAAGCCAGTGTGGTTGGAGCAGAGTAAGCAGGAAATAAAATTCTCCAAAAACATTTGGGAAGTTAGAGGCCAAATCATTCAGGCAGGGCCTCAGTACCTGTGAATTCTTTACTGAGTCAGTAAACTGGAAAGACCTCGAAGGGTTTTAAGCAAGTGGATGACATGGTTTAATTTACTTTTTAAAATATTGCTTTTACTGCTGTATATCAAATGAGTAATACTAATGATAATAACGGTTGACTCTTTAAGAGAACCTTTTTTTTACTGTCTTAAGTTACTTAATCCTCCAACTAACCCTATTATTAACTCCATTTTACAGATAAGTCTTATAATTATACCTTTTATTGTCTGCTAAGAAAATAAATTGTGGGTTTTCTTGTGCTTTAGAACACACAGAAACAAAGACTGTCATCAAACACAAAATAGTTGTTAATGGAATCTTGGCTACAGCGCCCAGATATCCTGGTTTGTAATCATTGGTCTTAATTATTTCCCACAGTTGGTGGATTACTAAACACTGAGTAATTGGATGGAAACAGAACATATTCCTGGAAACACAGATAAGTATAGACAGTCAGACTAATAGTCGTAGACAAGCAGATACAGTCTCAAACACTACCAACATAGCAGATTATGAGAAATTATATTTCTTCAGAGAGGCCCAGGCTCCTTTTTTTCTGTACGTTTCTCCCTCCCTGACTCCTTCATACACACTTTCATCTGCTACCTCCATTCTGCCAAGTCAGACAGCTCCTTCTTGATGCTCTTAGAAATATAGCATGCAAAAAACTATGGTGTTGCCAAAACTGGTCTTGGCCACATCCAAAGACTCAGAACCAAACCCTAACATCATTCTAAGACCCCCAAAACTGAAGATATATATTCAAATCAAATTCCTTACACACGTGCTCCTAGTAGCATTACTCATAATAGCCAGAAGGTAGAAATAACCCACATGTCCCTCAATGTATGAATAGATAAACAGAATGTGATATAGCCATAGAATAGAATATTATTCAGCCGTAAAAGAAATAAGATACTATATATGCTACAACATGGATGAACTTTGAAAGCCTGAAGGAACTTTGAAATTTTTTTGAAAGAGCCATATGTATAAGACCACATACTGTATTATTCCTTTTATATGAAGTATTCAGAACAGGCAAATCCTGAGTGACAGAAGAAGCCTAGCGGTTGTCTGGGGCTGTGATGAGAGGGGCAAGGGGAGGGATGCTTAATGGGTACGAGGTTTCCTTTTGGGATCATGAAAATGTTCCTGAACTTTACAATAGTGAGAGTTGTACATTTTGAATGCCCTAAAATCCACTGAATTGCATACTTTAAAATGACTAAAATGGTATGTTTTAGTGATGTGAATTGTACCTTAATAATTTTTTTTAAAAAAGATCATTCCTGCTAAGGAGGCCTTTCTGGCAAAAAGGCCAGAAAGGCCTAATATGTGTGAATTTCCCCAGAAAGAGGCCTCATTTTCTGATAATACATATTTTGGAAAGGAAGCCAGTGAAACAGCACTGATAGATTTGTTTTTGGATTTGAACTGAATGCTCAGTGCAGAAAGAATGATTAAGTAAACAGTTGATAGTGATGTTGACCACCGTGACAGCCATGGTCATCATCATCATCATTATGCCATCATCGTATAATCTGGATAAACTTGATAATCACAGAAAACAATCCAATGCACAGCAAACTGAATGGTAGTGCATACTTAATTGACTGCTTTCTTTTTTGAGGGTTCTATATTTAAAGCATAAATTTGTGGTGAAGGGACAAGGAAAAGATGAATAACCGCATTTTAGTCTCATTTATTTACAACCAAATAAAAAGCAAAGGGTAGGGCTTCCCTGGTGGTGCAGTGGTTGAGAGTCCACCTGCTGATGCAGGGGACGCAGGTTCGTGCCCTGGTCCGGGAAGATCCCACATGCCGCGGAGCACCTGGGCCCGTGAGCCATGGCTGCTGAGCCTGCGCGTCCGGAGCCTGTGCTCCACAATGGGAGAGGCCACAACAGTGAGAGGCCCGCATACCACAAAAACAAAAAAACAAAAACAAACAAACAAAAAAAAGCAAAGGGTAAATCTTTCCAGCCATGGAGTTTGTATATCCTCTTTGTCTGCCGTAGGCAGTTTCCCATAAGGATCTTTCCTATCCATCCAAGCTTCCCTTGCCCAGCTCACTAGGTTGAGTTGAGTGAAACTGCTTGCTAGGCCCTCGTTCCGAAAACTAGCAGGGCTCCTTTGCTACCATCCTAAGCTGAGTTGCTCTAAGTACAAACTGTCCACAGAGCAGGCAGTATATGCTTTTCTGCTTCTGTACTGGGAAGGACCTCCCTGGACTCAGGTTGTGCTCCTGGAGCATCTTAACTAGCATTGTAACCAGGATCCAAGCATGACAGCCACATTGTCCTACAGTGTCTGCCATTGAGACTTTCAGCTGACTTGATTAGTTTCACCTGGTCCACACCAGTGCAGTCAGACCTGCCGCTGTCCCTCTCATGTCACCATATATCAGAGTCCTCACATCCGACTCTGTCTGTTTAAAAGAAAAAGTAAATCCTCTACCACATCTGAATAGTGGTTACCAAAACTTTTCCTATCCCTTTACTACAAATTTACCATCTAAACTCCTAACATTTACGCTCATGAGCTTTAAATTCTCCCCCATCTTTATCAACTAAATTATCAATGGTCAGTAAAAGTAAAAGTGTCTCCAAAGGTAGCAAGGCCGAGGGATAGTGCTTTCAACCTCGTGCTGTGGTACACAGGTGTACCACAATCCCTTAAAGGATCAAAATATGATCAAGAAATAAATATTACTCCTGCAAAAACTGAGCCTATCTACTTAAAAACAGAGGTTACAAGAAAAGGCTGTCAGATTGCATAATGAGTGGGTTGTGTGGAATGGTAAGAACAGAGTGCATTTTGCTGCATATAGACGGTAAGAAGTGTGACATTCTGTTAAGCAGACACCGAAGGTCAAAGTATGTTTCCTGAAACATGGGAGAGCCACCTCCTCTGGATGTGAGAGAGCAGAGTCAGGGCAACAAACGTCTCTACCCAAACAGTGACAAGGTTTTGCACGATGCCCCAGTGGAAAATGAGATAACTGCAGAGAAAAACTCAGTTTAATCCTTTCAAGTGTTCAACCAGAATTTCTAGTATTTAAAAGTGTTTAGCAAACATGAAAAGTGAAGAACCTCTGTCAGGGAGATAGTTATACATGATGCGAGCTGTATTCCTCCATCTTCTGCTCTGTCTTTTAACAAGTTCTCTCACCTTCCCTGACATTTTGGTATAACCTTAACCCATCACCTTATAATCACACTAACAACTTTATAATAACCTTATAATCACATTTTCCAAGTTCAAGAGCTGCATTTTAAATTCATCTCCATCATGTTATGTTATTTTTCTACTTCTGCGTAACAAATGACAAATCTATCAGCTTAACACACGTTTATTAGAGTTCATTTATGTCAGGAGTTCAGGCATGGCTTAGCTGGATCTTCTGCTCAGTGTCTTACCAGCCTCAATCAAAGTGCCAACTGGGCTGTGTTCTCATCAGGAGGCTCAACTAAGGAAGAATCCTCTTCCAGGCTTATTCAGGCTATTGACAGGATTTATTTCCTTGCAGCTGCCTGACAGAGAACCTCAGCTTCTCGCTGGATGCCACATGGAAGTGACTCTCATGTACTAGGAGCTGCTTGAAGTTCCCTACCACATGGCAGAACCATAGGCAGTTCACACCATGGTGACTTGCTTCTTTAATGCCAGGAGGAAAATGTCTCTCTCCAGTCGGCCAAGATGGAGTCTTATATAATTAAGCATAGTTATAGGAGTGGCATACCCACCCCTTTGGCCATATTCTGTTTCTTAAAACCGAGTCACAGGTCATGACTACACTCACGCAGAAGGGATTATGCTAAGAAGTGGATCATTAGTGGTCACCTTAAGGTGTGTCACACACGCACCACATGTATAGCAAAGATGCTGTATCAGTTTACTCTCCACACTAGTTTCCACCACCTGATAGCTGGTATAAACCCTATATGGGCATAATCAGGGCAATACTGAGCTCCACTGGTCTGTATTTGGTTGTGGTCTGATTGGTTCGTTTATGCCTACTATTTCAGGGTAAAATAACGCCTCTTGCATTGAGAATATGTTGTATATTTTAAAATTTTTCTCATAGAAGTTAATTTTGTAGGTTGCTCTTAGTACCTAACGATGATGATGTCAGTGAATTTGCCAGAAGAAATGATCCTGAAAATGCCCTTTAGAAATGACTGAAATATATCTGTTCATTTCATTTGAATCAAAATCAGCTATAGTACAAATGAATCAGAAATACATATTCCTGTGGCAGTAAGTGCTAGGCACTTTATATCCACTCTTGTGTTTGTCACAAACAAATTACCTGGGGAGCCCAGGGGGAAGTCTGTGTTATATGGTCCCACAGGAAAAGAGAGAACACAAGTTAATCAGTGAGATGTCATCAGTATATGTGGCCTTGCTAGAGTTCATGTCATATCCATTCTACCCTTTACAAAGATAGTGGGAAAAGCAGTTGTGGACTTAATTGAAGGACACTGGCCGGATTTCTCTTGTGGTCCTGTGCGGGTATGTCTTCCTTACAGGCCTCTCTCCTGAAATTCCACATTCCACTCTCTACTAGTTTAAGCCATTAGCGAAACAAAATGACAAATATTCCTAGTTTTATGTGAACAGAAAACGATTCATAGAATTATCTGAATTTCAATATGTCATGTAAAAATTAGATACACTGTGGACAAGGACCAGTAGAGACCATGAAAAATGGGAGATTTATTTTTTAAATCGCTTATTATCCTAATTGTTTTAAAAACCCAAAGCCCTTTGAAAAGGTAACCTATCTAGTCTTATCAGCCATTATCACGTGAGAGTATTTTCTTGGTTCAGTTCCTTTCAGAAAATGACAGAGAACTCTACAAGGGAAATCAAAGGGAGGTCCCCAGAATGTGGACACTCCCCAGAAGGCAAAAGATGGAAGATACATCACAAGGAAATAAGGCCTTGAAAGGGAGAATAAAATGAGGCTGAAAGGAACTGGACCCATTGTGCTGAGGCACCTGGCTCCAGAGGGCTATTACAACTAGTTTATATCCTTTCTGGACTCAAGTGGAAAAGATGCACATTATATGTAACTTTGAGTCCCCATCATGTCAGGATAAGGTCCACTGCTATTATCATGCCTTAGGTGATCCTTAATGATCTGTCCCCACCTCCTTGCTCCGTGCTTCCTCTCATGTTCAGACATTTGCAAAGGTGGTCCCTCTGCCTCCAGTGCCCCTTCCTTTCCTCCTTTGCATCACTATCTCCTAATGGAAATCTTCCTTAATCACTCTCCAAGGCTGAGTCTGGTGCCCTTCACCTGTGCAGCAGTTCTACTCTTCTGTAGACCTCGTTACACTAAACCGTCATTGCTCCTCAACTTGATTGTCCCCCCACTAGACTTGGAGGAACTCAAGGGAAGAAAAGGGACAGTGCTTTGGCCATCCCTGTATCCCCAGTGCTTAGCACTTTGCCTGGTAACACACACACACACACACACACACACACACACACACACACACACACACACACACACACACACACACACTGAAACACAGACACGCATGTACATAGCCCTTTTTGATATTTTTCCTTCCACTCAGAAAGTGGAGAATTCTGAAGAGAAAATTCTGGCCCAGTCATGCCACCTTGAGCTACAGGAAGCACGATTTAACCTTCCTGTCTCCTGAAAAGTAACTTGCTTCCTCATAAGCCCAGAGAACCACCCATGGTTGACTACATGCACCATTGCATGTCCCACTTACGTGTCTCAGGGCATCTCTACTCCTAACTATCCATGTGGTATTACCAAATTTTATGCTGCATCTAAAATTTAGAGTTCACTCACTTCTTAGGATAAAGAAATGGAGATTCAAAAATATCGAGTAGGTCAAAAAAGGTGACAGAGTTAATTACCAACAGAGTGTAGACTTAGACTGGGGAATTTTGACACCCAAGTCAGTGTTCTTTCCACTGTATCATTTTGCATAGTAAAGAGAAAACATGAATAAAACAAAAATAAAAATGCAGGAAAGTGACAGATTTATTGAGCTCTACAGAAGAGTAAAGGGAAGAAATAGGCAAGTTATTATTCTTCTTTGGCTACCAGGTAAAAGAAATTTGCTCACTGATGTAAATCAGCTCATTGCAATCCTTAAGATTTTATACCTTTTGATTTCAGTGTGTTCTTGCTTATTCAGGAGAACAGGAGGAAGGTCAGGCATCTATCATATTGATTTTCCGGCGCGTATATTAAGAAGACTCAAATGCAACTGCATCTCTCTAGTCTCCTAGCTATTTCCTTGCCCCTGAAAGGGGAAAAAACTCATTAGATCTTTGGCAATCATATTTCATTTGCTTTGCACATTCAAGATTACACCCATTGCTGTTTTTTATATAAACATATAGTATAAATATCTGGGTAGTAATAAATATGGAAATAAGGCTCAGCCTCTTGCTATGATGAATTTAAACATGAAGTAATAGGTATGAAAACAAATGTGAAAATAATGCTATTAGCAAATGCAGTCGCCATAACTGTTATTGACGTAATTATCTTCAGAGTTTCGCTAGGTTTCTAAGACAAGTTGAAATTACTTATTCCTTCTAGAACTTGATTAAGAAATACACTAGAAAAGGTAAACATGTTTCTTATATCAAAACAATAAAGTCTAAATTAATTGAACAGAGGCAATGGGGTGTGATCTGGATAAATATCATGAGTTTTCTTCCTATATAATGATTCTAAGGACTCTCTTAATTACTCTAAGAAAATAGATATTAAGGATTATATGGGAAACAAATACATAGTTTCAAATTTTACAAGAATATTATTATTTAAGTACAGATTAATATTCCCCAGATTCATAATCTTTTGACTTTTTCCTGGTGGTATTAGTTACCATAGATAAACTTAATTTACTAAAATCATTTGTCTTTATTATAACTCTCAGTATAGTTTACTTATTCAAATTAAAACCAAATATATCATTTTAGAATTACGGTAGATAACAGTAAGTGATATCCAATATTTAACTGAGCACTTGTTATAAACCAGGAATGGTTCTGGGTAATATAAATGATGATGGTGACCTTCAGCATCATCATTAATAACATACATTGCACTTACATATGACAGGACTTCTTCTAAATTCCTTCTATATTAACTGTTTAACATATAATTACTCTATGAGGTAGGAACACTATGATTATTCCTGTTTGATGAAAGAGGACACCAAGGTTTACAGAAGTCATATAACTTAATCCAGGTTATGTAAACCTGGTCCTCTCTGACTCCACAGTTAAATTTTCAACCACTCACGTGCTGCCACAGAACACGTGACCTGTCGATTTGTTTACAAAGTTCACTCTGTTTTTTTCATCATATAGTGGACAGAGATTTACTTACCACAGTATAGAGATGAGGGACTTCCAAAACAACTTACTCTTTAAAAAACATCACTCATAGAAATAATGCCATTTGTAGCAACATGGGTGGTCCTAGAGATTATCACACTAAGTAAAACAGACCAGATAGAGAAAGACAAATACCATATGAAAGCACTTACATGTGGAATCTAAACTGTGACACAAATAAATACGAAACAGAAACAGACTCACAGATGTAGAGAACAGACTTGTGGTTGCCAAGGGGGAGGGGAGATGGGGGAGGGAAGGACTGGGAGTTTGGGATTAGCAGATGCAAACTATTATATATAGAACGGATAAACACAAGGTCCTACTGTATAGCACTGGGAACTATATTCAGTATCCTGGGATAAACCATAATGGAAAAGAATATGAAAAAGAATATATGTGTATAAATGAATCACTTTGCCGTACAGCAGAACTTAACACAACATTGTGAATCAACTATACTTCAGTAAGCAAAATTTTTTAAAAAATCATTCATTAACTTTTAGAAGTAGAGACTATTTTATCAGCATTAAGCACAATGAGCAACTAGCTTAAGAAAATGTACTTTAAAAAACATTAGACACTAGTATCGTTAGCTCTCTGTAATTTTCTTTACCCGCCATCAGAAGTCCAGATACACTCCTGTAGCCGTTGTGCCTCTGTATGGATTGAAAGCCATGCAATGGCCCGTGGGGCATCCAGGGCCAGAGGGTTAGCTGATAGTTTTTAGTCCATTCTGTGTGCCAGTTACAATTCTAAAATCGTGTTATCTCACTTAATCAGCACAGCATCAGTATCAGGTGGGTTCTTGCCTTCAGTTTTATGAGGAACATGGGGTTAAAAGTGCTTAAAAATTTGTCCAAGATTATACAACTAGTAAGTGACTAAAATGGGATTTAAAGCAAGTTAAAAATAAGTAAATAATTATTTTATCTGGTGTCTGAGCAAATGATCTTGACTGTGTTGCTACATTAACTGTAAAATTAGATCTTGACAGATTCCTCGTGAGAAAAAGAATTTAACTTCTTAAGAGCTTTGTTCATCTTGACCTTTGTACATTTTTCAAAGCACCTGCGTTCGCTCATGCAGTTTCAACAAGTGTGTAAAGTGAGTGTTATACCCACTTTACAGATGGGAATCTGAGGCTTAATAACATAACCTGATTGGCTGAAGTTGTCACCTACATCAGTATTAGATGTGGGATCAGAACCCAGGTCTTCTTAGGATTTCAGTCCACTTTACATGGCTCCACAAGTGCCTCTACAAGAGTGGTGAGCCTAAGACATGAAAAAGGTGTAGAGATCAGAGCTCCTTTAGGCGTGGAGGGGGTGCTGATAGTGATGGAGTAGGTGGGCTCATGGCAGGTGATAGCTAATAGATGCTGGGCAGATGGAATGTCAGGTATACTAGACCGCTGCTGTCCAACAGAACTTTCTGGACTGATGGAAATATTCTATTCTGCACTGTCCAACGTGGTAGCCAAAGCCATGTACGGCTCTTAAGCCCTTGAAATGTGCCTAGTGCAATTGAGAGATTAAATTTTAATTGATTTACATCTAAACAGTCACATGTGGCCAGTGGCTACCATATTTGACAGTAATGGCACGGGATATTTCTAGCATCAACTCCAAGAGTCAGACCTGTCTTTCCTGCTGACACACATCACTTCCTGTTTCATAAGGAATGGTGTAGCCAAATAAGTTCCCGCAAACTGTGAGCTCTAAACAGAGCTTTACTTGTCTGTTTCCAGTTGCCTCCAAAAGCACTAAATCACTTAATTAAAAACACTCTGAAGAAAGCAGGACAGGTATTATTCCCATTTTACAGGTCAGGAAAATATATCTCAGGTCATCAAACTAACTTGCCCACTGAGACATAAGCTAACCGGTATTAACCATCATACTATTGTGCTTGTTTATTTTTTTCCCCAATAACTTTTTTTTTTGGAGTATAATTGCTTTACAATGTTGTGTTAGTTTCTGCTGTACAATGAAGTGAGTCAGCTATATATATACATATATCCCCTCCCTCTTGGAACTCCCTCCCACACCCCCCACCCATCCCATCCATCTAGGTCATTACAGAGCACCAAGCTGAGCTCCCTGTGCTATAGAGCAGGTTCCCACTAGGTATCTGTTTTACACATGGTAGTGTATATATGTCAATCCTAATCTCCCAGTTCATCCCACCCTCCCCTCCCACCCTGTGTCCACCCGTCCATTCTGTATATCTGTGTCTCTATTCCCGCCCTGCAAATAGGTTCATCTGTACCATTTTTCTGGTTTCCACATATATGCATTTAATATACAATATTTTTCTCTTTCTGACTTACTTCACTCTGTATGACAGACTCCAGGTCCATCCACATCTCTACAGATGATCCAATTTTATTCCTTTTTATGGCTGAGTAATATTCCATTGTATATAAGTGCCACATCTTCTTTATCCATTCTTCTGTCAATGGACATTTAGGTTGCTTCCGTGTCCTGGCTATTGTAAATAGTGCTGCAATGAACACTGGGGTGCATGGATCCTTTAGAATTAGGGTTTTCTCCTGGTTTATGCCCAGGAGTGGAATTGCTGGATCATACGATAGTTCTATTTTTAGTTTTTTAATGAACGTCCATAGTGACTATCAATTTACATTCCCACCAACAGTGCAAGAGGGTTACCTTTTCTCCACACCCTCTCCAGCGTTTATTGTTTGTAGATTTTTTTGATGATGGCCATTCTGACTGGTGTGAGGTGACACCTCATTGTAGTTTTGATTTGTATTTCTCTAATAATTAGTGATGTTGAGCATCTTTTCATGTGCCTCTTGGCAATCTGTATGTCTTCTTTGGTGGAATGTCTATTTAGGTCTTCCACCCATTTTTCGATTGGGTTGTTTGTTTTTTTGATATTGAGCTGTCTGAGCTGTTTCTATATTTTGGAGATTAATCCTTCGTCAGTTTCTTTGTTTGCAAACATTTTCTCCCATTCTGAGGGTTGTAATTTTGTCTTGCTTATGGTTTCCTTTGCTGCACAGAAGCTTTTAAGTTTAATTAGGTCCCAATTGTTTATTTTTGCTTTTATTTTCATTACTCTAGGAGGTGGGTCAAAACAGATCTTGCTGTGACTTATGTCAAAGAATGTTTTTCTTATGTTTTCCTCTAAGAGTTTTATAGTGTTAGGTCTTACACTTAGATGGTTAATCCATTTTGAGTTTATTTTTGTGTCCCCAAATAACTTTTGACCAAACTATGTATCTGTACTTTTCTGTGTAGAAGTACAATTAGAAAGATCAGAATGGCCTCTGAAGTGAAAGCCCTCCTATATAGGCGTGGCAAATTATTTTTAGATATGTCCTTAAGTTTGCCTTTTTTTTTTTTTTGCAATACGCGGGCCTCTCACTGTTGTGGCCTCTCCCATTGTGGAGCACAGGCTCCGGACGCGCAGGCTCAGCGGCCATGGCTCACGGACCCAGCCGCTCCGCGGCATGTGGGATCCTCCTGGAGCAGGGCACGAACCTGCGTCCCCTCCGTCAGCAGGTGGACTCAACCACTGTGCCACCAGGGAAGCCCTGCTTTTTTTTTTTTAGTATGCCTCCACCTTTGAAACTGTGCCTTGATATTAATTTTGAATATGAACATGTATACAAATATATATACAAAGAGGTCCTTCATGTCCTCATTTGCAGTCTTTCTTTATCATTTCAGCTTATCCCATTAATATAGCTTTTCTTGGTGGAAACTTCTTCAGTGGAAAGAAACAAAATTCAGTTGATTTAAATAAAAAGTTTATTTTCCTCTGAAATAAAAGGCCAAGGTTATGACTGTCTTCAGACATCACTCCCTCTCTCTCCATCTTTCTACTGTTTCTTCCCTATTGGCTTCAGTCTCAAATAAGCTGTGCTCCAGTAGTAATAAAAATGCTACTGGGCTTCCCTGGTTGCACAGTGGTTGAGAGTCCGCCTGCCGATGCAGGGGACATGGGTTCGTGCCCCGGTCCGGGAAGATCCCACATGCCTTGGAGTGGCTGGGCCCATGAGCCATGGCCGCTGAGCCTGTGCATCCGGAGCCTGTGCTCCACAACGGGAGAGGCCACAACAGTGAGAGGCCCACGTACCGCAAAAAAAAAATGCTACCAGTAGCCCCAGTTTTGTATCTTACCAGATCACCACCTAACAGTGAAAACAGAGTTATCTTTTTCCCAGTAGAATTAGCAAAACTCCTAGATGAATGTCATTGGTTGACCCAGGTCACAGCCCATCTCCAAACCAATCCTTCTGGCCAAAGATATTGTTCCCGTCTTTTATGCTGCATCATAACCCCAAAACTTAGAGGCTTAAAACAATAATGTTTTATTACATCTTATGATTTTATCAGTCAGTAATTTTGATGTGTCAGCAGGTTGCTTCTTCTGTTTCACATGACATTGGCAGAGGTCACTGCATGGTGTTTAGCTGGTGACTAGACTGGACTGGTCTGGTCCAAAATGACTCATTTACCTTGGCATAAAGTGGGTGGCTGGAAGGATGGGTTCAGCTGGGATTATCAACATGGTGTCTATGCCTCTTCCAACATGGTAGTCTCAGTGTAGTCGAACTTCTAACAAGATAGCTCAGGAGTCCCAGAGAGAGCATTCCAAGAAGCATGGGTAGAAGCTACGTGGCTTTTTGTGACTTACCAAATATCACTTCTGCTGCATTCGGTTGGTCAAGCAGTTACTAGGGCCATCCCAGGTTCGGCAGGAGGGAAATGATACTTTACTTCTCAAAGAGAGGAGTAGCTAATTTTTTTGCAACAGTCTTTGACCTACACAGAGATGGAGTGATCTGATTGGACAAGCCTGGTCATGTGCATCTCTGTGTCCAAGGGGTGGGGTCAGCTCCATCTGAAACATCAGACTAACATTGTGAGGAGAGTAGTTCCCCAAAGGAGAATTAGGGTATTTTTGCCAGTAGACAAGGGAATAAATGCTAGGTATGTAGAAACAACAGCTATGTTACAAATTGATGTTGGCATCACCAAACCTGTTCTTCCAACAGACATTCTGGATTAAAAACGTACATAACACGTTAGGTCTCATAAAAGCCTGAGTTTATACCCTAACTTGTGCTATCCATTCGGTTTTGCTAATTACTTAAAATCTGAACCTTACTTTCCTTATCTGTAAAATGTGGGTAATAATAGCCTTGCCAGGGTTGCTGAGATCATTAGCTGACATAGAAATACTCTGTATAAGGTATTTAAGATTTGCTCAACAAATGTTATCCCCCTCTCTTTCTTTCCCAATGAAACCTCTTCAGCTGTAGATGTGAGCTTCTTTAGAAATTAGCACCCCCTTTGAAAGTGGCAGAGAATATAGTAGCCTAGGGAGTTTCAAATGTGTAGAAACCAAGCATTGTTTACAGGCTACATTGGCCGTTTCTTCCCAAAATCCAATTCACATTGTACAGTTTGATCAATAAAAGCAGATACAGGTTGGTCTCTGTTCATGGGAGAGAGTGCCTCTATGCATCTTTGCAGTGACATAGTAGTTCCTATTTCATCTTCAAAATTCATTTCTCTCAGAATCCAAGACCGTCAGTCTTTTAAGGAATATTGGAGGTCACTCAACCCACTGTAATAATGAAATTTTAGGGCTGAATTTAGCTTTTTTCTGTTACTGGTCATCACTAATAAAATTTGATTGATTAATATTTTTCCTGGGCATTCAGGTACTGGAAGCTGTCTTCCAAATTCAGCCATTAAATGTGTCTTAAAATACCAGACCGATGACTTCCCAGTCTGGCGCTTTTCATCATGGAGACAGGACTGAAATGGAGCTGTCCTTCAAGAAATGTTAGGCTCGGTTGATACATTTTTTAATGTGAATGCCAGCTGAAAAACTTAAGCTACTAATGTTGCAGCTCTTTCACAGTTTACAGTTTCGTTTATTCATCTCTCTCATTAATGTGTCTAGTTCTTGAATGTGATCTAAATAAAAGTGGTCTTGGATTGAAGGCAATCAGGATATTGTAAGGCATCTAAGGATAGCATTAGCTCTTTCTCACTCCTGCTACTAGAAGAATCAATAAAAGAGATGGAGAGACTGAGAGGCAGAGAGAGATTGTTTCATTGTGTTCAGTGTGCAGGGATCATACCACTGGTGATAAATGAGGTCATTTTAGGTATTAACAGACATGGCACTAAATAACAATGAATACAGAGTAATTAGTACTTCTTTTTCAGTTTTTATCTGTCTATGATATCTTGAATGAGAAGAGTTTGGTACTGTTGTGTCTCTAACACCTCTCTAAAATTTACTAATTGCCAATTTCTTAAAAATAGACTGAAGACATCAGTTTAGGAGGACAGCAGTATCCAACTAGATGCAGTAAACTGGTGTATGCGTAGGGGGGTGGTATACTTGTATATTTGCCCTTAGAACAAATGATACCAGTTTACCACTTAGAGCAAGGAAACAAAGTTCCCTTTTTATGTAAATTCATTTCAGTAAAAGAGGGAATTCCTAAAAGTGGTACCCTATGGCTTAAAACTCAAGTAGAGTTCTTTACGTGGGTCATGGCCTCCTGCAGTTTCTTTTGCCCTGGTTCCTTGTCTATAAACCGAGGGTCCCTAGTTGGTTTTACAGCCTTGGTGCAGGGAAAGATGTGGAAGCCTGCAGTCACGTGACCTCCAATCAGAGGAGTGATACTGATGCTGAGCAGACATTCTCCAGGCTACCCCTGATGGAGATCTGAACTGAAGGAAATATTTGGTGAGGACAGACTGCTTGCTTCTGCCAAATGAATTAATTCATCCCCAGTGCCGTCTACTAAACTGCCCTTTCCCAATGAGGAATCATGGCCCAGGGGAAGAAATTCATCTGACAGAGAAACAGTATCACCCAAGATGAGAGAGAGCTTGCTCCGGATCAAAAGTGATCCTTTCCATTATCCTCGTGGCATCTTTGATTTGCCACAGAATTAGCATTTTTGTAAAGCCGACTTACTTAAGAAGACCTTGATCAAATTCCTCAGTACCTAAAACGCACCCAGCCTCACCTTCCCTCGCTCCCTCACAAACACACATGCATTTTTTGCTCCAGACATCCTGAATCACCAATAGTTCCCAGAGTACAGCATTCTAGCTCACACTTCTGGGTGTGCGCAGCTTTATCGCCACTGAAATTACCCATCTCTACTTTGATTACTTTGCAAATTACTCTTCATCCTTCCACATTTATCTTATACATCACTTTCCCAAACCTTTAACCAGCTCTGGAGAAAGTTGCTTCGGCCAATTCACAGTTCTGCCTCTTTCTAGCTGTGTGAGCACGGGCAAGTTATGTAACCTCCCTTTGGTTCAATTTCCTTCTCTCTAAAATGTCATTAATTCTTCTCAACTCCCAAATAATCAGCTGATACATGTGTCTAAATGTTTCAAGATGTTGAGCTTCTTGTTCTATACTACACAATAGAACGGGGCCAATTAGAAGATTCCTGATGATTGCCTCATAGTTTTGTATCAACTGCACTTCATAGCCTGATGCATTTCAGAAATGATCTTAGGATGCATGTGTTTTGTGGATTTACATACTGTACGTGCTTTACCTGTCTGAATTGAGGGGGGACATTATTCAAGAAAGGCTGCATAATAAGATTCATAATTGAAAGGAGGTAATTTTGATATAATCCTTCTTATAGAAAGGGGCTCTTATGACCCAACAAAATGCTATAACACAAAGGCAGTACACCTTTACTCAAAATTTCATGTTAAGCCATGTTGTGCCAGTGATTGTTTTTTCTTTGAGAAAAGTTGTCATCTCAGAAATTGGAATGAAAATGGTTTTTGAGCTTGGTACTTGAGCTAGAGCCAACTTAAAAACTCAGAACATAAGAAAAAAGAATTTCTTCAGACCTGCCTTCTCCCCAAATCACATCAATTCAAAAAATTTTCCGACTCTGTCCCCGTGGCTTGGACTCAGGTAGAGATACATTTCAGCCTACTGTGGGTAGAACAGAAATGATTTTAAATCAATAATAAATAAATGTTAGAAGCCTTTGCTTTAGTTGCTCTCTTTCTCTTTCTCTTCTGATGGCTGATTTTCAGTCTTCTCCCAATTTCTTTCTTTGCTCCAGCAAGCCTCAGAAAATACTTCACCACGAGAGCAATTTCTATATGTGCTCCTCCTGTTGCCCAAATAGTACATCCAAATGAATCGTAATAGTTTAGTAAAATTGAAGTTAGCTTCTCTAGACCATAACAGTTAGTATTACTCCATTGCGAGCATATCTGGATTGTAATTAAGAAAATTCAACATTACCACTGACACTGAAATTCTCTGGGAAAATGCCTAATTTACATACAGCTATGCCAGTTCTGTATCTTCTGCATCTGTTGAGTTGTGAAGGAAGGTCTGATTGTGCACGCAAATTGGAGACACACATAATGAGGACAGAAAGCCGCTCTCAGGATTGTCTATAGGTCAATTGAATTTCTGAATTCGAATGCCAAAAAAAATCAGCCTTTGACCATTGTGGATATTTAGTACTAAGTGGATAGAAATGGCAGTGATATGGCCTTGGTACAAATATATGGATTCATTCATTCAGTTAGTCCACAGATATTTATCGAATACCTTCAGTTTTACTTAGGGTTGTGTTACGTGGTAAGTAATAGAATGCCCAACTGTAATAGCTTGAGTAATAGGAATTGATTTTTCTTGGATAACAAGAAGTCCAGAGGTTTGGGTTGTTGACATCGATTTAATGACATAAGTGCCAGCATTGCAGCAGTTTTCCTGAACTTTCCTTCATGATAGCCACTGAAGTTGCAGCTGTTGTATAAATATTCAAGACAGGAAGTGGTGGGATTAAGGAACAGGCTAGCAGTGAACTTTGTAGAGCTGGAGTGTAGGATGGGCTCAGCTACATGTCTGATGGTTGACAGGCTAATTAGTCCAGGAGGGCATCAGATTGGATAAAACTACTCTCTGCTCTACATGACGTTTCATCATGGTCAGCTCAGGGTTCCAAAGCGCAGCGAGCCCCAAGCACTTTCAAGTACTTTCAAGCTTCTTCTTGTGTCGTGTTTGCTAACTTCTTATTAGCCAGATGAAGCACATGGCCAAACCCAGATAGCAGGACTGGGGAAATAGACTCCACTTCCTGATGGGAGGAGAGGTAAAGTCACATTTCAAAGGGGTGGACACAGAGGGAGAAGAAGAATGTGCAGCCGTTTCTACAATCAGAAAATGAATAGTATCACCTGACATAAAGAGAAGGTAAATACAAAAAATAAAAATGAATCAGAATTACTAAATCACTACTGCTAGTCAGGAAAGCTTTTCAGACCACCCTGGAAACCACAGTCTTCCCCTCCTCCTTCAGAGATCCTTAGCTCTCAGACTGGGACTTACTGTTCTAGTTTCTAGGTTTTGCTGTTGAACTTTGGGAATGCATTACATCCCGCTTCCAATTTAGCTAAACTTCGAGTTCTTCAATTTAGCGAGAGGAGTAGGGGAGATGTGGCTAGAGGCAGTAGAGCTATCATTCTGAACTTTTTGCAGCTGGATTCATCACAAACATTGCCACGTTTATATTCCTGGCTTTCTTTGATTTTCTCGCTTTCCTAGTACCATCATTGACATGAACATGATAAGTTGCAAAGTGCCAATATTGTGAATTTTCCCATGTTGGCAGTTTCTAAAAGTTCATTCTGGTTGTTTAAATAAAGTTGTTTTGGGGACTTCCCTGGTGACGCAGTGGTTAAGAATCTGCCTGCCAATGCAGGGGACACGGGTTCGAGCCCTGGTCTGGGAAGATCCCACATGCCGTGGAGCAACTAAGCCCATGCGCCACAACTACTGAGCCTACATGCCACAACTACTGAAGCCCGCGCGCCTAGAGCCTGTGCTCCGCAAAAAGAGAAGCCACCGCAATGAGAAGCCTGTGCACCACAACGAAGAGTAGCCCCCGCTCACTGCAACTAGAGAAAAGCCTGCGCACAGTAATGAAGATAATAAAATAATAAAAATAATAAAAGATAATAAAATAAATAAAATAATAAAATAAATAAAAATAATAAAGTTTGATATTTTAGAAATGAAGTGTCTAACAAATAAGGACCTTATGTCATCTCTCATTTGCTCATCTACTTTAAAACTCACGTGAAAGCTTTGACGTGCTTTTACGTCACTCAGACTGCCTATGTTAAGCGATGCTAAGCATAGAGCATATAGTCTCTAGATATTTTATTTTATTTTATTTTTTTTGTGGTACACGGGCTTCTCACTGTTGTGGCCTCTCCCGTTGCGGAGCACAGGCTCTGGACGCGCAGGCTCAGCGGCCATGGCTCACGGGCCCAGCCGCTCCGCGGCATGTGGGATCTTCCCGGACCGGGGCACGAACCTGTGTCCCCTGCATCGGCAGGCGGACTCTCAACCACTGCGCCACCAGGGAAGCCCTAGATATTTTCTGATAAATAAAGCTGAGCTTTTCCTAACCATCCCAACAATTCCACCAGAAGAACCTTGCTAGTTGTATGGCATTGTGTAAGAGAAGATAAAGCACTGATTGTTATTTTCCATTTCTCAAGGGATTGGTGAGTGAAGGCATGTGCCAAAAAGATATTGGGCAGTTCTTGCCAAATTACAAAAATAAACAATTATCAAATTATCTTGCCCTTTCAAACATGTACACACAAATAAAACTAGATTCAAGAGTGCTCTGTGATCAAGGTTTACACCTTTCATCCTCACATGAAAGTTGGGTTATGTTTTCTGAAGTTAAATTAACTATAATAAATCAGAAGGCATCAAAGTCTTCCTCAGAGACTGTGTGAACATCATAGCATCGTAGCGTGTTTTTGTCTTATTCTATCAAGGATCTGTGAGACAGGCATATAAAGCACTGAGTGACACAGCCTCTTCCTCTAGGCCTCACTCCTCCCAAAATTTCCATGTTCTCAGTTATAATTCAATCAGCCATGCATGTCATCCTAAAAAAATAAGAGAAACAATGTTTCCCATTCAATTCCCCAGGATTTGGCTTCTAAGGCAATAGGTGAGTTCAGGGTTAGAGATACTTCTCTCCTCACTTGCCATCAATTTGTATAGATCTGAAGAGGCCTGAGAGGTTTTGTGTGCCCTGTTCTATCTCCCTTGTCTGAAGTCTCCATCAGCACCAAGAGCATCTCACTGGGAGTTTGAACTTTCCTTTAGTCTAATCCATTTAGAAAATGACTCACAATTTATGGAATAAAATCGAGAAAATTGATAACTTTTCATTAGGCTGACAAAGTCTTTTTCAGCGCTGGCATCTGAAATGTGTTTTCTATTTAAATTTTATTTATATCAGTCTTCTCTAGTGGGAACGAAATTAAAATGAAAGACCTTACAATCAGTGTACAACTTTCCCATTACTGCCAAAATTGCGAGCACTGGTTTTGCAAAGGAACTTGATGCCAAGAATTTTCTGGGAATAATTTAATATTGGGGATTTCCTGCAAAATGGAATCAACCAAAGTGATATTTTAATGTATCAATAACTATAAAAGTGATTACCTTACCTGTGAAAAGAAAAAAGGGTACTTAACCAGCATTATTTGATTCTGGTAAATCTGTAGCCATTCTAGAAAAAAAACTATATAATAGAACCTAAAAATAACCTAATAAAGTACTTTTTCAAACTGAGAAAATGCTGGTATACAAATATATTCCTCCCAGGAGCCATTTATCACATGGAAAGAACACAGAGAGCTAGCACCCAAAAGGTACATAGATGTACAAGTGGCTTGAAAGTTGCTTGTAAATATCATTTTTAAATCTGATATTCCTTTTGATTTAAAATGTAGAACCATTTTGGAGTTCTTCTCTACACCCACATCTAGGTTAACCCCTTCCCCATTTTGTTGCCATGAATGTAACTGGATCAAATAGAAGTATATGCAGAGGGACACAGAATTCCAGAAGGACAGACATAAATGCACATTCTATTCTGAAATAGCAAGATTCTCCACACTGAGTTGGCTGAACCCGAGAGATCCGTGTACAGTAGGCACATTCCATCCACTGGGGACCTCCAGGAAATACCGGTGCTCCCTAAGGACTCCAATGTAGTGTTTTTGGTTTTGCTTTTGGCTTAGAGCCTTCCCTATGCCTGACCTCCCTATGCTCTCTTTATTCTGTGACAACCCTCTCAGTTGGATTCTTTGAGGAGGAATTATTCACAAAGATATTGAGGCCCTATTGCTATAGTAGGTCACTCTTTTGAAAGTCAAGTTGGAACATGAAAGCTGACAGTTAGCTGGGTTCTCCAGTTAAGCCACATGTTTCTGCACCCCCCAAAAAACAAACAAAATCCATATTTCACTGAACTCATTAAGAATGCTAACAATGTTGGTGACGCTGTACAGAGAAATGGGTACATTGGATGGGAAATACCAGTTTGTACAAATTTTCTGGAGGACATATTGATGATATATATCAGAAGTACCAAACATTTTTTACCCTTTGACTCAGAAATTCCACTCCTTGGAATTCATTCTGGGGAAATAAATACATTTGCAAAGATATGTGTGCAAGGTTGTTCATATAAGCATCCTTTCTAATAGCAATCAGCCAACCAACCCCAAAGAAAGACAACCTAAATTTCCAACAGTAGAGGATTAGTTAAATTAATTAAGATGCAGCCTTCCTATGGAATATTATGCAGACATTAAAATAATGATGCATTTCATTTATTAATAGACATGGAAAAATGTTTATGATTCAGTGTTTAGGTTTTAAAAAAGTAGAAAACTATGTGGTGTGATCTTACTTTTTTCAAAAAAATTTACATTATTTATGTATATACATTTATACAACCATTTTAAATATATATAGTGATCATCTACTATATGAGGCACTGTTCTAGCCGTTTGGAAATATAAAGTCCAAACTTTCATGGAGCTTACCATCAAGTGGGAGGAAAAGGCAAATATCCAGGCCAACAAAATATGTTCTGTGAATTTGGTAATAGTATGTGCTGAGCACAGGGAGATCAGCTCGGTGCTTTGTGACCGACTGGAGGGGTGGGATAGGGAGGGTGGGAGGGAGGGAGATGCAAGAGGGAAGAGATATGGGAACATATGTATATGTATAACTGATTCACTTTGTTATAAAGCAGAAACTAACACACCATTGTAAAGCAATTATACTCCAATAAAGATGTAAAAAAAAAAAAAAGGAAAGAAATGGCAAAATCTAACATGAATTAAAAAAAAAGAAAAGAAAAGCCGAACGTGAGGGGAAAGTGGCAGGGTAAGCGGGTGTGAATTAGTTTAGATAAGACCACTCAGAGAACAAACAATTGAATTGAGGCCTGGTTAATGTCAATTCTGGGCGAACACAGCCCAGACAGAGGGTTAGCCAAATCATAAAAGAGGTTTGCAGAAGAGCTAGAGGGCCAGAGAGATTGGAACAAAATGAGGGGAGGGGGGTGGAAGTGGGGATGGTGGAAGACATGGTTGAAGAAATAGGTGGGACCAAGTAATGTGGGTGTCTGTAGGCCAATTGTAAAGAGTTTATTCTAAGTGATGGAAACGTTGGAGAGTTTTAAGAGATGAATGATAGGAAATCATGTGCATTTTAAAAGATCACTCTGGATACTATGTAAGGAATAATCATAGAGAAAGTCTAGGAAAAACATACCCAAATGTAGCAATTTACCTCTGCCTAATGCAATTGTGTTTATTTTCCTTTTTCTAATTATCCATACGCTTTGAATTTTAGAAAAGAATATATATTACTTTTAAAATTGGGGAGGAAAAATGTAAAGTTTTCTATGGTAGGCAAAAATAAGAACATCAAAATGTTTTTGTGCTAACAAAATTACACTTACTATCTACTGTAAACTTCAGGGTTCGTCTTTAACACAGAAGGTTAAATTTGAGAATACGAGGGATGTACAGTAGGAAATCTGTCTAATAACCATGATTCTTTGTGTTCCTTCTTAACTGTATATTTTAAATTACGTACCTACACAAACACAAAAAAATATAGCTGAATTTAATTCTAAAATAAAACCATCAATTTAGGGAAAGCAAGACCAACATCCAGTGTTTGAAGTATAAGTGGATGCATGAATAGAGTTATCATGTATTAAAAGTGCAACATAATCCAGAAACGCCAGCCCTGGTGTCCAGACCACGAAGAGGAATGTTATTGCTGGCAGGGATTAGGAGTGTTCCCTTAAATTGGCAAAAAATCTGAACATTCTTTCTCACCAAGCAGACAGGTTTTTTTCAAAGCAGTAGGAGGTGTATCCCTGCATTCATGAAAAGTAAAAGATTTCTTTGTTTTGTGTTTTATCTTAAAATTCATGTGAAGTTAGCCTTTTACCTCATAGTAAATATTCTTATTTGCTTTAATATGAAAACACTTTGGTTGATTACTTGGTGGTTAAATTACCCCCTCATTATCCCATCATTACATGTAGTGTTTCCCACAAGAGATTGTATGCCACTTTAGGGTAGGAACTGTGTCTCTTTTATGTCCAGCACAGTAGTTAATGAATAGCTTTTGAATGAATAAAATATAACTTTTGTCTTCAAATACCTTCAAGGAAAACTATCACTCAAGGAAATTGTACCACTCTTATCTTCTGTCTTTAAGTACTGCCCATTTCACAATCCACATCCTCACTTCCAGCCTCACCAAGATAAATTGCCTCAGTTTGAAAAGCACTAGAATAGAATTTGTAGAAGAGAAGCAGTGCTAATGAATCCTATCATCAGCTATTAATTCTATGTATGTCTCCAAAATATATTATAGATCCTACCAAGAAGTACAGTCTAATCGGTAAAAAGCAAATATGTGCATCCCAGAACTAGGATAAACTTCCATTTAAGAAAAAAAAAAAAAGGCACTCACTCTCTATAAAGGTAATTGCATGAATGCATACATAGATGGATAGTGGACATATGGATAAATAACAGTAGTAATTTCCATGTGTTGAGTATAACGTTTATTAGGTATGCTGCTAAGTATCTTATTTCATCTAAAATTCACAATAACCAGTTGTGATTTTTATTAACTCCATTTATAACTCAGGAACCTGAGACTTGAACCAAAGAACTTTCTACTAGTAAGTGATGGAGTTAAGGTTCAAACCTGGGTCCCTCTATTACATACCCAAGAGCTTAGAGACTTAACCATTCCCTGATCCCTCCAAACTGGATCCAATCCTTAAATGTGAGCTCACAGGAAAGAGGGAGTTTGGAATGTCTATAGGCAATGTTATTCAATGCCTTTAATTTTCTGTTTGCTTTGATAAAGACAGTCACACACAGGGAGTCGCTGCAGGACTTGTGAAGAAGAGAATCGGAACAGCTGTTCCAACAGCCTGTGCCAAAAGGGAAGCTGGAGCGCGGTCCCATTCCTTTAATGGAGTTCCAGCCATTGCTTTAAACTGCATGACAGGTTGCACAAAAATGAGCCTGGAAATTTGTCTTGATTGATGTACTTATAACCTACTTCTGGGAACATGAATGCAGTCATATGTTCAGTCATTCAGTTTATGCTCAAACTCTCATAAGTCATAGAAGCAAGCTGAGAGTTTGGCATAATATCGAAAAACAATGGTGTACTCGCTAACTTTGTGAAGAATTGCCTTTTCTCTTTGGGAATGATTTCATTCTTTTGAGTAATAAAAATGATGATGATGATGATGATAGTAATAGCTAATATTTATTAAACATTTGCTGAATGCCAGACACTCTGCTAAGTGCTTGGGATGGATTTTCTCATGGGACCCTCACAATCCTTTGATATAGGCACTACTTTGTTTTCTTTCTCTTTTTCTTTCATTTTGCATTCATTCATTTAAAATTGGCAAACCTGTCTCGAGCTACTCTATGCCATTCAGAGATGAATGCAATGTGGTCTGTGCCCTCAAGAAGTTCACTACCTAGTGAGTAGGCAGGCACATGAGCTAATTAGCTAATAATTAGAGTCCAGTGTGGTTAGGGTTACAGTTAATATGGTTGAGATACTGGCAACAGTGTTTCCTCAGTTGTTCCTAACATCACGTTCAGCTCTTCCCTGCTTCACAATTCTAGAAAAGGCATCCAAAAATCAAGACCTATCAGTTCTCTGTTTGAATGCAGTAGGGCTTATCTGGCATTTCAGGTGCTTGCTTCTTCCTTCTTGCATCTTGCACACCACTGCCAAATTCATCTTCCCCAACTATCCCTATAACACGTCCTCCCTTTGCTCACAGAATCTAGAATCTTCAATGACTTAACTTTCCTTAAAAAAAAAGTTAATGAAAAAAAAATTTTAAGCCCAAGCATCTTGCTTTCAGAAACTTCTACAATCTTATTAAGAGTTCCTCTTTTCCTACTCCCCACTGTGAATTTGCTCTTCTAGTATATTAATGTATTTACTATTGGAGGAGCACTTTTTGTTCATTTTATCTCTTTACCGTAATTCATGCCAAAATGCCAATAGTGCCTATATTGAGAAACCCTGAACTAAGTTGTAGGCTCTGAGGGCAGGGACTATGTCATGTTCATTATTTTATTGCTCTCAGCAAATCAGGTAGTGCTTTGACTGTGCAAAGTACCCAATAAACATTTGCTGAACTGCAACTCAAGTGTTATCTGCTGAAATGATAAAAAGGGGACCACAGTTCTTAGATAATATGATGTTTATTTCTATGTTTATTAAGCCATTGCTTATTCTATCTTTTTCTATTTCCGTGGGAAAATTGCTCAAAGTGAACGGCAACAACCAAAGGGGGGAGAAAAAACAAACAAACAAGATTTCTGCTCCATTTATGATTTATCACTGAAAGATGGATTGACTCTCCTTCTACAGTCTGTCTTCTGCTTGACAGCAATATGACCTGCTATAAGGGTGAAATCAAGACTCATGATTAATTTACATTCCCACCAACAGTGCAAGAGCGTTGCCTTTTCTCCACACCCTCTCCAGCATTTACTGTTGCTAGATTTTTTAATGATGGCCATTCTGATCAGTGTGAGATGATATCTCATTGTAGTTTTGATTTGCATTTCTCTAATGATTAATGATGTTGAGCATTCTTTCATGTGTTTGTTGCCAATCTGTATCTCTTCTTTGGAGAAATGTCTATTTAGGTCTTCTTGCCATTTTGGGATTGGATTGTTTGTTTTTTTGATATTGAGCTGCATGAGCTGCTTGTAAATTTTGGAGATTAATCCTTTGTCAGTTGCTTCATTTGCAAATATTTTCTCCCATTCTGAGGGGTGTCTTTTGGTCTTGTTTATGGTTTCCTTTGCTGTGCAAAAGCTTTGAAATTTCATTAGGTCCCATGTGTTTATTTTTGTTTTTATTTCCATTTCTCTAGGAGGTGGGTCAAAAAGGATCTTGCTGTGATTTATGTCATAGAGTGTTCTGCCCATGTTTTCCTCTAAGAATTTGATAGTGTCTGGCCTTACATTTAGGTCTTTAAACCATTTTGAGTTTATTTTTGTGTATGGTGTTAGGGAGTGTTCTAATTTCATACTTTTACATGTAGCTGTCCAGTTTTCCCAGCACCACTTATTGAAGAGGCTGTCTTTTCTCCACTGTATATTCTTGCCTCCTTTATCAAAGATAAGGGGACCATATGTGCGTGAGTTTATGTCTGGGCTTTCTATCCTGTTCCATTGATCTATATTTCTGTTTTTGTGCCAGTACCATACTGTCTTGATTACTGTAGTTTTGTGGTATAGTCTGAAGTCAGGAAGCCTGATTCCTGCAGCTCCATTTTTCGTTCTCAAGATTGCTTTGGCTATTCGAGGTCTTTTGTGTTTCCATACAAATTGTGAAATTTTTTGTTCTAGTTCTGTAAAAAATGCCAATGGTAGTTTGATAGGGATTGCATTAAATCTATAGATTGCTTTGGGTAGTAGAGTCATTTTCACAATGTTGATTCTTCCAATCCAAGAACATGGTATATCTCTCCATCTATTTGTATCATCTTTAATTTCTTTCATCAGTGTCTTATAATTTTCTGCATACAAGTCTTTTGTTTCATTAGGGAGGTTTTTTCCTAGATATTTTATTCTTTTTGTTGCAATGGTAAATGGGAGTGTTTTCTTAATTTCACTTTCAGATTTTTCATCATTAGTGTATAGAAATGCCAGAGATTTCTGTGCATTAATTTTCTATCCTGCTACTTTACCAAATTCATTGATAAGCTCTAGTAGTTTTCTGGTAGCATCTTTAGGATTCTCTGTGTATAGTATCATGTCATCTGCAAACAGTGACAGCATTACTTCTTCTTTTCCGATTTGGATTCCTTTTATTTCTTTTTCTTCTCTGATTGCTGTGGCTAAAACTTCCAAAACTATGTTGAATAATAGTGGTAAGAGTGAGCAACCTTGTCTTATTCCTGACCTTAGTGGAAATGGTTTCAGTTTTTTACCATTGAGGATGATGTTGGCTGTGGATTTGTCATATATGGCCTTTATTATGTTGAGTAAAGTTCCCTCTACGCCTACTTTCTGCAGGGTTTTTATCAGCCACTATGGAGAACAGTATGGAGGTTCCTTAAAAAACTAAAATTAGAACTACCATACGACCCAGAAATCCCACTACTGGGCATATACCCTGAGAAAACCATAATTCAAAAAGAGCCATGTACCACAGTGTTCATTGCAGCTCTATTTACAATAGCCAGGACATGGAAGCAATGTAAGTGTCCATCAACAGGTGAATGGATAAAGAAGAAGTGGCACATATATACAATGGAATATTACTCAGCCATAAAAAGAAACAAAATTGAGTTATTTGTAGTGAGATGGATGGACCTAGAGTCTGTCATACAGAATGAAGTAAGTCAGAAAGAGAAAAACAAATACCATTTGTTAACACATATATATGGAATCTAAGGAGAAAAAAAAAAAAGTTCATGAAGAACCTAGGGGTAAGACGGGAATAAAGACACAGACCTACTAGAGAATGGACTTGAGGATATGGGGAGGGGGAAGGGTAAGCTGGGACAAAGTGAGAGAGTGGCATGGATATATATACACTACCAAACGTAAAATAGATAGCTAGTGGGAAGCAGCCGCATAGCACAGGGAGATCAGCTCGGTGCTTTGTCACCACCTAGCAGGGTGGGATAGGGAGGGTGGGAGGGAGGGATACGCAAGAGGGAAGAGATATGGGAACATATGTATATGTATAACTGATTCACTTTGTTATAAAACAGAAACTAACACACCATTGTGAAGCAATTATACTCCAATAAAGATGTTAAAAAAAAAAAAGGACTCATGATTAAAGTGGACTTAGTGATTTTAAGAATATCTCAAGGAAAGATGAACATTCTTGAAAAAGTTGAAGATCAGATATTTTTCAGAACACGGCACATTCATAGAGAGAATCCCAGAATGCCAGTGTTAAAAGGGACTTTTAAGACCCTTTTTCATAATCACCACAGGTAAGACAGAATTAGGTTTTGCTGATATTTAATTAATTCAGTTCTTCTAAGTGATAAAAGTTCTTAGAGCAGTTACGCATCTACCTCATAAGTTTCTCATGGATTCAGAAAGTGTTCACTAGTGAGAATTTCTATTAGAACGCTACAACTAATGAAATCAAGCAATGTGTAGCTGAGACTAAGAAGAAACAAGTGTAATGAGCTGTCCCTTGCCCAAATTACTTTTCAAGTTAATTTTACAAGAAACTGAATTTTTTTGTTTTATGCAAGTGTTTGTGTTGATATGAAATTTATTTCCAATAATAATAGAGCAGGGATTCCCTGGTGGCACAGTGGTTGGGAGTCCGCCTGCCAACGCAGGGGACATGGGTTCGAGCCCTGGTCCATGAGGATCCCACGTGCCGCGGAGCAACTAAGCCCGTGCGCCACAACTACTGAGCCTGTGCTCTAGAGCCCACGTGCCACAACTACTGAAGCCCGCTGGCCTAGAGCCTGTGGTCCGCAACGAGAGAAACCACCGCAATGAGAAGCACGCGCACCGACGAAGAGTAGCCCCGGCTCGGCACAACTAGAGAAAGCCTGCACGCAGCAACGAAGAACCAAGGCAGCCAAAAATAATAAAATAGAATAAAATTTTTTAAATAGAGCGGAGAGAATTCATTTATCCACTCAGCAGGCAATACATGTTTTTTTGGAGACCTATGAATTTTGAATACAAAACTAGAATGAGTTAGCACTATCGTGATGGAAAACATAGATTTTGTGGTTAAGCAGGCCTGGATTCTTGCGTTAATTTCTGAACTTCCTACCTGTGTAAGCTTGGGAAAGTTACTTAACCGTTATGGGCTTTCGTTTTTTTATCTAAAAAAAAATGGGTTCATAATAATATCTACTTCATAGAGTTGCTTTGAAGACTGAGATAATACATTTAAAAGTACCTAACACAGAGACACGTAAGAAGCATTCAGAAATGTCAGTTATCAGTTTTATTATTGAACTGACCACTATAATTCAGACTTTTAGAATTATTTTTATTTATGGTTTTATCATTATAATTATCTCTAAGAAAAAAATATTTAAAAACAACTAAATATCATTAATATTAGCTCATTTTATTAAATCTAGTTGATCACTCCTTGTCCAATAATCAGAAGGTTTTCAGTAGCTTCCGAATTGGGAGAAGAGGAGTCAATTTTTAGATCCTTTCTTTGTGAACTTTTTTAAAGATATTGCAGGAAATACGAGTTCATGAAAAAACTAGGATGCGAGACTATAGTTTGACCTAGGCCCTAAAACAATATATATTAAGATGACTGTGGAATGCACAAAGCAGAAACAAAATAGGTCTAATAGCATCTTTAGAAAAGCAACCCTGGTAAAATGAACTAGATTCTAATAAGCCAGAGAGTAGTGCCAAGTCATCAAACTCCCTTTAGAAAGGCAACTGTAACAGTTTTTAGAGACCGTAGGCAAGTCTGGGACATTTTCATTCTTAGAAAGCTTTTTCTCTTCCCCTCCAAGCCAGTGGTCTCTATAAACTTGAATTAAAAGTCATACTTGGGTTTTGAGATGTATTCTTTTTCCTACTGTCTACATTTTCATTTAGGAGATATTAATGCTTGAGAGAAAGAGGAGAAAGCGCTTTGTTAGCTTGCAACAAAGTAAGTCAGCTGTGAGAGGGCACAGCAGCGAAAAGAAGATGGAACAGGGTCCTTTAGAAAGAGGCAAAGGTGCTCATGTCTGACCTTACCAGTAGTTGTTCATTATTTGTGTGCCCCTGTGAAAAAAGAGGGACAAATTCTAAATCAATGACCACTGGGAAAGGCAGTTTCCCCTCAGAGAGTGTCCATTCGTGATGGTCGAGATGCAGGGCAGCATTATTGAAATATTAGGTGGGCTTTAAGGGGACACACATGGCAAATGTGATTGGCCTGTTTGTGACTGAGCTCTAGCAGGCAGGGAGCCTCAGACTGAAGGCTCTCAATAAACACTGCCAAACACTGACTTGTATCTGACGTTACTGGAAGCTTTGCCGTTTATTTTTTTTTCCCCTTCAAGGCCACATATGTTTTTCTTGCTGTCAAAATATATGCTTCTCTATTTAGTATTGTTACCTATTAATTCACACAAATAAGGCCTCTTAACTCCTGACTAGCTTCTTCTTCTAGTCCATACCCTGATGCTGAGACCTGTTGTTAAAAAGAAAATCATTCAGAACGTTCATAATCATTTTGGACGCTGTGAAAGAT
This sequence comes from Lagenorhynchus albirostris, assembly GCF_949774975.1. Taxonomy (NCBI): domain Eukaryota; kingdom Metazoa; phylum Chordata; class Mammalia; order Artiodactyla; family Delphinidae; genus Lagenorhynchus; species Lagenorhynchus albirostris. The sequence goes on along the minus strand of NC_083104.1, from coordinate 21,914,979 downwards.
TCGTGTTTTCTGTTATCAGTCTGTGTTTTGCCAAAATTATCACGTTGTCCTGCATAACGGTAGAACTATGTGCAAGATTTTCCTTCCTCTGCTTGCCCTATCCAATGTAGTTGCATCTTAGGCGATTTGGTCTGGTCCACGTATAAGGTGAGCATCACATACAGGCAAAGTTACCCTTGAAAAAAAATCCTCAAATTGACTGTATAATAGAGTAGAAATGATTTTGCATATATAATCCTGCAGAGTAATTTTTATTCAAAGGAAAGTTTGAGGAAGACTGTATTCTAAAGGAGGGGAAGTCTGAAATAAGAAAAGTCTAGAAGGGGGAAACCTAAATGCAGGTAGATGTCCGGACGTTTCAACCATTCTGCTTCTAAGGTAGCAATCTAATCCCTCTAGTGAATGCTGGGTGGATAGAGGATTTTAATGTGCTCCTGCTTCCCTGTGGCGTGGACTCCATTTCGTTTTAAGATTAATCTTCTGTGACATTAAGAAATGTCATGTGGGTTCTTTGTTGTTGTGAGAATTAAACGTCAGGATGGAGACAGGGTGGAAATGTGAGGGGTTGGGAAGCGACCAATTTTCTTTTAGATAAAGACCTAGAGTTTCAGTCCAGTGTAAAGACAGCCACTTGGAAAGTATCACAGAAGAAACACTCACAGACATTTTAAGGATTTTGCAGGAAAAAGCCCAGGTGGATTTGTAAAAAAAAAAAAACAATGCCTTGAGCAGCTTCAGAAATGACCAACGCTCGTGCAGAAAAAAATTTCACTCAGGATGTTAAGATGTGGAACTGCTTGATTTGTACTGAGCGAATCTAGTCTCCAGTTTTCTAAAATCTCATTATCCAAAAAAGTGCGCTATAAATCCATCCACTAAATTCATTGCCAGCTTCCTAATGTGGGCAGCCTCAATATCAGCCTGAAAAATGGGGCTATTTTATCAGAGGGTCAAGTTTTCAAAGTTCCACTCATATCACCTTAAACCTATTGAAAGGAAACCACAGCTCGTATCAAATATACTTCTGACTGTAAACAAATAGTTTCATTTATTATGACTTGGTTTTAATTTTGCAGGTTTTCTTTTATACTTTTGGTCAATTCATTTTTTCTTTTTTGGTAAGCCTTTGATATCTCAAAGGCTGTAGGGTGGGAGATAAACCCTAAAGCTGGGTAAACAAACGGGCCTTTCTGAAAACAAGAGCTCAATTAGTCATTCTGAAGGACAGTTAGCCCTTTTGTCCCTTTCACTGAAAAGAAAGCACCAGGTCTTTGATCTACAAACTTAACACAAAATTTCCTCCAAAAAGTAAATGTCCCCATTCTGTACGTTTTCATCATACAAGGAGATTGTGGACAAAATGTAGCTTGATGAAACCAGATGGCATAATTATATTTGCATTTTAAGATGTTTAAGTTAAAATCTCATTCTTCTTAGTAGAGTAGTCTTAGCCAATCATGAAAGTTAAAAAGGACCTAATGTGTTTCAAAGAGCATTAACATTTGTAGAAGAACTCAGCCTTGCGCCCAGGTTGTTTGGATGAATTGCATACACACTTGTTTCCTGTCTTTGCACAGCCTCCATAGTGATTGGGAAATGGTGGTGTGAGATGGAACCTTGTCTAGAAGGAGAAGAGTGTAAGACACTCCCTGATAATTCCGGATGGATGTGTGCTACAGGCAATAAAATCAAGACCACAAGAGTAAGTTCATTTTTTTTCAAATGTCTCATGCGTGTTACGAACTGTACTGTTTGCCTTTGTGTCGTATTTACAAATACCACCCAGAAAAGCTTTGAAAAGGAGAGGAAGAAGCCTTTTCCCCAACAGAAACTCTTCTTGACCATTCAGATCAGTGTCTATCCATCAGAGAGAAGTTAGAGATTGAACTTGACTTTTCCATACTGAGCAGTTTAGTGTTTCTCTTACTGAGTCATAAATAAAGCTAGGTTACCACAGCCAAAGGAAGGAGGAGCAGTGAGGCAGTTATTTGGATTCTGCATCTGATATCTGTGGTACTCAGAATGGATAATAAAATAAGGGTCTAGCCTAATTCATCCAGATGGTTTCCTGAACAGTTCTGCATTTAAGTGCAGCCATCTTCTAAAGGTTCTTTAAAGGAATTGTTTGATGCTCTCTTAGGGAGGTGAAAGAATTCTCTGATGTGAATAATTGTTTCTTACTTTGTGCGGATAAATCAGGAGTTGGCTTCAAAATATGTAACGACCTGTATGAGGCTACCCAGCCCATCAGAATTGGTGTCATGATGCTGGAGCAGGTTGGAGAGGACAGCTAGGCCAGCCGTTGACCCTATAGATACTGGTCCGTAGGAGAGTCTGGAAGTTCTGATGGGGGTGTGAAGGGCGTTTGGTCAGGGTACTTAAGACAGTAACTATTTATTCAATATTTTAAGAGCCAGTATGGTGATATGTACATGTACCACATGAATATCAGCCCTGTTATGTGTGTATGTGTTTTAAGTATTGGGTATTTTTTAAAACAAGCTTCACCATCTACAAATTCCAATATGTTGAACTTGCAGACTTCCAAAGAGGTGACCCAAATTTAAAAGGGCATCTCTGATTCCAGCCCCTGTATTATGAGTCTTACCTTGGTCTTCTTCTCAGAATCGTCTTTTCACAAAATAAAATTGGTTCTTGCATCTTTGTGATGCAGGAAACATAACACCGTAAGAAAATTTTTTATATATATAAAATAAGTGGAGACACTGTGTGTCAAATTTAGTTGCCTGTATTGACCACATTAGCCAGTAAATGGCTATACCTCCCTGGCTTGCACCCAGGAGGGATGCCTGAACCACCCTAGCTTGTTAACATGAAACTATGCTCTAAGAAGCTCTGCCTGGATTATCGTATCATTTCAATGAGACACCTACAGAAGAGAGTATTCGAAAATGAGCCCAGTTCCTGATGCTTAGCCCAAAAATCATCTTCATTAGTTGGTAGAGTATGGATTTCAGGTTTCCCTTTGGTTACATTTTACCTGACGATGACTTTACCAAGTAATTTGAAGATACCCTCACAAGTTAGTTTTAAGCTACTCTGAATTTTGGCCAGTATGATTGGAATCCAGGCACCATTGTTTTAAACACATTGCTGACATATCCTCTGCCACATCTCCATTCCCTATCCCAAATGATAACCAATCACTCTTTATTGATGGTGAGCCCTGTTTTAATAGTACCTTCAGACTTGAAAGTCCCGTAAAGAGCAATAATGCAAATCAAAACATTTCAGGATTTAGATATGTGAAATTCCAAGAATACGAACGAGGAGACTCTTTGGCAGATAGAAAATAAAGGAACAAAACACAGAACTTGTTAGTGCTACTTATTTGTGACCCACGTCACTTTTTTTGATTTGGCCTTTGTAGAGTCTATTTTAAAACCATCAGGCATGTTGTAATACATCCTGGACATTCTCCGGCATCACCAAAGTATGGTGTGGAGTCCAGTCATGATAACAGAGGCTGGTACACACTGTGTTCACTACGCCCCTGGGTGAGCTGAGCACAGTCCACACGGCTGAATGTATAAGAGAAATAAATCACCCTTACAGCCAGGTTAAAAACAGAGGATGTACCTGTTCTGATGTGCGCATCCATTTCAGGAAAGGAAATAAGAGAATCCTCTACAGCCATGTGCGTGGCACATAAGTCAACTAAGAATTCTCAAGACTGTCTTTAGAGGCGGAAGAAGAAGACACTAGAAAAAGCTGAATTTTTTAAGAAATTTGGGTCAAGAAAACCCAAACAGTACACTGACTTACATTTTCTCCTCCCTTCCTTACAAGAAATTCCCAATGAAATAAGCACTTTTAAATACAAAAGGCACCAATTGAGTCCAGATGATACCTACAGGAGCTCCATTCTGTATAAATAGCCAACACCAGTTCTTAGATCATATGCTCCACAAATAGGTTTTATATGAATTTTTCTAGTATGCCCTGTGTATTTTTCCCCATCAGAGTATAAATATGCCTACACACTTCAAATGTTGACTCTAGCAATTTAACTTTTAAAACAGTTTAATTCACAGATGTATTTTAATTATGAATCATATGTTTTCATTGTTCTTTAAGAGGTAATCTTTAGGGTAAAAAATTCAAATTCTTACTAAAGTAAAAGGAAGAATAAAGAAAATCACCTCTTTTGTTCTTATGTGTAGGATTGATTCAAAGAGTTCTTTCTCTCAGAAAAAGACAAAAACAAAAACCTGAAGAAACATACCCAGCTTGCTAATGGCAACTGGGAATTTCCTTCACACTGTTATTTTTTAAAAGTAGCTTCAGGGTAAAGAAATTTGCAAGAAAGATTCCTGGGACTTCATTCTTTTTCCCTATATAGTTTTTTCCTAAAACCTCCCTATTATATGGGTTACTTCCAAATTAATCATCCTGAGCGAAAATTCTCATCATTCTTTGAAATGTAGATAAACAAAAGATGGTTCAAAATGTGGTCTAAAATTTAAATTTTTGTGATGCTCATTTTTTAAGGAGGGTGGAGAGTAGAAATTCAGTGTTTCATTTAAACAACCAGACACCCCAGAATGTGGACTAGCCAGGGTAACAGGCCACAGTCTTAAGGAAAACCTTGGGGAAATTGCATCTGGGTGACAATAAAGCTTAGAAGGAAGGAGAAAAGATAAGTAGAATTAAGCAAAGTCTTCCATTTCAGGAGATTCAGAAGAATAAATCATAGGGAAAGAGGAAGCTTCCTTAATGCCACCCTACAGAGAGAAAGTAGTCATGCTTGAGACATGTTCCAAAAACCCAGCCTGGGGTACAATAAAACTGGTAACAGGTACCTTCTGGGGAGAAGCTCAGTACATCTGCGTGAAGTTTCTTGGCTAAATTTTAACCCTGTTCCTGCTTGATCATTGCTTCTGTTGTTTTATTAAACTGCTTTGTTGGGAGTTTGCAGCAAGACTAACCGACCTAAATATTGACTAGAGACTTTTTTCCGGATGGTTTTAGATGCCTATTAGTTTATCTCTTTTCTTTAAACTGATATATCAAAAACATAAGTTTGAAAGGTGGGGAGGCTATATTCCATGCATTCGGGAACCAATCTAATACCCTGTGTATTCAGGAACAATGACTTCGTTTAGAAAGCTAGACTTCCCCTTAGAAGAAATAAGTTGTTTGACAATGGTGTGATAATTTGTATGTAAAAGGTGAACATTGGTTGGTTGGGGACAGGAAGAGGAGGGGAATAAAATAAGGAGAAAACCAAAGTCATTTGGGAAGGAAAATTAGCAGATTAAAACACCAGAACATAATCTGATCTAATACCTGGGGAAATATCAAGCAACCTCGGATTTCCTTCAGTCCAATATGTCAATGGCTTTCACACTAGCGAGGAAATCAACAGTTGCTGCACAATGTAGAGTCAAGTTTCATTTCCTAAAAGAGTAAGTTGCAGACCTCAGATTACACACCTAACCACAAGAGCCATCTTGTCAGATTTGGTGTTCTCTGTGACTAGCCCAACACAGTTCACCAAAATCATTTGTCCACAGCCCCTGGGATCATCCTCCTAATGCCAACTCTAACTTTACATATCTCCACCCATTCTAATCACCCTGATGGGTTTTTTTATATTACTGAAGGGTAAAGTGCCAGCTTTGACATATTCCAGCTTCTTCCCTCAAAATTCCACCAGGTCTGAAATGTTTTGAGAGACTTCACAATCTTGATCTCTAGTCCATTCGTTTTGCAAGAAATGCCTTTAAAAGAGAGAGAAAGATGGTGGGGGAGGAGAGAGGGAGGGGTATTTAGAGATTGCAGGAAAGAAGAGTAAACCATCTTCTTAAAGAATAACCTATGCTATCACAATTGCCCCTGGATCCAAGTGCGCTCATTCATTTCTTTAATAAATAATATTAAGCCTCTGTTATCTAAAAGTCTTGGGAATGTGATGGTGGACATGACACGGCCCCTGGTCTTCTGTGGAGGCTAGGGCCTAAGGTTCAGTGGGATAGGGGAGGAGGAGGGTCAGTACAGATAAAAGAAAGGCAATTCCAGTTCAGTTTTGGAAATGTCGCTTTCTCCCTCCTTTCGGTAAAAAAGAAGACAGTGAAACAAAATGTGATAAACACCACTGGACTGTAGGAAACCAAGGTTTGGAAGGATCTGTTATTTATATGGAAGAATAAAAAAATGTGTGAAGACTTCTCATACATTCTGCCCCTGGTCCAACCAACTTTTGAATGCAAATGTGTATGGTGTATGACTGTTCCTACCCAACCCTGAAAGCTTTAAATGGACTTCACTCCTGGCCTCAGAATACTCAATTTCTAAGCTATAAAAAATTAAGAGATGATGAAGAAAAATGTCTTAAGTCCTAAAACTCTAAAGTAGAACCTTCAACTCTATTAGAACCATCATTCATGCTCTAAACCAGTGATTCTTCGTGCATGCATCCTTCTGAAAATAAGAGTCTTTGGGACCATATTTGAATGGATTAAATGGCATCAATAGTTATAGGAGTATGCCCTTGATTGCCCTTGAACACCATGTCATTGTTTGAGTGGAACAGTTCCTCACCTTGCAAAGGTCTCTTACGTTCCTCAACAAACGTGATCTGACCTTGGCAATGAGTTCACCTCATGCCACCCCTTTGCATCTCACAAGAGACCAACATGAGAAGGCCATGGAATTTCCTACTCATGAAATTCTCATCAGACAGACATAGGAATGACTACATAATGTGCAGGAAGAGCCCAGTGCAAAATGGAAACACAGGGGCCCTTGTTCAAAAGTTACTAATAATTTCAAGATGGCAACTGCTGGTCATTAAACCAAGTGAGGGGCCCTTTTCGACAAAGGGCTCCCTGCAACTAGATTGCATGCCCGTGAACCCAGTCCTGAACAGGCATTGCTCCAAGAGTCTGTCTCCTCAACTGGGCAAAATTAATTTAATGAATCGATAAAAAAAAAATACAGTGGCCTGTAAGCTTTGATCACCATTTGAGAACTACTGCTCTAGACTTGAACATTTTTTACTTTAGTTCACTTGAAAGAAGCAACATCCTAAAAATTCAAGGTGTCCTCTTTTTCTGCCTAATCACCTTTCTTTGTGCCTTCATTTTGTTTTCTCCCTGAAATTTCTTTCTTTCTTTCTTTGGTTTCAGATTCACCCAAGAACCTAACGGAAGCATTTGTTATAGTAATAGAGGAAAACCTACTCTGTGGAAAATACATTTTAAGAATTTAAAACATCTTATACATTAGAAGCCAAATGGATTTCTTATTTGCACTTTGACTGATTACCAGATAATCACAGTGCTTTTACTGTGTGTCACGAAGTCTCCTAGAGTGAGAAGACCCGGAGTTTTGGGCAACACCATGGAAAGTGGGTTAAGGAAAAAAAGGGTTTTCTCAATGCAAATTTTTGGGATCACAAAGAAAGATCAACTGTCTTCTAATTTGGATCTATAGTTCCTTTGTACCATTTGAAATATATGTATATATATAATATTTTGAAATATTATATATTCTCTTCAAAAAATGAACTGTACCACAGTTTGAGGCGGCTGGTGTACCTCTTTGAGTTTTGGATGTTTTGTTTTGTTTTGTTGTCATTTCTTTTTCTATCGGCAAGGAAATCACGTGCCCTTTTGAGAGGTCGGCATGGCACTCACACTGGAAGGCCAGCTACAGGTGGACTCCTGGAATCTGAGAGATCAGAACGATACTGAGTCAAAAGCTTCCTTCTCTTTCTACTAGATGGCCCAAGGAAGCACATCGTCCTGTTTTATTGTTTTCTACCCTGTGCAATGTTAGCATGCAAGCTTGGCTTACATAACCATACTTTATATTCAACTGGTATATAATAACCGTTCTAACCTCTTCCAGGAAAATATTTTTAGAACTACTAGCTTTTCCACAGATAAGAAAAATGAGGATTCTTGAGGGAGCCGCTCCACCATGCTATTAAGACTCTGGCAGAGTGATGGTCATATGTGGATCCCTGTATTAAGTTCTGTAAATACAATGTCTTAAGGCTTTGTATAGCTGTCCTAGACTGAAGGAATGTCCTCTGATTAAATCCAAAGTCTGACATCATTAATCACATAGTGCTGTAGCAACAGGTCTTATCACAGCCCATCTTTCTATATTTGATTTGCTTTTTCCAAGAGTATTCAGATCTCTTCTGGTGAGATGGGAAGACCATTAAAGAAATTAGGTTTCAGAATGACCCTTGTGACCAAATGTTGGACAGCCCTATTAAAGTGGTAAATAACTGCTTTCTCAATCTACTTGTCCTCTTCATTTGCCATTTACTTTTCCTCAGTCTGCTTTAGCCAAATCCAGAGAACGCCCGCTTAGCGACACATAGTCCACCAGAATTTTTTGCATGACGTCATTGCTGCCATCATAACCAATATTTCCAACTCTAATAGTTTGAAAACTAGAAATTCATTATTATGAGTTCAATGTTCTCAGCCAGCAAGATGAACTGTCAAACCCTATTATTGGGCTTCTATAGTGATCACTTGGATGATACGTATTGGGCTCACCCCCCAAAAGATCAACTTGTGTCCATCTTCTTTTTTTGAGAGTTACTCAGCTGATACTTATAAGAAGGAAATATCTACTTAAATTCTAGTTTACCTGGTAGAGCATAATAGTACTATAAATTCCTGTTACTTACCCTATCATATTGCAAGTGTATTTTTTTTCTCCAAAGTCTTTTCTCCAGAATACATGTTATTAGGGGCTGTTACTAGATCAGCAGCACAGTGGGTCTCCTAGTGTGGAATTTTTAAGTTAAATTTTGGGTAAAATCCAGAGGCTCCTTCATCTCTACCAATATACCTTGAAGTCTGATTGAATATATAAACACTCTAACCAGGTGGATTTGTTCTGCATCTTGAATGCCTATAAAAGCATCCAAAAATGGAAATGGAATCCTCATTGCAAAATCTGAGCTTCCTAAATACTTTCACAAATATTTTCCAGAAGGTAGCATAAAGTTCATACCAACAAATCAGAATTCCTTTAATTTTATGGTCCATAACCATGTACCAAGTGATATATTAGAAATTGATTTTCATCTGTAAGTTTTGGAGTGAAAACTGAAATCATAAACCCAAAGAATTATCTAGAACAGTACATCCCAAGATGTGGAGGAAGAAACATCTATAATCCAATATATTGGGGAAAGTTTTTTCAACAAAATAAATAGAAATATTTACTGAGGGATTCTCAGAGCCTTTAATACACCAAAAGACACTGTGTGTCTTCAAGAAAGACTGAAACAAGGGGAGCCAAGTAAAAGGCTTCCAGAATCCAGGCATGTTGGTTGGTCCTTGACTAATGGAGAGCTCATTCCCTGACTAATGGGAAGCTGCAAGAAATCATGTCTGTGTGAGGATATGTTCACTGCGTTGTCATGTCTTCAGTTTTTCTAGAGAACCAGAAGTCTGGAATTTACATAAAATCTTCTAACATTCTTAAATAAGATGAACCAAAATGAGATTACTTCCATTAAAAAAATTCTGCAAGCGTTATTATTGCCCAAAATGTCCTGACCATGTGGCCTTTTCTATGAGATTAGTGTTTTCTGGAATACTCTTTGAAAAGTGTTGGTCCTGAATAAAAATCCAATGAGAAGCAAAAGGGATATTCTGTTTTCTGTGGCCTCACACATACAGACCATTCTCATGATTCACAATACGTGGGGGTCACAGCTTTTTCTGTTCTGTAACCTGAGCCTGTAAGTCAATGAAGGAGCTGGTCTAGAGGTTCAAGTCTGTTAGTTCATCTCCTGCTGGTCGCTTAATGCAGTAGCTTCCCTGGGAAAGACCTGGAAGAAGAGAGAAGGGGGAAAAAACCCACCACATCAGAATCAAGCAACCATCCAAGAAAACAGTACAAATATTTGTAAATGTCATCAAATTCAGTTTCAGTTTATCCAAGTCCCTTACCCAAATGTATGAACCATCAACTTGTGTTTAAATTTAACTTGTGCCGGTTTGGGGAATTTTCAGTAGCTACCATCTGCCTATTGAATCTGATTGTATATGGTTTAAAAACTTATATCACGTATTTCTGGTTAATAAAGAGCTCAGTGTGGTATGACTAATATTGATTTTGAGCTTTTGCATCAAATATGATGAAGAATATTATAACATAATTAGAGCAAATGGTCTCGTCCAAATCCCTTCTCTTGGTGAAAAGGGAAATATGACTTATTTCATTAGACAAAGATTTTCGAGTAAGGTGAAGCTTACTTGTTGACTTTTTGTGTGTTTTTTGTGTGTACTTTATGCATTAATGGAGTCGGCAAGCACGTGGAGAAGTTCTGCTTTTTTTCCATTATAGAATGATAAAGAATGTTTTCACCAATACACAATTCACATCTTTTTCTGATCAAATCCAATGTAACTTTCACCAAGCAATGAAGTGATTTTATAGTACAGTATATTATGCCACTTCTCCATTGTCACTGATAAAATAAGTTATGGAGGCTATAAAAACTGTTTATATGAGGAGATCCACACATTACTCACCAGCATGGGATATGCACTTCTTCTTGGAAGGTTAAATATCGTGTCATAACATGAGTTTCTCTTTTAATTAAGCTTGACAATCCCATTTCAAAATCCACTTGGGTTTGCTTGACAAAGAAGTGTGCCGTGTCTCTTTTCATGAGCTGTCTACCTTCTAAATAAAAGATTTAGTGTCTAGCAAATTCTAGGGCTCAAGTCACTTCCATCTAGTTTATAGATATAAGAAAGCAAGGTAAAAAAGCATTCTAAGGGGCTTCCCTGGTGGCACAGTGGTTAAGAGTCCGCATGCCGATGCAGGGGACACGGGTTCGTGCCCCGGTCCGGGAAGATCCCACATGTTGTGGAGCGGCTGGGCCCGTGAGCCATGGCCGCTGAGCCTGCGCGTCCGGAGCCTGTGCTCCACAACTGGAGAGGCCACAACAGTGAGAGACCCGCGTACAGAAAAAAAAAAAAAGCATTCTAAGGAATATGGAGGCTCTGGACTCGTGCAGTAGTGATAGAATCTGATTTCCTAATACCCGTGGGCATTATACAAAAGTGATAAAATAGAATCATGTTCATCTTTCAAAGTAAATTAAAGAGGAAGCCACTAATTGCACACACACACACACACACACACACTCTCACACACACACACACACACATGCAAATCCCCTGCTAATAAAGATTTTAAGATTTTAGGTTGAATAGGCCAGGATTTTTTTTCCTTATAAAAGATCTCAGGAGCATCCCAGTGGAAATTGCATTATGCTGACATCTTTGGTCCACAGTGGCTCTCATGTATTTATTTTATTTACTTAGGTAGTTTGTTTCATTTTCAAAAACACGTTAAGCTCTAATTTATTGATTTTGGTAGCTAGTTACATTATTTAAAAAAATAATAGCCAATCACCAAGCATGAAAGCCAGGACCCCAAACATAACTGACTATATTTATAGATCAGGGGATGTCCACCCAGCCCTAATTCCCACCTGCTGTAACCCAAGAGTAGAGTCCATACGTGCCATGAGGAAACCCTGAGGCCATACTTTCCTTAAGACAGTGGTTCTGAACCACTGGGCCATGGCACATGGATATGTGGCCATTCTTCATGGAGTGGGTTGGAAGTCGCTTCTTAATACAGTCTGCAAATACATTTTTATATTAATTTTTATTGGAGTATACTTGATTTACAATGTTGTTAGTTTCTGCTGTACAACAAAGTGAATCAGTTATACATGTACACATATCCACTCTTTTTTAGATTCTTTTCCCATATTGGTCATTACAGAGTATTGAGTAGAGTTAGTTCCCTGTGCTCTACAGTACGTTCTTGTTAGTTATCTATTTTATATATAGTAGTATGTATGTGTCAATCCCAATCTCCCAATTCATCCCTCCCTCCCCTTTCCCCCTTGGTAACCATAAGTTTGTTTTCTACATCTGTGACACTATTTCTGTTTTGTAAATAAGAAAATTATGATAGTTTCATAGGTAGTTCTCAACCAGGGCCTGTAAGACATATATGCCAACAGGAGCTATAGCCAAGTAACGCTAGTTAACTAACCAAGGTCACATGTTACTGCCCAAGCACATGGTGATGAGGGTAGGGACATGGTCCCAGACTATTATTGCCATCCAGCATTAGGGAGCTAGTATGGCCCAATTCTTCCGTTTTTTGTTGTTTTTTAAGAAAATCCAGAAATTCATAGGTTTATGTGAAATCTCCAAATTGTGCATATTTATAACCTATTGAGCTTTTATTAAAAGACAAGACTGAAGATTCTATTCTGTCTGTGAGACATCAGTTTGCATATCTGGCCTAACATGACATTCTTCTCAGGATTTGCATTCTCGTGTGCTTCCTCTGGTGGTAGGAGAAAATGGTGGAGGGAGAGCTTGTTTGCAGTCCATTGCATGTAACCTGCAACCTCTCCTGCTTTTACCGCTGAGAACACTGTGCGTACAGCAATAGATGTCAGTTATGCTCGATTGGGGGCATGCCAAGGTCACAAACAGAGGTCAGCCCCTGTACCAGAATAGAGTAAATGGATTAAACTTCTATAGATTCCACCTATGGGGTCACCAACACAGTGTGGGAGCCGATTTTAGCGACTGGAAAGAAGCAGTATCAGGTCAACAGATCCCCCGAGCTGCTGCTAAAAGACTTGAGAAGCTTGTACATTTAGTTTAAAAACAAAAAAATGCTAGGTACTAAATGCCCAGTGGAAATGGCCTCCTCCCTCTGCTTCCTCGTTCTATACACACCCTCCCGTACCCACACACGTGAATTCTCAATTTCTTTGTCCCCTGATCTGAATCCTTCTTGAGATGGCCAGATTGAGAAGCTCTCAGGGCCTCTCACACCTCTCACCCCTGCCATTCAGCTCACCACTGTCACATTTCCTCTTCTCCCTTTCACATTCCAGGCCTAAAAAGCACTGTATGTATCGAAAAGAGTTCTGGAATTGTAAGCCAAATGCTCCCCCCCGCCACCACTAAAGATTGATGTCCTCACCCTCCACCTACAACCTAGAAAAGCTTATAACCTCTCCCTCTGAATTTTCCTTTCTGTGAAATGGAGATCATTGTACGACGTTTAAAGGTTATGGGAAGACTAGGGAACTAGAGAAAATGGAAAAGTGTTACAAATGGAAAGCAGTAGGTAAACTCTTGTTGTTGTTGTTATTCTCAGATTACTCCTACAATGCATCACCTAGAAGCTCCCTGTGTCAGTGCTGGCTCCACTCAGGGCAAGCAAAACACAAACTTAGGAAAAACCAGGCAGAATATTATCTTACACTCTCTTTCTAAAAAGCTCAAAGACTAGACAGGTCCCTCCCCAACCCTGTAGAATTCCCCATTTGCCATTACCATTGCTAATGTTTTTAAACCACTGGGAAATGCCAGTATAACCTACACTTGAGCACTGCCACTGACACAAGAAAGTAATTGCATGTTGGAGAAGGCACACAGCTGGTGTCCAGAATGTTCGTCCAGAAGTTGAGTTGTTAATGGCGAGAGCCATCTTATGTGTAGGATAATTTTGAGCAACTACACACTGTCGTCACCAGACCACTCTTTCCCCACCCCCAGCCCTCTTGTCATTCAGGCAAAATGTCCATGCAGATTCACATGTAACCCTTGTTACTGCAGAGGTCTGACCTTTCATGCCTGCCCTTACACCCTCCTCACTGGTAAAGACGGCTTTCATTCATTCATCTGTTCATTCACTCAGTAACCAAATATCTGTTGAGCATTTGCCATGTGTCAGGCAACAGTATCAGATTGCCTTCAGACCTTACATTATTCTAGGAGAAACAGACAAAAACAAAAGTGAACAAATAATCAAAAATTGTGATAAAATAAATGCAAAAGGAGCCAAGAAAGTAAATAATGGGAAGGAAACATGAACATTATGTAGGATAGTCAGGGAAAACCTCTTGGAGGAGGTAGCATCAGGTCTGAGAACTAGAGGAGAGCAGGAAGCGGCCATGCAGAGAGCTGAGGGGGAGAGGGGAGGGAGGAGGTAGGGGTGTTGCAGGACCACAGGTTACTATGTGCCAAGGCCTTAGCCAAGGAAGATTTCAGTGTGTTTGCAGAACAGAGAGAAAGTCTCTTTTAGTTTGCTGTCAAAGCAGAGTGATTAGAGCAAAGTGGCCTGAGATTGGGGAAGTAACCTTGAAGTCAGAGCCAGGTAGAGCATGATCAAGTTGTTTGAGTTCTATCTGAACTGTAGCAGGAAGCCATGAACAAGGTTTTTAATCAAGGAGTGACACAATCTGATTTATACTTAATAGCAGACACTGTTAGTGTCACCCATAGCCTCTCCTTGGTCCCATACACATGCAGGGCAGACCAGATGTACCTGGGAATTAGAAGAGCAGCCATTGGCTGATGGGACTTGATGTATAGATTCCCCAGCTTCCTTGCTCCCAAGCGAGACAGCTCTGAGGCGTATTCTATGTCATGGCTGTCCAATAGAGCTTTCTGCAGTGTGAAAATGTTCTACATCTGAGCTGTGCAATAGGTAGCCACAAACCATATGTGGCTGTTGGGCACATGAAATGTGTCACCTGTGACACATGAAGTGATTTTTTAAATTTAATTGTATTAACTTAATAGACAGCCACATGTGGCTAAGTGGCTACCTTATTGGACAGCACAGTTCTATTTTGTCTTGGAGAGGTACCAAGTGAGACTGAGTCCCAGTTGCCCAAAGCCATAATCTGGTCGTAATTGCACATTTTATTGGCTTCTTTTCATTTCCTTTCACACTTCCTCACTTCCTTACCAGTACTGACTGAAATCTCTGTCTCCTGGCCTTCCTATGGAGAGACCCACCTAAGGCAACGTTTTAAGATGACCATTCTATTTCCAAAATGGAGAAAAATGGGAAGGGCACACAACTGGAGCTGAGAGGATCAGTAAGGAGAGTTTTTCAGTATTTAGTAATCATACGTGGAGCTTTGCCTTGTCAGAGCCTGAGGACAGAGCAGTGAATCACGCTTTTCCTTTCATGGAGGAGCTGATAGCTTAGATTCATGTCTCAGCTACATCAGTCAATTGCCACTTCATAGACCCAGTCATCCAAGGTACCTTGATGAAAGAAGAGTACGGTTATGCTGTATCTCTTAGAGGCAAGTCATAGACAGAAAGCTTTAGTCCCTTCTGATTCAGCTTATTCCCATACACCTAGCCTCACTGCCAATGTACAAAGTTCAAATTGAATTATTAGTAAGGAAATTCCAAGTTTGTCTCCAATCCTAGTATTTTCTAAAAACCAGATTATAAAACACACACGGCATTCTAGAAAATGCATTGGATTAAAAGAACCCTGATCTCTAGTCATAACTTGGGGAATGACTTAAACTTCTTGCAGTGGTTCTCAGAAATAGCATTCTGTACAGGCAGCTGCAGATCGTATCTATGGGGGGCAATTGGCGAACTAGTTAAAGTACCAGTTTGCAATTTTAAAGGTCATAGGCAAAAGATTTTGCAAAGGCAAATAATCAAGGAAGACTCTATATAAGAACGACTGAGCTCTCTAAAAATATAGCAGGAGGGATAAATTGACTTATGACTTAAACTGACTTCCAGAAATGTTAAGGTCAACGTAGAAAACTTTGTAGCTGTATTCAAATTAAGTAGGCCACAACTACTGCGTGAAGCGGATAATGTAGAGGTGACAGAGAATTCAGGTTTTCCTCAAGCAGCTGTGTTGTTGCTGGTTTTTTTATGTCAATAAAAGTTATCTTCTGGCTAAAATGTCTGGAAGGGATGTTGTTAAGAGAAAAATAAACTCAAGATAGGAGAAGAGATTTGTAAGAGAACATCTAGCTCTCTTCAATGATTCAAGTACCCTGAGCACAGTGATTCGGGAAGAAGGGAAGCCCTAATTGGTACATATTTTTGTTATTTCTATGGTATAAATACTCCCACCACTGACTCCAAGCTACCAACGACAGGTTGGGAAGAGATGTACATTGCTGGCCCTTGCAAAGCACTGAGAGCCAGCTTCAGCATATCACTGCGTAAGGGGAAATCACATTCTTAGTACCAAAAAAGAGACTGTCAAAAAATTACCATGCTAATGCTAGGGAACTGTGTAACTGGGAGAGGTACCAGAAGTCTAGTATGAGTTAAGTATAGTTAAAATTGTTAAAAAAAAAAAAAAAAAAAAAAAGAAGTGGATTCTGAAATCTATAGATCAGTGACCCTGAGATCAGCCCAGGGCAAGATTCCAAAGTAGATCACTTAAGGAATTTGGGCGGAGTAAATAGGGACTCAGTGATCACCAGGGGCCAGCTTGCATTCTCTGAGAAGAACAATCATGCCAGAAAACTTTCTCATTGACCTCACTGTTTTCTTTAACTAGTCTAACGTATTTTTAAAAATTGATGGGCATGTCTAGATATTAACAAGATACGAGTCTAGGCTAAGAATTGGCAAACGATGGCCCTTACACTATGTCTGGCATGCTGCCTATTTTTGTAAATAAAGTTTTAATGTAACACAGCCACTTGTTTACATATTGGCTAAAGCTTCTTTTGCAACAGGAGTTGAATGGCTGCAACAGAGAGTTTATGCTCAGAAAGCCTAAAACATTTACTATTTGGTTCTTGTGTATTGGGGAGAAGGCTGGGTGATAGTAAAAATTGTGTGAGCTCATAACCAGCATGAATAGTCATATTCAAATGTTTCTAATTTATGGAATAATCATATCCTAGAGAAAGATTTCTAGTAGCAGAATCCTGGGTACTGTCCTGGCTGTGTCCTGTGCACGGTTTTATCATCAACCGTGTGAAAGTATTGACGTGGTATGCGGACCAGTTTTGCAAGTGATCCACAATCAAACTGGTCATCAACTACTTAACATGGTTAAATCAAGTTCAAGCAAGTAGACAGAGGAAAGCATTTATGATGATCAGAAACAGTTGAAGGGGGCTTCCCTGGTGGCGCAGTGGTTGGGAGTCCACCTGCCTATGCAGGGGACGCGGGTTCGTGCCCTGGTCCGGGAAGATCCCACATGCCGCGGAGCGGCTGGGCCCGTGAGCCATGGCCGCTGAGCCTGCACATCCGGAGCCTGTGCTCCGCCACGGGAGAGGCCACAGCAGTGAGAGGCCCGCGTACCGCAAAAAAAAAAAAAAAGAAAGAAACAGTTGAAGGAGGTTGATGCGTAGATTCATGGAAAAAGAAGAGGGGGTCAAGAATGAGAAGGTGCATTTAAATATTTGAAGGTCTGTCATTTAGAAGAGGGATTAAATTAGTCTCTAAAGAGTGCATAGAATTTATAACTAAACATATATCAGTTTAAGAACAATTTACCTGATTGACTTTCTTTAGTAGGTAATGCGTTTCTTGATGAATGGTGTTCAAACATAGACCAGGAGAACTCTTGGGAGGTGTAGAAGGATGCATGCCTAAGGAATCTTGTATTTGTCAGAATTTGTTATTATCTGAGCCTGATTTCTTATCAGTAGAGTGAAAATAGGATTAAAGATGCTCTGTCTGACAGCAAAGTCTGTCAGAGTCTGACAGCAAAGTTTGTCAGAGTCTGACAGCAAAATGCAGAGCATTTGTCCCAAATATCCTAAGGAGCTACACAATGCCCGCATGCATACGAATGCCACCAAAGAAACACATGGCTTATGTCAGAGGGGCATCGCTCTGCAAGATACTCTCTTTATAGTCCTGCCCTGGTACAGTAATTATCACCCCTAAAAAAAATCCAATGGCCCCTTCAGACATCACCTTACTCTTCTGAAATGAAATTCATGGATACTATAACCTCCCTAATCATGTAATTTCAAAAAATTAATATAAGGTACAAATATAAAAGAGAAATGAAAGAAAATCAGTTTATAATAAAATATTCTTTTATAAATGCTCTAGCATATAATGTCAAAAGATATAATGAAATACTGAAAGGTTTGAGCATAGTAAGTTTAAATTTAAGAGAAGTAACATTTATCTAGCTACTGTTGACACATTGTATATTAAAATAAAGACTAAGTAAAAGCAGATGTGTGCATAGATTTTAAAATACAGGCTAGGGCTTCCCTGGTGGCGCAGTGGTTGGGAGTCCGCCTGCCGATGCAGGGAACGCGGGTTCGTACCCCGGTCCGGGAGGATCCCACATGCAGCGGAGCGGCTGGGCCCGTGAGCCATGGCCACTGAGCCTGCGCGTCCGGAGCCTGTGCTCCGCAACGGGAGAGGCCACAACAGTGCGAGGCCCGCGTACCGCAAAAAAAATAAATAAATAAATACAGGCTAAAGAAGAGGTATGCATACATAAAACCAAGAATACAACAGCTATAAATACAAACTGAAATGAACAATTTTGTTACTGACTCAAATCCACAATCCATGTTCCTATTGGTAACGTGATTTTTCTAAAATGGTTGACTAATTCTTAGTAAAAGTCAGAACAAAACAAGACAATCTTACCCTTATTTACGTGGTAGTTGCACTTCTGAGTAATTTTAGTATATATCAAAATCATGCCAGCACGAATGTCCGTCAGTTGATGAATAGATGAAACGAAGTGTGTCTTATCATACAATAGAATATGATTACATTGTAAAAAGAAATAAAATACTGATAGGTGCTACAACATGGATGAACTTGGAAACCATGCCGAGTGAAAGAAACCAGACAGAAAATGTCACACACCATATGATTCTATTTTATGAAACATACAGAATAGGCAAATCTATAAAGACAGAAAGTGTAACCGAATGCAGATTCAGCCGCTCGCCACTCAACAGCCAATAAATCGAGGGGCAAGCTTCAGTAGAGAAGATGCTTTATTCAGAAAATCCAGCAATCTGGGGAGAAGGTGGACTTGTGTCCAGGGACCAACGCCAAAGATTCTGCTCAGCCAATGACAATTTTTAAAGGGAAAAAGGGGAAACAGTTAATCATTATGGCAGGGGGTCAGATTCTTTGTCATTTTTCCACTGCGTGCAGGCCTGTTGACTTATCCCAGTCTTACTTGGGATGCTGTCTTGCTCATGTGGTCCACCTGCAATTGAATGTTCTCTTGCCCACGTGGTCCACTTGTGCCCACAGGGTCCACCTGCAAATTTACTAAGGGGAAGCTAGAGGTAGAGAGTCAGTCATTCTTTACCTGCTTAATTCTTCATTCTTATTCCTTCTAATCCAGGAAAGGAATCAACAGATTAGGTAAGGTGTTGTGAATATTTAGAAAAGTAGAAATCAGGAGCTAAGTTAAATGTCGCCTAATGATCTCATCTTTATGATTAAGGTCTGAGGAGTACAGGGATGAACAAACAGAAAAGGGACTAACTTCCAAATTAGGTTAGTTTCCAGGGAATGGAAGGGGGAATGGGCAAGTGACTGCTATTTGGTTGTTTGAGGTGGCTGAAAATAGTCTGGAATTAGATATTAGTAATGGTTGCACAGTCTTGTACATAAACTAAAAACCATTGACTTGTAAACAGCTTTAAAAGGGTGAATTTTATGAAATGTTAATTACGCCTCAATTTTTTTAAATATACAAAAATATTACTTTTTGTATCTGAGTTCAGTTCTGGGCTCAGAACATCATAAACAGATTTTTTGTTTACATAAATCTTCAGTGTAGCATTAATACTTCATTGGGACAGTTATTCTCCCTTGAGCAGAAGTATCTCATGCACTTCAGGGCATATGGCATATAGCATTTCTCTCTGCCCACCACATGGTAGTAGCAGCCCACTACCTCTGTAACAGCCATGAAATCCCTGCACAAATGTCCACATGGTCCTTGAGGGTTAGCTACTGTCCTTGTTGAGAACTACAGTCATAATGGCCTGCAAAAATAACCAAAGCAGGGCCTTCCCTGGTGGCGCAGTGGTTGAGAGTCCGCCTGCCGATGCAGGGGACACGGGTTCGTGCCCCGGTCCGGGAAGATCCCACATGCCGCGGAGCGACTGGGCCCGTGAGCCATGGCCGCTGAGCCTGCGCGTCAGGAGCCTGTGCTCCGCAACGGGAGAGGCCACAGCAGTAAGAGGCCCGCGTACCGCAAAAAAAAAAAAAAAAAAAAAAACCAAAGCATATAAATACTTTGCCCTGTGACTTTCTGGATTTCCAAACTGACAATTAGTCACTACTTACCATCACTTAGAGACTGCTTCAAGGACTATTCAAGCTGTATCAGTTGGTCCTTTCACCTGCCCCTCCCTCCCATTACAGCTGACTTTTAAGACAACAGTACAGAATATAGTCTTCCCAGTGAACCATAAAATAATTTGCAGGATTCTGTTTGGGTTTTTTCTAAATTAACACTATTAGGATGTGTGGTATTTCTTAGAATTTACAATAGCCCTTACAGTTCAATGATGATGTGTTTCTCAAGAAGGAACTCAGCAACTTTATAGTTCAATGGTGCTTTGAGGTAGAGGGTTTAAAAAAAAAAAAGGCTTCCCAGCTATTTAGGAAGTTTTTCTGTTTCTCAAAGATTTTTTTTTTTTATTCATTGATTTTGCAATTAAAACAGCAGTTAAGAGAGCCTTAAAGCCTGGGAAGGGCTTCAAATGTGAAACTGAGTAGCTGTTTGCAGCGTTGAAGAAGCACCAGAGGCTGCTGGTGTCACACACACAAAAAAGCCAGCAAAGGATTTTTTCAGGTTTTCGTTTCATGAATTGGCCCCTACCAAGTGCTGAAGACTTAAAATCAGGATCGAAGTCAGCAATTCCCAAACCAAGTTTTGGTACACACAAGGATGTCTCTAATGGTTTCAAGGAGAGTCTAAAATTCTCAAAATGCTTCATTTTTATTTGCAATCTTCTTCAAAATAAAATGTGCCCTGGAGTATCTTAGAAGAGGTGGGCAATGCAACCCAGACTTTCTGAAAAGTAGTATGTCAGCCTGCTGGCTACTGACTGAAATCACTGTGAGAACGCTTTCTACGGGCTCCAGTGAACCATTGCCACTTGTGAGAAGAGATTTTGATGAAATAGTTATTCAGCTTAAACATTGACTATAGTCCCAAAGACAGGAGAAAAGAAAGATTTTATTCAAAAATGACGTTCTCTTCCTATACACCATAGTGGGTTGTTAGTGTCCAAAGTAGGATTAGAGACATGGCTGGTATTTTTCAATGATAATTCCATTCGGCCTCCTAACATAAACACTGCAAATTGTACAACTGGAAATAAAAACTCTTTTGGTCAAATACTATAATCTGAACATACAACTCATTATCTCTTTGAATAAGGTGAAATCTAGCTTTCAAAGTTATCACTCAGCATTTCACATTTGTTCAAGAGAATTTCTAAAAAGAATAAAGATTTGGTTCAGATCAAACCCACTTCCAGAGAAACTCAAGATAGGCTCAAAGTCTATTGGGGAGAGTCTTTCAATTTACAAGAAAACGGTGGTCATTAGGTTGGTTTTATAACTTCTGAGATATTTAACAGATTTCAGTGACCTCTGAGATGTGTGTGTGTATATGTGAGACATATGGATTTTCACAGGGGGCTTTGAAGTTCTATAGGTTTTGAATTTGGCAACTGTAAACCTAAATTAAACATCTGATTAAAAAATGAATCTTTAGAGCCCTTGCCCTACCGTGTGTGCTCTTAGAACTGCTCTAGGGCCAAAGCCCCTGAACATGCTTGAGGATTTCTGGCTCCATTTTGCTCCATGCTGGGGCTGTTGTTCTTTTTTAACTTTTCTATTATAGAAAGTTTCAAGCATAAGCAAAAGAAGATCAAATAATATAATGAACCCTTGTTTACCCATCAGCTAGCTTTAAGAAATACTAGTACGCAGCCCATCGTGTTTCATCCAAATCCCCACCGACTGCCCCCAACCCCAGATTATTTTGAAGCAAATCTTCTCATCTCTTCTGTAAATATATCAGACCGTATATAATCAGGCATTTTTAAAATCACAATATGATTATCAAAACTAACAATAATGTTATTGATATCATCAAATAGAAAGTCAGCGTTATTTGTGCTCTTGTGATTGTCCTATCATTTTTCAGTAAATTGCTTGAGTCAAGATCCAGATATGTTCCATCCATGACAATTGATTGAAGATAATGAGTTGCTTCAGACTAATCGAGCTTGGGGAGTTGGTGTGAACCATCACAATGGATTACAGCCTGATATATTTTTTCTTGATTAGAATCACCATCCATGAAGTTCATCAAAATCCCATTCCCTAGGATGGAGGAAGATTGAGAATGTGTTGCTGAGTAAGAGCTTTATAGGGAACAAATCTTATTTTCACAAGCCCTTTTAGGTTGAGCAGAGGTAGGGAGAAGATGGAGATAAAAAAAGAAGAGACTTAAAAAACATTTTTTTTTCAGTTCAGACTAGCTTTTCCCGGGAGAGGATTAAGCCCTGTGATAGGTATCTTACCACTGTCAAGCGTTTTGTTCTAACCCAATAAACTGGATCATTTTCCTGCCAACTGGAGACATAAAATAAGCATAATATCTTAACCGTGTTTCCAGTAGATGAGCTGCAACCCTAGTGTTTAAAATGGTCTAATGCTCTTCAACCATTAGCTGTTTTCCTCATCACAATTCCTATTACACAGTATGGTTTGATGCGTTTGGGAGTAAGTGGGAATTTGCTGTAAAGTCAAGCAATGATTTTGTTCTCCTAGCAAAGTAACATTTACATAAGATGAAATCAAATGTTTCTCTTAATGAATCTTTAAAGGAACAATTGACTGGAAAAACAATAGCTGTGACAAACTAATATGAAGGCCAAGGTATTTCAGGAAAAGAATAATAACAGATGCTAGTAACATCTCTCCACATTCGTTCCCTATGACTGAAGCTGTCTCTTAATAGATGGGAGAATGAAGCTATCTCCTACCAGGGACCTCGGGCTACATGGAAAAAAGTAGATGCCACAACAATGTGAAATACCTGAAGGAAAAGCTAAAAATGAAATCAAGAATGTTTTAACAGACGTCTAGATATACAGATTTTTTTATACCAGGTAGCTAGATCATGGGTCAGCAAACTTTTTCTGTAAAGGGCCAGAAAGTAATTATTTTAGACTTTGCAGGCAGTTACTGAGTTCTGCCATCAGAGCATGACAGGAAGTACAGACAATGCATAAACAAGTGGACTGGGGTATATTCCAATATAATTTATTAAGAAAATCATTTACAAAAGCAAGCAACAGGCTAGATTTGGCGTGCAAGCTATAGTTGGCAGACCTCTGATAGAGATGATGACAGAAATCTTGCTTTCACATAGGAATCTGGTACTTAGTTGCAGGTATGAGAAGAATGGTGCAGATTATCGAATTTTTTTAAGTGGCTCAGGTAGGAGGTCGCAGCCCAAGTTTCTATAGGATGAAAACTTTAAGCCCCTTGAAGAGATATAAGTGTGTATAAGAAGTTTGGAAGTGGTGAGAACATAGCTAAGTAAAAAGACCCTTCTCTCTCAGTGGAAAGGGACCCTGTAGCTGTACCTGACTGTCACCATGTGGAAATGTCCAGTATCTCCATCTCCTCCAGTAGTTCAGTGAAATCTCGCTATTTGTAAGTGTTGTAAAATAATTAAACATTTTTAAGACAATGCAAAGGCAAACCAAAACAAACTGTAGGGCATCCAGAAAAGTGTCGAGTAGACACATAGTAGATTCTCAATAAATATATGTGTTTTGTTTTGTTTTGTTTTTTATTAACTTTTATTGGAGTATAGCTGCTTTACAATGTTGTGTTAGTTTCTGCTGTATAGCAAAGTGAATCAGTTACACATATACATAAATCCACTTTTTTTTTAGATTCCCTTCCCATTTAGGTCACCACAGAGCATTGAGTAGAGTTCCCTGTGCTTCAATAAATGTATGTTTGAAGGGCAAGGAGAGGGAACCAAGGAGAGAGGGAAGGAGGCAGAGAGGCTGAGAGGGAAACCAAAAAAAAAAAAAAAGGGAAAAGGCAGAAAAAATGAAAAAGAGGCAAATGGACAAAACCATTACTTAAACGACCAGTTTTCAAACTCCAGGCAAGAGGCTACATCCCAGTCATTCATATTTGGCACCTGCCTGGTCTGACGACATGACGCGTGTTAGAGGAAGTGTTTTATATTTATTTAACCTAAACAAGATGTGCTATTTTCAACCTAATAGAAATGAAATAGAGTGAAGACCAAGACCCTGGAGAGAGAAGTCTCCATTTCCGTTTATGCCCCCATTGTGGGACACACACCAAATTTTATCTTCAGTGCATGTGTAGTTGTATTCTCTCCCTCACTGTACATGAGTCATCAGGGAGCTTTGTAAAAGCATCTGTGTGCAATCAGAGCCCAGAGATTCTGATTGAATGGGTCCAGTGTGAGGTTCAGGCCTTGATATTTTTTTAATACCCCCTATGTTTTTCTAAAGCACAGCCGCGGAGGAGAATTACTAAACATTAAAGACATATGTGGTGTTAGGAGGATATTTAGATTTATGAAGAGCAGACAATGCAGAATTACTTCTGACTGCTACTCAGGGATGTCTCTAGTAAAGGTCTACATTGTTGAATTGGGTCACCCACCAAGTTCGGCAGTAAACACAATTACACTCCCTAATCCTTCCCAAAAGTACCACATGACCTATGTCTTAGATCAGGGGTTGGCCAACTACAATCCACTATGGGCTTTTATATGCCCTATGAGCTAAGAATGGTTTTTACGTATTTAAATGGTTGAAAAATATTCTTAAAGAATAATATTAGTGATCTATCAAAATTAAAAGAAATTCAAATTCCATTGTCTATAAAGTTTTATTGAAACCCAGCTATGCCCATTCATTTACATATAGCCTGTGCAAGGGCAGAGCTGAATCATTGCAACAGGAACTGCGAAGCCCAGAATATTCACCATCTGACCCTTTACAGAAAATCTTTGCCAACCCATGTCTTGGAGGGTATAGATTCCTTTTTGTGAAAAGACTAACAAATATAAAAAAACGACTTGAAAGTTACAGTGGATTAACCCAACAAATGTTTACCTCCCCCATATGTCTCAGGCTCCTTCCATGTGGCATTGAAAATCTTAACCTTTTTGTGCTTTGGACCCTTTGGGCAGTCTGGTAAAGTCTGTCAACACTTTTTTTTTTTTTTACATCTTTATTGGCGTCTAATTGCTTTAAAATGGTGTGTTAGTTTCTGCTTTATAACAAAGTGAATTAGTTATACATATACATATGTTCCCATATCTCTTCCCTCTTGCGTCTCCCTCCCTCCCACCCTCCCTATCCCACCCCTCTGGATGGTCGCAAAGCACCAAGCTGATCTCCCTGTGCTATGCGAGTGCTTCCTACTTGCTATCTATTTTACGATTGGTAGTGTATGTATGTCCATGCCACTCTCTCGCTTTGTCACAGCTTACCCTTCCCCCTCCCCATATCCTCAAGCCC
The DNA here is from genome assembly GCF_949774975.1 of Lagenorhynchus albirostris. Taxonomy (NCBI): domain Eukaryota; kingdom Metazoa; phylum Chordata; class Mammalia; order Artiodactyla; family Delphinidae; genus Lagenorhynchus; species Lagenorhynchus albirostris. Next base: position 21,889,586 of record NC_083104.1, on the reverse strand, counting down.
ATTCTCTAATAGGTCTGTGTCTTTATTCCTGTCTTACCCCTAGGTTCTTCATGACATTTTTTTCCCTTAGATTCCATATATATGTGTTAGCATATGGTATTTGTCTTTCTCTTTCTGACTTACTTCACTCTGTATGATAGACTCTAGGTCTATCCACCTCATTACAAATAGCTCAATTTCGTTTCTTTTCACGGCTGAGTAATATTCCATTGTATATAGGTGCCACATCTTCTTCATCCATTCATCCGATGATGGAAACTTAGGTTGTTTCCATCTCTGGGCTATTGTAAATAGAACTGCAATGAACATTTTGGTACATGACTCTTTTTGAATTATAGTTTTCTCAGGGTATATGCCCAGTAGTGGGATTGCTGGATCATATGGTAGTTCTATTCGTAGTTTTTTAAGGAACCTCCATACTGTCCTCCATAGCGGCTGTACCAATTCACATTCCCACCAGCAGTGCAAGAGTGTTCCCTTTTGTCCACACCCTCTCCAGCATTTATTGTTTCTAGATTTTTTGATGATGGCCATTCTGACTGGTGTGAGATGATATCTCATTGTAGTTTTGATTTGCATTTCTCTACTGATTAATGATGTTGAGCATTCTTTCATGTGTTTGTTGGCAGTCTGTATATCTTCTTTGGAGAAATGTCTATTTAGGTCTTCTGCCCATTTTTGGATTGGGTTGTTTGTTTTTTTGTTATTGAGCTGCATGAGCTGCTTGTAAATTTTGGAGATTAATCCTTTGTCAGTTCCTTCATTTGCAAAGATTTTCTCCCATTTTGAGGGTTGTCTTTTGGTCTTCTTTATGGTTTCCTTTGCTGTGCAAAACTTTGAAGTTTCATTAGGTCCCATTTGTTAATTTTTGTTTTTATTTCCATTTCTCTAGGAGGTGGGTCAAAAAGGATCTTGCTGTGATTTATGTCATAGAGTGTTCTGCCTATGTTTTCCTCTAAGAGTTTGATACTTTCTGGCCTTACATTTAGGTCTTTAATCCATTTTGAGCTTATTTTTGTATATGGTGTTAGGGAGTGATCTAATCTCATACCTTTACATGTACCTGTCCAGTTTTCCCAGCACCACTTATTGAAGAGGCTGTCTTTTCTCCACTGTACATTCCTGCCTCCTTTATCAAAGATAAGGTGACCATATGTGTGTGGGTTTATCTTTGGGCTTTCTATCCTGTTCCATTGATCTATCTTTCTGTTTTTGTGCCAGTATCATACTGCCTTGATTACTGTAGCTTTGTAGTATAGTCTGAAGTCAGGAAGCCTGATTCCTCCAGCTCTGTTTTTCATTCTCAAGGTTGCTTTGGCTATTCGAGGTCTTTTGTGTTTCCATACAAATTGTGAAATTTTTTGTTCTAGTTCTGTGAAAAATGCCAGTGGTAGTTTGATAGGGATTGCATTGAATCTGCAGATTGCTTTGGGTAGTAAGAGTCATTTTCACAATGTTGATTCTTCCAATCCAAGAACATGGTATATCTCTCCATCTATTTATATCATCTTTAATTTCTTTCATCAGTGTCTTATAATTTTCTGCATACAGATCTTTTGTCTCCTTAGGTAGGTTTATTCCTAGATATTTTATTCTTTTTGTTGCAATGGTAAATGGGAGTGTTTTCTTGATTTCACTTTCAGATTTTTCATCATTAGTGTATAGGAATGCCAGAGATTTCTGTGCAATTAATTTTGTATCCTGCTACTTTACCAAATTCATTGATAAGCTCTAGTAGTTTGCTGGTAGCATCTTTAGGATTCTCTATGTATAGTATCATGTCATCTGCAAACAGTGACAGTTTTACTTCTTCTTTTCCGATTTGGATTCCTTTTGTTTCCTTTTCTTCTCTGATTGCTGTAGCTAAAACTTCCAAAACTATGTTGAATAAGAGTGGTGAGAGTGGGCAACCTTGTCTTTTTCCTGATCTTAGTGGAAATGTTTTCAGTTTTTCACCATTGAGGACAGATTTGGCTGTGGGTTTGTCATATATGGCCTTTATTATGTTGAGGAAAGTTCCCTCTGTGCCTACTTTCTGCAGTGTTTTTATCATAAATGGGTGTTGAATTTTGTCGACAGCTTTCTTTGCATCTATTGAGATGACCATATGGTTTTTCTCCTTCAATTTGTTAATATGGTGTATCACGTTGATTGATTTGCATATATTGAAGAATCCTTGCACTTCTGGAATAAAGCCCACTTGATCATAGTGTATGATCCTTTTACTGTGCTGTTGGGTTCTGTTTGCTAGTATTTTGTTGAGGATTTTTGCATCTATGTTCATCAGTAATATTGGGCTGTAGTTTTCTTTCTTTGTGACATCCTTGCCTGGTTTTGGTATCAGGGAGATGGTGGCCTCGTAGAATGCGTTTGGGAGTGTTCCTCCCTCTGCTATATTTTGGAAGAGTTTGAGGAGGATAGGTGTTAGGTCTTCTCTAAATGTTTGATAGAATTCGCCTGTGAAGCCATCTGGTCCTGGGATTTTGCTTGTTGGAAGATTTTTAATCACAGTTTCAATTTCAGTGCTTGTGAATGGTCTGTTCATATTTTCTATTTCTTCCTGATTCAGTCTTGGCAGGTTGTACATTTCTAAGAATTTGTCCATTTCTTCCAGGTTGTCCATTTTATTGGCATAGAGTTGCTTGTAGTAATCTCTCATGACCTTTTGTATATCTGCAGTGTCAGTTGTTACTTCTCCTTTTCCATTTCTAATTCTATTGATTTGAGTCTTCTCCCTTTTTTTCTTAATGAGTCTGGCTAATGGTTTATCAATTTTGTTTATCTTCTCAAAGAACCAGCTTTTGGTTTTATTGATCTTTGCTGTCATTTCCTTCATTTCTTTTTCATTTATTTCTGATCTGATCTTTATGATTTCCTTCCTTCCGCTAACTTTGGGGTTTTTTTGTTCTTCTTTCTCTAATTGCTTTATGTGCAAGTTTAGGTTGTTTATTCGAGATGTTTCCTGTTTCTTAAGGTAGGATTGTATTGCTATAAACTTCCCTCTTAGAACTGCTTTTGCTGCATTCCATAGGCTTTGGGTCGTCGTGTCTCCATTGTCATTTTTTTCTAGGTTTTTTTTTGATTTCCTCTTTGATTTCTTCAGTGATCACTTCGTTATTAAGTAGTGTATTGTTTAGCCTCCATGCGTTTGTATTTTTTACAGATCTTTTCCTGTAATTGATATCTAGTCTCATAGCGTTGTGGTCGGAAAAGATACTTGATACAATTTCAATTTTCTTAAATTTACCAAGGCTTGATTTGTGACCCAAGATATGATCTATCCTGGAGAATGTTCCATAAGCACTTGAGAAAAATGTGTATTCTGTTTTTTTGGGATGGAATGTCCTATAAAAATCAATTAAGTCCATCTTGTTTAATGTATCATTTAAAGCTTGTGTTTCCTTATTTATTTTCATTTTGGATGATCGGTCCATTGGTGAAAGTGGGGTGTTAAAATCCCCTACTATGAACATGTTACTGTCGATTTCCCCTTTTATGGCTGTTAGTATTTGCCTTATGTATTGAGGTGCTCCTATGTTGGGTGCATAAATATTTACAATTGTTATATCTTCTTCTTGGATTGATCCCTTGATCATTATGTAGTGTCCTTCTTTGTCTCTTCTAATAGTCTTTACCTTAAAGTCCATTTTGTCTGATATGAGAATTGCTACTCCAGCTTTCTTTTGGTTTCCATTTGCATGGAATATCTTTCTCCATCCCCTCACTTTCAGTCTGTATGTGTCTCTAGGTCTGAAATGCGTCTCTTGTAGACAGCATATATATGGATCTTGTTCTTATATCCATTCAGCCAGTCTCTGTCTTTTGATGGGAGCATTTAATCCATTTACATTTAAGGTAATTATCGATATGTATGTTCCTATTCCCATTTTCTTAATTGTTTTGGGTTTGTTATTGTAGGTCTTTTCCTTCTCTTGTGTTTCTTGCCTAGAGAAGATCCTTTAGCATTTGTTGTAAAGTTGGTTTGGTGGTGCTGAACTCTCTCAGCTTTTGCTTGTCTGTAAAGGTTTTAATTTCTCCATCAAATCTGAATGAGATCCTTGCTGGGTAGAGTAATCTTGGTTGTAGGTTTTTCTCCTTCATCACTTTAAATATGTCCTGCCAGTTCCTTCTGGCTTGCAGAGTTTCTGCTGAAAGATCAGCTGTTAACCTTATGGGGATTCCCTTGTGTGTTATTTGTTGTTTTTCCCTTGCTGCTTTTAATATGTTTTCTTTGTATTTAATTTTTGACAGTTTGATTAATATGTGTCTTGGCATGTTTCTCCTTGAATTTATCCTGTATGGGACTCTCTGTGCTTCCTGGACTTAATTAACTATTTCCTTTCCCATATTAGGGAAGTTTTCAACTATAATCTCTCCAAATATTTTCTTAGTCCCTTTCTTTTTCTCTTCTTCTTCTGGAACCCCTATAATTCGAATGTTGGTGCGTTTAATGTTGTCTCAGAGGTCTCTGAGACTGTCCTCAGTTCTTTTCATTCTTTTTTCTTTATTCTGTTCTGCATTAGTTATTTCCACTATTTTATCTTCCAGTCACTTATCCGTTCTTCTGCCTCAGTTATTCTACTATTGATCCCATCTAGAGTATTTTTAATTTCACTTATTGTGTTGTTCATCGTTGCTTGTTTCATCTTTAGTTCTTCTAGGTCCTTGTTAAATGTTTCTTGCATTTTGTCTATTCTATTTCCAGGATTTTGGATCATCTTTACTATCATTATTCTGAATTCTTTTTCAGGTAGACTGCCTATTTCCTCTTCATTTGTTAGGTCTGGTGGGGTTTTTTTTTTTTTTTTTTTTTTGGTCTGGTGGGTTTTTATCTTGCTCCTTCATCTGCTGTGTGTTTTTCTGTCTTCTCATTTTGCTTTTCTTACTGTGTTTGGGGTCTCCTTTTTGCAGGCTGCAGGTTCGTAGTTCCCATTGTTTTTGGTGTCTGTCCCCAGTGGCTAAAGTTGGTTCAGTGTGTTGTGTAGGCTTCCTGGTGGAAGGGACTAGTGCCTGTGTTCTGGTGGATGTGGCTGGATCTTGTCTTTCTGGTGGGCAGGTCCACGTCAGGTGATGTGTTTTGGGGTGTCTGTGGCCTTATTATGATTTTAGGCAGCCACTCTGCTTATGGGTGGGGTTGTGTTCCTGTCTTGCTAGTTGTTTGGCATAGGGTGTCCAGCACTGTAGCTTGCTGGTCGTTGAGTGAAGCTGGGTCTTGGTGTTGAGATGGAGATCTCTGGGAAATTTTCGCCATTTGATATTACATGAAGCTGGGAGGTCTCTTGTGGACCAGTGTCCTGAAGTTGGCTCTCCCACCTCAGAGGCACAGCACTGACTCCTGGCTACAGTACCAAGAGCCTTTCATCCACACAGCTCAGAATAAAAGGGGGAAAAAGTAGAAAGAAAGAAAGAAAGAAAGAAAGAAAGAAAGAAAGAAAGAAAGAAAGAAAGAAAGAAAGAAAGAAAGAAAGAAAGAAAGAAAGAAAGAAAGGAAGGAAGGAAGGAAGGAAGGAAGGAAGGAAGGAAGGAAGAAGATAAAAGAAAAGAAAATAAAGTAAGGTAAAACAAAATAAAGTTAGTAAAGTAAAAAACTATTAAGAAAAAAATTTTTTAAGTTAAAAAAAAAAAATTGGACGGATAGAACCCTAGGACAAATGGTGAAAGCAAAGCTATACAGACAAAATCTCACACAGAAGCATGCTCATACATGCTCACAAAAAGAGGAAAAGGGGAAAAAATAATAAATCTTGCTCTCAAAGTCCACCTCCTCAATTTGGGATGATTCATTGTCTATTCAGGTATTCCACAGATGCAGGGTACATTAAGTTGATTGTGGAGATTTAATCTGCTGCTCCTGAGACTGCTGGGAGAGATTTCCCTTTCTCTTCTTTGTTCTCACAGCTCCCGGGGTTCAGCTTTGGATCTGGCCCCGCCTCTCCGTGTAGGTCGCCGGAGGGCGTCTGTTCTTCACTCAGACAGGACGGGGTTAAAGGAGCCGCTGATTCGAGGGTTCTGGCTCACTCAGGCTTGAGGCAGGGAGGGGTATGGAGTGCGGGGCGGGCCTGCGGCGGCAGAGGCCAGCATGACGTTGCACCAGCCTGAGGCACGCCGTGCGTTCTCCCGGGGAAGTTGTCCCTCGATCCCGGAACCCTGGCAGTGCCGGGCTGCACAGGCTCCCCGGAAGGGAGGTGTGGATAGTGACTTGTGCTCGCACACAGGCTTCTTGGTGGCGGCAGCAGCAGCCTTAGCGTCTCTGGGGTCCGCGCTTTTAGCCACGGCTCGCGCCCGGCTCTCGAGCTCCTTTAAGTGGCGCTCTGAATCCCCTCTCCTTGCGCACCAGGAAACAAAGAGGGAAGAAAAAGTCTCTTGCCTCTTCGGCAGCTCCAGACTTTTCCCCGGACTCCCTCCCGGCTAGCCGTGGCGCACTAGCCCCCTGCAGGCAGTGTGCACGCTGCCAACCCCAGTCCTCTCCCTGGGATCCGACCGAAACCCGCGCCTCAGCTCCCAGCCCCGCCCGCCCCAGCGGGTGAGCAGACAAGCCTCTTGGGCTGGTGAGTGCCAGTTGACACCGATCCTCCGTGCGGGAATCTCTCCACTTTGCCCTGTGCACCCCTGTAGCTGCGCTCTCCTCCGCAGCTCCAAAGCTTCCACCCGCAGTCTCTGCCCGCGAAGGGGCTTCTAGTGTGAGGAAACCTTTCCTCCTTCACGGCTCCCTCCCACTGGTGCAGGTCCCATCCCTATTCTTTTGTCTCTGTTTATTCTTTTTTCTTTTGCCCTACCCAGGTACATGGGGAGTTTCTTGCCTTTTGGGAGGTCTGAGGTCTTCTGCCAGCGTTCAGTAGGTGTTCTGTAGGAATTGTTCCACGTGTAGATGTATTTCTGGTGTATCTGTAGGGAGGAAGGTGATCGCCGCGTCTTACTCTTCCGCCATCTTCCCAATCCTCTCCTATCTCTTTAATGTCTTGTTAACACTTTTTCAGGATAATAGTTTTTAAAGACATAAAATAAAATACATAGGATTTAAAGAAAATTATATTAAAATTCAGTAATCAAAATATTTTTTTAAATGTGACATAATAATATATGTGCTTCTTTAAATAGCAAAGTCTAGCAACAGGTCTAATAACTATCATAATTTTAAAACAGTAGTAAGTGTAAAAAATTTTTGAAATATCTGTAGCAACTGTAATGAAAAATCTGTGATTTCTCCAGGTGACAAAGTCATAGGGAGTGCTTACATCATTGCGGTTATTTGCCTACATTCCTAGTAGAAGGAAATGCTAAATTTAAGTTAGAGTTTCGTGAAGATAGGGATGTAATGCTTTTCTAGCCAAGCCCATGAAATCCTTGAATTTTATCCATAGATCAGGCATCTATGGACTGAAAGCTAAAAATTCCTCAGAGACTCTACAATTTCTGAGCCCGTGGAAACTTCCATTTGAGACTCTGCTTTCCACCAGCAGGCAGGGAAGAGAGAGCAAGCACAAGACAGCCCTGGAAGTGACAGAAAATACAACAGCCCACATTCCATGAAGCAGAACTCCAGTTTATGGGAGATTCCAGCAGAACCCACCTAACTGCAAGGGAGGCTGGGAAATGCAGCCCAGCTGTGCACCCAGGAAGGAAAAGAGACCCACGTGGTGAACCCTCAGCTGGTCTCCACCACAGCCTCTTCTCCAGAGCACTAAACAGAAGACCCTGGGAAGCTGTATTAGTCAGCTTGGGCTGCCATAATAAAACACCACAGACTGAGTGGCTTAAATGACAGAAATTTATTTTCTCACAGTTCTGGAGGCTGGAAGGCCCAGATCATGATGCTGCCTATTCAGTTCCTGGTGAGAACACACCTCCTAGCTTGTAGATGGCCACCTTCTCACTGTGTCCTCACATGGAGAAGAGAGAGAGATTTCCGGTATCTCTTCTTATAAGGACGCTAATCCTATGGCTTCAGGGCCCCACCCTGGGGGGTTAATCCTTTAGGGATGAATTTTGGGAGAACACATTTGTGTCCGTAGCAGAAGCCATGCCAAGTTCTTCTTTAAAACTTAGAGCAAAGAGGATGTTTTGTTCAAAGTCTTCCTGGTAGCTTGATCTCAATATGGTAAACAGCTCCACATTTTTCCATTTTCATGTTTTATCCTGAAGCAACAGAGCATAACATTAATTGACTTGTCTTATTAATTCAGTAAGCTGCTTCCAAGATGAAATGCTTAGCTATGCTTGCTTGTTTTGGGTCCTTTTTGGTTGTTGGGAGAAAGCTTCAGGGCTCAAACTGTTCTGCTGTTTTTCACAGTCACTGAAAATTTTTACACACTGGTGAAGATTTGCCACATTTGGAATTACTAAAAACTTCTAATTTCTCATTATATTATAGTTTAATTCACACTTTTTAGTATGATAAGAAAATATTGTGTAGTTCACATATTGTAGTAGGATATTTGCTCATAGATAGTTAATACCCTGTTTGAGTGTTTATCTTGGAGGGAATTCAATGCAGCAAATTTGACAGCTGCAATTAAAGCCAAAGGAAACTCTCATGCAACTGTGCTAACTCTAGCCTAAAACAGTGGAATGTGGACTTCACTCAAATACTTTTTTGAAAATGAAATTAGGAAATCAAGTGAGTAGAAAGTGAAAACTTTCTACAAATACAAGGGGAAAAATCTAGATATTTAATTATCAGATCATAACATTGTACACCTTAAACTTACACAATATGTCAATTATATCTCAATAAATCGGTGGGGGAGGGGAGAATCTAGACATTTAAGAGACTAAATCTTTCAGGAATTAAAATAAATTGATAGTGACTTTTAAAGGACTTTCCAGGCTTATATTGTTGGATTTCTTTTTCCCAAAATCCTTTGGTACAGTAACAGAACAGTACAGATGGGTGCCTAATGTGTGTTTTTAATGAGATTTCTATTGATGATGATAAATATGCTACTTTGTGAAACCACATGAGATAGGTACTAAAGCATGGTAAAGGGATGTTTTAAACAATTTTTAGCGATTTAGACACTAATCTCAAGGACAATTTGAAATTTACATTATTATTATATAAACAGCATTTTAAGGCAAAAATAAAGACAGTCCCCTCTTTCCACAAGGACACAGATGTGCATGCATTTTGTTTTGCTTCTTTGCAGAGAGGCTGTTGAAGAAAAGGTTTTTGCAAAAATCCAAGAAGGTTTATAATGTTTATTCTACACTATGTTTGATACATGGAGTCTGCAAAACAGCTCATACCTAGACAAGTGGGTTTAATACGAATAGCTATTCATGGCCCAATGCCCACTTAAGCTTGGGACAAAATGTGGAAGTAATCAAATATTATTTTAAGCTTTCCTCTGGTGTATTGTACCAAAACTTGATGCAAATCAAAGGTTAATGCAATGCATTAGGTAAAAGGGTTTTTATTGCATAGAATTGACTTCGTAACAGTATTTTTCCAGTATGTTTCCAGTATTAATATTAGGAAAACTGATAATGATGAAAAATACAAAGTTAGTAGTATGGATTTGCAAATCTTATCTGATCTTTCTTGGGGCTTGCTCTGTTAGCCCTAGAATTTCAGAAAACACTTCCTTGCTTCCACACAAAGCATAGCAAAAGAACTGGAAACAAATGAATCCCTGCATTGATTTACTCGTGTGAACATTTAGTTAGTCACTCATTCCAAATTCATTCACTTATTCAACAAATGTTTCTGGAACATTTACTGTGCACCAGGCTTTTTCCCATTCATTTATTTTATCTCACTTTTTTGTTGTTTTTTTTTTTTCTTTTTACCCATACGTTTCAGGAATACATTCCCTGAAAAAAAAGTAATTCAAACAATAGAGAGCATATAAAGGAAAAAATCTAAAATCTCTCTTCACTCTTCCCAATGCCACGGCCTTCACCATAGCTAACCAAACCTAGATCAGGAATCAACAACCAATAAACTCAGAGGATTTTATTTTTATGTATTTCATGAGCTAAGAATGTTTTTCATGTTTACATTTTGACAGAGTTGTTTAAAAACATAAATTTGAAAAAGAATAGATACATGTATATGTATAACTGAATCACTTTGCTGTACACCTGAAACTATCACGTTGTTCATCAACTATACTACAAAGTAAAATTAAAAGTAAAAAAAAAAAAAACATGAAGAATACACAACAGAAACTGTTAGATGGCCTGCAAAGCTTAAAGTAGTTACAGTCTGGCTCTTTACAGAAAAAATGTTTGCCTACTGGCATAGACGTCCAGACCTTTCTCTAAGTGTGTATCTGTGTGTGTGCGTATATAAAGACACAGATAGACACAGAAATCTAGAGTTTTGTTTTTCTGTTTATTTAGAAAAATGAGGTTGTACTTGTTCATTGCTCTGCAACTTGCTTTTTTTTTTTTACTCAGTTGTGTATCTTAAAAATTGTTCTATGTCAGTATATTTATCTCAACTTCTTTTTTAACTCCTAGTAGTATTTCATACATATTTTCTGTTCCCTGCATCTATAGAGCCGTTGCCCCCTCTTCAATTTGGAGCAACACCTCTTCTGAAGAGTCTCGCTCACACGTCCTCAGTTTAGCTCTCAAGTGTGTGTCCCTGCCTCCTATTTTAAACATCCATCCATTTATTCATTCTACAAATATTTTTTGACACATATTGTGTATCAGGTACTCTTTTAGCCCCTGAGGATTCAATAGTGAATCCAAATATCCTGCTTCATAAAACTTACCTTCTAGCATAATAAACAGAACCAACTAGTGAAATATAATATGAAGCAAGGAAGGAAATGTCAAATGGTGGGGCTTGAAATTTAGATCAGGTGGTCATAGATGCCCTCCATGAGACAGTGACTCTTGAGGAAAGGCCCTGAGAATATCTGAAGGGAGTAGAATATTCTGGAAAAGAGGGAGCAGCAAGTGGAAAGGCCCTGAGGTGGGTGCACACTTGCTGAGTGTAAGGAAGATCAAAGGTAACAAGAAGAGCAACGTGGCAGAAGCAAAGTGAATGAGGAAAAGCGTAGTGGAGATGAGGTTAGGAGGTAACGAGTGCCTGCACTATGTGGGTTAACCTGTGGCTTACGTGAGGACTTGGGTTTTTACTCTAAGTGAGAGGGGAGCTGTGGGAGGGTTTTGATCAGGCAAGTGACGTGGTCTGATTTTCTTTAAAGCAAAATCACTCTGGTTGCTTTGTTGAAAGTAGATTAAAGAGTCAGAAATATAAGGCTAGAAGCAGTTGGACCAGTTAGGAGGCTGTGATCATAATCTAGGTGAGATATGATGGTGACCCAGAATAGGGGTGATCGAAAACGGGGTGTGTTATGGAGCAAATGTTTGTATGCCAGCTCACCCCCCATCCCTGAATTCATAGGTTGAAATCTTAACCTCCAGTGGGATGGTATTTGGAGGTAGGGCCTTTGGGAGGTAAGTAAGGTTAGATTAGGGCATGAAGGTGGCGGCCTCATGATAGGATTATCATCCTTATAAAAAAGAGGAGGAGATATAACATCTCTCTCTCTCTGCTCACCAGTATGTGAGATACAATGAGAAGGCAGCCCTCTGAAAACCAAGAAGAGAGCTCTCACCAAGCACCAGATCTGTCAGCATCTTGATCTTGGACTGCCCAGCCTCCAGAACTGTGGGAAATAAATGTTTATTGCTGAAGCCACCCAGTCTATGGTAATTTGCTACAGCAGCCTGAACTGATTAAGACAGGGTAGGAAGAAATGGAGGCTATAAAAAGCCAGAGGAGGAGAAAACCAGTTTTGAGACTCCAGCATACAGACCCATAGGTAACACTCTCATTCCAAAAATGATGCAAATATATTACAAGAAGAATCTTCAGATCTCAAAGGCCAAGGTCAACCTAGAAGATTAATCTTTAGGTCTCAGATCACATCTTATATAGGTAAATACCCCTAAGGTGAGGCTTTATTAGTTATTTTAAGATCAAGGCCATGTTCTCATGAACTGTCATCTTAGAAGTTTTTTTTTTTAAGCCCTGTTGTGAAAATAGTGAAACGAAGAGGAAGAACTTCTTCCTTTGCAACTACTCCAAGAAAGAATCCAATAATATGTGTGCAATTCTCTTAACAGAAAAATAAAGAGTGAGAGTAGGCCAAAGAACAAGGAGGTTCCCAGAGTGTAGGGCTTTTGGTAGCAGACACGAGTAGATGAGGGCAGAGCCTAAGGAAACAGCCAGCTGTGGTCATGAAGTCTCTTGGCCAAATCCCAAGCGTCGATTTTCAGCAGATTGGGACAGCTCTGGTGGTCACTCAGGAGTCTTCTCTTCTTGGGGGCTTGACTCTCTCAAGCTGTCAGTGGATGCCACATACCAGCATTCTTCTGTTTCTTCACCTGAAAGGATGTTACCTTTGTCTCCGTACAAACTCAGAAAGTTGAGGTGAGTTCTACTGAGCTGAATGGCTTGTCAGAAAAATAGTCTCAGGGGCAAGTTATAAGTCAAGAGTCTCAAGAACATTGCAGAGAATCTGAAATTCAGAAGGTTCTGTGCTTTTGGTTGGGCTTTATCTACCTTTAAACAATAATGATGCTTGGATATGGAAACTAGACTTAGCGTATGCTAACATACGTAAGATCATTCTCCCCTAAGTGTGAGGCACAATGAGTTTAGAAGATATCCAGATAATTATTATTTCATTCCTGTTTCCAAGGAAAAGGAGAAGCCCAAGATATATTTCAAACTTTGGGAAAAAAAAAACAGTAATAATTTTAAATATAGTAACACTCCTAATACCAGTATATTGATTGGATTCTTTTGGTTACAAATGGCAGAAAAAAACAACTCAAACTAACTCAAAAAGAGAGTATATTGGCTCATCTAGCTGTGAAGTCCAGGAGTGGACACAGACATAGAAGAAATTTACATGTTGGGTATAGCAGATTCTGGGGAGTCAGATGATATTCTCTTGCCTTTCTTTCTCCGTCTCTAGTTCTACTTCCAATATGCGTTGGCCTCGTTTCTTTCTCCTGTCACATAATTTGATAAACTACAGCCAGCAGTCCTAGGTGTAGATTAGTGTTTTTTACGGTGTGTGATCCAAGCGTAAGAGGATGCATCTTCTCCAAAGTTCCAGCAAAGATATCCAAGGAGAACTGTGATTGGCCTATTTGAGTTGAATGTCCATCTCCACACCAGTCACTATAAGCAGAGGGAGGGCTTATCTTGGCCAGAACTAGATTACATGGTCATTCTTGGGCTCAGAAAGCAGAGACAACCACACACAAAATCATATACAAAGTGGGAGGAATGGTCCCCCAAAGAAAATGGAATTGAGAAGGCGAAAACATGCATCCCCTGTAACCTTATTTCTTTTTTTATTGAAGTATAGTTGATTTACAATATTATATTAGTTTCAGGTGTACAGCATAGTGATTCAATATTCTTATAGATTATATTCCATTTAAAGTTATTAGAAAGGATGGCTGTATTTTACTATGCTATTCAATATATCTTTGTTGTTTATCTGTTTTATACATAGTAGTTTGTATCTCTTAATCTCATACCCCTATCTTGCCCCTCCCCCCTCCACTCTCCCCACTGGTAACAACTATTTTGTTTTCTATATTTGTGAATCTGTTTCTGTTTAGTTATATCCGTTTTTTTTTTTAAGATTCTACATATAAGTGATAACCTACAGTATTTGTCTTTCTTTGTCTGAATTATTTCACTAAGCATAATACCCTCTAGGTCCATCCACAGTGCTACAAATGGCAAATTTTTCATTCTTTCTTATGGCTGAGTAATATTCTCGTGTGTGTGTGTGTGTGTGTGTGTGTATCCTCTTTATCCATTAATCAGTTGATAAACACTTGGGTTGCTTCCATATCTTGGCTATTGTAAATAATGCTGCTATGAACTTTGGGGTGCATGTATCTTTTTGAATTAGTGTTTTCATTTTTTTTTCAGATATATACCCAGGAAAGGAATTGCTGGATCATGCAGTAGTTCTATTTTTAGTTTTTTGAGGAACCACCATACTGTTTTCCATAGGGGCTGTACCAATTTACATTCCCACGAACAGCATACAAGGGTTGCCTTTTCTTCACATCCTTGCCAACATTTGTTACTTGTAGACTTTTTTGATGATAGCCATTCTGACGGGTATTAGTTGATATCTCATTGTGCATACTTACGAATTATGTGGTGGTATTTCATTTCTTCTTATAAGTTTGAGAAGTGCTTTCTATATTCAAAAACAGCTGTACAGCTTACCCTAAAGGAGACAATAGTTTGGTAGAAATATGTTGAGGAAATTTCCAAGAAGATAGGGACAAGGAGAGATAAATGTCTGCAGCTTATGGACTGTCAGTTCTTGAAGGCAAGCAGGCCCTGTAACTCACTCAGCATGGGTCTGACTTTGGGTCTAGCTCATGATGCTGTTATGCAAGTAAAAACTTGGTCACCAAGTATTTATTAAAATGATTGGCTTAATAAGAGAGAAGCACCAGACTGCAACTTGCTTCTCTACAAGAGGAGGGAGATGCTACCAAGAAGCTAAGTATCTGTCCTGGTGTGACCAGCTTAAACTCCTGAGATATACGGCTTATCATTAGAAGGCTTTACTCAGCCCTTTTACTATGCTAGGGGCTTGGGAGCCCTTTCTAATTATTAGAGTAGAGATTAATTTCCCACTGCCGTGTTGCAGATGTCCCACTTTTGCCCCTCTGTATGTACTCTTCACTGTATCTCTGCCTCAAGGCTGACCTGTATGTTTCCATATTTTCTGGCTGTTATTTTGGTTCAGCCAACAGCATGAGAAGGAAATTGGAAGGACAGAGAAAACTGAGGTTAGAGTATTAATACCCAGATCCCACTCTGCAGGGTTGCATTGGATAAAACAGAATAAATGTCCTCTATCTGCTAACGCTGGACTAGATTAGCTCAAACTCCCTAGCTCTTGAAGTACACACTTCCATATTTCCCTCCTTCTTTTTCTTCTATTTCTCTTTTTTTCAACCTCTTCCACCTGTTTTGGCGTTAGGAAGCACAAGTGTCCTCCCTTGCCTTTGAAATCACTCTTCAATTTCTTTTGGCCTTAAGTTTGCAAACTCACACTCCAGTCTGTCCTTTCTTGTCCTGATTATCTGGGGTTTGAGTACATTTACTGTTGAAGGGTATATGACAGAAGTTGGGCAAGTTCTCCTTAATAATCCCTAATGAAGGACATTTTATATGATCCCATAAGCCAAGCGTCTTCCATCCATCTCCTGTCTCACCCATTCCAGATAAGATTGCACATCTCTATCACCGCATATTCTGCACCCAGAAGGGCAGGTACTGCCTCTGATGCACTTTTGGAAAGCAAAAGTTGGTTACGTTTATTTCCTATACTAAGACAAACGGCAGTCTCTGTCACCAGCAACAGTTATGATAGGGTTCCTTTCTACCCAATGAATTTAATTGGCTATATTTCTAGAGTGCCAACATCAGCAGTGCTTTGCTGGTTCATCAATGGCTGTTACTTTCATCTGCTGAATGCAGAGGAGGACATAAATCCACAACAGTAAAGGTGTTTGGTGGTTAAGTAGTCTCTAGAATATATGACTGCTAGATTGCAGAATGAGCTCATAGAGAAACTATTATACTGAACACTGGCTCTTGTGTGGACCTCAGAAGAATGGGATTCAGTAGACAGAATGAGTGTCCTTCATGGAGGTTTTATTTTACTTTTTAAAGACCCAAGGACGTCATCAAAAATGGCTTCACTTGTGAGAGTGTTCCACAGAGATAGAAGTGAAATTTCCCAGCAAGTGAAACCATAACCCTTGGCATCAGAAAAGCTTGGGCTTGAAGTTTCTCTCCACTCCTTTCCACTTGGATGACCTCGGGCAAGTCACTTAATCTTTCTAAATAGACATATTTCCTTCTGTATGTTGAGGGTAATGATGTACCAAGTTATAGCGTTGCTGGGATCATCAAATTAGATAAACTTAGGAAAGCAATGAGCACAGTGCCTGGCACAAAGGAAGCACTCAAGAAATACTTGCATTAAAAAAAAAAGAAATACTTGCATTTTGATGATGATGGTGATGACAGCCATCATTGGATCATTATTTGTAAGACTGAAGGGCATTTTGCACTCTTATTTCCCTCGAACAAATCTCTTCATCCCTACACTATTTTGGGCAAAAGAGCTATCTCTCTAAATACATACCCAAGTTCATCATGGCCCTCACTCTCTTAAAGATCACTCCTGGCTTCCTAGTCAACCTGCTAAAGTTGAAACTCTTGAAGATACCATATAGGCATTCACGATCTGTCCTTCTCCCATCCCTTCAGCCTCATATCTGGATTCTTCTCACCCTGAATATTTTACTGCAGCCATAGCAAACTTTTCAGAGTACCCACCTAGCTCATGACGTCATGCCTTCTATATTCTCTTCCCTTTTCCTGGAATGTTCCTATGGAGGGTTCAAGGCTTTAGTCAAGGATCACCTTATTAGCTCATGCTTGTTATGTGCATGTTGTATGCCCAGCACCATGATGATCAACACCTCTATGATGTGATACTATTATTCAGCATAAGAAGGAATCTGAGGCTTGGCAACAGGGAACTCATAAAAGTGATCCAGGGGTACCTGTCCAGGAAGAGGAAGAGTGAGAATTCAAATCAGGGCATTCTGACTCCAAAGTAGCTGTATTCGTTTCCTATTGCTGCTGTAACAAGTTACCACAAACTTAGTAGCTTAAAACAACATATCCTTATTATCTTACAACTCTGGAGGTCAGAAGTCCAAAATGAGTTTTACTGGGTTAAAATCAAGGTGTCAGCAGGGCTGCATTCCTTATGGAAGCTCTAGGGGATAATCTGTTTCCTTGGCATTTCTAGATTCTAGAGACTGCCTGTGTTCTTTGGTTCATGACCTCTTCCTCCACCTTCAAAGCCAGCATTTCTCTCTCTCTCTGTGTCTGTTTCTCTCTCTCTCTCTGACTCTGCTTCCATAGTCACATCTCCTTTTTTGTCTTCTACCTTTTTGCCTCCCTCTTAAAAGGACACTTCCTATTACGTGGGGCCCGCCTGGATAATCCAGGATAATCTCCCCATCTCAACTCTTAATTTATCACATCTGTAAAATCCCTTTTGCCATGTAAGGAAACATATTCACATGTTCTGGAGATTAGGGATGGACATCTTGTGAAGCCTACCACAGTACTGCTCTTAACTTCTGTATTATTTTGTCAACTTTCTGTAGGAAAGTTGCCGCCTTTAACTTTTCCATGAACATTTCCGTAGCCAAGGAGCTGATCCTTTCTTGGGTTCCCATAACCTCCTATTCATACTTCTCCTTTTGTGCTTATCATATTGCATTGAAATTATCTCTTTATCTTTCTGACTCCACAAATCAAATGAGAGTTTCGCAAGGGCAAGATTTATGTTCCCAGCATCCAGCCCAGAACCATGTACATAGTAGGCGTTCACTGAAAGTGAGCTGGAGGGAGGGAGGGAGCACATGTTTGAAAACTATTGATATAGTTTTCAAAAATGTTGGCATCCATAGCCGTTTTAAACAAATATATTCATGTGGCTAAAAGGTGTCTGCAAAGTTTATATACGCCAAGAATGAACACTGTTCTGCAAGAGGTGAGGATAACTACAGTTCATAGAGCCTCTTTCTACCGGTGCTTAATTTCTTCAGTCATGCGACACTTGAATGTATCTACGTACTAAGTGTGAGGCCCCAGGGACATAAAGATAAATTACACTCTTGCCACTGAAGAGCTGACTGTTTTAAGGGCAGACATGTATGAACTCAACAACTGATCAGAAGTAATAGGTGTTGTACTCATATGAAAGAGCCATTTTTGGGGTCTTGCTGGAATCCACGCAGGATCTTTGCAAAGCCTTGCTTCAGTAAAAAAGAGAAATATAGGTTGTTAGAGTCTGTGAGGAGGTAGTGCCATTTAGTGGTTAAGGACGCTCATTAGAAAGCCAGAGTCTTAGGATTAAACCCTATCTCATAGAGGTTATGTGGTCATGTTTAAATACACTCTTGGGGACTTCCCTGGTGGTCCAGTGGGTAAGACCCTGCACTCCCAATGTAGGGGCCCAGGTTCGATCCCTGGTCAGGGAACTAGATCCCACACACATGCTGCAACTAAAGATCCTGCATGCCACAACGAAGATCCCACATGCTGCAACTAAGACCCAGCTCAGCCTAAATAAACAAACAAATAAATAAATGTTAAAAAATTTTTTTTAAAATAAATACACTGTCGGTGGGAATGTAAATTGATACAGCCACTATGGAGAACATTATGGAGGTTCCTTAAAAAACTAAAAATAGAACTACCATATGACCCAGCAATCCCACTCCTGGGCATATACCTGGAGAAAACCATAATTCTAAAGCATACATGTACCCCAATGTTCATTGCAGCACTATTTACAATAGTCAGGACATGGAAGCAAACTAAATGTCCATCAGCAGAAGAATGGATAAAGAAGATGTGGTACATATACACAATGGAATATTACTCAGCCATAAAAAGGAATGAAATTTGCAGAAATCTGGATGGACCTAGAGAGACTGTCATAGAGAGTGAAGTATGTCAGAAAGAGAAAAACAAATATCAAATAATATCACTTATATGTGGAATCTAGAAAAATGATACAGATGAACTTATTTGCAAAGCAGAAATAGAGACACAGATGTAGAGAACAGATATGGGGGGTGATGGGGGTGGAATGAATTGGGAGATTGGGATTGACATATATGCACTACTATGGATAAAATAGATAATTGGGCTTCCCTGGTGGCACAGTGGTTGAGAGTCCACCTGCCGATGCAGGGGACACGGGTTCGTGCCCCGGTCCAGGAAGGTCCCACATGCCGCGGAGCGGCTGGGCCCGTGAGCCATGGCCGCTGAGCCTGCACGTCCGGAGCCTGTGCTCCGCAACGGGAGAGGCCACAAGAGTGAGAGGCCCACGTACCTCAAAAAAAAAAAAAGATAATTAATGAGAACCTACTGTATAGCACAGGGAACTCTACTCAGTGCTCTGTGGTGACCTGAATGGGAAAGGAATCCAAAAAAGAGGGGATATATGTATATGTATAGCTGATTCACTTTGCTGTACAGCAGAAACTAATACAACATTGTAAAACACCTATACTCCAATAAGAATTAATTTTTTAAAAATGCATGTGAAAAAAAAAATAATAAATGACCTAAGTTAATCTTTTCAAACTCCTCTCTTATCCAAATGAAATGAAATCAGTATCTCAAAGAGATATTCGCACATCCATGTTCAGGTGAGTATTATTCACAATAGCTAAGATATGGAAACAACCTAAATATTCATCAACAGATGAATGGATTAAGAAAGATCACACACATGCACACACACACACACACACACACACACACAGAGGAATATTATTCAGCCTTAAAAAAAGAAGGAATCCTAACATCTGTGACATGGATGGACCTGGAAGACATTATGCTAAGTGAAATAAACCAAAAAAAGAAAGCCAAATACTGCACCATCTCACTTTTATGTGAAGTCTAAACTAGTCAAACTCATAGAAGCAAAGAGTAGAATGGTGGTTGCCAGGGCCTGGGGGTAGCAGAGGGAATAAAGACATGTTGATCAGGTGTACAAAATTTCAGTTGTAGAGAGTGAGTAAGTTCTGGAGATCTAATATAATAGATCTATAATACAGCAATGTGACTCTAGGTAACAGTGCTGTATCCTATACTTGACATTTGCTAAAAGGGTAGATCTTAAGTGCTCTCACCACCAAAAAAAAAAAAAAAAAGAAAGAAAGAAAGAAAGAAAGAAAAAGGTACATAAAGAAAGAAAAGAAAATGGTAACCATGTGAAGTGATCAATATGTTAATTAGGTTGATTGCAGTGATTATTTCACAATGTATATGTGTATCAAAATATCAGCTTGTACACTTTAAATAGTTACAATTTTTCTTTGTCAAGTATACCTTAATACAGCTGGAAAAGAAATTTTTTTTAAAAAAACTTTGCAAGCAAACACTACTTCTGAATGGGGAGGAAAACAAAAATCACATTAATTTAGATTTTTTTGTTCTGCATTGTATCTGTCCATGAATAATCTGTGTTTACTACTTATTACGCTTTAAATATACTTCTATAAATCTGGTTGACATTTAGGTATTTTATTAAACACAACAAATGCCAGAGGAAATTGAATTAAAAAAAATTCTCCCCCCCAAAATGGAAATTATGATCACACCGATCCTATAGGGATTTATGGAAATTAGATGAGATTTATGAAGAGCTTAGCTTAAGATTTAGCATATTCTTTGCATCAAAGAAATGCTAACTATAATTATCATTTAGGATAATCCTTTGCTTTTTTGGGATGTTAAAAACAACTCAGTATAACAGAATACATTTTCAAAGTGTTTACCAAAGTACTATTAACTACTTCCCAGTATAGCTGCCAACCATCCATTTTAGGAGCCAAATGGATGAACACCAGTTGTAGAAGACACAGGATCCACTACTGAGAGCAAAGGTGACAACCTTAGCTCCAAAAGGAGGAACGAGCAGGAAAGATGTTTTCTTCCTGCCCCCAGATTCTATGAAAGATCCTCTAAGCTGCAGATAGAGAAAAGAATTTGGATGAGAAGAGAGACAAGACATTCCAGGGGCCATTTACTCCGTCTCCCCTTCTTGGAATAAGTCCTGGTGATGGAGAGGGGAAACCACCTTACAAGTGATTTTGATTTGGGATCTGTGAATAGAGAGGATTGGCACCCTGCAGTAATTCTCCATCTCCTGTGGCCCTCCAAAAGATGAAGGACAACAATCAAACCTTTAGGACAGATTCCAAAAGACTGAGCTTGGGCTGAAAAATCTGAATGAGCCTGGAGTCAAAAACAGGAATGATGGAGAATGACCTGAAGGCATAGGGATCAGAACTATGGCAAACTTTGACCATCTCAAGGGACAGAATTGCTAGACATCAGTGACCGTAAACTGTGAAGTGTGAAGTGCCGTCGTAGACTGGATAGCACACCCAAGACTCAGGCAAGACAAGTTTTGAGTATTAAAAAACTCTAACAAGGGCTTCCCTGGTGGCGCAGTGGTTGGGAGTCCGCCTGCCAATGCAGGGGACATGGGTTCGTGCCCCGGTCCGGGAAGATCCCACATGCTGCGGAGCGGCTGGGCCTGTGAGCCATGGCCGCTGAGCCTGTGCGTCCGGAGCCTGTGCTCCGTAACGGGAGAGGCCACAACAGTGAGAGGCCCGCGTACCGCAAAAAAAACAAAAAGCAAAAAACTCTAACAAAGTACCAAGATAAAATAAGTCTAAGATATGGACTTGACTCCCCAGTAGCATCTTATAGCAATTATCTTAGCCTTGGGACATTTAAAATCAGTACTGAATTAAAGGGAAGGAGAGAACCTCAAGATGGTTTTGTGGGATTTTCTGAATGATCCTGAGTTTTAAGCCAGAAGTAACTTAAATAAAAATCTCTGGACCAGACTGAGAGAATCCTGAAAAGGGTTAGGTTAATTTTTCTGTCTAGGAATTCTTGAATCATAAAATCAGAAAGTTTTGTAGAAATCAAGTTCACTTTTGCGCACCTGAGATGGTCACCATATGTTGATAACCCACAAACGTTTGCCTTTCAGTAACTCGTTCTCTCAGGCCAAATAAGGGAGACTTCACTGAATCAAACATACTTGTGACAACTGTGTTTAGAAGAACTCAGGTTGCATTTTATATTAAGTGTATTCCAGTGGCAGTACCAGGGATACTGGGTTACTGAAAAGACTCACTGGGGGTGTTATGTGATTTAATGCATAGTTCTTGCCTGCAGAAGTATGACAAGTGGAATCTGCTAAATTAATCACCACTTGTGCAGGAGCTGCTCCCCAGATGAAGGAACAGAGAAGGAGAGTGAAGGGTTGAGAATAACAATTGTTCATGTCCTGCCCTGGAACCTTCTAGAAAGACAACTTCTAGGAGACAACTTCTAGAAATCAAAGCGGTTACTGTGTAGCTCAAGGTTTGGCAATTTTTCTTTTTTGCAGAAGGTTATATCTTACTCAGTTTGGGCTGCTATAACACAGTATCCCAGACTGGGTAGCTTGTAAACAACAGAAATTTATTTCTCACAGTTCTGGAGGCTGGAAGTCTAAGATCAGGTGCCAGCATGGTCAGGTGAGGGCTCTCTTCTGGGTAGCAGATATCTTCTTGTATCCTCACATAGCAAAAGGAGCTAGGGAGCTCTGTGGAGACTCTTTTATAAGGAGGTTAGGACTTCAACATATAAATTTGGATGGGTGTGTGGGGAGTGGCACAGGACACAAACATTCAGACCATAGCAGGCCAGATAGTAAATATTTTTAGGCCTTGTGAGTCATAACATCTATGTTGCAACTACTCAACCTCATGGAAACAAGCATAGGCAATATAAACAAAGGAGTATGGCTGGGTTCCAATAAAACTTTATTTACCAAAAAGAAAAAAAACGAGCAATTGGATTTGGCTCATAAGTCACAGTTTGCCGACCTATAGTCTAGCGTATCTGTACCAAAGTATGTCGGTCTGGCCATTAGACAACAATGTGGGCACACAAATGTACTTGCCTGATGGATGGATATAGCAAACAGGAAACAGTGGGCATTGTTGGTTTTGTTTCATGGCCTCCTTAGGTTCTATTTCCCTTAATGTCCTTTGGGAACCACCATTACCCCACCCTCAGCCCACATGCTTTTGCTTAGGCTGGACTCTTGGCCTATGGGTAGAGAATGTGATCCCAATCTAACCAATGAACACACCTATCCCCTTAGCCACAGTGACTGGTGCAGATATGAGGAAGTGGTCCCAACCTGTCCAATCAGGATGAGGTTTATGATGTGTTCAACCAGGAGGAATCCCCCAAAAGCAGACCCAGAGACAAAGATTTCAGTGTAAATGGGTTTTTTTGAGAAGTAATCCCAGGAGACACTGGTTGATGTTATCAAGCAAGTTACAGCTGAGCGGAATTAGAGCTTCATCCTGCTAGTGGACTCTGGGAGCCTGTGTAGAACAGGAGCCTCAGAGGCAGCCCGCCACAGAGGTACACATGAACCCCCATCAGTCATTGGTTGAGGGCTCTTCCTTGTGGGGTTCATCCCTGCTACTTGTGACCTGACCTCAGCACTAACAGAGTGGATGTTTCAGCCACAAAAGGATGACTTCAGGCAAAGAGGAACAGATGTTAGGATTTGGAAGTCAGGTCTTACTGCACTGAAATAAGAACCAAGAGGGAATTGTGTGGAGGACCTACATCTTTTGCTGCCACAGAACTTCATTAGTCTCCCTATTAGGGTTCTGAAGAAACTGGGGGCTTAGTTGACTCAGTTAGAGCCTTTGAATCACACTATGCCTGAAGTCATTTCATGGACATTTTAGTTACGGGAGCTAACAAATTCCCTAAGTGGTTAAACCAGTTTGAGTCAAACTTCTTACCATATGAATCAAGAAGGACTAAATAAAGCACATGGGAAGTTGTAATCTATTTTCTACTAATATTGATTCACTACACAATCTGATCATTATTTGGGGGTGTATAGTATTCCTGAGATTATAGGTATAGATGTACAGATATAGATCATATATATCATCTGTATTAGATATAGATATATCATATATCATATATTTCTGTGTCTATTTCTATATCTATATACAGGGGTGTGGTGCTGCATTCAGGAAAGAGCTACATACATATGATGGTTTTTAATTGTATACAAAGAGTTAAGGAAGGCTATAATGTAGGATCTCAGAGGAAGGTCACCAAATCACCACAATCCTTTCATTTATCCACATGACTAAAACCCATGAATATCTGCTTCCATGAAAGAAGCAACTGTGCAAAGTTGCCCAGCAGACTCTCAGGAACTGTTTAATAAAAGAGATAAAAGTCTATTCATCATGAGAACTTATTTTTGTCCACAATCTCTGTGCTTGAGGTTTATCTCTCTTTCTCTTTTTTTCTACTCCTATTTGCTAAATGGAGTTAAAGGATTAGAGTTGAGATGGTCTGGACAAATAGAAGAGGATCAGAAGATAATAAGACCAGGAAAAGCAAATGTAGTCATTTCAGGGAAAGTCAGAGAGTCAAGGGAGTGAGCAAAGGATGACACATGCTTATGAGAGTGGGAGAAGGGTCAAAAGAGAAAAAGATTAACAGAAAAAATTTTGTAATGACTAGAGCATACACTCCCCCTTTTTTGTGTTCTCAGAGGAAATGGAATATGTTTCTATTATATTTTTGTTCGGACTGCTATTTCATTTAATGTGATTCTGTGCTGATCCATGCTTACTTAAGCTAAGTTCGCAAGTGAAACCCTTTATAATCTGTGACCCATGTGGTTCAATCTTTGGTACCCGCTTATTCAGGAGTCACAGGTCAACAGTCTAGAAATAGATAAAGATGGATTCCATTCATTGATTCAACATTTCTCTTGAACATCTTCTATGCCAGCCACTACTCGTGGCACGAGTGATTCAACAGTAAATGGACTAAACAAAAAGCACACTGATCGAGTTTACATTAAGCGGGGAAAGACAGATGATAATCAAAATAAATAAAATGTGTGATAAGTTAGGTGATGATAAGTGATATGTAGAAAAACACAGCAAGAAAAATGACTTGGGAGTTCTGGGAGGGGAGGGCCTCTTTGAGATGATGCCTTTTGACCAAAACCCGGAATGAGCTGAGGGGTGAATCATGCAGATAACCTGAGGGAAGAATACTCCAGACAGAGGGAAGAGCAAGTGCAAAGGCCCTGAGGTGGAAGAGTGCGGGACCCTTTCTTGGAACTGCAAGCAGGCCAGTATGCAACTACAGCAGGGGTCAGCAAACTTTTTCAATGAGATAGTAAAAGATTTCCAGCTTTGAGAGCCATACAGTCCCCATAACAATGACTCAACACTACCACTGCGGTATGAAAGCTGCCATAGACAACAGGCTTTAAGTCTAAAAGAATGGGTAGGTGGTAATGAGGCCTGAATGTGTGGGGCATTACATATCATAATTTTGGATTTTACTTTGTTAGTCAGGGTTCTCCAGAGAAACTTACGAACAGAACCAATAGGATAAGTGTGTGAGTGTGTGTGTAGAGAGAGAGAGAGATTATAAGGAATTTGCTCCCATGCTTACAGAAGGTGACAGCTGATAAGCTGGAGACTGAGGAAAGCTGATGGTGTAGTTCTGGTCTGAAGACCAGCAGCTTTGAGATGAAGGAAGACTCAATGTTTCAGTTTTAGTCTAAAAGCAGGAAAGAACCTGATGTCTCACCCAGTTTGAAGGCAATCAGCAGGAGGAATTCCCTCTCATTCAGGGGAGGGTCAGTCCTTTCATTCTATTCAGGCCCTCAACTGATTGGATGAGGCCCACCACATTAGGGACAGTGATCTGATCTGTACTCAGTCTACCAATGTAAATGTTAAACCCATCCAGAAGAACCCTCAACAAAACACCCAGAATTATGTTTGACCAAATATCTGGGCACTCTGTGGACCAGTCAAATTGACACATAGACTTAACCATCACATTTTGCATGGGATAAAGTGATATTGGAGGGTTTTGAGCAATGAAATGACATAATCTGATTGAAATGTTAACCACATTACTCTAGTTGGTGTGCCAGGGCAGACATAGGGAGACCAGCTATGAGGCTCTCTCAATATTCCAGGCAAGAGATAATGGTGGTTTGGACAAAGGTGGTAACAGTGGAGGTGGTGAGAAATAACCAGATTCTGATTATTCTGAGAAACAATTAGATTGGTTTTGGACAGTAGCACTGACTACATTTTCTGAGTACATGATATAAGTATGGAAGAAAGATTAGAGAAGGGTGGACTCTAAGACTTTCTCCTGAGCAATTTAAAGGATTGAATTGTCCCCAACTGAGAGAGGAAACATGGTGAGAAAAGCTGATTTAGGGGAAAGCATAGGGATGCAGTTTTGGACAGGTGGTATTAAAATGCTTTTTAGATACCCAAGTGTCAAAGTAGGTACTATGGTCAGGATGTTTGTGCTCCCACCCCCCAAATTCCTACGTTGAAATTCTAATGCTTAATGTGATGGTATTAGGAGGTAGGGCTTTGGGGAAGTACTTAGGTCATCAGGGTGGAGCCCTCATGAATGGGATTAGTGCCCATATGAAAGAGAGCCCACAGAGATCCTTTGCCCCTTCCACCGACTGAGGATATAGCCAGAAGGTGCTGGCTATGAATGAGGAAGAGGCCCCTGACCTCTGAATGCAATTATGCCAGCACCTTGATGTTGGAATTCCAGCCTCCAGAACTGTAAGAACTAAACTTCTGCTGTTTATAAGGTACCCAGTCTGTGGTGTTTTGTTACAGCAGCTCAAATAGACTAAGACAGTAGAACAGGCAATCGTATATACCATTTGCAGTTCGGAGGGAGAGGCTTTTCCCTCACTTAAATTCAAAAGACAATTCAAGAGATCCAATTCAAAACTTGCAACATTTTCTATATTCCTTTTTTCTCCACACACCTGAAACTTGTTGGAACTCTCATTTGCTACTGTCCGCCCTCTTCCCACCCTCTGCAAACCCAGCCTTCTCTCTTCCTCTCACCAAGTCCTCCTTCTCCACCCATGCCTCTCTGGGTCTTCCCTTCTATGCCCTTTTCTGGATCCGTATCCCCAGGTCTCCTGGCTAGGGAAGGGAAAGGAGTGGATTACAAAGAGGGGAAGATAAAGAGAGAATTTGGACTGGAAATTATGTAATCTTTTCGGGCAGCTATAAGGATGGGCAAGATCTATAAACACCCCTATGATAAATAATAGTAATAATAATTATACAATTATATATGTATGTAGGTATATGGTTCATATACAAAATCATATGTATATGATTCATAAGTAGCTAATGTTTATTATGTCAATGCGTATTTATTAGGATCATAGGATTTTAGTAACTCTGGAAGTTTAAATATCATCTTGTCCCACCCTACCTTTTATAAATGAAGAAACCAAGATTACAGCAGTGAACTAACTTATCTGAGCTTCACTTTTTCTCAGAAGTGTTTTCATCTATTAATCACCATAGCAGTATAATGTGTGTACAGTTGTATGTATATCTCATCAGTGTAATAAATATAACATCTACACATGTAGCACTATGAAAAGTGCTGTATGTTCACAATTGCTTTGAATCCTCACAACTCTATGAAGTAGGTAAAATTAGCTCAATTTCACAAACAAGTGTCCAAAGGGCTGAAGAGGTGAAATGACTGGCCCTGGGTCACTAGCTAGGCAGTGACTGAGCCAGGATTAGAAATTTTTCTGAAGCCAGTAACTTTCCTGCACACAGCTGCCTTTCAATCATGAATCATTGCATGTGCTGGGGTGAGGATGAGAAGTAAAGATGATCCACACTTGATGGTAATTCATTCTGGCTGAAGCTGTTTCATTCTGCATGTTTTGGAGTCCCTGTGATTGAACTTCATAAGCTCTAACTTCCTCTGAATGACCTGGCTTTGTCTTCATTCATAGTTTTGCTTTTTTGTCCTTTTGTTTGCAAGAATTTGCATGTACTATAAGGGGGAGTAGTGGTGGGAGAAAGAGAGAGGGATAGAATACCCATCCTATTCTAAAAACAGAGAGAAAAAACACACAGAGGAGAGTGTGTGCAGGCTCTACTAGCTGGAAGTATTATAATGTGAAAGTCAACTACAAACAGAAATTTGACATGAAGAAGTGTTAGGAGCTTGTGACAACCAAACATGAGGAAGTAATCGTTGCCCACTCTAACTGTACTTACTCAAGAGAAGGCACAAACAAGCCATGGGTCTGTTCCTCTTACCATGTACTGCATTGTATTTTTCAGCCATATAATTTCTCCAGGGTAAATTCTAAAATATCCTCCTATAGAGGAGGATTGGAAAGGAGTCTTACTTCTTCTTACTAAAGAGAATTTTGCTAGAAGGGCAAGAGGGAAAGGTAATAGAGCTGCCCAGGGACACAAGCTTTTACTTTTAATTTAGCAGATCCTAAATTCATGTTTCCATTCATAGCACCTTCTGTCTTATGTGTTCTACTTGAAAAATCCTTTCTCCTTTTGTCAAATATATCTTACTCTTCAAGACAAGCAGAAAGGCAAGGAAAATTTGTGCAAGTGCAAAAGAATCTGTGAATCAGCCTAATGTTTTCATTTTGGTTGGAACACTGTATGGTGTCCATGGATTGTGTCCACACCTTTCCCACACTTTCACTCAGAAGGTCTGGATAAATAGTAGGCCAGAATTGTCGATATGACTCATTTTAACTTCTGGGAATAGACTGGGGCTTCTCAATTTGACACTGTTGACATTTTCAACCAGATAATTCTTCACTGTGGGGGCTGTCCTGTGTATCACAAGATGTTTAGCAGCATCCCTGGCCTCTACCCACAAGATGCCAATAGCACTCTTCCCAAGGCATGACGAGCAAAAACACTTCTGGATAAACAGGTGATTCCACGGCTGGAGAAAAAAAAAAGATAGTTATCAAAACACAAACACACACACACACAAATTTAATGATAGGGGTATATCAGAGGGACACAGAAGAGCCCTCAGAGGCTAAAGCTGGAACAATTTAAGCAACAAAATAAAGTAGTATTGGGTTATAACCCTAAGTATAAAATAAATATTCATAAGTCCATATTAATATTAACAATTGATTGAACAATTAAGTAAATGGGGATAATGGGCAAGTCTCCTCTGCAGAAGTATTTCAAGTAATGTATGTCAACACTCATTTTAATGAGTGAGTGTGTGTGTGTGTGTGTGTGTGTGTGTGTGTGTGTGTGTATATATAAAATGAGTTAGGTAGTCATCAAGGAGGTATGTGTAACTTCCCCTTCCTTAACTTTGGGCTGTGCTTAGTGACTTCCTTCCAAAGAGTACCGTATGGAAAGCAGGGATACAATGAGTAACTTCACAGTGAAGAAACCCGACAGACACTACTCAGCCAGGTGGTCAAGGTTAACATCACCAGTGATAAGTCATGGTGATCGTGTGTACCCTTGATATGATGTGATGAGAATGACACTCTACCTCTGTGCTCGTCCTTCTAAAACCCATAACCCCACTCTAATCATGAGACAAGCACGGACAAATCAAAATTGAGGGATATTCTGCAAAATATCTGACCAGTACTCCTCAAAACGGTCAAGGTCATCACAAACAAGGAAAGTGTGGGAAATTGTCACAGCCAAGAGGAGCCTAAGGAGACAGATGCCTAAACATAATATGAGATCCTGGAACAAAAATCTGAATAAAGTATAGAATTTATTTAATAATAATGTATTGATATTGGTGCATTACTTTTTTCAAGTGTACCATACTAATTATTAACATGAGAGATGTTATTAATAGGAGGAAGTGGGCATGAGATATATGGGAAATTTCTTACTATTTTTGAAACTTTTCTATAAATCTAAAACAATTCCAAAATAAAAAGCTAATTTAAAAAAATATCTCTGGATATTGCCAAACGTCCCCATGGGAAGTAAAGTAGCCCCAAGCTGAGAACCATTGCTATAGCATATCTGAGTTCCAGTCTCACACCTTCCATTTTCTAGCTGTGTGGCCTTGGGAAAATTCCTTAGCATCTCTGAGCCTCTGAAAAATGGCGATAATAATACCTATCTCAGAAGATCAGTTTGAGGATGAAGTGAGGTAATGTAAAGTGCAGGCTGGCACTTAATAAGCGCTTGATAAATGTCAGCAATGGCACCACTCACCACGATCAGTATTCTTATCAATTCACATTGTATGACAAATGCACTACTGACACAGTCCTATTCGTTCCTAGCTCATCAGGCTCCAGAAAAAACTATCTCGAGGGTGAACTGCGTTTAGACAAATCTCCCTTCTTGCCTTGAAGAACAGAATGTGCCTTTTAGAAAATGATAAACTCTCCCCCAAACCTGCAGGCTTTCTCAAGAAAAGCCCAAACGATGATCAACAGTGGCATTTCCCGCCCCAATACCAACTCAGCCTAGCTCTCCCGCATCACGTTTCTTTAGGTTAGACTCATTTATTGAATCCCGGGGTGAGAAAGGCAGCACAGTAACACAAGTGGAAGATGAAGCCATCTGTCTGGCTGGGGACCAAGGGTGAGGAAATGAGAAGAGTGGGCTCTACTGCATGAAGTGCAGCCTCTGCTGCCAGATCTGTTAGGTCAACCATCCCTGGAAAATGTTTCCCATCTCCCCTGTGACTATTCAATGTTGGAATGTTTTAGTCATCTCACCGCTCACTTTTTAGCATCCTAGACTGAAAACTATTTAGATGTAATGACTTCTACTGATAGGGAGTTTAGGGCTGAAGGGAAATGCAGAGAACCAAACAATTTACATTTTCAAAAGGGATATAGAATGAAGTAGGATGAAGGTTACCACTCCAGCCCCTTGTTAAAACTGGGGCTAAAATGAAAAGCTCCGCGTCGGGCAGCCTTTCATTTACCTATCAGTGTAGAGAAATATGGT
Source organism: Lagenorhynchus albirostris (assembly GCF_949774975.1). Classification (NCBI taxonomy): domain Eukaryota; kingdom Metazoa; phylum Chordata; class Mammalia; order Artiodactyla; family Delphinidae; genus Lagenorhynchus; species Lagenorhynchus albirostris. The sequence goes on along the minus strand of NC_083104.1, from coordinate 21,859,094 downwards.
CCTTAAAGTCAGATTAACTTGGTTTCAGATTCCTCCAAAGTCTCTTCCAGCCAGGTGACTGTGAGCCAGACTCTGCTCCCTCTTTGAGCCTCCATTTCTTCCCATATAAAATGGGGATGATGATGAGAAATAAATGAAGGGATTTTTATAAAAGAAAACCAAAAGGACCAAAATGGTAACAATGGTCAGAGAGATGACGATTCTAGATGGACTGATCCTGAAGAGTGATACCTCCTGAAGTTCACAAAAACACACTCTGTCTGCTAAGAGAGTCTTAGTTCTCTCCAGCCAGGGGCCAGCAGGACACCTTCTCCCCTTTGCACTGAGATCAGAAGGTGTTGATGTCATAGAGTGGAATCTGTTTTCGCACACCACTATGTTCAGTTACTGAGGAATAATTTGAAAGACTGTGATGGTAGTAGTTTCGTCCAGGCAGTCTTTGTGGGGAGTAGGTGCTGGAGAGCAGGGTAGCTCCAAGAGAGGGTGTGAGAGGGAGTATAGGTTCCCCAGCTCTGAGAGAGACAGGTAGCATAGGGCTTTGCAGGGATCAACTACGTGTTGTTGCATTAACTCATCTTCAACTTCTTGGACCTTTACACTTCTCTTGGACCTTAACCTCTGAAATCTCTATTTGAGCCCGCTCTCAAGGATTTGGCTTCATTCATTCAAGAAATAATTATGAAGTGCCTACCGTATGCCTAGGCACCAGAGATACAGTAGTGAAACAAGCCAGCTGCCAGCTAGCCTGGTAGGAAACGATAGCTAAGGAAAGATACAGATGAACGAATAATCAAGATAGCCTTGGTGATGAACTCTGTAAAGAAAATAAATCAGGGTCAGGGGGCAGAAAGTGACTTGATTTCAGGTAACCTCCAGACAGGTTGAGGAAAGCATCTCTGAGGAGATGGCATTGGAGATGAGCTTTAAAGGGAGAGAATGAGACAAATGTGCAAAGATTTGTAGAATTATCCAGGCAGAGCCGACAGCCTGAATTAAGGATATTCTTGAGTGCTTCTTATTTTTTACTTTAGCAACTCTACTCAGATCTGATTATCTAACTTCTTCCTACTTAGGAATTTTTTAGCTTTTATTTTATATTAGAGTGTAGCCATTTAACAATGTTGTGATAGTTTCAGGTGCACAGCAGAGGGACTCAGCCATACATATACATGTATCCATTCTCCCCCAAACTCCCCTCCTATCCAGCCTGCCACAGAACATAGAGCAGAGTTCTTTAGGAAAGTATTTTAGACTCTGCTTGTGTGGACCATTTGTTTATTCATTCATTCACTCATGCACTCAATTACTTATTAAGCACTTCCTGTTTGCCAGACACCAGAAATCATGAGTAGAACAGACATGAGTTCCCATTCAAATGGAAACTGAGTTTACAGAGACTATCCCTGAAGTATTTCAGTGCCTAATACACCAAATAGTAGTATCTTAGAAGGATGTTTCAGAGCCCATACCTCAGAAATAGCTTATTTTTTTAGGGAGTCATCCATGGCTGGTAGATAGAACTGCAAAACTTGATGGCAGATAGATGTTAGGAAAACACTGGACTTAGGGTCAGAAAGAACTTGACTTCAAATCTAGTGCTGCCATTGACTAGCTGTGAGACCTTGGCAAAGTCACTTAACTTCTCTGAGCCTTAGCATTCTCAGCTGTAGTATCTAGCACAGGGTTCAGCACAGAGCAGACTCCCCATAAATGATTAAGGTGACATTTTGACCCATTTTTGCTGTCTTTTTGAGTAAGTAAATTGTAGCTTTTTCCCCAAGAGAGCAAAACTATATAACCTATATCAGGAAGGAATGGAGGTTTTTTAATGAATCTAGTTTAATCTGATTTTTACAGAGACTATCAGATCCCCTTAAAATCCAAAGAGGGTATTCTGCCCAAAGTTATCCTTTCCACTTTCTGTTATGACATTCATTCCCAACAGAGCTGATATAAACAGTCCCTTTCCTGAGACCTGGATTCTCCAGTTGCCTGTACAATAATGTTAGTTAAATAATTATCTAATATTTACATGGATGGCTTGTAGAAAAAAAAAAAGCTATTATTCCCACACTTTGGATAGGGACTGTTATGTAGAATTCATGCAAATATCCTGAAAAAATAAATGCTGTGTCTTAGCCTTTGGCGGTAACCAGCTCAACTAGGAAAACGGAACTGATCGGTGTTGAATTATACCTTATTCTCTATGCCCTACCAAATATGGAATCCAGAAACTACTGCATAATGGTAACCCCCAGCAATAAACCACTTCTCAAAGCAGTTTAGCTCTAATTATAAAAGGAAACAGAGGTTGCCAGTTCCTATCTGTCATACATCCTACATCTGCCAAGGCCCTCCGCGAGCCAGTAGGGGGACACCCTCGGGGGAGAATTAGCTGTTGGGTTTCTCAGTCACCTCCTGGAATGAGATTCAGCGGAAGAAATAGAGAGGTGTTGTATGAAGGTCAGTTTCCAGCTAAATCATGCACCAACCCATAACTGGCAGCAGGGAGCAACACTGCTGATTTGTACCAAGGCTCCAGGAGTTACTCAGCTGTATTAAACTATTAGGAGGAAGAATAAAAATCGAAAGAGATCGCATCCACTTGAGGTGGGCTGTTCAAAATGCGTTCACTGGGAGCGTTAAATTCAATATAGATGACAAGGTTGGATGAGACCCAGTGCCTTATTCCAAGCATATTAACGTTCAAGTGCTCACCACAGGATATTACTGCACACTTCATTAGATTATACTTCTCACCTGAAACAATAGCTGTTAAATTCCAAACTCCATCTGAGTCTTGGAGATCGTGCCTCAGAGATACCTTAACCTTGGGACGGGTAGCTGAATGGGAATTGATTTGTCATCTTTCAGAACTTAGCAAGAGCTAAGAGTTCACAAATTGACACTCAGATAACATATTCTGAATTCTGTTAAGTGATTTCAACTTAACTAGAGACTTGTATAGTTCTGTCTAGCCAAAATTGCCGCAGCCCTTTAAAATATTACATTGGAATCACACAAATAGGACACTGCCCTCGCTAGGGAAGGTTGTTTACATTAAAATTATGTCTGCCTTGTGACCCTGTGGCCAAGTTTTTCATCACCTAACTTTGGCCAAAATTCATTTTTACTTGCATCATTTTGAGGTCATGAAGTTTAACCTGACCGGTGCGAATATAACCACACACTTTAAACCCTTTTAGTTCTGCGTTTCAACTTCATCTTTTTGCTGCCTTGTTCTTACAGTTTGGGGGCTTATGTTCCTTGATCAATCTTGTGCTTTCATAAAGTGACAATGTTTTACCTAGACTTTATTTTTCACCTCCCTAACCCTCCAAGGTATTCTCTATCTTCCAGACAAAAGAAATGTCTTCATGATTACAACCAGCATTCAGTCTTTGCTTCAGAGGATGAATTCATTCATTGATTTAATAAATATTAGTTAAGTACCTACTATGTGTCAGGCATTATTTTTGACCCTACTGTTGCAGTGATTATACTTAGGGAATCTTTGGAACTCACATACTACTGAGAGTGAAAGACAATAAAAAGTGAATAAAAGCACCTAATTTCAGGTAGTGAAAAAGATAGTAAGGTAAAGAAATAGAGCATACAATTAGGGTAACTACTGAACGCCTTTCTAGGAGGTGGCATTTGTGCAGAGATCTGAAAAGATCCAGGGGAAGAGTATTCCAGACTGATGGGACAGCAAATGCAAGCTTCTGGGGCAGGAACAAGTTTGGTTTGTTGGTTAGAAAAACCAAAAGTGTCCAATGCAAAAAGGATGAGGACCCAGAAGTAGGTGACCTTCCCAGCCCCAATCAGGAGTTTGGGTTTTATTCTCTGAATGATGGAAAATCATCATAGGGCTTTAGTAGGAGAAGGACATGATCAAGTTTAATCTTGTTCATTAAACTTTAGCTGATCTGTAGTAAATAGATCTATGGCTTATGCCTAATATGTAATAGCTCGATAAAGTGGGCTTTGGTGATTAGGTAGTTCTGAGTCCAAATTCCAGTTCTACCGTTCATTTGTTTATCTATTCATCAAATACATATTCAACCACTGATATTCTGCCCCTTCAAAGTCCTGCATGTAGCAATTTTAATTAGCTGTGTATTTTTTAAATTATTTTTTGAGCATTTGATTTCCTGTTGTCACTCTCCCAGCTTTTTAATACAAGGAAGTTCCAAACTTGCCATTCCTCCGTACTTTTGTGCTTCCTCAAATCCCAAACCCTCCTGAGAATCTGGAGCATTCCACACATAAGCACGTGGATCATAGATTCCCATTCACTGGGTAAATACTGAGCTGCTCTCCTTATAGTATTTGAAGGATAAGGTTTTGGGGTGCTAAACTAGTGATCCTCAACCTTTAAAATACCAGAAATTTTGGTCACACGTTAAAGCAATTAAGAGACTGAAGATAACAATTAATATGTCCATTATAATTACAGCACTATTCTATTAAAATAGCATAATATTTCAATGTATACCAAAATAACCATTGTTTTTTCCTCTTTGATGATTGCCCCTCAACCCAATGCAGACTGTTTACTTCCCTAAGCTCCCTAATATACCCACAATGCAAAATTGTTGAGTAACCCAAGCTCTTTTCTTCATGCTGACTTGATATCATGATTAGCCTCTTCTGTCAGCAGGTTTCTGTACTTATAGGGCTTCCTAAATCTCACTCAGCACAACATCATATCTGACAGAAATCACTATGATAATATGAACCCTCAGTCGTAGCAAAAATTAATCGTACTTACTGATCAAAATTTGAACGCAAACACGTGAAAGATTCACAGCACACTAGTAACATTGTGACATCCCTTTGATAACCGCTAAAATAAGGACTGTCACTGGAATCCTGATTTTTATTTCAAACAGCAATAATTACTCCTGGGATCATACCACATAGACTGTGATATTGGTGCACAAAACTCCCAGCGTAGCACTTTTTAAAAATAGATCTTTATTGGGGTATAAGTGCTTTACAATACTGTGTTAGTTTCTGTTGCACAACGCAGTGAATCAGCCACATGCATACATACATCTTCATATCCCCTCCATCTTGGACCTCCCTCCCATCCTCCCTATTCCACCCTTCTAGGTTGTTGCGAAGCACTGAGCTGATCTCCCTGTGCTGTGCTGCTGCTTCCCACTAGCTATCTATTTTACATTTGGTAGCGTATATAGGTCGATGCTACTCTCACTTCGCCCCAGCTTTCCCCTCCCCCTCTGTGTCCTCAAGTCCATTCTCTATGTCAACATCTTTATTCCTGCCCTGCCACTAGATTCATCAGTACCATTCTTTTTTAGATTCCATATATATATGTATTAGCATACGGTATTTGTTTTTCTCTTTCTGACTTACTTCACTCTGTATGACAGACTCTAGGTCCATCCACGTCACTACAAATAACTCAATCTCGTTTCTTTTCATGGCTGAGTAATATTCCATCGTATATATGTGCCACATCTTCTTTATCCATTCATCTGTCAATGGGCATGTAGGTTGCTTCCATGTCCTGGCTATTGTAAATAGTGCTGCAATGAACGTTGTGGTACATGTCTCTTTTTGAATTATGGTTTTCTCAGGGTATTTGCCCAGTAGTGGGATTGCTGGATCATATGGTATTTCTATTTGTAGTTTTTTAAGGAACCTCCATACTGTTCTCCATAGTGACTCTATCAGTTTACATTCCTACCAACAGTGCAGGAGGGTTCCCTTTTCTCCACACCCTTTCCAGCATTTACTGTTTCTAGATTTTTTGATAATGGCCATTCTGACCAGTGTGAGGTGATACCTCACTGTAGTTTTGATTTGCATTTCTCTAATAATTAGTGATGTTGAGCATCTTTTCATGTGCCTCTTGGTCATCTGTATTTCTTCTTTGGAGAAATGTCTATTTAGGTCTTCCACCCATTTTTTAATTGGATTATTTGTTTTTTTGATATTGAGCTGAGCTGTTTGTATATTTTGGAGAATAATCTTTTGTCCATTGTTTCATTTGAAAATATTTTCTCCCATTCTGAGTGTTGTCTTTTCGTCTTGTTTATGGTTGCTTTGCTGTGCAAAAGCTTTTAAGTTTAATTAGGTCCCATTTGTTTATTTTTGCTTTTATTTTCATTACTCTAGGGGTGGGTCATAAAAGATCTTGCTGTGGATCAGACACTAAAAATCTCTTAGAGGAAAACATAGGAAACACTCTTGGACATAAACCAGCCTAGCATTTGATTAAAATTTTGCAAAGTCAAAGAAAGCTCTGATATTTCCTGAGAGCTCTCTATGTCCTAGCTCATTGTGTCCAGACAGGTTTGTGACTTTTGAAAAGATTTCTTAGAATGACACTTCTTACAAATTCAGACTAATGAAGACATTCCAAAATTCTAATGCTCAGAGCATGGCAAAATCAAGAATGAAGTTGAGAGGTCCTATGAATAGTGCTTCCAGATGCCACATCTGGATCTTACTTAAGACCATTACATTATACAACTCTAATTATATGCTTATTAAAATTTGAGAACCCCTGAAGGAAGAAACAAAAGAAAGGTCTGTATGTAGATAACTGGACAGTCAAACCCATCAGCATTTAACATAACTAGAAAATCCTTATCAGTAGATGAGATATGTGAATAACCTCTAAAATGCCCCTACTTGTTCAGAGTTTTAGCCAATTTCCCACTAAAAATACCTGTTTGAGGAGATGATAGTGTAGAATCTGGGTACAGTGAAGTGGAGGAGGTGGAGCTCAGAAAAAGATCTGACTTCAGCTTGTAGATTAAATGCATGCGTGCTCCATCTCTACCAAACTCCTATTTTACCTGCTAAAGCCAGAAAAACTTTGTAAAAATAAATGATATAATTCTATTTCACATTCCCTATGCCCCTGTGTTGTTTTCAGTGTTCCACTTCAGGAGCAGTGCCAGAGTCTAGGGATGTACTCACATAAAAAAGATACGTTGAGAGTTTTTTTTAATTGAATTGTAATTGACATATAATATTATATTAGTTTCAGGTGTACAACATAATGGTACATTACAAAATGATCACCACGATAAATCTAGTTACCATCTGTCACCATACAAAGTTATTACAATATTATTGACCATATTCCCTATGTTGTATATTACACCTCCATGACATGCTTATTGTATAACTATAAGTTTGTACCTCTTAATTTCCTTTACCTATTTTGCCCAACCCCCCACCACCCTCCGCTCTGACAACCACCAATTTGTTCTCTATATCTATGAGTCTGTTTCTATTTTGTTTTGTTTCATTATTTAGATTCCACATATAAGTACAATCATGCAGTATTTGTCTTTCTCTGTCTGACATTTCATTTAGCATAATACCCTCTGGGTCCATCCATGTTGTCACATATGGTAAGATTTAATTCTCTTTTATGGCTAAATGTTACCACATTGCATGTATATACCAGATTTTCTTTATTTATTCATCTGTCAGTGGACACTTAGGTTACCTCCATATTTTAGCTATTATAAATAACGCTGTAATGAATAGTGGAGTGCATCTATCTTTTTGAATTAGTGTTTTTGTTTTCTTCAGATGAATACCCAGAAGCGGAATTGCTGGATTGTATGGTAATTCTATTTTTAATTTTTGAGGAACCCCCATACTGTTTTCCACAGGGGCTGCACCAATTTAAATTCCCACCAGTAGTACAAGCAGGGTCCCTTTTCTCCACATTCTCGCCAACACTGGTTATTTGTTGTCTTGTTGGTAATAGCCATTCTGACAGGTGTGAGGTGATATCTCATTATGCTTTTGATTTGCTTTTCCCTGATGATTAGTGATGTTGAGCATCTTTTCACATGCCTGTTAGCAACCTGTGTGTCTTCTTTGGAAAAATATCTATTCAGGTCCTCTGCCTATTTTTTAATCAGATTATTTGCTTTTTGATATTGATTTGTATGAGTTCTTTATACAGTTTGGATATCAAACCCTTAAGGGATACATTATTTGCAAGTATCTTCTCCCGTTCAGTATGCTGCCTTTTCGTTTTGTTGATAGTTTCCTTTGCAGTGCAAAACTTTTTAGTTCGATGTAGTCCCATTTGTTTATTTTTGCTTTTGTTTCTCTTGCCTGGGAAGACAGATCCAAAAAAGATATTGCTAGGTCCAGTGTCAGAGAGCTTACGGCCTATGTTTACTGCTAGGAATTTTATGGTCCCCAGTCTTACATTTAAGTCTTTAATCCACTTTTTTATTTTTGTATATGGTATAAGAAAATAGTCCGGTTTCATTATTTTGCTTGTAGCTGTCCAGTTTTCTGAATATCATTTATTGAAAAGACTGTTTTCCTCATTGTATATCCTTTGTTGTAGATTAATTGACCAGATAAGTGTGGGTTTCTTTCTGGGCTCTCTTTTCTGCCCACTGATCTATATGCCTGGGTTTTTTTGCCAGTACCATCCTGTTTTGATTACTGTAGTTTTGCAGTAGCTTGATAGCTCCAGGTTTGTTCTTCTTTCTTAAGATTGCTTTGGTTGTTTGTAGTCTTTTGTAGTGTCATACAAATTTTAGGATTATTTGTTTTAGTTCTGTTAAAAATGCCATGGCTATTTTGATAGGGATTGTGTAGACTCTGTAGATTGCTTTGGGTAGTATGTACATTTTACCAATATAATTTCTTCCAATTCATAAACATGGAATATCTTTCCTTTTTTTTATCATCTTCAATTTCTTTCATCAATATCATAGTTTTCAGAGTACTTAGTTAGATTTATTCCTAGGTATTTATTCTTTTTGATGCAATTTTAAATGGGATTTTTTTTTTTTGCTTTCTCTTTGTGATAGTTCATTATTAGCATATAGAAATGCAACAGATTTTTGTAAACTAATTTTGTGTCCTACAATTTCACTGAATTCATTTATCAGTTCTAATAGTTTACTGGTGGAGTCTTTAGGACTTTCTATATATAGTACCATGTCATCTGCAAATAGTGACAGTTTTACTTCTCCCTTTCCAATTTGGCTCTCTTTATTTATTTTTCTCATCTGATTGCTATGGTAAGGACTCCAATACTATGTTGAATAAAACTGGTAAGAGTTGGTATCCTTGTCTTTTTCCTGATCTTAGAGGAAAAGCTTTCAGTTTTTCATTGCTGAGTATGATGTTAGCTGTGGATTTGTCATATATAGCCTTTATTTTGGCGAGGCGCATTCCCTCTATATCCACTTTGTTGAGAGTTTTTGTGATAAATGGATATTGAATCTTGTCAAGTGCTTTTTCTTTACCTATTGAGATGATCATATGATTTTTTCATAAATTTATTTATTTTATTTTTGGCTGTGTTGGGTCTTCGTTGATGTGCACGGGCTTTCTCTAGTTGCAGCGAGTGGGGGCTACTCTTCATTGCAGTGCGCGGGCTTCTCATTGCAGTGGCTTCTCTTCTTGCGGAGCACGGGCTCTAGGTGTGCGGGCTTCAGTAGTTTCAGCACATGGGCTCAGTAGTTGTGGTTTGCAGGCTATAGAGCACAGGCTCAGTAGTTGTGGTGCACGGGCTTAGCTGCTCTGCTGCATGTGGGATCTTCCTGGACCAGGGCTCGAACCTGTGTCCCCTGCACTGGCAGGTGGATTCTTAACCATGTGCCACCAGGGAAGCCCAATCATATGATTTTTATGCTTTGTTTTGTTAATATGGTGTATGATGTTGATTGATTTGCAGATGTTAAATCATCTTTGCATCTCCAAATGAATCCCACTTTATCATGGTGTATGATCCTTTTAATGTACTGTTGAATTTGATTTGCTAAAATTTTGTTGAGGATTTTTGCATCTATGTTCATCAGGGATATTGACCTGTAATTTTCCTTTTTGTTGTTTCTTTGAATTAGTTTTGTTTGGAACCTCTGGGGCTTCCTTGACCTGGATATCTGTTTCCTTTCCCAGAATAGGGATGTTTTCAGCCATTATTTCTTCAAATAATTTTTCTGGTCCCTTCTCTCTTTTCTTCTTCTGGGACCCCCTATAATGAGAGTATTATTCCATTCAATGTTGTCCCAGAGGTCCCTCAAGTTATCCTCTCTTTATTAAATTCCTTTTTCATTTTGCTGCTTTGTCTGGGTGATTTCCATTGCTTTGTCTTCCAGCTTGCTGATTCATGCTTCTATTGCTTCCATTCTGCAGTTGAACCCTTCTAGAGTATTTTTCAGTTCAACTATAACTTCAGTGTCCTACTTTCTTTTACATTTCTTCGTTGAGGTTGTCTCTGTGGTCATCCATTCTTCTCCTGAGATTGGTGAGAATCTTTATGACCACTGCTTTAAACTCTTTATCAAGTAGGATGCTTATCTCTATTTCATTAAGGTCTCTTTCTGGGGATTTGCCTTCTTCTTTGGTTTGGAACATATCCCTCTGTCTCCTCTGTATTAGGTTAAATGGTTAGCTCCCTCAGTCCTGAAGGAGCAGTCTTGTGTGGGAGCTGTTCCACGTGGTCTAGAAGCACAATTTCCCTTGGCCCCCAGAGCCCGGCACTCATGTGGGCTGTGTGTGCCCACCAGCTTGATGGGGCTACGGTTGCTGCACAGGAAGGGTGGTGCTCAGGGTGCTCACCTGGTCTTCTTGTGGCTTGGCCGCTACAGGGAGAGGGCAGGGTTTGTGTTGCTTGCCTATCCCCGTTGTGGCTTGTCTGCTGCATGAAGAGACTGAGGCTTGGGGCACTCAGACAGGCTGGTTGTGAATCAGTTGCTGCCCAGGGATGGCAAGTCTCAGGGTGCTCACCTGACCCTGATGCAGCTCAGCTGCTGTGCAGGGAGAGTGGACTCAGAGTGCCAGGGGCCACCCTTTTGTTGGAAAAAAAAATGCTTGCTTTAATAGCAGATGCTGTCTACCTTTGCTACCGCTTCTCTTTCCCTTTGCCAACATCTGATAATTCAGATTAATTTTAGCTTTAAACAAGAAAAAAAATCTGTGCTCTTTTATTCTGTCAGCAAAAAGGGGTCACTCTGTCAGCCCAGAGCCAACTCCTTTTGTCATATAAGCCATGGAAATCAGGGGTGTGCAGAAGATAATGCCACCATGCACATGTTCTTGAGACCCTTCTTGATACTCCATAGCATGATGAAATGGAACAACCATGGGCTATAGACTGAGATGGACTTTGATTTGAAACCTAATTCTGTATTATTCTAGTGACATAATTTTGGGCAAATCACTCAACGTCCTTTTACCTCCACTTCCTCATCTGTGAAAATATCACATGGTTTTTGTAATGAATAAGAAAACCAGCATATATGATCAACCTTCTTATGGTACATGACACATAGTAGGCACTCAGTTAAATGGTAGTTTCTTTGTAGTTATTGGTATAGCTTCTATTTTTGCTGCTGTTCTTACCAATAAAATATCTGGCCCATACTACCCCTGAGGAAACATTAGCTCTCATCTATTATGCCATTTATTCATAGCCATCTTTGCCTTCTCTCCTTTCCAGCCCACTCCATGAGGCCCCCAGACGGTTTCCTGGTGCAATATATAAATAGTGAATATTGGAACCAGTGTTAATTTAACCTAGCCTTTGTTCCAGCCTTCCCACTGACCTGCCTTTCTAGATAGATGAACTCGAGCAGAAATAAGGCAGCAATATTCTTTCTTTGTATCACACACCTAAGGGAATTTTTTTTAGTCTTTTGAGAACATTCAACTTTCCCTGCAGCTCGAAGTTAACTCTCAATGAGAGAAATCATTCATGGGAAACATGAGAAGTGTGAAGAACATCAAAGCCAGACCAAACTACATCTGGTCCTCCCTACAACCCTTTTCAAGAATAGGAAAGCAGCAGCTGAAAACCTAGAATGGTGGGATAGATTGGGGCTGTGGTGGGACCAGGGTAAAAAAAACTACCGTGGCATTTAAATAACATTGACAGGCTGAAATCAAATCATCATTTCAAAGAAATTCCAACCTAAGACAAATTCTCTGCAACAGCAGCAACATATTTTCATACTTTAAACTTCTTGTCATTCTCATATAAAACCTGCAAGTCCATACTAAGAGACTGTTGCCTGGAAATTGGAAATGTTAGAAATGAGGAATAAAGTTACCTTACAGGGAAGTCTCTGAGCCCAAGCTGTTTTGTTTTTGTTTTTGTTTGTTTTTTTTCCTGTTTAGTTTATCTTGTAGGCATGTTAAGAATGGATTGCTGGCTTTTCTGAGTTTCTAGCTTTCTGATGGGAAGTTTAATAGCTCAGTAAATGGCATACCCAGTCATTTTTTCCCAGACTTACTTTTTACTGTTTTAATGTGTGCTGTGGAATTTAGAGATGCACCCCCATTTTAACAAATAATGTTGGATAAAGAACCAGGTTCAGCCCAGGACACAGGGAAGTTTTTTTTTAAATAATGTAAACTGAGTTCATAATAAGTATATGAACCATTATTGGAACAGGGCTGTAACATTTCCAAACTTCTTTCACATGCATGATTTCATTTAATTTTCACAAAGCAGAAAAGTATTCAACCATTGAAAAAGAGCTTTGTAGTTCCTACTAAGTGCCAGGCATTGTGTTAAAATGCCAGGCCTGCAATTCTAGATAGCATCATTTCTCTCTTCATTTTCAGATGAGGAACCTGGCTTCAGGAACATCCATTGGCTTTGCCGAGGAAAGCTTGCTCACAAGCTAGTGAGCAGAAGTACCAGGTTCTCTGATTTCAAACCCAATGTTGATTAGCACAGAAGAAACTTATAGCTGAGTGGGGCCTTGGAGATTACATAAGTCAGTGTTTTTACTTTATACGTGAGAAAAATAAGTATTCTGCCCAAGGTTACAATTGACAAATAGTTAAATGGGAATGGGAACTCAAATCCCCCCATCACCTAATGCGTTGCTCTTACCCCAAAGAATAACTTTAAATGTATTGTATGTTTTAAATCATATCTAAAATCCCACACTCTTTACTGGAGAACATGCTCTAGAATTCTTTTCTCCAACCCACATTTCCTTGGAGGAAATAATCTTAGAATATAGAGGAAAATAAGGGCCATCATGATAATTAATGTGATTTGGCACGTGGCAGTGGCTTAATAAATACCTATTAGATGGATACATTAATGGCCTAGTAAATCCTTTACAAACTATATTATTAATCTGTTAGTTCTGGCCTGCATTTAGATCTCTGGAAAGCAGGCACTTGTCTTATTTATCTTTGTAATTCCTGCAGTACCTCACATGGTCCCTGACACAAAGCAAATGTTCAGTAACATTTATAGAAGAACCATCACATAAAGAAATAGAACTCAGTATTATTACTGATACCACGGAACAGGTGTTTGACAGAGGCTGCTAACATTCTCAGTCCAACGAGAATAATTATCTCTCTCCCTGCCTGACTCGTTAAGCTGGCTCATGTGCCTCTGTAGCTTTGCTGAGTTTCCATTTGTGTTTAAAGCTGTGTTTGTGAAAGTTATTTTAATTCTGATGTCCTTACGTTTGAAAAAGCTCTTACTAGCCCTTGCACAGGAGTCTCCAGAAATATCAGCAACTTCACTGATGATGGCTTCCATGGAGACTGGATGTCTTAAGAAACTTAAATATAAGTCAAGGGAAAAAAGAATACAAGTGACAGTGATACCCTTCTGGCCATTGGCCATCATCCTCTAGATAGTAAGTACTTCACTACTGCAGTTTTAAATCTAGAATTCTAAAAAGAATAGTGGAATACAGAAAGAGTGGTAACATCTTGGAGGTACTAGTATAGTATTAGCACCAGGAGACCCTACCTACGTTCGCAATCATCCCTCCACAAAAAGAGCTTGAGGGAGTTGTTCATATGAGCAGTAGAAGCAAAAGAAAGAAGAATACCAGCTGCCTGGTGGGTGGATTTGTGCCTGCTACTCTAGCAGAGGGCTGCACTGTCTGGCAAGCTGAGTTGAAGCTTCAGGCCATTGTTGTGTATGGTCCACAGACCAACAGCACCTGCTTCACATGAGAGCCCGATTCTGCACATGAATGCAGAATCTCCTCCCCGTGAAACTACTGAGGATCTATATATTAGCAAGGTGCCTCCAGTGATTGTATTCACACTTACCTCCGAAGTAAGATATAGAAGAGAGAAAAGCAGAGCGAGAGGTACATCCAGGTGTCATGTCTAATGAAACACACATGCCACCCTCTCCCCTCCAGTCAATGTCTCTGAGAAAAGAGACCACGAGGTTGGCAGAACTTGGGATTTTCTCTTCCTGTTGGCATGTCCTGTATCATTAGAGTCAAGCAAAGCCCCAGTCCCAGTCTGACTCAGAAATAAAGGCTTTCACAAGGCTTTTATAAACTCCAAAGAGATAGCACGTACCATACTTGCTCCCACTAATTCCTTCAGCCAGAGACTGTAAATGCCCACATCTCTAAGACAGAGCTCGGAGAGGAGGAGGCCTGAGATAGCTTATCATTTAATATTTCGAGTATACAAGAATAAACTCCTTGGAACCCAATAATAAAACTTCAAAAACACAAATGCCTAGACAGGAAAACTTACTTTTATTCACCTTTCATACCTATACCCTTCCTTACAGTGGCCTGTAACTGATTCTCAGAACTGCAAGTATGAATAAAGGAGAAAATCAAACTCAGTTATCTGGAAGGGAAAGAAAACCAAGAAAATTTATTATGCCATTGACTTTTATAAGGGGTCTACTTCTGTAGACGTGAGACAGATATTAGGGAAAGAATTCTAGATTTAGAATGTTCATTAGTTCATTCAAAGTCTATTTTAACATTGAACTTTCTTAAGAGTTTTGATACTGTTCCTCAACACCATATGTGTAACCTCTTAATTTGCAGTGACTCCATCCACTAATAAATGTTCCCTAAAGTAATCTAGAATCTGACCAATAAAATGAGTATTCCATTTTCCTGGGAGGAACAACGAAAAGGGTGATAAAGAAGGATGACGAGCTCAGTATGACGTGCAGGGTTATCCTCATGCAGGCAGGCTTAATGGGGGAAGTGAGATCCAAAGAGCATTGCAGAGGGGTGTGTGTGTGTGTGTGTGTGTGTGTGAAGGAAGAATTACACAAGAGGCTGAGGGATGGGTGAATATCTACTGGTTTCAGACCCCTGAGAAATCCTTCAGAGTCTTGGTCATAGCTTTAAATCTTCCCCAAGCAGAGGGGAAAATAGTGACTTCTAAATATAGTTTCATAGAGTGGCAAACCTTTATCACTTTCCCAATGTATTTTTTCCACTCCCACTTGAGTGGGGGAGCTGCCCAAGGAAGCATCATCCTTCCCCAAAAGGATCCTTATACTTAGATAAATAAATTCCCATTATCCTAATTAGCATATTTTTACCTTCCATTAAGGTTTTTGAGACAAGGTCTTAAAGCCAACTTGAAACCTTGAAGAGCAGTAATCACATTAAACATGGAGTTGTTTTTCCTCCCAATTCACCTTTGAGATATTTAAACCCTATAAAAAGAAGAAAGAAACTCTATGAATTTTAATGTGATAGTATTGCTAGCAGTAGGCAACCTCAGAAATAAGACAGTGCCTTATTTAAAAGAAATCTGATTTGTGATAGATTTAAATATTCTCTTCCCACCCACCCAGCTGTCTAATGGGCTGGTTGGTCAATCCATGTTGGGTTTTATGGGATCACGATTGTCTTAACAAGTTATGGGGTTTTGTTACTTAGTGAAAAAAAATTTAAACTATGCTTATACAGAACATATCTGACATAGTATGTTTTCATATGATTCCTGGAACCACCCTCCAAAACAGGCAGAAAAATATGATTAATTTTGTTTATAAATGAGAAAATTGAGCTTAGTGAGATTAAATGATGGCCCAAAATAGCATATCTGGGATTACAGTTACTGGCCCCTAGGCTGGTGTTATTTCCCTTCTACAAAGTTGCCTCATGTGCTTCTAGGAGAAGAACATTTCTCTGAATTCTGTATCAAGTATTGATGTAAACCATGACAGCCAAAACATTGCTTAATGCATGTGATGTTTTGCACTGGGTAAAAAATCCCATCTTTGTAAATTATCTTTAATATTTTACCTGTACCTCCTTAATAACAAGTGAGAGAGGTTTTAGAAGGATATGCACAGATGCCAAAAGGGATGAGACCAGTGGCCCACACAAAGCCAAGTTCTTAGTAGGCCTGGCTGCTCTCAAAGGTGCCGATCTGGGATGACGTCAACGAAAGCAGCTCTGGCTCTTACTTCTTTTTTTCTTATTTATTTTTTAAAATTTTTATATTTTTAGCATCTTTATTAGAGTATAATTGCTTTAAAATGGTGTGTCAGTTTATGCTTTATAACAAAGTGAATAAGTTATACATATACATATGTCCCCATATCTCTTCCCTCTTGCATCTCCCTCCCTCCCACCCTCCGTATCCCGCCCTTCTAGGTGGTCACAAAGCACCGAGCTGATCTCCCTGTGCTATGCAGCTGCTTCCCACTAGTTATCTATTTTACATTTGCTAGTGTATATATGTCCATGCCACTCTCTCACTTTCTCCCAGCTTACCCTTCCCCCTCCCCCTATCCTCAAGTCCATTCTCTAGTAGGTCTGCATCTTTATTCCTGTCTTGCCCCTAGGTTCTTCTGACCATTTTCTTCTTTTTTTTTTTTTTAGATTCCATATATATGTGTTAGCATACGGTATTTGTTTTTCTCTTTCTGACTTACTTCACTCTGTGTGACAGTCTCTAGATCCACCCACCTCACTACAAATTACTCAGTTTTGTTCCTTTTTATGGCTGAGTAATATTCCATTGTATATATGTGCCACATCTTCTTTATCCATTCATCCGTTGATGGACACTTAGGTTGCTTCCATTTCCTGGCTATTGTAAATAGAGCTGCAATGAACATTTTGGTACATGACTCTTTTTTTTTTTTTGGTACGCGGGCCTCTCACTGTTGTGGCCTCTCCCATCGCGGAGCACAGGCTCCAGACACGCAGGCTCAGCGGCCATGGCTCACGGGCCCAGCTGCTCCGTGGCATGTGGGATCCTCCTGGACCGGGGCATGAACCCATGTCCCCTGCATCGGCAGGCGGACTCTCAACCACTGTGCCACCAGGGAAGCCCTACATGACTCTTTTTGAATTATGGTTTTCTCAGGGTATATGCCCAGTAGTGGGATTGCTGGGTTGTATGGTAGTTCTATTTTTAGTTTTTTAAGGAACCTCCATACCGTTCTCCATAGTGGCTGTATCAATTTACATTCCCACCAACAGTGCAAGAGGGTTCCCTTTTCTCCACACACTCTCCAGCATTTATTCTTTGTAGATTTTTTGATGATGGCCTTTCTGACCGGTGTGAGATGATATCTCATTGTAGTTTTGATTTGCATTTCTCTACTGATTAATGATGTTGAGCATTCTTTCATGTGTTTGTTGGCAATCTGTATATCTTCTTTGGAGAAATGTCTATTTAGGTCTTCTGCCCATTTGGGGATTGGGTTGTTTGTTTTTTGGATATTGAGTTGCCTGAGCTGCTTGTATGTTTGGAGGTTAATCCTTTGTCAGCTGCTTCATTAGCAAATATGTTTTCCATTCTGAGGGCTGTCTTTTGGTCTTGTTTATGGTTTCCTTTGCTGTCCAAAAGCTTTGAAGTTTCATTAGGTCCCATTTGTTAATTTTTGTTTTTATTTCCATTTCTCTAGGAGGTGGGTCAAAAAGGATCTTGCTGTGATTTATGTCATAGAGTGTTCTGCCCATGTTTTCCTCTAAGCGTTTGATGGTGTCTGGCCTTACATTTAGGTCTTTAATCCATTTTGAGTTTATTTTTGTGTATTGTGTTAGGGAGTGTTCTAATTTCATTCTTTTATATGTAGCTGTCCAGTTTTCCCAGCACCACTTATTGAAGAGGCTGTCTTTTCTTCATTGTATATTCTTGCCTCCTTTATCAAAGATAAGGTGACCATATGTGCATGGGTGTATCTCTGGGCTTTCTATCCTGTTCCATTGATCTATATTTCTGTTTTTGTGACAGTACCATACTGTCTTGATTACTGTAGCTTTGTAGTATAATCTGAAGTCAGGGAGCCTGATTCCTCCAGCTCCGTTTTTCTTTCTCAAGATTGCTTTGGCTATTCCGGGTCTTTTGTGTTTCCATACAAATTGTGAAATTTTTTGTTTCCATTTTCTGTGGAAAATGCCAGTGGTAGTTTAATAGGGATTGCATTGAATCTGTAGATTGCTTTGGGTAGTAGAGTCATTTTCACAATGTTGATTCTTCCAATCCAAGAACATGGTGTATCTCTCCATCTATTTGTATCATCTTTAATTTCTTTCATCAGTGTCATAATTTTCTGCATACAGGTCTTCTGTCTCCTTAGGTAGGTTTATTCCTAGAATTTTTATTCTTTTTGTTCTGGCTCTTACTTCTTGTGGAGTAGGAGTTGTATCTATTTTCATACATTCATTTTATAACCATGTTCTGCATGTCTACTCTGCATCATAGCAATAAATCAGAAAAAAAAAACACCTGGGTCCCAATGAGGTGTAAAAAGAAGCAAGTATCTATGTTCCTGAGTAAATATGGGATGGCTTCAAAGAAAACAGGCATTTTATCTAGGTTTCAGAAAATATGTAGCATTTGAATTCAAGTTTGAGGCATCCTGTGTGAAAGAACGATGTCCATACAAAGGCATGGAGATGGGAAATCTTGTAAGCAGTACTATTCAGCTTGTGAGTTAATTAAAATATGATACATAGACAAAGATGTGGGTAAGTGTTGAATTTATCCAGAACCATTTTTGAACCTTTGAGCTTTCCTGTAATGCCATTTTTGGTAAATGAGTTCTACAGATGGGCTGTTTTCTGTGTAATACTGTATTTCTTTGAGGTGCTATCAAGTCAGTCCTATCATGCTACCAGTGAAGTGGTGGGGTATAGTGACAAGGACTTGGGAAGAGAAAGACCCAGGTTTAAATCATGGCTCTGCCACTTCCAGCTGTTTGATTTTGGACAAGCTACCTAACTTCACTACAAGTGTTTACTAATTGGTAAAAAATAATATTATAATAATTTAGTCAAGTTATATTAACCTTCTAATGCCTATCATTAAACTGAGATGACACTACTTGCTTAATGAGGTTATAAAGAGAATTATGCTAGATAATGTGCGTAATGCGCTTTGCTCATACATTGCCAATATTCAATAAATGTAAGTGTTTGCTCTTCCCTGGATTCTCGTGCAATCTCCTATCTATCTGCCAGGATTTGATAGATTGGAATTTTCCTTTTACATACTACATCCCTAATCATTTTATACCCTATCATTTGGATTATTTCAAAACTGCTTTAGTTTACATTGTATTTGAGTTTTCTTTAGCTCACCAATTCAGTTTATCAGATTTAAGCATTTTTTTATCCCAGTATTCAAGAAAGCCTATGCAAGGGATATGTGGATGTGAATGTAACAGAAAAAGGTAAAGATGAAACTAATAGAAGATACTCAAGGTAGACAAGGCTTTGTAGTCCCTTCCCTTCGGGTTTGGTTTGACCTGGAGAATGCTACATTAATGGCACTTTTGAACCATTTACTTGAGCCCCCATCTTTTCCATTCAGGGAGAGCCAGCGAAGTAACTTTTGTTCTTAGAGCCTTACTCTAAGGCTTTGAGATTGTGGCAAAGATACAGCCACAATCTCTTCCAGAGCTCAGAATTTCTAGGGTGTCTCTTCCTACTTCTTTCTATCAGAAAATAATCAGCTTTTAAAAACATATTTATATATTTATTTATTTAATTTTTCACTGTGTCAGGTCTTAGTTGAGGCACACGGGATCTTCATTGCCACATGCAGGATCCTCCACTGTGGCACACGGGCTCCTTGTTGCACACATGCTTCTCTGTAGTTGTGGCACCAGGCTCCAGAGCACGTGGGCTCTCTAGTTGTGGCCCACACGCTCAGTAGTTGCGGAGCACGGGGCTTAGTTGCCCAGAGGCACGTGGGATCTTGGTTCCCCGACCAGGGATCAAACCCACGTCCCCTCCATTGGAAGGCAGATTCTTAACCACTGGACCACCAGGGAAGTCCTGAATCAGCTTTTTAAAAGTCCTTCCCCTAAAATAATTCAGTAGCATAGAGTGGAGTGGGGGGCCTACCTGGCCCTGGATTTTTTATTCCTAAAACTCAAGCAGCAGACAGGGGAAATACTAATGCATCAACTATTTTATCTTAATTAGGGAGACACAACACTCACCTGGCTGTTTCCTGCTCACCAGTACAGAGCTGTAGACTGATTTGCAATATGCAACTAAGTCACACTTGCTACTTCTTCTACACTGCACACTAGCACCAGGTTGGGTGATTATTCCAGTTGTCAGGATCAGATAATCACAAACAACTTGAAGCATTCTCTCCTATACACCTTCCACCTGTCTTAAAACTAGCATTCCTTTTAAGTGAGTTCTGCGGAGACAGTCCTGGTCCTAAGCTGAGGCAACAGAATTCATTGCCGAGGTGTGTTTCTTCGTCATGGAATCACCCAACGTATGGCACAAACCGCCAACCTATCACCCATTTAACAAATACGTATTGTATGGCTGTTCTGTGTCAAGTACTGTCTTAGGATCTCACAGTAAACCAAAAAATAGAAGCATGTCTTCATTTGAGTAAGCTTACACCCTAGCTAGAGAGAGAGACAAATATATCAATATTTACTGTTATATTGGGTAAGAATAAAGAAAAAATTAAACACACAAAGCCGTCCATGGAAGCAGGAAGTTGGAGAGTGAGGCAGGGAATTGTAATTTTACATATGGTGGCCATAGAAGGTCAAATGGAGAGGGAAATATTTGAATAAAGACCTCAGGGAAGTGAGGAACTGAGCCAGGCACATATTCAAGGGAAGAGCAGTTTGGGCCACCACTTGCGCCACCACTGCATGGAGTCACGTGAGAAGTGCCAAGGTCCTGAGACAGAAATAAGTTTGGTGAGTTTGAAAAACGGGGAGGACTGTGTGGCTAGGGAAGAATGAATGAGTTGATGAGGTTAGAGTAGGAGTTCAAGGTCAGACCGTGTAGAGCTTTGAAAGTCATCAAAGGGACTTTGAGGTCATCTCTGGGGGATATGGAAGGCACAAAAAGGTTTTGAACAGAGGAGTGACAGGACAGGTCTTGCATTTTTAGAGGTTCACTCTGGCTCCTATGTGTCTATTTAAAAAATGCTTAGTGAGCATATACTTAATATAAGGCTTGAGGTCATGTAGTAGGGACATAAAGTTGAACAACATCTGCTTTCTTTTTTCAACTCATGGACCTTACAGCAGCTATTTATACAAGTTGCTGTGAAAATGAGTAAATGTCTTACTTAATTCAGCCCATGGGCAAAGACCATGGGTTGTGACTAAGTGAGGCTGTAATTTTAGTCCACTGCTGAGTGCCTCCACCATTCCTATATATTGCCTTCTATTTGCATTCTGGAAAACACATGTTTCACAGTCCCATCCATTACCTTCCCTAAACTGACTAATAACTCCTTTCTTATGGCTGAATCAGGGCTGGTGTATATTCAGCTAAAAATAAGACACATTTAATCAGATTTCAAAAAGCCAGTTTCTCTCTATAAAGAAAAAAAATGCAGATTATCCAAAGGAGTTTTACCACTATTTGCAACTATGGGTAGCTTTATGAAGAAGCAAGCAAGTAAGGAGTGCTAAGATCACTTCCTCTCCCCCTCCTCCCTGAAATTGGCAGTTGTATCATTGTATGTGAGACCTCAGGCAAAATAAATGTTCTCAGGCCAATTTGGGGGTAAATTATCTGACAGAAAATATTATCAGAGCCCAAAACCAGCCTCTCTAATAACTGCCATGACACAAAGTCACTTTTTACTGTTTCTGTGTCTATGACATGTTTACAAATTCCCTGTTGGCAGGAGGGAAATAAGTGGGTTTTTCACATCTAGTGTATTAGTCAGCTTCTGCTGCATAACAAGTTACCACAAAGTCTCAGTGGCACACGAGAATTAACAATTATCTCTTGTTTAAGTTTCAGCAGATCTCGTGTACTTTAATTCAGAGCGTGGGTTGGGGAGCAATGAGGGAAACCCAGTTCATTCTAATGTACATGGCTACTTTTTTTGTTAACCAACTCCTGGGACCTGGCCTGTATGTCCAAATCCTATGTATTCCTATTATTCATTGAGCATCTGTGGTTTTAAGGTCAGGAACTAGATACTTTACTCTAAAAAGATAAAAGAGATAGAAAGATAGATTCATAGATAGATAATAGATCTATAGAGTGATAGAGATAGAGATAATGTAGTGGGTGATCCAGTGAGCTAATGAGCACTGGGGTAGTATCTTGTTCTTCTGCCATTATCTCCATGGTGCCTCTCTCCACAGTGTCTAGAACAGTTGTTAAACTGATTTAAAGTAGGATTTAGACATTGCTTCCAGTCCTGGCTATGTAACTTTAAAAATTTTGTTTGCCCTTCCTATAAAATGTGAGTAGTAGAGTGCATCCTCAGTGAATACCAGTGCGTAGACAGCTAACAGGTTAACTACACTTTGGCCAAGCCAGGTTGAGCAGCAAAGAGGGCAGTAATAGTGCTGCAGTAGGTTAGTGTTGTCTGTCATGGCTGTGAGCATCACATTTTCCTCATCCTAATGAGGATGGTGTTCAGAAAAGCAGATGTTAGGAAATGCTGCCTTGAGAGAATCGAGGGGGTAGGTCTGACTCTGTCAGGGGACAGTGATCCCTATAAGTATGGAAAGGGTAGTATGAGAATGAGTAGAATATTGAATGCCTAGAATATTTATTTGCCTAGAATTTTATTTGTATGTTAACTTTATATAAAAACATACTGTATCATTCTCCTTGATAATAAACCAACTTGGTTTTATTTTGAGAAAAATATATGCTTATTCCAACTCCTTTACCTCCAAATATTGTGTACCTGGGAATTTAAATGTACCTGGGGAGAGGGCAATTTTCTTTGCTATCTACTGAGCCAGTGGTGATTTTTGTTATAAAATGTCATTCTCTCCACCAAGGTTCCCCTTGTTACAGTTTAAAATGGGCAAGTGATCCACACTCAGACAGGAAAAAAAAATACAGCCAAGCTCTATTGGAACGTCTGACAGATCCTTAACAATAGCATTGCTATCAAACGTTAGTACTGTAGTTTATAAATAATTCATTGATCACATGGCTTTGAATAGTTCTATCAAACTCCACTTACAGAAGTGGCAAATTATTCTTCAACACAATCATTTGTTTTCATCCATGAAAAATAGTATGCATTAATACCGTGGCAAATAAGAATTGAAATGCCAGGCAGGCAATCTTTCAGAAGAGTTTTGTAGATGAAAATCTGAGGCATACTTTGTGAGATAGCCTCTCTTGCGCCACCACTGCATGCAGTCACGGTCCTTGTTAATTTTATTAATTTGTAGGTTTGGTAGTTGACCTCAGAAGTGGTTCTGAATTCTGCAACATGCTCAGTGAAATGTTCTAGCAAAAACATAGTTGAATCAGAGTGTATAGAAAGTCAACTATCGTGTCTGTGAGACAACCAGTTCTTTTATCATACTTGGCTTGGTGTGTGAATCTGTTTTCTCATCTGGTCATTACAGAAATCAAATAAAAATATAATTACACATAGATAGGTAAGCAGATAGATAGATAGATAGATAGATAGATAGATAGATAAATATTGGATGGGGAAGTGATGAAGCTTAGAGGAAGAAAATGTTCTGTATATCCTCGGAAAATCAGCATTAATATGCAGCATGCAAAATATATCAAAGAAAGACCACTCTACTGGTCTCATTTTCTAAACAAGCATGATGGGTAAAGTTAGAGCAAACTAGAAGATGAGATGAGCAAAAGCAGTTTCTTCCTAGTCATACCCAAACATCCAAACAGTTAAGACAAAAAATCAATGAGAGCACTTTATGTAGACATCACCAAAGGTTGCCAATTTAGCATGATGAGAATGAATGGAAAGAAGCTGAAAAGTAACTGGAAATGAACAGTCACTACTTTCTCTCCTAAGTGTCTGCCTGTACGTAACTCTACTACGATTTCAAGTCATTTTTCTTTGAGTCAAAAGCCAGTGTGAGCAATGAGTCCCTTATTTCAGAATCCTAATCATGTTGGAGGCAGCATCATGTCGTACCTGGACCACTGGACTTAGACAAGAAAGATCCAGGCTACGATGTGAGTCAGTTATTGTGTAACCTCAAATGAGTCACGCTACCTCTCTGGGTTTCCATGTCGTTGTCCTGAAAATGAGGTGGCTGGAATAGAGAATCTGCTGCATGCATTTTAGCTATGAGCATGGGGCATTATGCTGGGTTGAGAGCATGGGTTTTGGCAGATAGGCCAAGCCTTCCACTTAAATAGCTTTGTCTATGATGTTTCTTAACTTCTTTAAGTCTCAGCTTTCTTATCTGAAAATGGGCTTAATAATAGTGTTCACTTCACAAGGAGACGGTTTACATAAAGCCTCCTAAAACATAATATCTAGTCAATAAATAACAGCTGATATTCCTTGGGTTGTTCTGTAATAATGACTGGTTTTAATTTTTAAAACCAGAAGATGTTATGGGAGAGAAATAAAGTGGGAGACGAGTCATGTGAAAAGGAGGCTGTGAGGGGTGACCCCCAGTCGGGCCACCTGGCAGTCCACGTGACCTTGGGCCATCTTGAGAGACCATGTGATAAAGTTAAACCATGATACCGATTCCTATTTATGATATTACTTTTTAAGTTTTTAGTAACAGCAGGCAGAGTGAAGTTGGGAAAAGCACGGGAATGAAACTTTAAGAACTTATTCCTTTTGGTAGAAAGCTTTAAAAAGTAGAGAATGACTTAAAAGTTTTTTCTTCGTTGAACTTTTTAAAAATAAAACTTACTAATCGGGAACTTATTCTGCTCGACATGTTCATTTCTCAATTCTATATTCATCCATTCCTGAGGTCTTGACAAATAGTGGGATGGCAGAAGGAAGTGGCAAAAATATCCCTAACTTCCATCAGATCACAAATGCAGTCTGTGTGTGGGCTTCAGAGACCTGTGCTAAAGGCAGGAGGTCCCCCCCAGGCATCTCATTATTATTTCTTGACTTCAGAAGACAACCTGAATGTCCTAGATGAGGCAACCAACCCTGGAAGAGAAGGGGACAGGCTGAGTTTTCTAAAAACAGGTTTATAAAATATGAAATTGGTTTCTTGGGCCCATGTGTTGTGGGAATATTAAATCTGTGCCTTGAATTAAGGGTCTGTCACTTGCTCCATGAAATGCTTGTGTCTTCAAGAGGGGCTTTATGTGGCAAATGAAATAGAGGTGAAACAGAAATGCAGGTTTTTCTCAAGATGTGTTGCTCTAAAGAAAAGTGGTTTTGTTGCTTGGACTTGCAAGGAATTGCCTTCAGTATCTAGAATAAGGTTTACTTTGACCACTGTGACAGATCTGTCTGGTTTTTGTGTAGTCTTAAATACCATATAAGCCTGAATATAAGGCAAGGTGTTTTCCTCAAAATTCACCATTCAGAAAACAGGGAGTCACCTTACAATACAAGTTCATACCAAGTTTCTAAATTACTTTATTTTGAACAACCAAGTATAAATTGGCAAAAACCTGGCCTGAAAGATACTCAGTCCATTTTAGTTTAAGATACTTGTAGAGGTCCCTGTACAGGGTTAGTTTTTTACATTTAATTTCTGCTTGTCTTTAAACACCTATTGAATTCATTTCTGCAGGGATGACCCTCACAGTTGCAAAGTTTCAGTGTCGTGAATAGGCCTTTTAAAAATCTCTTTAAAATAGAGTAGGTGGTGGCATTGAGGAGATCACAAGTGTAGCCAGTATAGAACAAGTGGGGAAAACAGTGTCCTAATGTTAAGCAAAGAATGTTCACAGCTTGGGATAAAATATCCAAATTTAGCAAAATACCTGGATTCTCTATGTGGCTGCCTGTTAAAATAAGCCACAAAGCTGATATGCTCTAGAAAACTGTTAGGTGATGCAACGTGTTTCCAGAGATGACAGAAACATTGAGTCAGAGATACACACCTCCAGCTGTCAGGGCCTTCACAGTTTGCTCAGCTGCAGAGAGCTGCCTCATCGAAGGGCACACCCCTCTGAGAGTAGCCCACATTCAGTGACTGATGTAGTGGCAACATAGAGACCTGGCCCAGCCTGGGACAACTCTAATGGGTCCTGGGCACTCCAGAGCTCTCCACCGGGTGAGCCAAGATTTTATTGGGCCTGCCTCACAGCAAAACTTCTCTCTTTTCTCAATCCTACATCTCACTCCCTCTCTACCTTCCCATCCACAGATGTTGATCCCTAATCAATACCCTGCTCACCAAACTCCATCTCAACATTTACTTCCAGAGAATGCAACCTGTACGAGCTGGTTAGAGGGCAGAGAGGGAGGAAAATTACAAGTTCTGTTCTAGGTGGAATATATGCAAGGTATCTGTTAGGCAGCTGGGGGGAGGGGGCGCCATGGAAACAATTTATGTATGAGCCTAGTGCTCACGGGAAGGGTGAAGGCTGGAGAAACAAATTTGGGAGACCGCAACTTAATAGATGGTATTTAAAGCCAGGGGACTAGATGAGAGCTCTTAGGAAGTAAGTACAGGTAGTGAAGAAAAGAGTTCTAAGGATTGAGCCCTACCATTTAGAGGTCAGAGGAAGGGAATCCAACAAAGGAGATTGAAAAAGAAGCAACCAAGGAAATAGAAGAAAAACCAGTTGTGTTTGATATTCTGGAAACCTAGGAAAGAGTTTCAAAGAAGTGATCGTCCATTTCAGTGTGCTGGGAGTTGGAGTCATATAAGGATATAGGTAATCCCTAGATTTGGCAAGACAGAGTCATTGCCAACTTGACAAGAATGATTCCATGGAATGGTCTGGATAGAAAGCCTGGTCTGAGTATTTTCAGGATAGATTAGATGTAAAGAAGTGGAAAGGGGGAGTATGAAGAATTCTTTTCTTTTGCTATCAAGGGGAAGGGAGAAATGGGGTTGTGGCTGGAGGGAGAAATAAGGTTGAGGGAAAGCATTTTAAGGAGGGAAATAATTTCAACTTGGTTATAAACTGATGGGTATGAGCCTGTGGACAGTGAGAAAATAATGATACAAAAGGAAAAGGGGAGGGCTTCCCTGGTGGCGCAGTGATTGAGAGTACACATGCCGATGCAGGGGACACGGGTTCATGCCCCGGTCCGGGAAGATCCCACATGCCGCGGAGCGGCTGGGCCCGTGAGCCATGGCCGCTGAGCCTGCGCGTCCGGAGCCTGTGCTCCGCAACGGGAGAGGCCGCAACAGTGAGAGGCCCGCGTACCGCAAGAAAAAAAAAAAAAAAGGAAAAGGGGAAGATTATGAGAGGAAAGTCCTAGAGTGGGTGAGAAGGAATAGCATCGGATGCACAGGTAGAGGGACCAGATATGAGAAGGGACAGTTTTTATCCCATGTATCAGGAGGGAAATAAGAGAAACGGGTACAGATTCAGGTGGATGGTAGATTTGGTGGTGGAAATATGAGGGATTTGTTTTCTGGGTACTCCTACATTCTCAAGGTCATCATCTGAGAGTGGGAAAAAGGTCTTGACTTTCCAGTGCCAAGAGCATCATCTTTTACTCCTTTGTAGTCTTCCCCCCACTTCACTTCTCTGTGAATGTGTGGATTTTCAAAAGCTTGTGACTGGCCACTTCTCACTCTCCTTCCTTTTTCCAATAGCTGTATCCCCCTGGTCCCGTGTCAGGGTATCCTCTCTTTCCTTTTGTGTTGTTCATTTTTTTCTAATGAGTTCACCCTCTTGGCAATGTGGTGTGACTCACAGCCATGCCATTTCTTCACACCTGAGTCAGTTTCCTTTCAGTTCTCATGACCCATTGATCCAGCTCCTTCTTCCATTTGTTGGAGCGGGTTTTTTTCTTATGCTTTGGTCAGGATGCATTTGTCACTAAACAATGTGTGCCTCCCTGTTCAATTCCCAGATCCTGCACACACAAAAAAGAGTTGATTCCAAATAGGAATATTTAGGTACAAAAATAAATTGTTCAGCTCTTCACATGTGCCTGCACCCCTGGAGGCCATTGATAATCACGTTGCTTAGTTGCCCAGAGATCCTACACTGTTTGATTCCTAAAATACTCTCAGCAGTAGAACATTTATCCAATGACAGGTTCGCAGTCATTTCCCATTGAACATTCATCCTATGAATCTTCTGCACACACACAACAAAAATCCTGCCAGCACCATGGGAGACCTCAGAGATCCCCAATGCCCCGTATATGCCTGCATAGCCCAGGCTCTGGACTCAGACTTGCAGGCTCTCTTAGAGGAAAACATAGGCAGAACACTCTATGACATATATCACAGCAAGGTCCTTTTTGATCCATCTCCTAGATAAATGGAAATAAAAACAAAAATAAACAAATGGGACCTAATGAAACTTAAAAGCTTTTGCACAGCAAAGGAAACCGTAAAGAAGACCAAAAGACAACCCTCCGAATGGGAGAAAATATTTGCAAACGAAGCAACTGACAAAGGATTAATCTCCAAAATATACAAGCAGCTCATGCAGCTCAATAACAAAAAAACAAACAACCCAATCCAAAAATGGGCAGAAGACCTAAATAGACATTTCTCCAAAAAAGATATACAGATGGCCAACA
The DNA here is from genome assembly GCF_949774975.1 of Lagenorhynchus albirostris. Lineage (NCBI taxonomy): Eukaryota > Metazoa > Chordata > Mammalia > Artiodactyla > Delphinidae > Lagenorhynchus > Lagenorhynchus albirostris. Next base: position 21,830,465 of record NC_083104.1, on the reverse strand, counting down.
AACACATGAAAGAATGCTCAACGTCACTAATCATTAGAGAAACGCAAACCAAAACTACAATGAGGTATCACCTCACACTGGTCAGAATGACCATCATCAAAAAATCTACAAACAATAAATGCTGGGGAGGGTGTGGAGAAAAGGGAACCCTCTTGTAGTATTAGTGGGAATGTAAATTGATACAGTCACTATGGAGAACAGTATGGAGGTTCCTTAAAAAACTAAAGATAGAACTACCATACGACCCAGCAATCCCACTGCTGGGCATATACCCTGAGAAAACCATAATGCAAAATGAGTCATGTGCCACAATGTTCATTGCATCAGTGTTTACAATAGCGAGGACATGGAAGCAACCCAAGTGTCCATCAACAGATGAATGGATAAAGAAGATGTGTCACATATATGCAATGGAATATTACTCAGCCATAAAAAGAAATGAAAATGAGTTATTTATAGTGAGGTAAATGGACCTAGAGTCTGTCAGACAGAGTGAAGTAAGTCAGAAAGACAAAAACAAATACCATATGCTAACACATATATATGGAATCTAAAAAAGAATGGTACTGAAGAACCTAGGGGCTGGACAGGAATAAAGACATGGACGTAGAGAATGGACTTGAGGACATGGGGAGGGGGAAAGGTAAGCTGGGACAAACTGAGAGAGTGGCATTGACATATATACACTACCAGATGTAAAATAGATAACTATGGGAGGCAGCCGCATAGCACAGGGAGATCATCCTAGAGGGGTGGGATAGGGAGGGTGGGAGAGAGACGCAAGAAGGAGGAGATATGGGGGTATATGTACACGTATAGCTGATTCTCTTTGTTATACAGCAGAAACTAACACACCATTGTAAAGCAATTATACTTCAATAAAGAGTTTCAAAAAAATAAAAATAAAGGCAGGTAACCTTACCTCTTTTACTTAATTTCCCCATCTGAGAAATATGGATAGTAATAGTATTTATCATTGTTACGATGAGCATTGAAAGAGCTAAAAAGTATCAAGTGATTTAAAAAGTGCCTCACATATAGTGAGCCCTCAATACTAAATACTCTGGTTGCTATTGTTATCTTTATTTTACTGACTTCTAGCTTCACCAGCTTGTGGTCCAAAATGAGGTCATGGCATTCAATATACAAGTGAAATGACTCTGAGCACAGTGCTTCCTGCAGAGAGAATGATGTCTTTCTTCCCTACCTGGGCCAGTTCCCCCCTCACAGTCACTCCAAGGCCACACGAATGCTTTTTAAAGTCTGGTGGTCAGTGACCCCAGCAGCTAAACAGACTGACTGAACACTTCACATATAGAAATGAATGAATAATAAGCCTACAAGGGTATCAACCAGAAGCCCAAGTCAAGCCAAAATGGCTGCTCATTCCCCAAAGTTTTGCGTTTTGAGCTCTGACTTTTTTCAAGCAATATGTGAGGTTGTGGGGAACTGGGGACAACGTCAAGAATGCCCAGTACCAGTGGTGCAGATGAACCTATTTGTAGGGTAGGAATAGAGATGTAGATGTAGAGAACGGATATGTGGACACAGGGTGGGAAGGGGAGGGTGGGATGAATTGGGAGATTAGGTTTGACGTAAATACACTCACATGTGTAGGATAGATAGCTAGTGGGAACCTGCTAAGCTCAGCCTGGTGCCCTGTGATGACCTAGACTGGGGGGAAGGTGAGGAGGGAGATGCAAGAGGGAGGGGGTATAGGTATACATATAGCTGATTCACTTCATTGTGCAGCAGAAACTAACAGAACATCGTGAAGCAATTTTACTCCAATAGAAATAAAAACTCCTGGAGATAAAAAAAAAAAAATTTTTCTTTACAATCAGAAGGAAAAAGAGATAGAGTTATAGAAATGTTTTAATTTTTCCCCATATCAGAAAAAAATTTTCTTAATTAATTTTTTGTTGAAGTATAGTTGACTTACAATGTTGTGCTGATTTCTGCTGTGCAGCAAAGTGATTCAGTTATACATATACATTCTTTTTTATATTCTTTTCCATTATGGTTTATCACAGGATAGTGAATATAGTTCCCTGTGCTATACAGTAGGACCTTGTTGTTTATATGTAGAATCTAAAATATGACCAAATGAACCTATCTACAAAACAGACTTGTGGTCACCAAGGGGGAGGGCGGGGAGGGGAGGGATGGATTGGGAGTTTGGAGTTAGCAGATGTGAAAAAAGAAAAAAAGAGATTTTTAGGCCATGAAAATTAATTAAGTTTTGCCTACACAAAATGAAAAATAAATTATTTACGTATTTAAAGTGTAAAAAAAAAAAAAGGAGTGCCCAGTACCAGCATGGGTCAGCCTAAGAGAACTAGAAAGTGGGTGAGTTAGGGGACAGAGTGCTCTGACCATGTCTTAGAAACCATATATAGAAAAGCCTTTGCCAGCCTGAGCTGTTCCCAGCAGGGCTGCGTGCCCAGAGCCTGACCTCAGATTCAGAACAGAGAAAGTAGGCTGCAATCTTTTCCCTGACCAAAACATTGTCTAAAGTGAAGCATTTTTCCTCTTTGTTTTCACAGTGCACTAGAGGTCTGTGGACCCTTCTGAGCTGCGTGATAGGTTGCCTGGGGCCTAAATAATTACTTGGAATTGAGAAATGGGTTCTCTTTACGCACAGTCATTGTCAGCGCTATGGCTACTGCTTTAAGACTTTGAGATTATTTTTGCAGGCTTAAAGATTGATCACACTATCGGTTTTTTTACAGTCTTTCTCTCTTTCTAATTGAGATGGAATATTGCATTAGTTTTAGGTGTACAATATAATGATTTGATAGATGTATATATTACAAAATGATCACCAAAATAAGCATAGTTAACATCCACCACCACACATAGTTACAATTTCTTTTTTCTTGTGATGAGAGCTTTTAAGATCTAATCTCTTAGCAACTTTCAGATATACTATACTGTGTTATTACTTATAGTCACCACGTGGTACATTACATCCCCAGGATTTATTTATCTTAGACCTGGAACTTTGTACCTTTTGACCGTACACTCCTTTCCTTTTTTAGTGTGATAGGAGCCATGTAGGTAGGAAGAGATAAAATGTATCTTGAGCAAGTGATATTCACTTAATAAGTGAGAAGAATGGAGCTGCACCCCACCTGTGCACAGCTAGTGTTCTAAGAGGAGTCAGGTGTGTCCCCTAAGGGAATTCCCGTTCCCAAATAACCTGGATGGCAAGAGCTAGCAGTGGCTTTTTCATGGTGTCTCATCATGTTACAAAATTGTGGGAATATGTTGTTTGCCTCTTCACTCTCTGTCCCTGCTCCACCCCACCAAAAATCAGGTCCCTGGTTTTTCTTTGGGGACATCATCCCTCAGCCCTTCTCCACGTGTTTCAGGTGGGGTTTACCTCACACCTTTATTTCCAATCAGAGGCTCTGATGGGCCTAAGTCAAGACCCCTCCCTAAGGAATTGGCTCAAGCATGAGCATCTGACCAGATCAGAACCAATAAGATACAGGAAACATTTTGGAGGGAGAGAGGGTGTTTCCCGGAATGAGCAACCTTGGCTTTCTCAGCCCCTGTCAAGTGAGGTGAGAGGAGATGGAATCTAGCACTGCTACAGAAATACTGCTGCCATTAGAGAGCATGAGGAATTACTGAAGGCAAATGCAGAGCCCAAAGATGAAGGAGATTCTGCAGGTGGCAGGACAGAGGAGAGCCACGTGGGTGCTGGCAACACTGTGCCTTTTTTTTTTCAGTTGAATTATAGTTGATTTACAATGTTGTGTTAATTTCTTCTGTACAACAAAGTGACTCAGTTATACATATATATGTATATATATATATATATTCTTTTCCATTATGGTTTATCACAGGATATGGAATATAGTTCCCTGTGCTATACAGTTGGACCTTGTTGTTTATCCATTCTATATATAATAGTTTGCATCTGCTAATCCCAAATGCCCACTCCATCCCTTCCCCCACATCCCCTCCCCCTTGGCAACCACAAGTCTGTTCTCTATGTCTGTGAGTTTGTTTCTGTTTTGTAGATAGGTTCATTTGTGTCATATTTTAGATTCCACATATAAGTGATATCATATGGTATTTGTCTTTCTCTTTCTGACTCTACTTCTCTTAGTATGATAACCTCTAAGTCCATCCATGTCTGCGCCTTTGAATGAAGCCTCACCTGAAATATACTGTAGTCTCTAGACCAGTGCTTTCGATTGTGTGGTCCCTGGACCAGCAGAGTCAGCCTTAGCTGAGAACTTGCCTAACAATGCAAACTGTTGAGTCCCCACTCCAGACTTCCTGAATCAGAACTGCGTGCGTGCAATCCCATAATCTACATTTTAGTAAGCCTTCGGGGTGATTGGGTTGCACACTGAAGTTTGAGAAGCACTGCTGTTGACCGATACAATAGAAAGTAAGCTAATAGAAAGTTAGCTTGTCTAACTCAAGTACAATTATTCCAGGGTTCTCAGTACCACAAGCCGATCTATGCCTTTCTTATTAAAGCTGGTCTGAGTTTGGTTTTTATATTCCTCATCCTAGCTTTAATCTTTTTGTTCTAATAGTAGGAAAATCAGATGAAATGTCTTAATCAGAATTCTTCCTTATATTTCCAAAACATATTGAATTATGTGATGATTCCTGCTCCTTGGGACAGCTCTCTGAAGGACAGCAAGGATGTTCAGTGTACAAACTCCTCATTGTAGGGATGAGAAAACCGAAATGCGATCCCTTAAACCTCCTGGCTGGCTAAAAGTCTGGTCTGGTTCTTTCCACCATACTTGGCTACCTGTGCAGCTGAGTAATTAGACCCACAGCTGATGGAGTCTAGCCAACCCACGTTTATATCCTGATTCTGCTACACGGGAGCTTCTAGCTTTTGTGTCTCAGTTTCTTTATCTGTGAAATGATGGAAATGGTTCTGCTTCCTTCAGATGCCTAGTGTGAGGGATCTCTGAGAATTAGTATGGAAAGGGACAAGCTCTGGGCAAATGGTCAATAAATTGTGTCCATTCAGAATAATATTGTCAAATCCATCATTGCTACTGCACTATAAAATGCAGGGCTGCACCCACAGCAGACTGAACCGAGCCAGGGAGTGTTATCTGGGAGAAGCAGCATCTCGGTCCTGCACCGAGTTATCCAGCCTGCTGATTTCAGGGAGCCTCTGAATTCCCTCAGCCAGTCACCTAACTCAAGCGGCTCCAATCAGCATCATAATGAGATCTCTCACTTCAGCTTCCCATCAGAAGCTGTGTTTCTAAACCTCATCCCCTTTAAGGCCATCTTTCTTCTGAAGGGAGCGAGGCTGCTGGTGATTAAGAGTTGTTTAAATCGCCATCAAAACAATTAAAAGGTGAATCATTCTTACTAAAGAACCGGTCTTTATTCCTGTCCTGCCCCTAGGTTCAGGCTAGGAATGAAGACATAGAGAATGGACTTGAGGACACGGGGAGGGGGAAGGGTAAGCTGGGACGAGGTGAGAGAGTAGCATTGACATATATACACTACCAAACGTAAAATAGATAGCTAGTGGGAAGCAGCCGCATAGCACAGGGAGATCAGCTCGGTGCTTTGTGACCACCTAGAGGGGTGGGATAGGGAGGGTGGGAGGGAGACGCAAGAGGGAGGGGATATGGGGATATATGAATACATACAGCTGATTCACTTTGTTATACAGCAGAAACTAACACACCATTGTAAAGCAATTATACTCCAGTTAAGATGTTTAAAAAAAAAAAAGAACCGGTGTGCTTGAATCGGTGGGTATCTCGCTCATTTCCATGGATGCTTGATTCATGCCTCATCCACACAGAGGGAGGTGGTTTATTAAGGATTATGACGTCCTGCCTTCTCTGGGCCATCCAGAGGTTGTGCTGCTCTGGGAGGGGAGGGACCACATTAAGCCCAGTAATATTTTTAGAGCTGCATTTCTCTTGCCTGGCTCTAGATTATTCATCTGGCCTTTCAGCATGGCTACAACTTAAGTGACACACCAGGGACATTTTCCTGATAGATCTCATTTGGAGCTGAATCTCGTAGCTGCATGAATAAAATGGATATCTGTTTAATAACTGCCTGGGTTCAAGTCCCAGCTTTGCCACTTAATACCTGGATGACTGTGAGGAAAATATTTAGCCATTTGGTGCCCTGGTTTATCCATCTTTGAAACGGGGATAATGGAACCTACCCATAGGATAATGATTAAACAAGTTAACGTTTGTTAAACCTTCGATGAGTAAAACTGAATAATAATAATAAATAATAATATTTACCTTTTACTAAGAGCTTATTTTGTGCCAGACTTTATGCTAAGCACTTTACATTTAACAGATATGTTTATCCCAAACATAAATCACTGTAGTAGTGTGATAGTAATAATAAACGATATTGGTAACAGTATTAATAATAATGGCAGAAATAATAATAATAATGCGTGCACACAGAACTATAGTACTATGTCTAACCTCACAAAACCTTATTAGTGAGGTTCTGTTATGATCTCCATTCTGCACATGGGTAAACTGAGCCACAGAAATGATAAGTATCTTTCCCAAAGTCACACAACTACCAAGTGGCAGAGTTAGAATTCAAATTTCATCCTCCCTGACTACAGATCCCAAGTTTTCAATTGCCCACCAACTCAAAACCACATAAATATTGCATTATAAAATGAAGGTGTCAGTGTTCACATTTTCTAGATGCATGGGATAGATCAAAAATGTCAATACCATTTTTTTCTCTAGGCAAATCATTCCAGATAGGAGACACATAAATGGAATGGAGAACTGTAAAGGTTCCCAGCTGGCTGTGGGGCAAGCCCTGTGTGCTCCATGAAAACGAGGGATTGTTTTCCAAGTGAAAAATGACTCCATTAGTAATAAGTTTTAAAAACTATAGAGTCAGCACCTTTCAGAAGATACTCAGTTGGGTAATAAAAAAAAAAAGTAGAGGCTTTTATAGCATCCAATTACATGACAAGTGAGTTACATTTAAAGGTATTGAAAAAAAGTGATTTCAAATGTGAAATGAGGGGTGTGAGCAAATGTAACCAGGACTCATATTAAGCTCTTTCCAAGCCCATGGGGGAGGTGAAGTCATAAAGGATAAGCATGTACCCTGACTTGAACTTGACGATTCTGCATGTAAGTAAGCAGGTGTGTCTGGTGACCAGAGACAAAAGGGAAGATTAGAAGATTAGAGTCATCACTCATCCACTACCCACTCTGTGCCTACTTCTGTGTGAGGTCCTTCCCAACACCCTGTTCTGGTCCTTCCTAGAGTGTTTCATCGGGAACCCTTATGAGCCCCATTTTACAAAAGAGGAAACTGGAACTTTGAGGTAGTAAGTGACTTGCCCACGGTCCTTCCGCCTGGTAAGGGGCCAAACTGGGGTTCGTACTGGTGTCTGTGTACTTGAGAGCCAACGCACTTCCCACCACATCATGTTTCCTTTCTAAAAAGAGACCACAAGAGAAACTCCAGGATTTGAAGGCTCAGTTTTAGGGGAAATGACTTTTGATTTTCTTTGCACAATGTCACATTTAGGTAGAGAGGTAATTCTTTTAGAGGTGGAGACAAATTGAAGCCTTGCTATTGTGGAAACACCTAAGAAAAGAGAGCCTAATGATAAAGATTAGGGAAGATCCCTTCTGGGACTAAGTTCAAGAGAAGGATTTGTGTATTTATCTTTATGTCCTAGTGTTTTATGCCAAGCTGGTGTAAAGTCCATGCTTCATAAACGTTCACTCCGTTGGCTCGAATTTTGTTCTTTTAGTTCCCAACCCCCTTAGGCGGAGCCAAATATACTTTAAGTTCCTTGAACCCTGGGAGAATGTCTAGCATTTCTTTGATACCCACATCTGCCCTCCAAGGCACAATGGTAAGCGTGTAGGTGCTCAAATCAATGCAATTAATACAGACCCCATAGGAAATTCTGTTAGGGTTTGCTTCAAGTTCAGTGTACTTTGGGAGGCTATGAAGGACTGAGCTAGACATTGATACCAAGCTAGACCAAAATAGTAGCTGTATCCTCAGAAATTCTGATTAAGCAGGATTGAGAGAATAACGACTAGAGATTGAAATTTAAAAAATAAGACTCTGTTTACTGCAAATCCGTATACAGAAAGAAGAAATGACGGAAGCCCAAAAGAACGGTTTAACTCTTCCATCTTCCTGGAATCTTGAAATTATAATCATTGTTGTATTCACCCTTATATAGAATTAACTTAGTTGCTTGAACAAGTGGCCAGGAATCTATCTAAGAGAATTGTCCTTTTGTGTGTGGTTAGGGGTGTGGTTAGGTTATTTTGATTTGTTTTCCTAGAACTGCTTTTTATTTTTCTGTGGTCACAGGATTCTAGTAATGTAGGGGAATTCGGGGCACAGGTGTCTCAGAAATCAAGGGTAGTAGAGGAAGGGAGCAGATTAATAGTTCCCCAAATATACCGATGTCCTAATCACCCAAAACCAGTGAACGTGTTACGTTTATACGGCAAACGACATTTTGCAGACGTTTAAGGGGTTACGAGGATTAAGTTAAGGGTCTTGAGATGGGAACGTTTTCTTGGATTATCCACATGGGCTCAATCATAGGGATCCCTCTAAATGGAGACAGGGTGTTAGAGCCAGAGAAGGAAATGTGATTGATGGAGCAGAGGTCAGAGTAATAAGACTGCTCACCTGGAAGAGAGAAGAGAGCCACGAGCCAAGGAGTGCAGGCAGCCTCTAGAAGATGTGAAAGGCAAGGGACAGTTTCTCCCCCGGAGCCTCCAGAAGAAACGTAGCGAGACTTCTGACCTCCAGAAGTGTAACATAATACATTTGTATTGCTTAAGCCACCGGTTTGTGGTAATTTGTTACAGCAGCCATAGGAAACTAGGACAAAGTTCCCCATCAGCAGCCTCGGCCAGAGATGGGTGTTTCCTGACGGGAGCGTCAGAAAATAGTCTACCTGATTGGAAGCCTAAGTATTATCTTTGGGTACTTGTGATGTACCTTAGGGTTTCTCAGTCTCTTCAGCGTCAGCGCTATTAATATTCTGGCGGGATGGTTCCTTGTTGTGGGGCCGTCCTGTGCATGGTACGACGCTTAGCAGCGTCCCTCGCTTCTACCCAGTAGATGACAGTAGTACCTCTTCCCCTCAGTTGTGACGATCAGAAATGTCTCCAGACATTGCCAAAGGTCCCCTGGGGAGAGGAAGAGCGGCAAAAGTGCCTCCAGGCTGAGAACCATTGATCTAGCTAGATCATATCCTCCTCAGTTTTAAAATTTCTGGTGACAGTGAGCAAGCCATCTTTCTCCCACGGCCCTAATTCATAAATTAGCCAAACCCTAAGAGACACAAAATATGCTTTAGTCAGAGTCATTTTGTTGCTCAATTATAAGGCAAAAAAATCCTCACCTCTGTACTTGATAGAATAATCTCATGGCTTGTACCAAAATATCAGACAGGATTTCTTTGTGGATGAAACTCCGCTGATAACCTAAGGCAAGTTATTCATCTACTCAGCCCAGCCAGCCAACACCTTAAGCCTGTTACTCTCAGTAAATGCCAGATAAAGTGTTTTATCAAATTGAGTGAAATGGCTTTGCAGCCCTCCTCTTTATTGGTGGAAGTTCATTGGGAATCCAATTCGTAACTGTTACTGGTTCAAAATTCCCAAAATGTACTGGGATGAAATGTGGTAAAGTCTGAGTAAAGGAGAGGGTACACTCTGTGCCTCGTCTGGTTCCAAAATGTGGCTGTTATTGGACATGGAAGCAGAAGCAGCCTCTAGAAAGCCAGTTCTCCCTTCTCTGAATCAACATGCCTGCCAAAGGAGGCCTGAATTCAGGAGGCGGGGTGGGTGGGAGGAGCGCAAGGGAGAACCGATTCCAGTTCATTTACCGAAAGAAATTCACATTGTGCCATGGATCGGTTTGGCAGAGATAAGGCCGTCAGAAGTGGGAAAAGGACAAGAGAATAAATGACACTGAGTTACGATCAGCTAGGATGGACGGGTAGGAGGATGTTATAGACTAAATGTCTGCGTCCCCTAAAAATGCTCATGGTGAAGTCCTAACCTCCAATGTGATGGCATATGGAGATGGGGCCTTTGGGAGGTATTAGGTTTAGATGAGGTCAAGAGAGTGGGGCCCCCAGGATGGGGTTACTGTGCTTATAAGAAGAGCCCAGAGCTCTTTCTCTCTCCAACATGCAAGGACACAGAAAAAAGGTAATCATCCTCAAGGCAGGACGACAACCCTCACCAAGAACCCAACCATGCTGGTACCCCGATCTCGGACTTCCTCGGACTTCCAGAACTGTGGGAAACAAATGTCTATTGTTTAAGCCACCCAATCTCTGGTATTCTGTTGTAGCAGCTTGAGGAGGCTAAGATGAGCAACTGAACCACAGAAATTTTATGAAGAGCTAGAAAGATACCAACGTATTTGAGTTTCTTGGAATGACCCCTACCATCACCATCAAACATGAGACCTCTGGCTTTTTAATTAGTTCTCTGAATTTTGTAAACGTGAAAATCATGTGCTAGGTTGAAGACTAGATTCTCACTAGCTCTCTGAGTGTGTACAGGTCTCTTTCTTGCTTCCCTTTTTTGGTTTCTATATTAAAATGGGCATAATAATACCTGCCTTGAAAGAGCATCATAAAAAGAGAATGAAATCATAGGTGTGAAATTCATAGGTATGTGATAGGCACTCAGTAAAGGTAAGTCTTCTCCCCTCCCGTCTAGCCTCATCTTGATCAATTGAAAACAGGTCAAACCTAAATGAGGCAGGTTCAGTTAGTGTGTGAGTGTGAATGAGGGTATGTGAACATTTATGCCTGATTTGGATAATTACCAACACTAGTATACTCAAGTATGAAGGGTAGTTCTTCTAAGGGTCTCTTTGTGGTAAATATTTGAAAACACTGCTTTTGTAAACCCATCTTCTAGTCCCCATTCTTCTGGTAATTTCACCTTGATTCTCCTTTGAGAAGTCTCCTTTTTCTCATTCTCAGTCTATGAGTTTCGGTGGGAGCTGAGAACACTCTGTCTCATACACACACACACACACACACACACACCCCTAACTCAGGAAAGAACACTTCCTTGGTTTGTAAATATGATCATCTACACCAATTATTTCAGATTCCACATATATGCATTAATTTGTTTTTCTCTTTCTGACTTACTTCACTCTGTATGACAGTCTCTAGGTCCATCCCTGTCTCTACAAATGACCCATTTTCGTTCCTTTTCATGGCTGAGTAATATTCCATTGTATATATGTACCACATTTTCTTTATCCATTCCTCTTTTGATGGACATTTAGGTTGTTTCCATGTCCTGGCTATTGTAAATAGTGCTGCAATGAATATTGGGGTGCATGTGTCTTTTTGAATTATGGTTTTCTCTGGGTATATGCCCAGTAGTGGGGTTGCTGGGTCACATGGTAGTTCTATTTTTAGTTTTTTAAGGAACCTCCATACTGTTCTCCATAGTGGGTGTCTCAGTTTATATTCTCACCAGCAGTGCAAGCAGAAGTAGAGATACAGACATAGAGAACAAACATATGGATACCAAGGAGGAAAAGGGAGGGGTGGGATGAATTGGGAGATTGGGATTGACATATATACACTATCAATACCATGTATAAAATAGATAACTAATGAGAACCCACTGTATAGCACAGGGAACACTACTCAGTGCTCTGTGTTGACCTAAATGGGAAGGAAATCCAAAAAAGAGGGGATATATGTATATGTGTTGCTGGTTCACTTTGCTGTACAGTAGAAACTAACACAACATTGTAAAGCAGCTATACTCCAATAAAAATTTTAGAAAAAACAAAAACACTTCCTTGCGTCTGGCCAGTGAGTTTATTAATCATTACCCAAGCCAGATCAGAATAAATTAATCTCGAGAATACTGTTAGAATTCATTAAAAGGGGAAAGATTTCTTTCTGCTGGGATTGCTGGTAATAAGTGTAGTCTGAGCCTGGGGTTGTCAGGAGCCACCATAATGAGAAGGCCAGTGTAGAACTTAAAAGTCATCACAGAAGAAAGCAGAGCTGAGAAATGGAGAGAGAGTGATGGCAACAAGTCCCCTGGATCCAGCTGTTCCTGAAGCTAGTTGGTCCCTTGACCTTCCAGGGATTTGAGCCAATTTATGTTTAAGCCAGAATGGATTCAGTATCTCTCACTCTCTCCATAAAGACTCCTGAAAAATATATCCTCCCACAATTATTTCAGGATTTCACCTTGGGGTGAAATTTCCTGTGTTCAGAAATTAATTTTCTCAGCCAAAAGGAGACTCTGCAGCTGCTCTTCAAATGCTGTTAGAACCATCTCAGGACTAATTGGTTGAGAATGTATACTGGTGGCCAAGCTCCCAGCACCTCCATATGCCTGGGAGACTGACCACAGCTACGGTCTCAGTGCTAGTTGTAAAGAAGTTTCACTGTCAGCCAAACAAGGCCCCAGTTTGAAACTATTAAGCCGAAGCCACCCCTTTCTAATAACCAAGGAGAATTCTCCTTCCGTCCATGTGACACTGGATAAGGGATACAGAGCTAGCCTCATTTAGCTATAAAGATTCCAACTGTTACTTGCTGCCTGAAGTCCCCCCAACATGAAATAGTAGGGGCTACTTTTCTCCCTTCTACTCCAACCATTGTCTTTTCCAGAAGACCCAGCCAGCACTTTTCCTGTTTCAATAAGTATTTGAGAGGTTTGTCTAATCAGGGAGGAAAAAGAGATAATAATAGGTCAGAAAAGAAAGCAAGGGAAGCAGAAATATGAGTGTAGGGCCCAAATGATGTGCTGTCGTGATTTGTGGCAACATAGCATTTAGAAAGGAGATTCAGTAATGAGAGGTTTCATTTTATTCATAAATTTTTCCTGATGTAAAACATGTAACTTTTTCTTGCTACTTAACTGCCAAATAAACTTGGAGAAACATGTCCATAGGAATAATGACTCCCTCAGATACTGCCAAGTATCTGAGGGAGTAACATCAAGATGAGTGCAGATATGTAGGAATCAGCAATACTTGGGTCCATGATTGACATACCAAGCTAGCCTTTTTGTGTCTGCAATCACTGTCTACCTTTCGGTGCGTGGATATCCTTCTCTATGAATCACGTAAGATGAATCCAACTGTGCTGCTTTGACAATATTTCTTACGTAGGCACAACTTTTGTTAATTTCTCTACATTTCAAGTCAAAAAAATACGTCCTGAGTGAGTGACTATCCTTTGAAAAGGTCTAGACTAGAAGAAGGAAAGTATTTAAAGATGGGTAAGATTAAGATGCCTCCGTAATTCTCTGCATGGGTAGCTCCAGCAATGTTATTATTCTATCAATTTTATGCCAGTAGGAATGCAAAGAGAAGAGTTTGGTTTTGGAAATGAGAAATGAAAATATAAAGTGGCTTTGATAATTAGACATGCTCTTTTTCCTTAACACTGACTATCTTGAAATCACTAACCTGGGAAGGAATCTACCATGTGTCTGGAAATCAGAGACTACAGTTTCTAAGGGCCCTGGATCCCTCTCTCTCTCTAGATCCCTTTCTCCTTTTTCTAGGGCTTCCTCCAAAGGTTTCAAAGCCAATTCTCTTCCTTCCTCCCAGCTAAATGGAAATGTGGGACTGAAGCTGCCGTCAACCTATATCTCTTGAAATGCGCATGTCCCAAGTTCAAGAAACAACAACCATAAATAGATTAGAATGCCTCTGTATCTCATTGCCAAATCCCAGGAGAATCTGATGGCCAAAATCGGGCCAGGTGTTCACCTCTGATCCAATCACCTCATCCTGAGGGGTGATACCGGGTAATACAAACATTGTCATTAATAACCACAGGGTTATTTTGGAAGTAACTCCGAATCGCAGATGGTAGCTTTTCAAAAGCCATCTCTGTCGTTCCAAAATCAAAGTCCCCATTCCTTTCTGTGCTTTGCTCCCTTGCCATCTTGAGCTAATTACAGCTGTGGAGCCTGCCCTCCAAATCCTAGCAGGGAGAAAGCTTGTTTCCCCTTAAGTGGAGCTTAGCCAAATGTTGCTTTTTCAAATGCAGATTTCATACAAACAGGCCCTGAAGTTTAAAAGGTGTCTTTAAACCCCATTAAATAACACAGTTCCTTAGCAGGAATATCTCCTGGGATGGGATGTCTTCTATTCAAATGCCATGTTATGACAAGCATGACAGACTTGATGGGCATCTGTTCTGACTTATGACATCCCTTAAATTAAGTTAGGTAGAATGTGTGCAGGCATTCTAAGAAAATCTCCTCGGGGCCCCAGTCCTATTATTTTTCTTAATAGCTCTGAGTTATGACTGTCTTCTCCTAGGGACAGTAAACCCTCTTTCCATACTGGCTACATCATAGCATGTTTTTAGTACCTGATACCTTACCAGCAAAGCCAGTTGGCCTGCCACACATTAAATACTAATTTACTGTTGCATTTCTTCTCCGCTCTCTCTCTTCTTCCAATAGGCCAGAGTTGGCTTCCCCCACCTGAACTTTAATTTCTGCAAATGCCACAAGGGCCCCTCCTGTTTCCAATTTAACCTTCACCAAAGAGAAGAGTCCTGGGATGCCTCCTAACCCCAGCTTATGCCTCAAACTTGATTCACAGTCGCCATTTCTTTGGTGGCAAAGGCTCAACTTGCCTGGGATCATTATTGGTTATATTGGCTCTTCGATCCAATTTAGTGCATCCTCTCCATTGATCACTGCAATGTAAATCTACCTCGTTATTTTAGCTTCAAGGAAATTTGAGGCAGGACTTAATCGGTTACAAGTCATCAGGAGTAAGTTTCTCTCTGTTTCTCAGTTCTGCTTTCCTATCAGGCAGCTTTGTGAAGACAGCTGGCAGCTGCAGTGTCACATGCTCCCAGCCTCAAGCCAGCAGAAGGCAAGAGTCAATTTTCCAATAGAGAAATTCCAGAATTTCTGTTGGCTTAGTTTCAGTCACTGTGGTCAGGAGAACAAGATGTTCATTGGTCAACCCTAGTTCATTGGTCCGCCCTTAGACCTTCTACTCACTAGAGGCCAGTAGCACACTTCTCCCACCACCACCAGCCCCCCCAACTGCCTCAGTTTGGACAACTAAAAATGTCTCCAGACATTGCCAAATATTTCCTAGGGGGCAAAACGTGCACCTGGTTCGAAATCATTGGCCCAGTCAAGCCATTTGAGTGGCCAACCTCTTTTTGGTTTACTACGAAATAGCCATTCAGAATCCTGGAACTCTGGCTTCTTAACCTTCTTGGAAGCATCACTTAGAAGGAATCACTGTGCATAAGAATCAACCAGATTCTCAGGGCCCACCTCCAGAGACCATAGCTTAGTAATCACGTGTAGAGTCATAGAATGTGCAGTTTTTATAAGTACTTTGAGACCCAGTTCCATAGAGTACTATTGGTCATTTTGCCACTAGTTGCTTCATTCAAGATCTATTTACTGAGCATGTACTGTGCCAAGAACTGTCCTAGAAGCTGGAAATACAAATATCACTTCCTTCAGTGAACTTTCATTCTAGTGGAGGAGACAGGCAGTAAACATAATAAATAAGTAAATTATATAGTGTAATGAAATGTGATAAGTCATATGGGAAAACATCAAACCTTAAATGGGGGTGGCGACGGTAGAGGGGGAATCCCAGGAGTGGAGATAATAGACATGGTGACCTCAGTGAGCGAGTAACATGTGAGCAGACACACGGAGGATTTGAGGAAGTATTCCAGCATGCATCTAAGGGAAGAACAGATCAGAGCCAGGAGAGCCAGTGCAAAGGCCCTGAGGTGGGTGTGTGCCTGACTTACTGAAGGAGTACCAAGGAGATGACATGGCTGAGGCAGAGTGAGCAAGAGGAAGAGGGGGAGGGGATGAGGGCTAAGAGTTAATGGGGGGGGCGGGGACTTCCCTGGTGGTCCAGTGGTAAAGAATCCACCTTACAATGCAGGGGACGCTGGTTCAATCCCTGGTCAGGGAACTAAGATCCCAAATGCCACGGGGCAACTAAGCCCATGTGCCACAACTACTGAGCTCGCGTGCCCTGGAGCCTGTGCGCCACAACTAGGAAGAGAAGCCCTGACACCACAGCAAAGAGCCTGCGTGCCGCAACGACAGGTCCCACATGCCTCAACAAAGATCCCTCATGCCACAGCTAAGACCCGAAGCAACCAAAAATAAATTAAATAAATAAATAAAAAATAAATAAATCTTTTTTTAAAAAAAGTTAATGGGGGGCAGGGAGAATATCACATAGAATCTTGTATAAAATTATATGTACTTCATACAGTGAGAAGTGATAAAAGAAATTTTCACATATTGTGATATGGGGGAAGTCATTCTGGCTTACACATGAGTTAACATGAATTTTATGCTAACTCAAAGAGCCTGTTTGTGGCCTATCAAACATACATTGTACGGGCCTTCCCTGGTGGCG
This sequence comes from Lagenorhynchus albirostris, assembly GCF_949774975.1. NCBI lineage: Eukaryota > Metazoa > Chordata > Mammalia > Artiodactyla > Delphinidae > Lagenorhynchus > Lagenorhynchus albirostris. Next base: position 21,814,028 of record NC_083104.1, on the reverse strand, counting down.
CAGTGGTTGGGAGTCTGCCTGCCGATGCAGGGGATGCAGGTTTGTGCCCCGGTCCGGGAAGATCCCACATGCCGCGGAGCGGCTGGGCCCGTGAGCCATGGCCGCTGGGCCTGCACGTCCGGAGCCTGTGCTCCCAGCGGGAGAGGCCACGACAGTGAGAGGCCCGCGTACCGCAAAAAAAAAAAAAAAAAAAAGCCAAAAAAACCATATATACTGTATGGGAGGCAAAGATGGGAAAAGCAAGACTAGAGAGGAGGTTATGAGAAGCGGTGACAAGGAATTCGTGGGTGACATCACTGAGAGCGCTTTCCGTGCAGTGATCTGTGTGAAAGCCTGAAAAAACTGATTGAACTGGTTCAGAGGGAAAGTGAAGAGTATTAGCATAAACAATGCTCAGAGGAGGTTTGCTTCAAGGAGAGCAGAAAAGTGAAGCTCCGGGGGAAGAAGCAATGGGATCAAGGGAGACTGTTTTAAGGTGGGAGAGACGCCCGTAGTTTTACACAGCTGGGAGCAATCTCTGGATTGGCGCGCACTGATGACGTAAAAGGGAGAGAGAGGTGAGTTGCGCGGGTGGTGTTTTCAAGCCGGAGAGCGAGAGTCGGCTCTTGTGCGAGAGGAAAGGTGTTGCCTTTGCAGAGGACCATGGTCAGTTTACCTACAGCGACGAGAAGGAAGACGAGGAAGGTGAGTCCGTGTTGCGGTGGGACTTTGTGGACGTTCTCTTGTTATTGCTTTAAACTTCTCAAAGAAAGAAACAGCAGGGTTGTCAGCTAAGAATGATGAGCAGGAGATGTTAGCATTTTGAGAAGGGAGGAGATGTCAGAAGGAGAGTAGGAGAGGGATGCGTTGTGGTACTAATGCCAGGAGCGTGGGTTTGCACCCAGAGATGGGTCAAGGAGTACGAAAGTGATGGAGTCACTTTCTTCTGTGTTGTTGGAAAGAAGGTGGGGACAGGATAACGTCCTCAGCACCGGACATGGGTTTGAGGAACGTGTTCGGGACACACCAAGTTATTCATTGAGTCTTGGCGAACTATGGTGGAGAGGGCAAACCCTGGCAGGCAGAATTGGAATTGGGAGGCACGTGAAAAAAATGGCTGTACTGTTCGGTCTAAGTTTGATGTTGGCCTTGGACTAGTGCTTAATCCTCTGGTATATACGTGTTTGCCTTCTTGCCCTCACATCACCAGGATTTTCTCAGGGTTGGAGGTGGGGAGAAACTGTGAGAAGGTATTTGAAAGCCGTTCAACCTCTTCGGAGAACAGCTGCTATGAATCACCAAGTAGTGTTCCAGAATTAATACCAGTAGGGTTGGGGAAACATGTCTTCTAAAGTGAGGGTGCTTGTAATCTCGTGGTCACCCTGTGTTGAATAATAGATAGGTGCCTATCCCTTCAGCAAAGAAAATGAGGTGAAAATGCTTTTTTCCAAAGTTATGCATTTTCAGAAGAGGACTGAGCCGTCAGCACCTCACAATCCTTGCCTAAAGGAAGGCTCAACAGGATCAATTAAGTTCACTTGTTGACTCATCCTATTAAAATGCCTCTAGGCCTCTAGGAAAAGCTGAGCCCAAAATGCACCGTCGTCAAAGAGAAAATTGATGGATGTAAATAGACCAGCCAACCAAACTGGGTCTGAGAGGCAAGACTAGAGATTGGAAGGGCTTACTTGAAAATTATATAAAACTGTTGCTAAAAAGGAACTGACTGCATCTCTCTATGTGTTCCCTTATGTCCTTTAAAAAAAAAAAAAAAGTGCTTTTCTTACCTCACACCTTATAATGTACGTATCCGAACAAGCTTTGTTTCCTTCACAGCAGTTGCCTTTGAAGCTTAGCATTTATCTATTGTAATGATGTTCACATGAGATGCTGTCAAGTACATGGCATCCTTTTGCACCTGCCAGCTTCCCAGTACATCTCCTTCTAGGGGGATTTAATTTCAAGGAGAAGCTACCAGCTGTTCTGAGTCAAAGCTAACAAATAACATGGCTGATCAGATAGGGGATCTGAAATTTTCAGAAGAAGAGGCCTGGGCTTCCCTGGTGGTGCAGTGGTTAAGAATCCACCTGGGGCTTCCCTGGTGGCACAGTGGTTGAGAGTCCGCCTGCCGATGCAGGGGACACGGGTTCGTGCCCCGGTTCGGGAAAATCCTACATGCCGTAGAGCGGCTAGGCCCGTGAGCCACGGCCGCTGAGCCTGTGCGTCTGGAGCCTGTGCTCCGCAACGGGAGAGGCCACAGCAGTGACAGGCCCGCGGAAAAAAAAAAAAAAAAATCCGCCTGCCAATGCTGGGGATAGGGGTTCGAGCCCTGGTCTGGGAAGATCCCACATGCTGCGGAGCAACTAAGCCCGTGTGCCACAACTACTGAGCCTGCACTCTAGAGCCCGCAAGCCACAACTACTGAAGTCCCCGCACCTAGAGCCCGTGCTCCGCAATAAGGGAAGCCACTGCAATGAGAAACCTGCGCACCGCATCGAAGAGTAGCCCCTGCTCGCTGCAACTAGAGGAAGCCTGCACGCAGCAACAAAGACCCAACGCAGCCAAAAATAAGTAAATAAAAATAAATAAATTTTTTAAAAAAGGAAGAGGCCTGATTTTCTAATACAGAATGTAAATTAAATCTACAATTTGCAAAGTTGACTCGAGATGGGAAACTGCCTCTAGAATATAATTGTAGCCTCCTACATCTAGATTTCCCCCTAATTAGAAATAGCTTTATATCATTTCTTCTGCTTATTATTTAAACTTTATACAGAAAACATACAAATCAAGTGTAATCTCACTGCCAAGAGGTACCTGTGATTTATAGTTTTGTGTATATCTTTCTTAATTTTTCCTTGTTCCTATAGAGTTCAAAATGAGGAATTTTCTTTTGTAAATGGGATTATTATGATAATTTATCTTGTCATTTATGTAAAATGAGTGCCATTCTGTGTCAAATGTAGAACTAGACATCATTTTTAATGGCAGCACAGTATTGTGCTGTAGGGAGGATTTGTAATTTAACCAGCCCTCTCCTGATGGACGCTTAAGTGGTATCCAAAATGTTGCTTCTGTAAAGATTACTAGGAACATTGCTGTCCTTCCCAATTCTGTTATTTACAAAAAGGCCTTAACCTGTTCTTCCTACTCGCTAATCCTCCCTCAGGCTTTCTTCTTGAGGTAACATGTTTTTGAAGGATGTCTAACTTACAGGGTTTCCGTAGTCATCATTTTTTTTAATAGATTTATTTTATTTATTTATTTTTGGCTGTGCTGCGTCTTTGTTGCTGCATGTGGGCTTTTTCTAGTTGCGGCGAGCAGGGGCTACTCTTCATTGCGGTGTACGGGCTTCTCATTGTGGTGACTTCTCTTGTTGCGGAGCATGGGCTCTAGGCACACAGGCTCAGTAGTAGTGGCACATGGGCTCTGAAGTTGTGGTTCGCAGGCTCTAAAGCGCAGGCTCAGTAGTTGTGGCATACGGGCTTAGTTGCTCCGTGGCATGTGGGATCTTCCTCGACCAGGGCTTGAACCCGTGTCCCCTGCCTTGGCAGGCGGATTCTTAACCACTGCACCACCAGGGAAGCCATAGTCATCATATTTAATACCAAAGTTCAAATAAAAATGGCCTGTTCTGTGGCCAGCCTTGGTGTGGACGCTGGGGATTCTCATCTCAATGTCATCCTCTTGGCCAGGAGAGGACAAATTTTGTTATCACCTAAGTCACAGTTCTAGCCAGCTGTCCCCATGGGAGCTCCAGGGGACACATTTGAACATGTGTCACTGTGTAATGCCGTGCTCTCTGGGCTCACATGGTAGGGTGATACACTTAGTCTGAGAAAAAATAGAGGAATTTGCTTACACATCGTCTAATCCATCCTCTGTGTTCTGTAAACAAGATGACCAAGTCTCAGGAAGGTGACGTCATACCTCCACGGTGTGTAGCAGTACCTCATTGAACTGGAGATCCAGGTTCACACCTTGAGTGGATTCCCTGGAACCCTGGTTAATAGCATTCTGTGAGCGCATTAGTCGAAGTCTAAGACTCAGTTTTGGAAAATGGAGTTCCAGTATTTAACTCATAGGATTATTTCAAGACCATGGACTATAGTGACTTCTCAATAGTTTTTTCTCCAGCAGTAGTGGGACAGTAGTAGTTGTTGACGTCACAGTTGCTGTTGATATTGTTGTTGATATAGAAGTAGCTGCTGTTGGGGTAGAATTTGGGCAGAATTCAGGCTAGATTCCCTATTGCGTATTTCTTTCATTTTACCTGTCTTACTAGAGTTCCCAATTCATTATTTTGAACCCTACATGCAAGGTAGAATTCTCTCTGAGATCTGTGTGTGTGCTTCTGTGGGGATAATAATCCTTATTTTTTTCTGATGGAGGAGAGCAAAATCACACCTACTTGTACTTCAAAGCACATCCTGGTTGTCAGTTTCCCCCAACCCCAGGGAAACTCACCTTTGGTTGAAGCTACTGGAGTGGCCATATGTTTAAAGAAGGAAGTGAAAATTATGTTGAGGACACTAATGTTTTCTATTTCATTTTTCTGTTTGCTTTTCTTGACACCGTGAATTCCTTTGGCAAAGTGTGTGTGGCTTTACATTTTTAAAAGGAAGGGAGGAGAAAAAAGTGTCCACAAGCAGGCAATCAATTATAATTCTCACGAATAGAACAAGTGGATCACATCTGAGGTTACATTTTCAAGTCTTGTGTATGGATTTATTCATTGACTCCCCACTGACTTAAATAAGTATCACACCGATAAATTACAACACGTAACATTTTTTTTAATTAAGGGCTAGACATCCACTGGGGATGCTCAAAATCAAATTATATTTTTTTTTATGACCATATTCAGATAACCATTCTGAAGGAGAAAATAATTAACTAACCTTATAAGAAGGCTTGCAGAGCTACCATACAACTATTTTCATTTGGAATGTTCGTGCCGAGCTTCCTCGAATTCATCTGCAGTGATTCAGCATCCAAGATGGTTGTAAGCAATGGCGCCAGTGTTTGTTTAATGTTCATTACATGCTGCACATTGTGCTAGGGGTTTTCCCTTATGCTCTGTGTCAGTCTGGAACAGTGGTTTTAAGCTGGGCATGATTTGACCCCCAGGAGGTACATGGTGATATTTTTGGTTGTCACAACTGGAGTGAGTGCTCCAGCAGCTAGTGGGTAGAGCTCGGGGATGCTCCTGAACATTCTATCAACAAGAAATTGCACTCACTTTTTCCCATTAAAATAAATATTTTTTAAGCTATTAAAATGCAGTACATCTCTGGCATGTCATATAAACATTTTTAATGATACAATGAAATATAAAAATATGTGGAATATTTGAAAATTTAAAAAGAAACTAAACAAATTATTTGACTTGCATTCCACTAAGCTTCCTAGATGTTGTTTTTTAATTAATTTTTTATTAGAGTATGGTTGATTTACAGTGTTGTGTTAGTTTCTGCTGTACAGCAAAGTGAGTCAGTGAGTCAGTTATACATGCACATATATCCACTCTTTTTTAGATTCTATACCCACATAGGTCATTAGAGAATACTGAATAGAGTTCCCTGTGCTATACAGTAGGTTCTTATTAGTTATCTATTTTACATGTAGTAGTGTGTGTGTGTCAATCGCAATCTCCCAATCTATCCGTCTCCTGATTCCCCCTTGGTAACCATAAGTTTGTTTTCTACATCTGACTCAATTTCTGTTTTGTAAATAAGTTCATTTGTACCATTTTTTTTAGATTCCATATATAAGCAATATCATATGATATACGTCTTTGTCTGACTTCACTTATATGACAATCTCTAGGTCCATCCATGTCACTGCAAATGGCATTATTTCATTCTTTTTTATGGCTGAGTAATATTCCATTGTATATATGTACCACATCTTCTTTATCCATTCCTCTGTCAGTCGACATTTAGGTTGCTTCCATGTCCTGGTTATTGTAAATAGTGCTGCAGTGAACATTGGAGTGCATGTATCCTTTAGAATTATAGTTTTCTCCAGGCATATGCCCAGTAGTGGGATTGCTGGGTCACATGGTAGTTCTATTTTTAGTTTTTTAAGGAACCTCCATACTGTTCTCCATAGTGACTATACCAATTTACATTCCCACCAGCAGTGTAGGAGGGTTCCTTTTACTCCACACCCTCTTCAGCATTTATTGTTTGTAGATTTTTTGATGATGGCCATTCTAAAAGTGTGAGGTGATACCTCATTGTAGTTTTAGTTTGCATTTCTGTAATAATTAGTGATGTTGAGCATCTTTTCATGTGCCTTTTGGCCATCTGTATGCCTTCTGTGGAAAAATGTCTCTTTAGATCTTCCGCCCCTAGATGTTAAATTATTTACCACACACAACAACCCTTTTGAGGAAATGTTGCTCATATGAATACTAATCTCAGATAAGCAGCACTGAAATCCAGTTATCTAGGGAACTGCCATCCAGAAAAGCTGAGGAGCTTGCACAGGGTCTCATGGCTAGGAAGTGGCAGAGTCAGGACTCACACAGAGAATGGAGTATTCACACATCCCAATATAAATGCATCCCACCAGATTCCCTCGGCCTCTGCCTTTCTCTCCCTGATCCAGATGTTCATATCTCCTCTCCCTCTCAGCAACAACCCATCCAGAGGTCCCTGCCCAGCCTTGAACCAGCTACCCAAGATGAACAACCCAGAGTCAGAATCTTTATCTGAATAATAGACTTCCAATCCATTTGTTGCAGTTGAAGATAAATTACCATTTCTAACTTTTTGTAGGAGGAGATATTGCTACTATTTACGATTCCTGACTATCTTCTTAGAGGGCATAACTCAAGGAAAGTCTCTGAGCTAGTTCTGAATGTCAGAAAGTACACAAGTATCAGAGAGAGTGCCCAAAACTATACTTCTAATAGCTTTCCCAGATGATTCTAATCCTCACAAAGTTTGAGGCTCACTTTTCCAGGAGGAGAGAGGAACATGTACCCTGGTAAATTATGGTATAACCAGATAAATTACTGTGTAACCAGCCAAATGTTAAAATAGAGAAAATGCCTATCTAAATTCTATTTAGCTTTCAAAGCTGAATTCCTTGTGCTCTATGAAGGGTTTTTTGGCTGCCCAGAATACATTGATCTCCAAAAATACTCATATAAACATAATTGTCTCTGTTTCTGAGTATAACGTTTTTCTTTTTCCATCTCGATGGAATCCCTTTGAAGATCATTATCTTGTATTTCCCAGAGTAAATAGGCTACTCTACTGAAAGCTCAGTCAGCCAGTGATCGTGGGCTGAGCGGCTATTGAATGGAATAAGTTGTATTCCTCTGTCAAGGTCCAGGGAGGGGAAATCAAGATAGAACCTAACTGAAAGAAAAATAAAAAATACTTCCTAAACACTGAGATTTGTTTCCATCCAAAATCTGAGTTGACCGGGCCCAATCCCCTCAAGGTGATTAGCCCAGTCCTAATTTTTTTTTTTTTTTTTTTTTTTTTTGCGGTACGCGGGCTTCTCACTGCTGTGGCCTCTCCCGTTGCGGAGCACAGGCTCCGGACACGCAGGCTCAGCGGCCATGGCTCGCGGGCCCAGCCGCTCCGCGGCACGTGGGATCTTCCTGGACCGGGGCACGAACCCGTGTCCCCTGCATCGGCAGGCGGACTCTCAACCACTGCGCCACCAGGGAAGCCCCTAGTCCTAATATTTTTGAAGTTCTTTTACTAGGGTAAATTCTTCTCCTTTTGAGGGTTTGCCAAAGAAAAATTAGCAGAACCAATCACCAATTTCTAGCAAATTTTGCTGACATGACGATCAAAATAGAAACTGCTGAGGTGTCATGAGTTCAAGGACAAGGAACAGAGACCGTGGGAGAACACATCCATGTCCTGAGATCCTCCATAATCACTTGGAATTTATCAGAGAGATTATAGTAACTACAGGCCCACTTACTAGGACATAAGTCAGGGTAAACACTCTAGGGTCTTTAGGACAGCTAATGCCAAAGCTTGTTTGGAAATGTGTGTGTTTATTATTTTAGCAGTCTTCAAGGCCTATCTCACATAGGAGGTAGTGCAGATATCAAGATGATTGTCTGCCATCCTATAGAAAAATCCTCGCCAAGAAAAAAACATACCTTGTGTTAAGAGAGAGTTGTGCACGTCCTCGTGGCTCCTACCTGTCTGGTTAGATCTCTGACACAGGAGGGAAAAATTGACTTATTTAGAGTTACCACCATGATTTGCACAGAGCAATTTGACCATGATCAAGTTTTTTTCTACACTAACACTTCAAATAGGCAGTTAAGCAATTATTCCCTTATCTGATCCATTCAGGGAGATAGTCCACTCAATACAGCCCCAAAATGAGGTTTGGAAGGTAGAATATAAATACCAGTGATTAAAAAAAGGACATGTAAGATACTATTTCAGAATAATACAGCATTTTGCTGTTTTAATTTTTTGCCTATTGCATAAGCAACCCCAAATTAATCTTCAAACCATACTAAAACAATCCTTCCATCACTACCAACCAATCCCTCCCCCCCAGCCCAGTATACATGTATAAGATTTGAACAAAAGTATGCAAATTGTATGCAAATTTTAAAATTGTGGGTGTGTGATACTTGCGAATAAGGAATCCAGCAAGTTACCAATTTGCGTTTTGTGAACTGCCTACAGCTACAGTTCCCAGAACTGATGAGATGTTCAGACCCTAATACACTTTTCTTCATAATAAGGAGGTAAAAAATGGGAAAAAATACAAAAGGAAAGCTTTTATTACAAATTTCTTTCCAGCAGTTTGGTCAGGTTTAGAAATGTTTTATTAAAAGATAGGCAGCCAGAGTCTATGATAGGGAAAAGGGTGGATAATTTTTCCAAGGCAAATGTATTCTCCTTTTTCCCCTTCTTGTTCACTGTAGCACCCAAATACCCACACTTTTACCAGTGTGGGGCTGGTAAATCCAACAGGAATGTCAAATTGAGAAAATTACTCTGTTCAATATGTTGTTATTGGCAGTGATCCTTAGGATCAAATACATGAGTGATGTTAGGAGTAATTCTTTCGATGGCTGAAATAAATGTTAACTCAGGGTGAACAGTTAGGAGAGAGCATGATGCATGACCCATCAGGCAAAGCCACAAGAGAGAAGTTGACTTGAACCTCACCTAGGGTCCCTAGACATGACCTCAAAGTAGAGATTTTGCTAGAAATGAGATAGTAACAACAACAACAACAAAAGGTAGTCCTTTTGGGCACACTTTGGGTTTTGCTGACAAATGTTTATTTCAGTTTTCCAAGAACTGCCCAGATGTCTGTGCTGGTATATTGGGTAATATCTGGCTTGAAACTCACAGGCGGACAAATAAGTCTTCTTGAGGTTCCTCCTAGGCCAATGAGAGTTCAGGCTGACATAACGAAGCCACAGGAGAAGGACTTTAGTCCTTCCATGACGAAAGGAGAATTGCACTATTTCTCTCAAGCTTATCAAGAAAAATCCCCTCACTTCATCTTTGACCTCGTGATATTTCTCAGTTTTACCAAATTTCCTTATTTGCTGTTTATACTCATGAAATTCCAAGCAGTCACTGAATAGCTATTCAATGAGAGGAGATAAAACCTTCGAAATTACTATCTAAGGGCTAAAATATAAGAATGGCATTTCTGAACAAACTGTGAGAGACTTGCATACAGATGGAATGTTACTTTTTATGCATGGAGACATCAGGCAAACCAGGATCAAGTGAAAGGAAATGTCTTGAAGTAACAGTGTTTGTAATTTATTATCTCCTGTATTTCAAGCTAATTATCTTTGAGGTGAAAAACTAGAAAGACTTAATCTGTTTTTGAAGTTCAGCCCCATCCAATTAGGCAGAATATATAGGGAGCTTCTTGCTGGTGGAACTAGGATCCAGCAATTATTTAAAAATTAATAGCAACTACCTTTGTAATATTTTACTCTTTGGCAAATTTCATTTATTGATTCCTTAGAGGCTTATAATTGTTCTAACTCTCTAGGGAACCAGTTTTGTGTGCCACTGAACTAGCGGCTTCAATTTAAAATCAGGAAAGGAAAATGGAGACTTTATGTTAATGGTGTCATTTTTAGGTAAAATGTGTAATGTATGCAAAAATCTTACATACATAGTTATTAAGGCATTAAATGGTCATGACTGAAAGTTGAAGTCTGGAATAAGTTTGACATGGAATACAGTAGAAGTTCTGGGCTTCTGTTTACTGTTTGAGCAAGTTTCTTATCCCCTCCAGCCTGTTTTGTGATCAGTAAAATGGGAATGATACAAACTTTCTAATAGGGTTGTTGCAGGTAATAAGTGCCTGGCATACAAATAAGCAAGCGTGTATGAGTAATGTTCTCGTTTCAAGAGTGTTTACCTTCCGACAAAGGAGAGGGAGACTAAATTATTGAACACCTAACTCTATGTAAGAATAAAATAGGGGTTACGGCCCTCTTTGTAAATGAGAATAACGAAAAGCAAAGAGATCAATTATGCGGCTGCCCTTGGTCTCACAGCTACCCTTTGGTCAAATCGGAGTTTAAACTAAAGTTGTTGGACACCAAAGCCCTGGGCTCTTATCCAGTACCGTGCACTGATGGGTGCTCAGTGGTCCTTTTGGGGGTTTTTGGAAAGCAAGCAGTGACAAGGATTCAGGAAACTAGGGCCCTGAAAGAAAGGCTACTTCACTTTCTCAGGGCCACCCAGTGCAATACCAAAACTGAGACCAACTTTCTGATTCCTGCCCGTGGGGCTTTCAAATCTCCCTGGCTAGGTCTCGGAGCTTGCAGTCCCCATAATACAAAACTTTTTGGGTCTTTAAAATCAATGCCCTTTCTCATTTATATAAGCCTACTTATGCACTTAATTGTCATTCCTATAGTTAGGAATGATCTTTATTCTTTAAAGTATAAGCCATGCTTTCCTAAGTGATGATCCCATCTATGTGAACTCAACATAACAGCTCTCTGTATTTTTAAAAAATCTCTCTGAGAAGTTCACATGTGTAGAGATAGAAGCTACTTCCCCTCAAACAGCTGTTGCATTGAAAAGCACTAGAATTTGAGGAGGGCTGTCTGAAAATTCATCCTTGGATTTTTACCTAGCCATTTCAAAAACACCCGCTCTTTGGTCTCAAGAGTCTGATATAGCAAGCCCCATCTAGACATTCTCTTCATTTACTGCTATTTTAAATGTACAATTCTCTATGTCATTCTTCTGTAGTTATGAGACACTAGACACACCCTTTATGTGAGTTGACCTCGGAAGAGAAACCAGTATCAGCTAACCAAAGAACACTTTGTCTTCTACTTCTTTTTTCCTATTGGACCTTTCACTGTTAAGGAACCATGATTGAGTATTTAAGATCATTTCCATCATTTGTGATTGGTGAAAATCCCTGTATTCTCAACTCACTTAATAAATCTGCTGGAAAAACTATAGTCCAATATACTCTAATTACTAATGGGAGGAGAAATATAAATATTATTCCATTTGGTTAGATTAAATCTATAGTATAGTCACAGGTGTTTAGAAAGCTTCTGGAAAATGGCTGAGTTATTGACTAAAATATAATTGATATACAGTATTATATTAGTTTCACATGTACAACGTCTAAATACATTATGAAGTGATCACCACAATAAGTCTAGTAACCATCTGTCCCCATACAAAGTTATTACAGTTCTACTGACCATATTCTTTTTACTGTATATTATATCCCTATGACTTATTTATTTTATAACTGGAAGCTTGTACCTCTTAATTCCCTTCACCTATTTCATGCAACCTCACCCCACTCCCCTCTGGCAACCACCCATTTGTTCTCTATATCCATGAGTCTGTTTTCATTTTGTTTTGTCGGTTTGTTTGTTTTGTTTTTTAGATTTCATGTATAAGTGAGATCATACGATATTTGTCTTTCTCTGACTTACTTCTCTTAGCATAATACCCTTTACATCCATCCATGTTGTTGCAAACAGCAAGAGTTCATTGTTTTTTTATGGCTGAGTAATATTCCATTATATATATACACGTTATCCATTCATCCATCATTGAACACTTAGGTTGCTTCCATATCTTGGCTATTGTAAATAATACTGCAGTGAACATTTTATCTTAAGGCCTAATGTGGGGGGCTTCCCTGGTGGTCCGGTGGTAAAGAATCTGCCTTCCAATGCAGGGGACACAGGTTCGATCCCTGGTCAGGGAACTAAGATCCCACGTGCCACAGGGCAACTAAGCCCACGCGCCACAACTACTGAGCTCGTGTGCCTCAACTAGAGGGGCTGTGTGCCACAAACTACAGAGCCCATGTGCTCTGGAACCCACACACCACAACTAGAGAAGAGAAAACCCGTGCACCACAACCAGAGAGAAGCCCGCCCGCCACAATGAAAGATCCCATGTGCCTCAACGATGATCCCGCATGGCACAACTAAGACCTGATGCAGCCAAAAATAAATAAATAAATAAATAATAAATCTTTAAAAAAAAAAAAGAGGCCTAATGTGAATTCTTCATTCTTCTGCCTTGCCTCCTGACTAATGGTTACTTTTAACATTAAAAAAAAAAAAAAAAGAATTAACCAGTTGTTATGAATTTTTCAATATTGAAAATGAAAAACAAATCTGGCTCTATGTAGGTGAGTCCTTAACCATATTTCTGTAACTTCTCTTTACCTACTGCCTACTAGATTGATTTTTTAAATATTTTAAATTTTCTCTTTCAAGATTTGTTTAATTTTGTTTTGTTTTGTGACCACATTAACATTAGTTATATAGAATTTCTGTTTTGTTTCAGTGCTAATTGTTCCTATTATGCCACAAGTAATTCATTTCAAGGTTTCATATATATATGTAAATATTACATATATATCTAAATTTAAATGTGTATCTATATATAATCTCTATATACATACCATAATTGTTTTAAGGAAAGATATATGTGTGATACACTTTCTGAGCCATTAAATGTCTAAGACCATCTTGCTGTTGTCTTCAGAGATGAAAAATTATTTAGGCAGAAGTAGATTTCTTGAATTGTGTTTTTCTCAAATGTTGGTGATTCAGTTATTTTCTAGCTTTAGTACTATAGAGTCTACATACAGCTGGAGTTTTGTTCCTTTGTAAGTGACATTTTTCATCGTTATTTGTAAGGTGCTTTTTTAAATCCGTAAAATTCAAAAGATGTCATAGGATAAGCCTACGATTTTGTTCTTTTCATTAATTTTTCTTTGGGCTTTTTTTTTAAAGACAGAAAAACTGCTTGCTGTTATTTTCTTTGTTATTCATTCTGCTCCATCAGTTCTGTTGTCTTTCAGGGATTCCTCATATGTATTTCTTCATGTTTCTAACCTTTTCTCCCATTAATTTTATCTACTTTGCTTGAATTCTGAGTGTATTTTACAGGGTTGCTATTTTCTGCAGTAATTGATTTGCTAGGATATTTTATCATCTTTCACTGCCTTTTTTACTGTTTTATACATTTTATATAAAATATGAATGCTACATATTTTATTAAATAATCAGAAAATACAAGGAAAGAAAAATGAAACACTCAATACAGTGCCATAAAAATAATTGCTGCTGTTAATATTTATTTATCCCAACTCCAAATATTTCTTATATTTGAGAAATATCCCCTTTTAGATTTTATACATGTTTCATAAGTGTGTTCATACTACTAGTTAACCTGGTTTTTTTTTAACTTAGGAACAATTTCCCTGATGATGTATATAGATTTAGTTCAACATTGATAATAACTTCACATAAATCTAATTAGATAAATGTTCTATAACTTAATGATCCATTACCTAATTGATAGACCTCTAGGAATTTTACAGATTTTTTTCTTTTTTATTGAAGTATAGTTGCTGTACAATATTATATAAGTTACAGGTGTACAATATAGTGTCACAATTTTTAAAGGTTATTTAGAGTTACTATAAAATGTTGGCTATGCTCCCCATGTCACACAATATATCCTTGTAGCTTATTTTATACCTAATAGTTTGTACCTCTTAATCCCCTACCCCTAAATAGCCTCTCCCCAATTCCCTTTCCCCAGTGGTAACCACTAGTTTGTTCTCTATATCTGTGAGTCTGCTTCTTTTTTTGTTTTATTCACTAATTTGTGGTTTTTTTTAGATTCCACATATAAGTGACATCATAGAGTATTTGTCTTTATCTGTCTGGCTTATTTCACTTAACATAATGTCCTCCAAGTCCATCCATGTTGCAGCAAATGGCAAAATTTCCTTCTTTTTCATGGCTGAGTGGTGTTTCATTGTATACCACGTTCTTTATCCATTCTTCTGTTGATCCCTGATGATTAGTGATGTTGAGTATCTTTTCATGTGCGATTTGGCCATCTGCATTTCCTCTTTGGAAAAATGTCTATTTAGTTCTTCTGCCCATTTAAAAATTTTTTTTACAACTTTATTGGAGTATACTTGCTTTACAATGGTGTGTTAGTTTCTGCTTTATAACAAAGTGAATCAGTTATACATATACATATGTTCCCATATCTCTTCCCTCTTGCGTCTCCTTCCCTCCCACCCTCCCTATCCCACCCCTCCAGGTGGTCACAAAGCACCAAACTGATCTCCCTGTGCTATGCGGCTGCCTCCCACTAGCTATCTATCTTATGCTTGGTACTGTATATATGTCCATGCCTTACCATTTTTTAATTGAGTTGTTGGTTTCTTTGATGTTGAGCTGTACGAGTCTATTTATATATGTTAGATACTAACCTCTTATCAGTCATATCATTTACAAATATTTTGCCCCATGCAGTAGGTTGTCTTTTTGTTTTGTCAGTTGTTTCCTTTGCTGTACAAAAGCTTTTAAGTTTAAGTAGGTCCCATTTGTTTATTTTTGCTTTTGTTTCCATTACTCTAGGAAATGGATCCAAAAAGAATATTGCCACAATCGATGTCAAAGAGTGTTCTGCCTATGTTTTCCTCTAAGAGTTTTACTGTATCCAGTCTTACATTAAAGTCTTAATCCAGTTTGAGTTTATTTTTGTATATGGTGTTAGAGTATGTTCTAATTTCATTCTTTTACATGTAGCTGTTCAGTTTTCCTAGCAGCAGTTATCGAAGAGACTTTCTTCTCTCCATTGTGTGTTCTTGCTTCCTTTGTTATATTGAACATAAGTGTGTGGATTTACTTTTGGACTCTCTATCTTGTTCTCTTGATCTATGTATGTTTTTGGTGCCAGTGTCATACTGTTTTGATAACTGTAGCTTTGTAGTATACTCAGAAGGCAGAGCATGTGATTCCTCCAGCTGTGTTCTTTGTCAAAATTGTTTTGGCTGTTTGGGGTCTTTGTGTTTACATACAAATTTTAAAATTATTTGTTCTAGTTCTGTGAAAAATGCCATTGGTATTTTGGTAGAGATTGCATTGAATCTGTAGATTGCCTTGGGTAGTACAGTCATTTTAACAATATTATTCTGCCAATGCAAGCACACAGTATATCTTTCTATCTGCTTGTGTCAGATTTAGTTTGCTCTTCTTTTTCTGGTTCCTTAAGATGTACAGTTAGGTTATTGATTTGAGATCTTCTTTAAAGTCTGACTTTATAGCTATACATTTCCCTCTTAGCACTGCTTTGCTGCATTCCATTAGTTTTAATATGTTGTGTGTTCATTTTTATTTGTAAGTATTTTCTGATTTCTCTTGTGATTTCTTCTTTGATCCGTTGGTTTTGTAAGAGCTAGGCTTTTTCATGTTGCCCTTTATCAAACTGAAAGGATTAGCTTCAGTTGCTGGTTTTCTTAGAGTTTTTATAATGAATGGATGTTGACTTTTTTATTATGAATAAGCATTAAATTTTGTCCAAAATTTATGCATATATTGAGATGATCGTGTGTCTTTTCTCCTTTATTCTACTAATACAGTGGATTGCCTTTATGATTTTCAAATGTTCAACCAAACTTGAGTTCCTCTGATAAACCCCACTTGCCCATAATATGTGATTCTTTTTTATGTATGGCTGTATTTAATTTATAATGTTGAAGATTTTTGTGTTTTTTCTCTTAAGTGGTATGACTGTAGTTTTCTTTTTTAATATCTTTGTCTGGTTTGGGTATTAGAATATTCCTGACCTGAAGAAGTTGGGAGGTGTTCACTACTCCTTTATTTTCTGAGGAAGTCTGTGTAGGGTTGGTTTTATTTCTTCGTTAATTGTTTGATAACACTAACCACTGATACTATCTGGACCTGGAATATAACGTGTAGAATTCCTTTAAGAGACCTATTCAGGTTATCTATTTCTTAAGTGAGCTTTGGTAGTTTGCATCTTTCAAATAACTTCTCCAGTTTTTCTATGTTATCAAATTTATTGAAATGAAGTTATTTACAATATTGCTTTATTATCCCTTTAATAATGTAGGGTTTGTAGTGCTGTCTTTGCTTTCATTCCTGCTATGGATAATTTGTGCTTTCTCTCTTGAGGGTCATTCTGACAAGGCGTTTGTCAATTTTATTGTTCTATTGAAAGATAGGCTTTCTTTTTTTTTAGCTTTCTGAATTCTTGCATGCTTGAACATGACTTACTTCACCCCCAGACTTGATTACATAATATATGTATAGTTTCTAAGTTGTTTAGCATTGCTTTTCTTCAGAAATAGGAAGGTCCTGTTGTCTTCTCTCATCCAGTACTGCTGGAAGTTGAATTCCAGTTTGATTCTTGGTAGGTGACATTTTTTTCTCTGCAAGTAGAGGGGATGGTCAGTATGACAATTCCTTTCTTTGTTGACCAGCAGGTTTCTTAATTGGCATCAGTTCCTTTACATTTTATACTCTTAGGTCCTTCAAAATAGAGAGAGAGCATAGAGCAGTGGTTGAGAACACAGTTTATGGAGCCAAACTGCCCAGATATGAATACCAGCTCCATCATTTACTTGGTTCTGTGACCTTGGGCAACTTGTGTACCTCAGTTTCCCCAACTTTAAAATGGAAATGATGGTAATAATAGCACCAACTTCATAGAATCGCTAGAATGATTTAATATTTATAGGTCCTTAGAATTGTAACAGGTATAGAGTAACATAGGGGTTAGCAAGCTACAACTCTTGGACCAGATCCAGCATTTGGTCTCTTTCTCTACTGCCTATGAACTGAAAATGGTTATTACGTTTTTTTATGTCACACACATATATATATATATATATATTTTAACATCTTTATTGGAGTATAATTGCTTTACAATGTTTTGTTAGTTTCTGCTGTATAGCAAAGTGAAGCAGCTATAGGTATACATATATCCCCATATCCCTCCTTCTTGCATCTCCCTCCCACCCTCGCTATCCCACTCCTCTAGGTGGTCACAAAGCACTGAGCTGATCTCCCCATGCAATGTAGCTGCTGGGAAGCTAGCTACCTAATTTACATTTGGTAGTGTATGTATGTCAGTGCTATCTCTCACTTCATCCCAGCTTACCCTTCCCCTTCCCTGTGTCCTTAAGTCCATTCTGTACGTGTGCATCTTTATTCCTGTCCTGCCCCTAGGTTCTTCAGAACCATTTATTTATTTTTTAGACTCCATTATATATGTGTTAGCATATGGTATTTGTTTTTCGCTTTCTGACTTACTTCACTCTGTATGACAGACACTAGGTCCATCCACCTCACTATAAATAACTCAATTTCATTTCTTTTTATGGCTGAGTAATAGTCCATTGTATATATGTGCCACATCTTCTTTATCCATTCATCTGTCAATGGGCATGTAGGTTGCTTCCATGTCCTGGCTATTGTAAATAGTGCACAGTGAACATTGTGGTACATGACTCTTGTTGAATTATGGTTTTCTCAGGGTATATGACCAGTAGTGGGATTGCTGGGTCATATGGTAGTTCCATTTTTAGTTTTTTGAGGACCCTCCATACTGTTTTCCATAGTGGCTGTATCAATTTACATTCCCACCAACAGTGCAAGAGGGTTCCCTTTTCTCCACACCCTCTCCAGCATTTATTGTTTGTAGATTTTTTGATGATGGCCATTCTGACCAGTGTGAGGTGATACCTCATTATAGTTTTGATTTGCATTTCTCTAATGATTAGTGATGTTGAGCATCCTGTCATGTGTTTTTTGGCCATCTGTATATCTTCTTTGGAGAAATGTCTGTTTAGGTCTTCTGCCCATGTTTGGATTGCGTTCTTTGTTTTTTTGATATTGAGCTGCCTGAGCTGCTTGTAAATTTTGGAGATTAATCCTTTGTCAGTTGCTACGTTTGCAAATATTTTCTCCCATTCTGAGGGTTGTCTTCTCACCTTGTTTATGGTTTCCTTTGCTGTGCAAAAGCTTTGACATTTCATTAGGTCGCATCTGTTGATTTTTGTTTTTATTTCCATTTCTCTAGGAAGTGGGTCAAAAAGTATCTTGCTGTGATTTATGTCAGAGTGTTCTTCCTATGTTTTCCTCTAAGAGATTTATAGTGTCTGGCCTTACATTTAGGTCTTTAATCCATTTTGAGTTTATTATTGTGTATGGTGTTAGGGAGTATTCTAATTTCATTCTTTTACATGTAACTTTCCAGCTTTCCCAGCACCACTTATTGAAGATGCTGTCTTTTCTCCATTGTATATTCTTGTCTCCTTTATCAAAAATAAGGTGACCATATGTGCATGGGCTTATCTACGGGCTTTCTATCCTGTTCGTTGATCTGTATTTCTGTTTTTGTGCCACTACCATACTGTCTTGATTACTGTAGCTTTGTAGTATAATCTGAAGTCCGGGAGCCCAATTCCTCCAGCTCCGGTTTTCTTTCTCAAGATTGCTTTGACTATTCAGGGTCTTCTGTGTTTCCATACAAATTGTGAAATTTTTTGTTCTAGTTCTGTGAAAAATGCCAGTGGTAGTTTGATAGGGATTGCATTGAATCTGTAGATTGCTTTGGGTAGCATATTCATTTTCACAGTGTTGATTCTTCCAATTCAAGGACATGGTATATCTCTCCATCTGTTTGTATCATGTTTAATTTCTTTAATCAGTGTCTTTTTATTTTCTGCATACAGGTCTTTGGTCTCCTTAGGTAGGTTTATTCCTAGGTATTTTATTCTTTTTGTTGCAATGGTAAATGGGAGTGTTTCCTTAATTTCTCTTTCAGATATTTCATCATTAGTGTACAGGAATGCAAGAGATTTCTATGCATTAATTTTTGTATCCTGCTACTTTACCAAATTCATTGATTAGCTCTAGTAGTTTTCTGGTAGCTTTGTTAGGATTCTCTATGTATAGTATCATGTAATCTGCAAGCAGTGACAGCTTTATTTCTTCTTTTCTGATTTGGATTCCTTTTATTTCTTTTTCCTCTCTGATTGCTGTGACCAAAACTTCCAAAACTATGTTGAATAATAGCGGTGAGAGTGGGCAACCTTGTCTTGTTTCTGATCTTAGAGGAAGTGGTTTCAGTTTTTCACCACTGAGAATGATGTTAGCTGTGAGTTTGTCATATATGGCCTTTATTATGTTGAGGTAAGTTTCCTCTATGCCTAGTTTCTGGAGAGTTTTTATCATAAATGGGTGTTCAAATTTGTTGAAAGCTTTTTCTGCATCTATTGAGATGATCATATGGTTTTTATCCTTCCGTTTGTTAATATGGTGTACCACATTGATTGAATTGTGTATATTGAAGAATCCTTGCATTCCTGGGATAAACCCCACTTGATCATGGTGTATGATCCTTTTAATGTGCTGTTGGATTCTGTTTGCTGGTATATTATGGAGGATTTTTGCATCTAAGTTCATCTAAGTTGCATCTAAGTGATATTGGCCTGTACTTTTCTTTCTTTGTGACATCTTTCTCTGGTTTTGGTATTCAGGGTGATGGTGACCTCGTAGAATGAGTGTGGGACTGTTCCTCCCTCTGCTAATTTTGGAAGAGTTTGAGAAGGATAGGTGTTAGCTCTTCTCTAAATGTTTGATAGAATTCGCCTGTGAAGCCATCTGTTCCTGGGCTTTTGTTTGTTGGAAGATTTTTAATCAGTTTCAAATTCAGTGCTTGTGATTAGTCAGTTCATATTTTCTATTTCTTCCTGGTTCAGTCTCAGAATGTTGTGCTTTTCTAAGAATTTGTCCATTTCTTCCAGGTTGGCCACTTTATTGGCATATAGTTGCTTGTAGTAATCTCTCATGATCCTTTGTATTGATGCAGTGCCAGTTATAACTTCTCCTTTTTCATTTCTAATTCTGTTGATCTGAGTCTTCTCCCTTTTTTTCTTGATGAGTCTGGCTAGTAGGTTATCAATTTTGTTTATCTTCTCAAAGAACCAGCTTTTAGTTTTATTGATCTTTGCTATCATTTCCTTCATTTCTTTTTCATTTATTTCTGATCTGATCTTTATGATTTCTTTCCTTCTGCTAACTTTTGGGGTTTTTTGTTCTTATTTCTCTAATTGCTTTAGGTGTAAGTTTAGGTTGTTTATTTGAGATGTTTCTTTTATCTTGAGGTAGGATTGTATTGCTATAAACTTCCCTCTTAGAAATGCTTTTGCAGCATCGCATAGGTTTTGGGTCATCCTGTTTTCATTGTCATTTGTTTCTAGATTTTTTTTTTATTTCCTCTTTGACTTCTTCAGTTATCTCTTGGTTATTTAGTAGCATATGGTTAACCTCCATGTGTTTGTATTTTTTACGGTTTTTTTTCCTGTAATTGATATATAGTTTCATAGCGTTGTGTTCAGAAAAGGTACTTGATACGATTTCAATTTTCTTAAATTTACCAAGGCTTGATTTGTGACCCAAGATATGATCTATCCTGGCGAATGTTCTATGAGCACTTGAGAAGAAAGTGTATTCTGTTGTTTTTGGATGGAATGTCCTATAAATATCAATGAAGTCCATCTTGTTTTATGTGCCATTTAAAGGTTGTGTTTCCTTATTTATTTTCAATTTGTATGATCTGTCCATTGGTGAAAGTGGGGTGTTAAAAACCCCTACTATGATTGTGTTACTGTCGATTTCCCCTTTTATGACGGTTAGCATTTTCCTTACGTATTGCGGTGCTCCTATGTTGGGTGCATAAATATTTACAGTTGTTATATCTTCTTCTTGGATTCATCCCTTTATCGTAATGTAGTGTCCTTCTTTGTCTCTTGTAATAGTCTTTATTTTAAAGTCTATGTTGTCTGATATGAGAATTGCTACTCCAGCTTTCTTTTGATTTCCATTTGCATGGAATATCTTTTTCTATCCCTTCCCTTCAGTCTGTATCTGTTCCTAGGTGTGAAGTGGGTCTCTTGTAGACAGCATATTTACAGGTCTTGTTTTTGTATCCAGTCAGCCAGTCTATGTGTTTTGGTTAGAGCTTTTAATCCAATTACATTTAAGGTAATTATTCATATTTATGTTTCTTTTACCATTTTTTTGTTTGTGTTTGTTTTTGTTTTTGTAGATCTTTTCCTTCTCTTGTGTTTCCTGCCTGGAAACGTTCCTTTAGCATTTGTTGTAAAGATTTTTTTGGTGGTGCTGAATTCTCTTAACTTTTGCTTGTCTGTAAAGGTTTTAATTTCTCTGCTGAATCTGAATGAGATCCTTGCTGGGTAGAGTAATCTTGGTTGTAGGTTTTTCTCCTTCAATACTTTAAATATGTCATGCCACTCCCTTATGGCTTGCAGAGTTTCGGCTAAAAGTTCAGCTGTTAACCTTATGAGGATTCCCTTGTATATTATTTTTTGCTTTTCCCTTGCTGCTTTTAATATTTTTTCTTTGTATTTAATTTTTGATAGTTTGAGTAGTATGTGTCTGGGTGTTTTTCTCTTTGGATTTATCCTGTATGGACTCTGTGCTTCTTGGACTTCATTGACTATTTCCTTTCCCATATTAGGGAAGTTGTCAACTATAATCTCTTCAAATACTTTCTGAGACCCTTTTTCTCTTCTCCTTCTGGGACCTCTATATTTCGTATGTTGGTGAGTTTAATGTTGTCTCAGAGGTCTCTGAGACTCTCCCCAATTCTTTTCATTCTTTTTTCTTTATTCTGCTCTGTGGTAGTTATTTTCAATATTTTATCTTCCAGGTCACTTATCCGTTCTTCTGCCTCAGTTATTCTGCTGTTGATTCCTTCTAGAGAGTTTTTAATTTCATTTATTGTGTTGTTCATCATTGTTTGTTTGCTCTTTAGTTCTTTTAGGTCCTTGTTAAACGTTCCTTTTATTATCTCCATTCTATTTCCAAGATTTTGGATCATGTTTACTATCATTACTCTGAATTCTTTTTCAGGTAGACTGCCTATTTCCTCTTCATTTGTTTGATCTGGTGCGTTTTCACCTTGCTCCTTCATGTGCTGCATATTTCTCTGTCTTTCCGTTTTGCTTAACTTACTGTGTTTGAGGTCTCCTTTTAGCAGGCTACGGGTTCATAGTTCCTGTTGTTTTCAGTGTCTGCCCCTAGTGGGTATCATTGGTTCAGTGGCTTGTGGAAGGGACTGGTGCCCGTGTTCTGGTGGATGAGGCTGGATCTTGTCTTTCTGGTGGGCAGGGCTGCGTCCAGTGGTGCGTTTTGGGGTGTCTGTTAGCTTTTTAGGCAGCCTCTCTGCTAATGGGTGGGGTTGTGTTCCTGTCTTGCTAGTTCTTTGGCATGGGGCGTCAAGCACTGGAGCTTGCTGGCCTTTGGGTGGAACTGGGTCTTAGTGTTGAGATGGAGATCTCTGGGAGAGCTCTCACTGATTGATATTACGTGGGGCTGGGAGGACTTTGGTGGTCCAAAGTCCTGAACTCGGCTCTCCCACTTCAGAGGCTCAGGCCTGACACCAGGTTGGAGCTCCAAGACCCTGTCAGCCACATGGCAGTTGAGTGGTTTATTACCAAGTATATTAAAGCACAGGAACCAACAGCCAGATGAAGAGATTCATTGGGTGAGGTTGAGAACAAAGGAACTGCAGTCCTCTTGGAGTTTGGAGCCCAGCATGGCGGCACGTGGAGGCATCCTGCTTCACCAACCTGGAAGCTCTCTGAAACCCTTCCTTTTGGATTTTAATGGTGGCTCCACTCCAAAGATAGGCTTTTGATTATATTAGTTTTCTGTATTATTTTTTGGTTTCCTGATCATTTGTTTTTGTTTGGTTGGGTTTTTTGTTTGTTTAATGGGGGGGGGTTGGTTTTTGTTTTGTTGTGTTTTGGGGGATTTGGGGTTTTTTTCTTAAACATAGTCTTTATTTGTTTGTTTATTTTTTGGCCGATCCATGCAGCTTGTGGGATCTTAGTTCCCTGACCAGGGATCGAACCCCAGGCCCTTGGCAGTGAAAGCGTGGAGTCCTAACCACTGGACCACAAGGGAATTCCCAGTTTCCTGTATCATTGGCGTCTTTTTCTTCTTAATGACCCTCTTCCTTCTACATATTTGGGTATTAGTTAATATCCACTCTACCTTTTCCCTGACTGTGCAGCCCTTCAGAGCTGCAGATTATTCTGGAGAGAGTCTCCTGCTAGAATCACCAGTTCCTTGGGCTCTGCATTCTCCTGAGAGCTTTTCACAGTTGAAGGGCATTGTTTCTGTTATCTGCGTAATTCTCTGCCTTCTCAGTTTTCCTTTCAGTTTTTGCCAGCTAATTTCTTACTCTTCTGTTTCTCTTTGTTGTTTTAGGAAATTTATTTTATAATTTATCCTGCATTTTTGGTTGTTTTTCATAGTAGGATTTGTCTAGAAAAGCTAACCTTCTGTTACCAGCAGTTAGATCCCTAGTAGTTTTTCCACTTTGGAGGGCCGTTGTCTCAAAGGCATTTGTGGCCCTTTCATTCCCGTCTTCTCATATTCCATCAGAACCTTGATGATTGTGCTAGTTTCAGGACAATTAGGTTGAATTCAGTCTTCTGTGTCTCACATTTTTATTTTACATTTTTGGGAAAAAGTAATATTTGTATTTCCTGAGAGACCATACATGAAACTGTGTTTTCTTGATTCTAAACATAATAACTCTTGAACATTTTTTAAAAGAATGAAGAGAGGGCTTCCCTGGTGGCGCAGTGGTTGAGAGTCCGCCTGCCGATGCAGGGGACATGGGTTCATGCCCCGGTCCAGGAAGATCCCACATGCCGCAGAGCGGCTGGGCCCGTGAGCCATGGCCGCTGAGCCTGTGCGTCCGGAGCCTGTGCTCTGCAAGGGGAGAGGCCACAATAGTGAGAGGCCCGTGTACCATAAAAAAAAAAAAAAAAGAAGAAGAGAAAATGTCTATATGTCTTCATCCTAAAGAAAACTGCAATGAATATAATAGTGCATTTCCTGCCAACAAGTTTTTTAATGTATTTAGATAGACAGCTGCTCTGGCCACTGACTGTGTGTGTATGTGTAGGTTTTTTTTTTTTAACATCTTTATTGCAGTATAGTTGTTTTACAATGTTGTGTTAGTTTCTGCTGTATAACAAAGTGAATCAGCTATATGTACACATATATCCCCTCCCTCTTATGCCTCCCTCCCACCCTCTCTATCCCACCCCTCTAGGTGGTCACAAAGCACGGAGCTGATCTCCCTGTGCTAGGCAGCTGCTCCGCGTGTCCTCGGGTCCATTCTCTATGTCTCCATCTTTATTCTTGTCCTGCCCCTAGGTTCATCAGAATTTTTTTTTTTTAGATTCCATATATATGCGTTAGCATATGGTATTTGTTTTTCTCTTTCTGACTTACTTCACTCTGTATGACAGACTGTAGGTCCATCCACCTTACTACAAATAACTCAATTTCATTTCTTTTTATGGCTGAGTAATATTCCATTGTATATATGTGCCACATCTTCTTTATCCATTCCTCTGTCGATGGACACTTAGGTTGCTTCCATGTCCTGGTTATTGTAAATAGTGCTGCAGTGAACATTGTGGTACATGACTCTTGTTGAATTAAGGTTTTCTCAGGGTATATACCCAGTAGTGGGATTGCTGGGTCATATGGTAGTTCTATTTTGAGTTTTTTAAGTAACCTCCATACTGTTCTCCATAGTGGTTGTATTAATTTACATTCCGACCAACAGTGCAAGAGGGTTCCCTTTTCTCCACACGCTCTCCAGCATTTATTGTTTGTAGATTTTTTGATGAGGGCCATTCTGACTGGTGTGAGACTGACTGTGTTTAATAGGAATCATACTATTGTACCTGCACTACCGAGAAGGTTAGCCACAAGCTGCATGTTGCTGTTGAGCATCTGAAACGTGGATAGTCTTTTTTGAGATGTGCTGTAAGTGGGAGATATACTCCAGATTTGCAAGTTTTATTATAAAGAAAAATAAGAGTGTGAAATATCTCATGTATAATTTTTATGTTGATCATGTGTTGAAATAGTATTTTGGCTATATGGGTTAAATAAAATAGCTTATGAAAATTAAGTTCTCTTTGTTTCTTTACTCTATTATTAAGCATGGCTTCCAGGCATTGACAATTATTTATGTGACTCATATCTGTGTCTCTTATAATTCTTTTGGATGGACTTGCTATATACTGTTTTATATTCTTTTTCACTCAGCTTTATAGAACAGGAAGTTTTGCATACCACACAAAATTCTTCAAAATTATCATTTTTAATGATAATTCAATATTTTATCATTTAGAGATACTATATTTATAGTATAGCATAAAGAAACTTTAAAAAATATTTTTAATTTATTTTATTGAAGTATGGTTAATTTACAGTGTTGTGTTAATTTCTGCTGTACAGCAAAGTGATTCAGTTGTATATATATATAAATATATATTTTTTCATATTCTTTTCCATTTTGGTTTATCACAGGATATTTAATATACTTCCCTGTGCTACACAGTAGGATCTTGTTGTTTATTCATTCTTTGTATAATAGTTTGCATCTGCTAATCCCAAACTCCCAATCCATCCCTCCCCCACTCCCCCTCCCCCTCGGCAACTACAAGGCTGCTTTCTATGTCTGTGAGTCTGTTTCATAAATAAGATCGTTTGTGTCATATTTCAGATGCCACATATAAGTGATATCATATGGGATTTGTCTTTCTCTTTCTGACTTCACTTAGTATAATCTCTATTTACATCCATGTCACTGCAAATGGCATTACTTCATTCTTTTTTATGGATGTGTAGTATTCCATCATATACATGTACCACACCTTGTTTATCTATTCATCTGTTAATGGACATTTAGGTTGCTTCCATGCCTTGGCAATTGTGAATAGTGCTGCTGTGTATCTTTTTGAATTATAGTTTTGTTGAGATATATGCCCAGGAATGGGATTGTGGGATGATATGGCAACTCTATTTTTAGTTTTTTAAGGAGCCTCCATACTGTTTTCCGTAGTAGCTGCACCTATTTATATTCCCATCAGTAGTGTAGGAGAGCTCCTTTTCCTCCACAGCCTCTCCAGCATTTATTATTTGTGGACTTTCTGATGATGGCCGTTCTGATTGGTGTGAGGTGATACCTTGCTGTAGTTTTGATTTGCATTTCTCTAATAATTAGAGATGTTGAGCATCTTTTCATGTGCCTATTTGGCCATCTGTCTTCTTTGGAAAAATGTCTATTTAGGTCTTCTGCCCATTTTTTGATTGGGTTGTTGGGGGGGTTTTGTTGACTTGTATGAGCTGTTTGTATATTTGGGAAATTAAGTCCTTGTCAGTCACATCATTTGCAAATATTTTTTCCCAGTCCATAAGTTGTCTTTCCATTTTGTTTATAGTTTCCTTTGCTGTACAAAAGCTTGTAAGTTTGATTAGACCCCATTTGTTTACTTTTGCTTTTATTTCTATTGCCTTGGGAGAATGACCTAAGAAAACATCGGTACGATTTATGTCAGATAATGTTTTGCCTATGTTCACTTCTAGGAGTTTTATGGTGTCATGTCTTATATTTAAGTATTGAAGCCATTTTGAGTTTATTTTTGTGTATGGTGTGAGTATGTATTCTAACTTCACTGATTTACATGTGGCTGTCCAACTTTCCCAATACCATTTGCTGAAGAAACTACCTTTTTTCCATTGTGTATTCTTGCCTCCTTTGTCAAAGATTAATTGGCTGTATGTGTGTGGGTTTATTTCTAGGCTCTCTGTTCTATTCCATTGATCCTTATGTCTGTTTTTGTTTTTGTTTTGTTGTTTTTGTGCCAATACCACGTTGGGTTTTGTTTGTTTTTTACATGCTGTTTTGATTACTGTAGCTTTGTAGTGTTGTCTGAAGTCTGTGGGAGGGTTATGCCTCCTGCTTTTTCTTTTTCCTCAGTATTGCTTTGGCAATTCTGGGTCTTTTATAGTTCCATTAAGTATTACTTATGACATGTTTTTTCTTGCAGTGGAAATTCTACTCCTGTTACTCAACAAACATTAATGACTCTGTGATTCCTGTTCACATACTTCTTTCTTCATTCCTTCATTGTATTTCTTTTGTTTTCCCTTCTTGTATTCATTTACCAGATATTGTTGAGGGCCCTCATAGGCAGGATAATGTAATAATGAAGCATAATTGCCTCTGGAGCCAGACTGCATGGGTTCAAATCTTAGCCCTGTCACTTAGTAGCTGGATTACTTTAGGCAAGTGACTTAATTTCTCTGGTCCAGGTTTCTCAATAATAACATGAAGCTTATAGTTGTATTTACCTCATATGTTGTTGTTGTATTAAATAGAATATAATTAATTGTAACAACGCATTTTGCACACCACCTAGCAAATTTTAAGTACCATGTAGGTTATAAGTTATTAATATCAATGTCTGCTACCTTGTAACAGTCTAGCAGGGAAGATGGGCACTAGACAAGTTACTACAATCATGCTCACTCTTAGGAAATCTCTGAGAGATACCCCAGTGAATAAGATATATTCATTGCTCTCAAGTAGTTGACACCCTGTTAGGGGAGAAAGACATGAAGATAAATAGTCCTAGTACCGTGGGCTAAATGCTAACAGGAGTTGTATTCAAAATGCTACAGGAGGGAGGAAGGATGAGCTCACTTCCTTTGGTGGTTTGTAGAAACAGTATTTTTGAGCTGAGTCTGGAGGGATGCCTTTGGTTTTTAACTCCAGTCATTTGATCGTGTGCAAAGACTCATGGAAGACATTAACATCAGTCAGCAAAATAAAATGCATTTTCACAAGCACGTTAGCAGTTGAATTGGACTAGCCAGTTGCATTTTTGTAAATAGAGCAAAGGTCAGCAGTACCAGTTTCACACACTGGTACTTGGAATGGAGAAAGGGGAGATACTTCAGCAAACAAGGGATGCTCTTTCATAATAAAAGCATAAACAGATTACCAGTGTGTTGCAGGGATTATTTTCTTCTATTGCTGATGCCTGGTTATCAAGCAAAATACCAAATACCTCATCAGGTAAAGTGGGAAGCTTTTCCCTTACAATGAAAAAGAACTAAAGACTTCAAGTGTGAGCACAAGAGGAGTGTTAGGAGTTTAAGAAAAAAAATTTAACTTAGATAAAAAATGTCCTTGATTTTAGAATGGCCAAGAACAATGTAATGATTGAAATTGATAGAATTGCTACTTACCCAGTTAAATTATCCAATCTCAGTATAATGTCCAGGTGACTTTGTGTGTTTTTCTTTTTCTTTTTTTTAAGTGATAAGAACTATACTTGAATCAACCCTCATTCAAGCCTTGAATCTGCTAAATCAACAGTCAGTTTACTGGGCAAAAATAATTTGACTAAATACTTGGTTTTGTACTGAAGAAAATATATCAGAACTTAGAAAGCTTCCTTTAACTCATATGTCTCTCTTTGTGCTCTTTTCACATCATGTTTATCTACTAAGTTAATTAATAGCAGCCAACTCTTAAACAAATAGAAGGAATGTCTAATGAAAGGTATAAAGATTTTGATTGAAAGCTAGTGATGCAGTGTGACCTTAACTTTGCTTTGTCATTCAGTTACAACTGATGAGGATTTCATTTATTTTTCTTCACCTTTTCATTAGAAAGTCAAGATGTTTATAAATCCAGATTAATGATAACAGCACTTAGCTACACCTGCTCATAGATCTATTTGTGTTAGTGTATTTTGACAGGTGGAATGTGTTGTAATCTAACTCCCACTGTACGCATTTCTCTTTTCTTTCCAATTTATAACAATCTCAAAAAGAATGCAGTAAGGGACACACTTATTCTATAATATGTTTCTGTGTTTTCATTTGTTTTGTAAACTCATTTCCAACTTAGTTATAATGCCAGCTTTGCCATGATTTATGGCTATAACTTCTTTGTTTTGGTTATATAGTTCTATCTGCATGAAAATGCTCTAATGTAGGCTGATAATGCTTCAGAATTAAGATGCTATGTTCTGTGCAAGTATTTAATACATTAAAGACATTTTTGACACAATAGCTGCTTGGGACAGATAGAAATTTCTCTTAAGGCAGTCCTGAGTGATAAAATGCAAGGTACATGTATATAATTTATGAAACTATCACCAAGGGATCCTGTGTTGATTTGATGTCTCTCTAACTGTTGGGTAACTAAAAGAAAACAATTGATCCACTTTTTCCCAACAGGGGTGATCTTTCTCCCCCAGGGAACATTTGGCAACATCTGGAGATACTTGTGGTTATCACAACTAAGGGATGGATACTACTGGCATCCAGTGGGTAGAGAGGCCAGAGATACTGTTCAGCGTTCCGCAATGCACCAGCCAGCCCTCACGCTAACAAAGAATTGTGCAAAACTGCCAGTAGTGCCAAGGATGAGAAACCCTTATCTGGTCTGAAGAATTTAAATCCCCTTCATATCCTTTAAGTGTGGCCATCCATATTTCTCTAGCTATTAGCCCTTGTCAGAGCTACCCAAGCAACATCTCAGATACATATTTGATGGTGCATACCTCTCTGGCTTGATCTAAATTGGCAAGAGTCCTGAGAAATTGAGGTGGCTGAGCTGGTCCCATCCGTACCTTTACTGGTACACATGCGCTTGCGCTCGCGCGCTCTCTCTCTCTCTCTCTCTCTCTCTCTCTCTCATCACTCTTTGAGCCCAAACATAGAGCCTATCTCTCTCATCTATATCCAGGCAGCCTAAAAGTTGCCACAGTTATTCTGACTTGCTGACAGCATTCCCCTACCATGTTGGTTCCCTGTGGTTTTTCAATGAGCCCAATAAGAGAAGCAGTGGGGAATAAGGAGAGTTAGGTGGCACCGCTGTGAGTAGCCGCTTGCTTTCCAAGGTAGCTCTGATTCCTGCCAAGCCTCAGCTCTTGTCAGCCTGGCTCTTGAACACCCTTTCAGTGTGGTTCCTCTGGAGACGAGTGGCTGTGACTTCCCTTTCAAGAGTTCTACTGTGTGCAGCCTGCCATTCCCAATGGCTTGCAGGACAGAGAAAATAATACTGAGCTCTTCAGAATCAGTAATTCTGTGTTCCAGGAACTAATTCTGTAGAATGTGGCAGACGCATGTTTCTTTCCATGTACAGGGTATATATGTCTTCCTTAATTCCTGCTCCTGGGTGTCAATCACTCAGCATATAATTACCAAGTATTTACAGCATGCAAAACATTCCTATGGAACTGTTCATACAGGGGAGAAAAAAACTTCTTCTGTGAATTCCTCTGAAAGTTTGGGGGATATGTGAAATGATCGTACCCAGGAGTGATCTCAAGGCAGGATGGGATTTATAACCAATTAAGGTGATGATAATGGATGATAAAAGTCACAAGAGGGACAGTAATACATGACAGTCTCACCTCCACTCCCCACTCCCATGCCTGAGGCAGACATAACATGTCAGAGCACTCTTGCCTGCTGTACCCAGACATGGACTCAGAAATCTGAGTCCAACGTAGCAATTGCAGGTGGCTATAACCACTCAGTGGGCGAAGCTGTCTGAGATGCACTCTATTTGCCATCCATGGAGTGTGGACTCAAGTCACAGTGGTGTGGAGAGAATAGACTGGTGGGTAGATGGAGTTTTGGTAGCAAGAAGGATATTTCAGGTCTGAGAGTTAACACCTTAAAATCCTAGTGTGTGGAAAGTATTTGGAGAAGATTTCAAAAGCGTCTGAGCAGGAATCTGGGGCTTTATTAAAATAAGTGGAACAGTCAGAGAAGCTGCGAGTTTGGGGAAAACATCAAAATGGAGTCTAAGAATGGACGGACCTCCGCTTCTTTTTTCTTATTCCCTCCCTACATTCTGGGATTTCTTCTCCATGTCTTCTCACTTTTTCACCTTTTCCACCTTTTCCACCTTTCCTCTCTTGGCCATTTTTCTTGCCCTCTCTTTCTGACATCACCCATCCCTAATGATAAGAGTGTTGACAAGAGGAGCATAAAAATAAAGTCTCTCCTTGTTTTCCTGAACTAGTTTTATAATTACCAGTTTCAGCATTCTGCTTATGTAATTTTTTATTAGCTTGAGTGATTTCAGGTCTCAGTTTATTGATAACAACTCTAATGATGGTAAACACTCAGAGCTAACATTTAGCAAGCACATCCCCTGTGCTAGATATACCTGCATAAATTCACTTCATCTTCAGAACAGCTCTTTGAGGATAGTTACTACTAACATCCCACTTTTGCAAAAGAGACTTAGTTACATAACTCGCCCAAGATCATCTACCTAGGAAACCATGGAGACGCCTGGCTCCGAAATCCATGCTATTAATAATGATGGTGTTCATCTTAGTAGAGAAAGGTCATTAAAATAAAAGATTTATCATGATGAGAAATACAGATGTATTTAAGGAGCAGTGAGAAATTAAAATTTACTGTGTGTGTTTGGGGTGGGTGGAAATGTGTAAGAGTGCGTGTTTTCCTCTTCATGTTCTCAGAGTTCTGAAGGAAAGGGAAAAAGCTATAAATCGGCTGGATGAAGGAAACACTCAGCTGTCCCCAAATGGATCCGTTTGGGAAAAACCTGAGTGACAATCAGGAGATTAACTAACAATTTGGGGGGAAGTGATCTTGTTTAACCGCAGAGTCTATTCTTCATTTGGGTAAAGTTATTGTTTCTGAGTAATTCTTTGTCCCAGACACGATCTACTTGGCACGGGTACCCGGCCACCCATTATGTTTCTTCCAAAACCTTTGAAAAATACATTCATCTATTCTTGCATCATAGTAGTGGCTCATTAAATGCCTTCTCCCAGAGACATACACACACCTTCATTTGCCTCCATGCAAGGACGTGCAGATGAACTCAAGTCTTTCAACAGCGACCCCATGGAGCTGTTGGTAGATATTGCTTGTTGAGCTTTTCTTAGTCACTGCTAATGCACACACCAGCTCTGTCTGAATTACTCTGTGAGTCCTTTGGATGTCTGGAAGTCAGCCACCCTTACTGTTACAAGAGTTTACTCTGTCAGTGGGACAGCTACATTACCAAGTCTAATTATACACATAAAAAAAGAAGGAAAATGTCCACATATCAAGCTGGATATAGAAGTCAAAGTTTAACATAAAAGAGAGGCTTTTGGGGCTTCCCTGGTGGCGCAGTGGTTGAGAGTCCGCCTGCCGATGCAGGGGACACGGGTTCGTGCCCCGGTCCGGGAAGATCCCACATGCCGCGGAGCGGCTGCGCCCGTGAGCCATGGCCGCTGAGCCTGTGCATCCGGAGCCTGTGCTCCGCAACGGGAGAGGCCACAACAGTGAGAGGCCCGCGTACCGCAAAAAAAAAAAAAAAAAGAGAGAGAGGCTTTTAATTCAATATGTCAGTTATCTTTTGCTGTCAGCTCATAGTTTAATTCAAGCACTCGCATTGTGAAAACACTGGATCAAGAATCCCTCCTCTGAGTGAAAAGTACAATTTTGTTATGGTTTTAACAATATGCAATAAGTTTTCTGATCAAACAGAATTTCTGAATTATAATGAAAACAAAAATAAAAATAATTTCACATGAGTATTTTTCACTTTAGAAATTACTTTAGGTATCATATATAGAGAAAGAGATCTGTTATTATGTCTGATTTTTAAAAATTTTATTAAAAAATCACTAAAAGAAAAAATCTTTCCTCTGGAGACCTAGGGAATACAATCATTCTTGTCCAGCTGTAGCCAGATTCTGTTTGGAGGCCATTCCCACTGCTTTAATTAGGGGGAAAAATTTAATGTTGTAAATTCATAGTGTGTCACTCCGTATTTCCACACAATCCATCACAGTCTGAGCCTGTGTGTGGCAGCTCTTTTTAATAAAGGATTTTGCAGAGCACCTGCTGGGGCTAAAACACTTTATCATCTTTGCTAGCTCCAGGAGTCCTAGCATTATGTCATGCTTGACTCCAAAAAAATATTATTATAAGCCCTTGAATTAGAAACCCAACAATGGAACTAACTGATTTCAATTGCCTGTGAAGCTATCATATTCTGAGGGATAAAACTTGGTAAGTTTTCATTTTAATCAAGACCTATAACAGGACCTGGGGTGGTTGTCTAAAATGAATAGTTTCCACATTTCTGGATGCTACTGGATAATGGCTCTCTCATCCATGAATTAATTATAAAACTAGAAATACTCTAAGAATATCAAAT
Organism: Lagenorhynchus albirostris; assembly: GCF_949774975.1. NCBI lineage: Eukaryota > Metazoa > Chordata > Mammalia > Artiodactyla > Delphinidae > Lagenorhynchus > Lagenorhynchus albirostris. The sequence goes on along the minus strand of NC_083104.1, from coordinate 21,780,624 downwards.
TGTATCCCCCATACTTTCTTTTAATGATAACTTTGTTTCATACACTCAGAGCTTAAAGGATGGGAGTGAACAGCCATCAAGAGACAATTTTTAGAGCATCTTTTCAGCTGCGATGCCTGGGAAGATATCAGGGTTTGCCGTGTCTCAAGCATCATCCTAGTGTAATAGGGCTTGTTGAGGATTCACAAGTTATTGGGGTAACTTTCAGGGAAAACTTTTTTCTAATAGTAGCCTTCAAGGAACATATGTAAAACTGCCTCTAGTATTTCCCAGCTAAGTGAGATCTCCTTCAGTATCTAAGCCCAGTTCCACAAGTTTGAGCTATTTTCTACTTATTCCAATGGTCTCTGCAACTTGTGTGGAGGCACAGTCCTGGTTGTTTTTAAATCTCATTCTCAGCTTTTCTCTGTGTGCCCCAGACCTGAATCTCACCAGCCTTAGGAGAGAATCTTGTCTCTAACCTGTCCCCGACCTACAAAGAAAGTAGTTCTGTCACTCACAAGCTTTAAAAGTGACTTTCCTGGAGGACTGTCTCTTGACTCCAAAGAGGGAGAATATCTCCCAACGCAGACCCCCTGGTGAGAAGTAGAGGCAATAGCTCTGTTTTGTTTTGTTTTGTTTTTGTTGTTGTTTGGTTTTAAGGTTTGCTTTTTTTTTGCTTTTCTTATTGAAGTAGAGTTGGTTTATGATGTGTTAGTTTCAGGTGTGCAGCAAAATGATTCAGTTGTACATACATAGATATCTTTTTTTTTCCCAGATTCTTTTCTCTTGTAGGTTATTACAAAACATTGAGTATAGTTCTCTGTGCTATACAGGAGGTCTATGTTGGTTCTCTATTTGCTATAGAGTAGTGTGTATATGTTAATCCCACACCCCTAATTTATCCCTCGCTCCCCACACCAATAGCTCTTTTTGCTGCACTTGTCTTATTAAGGGGGTGGATGTGAGATAGAGAAAAGGGGCCGGTTTTACAGTGATGCGCTTAAGCAAGTGCTTCAGGGGAATAGCTGCTCTCTTCACTCTGACTGCAGTATATAGTATACTTCCAGATTCTTCTTCAGCTGTGGGCTTTAGCCACAATTCTGGGATGACAAGGGCAGTCTCCTGGGTACAAAGGAGACTTTATATACGCTCTCCTCAGCAAATGAATACTGACTTTCTAAAGTAGTTTTGTACCTTAATTAGAAAGATGTCATGGCTTGGAGAGATAACATACTATAGTGTCTATACTCTAACAGTTAAATGGACAAAGCAGTGTCAGACAGGACTTCAAGTTGTAGGCTCAGTAAATTATAACTGCTTAGTAGATCTAGGAGTTAGATGCGGGTTTGGGGTCTACCCCCTCCTCATTTTCTGTGCACTGATTCTTACCCTTAGCTTCTCTACTTCTCTCCAGGCCTATCTCTTATCTGAAGCTTCCTGACATAAACCCTGCTGCTCCTAGAGATCCTGTTAATTTCCCAGATCCAAGCCTTTGCTTATGTTGACGACTTACCTTAAAAGTTTTCCCTTCCCTCTTCTTCACCCAAAACTCCCAGAAGAAAAGTAATCATCAAATTATTAAGCGTGGACTTACTTAATGACTACATTTGTCAGTTAGGATAAGCTGGGTTTTGCTGCAGTAACAAACAAGCCCAAAATATAAATGGTTGAAAACAACACAGATTATTTCATACTCATATGACATGTGTATTAGAGTCAGTTGGTGGCTCTGCTCCATGGCTTCCTCAGTCAGAAACAGTCTCGAGCATGTATAGAAGCTCTGTCCCAATACATCTCTCTGTGATGAAGGGAATGGTCTATATCTGCACTGCCCAAAGTGGTATCCACTAGTCACAGGCGACAATTGAGTACTTGAAAAGTGGCTAATGTGACTTGAAAAGTGGCTAATGTGACTGAGGATCTGAATTTTTACTTTTATTTACTTTTAATTATTTTAATTTCAGTGGCCACAATTAACCAATGGCTACTGTCTTACAGAGTGTAGGTCCAAATCATCATGCATTGCTAGGGGAGAGCGAAATGTGGACACTAACACACTGGTCCTTAAAAGCTTCTACTCAGAAGTAATCATTGCTACACTGTCTGACATTTACTGCACCAAAGCCCCATGTCCACCTATAGATTCCAGGGATGAGATACAGCTGTCCCGTCTTGTCCTTGGAGGAGGAGAAACAATAGTATCAGTGAGGAGCACTGATGAATTACACACCACTGCTATTCAGTATTCTGGATGTTAAGTGCAAAATGAAAGAGACATGTGCCTGGCCCTCATGGAACATAGGGTCTAATAGGGGAAGAAGGATGAGATGATCATTTGAAATACAGCCCCCTTTAACCAAGCTTTAAATGTGATTAAGAGATTGTGCTCTAGAGGCAGACACACTTGAGTTCAACCCTGCTTCTGTCTTAAGTAAGTAAAATGACATTCAATGAAATTACATGACATTTATAAGCTATTTCATTACAGTTACAACAATAAGTTATTATTATTGTTAATTCAGACTGTATGAGTCTCTGTCCATAAATAAAATTCATCTTTATGTAATAAACTGGGTTTTTTTCCCTGAGTGCAAAACAATTAAAAATAAAAATTAAAATGCACCAACAAATAACATGGTTACATATCTTTGGGAAAAAATAACTGACTTATAAATAAAGGCTTGTAATTTAGCCAGGGAAGTAGGAAAGTATGGAAAAATGACGTGACTGATGAGTATGAAATGGTTCAGAGTGTGGTAAAGAGTGTTTCAGACGAAGGGAAGAGCCAGTATGAAGGCTCTGGATTTGGAAAGTACCTGGTGGTACCTTTTAGGAAGTAAAGGCAGCCCTGGGAGGTTGCAGTGTAGGCCCAGGGAGGAAATGGCACTGTGAGGTCTGTGTCATACACTCTGGTGTAAGCTGTGGTGGGAGCTGAAAGTTGGCTCTCATTAACAGGAGGCCATTAAAGAGTTTTAAGAGAGACATGATCTCCTGTACAATTTTGAAAGGTCATTCTGGCTGCTGCTTGAACCATGGGTTTGAAGAGGCACAAGAGAGAAGGGAGAAAGCCATTTGTGGTGGTTAATTTTATGTGTCAACATGACTGTGCTAAGGGATGCCAAATAGCTGGTAAAATATTATTTCCCGGTGTCCTCTGTGAAGGTGTTTCCAGGACAGATTAGCACTTGAATCAATAGACTGGATAAAGATGATTGTCACTAATGTGGGTGGGCATCATCCAGTCCATTACAGACCTGAACAGAACAAAAAGGTGGAGGAAGGGCAAACTTGCTCTCTGTTTGAGCTGAGACATTTATCTCTTCCTGCCCTGGGATATCAGCCTTCCTGGTTCTTGGGCTTTCAGATTCAGACCACATTGTACCACCATCTTTCCTGGTTCTCCAGCTTGCATACCACAGATTGTAGGACTTTCTCTGGGGAGCCTTGGTTAATACACCCCTCCTCCAGAAAGGCTTTTGTATTCGTTAACAAAAAAGATGCAAACACAGTGATTGTAAACAGCCCTCATTTATGATTTCCCAGTTTGAGTGGGTCAGGAGTCCCAGCATGGCTTATCTGAGTCCTCTGCTCAGGGTCTCTCCAAGCTGCAATCCAGGTGTTGGCAGAGGTACATTCTTTTCTGGAGCTCAGGATATTCTTCAGTTGGTTGTTGGCAGAATTCAGTTCCTTGTGGTTGTAGGACTGAGGTCCCTATTCTCTTAATAGATGTCCGCTGGGGTTCCTTCTCAGTGCCTGAAGTTCCTTGTTGTGTGGACTTCTCACAACATGGCAGCTTGCTTCTTCAAGGCCAGCAGGAGAATCTGTCTTTTCAGAACAGGCCAGTGTCTCTTTCAAGGTCTCTTACCTGAATAAGTCAGGCCCACACAGGATAATCTCCCTTTGATTAACTCAAAACCAACTGACTTGGGGCCTTAATTACATCTGTAAAAAAGTCTTCAGTTTTGACACATAATCTAATCACAGGAATGATATCCCATTATATTCACAGGTCTTTTTCATATGCAAAGGGAAGAAATTATATAGGGTGTGTGTACCAGGGGCAAGATTCTCAGCTGGGGCCTGGAGTGCCATCTCAGAATTCTGCCTACCGTGACTTGGTCTTTTGAGCTTACACAGCATTTGGCCTCTGAGAACCTCCCACAGCAGTTATTGTCTGCATTCAAGGGAAGAGAGAACAAAAATTAGGCAGCTCTTGACCCCTAAGAACTATTTCACTCATGTGGGTCATAAGAAGCCACAGTCTACCATTTTTTATCAACTTAATTTACTCATATATTTAGCTCTGAGAGCCTAATGTAGGCTACCCAGGCTCACAGGAGACTGACCAGTAAGCAAGAATGACATCACTATCTTTTTTTTTAATTTTTTTAAAAATTTTTGGCTGCCTTGGGTCTTCGTTGCTGCATGCAGGCTTTCTCTAGTTGTGGTGAGCGGAGGCTACTCTTCATTGCAGTGCACGGGCTTCTCATTGCGGTGGCTTCTCTTGTTGCGCAGCATGGGCTCTAGGTGCACAGGCTTCAGTAGTTGCAGCACATGAGCTCAGTAGTTGTGGCTCACAGGTTCTAGAGTGCAGGCTCAGTAGTTGTGGTGCACGGGCTTAGTTGCTCCATGGCATGTGGGATCTTCCCGGACCAGGGCTCAAACCCATGTCCCCTGCATTGGCAGGTGGATTCTTAACCACTGTGCCACCGGGGAAGTCCCTTAATATTTTTTTTGGAGTAGAGTTGATTTACAATGTTGTGTTAGTTTCTGCTGTACAGCAAAGTGAGTCAGTTATACATACACATATATCCACTCCTCTTAGATTCTCTTCCCATATAGAATATTCAATACTCTGAGCTCTATTCAACACTCTGGGAAAAGAGAACAAAAGAATAGGCAGCTATTGAATATTGAATAGAGTTCCCTGTGCTATTCAGTAGGTTCTTATTCGTTATCTGTTCTATATATAGTAGTGTGTATGTGTCAATCCAAATCTCCCAACTTATCCCTCCCCCACTGTCCCCCCTGGTAACCACAAGTTTGTTTTCTACAAATGTGACTCAACTTCTGTTTTGTAAATAGGTTCATTTGTACCATTTCTTTAGATTCCACCTATAAGTGATATCATATGATATTTGTCTTTCTCTGTCTGACTTACTTCACTCAGTATGACAATCTCTAGCTCCATTCGTGTCGCTGCAAATGACATTATTTTGTTCTTTTTTATGGCTGAGTAATATTCCATTGTATATATGTATCACATCTTCTTTATCCATTTCTCTGTTGATGGACATTTAGCTTACTTCCATGACCCGGCTATTGTAAGTAGTGCTGCAATGAACATTGGGGTGCATGTATCCTTTCGAATTACGGTTTTCTCCAGGTATATGCCCAGGAGTGGATTGCTGGATTATATGGTAGCTCTATTTTTTAGTTTTTTAAGGAATCTCCATACTGTTCTCCATAGTGACTGTACCAAGTTACATTCCCACCAACAGTGTAGGAGAGTTCCCTTTTCTCCACTCTCTCCAGCACTTATTGCTTATAGATTTTTTTGATAATGGCCATTCTGACGAGTGTGAGATGATACCTCATTGTAGTTTTGATTTGCATTTCTCTAATAATTAGTGATGTTGAGCCTCTTTTCATGTGCTTTTTAGCCATCTGTATATCTTCTTTAGAGAAATGTCTATTTAGATTTTCTGCCTATTTTTTGATTGGGTTTTTTGTTTTACTGACATTGAGCTGCATGAGCCGTTTGTATATTTTGGCAGTTCATCCCTTGTCAGTTGCTTCATTTGCAAATATCTTCTCCAATTCTGTGGGTTTTCTTTTCATTTTGTTGATGGTTTTCTTTGCTGTGCAAAAACTTTTAAGTTTAATTAAGTCCCATTTGTTTATTTTTGTTTTTATTTTCATTACTCTTGGAGGTGGATCAAAAAAGATCTTGTGGGCTTCCCTGGCGGCACAGTGGTTGAGAGTCCGCCTGCCGATGCAGGGGACACGGGTTCGTGCCCCGGTTCGGGAAGATCCCACATGCCGCGGAGCGGCTGGGCCCGTGAGCCATGGCCGCTGAGCCTGCGCGTCCGGAGCCTGTGCTCCGCAACGGGAGAGGTCGCAACAGTGAGAGGCCCGCGTACCTCAAAAAAAAAAAAAAAAAAAAAAAAAAGATCCTGCTGCTATTTATATCGGAGAGCGTTCTGCCTGTGTTTTCCTCTAAGAGTTTTATACTATCCAGCCTTACATTTAGGTCTTTAATCCATTTTGAGTTTATTTTTGCGTATGGTGTTGGAGACGCTTCTAATTTCAGGGAACGACATCATTATCTTCTGGCACAAAATAATACTGCCAGGAAGACCAAAACGATCGTGTTAGCTAAGGAAACTGCAGAAAGTTTTCAAAGAGTTTTGGAATCAGAGAAGAAGGTTCAACATGGTCAAGTCTTTTAACTGTTCATAGCCTCAGTTTCTTCATCTGTAAAGTGGGGATCGTTTTAATCACTAGGCAGCATTATTTATGGGGAAAATATGAGATAACGTATGTCAGACCCTTAACACAGGGCCTGGCCCCAGATTTTAAAAAACTGGTAGCTGCTGTGATTCTCTTTGTCCTCCTCACCAGGCACAGCTAAAGCCAGATAAATACATGTTGCTGTAACACAGTGGAAGGCAAGCAGCTTGGGAAGCTGCCAGGTTTTGTCCCAGGAGGGGATCCAGAGTTGAAATGAACAAGCTTACCAGTGTGTCACTAAGCCACTCTGGGCCAGCATTTCCAAATCTGTCAAACCAAGATAACCTTTCCCTCCACCTCCTTTGGTTGAGGAAGTTTCTGGCAGCAGATCAACCTTTGTAGAAGAAATATGTCATGGGATAATCACACAGTGATAAATACCTTGCTTCCATGTCTCTTGTTTCCTCCCAAAGCATAAAGGTATTCTTGCAGCTCTGACTAACATGGCTTGGTAACAGAACGTTCCCGAGCAATCTATCATTCCATTACTTTATAACTGGAATTTGATTATTTATTCATTTGGACTCTGCTACAGACTGCTTCATACCACTGAACAGCAAGTAATCAATTAGCACTCAATTTTCCTGTTGTCACACATGTATGTTGGAATGGGCACAATCTCCCCACCTTGCACCTCTGAAACCTCAGGAGTATTCTTGGAATCTTGAAGGCCAATACTTGCCAGATATTTTCTAACACATAGTTTTATGCATTCTCAGCTAAATATGATGCGTCTTAGATGCTCTTTTGTAACTGATTTGCAGGGATGTGTTCAGAAAACAGATGCGACTCATTCAGAGCCACACATAAGGATGTTTTGGTTTGAAATGAGAATATTATGTTTTCTCAGATTCATTATATGTCAGATGTCAATATGCAAGTTTCCAGTAATGTAGACATGGCTGGTAACAAAAATGGAAATGTATTTTCACATCCATGTTTTAGAACTGGAGGCATTGTAGAAGGAAGAATTGTTCTCGTAAATAAACTCATCACACATTGGTAGATTAGAATCTTTGTAATTCAGCAAAGTTCACAGCAGCAAAATACTTGCTGGAATTATGCAGAGGAAATAGCCCAAAAGAACACAAAGAATGATATTGATAAAAGAACCCAAGTAATAAATCACACTGCCAAAACCCATTTATCTAGACCAGGGGGTACTAAATATGGTCCAGCCCACTCCTATTTTTGTAAATAAAGTTTTGCTGGAACATAATCACACTTACTTGCTTTCACATTATCTATAGCTGTTTCGTCACTACAGCTGTAGAGTTGAGTAGTTGGGACAGAGGCCATATGGCTTGCAGAACCTAAAATATTATTGCGTCCTTTACTGAAAAAGTTTTCAGGCCCCTGATCTAGAACATCGATTATTAACTTACTTTTGTAAAGACAATTACATACAAAATTCGTTTAGAATATTGCTGTATCTACATTTAATTCACAACAGTGTCCATTATGATAGAAAATGTGTCAAGAGGAGACAGGTGTACCTAACAGCACAGTCCCAAAATATATGAAGCAAAAACTGAAGGAAGAAATATACCATATTATTCAATAACGATAGTTAGAGACTTCAATATTCTACTTTCAATGATGGATAGAACAACTACACAAAAGATGAACAAGGAAACAGAAGACTGGAGGAATAGTATGAACCGAGTAAGCTAAGAGGCATCATCTATAGAACAGTTCCTCCGAGAACAGTTCCTCATTTTTCTCAAGTGCAGATGAAAACTTCTCCAGCCATGATAGCACAGTACTTATTATCTTTTTGAGGGGAACTTTTCAGATAAAAAGATAAAGGGAATTCTCCTTTGTTAGGGAAAGATTTTGCGAAAGTAGAATGAAGATACTTATTGAATATGGATATGAATATGAATATTGAATATGAATATTGAATATGGCTTCAAGGCTTCATAGGAGATAAAATGAAAATATGCCTCTTTTTCTCCCATGCTTCTATTTTGTTATTGCTTCTCTGGACCAGTGCTTGGAGCAGTGGCCCAGCTTGAGGGGATACCTTTCTCTGACCGGAAGAAATGTTCGACTGACCAAGGAAATCTTATGTTTGATGTTCAGATCACAAAGCAGGTGGTCATCACTTGCATAGCTGCAAAACCAGAAGAGATTTTCTCCCAGGCCCTACTTGATCCTCCTCTTAGCCTGTGAAAAACAACCTCCTTTTAGCTAATTGCATCCTGTTGGCTCCGATTTTCTGCTGAGCCAGGGTCTCAGCAGTTGGGATGACGTTCTATTAAACTCAAAGACACGTACTTTCTCATTTCAGCAGTCTTGCTGACTATACCTCACATAATGTCTTTTTACTGAAACCAATTAGTATCTTATCAAATTTTTAGTTAAGTAATTCTCATTTAAATTTATTTACTTTCTAAGAACTCACCTTCCCCGTTCTGGACAGTCTTATGTAATTACAAAATTAATTATAGCATTAGGCTCCAAGTCTCTCTCCTTTTGACTTCTATTATCACCACCCTGATATGACTTTATTTTTACAGTGCCTTCTCTGGGGGGAGGCGGGTTGCTCAAGCTTTAAGGCACTGAGAATGGCTTGAGGGTCCTGACATTACTATTGACTAACATTTTCTCGCAAAGTGCAAACCTCTAAGAAAGACTAGGTAGGAACATGACAGAAGGTGTGAGTCTTAGCTCTGACACTTTCTGTGTCTTCAGGGTGGCTTTTCATTCTTTCTAAGACTCAGTCTTTTCATCTGGCAAATACTGGTGAGCTACAGTGTTGCGCCTTACTCATACCGGATGTTCAATACATATCAGTTCCCTTTTTCTCTCTAGTGATTTCTGTACCCTGGAACCAAAGATGTTTCGGGCTTGCGTCAAAATCTAGAATGTGAGGGATCAGATGGAAAGATAATAGATGAACTCTGATGGCTACACACATCTCTTTCCAAACATTCTGACACATGACATCTCTAGGTTGGTGAGACTTACATTTGAGAGATCAAGTTGAAAGTGATCATCTTGGAGAGTGTTAACAGTCAAACAGAATGTCATTTCTAGCTACCTGCATTGTCCTCCCTGCAATGGAATAATAACTCAGTTTAAGTTAGAATGACTAGGTAAACCAAGGGAATATCTGAAGGGAGATCAGTTGGAGATTAACTATATTAGTGAACTTGTCTCAAAGAAAGATTGTGTAAAGAAGAAACTTAAAGCCACCCATCCTCCTTTCACTTAACATTTTATATATGAGATCCATGCCTGTATTTTAATAAAATGGGATTATACTAGAGAGTTCAAGATAAATCAGTAACGTTTTAATGGCTCTATAATACTTATTGCTTGGAGATACCATATTTAGCCACCTGTTCTTTATAATAACCTTTTATTTTGAAATAGTTTAAGGGTCACAGAAAGTTACAAAGACAGTAGAGTTTATGTGTACCTTTCAACCGGATTTTTCTAATAACAATATCTTACATAACTATAATATCATGTCAAAACCAGAAAAGTGATGGTAGTTTAATCAGTCCTTATTATTCATGAATTCTGAATTAGTGAGGTTCTCAAATCTGTGAATTTGTCTACTGGCCAATATTTACTTGTAACCCCAAAATCAATACTCTCAGTGCTTTCATAGTCATTTGGACGTGTGTCTGCACAGAGCGGTGAAAAATTTTAGTCACCCAAAGCGAACGTTCACAGTGGAGGTTGAGCATGGGGACACTCTGCCTTCTGCTTTCAGCTCTCATACTGTAAATGAGTGTCCTTTACGCAGTCTATTTAGCACCACATTTTCTTGTCTTCTTGTGCTTTTTTGTTGGTGAACTCACTGTTAAAGTGGCCTCCTGGCTAGCGCTTCCACACACAAGAAGGCTGTGATGTGCCTTATGGAGAAAATATGTGTGTTAAATAAGCTTCGTTCCAGCACAAGTTATAGTGCTGTTGACCATGCGTTCAATGTTCATCGGTCCACATTCACATATTACATAGGGTGTCCTTAAACAGAAAGATACATTGAAAAAGGTAATGTACTGATCCGTTGATGAAAATGTTGTGACTGGAGGCCCGTAGGAAGATAGCCCCGTGTTTCCCATAGAAGCAGTGATTCAGCGTCCATTCACTGAGCGGCCCTTGTGATGCTGCACATCATAACTACTGTAAAAAATCAGAATCACCTGTACGAAGCTGGTGAGGGTGTAGAGTAACTAGACTTCTCACACAGCGCTGGTGGAAATGTCGGATGGTACCACAAGTCTGTAAAAGTTTGGCAACTTATAAAGCTAAACATACATTTACCATGCAACCCAGTAAGTGCACCCCTGGGTATTTATCCCAGAGAAACAAAAACTCACATTCACACACGTACTGTTGCATCTGTGAGTTTATGTCTGTTGTCAAATTTGGGAAGTTTTCAGCCATTTTTAAAATATTTTTTGAGCTCCATATTCCCTCTCCTCTCCCTGTGGGCCTCCGAGGACATGAATGTTAGATCTCTTGTTACTGCATCACGAGTCCCTGGGGCTCAGTTTATTCTATTTCAATCAATTTCCTCTCTGTTGTTCGGATTAGATGCTTTCTTTTAGCCTATCTTCAAGTTCACTGAGGCTTTCCTTATTTCAATTCTGCCATGAAACCCATCCAGTGAGTTTTTAAAATTTTTTTATCTATTGTGTTTTTCAATTCTAAAATTTTAATTTGGTTCTTCTTTGTGTCATCTATTTTATTGTTGAGATAGGCTATTTTTCAATTTGCTTCTTGAGTGTTCATAATTGCCTGTTGCAGCATTTTGATGACAGCTGCTTGAAAAACATTAGAAAACTGCAAAATCTATGTCTTCTCCGTGTTAGCATCCATTGATCACATTTTCTCCTTTGAGTTGAGATTTTCCTTTTTCTTGGTATGATCAGTAATTGTGGACTGCATCCTAGGCTTTGGAATATTACACTATTAGAATCTGGTTCCTATTTAAATCTTCTAATCAACCTATTAGGTTCTAAAGACATATCCCGGTTCACTCTTGTGGTTCATGGTTCAAATATCAGTTTAGTTTATAAAACCTGTGCAGTGGTTTCATAAACCTGTTCCCCTCACTTGCGTGTTACTTAGATGATAGGAGTCTACCCTGTAGTGTCCCCACTGGTGGCTGGAGGTGGGAAGGGGAGAGACACATATCATTCCTGCAGGATGGGGAAAGAGGACAGAGTCTTATGCAGTGACAGACCTAGGACAGGAGGGGTCACCTTGTTCCTGAAGAGAAGATTGAATCAAAATTTTGCCTACAGGCTCCACGGGACCAAAGTCTCCCCTCATTATCACCGTGGTGGCGTGAGGGTGCAAGTCAGAGTTCTGCCCACAGAAGAGGAAAGTTGCCTTATTATTTTCCACTCCATGGTGAAAACAGGCTCCGATTTTTTGCCAGCAGGCTCTTTGCGGAAGGAGTGCTGTCTGATTACCATAATAGGGAATGCAGGAGACAGGGCTCTGCCCATGGGCTACAAAGGAGCAGGGTACACCGCGTTCCCACCACAAGAAAGTGGAGGAAGTGTGAGTTCATGCCCCAGCCCTGCAGGGGAGGGACACGCTCAACACTGGGAGATGGGGACGAAGGACAGAGTTCCACCCGCAGATCCCCCAGCTGCAGTACCCATTTGGGGAGGGAGTGACTACAGAGGGTTTTCATGATGTTCACTCAAGAACAGGCAGACACGGCTAATGGTTTCTGCTCGTTTGGATTGCCCTTTTCTGAGTCCTTGGCGTGAAAGAAAGCAGGTTTTGGAGGGGGGCTGTGTCTTGTCTGCACCCTTTGGCATTTCTGGGTTGCAGGCTTCTCCAGCACCCAGCTGGGTTACACAGAACACAAGAAAAAAACAGCAACTCCAGAACCTCAGTCCTCAGTTATTCCTTGTGTCAACTGAAAAAAAAAAAAAAAATCCATAACGTGTGAGCTGTGAGTTATGTTTTATCTGGGGCAAAATGAGGACTATAGCCTGGGAGACAGCCTCTCAGATAGCTCTGAGGAACTGCTCTAGAGAGGTAGGGGGGAGGTCAATATACGGTGATTTTGGTGAAGGGGGTGCGCGCAGTCAGGCACACACTTTGACAGGTTACTGCTGGTCACAAGAAGTTAGCTGCTAGTCCAAAGGAGCAGAGGTCTCCATTAATGATTTTAGTGCTTTTCTAGATATGAGAAGATGCAAGAATTTGGGCTCATAAAATCTTCTCCTGAAAAATGTCTTACTATCTGAAGTCCTGTTCTGCCAGTTTTTCCCAGAGCCCAGAGTGTCTCCTTCCTGATCTCCACCCTGAACTCCTTTAGGGTGTATTGAAGGTTAGTGGCTGCAGTGGCCAGTGACTTCATTCTTCCATAACCAGATGGCAAGTGACAATTTTTAGTTGGCACTTGAGTCCCAAGGTCCCTAGCTAGTCTGCCTGTCGTCCGTCTTTGACCCTGCCAGGATTTTAATGTGTTTTGTCCAGGGATTTTTGTTGAGATAAGCAGGAGTGCCCAGAACCAGAAGTACAGCCCTTTTTGATGATGATGTAGGATTTCTGATTGCTTTTTGCCCTTATGAAGAATTCTGGGATTCATATTCTTGTTCATGCCACTTGGCCTCGTAATTTCTTATGTTCCTGCAAGTAGAAACCCTGAGTCAGGAAGGTTGACTGCTAAGCCTCTTGATGCAATATGTACAGGGTAACATCACACCCCTGCAACTCCTGTTAGATATTCTTTCTTTTTAATATCGGCCAAACTGACTTGAAAGACTGTACAATTTCAAGTATTCATCAAAAATTGCAAACCACTTGGCCTTTCTGTATTTCTTCTTTTGTGAATTATTACACCTTTTGTTTGCTTTTCGATTGAGGTGCTCATCTTTTGCTTAGCAGTTTGTAAAAGTTTTGCAAGGATATTAATATTTGTCTGCCAATACAAGCTCTAAATACTTTTCCCACTTTGACTTTTAGTTGGGTCTATGTGGTTTGGTCATGCACAAAGTTTTGCTTTGTATGGAGTCAAATCTATTAATTGCTACAAATCTCTTCCTGTTGAGTAGATCTGCCTTCCAGGTCCTACTCTGAGCCTGAAGAGATTTCCCTTCCCCCTTTGGACCCCTTTCTGCATCTGAAATGGCAGGAGGGAGAAGAGAAACTGACACAGCTGTCTTTAAAGCACAGGAAGATGAATGGAGTAACAAATGGGAAGACCTTCTACACCAGTCTTCTATGTAATGGTTAGTCAAATGAGAGCACTCCAAAGCACATGCAAACCCCTTTCTACTTCACTCTCTCTGACCACAGCCCAAGGGCCTGCATCACCACATCAGAGCCATCTGTACTGACCTGCCACAGGCAAAGTCCCCTTCCCTCGAGAATATCAGACATAGCATCTTTTAAAGATCCCCTGCTCTATTCCCACTCTTCATCTGTGCTCTCGTAGCGAATCAGAAAAGACAGTGATTGAAATAGCGTTTGGCAGCATCAGATACCAATTTTTCTGACTCTGACAGTTTCAAGAGTTGTCACGAACTTCTTCTCCAGCTGAGACGTAGTGGTTTTACTCCCCTTTCTTTACTGTGGCACTAAGGATCCGTTTCAGCCCTCTGTCAGGTATATGGAGCTCACAAATATTTAAATGTTCCAAAGTATTGTCCTGATTCCTATTTCAACCCATGCCCCCACTGAGCTGACCTAAGCAGTCCACTCTATTGATTTGTGTGTGAAGAGAGACAGGATGAATTATTTTTTATGTTTTCTTTTCAGTTATTGCAACGCTGAAATAGTAAGGGCATGATTAAATTTTCTGTGACGTCTGTGAATGGGCTGTAAAACACTCAATGTTGAACTTAATAGATGTAACAAAGCAAGGATGAAGACGCAGTTCAGAAAGACGGCAGGCAGGTTCAGAGATGCAGACCGAACTCCTGAGAGTAGGATTTCAGATTTGCAAGTAGAGGACCCAAGTTCATTGGCTTGCTTCCATTCCTTGGCTGTTAAATACAGTTATTCAATTAATAATTCAGTGTCCTGAACTATTGTGATAATTCCTCATTAAGAAAATCAAAGCTGATCATTAAAGGACAGGTCACAGACCCTATCCACAGAGAGCAGAGGTCCAGGTCCGGGTGAACAATACAAAAGAAATACCACTGCACATTCCTCACAGGGAAGCAGGCTATGAATATTCATAGCAGCAAAGAGGAGAGGAAGAAATCTCAAGCATGAGCTTGTTTTGTTCACAGCCCCGAATCAATACTACAAAGACTGTCCAATATGCTTCAGTAACTATTCATCAATTATTTAAGGGGCTCTTTTGTTCCAAGTTTCTGTTTACAAGATTACTTTGTAACTTGAAATGATTGTTTCCTTTCATGTAGCTGCTGGATGGGGCTTGAGTTTTTTACACGATGAACCTGAAAGAACGGTGTTCACGTGTATGTCCTACATCTGTCACCTCGGGTTGCAGATTCAAATCAGCATCCCCGTGTAGTACATCTTTCTTTGCAGTGGTGCTCTGACTTCTACCAGGTAGGTACTGCAGACTCAAGACATTGACATGTCCATGCAGAAAGCATAAGCGTCTTCAGTTCTCTGCCAGATAGACAGCCAAGGTCAAGGGGAGGCAGTGTTCCTTGAGTTGTTTGCCGAGTTTGTCCTCGCTCTGCTTTCTCAGTTTTTACTGACTTGAAAACAGGGAGAGAACGCTTTAAGGTCTAGTCTTATCTGGCCCCGATTTTCTGTCAGTGGCGTCCACTTAAACCCTACACCCCCATTTTGAGCCCAGGGCCTGCGACTTGCTTCTCCTTTTCTGTGTGAGGTGACTACTTGGATTATGAATTACTCATCCCAGAGGCACAACTTTATCAAGAACCTATTATTTGCTCGCCACCACGCTAAGAGTTTGTTGATAGAAAATTCTTATCAAAAAACTCTTGCGGGGTGTATATATCATTATCCTGACATCCCTGTTTTATGAAGGAACTGCAGTTGATGGAGTAGAAAACTTTGAAAGATGAGTAGCAGAGCCCATATCTATCCTTCGATTTGTCTGTCTCCAGAGCCTCAAATCTTTGCCATTCTGTTACGAGGTTCCTGTGAACTCATACAATAACATCACGTTCTTCCATTGTATAGAACATAGATTGGCCAACTTCTCTGCAAAGGAGCAAAGACTAAATATTTTAGAATTTGTGGGTCGCGTGGGCTCTATCACAACTAGTCTTCTCTGCTGTTGTAGTGCAAAACCCCAGCTTCTACACAAATGAACGGCATGGTTGTGTTCTAACACACCTTTATTAACAAACCCGGGCAGGCTGGATTTGACTGCCGTTTGCCAACGCCTAGTATAGAAGAACCCACAGGCTTTAGGTACACCTCTTAATAATGCTTTGCCTATTTCAGAGAGACCCAAAATGGTGAAGGCAGTTACCAGACTAGCTGTGGATTAATCCTTGGTCAGTGAGTCCCTAATTGCCCATCACTAGGAATTCTGTGCAGAAACATTTTCCAATCTTGGAGAAATTATCTATGACACAGGCATTTTGATGAGGTTGTTTCCACAGGAGGCAATTCCCAACCTTGTGCACCCACAAATTCTTTACAAAATTCCATAGTATGAGCAAAATTCAAGTGAGGGGGACTGGCCAAGTAGTCATGGCATCAGACCGGGGGGTGGGTTGTGCATGCCCATCGAAGGGGCTGCCGTCTCCCCTCCACCCAATAGCATTGACGTGGAAGAATATGGGCTTAGCGTCACTGCATCTTCAGGAAACCTTCAAAATCCGTGGAACATATACCTGGGATGCATCTGCCCTGACGCAGCCTCTAACTAAATCTTACGTGGAGAAGGGCTGGTGTTCTGCCAGTGTACACGGTGGTACATGGAACCTTATAGTTGCTTACAGTCTAAGTCATAGTAATGAGCAGTTCAATTTTTTAATCATTTTATCCCAGGCCAACAGTATTTTTTAATTGTTCTTTGGTTTTTATTTAAAATTTTATTGGAGTAGAGTTGACTTACAATGTTGTTAGTTTCAGGTGTACAGCAAAGTGATGCAGTTATACATATATATATATTCATTGTTTTTTTAGATTCTTGTCTCAATACAGGTTATTACAGAATACTGAGTAGAGTTCCCTGTGCTATACAGTAGGTCCCTGTTGGTTATCTATCTTACGTATAGTAGGGTGTATGTGTTCATCCCAAGCTCCTGCTTTATCCCTCCCCCCGCCCCATGTTTCCGCTTTGGTAACTCTAAGTTTGTTTCCGATATCTGTAAGTCTGTTTCCCTTTTGTAAGTAAGTTCATTTGTATCACTTGTAAAAAAATTAGATTCCACATATGAGTGATAGCATATAATATTTGTCTTTGTCTGACTTAATTCCCTTCGTATGATAATCTCTAGGTCCATCCATGTCGCTGCAAATGACATTATTTCCTTCTTTTTTGTGGCTGAGTAGTATTCCATCGTATATATGCACCACGTCTTCTTTATCCTCCGTTGATGGATGTTTAGGTTGCTTCCATGTCTCAGCTATTGTAAATAGTGCCGCAGTGAACATTGGGGTGCATGTATCTTTTCGAATTATGGGTTTTTTCCGGATATATACCCAGGAGTGGGATTGCTGGATCAAATGGTAGCTCTATTTTTAGTTTTTTAAGGAAACTCCATAGTGGCTGTACCAATTTACATTTTCCCCTACAGTGTAGGAGGGTTCCCTTCTCTCCACACCCTCTCCAGCATTTATTATTTGTAGACTTTTTGCTGATGGCCATTCTGATTTGCAGTTTTGGTTTGCATTTCTCTAATAATTAGTGACGTTGAGCATCTTTTCATGTGCTTTTTTAAAAAAAATAGTTGGAGTAAAATTTACCACTTGAAATCGGCTTCTTGCAAGTCAGCCCTGTTTTGAATTCTTCTTGGATTACCTACCCCAGGGCATTTCTTGAGCGCAGGCTGTCCCTTACAGCCCTGCAGGCCTTGTGACTCTGAAGTGTGAAATTGTTGTTATGGAAAATGGCCACAAGGCGGCAGCATTTCTTCATGCCCAACTCTGGTTACTCAGGCAACCAGAGCCTTCGCGTTCCTGGGTTGTAACTTAGAGCTGAAGGTGCCAGCACACACACCCAAGGGCTTGTGTCTCATTACTTCTTTCCCCTCGCCTTTCACCACCCACCCTGCCCCGGGCAAAATCCCAACCCTGCATAACCGCTGCGGCAAAGGTGCTGTCTTGTGCAGGTGAGGCGACTCTAAGGAAGGAGGCTTGAGGGTGGGAACCCCACCACCAGGAGACATGGAGACCTGGGGACATTTCAAAGCTAATCCAACCCAGAGGCTCCACCATCCTTTGCGTGCACTGGGCTTGCTTTAGCTGTAGGAGGGCCCATCTGGATCTGGAGATTGTGGTCCCCTCCAGAGGGAAGCAGGCACTCCAGGTCCAAGGGGGCGGGGCTCATTTGCTGGCGCATCCTCCCCAGTTCCCTTAGAACCAGGACAGCCCTTAGACCCCAAGCCTGCTCAGGCTCCAGGGATGTGACAGCCGCCCAGTTTTTCGAGGCCTGAGGGGAATAGGGTAGGCATGTCTTAATTTTTTAAAATTAATTTGGGGGTGGGTACTGCAGATGATTTATGACGTTGTGTGTGTTTATGGTGTGCAGCAACATGATCCCATTCTGTATGTACAGATACCTGTTCTTTTTCAGAACCTTTTCCCATATAGGTTATTACAGAGTGTTGAGTAGAGTTCCCTGTGCTCTACAGTAGGTCCTTCTTGATTATCTATTTTGTATATATTAGTGCATATATGTTAATCCCAACCTCCTAATTTATCCCTCCTCCCACCTTTCCCCTTTGGTAACCATAAGTTTGTTTTCTAAGCCTGTGAGTCTGATTCTCTTTTGCAAATTAGTTCTTTGGTATCAATTTTTAAATTCCACCTATAAGTGATATCGTATGATACTTGTCTTTCTCGGTCTGACTTACTTCACTTAGTACCATCATCTCTAGGTCCTTCCATGTTTCTGCAAATGGCAGTATTTCATTCTTTTTTATGACTAATATCCCATTGTACGTATGTACCATATCTTCTTTATCCATTCCTCTGTCGATGGACACTTAGGTTGCTTCCATGTCCTGGCTATTGTAAATAGTGCTGCAGTGAACATTGTGGTACATGTCTCTTGTTGAATTATGGTTTTCTAAGGGTATATGCCCAGTAGTGGGATTGCTGGGTCCTATGGTAGTTCTATTTTCAGTTTCTTAAGGAACCTCCATTACTGTTCTCCATAGTGGCTGTATCAATTTACATTCCCACCAACAGTGCAAGAGTGTTCCCTTTTGTCCACACCCTCGCCAGCATTTATTGTTTGTAGACTTTTTGATGATGGCTAGCCTTACTGGTGTGAGGTGATATACTTCATTGTAGTTTTGATTTGCATGTCTCTGATAATTAGTGATGTTGAGCATCTTTTCATGTGCTTTTTGGCCATCTGTATGTCTTCTCTGGAGAAATGTCTGTTTAGATCTTCAGTCCCTTTTTTGATTTTTCTTTTTTTTTTTGACATAGAGCTGCATGAGCTGTTTGTATATTTTGGAGATTAATCCGTCGTCGTCGGTCGCTATGTTTGCAAATATTTTCTCCCATCCTGTGGGTTGTCTTTTTGTTTTGTTTATGGTTTCCTTTGCTGTGCAAAAGCTTTTAAGTTTAATTAGGTCCCATTTGTTTGTTTTTATTTTCATTACTCTAGGAGGTGGATCAAAAAAGATACTGCTGCAATTTATGTCAAAGGCTGTTCCATCTATGTTTTCCTCTAAGAGTTTTATAGTGTCTAGCCTTACATTTAGAGCTTTGGTCCATTTACTTTTATGGATGGTGGTAGAGAATATTCTAATTTCTTTTACATGTAGCTGTCCCGTTTTCCCGGCACCACTTATTGAAGAGACTGTCTTTTCTCCATTGCATATTCTTGCCTCCTTTGTTGTGGATTACTTGACCATAGGTGCATGAGTTTATTTCTGGGATTTCTCATCCTGTTCCACTGATCTATATTTCTGTTTTTGTGCTGTTACCATACTGTTTTGATGACTATAGCTTTGTAGTATAGTCCGAAGTCAAGGAGTGCAATTCCTTCAGCTCCATTGTTCTTTCTCAGGATTGCTTTGCCTTTTGGGGATCTTTTGTGTTTCCACACAAATTGTGCAAAAAAAAATTTTTTTTTTTTTTTTTTTTTGCGGTACGCGGGCCTCTCACTGTTGTGGCCTCTCCCGTTGCGGAGCACAGGCTCCGGACGCGCAGGCCCAGCAGCCACGGCTTACGGGCCCAGCCGCTCCACGGTGGGATCCTCCCAGATCGGGGCATGAACCCCTGTCCCCTGCATTGGCAGGCAGACTCTCAACCACTGTGCCACCAGGGGAGCCCTGTGAAAAATTTTTGTTCTAATTCTCTGAAAAATGCCATTGGTAATTTGATAGGGATTGCACTCAATCTGTCAATCGCTCTGAGTACTATAGTCATTTTCACAGTATTGATTTTTCCACTCCAAGAACATGGAATATCCTTCCATCTGTTTGTGTCATCTCCAATTTCTTTCATCAGTGTCTTATAACTTTCAGAGTAGAGGTCTCTTGTCTCCTTAGGTAGGTTTATTCCTAGGTATTTTATTCTTTTTGATGCGATGGTAAATCAGATTGTTTCTTGAATTTCTCTTTCTTATCTTTCGTTGTCAGTGTACAGAAATGCAACAGATTTCTGTGTATTAATTTTGTATTCTGCAACTTTACTGAATTCATTGATGAGCCTTAGTAGTTTTCTGGTAGCATCTTCAGGATTCTCTATGTTTAGTATCATGTCATCTGCAAACAGTGACAGTTTTACTACTTCTTTTCCGATTTGGATTCCTTGTATTTTTTTCTTCTCTGACAAAGAAGGACTTCCAAAACTGTGTTGAATAAAAGTGGTGACAGTGGACATCCTTGCCTTTTTCCTGATCTTAGAGGGAATGCTTTCAGTTTTTCACTGCTGGGAATGATGTTAGCCATGGGTTTCCAATAGTCTTCTTTTAATAAATAAAAAAGAATAGTTATTCTTTTAAACTCAAGTGGAAATTCAATAGCATAGTACACAAAGGGTCAGATATATACATTTGTGTGTATAAGGGTGGACAATTTCGCCAACAACTCCGAGGGGTCTTGGGAAGGTTTATTAAGTGCTGTCGAATTTAAAGTGTGAACAGAGTTCCAATTTTCCAAGGGCGTGTGCTAAAAGGGTATATATGTTTTAGAGCAGCAGATCGGAACCTGAGAGAGTGCTCTAAAATCAAGGAGGTTGCCGGTTCCTTTGGAGAGACCCTGGCTGAGTTCGCAGCCTAGCTGGGCAGCTGAAAGTTCTGAGATATAAGAATTGAATGTCTCTCGGGTATTGAGACCACATGTGCCACAATCAGAGGGCCTGAGCCTGACATGACTGATATCCTCCTCTGGTATCTTTGCTTTAAATTTCGTAAAAATACAGGAAAGTCTCCTATCTACTCCCCTACAGGAAAAGAAAAGGAATGATGACACTAAAATGCTTCTCAAAGAAAGCCCCATTTCAGGGCTAACTTGCGAACTAGGTAAAAAGAACACTTGGAAGCAATAATGGATGAAATGGCAGCTTTGATACCTTCCATTTTCCCAAGTGGACTGTTTATTCCCTGGTAGTAGTTTATATCTTAGAAACGAACCTCAAGGTGAATCAGTGTCATTTTCACTTGATCTTATTTGGAGCACAAGATCAGATGGGTGGCTGAAAAACTAAGACATTATTTCATGTGCCATGAAATCTCTTATTTTTAAACTCGCTCTCTTACAGTGGAAGGTCTTATACACTAAAGGCAGCGGAATACACGTAGAACATCATGAATGTGCCTCAACTTAATAAAATCTTCCTACATTTTAAATTCTCCTTACTGCTAGATAGGTTTGGGAGAAGAAACTAAGTAGTAATCTATATATAAATGCCAAGTTTGCCATATAGTAAACATCCAACATGAAACCTTGTGTAAAGTTGTTTTTCACATTTATAATAAAAATTTGCAAGCCTAAGAATGTTAACACCATGTCTTAAGGCATAAAATAATCCCCAAAACGTATATACGCCATACACCATGAGTAAAACGAATTTTTTACTTACTAACATGAATTTTTTACTTACTAACTAACAATTCTGGTAAGCGTCTAGTCAGTCAAATTCAAAAAAATGTAGCAAACAAATAGCTATCACCTCATCCCATTCCTTCTGCAAGAATAAAATCAAATAGACGTAATTGTTACTGCTACAAACAATATGATAGCATTATTTTCCCCCGTAACTGTGAAAGGACAGGGATAATCACCAGTGCAAAAAGTATGTTTTTGGCGTTTCTTAGTATATAAAATGTATGCCATATTATTATAGTGGTATGTGCTTTAATAACATTATGCATTTAACATCTGGGTCACTTTTCATCTGTAATATGTTTCTGCATGAGAGCATCTGCGAGTATGTGGAGACACGTCTGCTGCAAGATCATTAAACCAAGAAAAGAATGACTCAGGTTTTACTTACATTTAAAGAAAGAAGATGAGTAACACATAAGTAGGGAAGGAGCTGGGAATAAATCACAGTCTAAAAATTCTGCATTCAAAGGCTTTTGGAGTTAACAAAATATGGTAATATAATTGCCATAAACTGGATCGAAGAAACCACCCTTCATCTAAACAGGAACTGTTTTATATTTATTTTCAATGATTTACCTGACTACACTGCAGCCATAAAAATCCCAACAGGTTTTCTTCCTGTTGTGGATATGTCATGATAGAGCTTTGGTTATAAAATATTGCAATCGATACCCTTCCTTAGTACTCGGTAAAACGGCGCACAGAAGTTAAAATGGGAGCATTTGATTTCTGCTAACCTGCCAGCAGAACCTCTAATGCAAAGATTTTAGATCGTCAAAAGCAATACTACAACTGCACACACAAGAACCCCGGTATAAGTCCTTCTGTTCTTCCAGGTTTATAACATAAATTTTCATCACCAGTTAATCAGAGTTCCTTAATCTATATATGCCAAAATGTTCTGCCAAAACGTTTTGTCATTTGGACCCCTTTCGGACTTCCTTCAGCCCTTGCGTTAAAGTAGAGTTCAAGAGGGGAAGAGAATGAGGATCCTCGGAAACAGGTCCGTGCTCCTGTGTAAATGTAGAAAGAAACTGAAGACCCGGTATTCCTTCAGAGGTGGTCCATTCTGAAACCTCTAGTTTGTTCCTCCAGAGTTTCTTGGAGGTATGTTCCTTAGTAATCCAGATAGGATGTCAGTTGTGTGTGCGGCAGCCCATAGGTATAATTCACTGGAATAAAATCAGGAAGCAGAGAAGGCTGGGACAGTTAAGCAAATGCCACCCTTCAGAGCACAGATATGCAAATGTGATGTGGGTGAAATCCAAGACGATTTCCTGCAAAGAGTCCAGGACTCTGGACAGTCCAAACAAGAGAGCGCTGCATTCTGTCGCTCCTCCAGGGTTGAAGCACACCTCTCTCTCTCTGCTACCGTGTGACCTAAAATGAATTTTACAAGTTAGCATTTGACACCCCATACCCACCAAAGATAACCCTGCCTGTTACCAGACCCATACATCCCTGTCTGTGTCACATGCATCGAATTTAATAGTGGGCATCTTTATCAGTAACCAACTTTGCCAAATCACCTGCTCAAATCAAATTCTTCTTTACATGTCTTGCTTTGAGGTTGCAAAGAAAAACACACCCAAAGCCTTCCACAACATGGTATTAGCACCCTAGCTCTGTATCTTGTTGCGTTATAAAAAAATCCCATCAGATTAGGTACGTTCATTGCCCATCAAGTTAACTCATGCATGCTAAGCATGCTTTGTTAATGGGGCTAAAATATGTCCAAACGAATGCTGAGTTAAATCAGTGTACGTCAGGATCAGAACGTTGCCTTTGTTCGTTCTCTTTTAAGACTTACGTTAACTTTCGTTTTCAAAAATAGGTTATTTTTATTAAACTACTGTATTTACTGGAAACATACATCCATTAAAAAGGGTGTTGTTTCTTCCATTTTTAAGCACCCAGGCTCATTATGGCTTAGGATCTAAGGAAACAGGCCTGCGGTTTCTATAGTTTGATTTCATCATGTAAGAAACTGTACAGGTTAGATCATCAATACATCAGCTGGGAATACATAAATAAAAACATAATACTTTAACATGTCTACACCATCCAAATACTTTTAAAGTAAATTATATTATTTGATCACACAGTCGTCATGCCTGGGCTTTAGACCCAATCAGGTATTTTTTCAAACCTCAGATATGTTTTAACTGAAAGACGGCCTTGATTTATGTATTCTTCACTATAATTGCTCTTTTGTTTGTGCTGGGGAATACTATAGAGCAAACGAAATGAAAAACCCTGTCCTCGTAGAACTTAGTTAGAAGCCCTGTCCTCATAGAACTTAGAATAGGGATTGGTATACTTTTTCTCTAAAAGACCAAACCATAAAATATTTTCCATGTTGCGGGCCACATAGTCACTATCACAACTTCTCAGCTCTGCCTTTATACCGCAAAAGCAGCCAGAGACAATACATAAATTAATGGGCATTGCTTTATCCCAATAATACTTTACTTATGGTTGTCGAAAATGGGATTTCATGTAATTCTCATGTGTTATAAAATATATTCCTTTTGCTTTTTTTCCCAACCATTTAAAACGTAAAGCTCCTTCTTCCCTGTTTGTTGTTGTTGTTGTTGTTAATGGCCTGTGAGCTAAAGGCTGCATCTGGTTTGCAAGACATCGCTTGCCGATTCCTACCGTAGAGGAAAAGGGCCGGACAAATAGGTAAATAGTATGTCAACAGGGGATACGAGCTATGGAGGAAAGTAAAGCAATACTCTGGAGCCCATCACTGGGGCAGGGAGGGCAGAAGGCTAGTGTTTCATAGAGGGTTGTCAGGGAAGGAGGTATTTATGGAGGTACTTGATGGAAAGGAGCGAGCCCTGACTCTCTGGGGGAAGAAGTTTCCGGCGAGAGGTAAATGCAAGGGCCAGTGCAAGGACTTTGGCCTTTTTCCGACTGAGGCAGAGAGGTGAGACAAGGGAGGCAGGGCCAGGCTATCCACTTAAAGGGATCCCTTTGGCTGAAGTGATAAAAGAGGAAGGCGGCAGGGTTCGTGACAAAGGGTGTAGAGAAAGAAGAAGCAAGGACAACTCCAAGGTCTTTGGCCTGAGCAACCAGATGACAAAGCTGGTCATTTTCTGAGCTGGGAGGGGCTCTCTCTCCGCCTAAGGTTCTTCATCTGCTAAGTGGAGAACAGTAACACCGGCCCCCTTCGGTTGTAGTGCAAAGGCAATGAAAAGCCCATGAGGTTAGGGCTCAGGAAATGGTGGCTCTTGTCATGTTAGCTCTTTCTGGATCTTTCTTTCATGCATCTATTGAAAACCCAGCCATGTTTATAGCCAGCCAACTATCAGTCTACACCTAGGATGGAATTCTCAAAGGCATCTTATTCGAGAGGAAGCTCATTCCCCACGCCCAGTTTGTTTTGGAGCCTCTCCGCCCTGAAGGTCGGAGGATAAGCCGCTGCTGCTCTCCGATTTAGTTTCTTTTAAAATACTTGTTGTGCTGATTGTATGTGGAAGGTTTGTTGTTATTTTGGTGGATAAACAGTTGCCATCGTGTGGCTGTTAGCTCCAGTCTCATGTGACTGGGTGCCCTGAGGGGTTCCGGCTCTGGCTCTCGGGATCAGAGAAGATAAGAGTTCAGGATAAAGGAGTCCTCTCGGCTAGACCTTGAAAGACAAGTAAAATTTTAGAAGTGGGAGGAGATGAAGAGGAAGGCCATGGGGTATGGAAGTACATGGCCTATTTGGTGAGCGGCCGTGAAAACCCATCCCAAGATGCTTATACTTTATAGTTTCTGCCAGTTACCAAGGGGGATCCATCGGTGGTCTCTAACTAGGAGGAACCTGGGCAGGGACTTTACCCTGGTGGCACAGAAAGCAGAGTATAGGCCAGTTAAAGGCAAGAACAGAGAGCAGGTGGGGCGCTCGGAAAACTAGGGATCCCGGCATCCTGCATGCTCGTCAGAATCACCCTGA
Source organism: Lagenorhynchus albirostris (assembly GCF_949774975.1). Classification (NCBI taxonomy): domain Eukaryota; kingdom Metazoa; phylum Chordata; class Mammalia; order Artiodactyla; family Delphinidae; genus Lagenorhynchus; species Lagenorhynchus albirostris. The sequence continues at coordinate 21,755,007 of NC_083104.1, read as the reverse complement.
GAACACTGTCTTCAAAGTATGGGTTTTTTTAAGCCCCGTCCATAAACATCCTGTAATGAGGCTCAAAATAGTTTGTTTTGAACAAGTTGCCATGATGAGTTTCCTGTAGCCACTGATACCATTAGGTAATTTAACATTGTGGTAGAGAGGATGACCCGTCACAGTAGTCCAAGAGACAGAGGAAAAAGGTATCGATTGAGTCCCGTGAGGAAGATACTCGAAGGACGTTGGTCATCTTAGATGTTGAGGGTGAGGGAGGTTTTGAAGAGAAAGCCTGTTGTTTAATTTCTTACCTCCTACCTCTAGGTTTTCCAGTACGAAATATTGGAAACAAAACAACTGGACACGTAATAGAAACTTTGAAGAACAAAAGGAAGTAAGAATCAGGTAGGATGCTTACACACAGCTACTCAAGAAAACGACCCTGTCCTAGAAAGCACAGTTTCTCAACCTCAGCACCACTGCCACATGGGGCTGTATAAGCCTTTGTTGTGGGCACCGCGCTGTGCATTTTAGGATGTGGAGCAGCGTGCCTGGCCCCCACCCCCACAAGGTGCCCTTGGCAAGCCCCCTCCCCGACGTGTGACAGCTAAAAGTGTCCTGAGATGTTGCCAAATGTCCCCTTGAGGGCAGACTTGCCCCTCATTGAGAATTACTGCTCTAAACACATACCTCTTCACTCTTAGTAGACGTTTTAAAATCAGGAACGTTTAAACATCTAAAACTTCTCAAGATTCAATGTGAATTGCTTACGTTAGCAAACAACAAAAAGCCTCCCGGGCAAGTCATTGCCTTTGGTGCTAAGAGGACATTGCACACAGTGTCAGGAGCCTTAATACTTAAATAGGGAGAAATGATTTAGCACATTTAGCAGGGTGGAGGTAATAAAACTCAGAATTGAATTAGGGAAAATTGAGGCAGGATGACAGAGAGTCAGTTATATTTTCCCACAAAGCAGTAGCTGCCTCCTCTCTGGGGATCCTGAAAACTACACCAGCGGAATAAACTCAATGCCAACCTTCCTGGTTAGGGAATGGTCTCCTCTCGCATTCCTATCTTCATCTAAGGCTAGTAACATCTCAAGTTGACTGCTACCTCTGTCACATTTGCACCTAAGTGGAAGTGGAAAAGAAAATTCGGACCTAGATGGCTTACCGCAGATAATCTTATTTTTTAGCCTTTCTGTGTTCTGATGCTGCTGTGCATCAACTGTTAAGGACAATGGCAACTATCTTGTTCTACAGTTAATACCCCCCTCGAGGGAGGTAACTGTTCTACCTTTATAGGACTGCTGTCTCACCTGGGGTGTAAGGTCCAGTGTCGATTTTAAGGTGCAGCTTCTGGGAGTACCAAGCACTTCACTGAAGCCAGTCACAGCTCCACAAATGAAGTTACTCTATGTGCAGAAGCTCCATAAAAGACATAAAATGTTTTATATAGTTCAAGTCACACTGACTTGGATGAATAAAGGAGACAAAGTTTTATGACTCAGAGATTATTCTCCAGTGCTGTATCGCTTAAAAAAAAAAGTAGCTACGTATCATGAGGGCTGGGGGAACTGTATTACGCTTCTACAGCTTTCCCAAGTGCTAAATGAAACGTCACTACCGTTGAGGAGGCAGCTTGAGCAAACTTCTAACCCCCAGCACATAGAGCCAAAATGGCCCTCAAGGTTTGCTTCCTGCAGCTGCCCTCGCTCTCGGCACATCAGTAGAGAGGGAGCTGCTGCAGCAGGGGACCCCTTAGACACATTCATTTCTGGAACACAGCTGGCTGGCACTTGTGTTCTTCTTTTATATTTATATGTAAGAGTCAATACAAGAATAATCTCGCAAAATGTAATTTCCTAGTTGACAAGAAACACGTTGAAGGACTTTTTTTTTTTTTTTATCGTGGATGGATTTAAGACCCTGGCTCCTTGGCCACTCCAAGATTTTGATTTAGGAGGGGGTGAGGGACGAAGGGCTGAAAGGGGCACATTGGGAAAGGATGGTGGAATCATCTTAAGGCAGGATTTGCTTAACAAGCACACTTAGGTTTACACTGGTTGGAAGTGTATGGGGAGTTGGTTAGAAGGAGAGCTGATAAAAAGGGTGGCAGTGCTAACCTCCTTCCCCCTCCGGCAACCTCCCCGAGCTTCTACTGCGCTGGACATAAAAGCATAGATCAGGTCATTTAACCTGATAGGTATGCTATCACTAACAAGGACACGTTAGTTGATCATTGCAATTAATGTTACAACGGTCTTGATATTGAAATTATTCTACCTAGATAATGAGGAACTAATCAAATCACTGACTATATACTATTGGTAATTTGGGGTAGGACAAATATCAGCTAAAATCTACATTTAAAATGTATTATAAAACCTTGTTCTATAATAGTCTGTTGTAGATGTAACCTTTTATTCATGACATACTTAAATATTTATTTTATAAAATCTCGTGTATTATAATACCCCACGTACACACACATAGAAGGAGAACTCACCTTCTCATGACCTCAGGGGTTGAAAATGATTGAGAGCTCGAGTAATTCCAAATACTCATAAAGGGGAAACTGTAAGCAAGATGAGAAACGCTTCAAGAGATGTTATACCTCCTCAGGGGCCACAGCTGACACAGCAACCAGAACTAAACAGTCGTCCCATTCCAGTGTGCCTAGCTCATTATAATCCTAGAATGACCGGTTTTATGAATATTTCCATTCAAGCAATAGTCGCGGAGACATGCAGCTGGCTCTGGGACGATTATGGGTAAGCCAAACAGCGAGGGGCCCTGACCTCACAGCTCTCCTCCTAGACAGAAAGCTGTCAGTATGAAGCCAATAAGTATAGCGCTCCCTGTAAAATGTAACTCTAGTACCGTGCTCAGAGATACAGGGAGCGTGAATCCTACCAGTGAAGGATTCCCTGAAGAAGTAATGGTGAACTAGAAAAGAAAGGCGGAAGGCACATTCCTTTGCAACTGTAAAGGCACCACAGGAAGAAGGACTAGACAGAAGGCCGAGACGGTTGGAGCAGAAAGAATGAAGGGAGGGAGGGAGGTAGTTTGCCAGGTTATTTACCTAGGGCCAGACAAGCACAGGCTAGCTAAGGAACCCAGAGAAGCCACTGAAAAATGGGGAGGTGGACTAGCTTAGCAGATCTGCAATTCGCAAAAACGACTAGGGTCATCCTGTGGAGAACAGACTGGGAGGGAATCAAGAGCGGGTGTGAGGCCGCAACCTCAGTCATCCAGATGAGACACAATGGTGGACCTCACGGGGACTATAACTATGGGACGCAGAAGCGTGGAGGGATTTGGGAGTCACATTCCCAAAGACAAAATAATAGAATGGACAGGGAGACATGAGGAAGAAGTTAAATTTCTGGCTCAAGAACCAGGTGGAAAATGGAGTCTTTCAGAGCCAGAAAGAGGATGATTTGGGGAGGAAACTATTGACTCGCAAGGCTTGAATTAGAGTCTTCAACCATTACGTCTCCTCTTAGGCAGCAGGTCTTTCTGTTTCAGTAAATCATCTGCAGGTGGATTCCTGCCATACTGTTGTGATGCACGGGACTGTCAACTCTGAAACCTCTACTTGAAATCGGCCCGTGAAGGAGCTGAACTGAATTCAGTACCCTGCCTAAAAGAATGCGTTTCCCCACCAAATCACTGCTCTGTAAAATCTGAAACTAAGGGTGATGCTGAGAAATGGACTTTTCAAAGGGCCAGAGTCACAGAGGGGCCCTGCCCAAGCAGGTTTATCAACAAGAAAGAACGCTGTCCTCTTGACGGCAGGACGAAACGAAGGGGGGGAGACCCCACAGGTAATGATATACTGAGGTTGTAAATTACAGTTGGGTTTTGTCTATACTTGCCTTTGTAGTTTTGACTTTATTGCCGCTGCTACAGGACCAACCTGAGTGATCTGGCAGCACTTTGCAATCCTCTCCTTCCAAACAAGGATTCATGTGACACCACCACTTCTGAATCACAACGGAAGCTGGAAGACAAAGCCAAATAATATTTGGGACATGGTTTCTTCCTCCAAATACAGGTAACATAAAGCTCAACATTGGTGAGTACACTGGCTTCCAAGATTGCTTATGGTGAAATCTTGTGAGTAAAGAATCCAATCAGCCGTATACTGTACAGAAACAAATAGTTTCTTTTTATGCAGTTGGCTAACCGAGGATGATGTAGTTAGTGAGATCTCGCACTGTGCAGTACGCCCGCCCGGGTTTGAATTCGGCTGTGCTACCTTTATGGAAGGATCTTGGACTAGCTTTTTTACCCTCAGCTTCAGTTTCTTCACCTGTACGATGGGAATAAAAACAGAGCCTTGCCAGAAGGTGGCAAGAGCATAAAGCCAATCCGTGTGAAAGTCTTGGCTGACTGTGGACCAGTCACCGTGTGGTCAGAAAATGTTCACCATTATCGTGGTCTCCGTCTCTGGTTGCAGGTTATAGTGGTGGACGCGGATACCGCGGTTGTGTTTCATACTCTTTGTTTTCAACAGCACAGACTAAGAACAGTCAACATTTTCAGCACACAGGGTGCCTCATCTCTCCACGCCATTCCAGCAAGGTGAGTAACCACTTGAGTCCACTACTAGACGCAAGTTAAGATGGGAGGGGCGGGCCACCCCCTCACATGCCTACATTCTCGACTAGTCAGTGAGCTTACCTGTGAATTCCCTTTCCTCTTCATCTCACTATCCCCACAGCAGTCTGCCAATTAAGCCCCTGAATCAGAAACTAGTACCCCAGATCTCTGGGTTTGCAGGCAGATGAAGAGAAGTTAAGACAAAACCATCACCTTGATGGTTATTCCCATAGATTTCAAAGGACGAAAAAGATTGTGATTGATTTTTAAAGGTGAACCCCCACCCTGCAGGCTGGTATAGGACAAAGCTCCAAAGCTGGGGGTAGTATGTGTGGATTGGGGGTGGAGGTAGGTTAGCCTTGTTTTTTCTCTTCTTTCTTTTTTTTGGGTCGAAACAGTAACACATTGACTTAAAAAAAAAAAAAAACAATTCTACCCCAATGGATTTTACCACTGCCTCAGAAGTCTCAAACTAAAGTTCAAGAAAAAGCAGGCATCCACAGCCCCACCTTGGAGAACTCCAGACCACCACCCTAAAGTAAGTGACACCAATTTTATGACTTCCCAGCGCCTAGAAAAGTTAGGTTTACACTACACTGTAGTCTATTAAAGGTGCAATAGCCTTATATCTAAACAAAAAAAAATTCGGTGTACCTACTGTAATGAATAAATATTTTATTGCTCAAAATTGCTAACCATCACCTGAGCATTTAGCGAGTCATATTCTTTTTGCCAGTGGAGGGTATGAAATACTGCAGGAACTACCAAAATGGGACACAAATACACAAATCTAAGCAAAGGCGGTTGGAAAAGTGGCACTGATAGACTACTGCCTCAAACCATCAGTCTGTAAAAACGCAGTATCTGTAGTACAATGAAATGAGGTATGACTGTAAGTCCTAAGAGCTACTTTTTCTCGAGTGCAGGACACATCGCCAGATGTCCTGCCTGCATTTGCTAATTTCAAATTCACTACAACTCTGAGGTTCAAAGTGGCTATTTCTTTTTTCTGCATTTTACAGAGAGGAGAAAACTGAGGTCTGGTGGTATTAAATGAGTTGCCCAGAGTCACCCTTTTTCCAAGTAGCCAAGCAGCATTGGAACAGAGGCAGTCTGACACTGCTGCCAACACTTACTACATACCCACTCCCTCGCACCAGAGATCTCTGCTAGAGGCAATGACAAAAGTAGGTAACGGAGGAAGCCAGTGCATTCAAAACTCTTCTCCTGTCAGGCAAATGCGATGTGGCAGGATGAGGGCATAGGATTGTTCCATTATTGGCTGAAGTAACCAGATACTGTATTTTCTCCACATGCAGCCACCGTTCCAGATTTGGCCAAATACTGAGCTATGTGTCCAACGAGTCCCATCCAAACCAACAGTACATGACTCAGGCAGATTTGTGATCTAGAATAACCAAGTGCTGTTTAAATCAGGAGGTGCCGACACTGAGAAAGGCACGCAGCTAAATGGGTTATTTATTTATGTCAGAGACTGACACTGCACTTGAGCGGACGGACACACTGGCGCCATGTCTGACCAAGTTACATTCTTTTCAGCCCCCGACATCACAACGGTTTCACCTTAAAATCGTATGGAGCTGTGTCATTTTCAAAGCACTTTTACATACCGTTCCCTTGTGATGGTCGCAAGAACCTTCATTGTGATGGTCGCAAGAACCTTCAGAAGCAAGAAGGGGAGGCAGACGGTTCCAGATCCACAAACCAGAGCTTTCCACAAAGTGAGTAATACCTGAATCGAGACTCTGTGTCCATCAGTCTTTCTACTGGTACCACAATTTGCAGTAATCGTTTAGATTAATAAGTGCTACACAAAACTGACCATCTTCAAAGGGCCGACCAGTCATTGATTATTTTCTGAGTACCTTAGTTTGGTCCCAAGTAGATATAAAGATAAACAAGAGGTGGTTCCCAGCCCTCAACTGAAAATGCCATCTGCAGGACTGGAAAAGTTATCTAAACGTTGCCAGAGCTTAGTTATATTTGCACAGAGTTAAAAGTGAATCTGAGGTACTTTTTTAAAAGGCTTTAAAACTGTTCCTTAGACAAACTTTCTTCCACTCAGCAGTGGAAACCTATGTGCTCTTGACAGGTATCAGAGCTACATGGATGAGTCAAAAAGAAGCTTTGACAGATGGCTAGTGATCTGTCCAGGTGAAGACAGGGGGGTCAGTGAACGGCCACCTGGAAGCCAGGAGACCCACGTGGCTCAAGTGAGGGGTCAGCAGGGAAACAGTGGGCGTGCAGCTGAGAAAGGTGGTCTGGGAAGCAAACTTTAGGGACTGTCAAGGACAATTCAGGACTTGATTCTCTAAGCAGTGGGAAACCATGGAAAGTTTCTCAGCACGGTAGTGCAACAAGCCAGGAAAACCTAGGTCCCTAGAAGGGTGAGTCTGGCAGGGACGATGAAAGAATTTAGAACAAAAAGGTGCCTGACAGGGAAGACCGACTGAGGTGTGAGTGAGGGGAGAAATCTGGGAATAAAACTCCCCGCAGAGGAAATAGACTGAATCCGATATTATCTCAGCTTCACAGCGGAGAAACGCTAGTACCTTCTCACTGGACTCAGGGGAATCTGAAATAATCCTGATGCCGAATCTAGAAAAGGAGCTTGAGGTGGGGAAAATGATGGAGTCAGGCTTTCATCACAGTCTCAACTACAGCATCGCCTAGTATTTTGTTTAAGGATTTAAGTGTAATAATGTATTTAAATAAATACAAGAAGGAAGCGTACGTAGTCAAGCCCTTTGGAAACTATTTACCACTGTCCTTTCATTTCGTTGGGAAATACAGAGCGATGGAGACAGATGCACAATAGACTCCTTAAAACAGCAGGCTGCCCTGGAATTTCAAATATTTCTCGTTGTAAAAAAGACATCATGTTCATATTTGATAGAATACATTGAGTGAGGAGCCCTAGAAGTAGACACTTGACCCAGATAAAGTTTCCTTGTGAAAGACTTAATCGCAAATGTTCTTTCAGAAAAGGAGACATGATAAGAGCCATCCCAGTAGCCAAAATACAAGTTTCAAATTCCTTTCTGAGTTAAGGATTGATTAAGGAACTCGCAGCTAAACTGAAAACCAACAGAGGGTTTGACCCGACAATGACTAAGGTGATTAAACAGCCCGGATGCTTCAGCTCTGAGTGCATACGGAGTAGGGCTATGAGCTGAGACAAAAGACTCAGAAGTAGGGTTCTATTAAAATAACTCTTGAGAACATCTGCCCACTTAACTGAGTTTTGCCTCTACAGGAAAATAAATTTGTAGGAGGCATACATGGTTTTTTTCCCTGGTGCCAAATACCATAATATACTTATACTTTACAAGAGAAAAGTGTCTTGTCACTTCTATTTTTAAAATGAAATTCTTTAAAAAGCCCCCTGCCTTAGGAAAATACAAAATATCCCTATCTGTCTATCTCCAAGCTGCCAAGCTCTAACGAATTTCTAGCTTTATGCAGAAACGAAGTTAAACAAAGACAGGCAACTAGTACTTTCTATAATGTTTTTTAGGTGAAAATGTAAGGTGACTAAGTAGCTACTGTGCTGCTGGTGCATTTTCTTTACTCTCTGTTGTATGAAATAGATGGAGGGTTTTTGTTTCTAGCCCTCGTCCCAAATAAATACCACTCTGTTAGATAAAACACAATATGTATTTATATAGCTATTTAGATAAGCCCACCTTCGAATAAGACCAACAGGCTCACTCCTCAACAGCTGGCATCTCCTTTGTGGACTTAGTGTGGTTGTATTTACACAGAGTTAAGGCTTTTCTAAAGAAGAGTGTATTTTTACCCTGAAACTACGCACAGAGAGATTAAGAGCACATCTTCGGGGAATATGTATCATCTAGAAAATGGAAACAGTCACAAGCATAGGTTCTGAGGTTTTAACGTATCGTATCTTTAGCTATTTTGCTCTCACCCCTGTTATTTCAAGACACTCACTGTGTTCTTTAAAAATTAAGCCATTTATTAACTGTTAAGATAGGTGGAAAGCCCTGCCCATTTATATTTCTGGTTATTCAAAGAAAAGAAGCCATTCCAACCTGACCCAGGTCACATGCATAAAAGCAGTAGTGAGAGGACTACAATTTTTTGAAGGAACGTTTTCCTTGTTCCCACACTTCACACATGACACAGTAGTGTTATCTGCACAGAGTACGGCGGGAGGCTGGGGCTGAGGGTGTACAGACTCCTGTGATCTAGGTTTGTCTTCCCAGCTAAAGGCCCCCTCGCACAAGCACACGCACACGCACATTTGGCGGAAACTGCTAAGGCAGGGTCTCTTGACCTACGTTTGGGACCAGATCATTTTATTGGGGGCGTATATCCTGTGCATTCACCATGGATATTCAGCAGCGTCCCTGGCCTCTACCTGCTAGATGCCAGTAGCACCCTCTCCCCCAGCATAACCACCAGAAGTGTCACCAGACATGGTCAAATGTCCCCCGGGCTGCAGGGAGAAAATCACGCCCCGGCTGAGAAACACTGATCTGTGGTTATCTATTTATCTACGGTGATGATTTAGATGTACTCGGCCCAACATGAGAGGCTATGCTAGATCATCAGACCTCATCAAAGCTTTGGCTGGTGAAAGTGATACTAATTCACAGTAAATATCATCACGCCACCTCTATTCCATGGCTTCCGTCCTCCCTCCACCGGGGGCGCTTCCACAAGTCTAACCTTTGTATCTCTCTTTCACACACACAAATCCTGGCTAATCTTGGGCTCACTGTGCTGACAGTCTGTGTGACCTGTCAGATTCAGAGATCACATTTTTCCTGCTCAGAAACCTCAGGGTATTTTATATGCACTTTGTTCCTAGCACTTCATCCATTCTCCTTGAATACAAATTCCCAGAAGGCAGGCAGTAAGCCCTAAAATTTGATTTGCTCTAAGGCCTTTAATATCACAGGCTCTGTTTACATCTCCAGCTTTGTCTTCTACCATTTCTGAGCCAGGCGAGCTGATTCCGCTTCCCAAGGTTGTCCCCTTCATTCTCAGGTGCTCTACACGCCTGCCCTCCCTAGCTCCTTCCTACCTGGTCAAATCAGACTGATGGCTTCTCATGGGCACCACCGCTTGACCCCTCGTCTGCTTTACTAGAGTTTGATTACCGATCTTTCCGAGTAAACTCTGGGCTCCTTGAAAGCAGGACCTGAGTCTAATTATTATGCTACCCTCCAGCATCTAGGACATGCCAGGCACAAATGTGCTAAATTAAAACTTGATAAATGAACAAACATACGCAAGAGGCATGTCCTTCCAACTTCCAAAGTACTTTTTGTAAAGGATTCTTCATTGTCCTTTACCTGACCAACAGTGAGAAGAACTCAGAAAACTGCTTCGTCTGCCAGGTGGCACAGAGAACATAACTGGTAAGAAAACCGTGTGAACTCACAACTTAAAGACAGACCCTGCATCTCACCACACAATCCATAAAGCCATGAAAGATGTCTGCAATACACACAGTAACTCTTGTCCTTAAATAAGCGAAATCCGACATCTCAGAAAAGATATTTGGGCATCATCCAAAGGAAAAAAACTATAGCTTTAAAAAGTAACTAACTGTCTTCCAGTCCTAGGCTTTCACCTTATTAAGTTTTTTTAAAACCGATGTTTAGAAAGCATTCACTTTGACAAAATAAATTGTTTCACTGTACTACACATTTATTTCATCTTATCCTAAAACGATTCAGCATTATCTCTTGATAAATGTGTAGAATACGGTTCCTACCACAAAACAGCCTTGTCTATGCCAGTAGACGAGTCAAAAGCAAGAATGCTTAACAGCTAAATAGTTTCTGTTTTAGGATCCAAGTACTCATAGCTTTAATCAAATAATTCCCCATCCCTTCTCCCAAATCCGAAATGTGTATTACAGACACATTTCAATAATTCAGGGGGACTTCATAAGTTAATTATAAGAAAAAAGCCTGATAGGAGGAAAAAAAAAAGCTACTTTTTCTCCCTTTTTAACTAGTAAAAGCTATGATTTTATGGAAGAGCAACAAAAAACACCAGGTAAGTATCTGTGGTGTGGATTAACAAAAATGCATAAAGACAGTCCAGTGTCTATACCAACATTAGTAAGTGCCCCCCCATGTCTTCTCGCCTTGGTTTTAATTTAAATGTAAATTCAAGTAAATTTTATATTTTAGATCCTCTCCATTCTTAGTGACAAATAAGATAAAAGGAACATAGCAGCAGCTGAGACTAGGTCTTCCCGCACGCCAATTAGCAGCATGATACTGCATAATTATTATGGGATAAAGATTAAGCAGGTAAAGCTAAAAAGCCCTAATCAAAACATGTTCAGATAAGGAACAGATGATCAGGGAGATAGGAAAACAGACATACCCCCTAACTAGAGCCTAAACTACAACTTCCTACACCTCCTCTGTGACTCTGAGCCAATAAACACTGACTGAGCACCGACTATTGGCCAAGCAGTGCTAGTGCAGGGAACACACATATGAAGACACGATTACAATCCCATCTTTCAGGGTTTTGGTGTGCTCTGGCCACCAAATGTTGCACTGAAGTTACAGATTTACATAAAGCTTCTCCTGCACTACCCAATATAGACGCTTCTAGGCACAAGTTCCCATGTAAATTTACACTAGTCACATCTCAAATGCTCAAGGGCCGCCTGTGCTTAGCGGCAACCAATCATACTGGACACATATACATCATGCCATATAGAGAGGGAGATACATAGAAAGAACACTTGCGTCATCACAGAAATTCTACTCTACAGACTCTGCTCCGACACCAAATAATTGGTCTCCATCACTAACTGATCCTCTACACTAGGGAAATCATGGACCCTGTGAGCGTGTTTCCTTTGCCACAGACACAACCAAAATGTCTTTCAGTAGAAGAACAGCTAAATAAATTATAACCTGTCCAATATAATGGATGCCGTGGAGCGATTAAACAAACAGGTCGATAGGTACTAGTACACAAAGAGCTCCACAACCTAATACTAATAGGAATAATGCACATTGGATTAAGAAATATCCAGTGATAGCCATTTGTGTAAAACACATTCATACTGAAATCTACCACATTTTCCACAGACCTGTCTTTAAATACACAAGTATATGGAAAATATATTGACCAAACCCATAGGGTACCCATAGGGTAGAGGCCAAAAGGGATTTCTCTCATATACAAAATTTAAAACAAGCCAGTGTATGATAAGGTATTAGTATTTCCTTTACTAAGAGACAGATGCTAATAGGAACTATTACCCTATCTGTACTTTCCAGGCATCGATAAAAGTGCTTTGAGTTTTGTAAAACATTATTTAGATATCTAAGATTTTTATATCCAAATATTCTAAACTAGACAGTATAAATACAGTTTGTTATGATTCGTGAGCTCCTGTAGAAGTTTAAAATACAGAGAGGCGATGTTGCTTCTGGATAAAATGGCAGAATAGGAAGACCCTGAGCTCACCTCCTCCCATGGACACACCAAAACTACAAATACCTATAGAACAACGATTTCTGAGCATGACCTAGAGAGTAGGAGAACATATTTCTACAACTAAGCCTATAAAGAAAAGGCCACATCCAAACAGGTACGAAGGTCAGAGATGTGGTCTAGTCAGAACCCACACCCCTGGTGCGGGGACCCACAAGCAGGAGGGATAACACAACCATGAAGCTCCCTGCCGAGGAGCAAAGGGTCCGAGCCCCACAGCAGCTGCCCCAGCCCGGGGGTCCTGCACCAGGAAGATGAGCGCTTAGAACATCTGGCCTTGAAAACTAGTGGAGCTTACGTCTAGGAGAGCTGGAGGAATGGAGAAAACTGAGACTCCACCCTTGAAGGATTCACACACAAACTCACTTGCTCCCAGTCCCAGTACGGAGGCACCAGCTTGCAAAGTGCCTGTGTGACACAAGAAGGAAATTCATCGACTAAATTTAGGACACATGCCCGAGGGGCAGGGATCCGGTGGAACTTCCTCCAGGGACAGAAGTGCTGGCAGGAACCCTTTTTTTTTTTTTTTTTTAACTCTCCTTTTACCTAGCTCACCCATCACTGATGTGCACCATTTCCGTAACTCTCCATCTACCTAGCTAACACTGTGCCCCACTCTGGTGTTCCCCAAGACCCTACCCAGCTGTGATCAGTCCCTCCAAAGTAGCTCCTGCCCTGCCTGCTGGGCCACCTCAGCCGTTACCAGTGCCCCCGCAAAATGGTCCTTGCCCCCTACCCCACGCAGCAGCTTGGCCGGCACTGGGGTCCCTCCAAAGCATTCGGAGAGCTCCGCACACCGGCAGTCCCACAAGAGTCATGATCAGGCCCCACAGCCAGTCGTGCCAGAGACGAGTTCTACTCATCAACGTGCCCCGTAACAGTCCTGGCCAACCCATGCAGCCAGCCAGCCCGGGGGTCAGCCCTGCCCACCAACCAGTGTGTCTGTAGCAATCAAGACTCAACCATACAAGGAGGGTGCATACAGCCCACACCAGTGATACCTCTGGAGCAGCTGGCTCTGGTGACCAAGGGTGACTGTGCCACTGGGCCCCACAGGGCACCTTGTACATAAGGCCACTCTTTCGAGACCGGGAGACATAGCTGACATACCTCATATATGTAGTTAGCCAAAATGAGGAGACAAAGAAACACCTTCCAAATGGAAATAAACAGGAAAAAACACAGAAAAAGAACTAAATGAAATGGAGGTAACCGATTTACCAGCTAAAGAGTTTAAAGTAATAGTCATAAAGACACTCACTGAACAAAGGAGAAGAATGAATGAACGCAGTGAGAACTTCAAAAAAGGGATAGAACTTCAAAAAAACATCAGAACTAAAGAATACGGTAACTTCTACTCAATACTCTGTAATGGCCTGTATGGGAAAAGTATCTAAAAAAGAGTGGATGTATGTATATGTATAACTGATTCACTTTGCTGTACACCTGAAACTAACACAACATTGTAAATCAACTATACTCTGATTAAAAATACATATATCCAGTAACTTAAATTAAAAATTCACTAAAGGGAATCAACAGCAGATGTAGCAATACTTAGAATAGACTCTAAAACAAAAACTGTAAACAGAGACAAAGAAGGACATTACCTAATAATAAAGGGATCAATCCAACAAGGTATAATGCTCGTAAATATCTATGCACCCAACAGAGGAGCACCTAAACACATAAAGTAAATATTAACAGATATAAAGGTAGAACTTGACAGGTATAATAGGAGGATGTGAACACCCCACTTACATCAATGGACAGACCATCCAGACAAAAAAAATCAATAATGAAACATTGGCCTTAAGTGACACATTAGATCAGATGACCTTGATAGATACAGTCCACCAAAAAAAAAACACACAAAAAAAGTAAACTCAAGATGGATTAAAGACCTAAACGTAAGACCAGATACTATAAAACTCTTAGAGGAAAACATAGGCAGAACACTCTTTGACACAGATCACAGCAATATCTTTTTTGATCCGTCTCCCAGAGTAATGGAAATAAAAACAAAAATAAACAAATGGGACCTAATTAAACTCAAAAGTGTTTGCACAGCAAAGGAAACCATAAACAAAATGAAAAGAGAACACACAGAATGGGAGAAAATGTTTGCAAATGATTCAACCAACAAGGGATTAGTCTCCAAAATTTACAAACAGCTCATGTGACTCAGTATCAAAAAAACAACCCAATCAAAGGATGGGCAGAAGACCTAAATAGACATTTCTCCAAAGAAGACATACAGAAGGCCAAGAGGCACGTGAAAAGATACTCAACATCACTAATTACTAGAGAAATGCAAATCAAAATTATGAGATATCACCTCACACCAGTCAGAATGGCCATCATCAAAATATCTGCAAACAATAAATGCTGTAGAGGGGGTGGAGAAAGGGAACCCTCCTACACTGTTGGTGGGAATGTAAATTGGTAGAGCCACTACGGAAAACCATATTGAGGTTCCTTACAAACGGAAAAAGAGAGCTGCCATATGTTCCGGCTCTCCCACTCCTGGGCATATATCCAGAGAAAAGCATGGTTCAAAAGGATACGGCACCCGGTGTTCATTGCAGCACTGTTTACAGTAGCCAAGACATGGAAGCAAACCTAAATGTCCATCAACAGATGAATGGATAAAGAAGATGTGGCACATATAGACAATGGAATATTACTCAGCCATTAAGAAGAATGACATAATGCCATTTGCAACAACATGGATGGACCTGAAGATTATCATATTAAGTGAAGTAAGTCAGAAAGAGAAAGACAAATATCATATAATATCACTTATATATGGAATCTAAGAAAACAGATACAAATGAACTTATTTACAAAACACAAACAGAATCACAGACTTAGAGAACGAACTTATAGATACTGGGGGGAAGGGTGGGGGAAGGGATAGATTGGGAGTTTAGGCTTGACATGTACTCACCTCTATATTTAAAATAGATAAACAACAAGGACCTACTGTATAGCAGCAGGGAACTCTGCTCCATACTCTGTAATAAGCTAAATGGGAAAAGACTTTGAAAAGGAGTAGAAACATGTATATGTATAACTGAATCGCTTTGCTATACACCTGAAACTAACGCAACACTGTTAATCAACTGCACTCCAGTATAAAATAAACAGTTTACTATAAAAGCAGAAAAAACACATACATTTCAAGAGCACATGGAACATTCTCCAGGATAGATCACATTATACCATAACACAAGTCTCAATAAATTTAAGACGAGTGAAATCAAGCACTTTCAACCACCCACAGAGGTACGAAACAAGAAATCAAATTACAAAAAGAAACCTGGATAAAACACAAATGCGTGGAGACTAAACAACATGTTACCAAAACACCAATTCGTCAGTGAAGAAATCAAAGAGGAAATCAGAAACTATCTCGAAACAAAAATAAAAGACAATTTTCCAGAATCTATAGGACGCAGTGAATGTAGTTCTAAGAGGGAAATTTAGTGATACAGGCCTACCTCAAGAAACAAGAAAAATCTCAAACAACCTAACTTACCATCTAAATGAATTAGAAGAAGAGGAACAAAGAAAGCCCAAAGTCAGCAGAAGGAAGGAAATAATAAGCGTTAGAGCAGAAATAAATGAAATAGAGACTAAAAAGAAAATAGACAAGATCAATGAAACTAAGAGCTTGTTCTTTGAAAATATAAACAAAATTGATTAACATTTAGCCATACTCATCAAGCAAAAAAAAGAAAGGGCCCAAATAAATAAAATCAGAAATGAAAGAGAGGTTACAACCAACACCACAGAAATACAAAGAATCATAAGAGGTCAGGAGAAATAATTATATACCAACAAACTGCACAACCTCAAAGAAATAGATAAACTCCTAGAAACATACATTCTTCTAAGGCAATCAGGAAGAAATAGAAAATCTGAACAAATTGATTACTAGTATTGAAATTGACTCAATAATCCAAAAGCTCACAACAGGATACCAAGGGGGAAGGGGGGGCTGGGATGAACTGGGAGATTTGGATTGACATATATATACTATCAATACCAAGTATAAAATAGATAACTAATGAGAACCTACTATATGGCACAGGGAACTCTACTTCATGCTCTGCGGTGCCCTAAATGGGAAGGAAATCCACAAATGAGGGGATACGTGTATACATATGGCTGATTCACTTTGCTGTACAGCAGAAACTGACACAGCAGTGTAAAGCAAGTATACTCCAGAAAACAAAACAAAACAATCCCTTCACAACAAAGTCCAGGACCAGATGTCTTCCGAGATGAATTCTATAAAACATTTAAAGAAGAGTTAATACTTATCCTTTTCAAATTATTCCCAAAAGTTAAAGAGGAAGGAATGCTTCCAAACTCATCCTTATACTAAAACTATAGACAAAGACTGTACACCAAAAAAAGAAAAAAAAAAGACAATTACTGGCCAACATCCCTGATGAAGATAGAAGCAAAAAACCTCAACAAAACATTAGCAAACCTAATTCAGCAGTACATTAAAAAGACCGTATGCCATGATCAAGTGGGATTTATTCCAGGAATTCAAGGATGGTTCAATATCTGCAAATCAATCAATGTGATGTACCACATTTACAAAATAAAGGAGAAAATCATACAGTCATCTCAGTAGATAAAGAAAAAGCGCTTGGCAAAATTCAACATCCAGTTATGATTAAAAGCTCTCAACAAAGTGAGTATAGAGGGAATGTACCTCAACATAATAAAGGCCATATACAATAAACCCACAGTTAACATCACACTCAATGGTGAAATGCTGAAAGCTTTTCCTCTAAGATGAGGAACAAGACAAGGATCCCTACTATCACGACTTTTACTCAACACAGTGTGAGAAGTCCTAGTCACAACAATCAGACAAGAAAAAGAAATACAAGTTATCCAAATTAGAAAAAAAAGAAGTAAAACTGTCACTGTTTGCAGATGACATGATAGTATATATGAAAAAAACCTTAAAGACGCCACCAAAAAACTATTAAAAGTGATAAGTGGATTCAGTAAAGTTGCAGGATACAAAAATCAGTATACATAAATCTATTGTATTTCCATAAACTAATAACAAACTAAGAAAAATTAAGAAAACAATCACGTGTGGGATAAGCGAACCCTTATACACTGTTGTTGGGAATTTAAATTGGTGCAGCCACTATGGAAGACAGTATGGAGATTCCTCAAAATACTAGGAATAGAATTACCATATGATCCAGTAGCTACCCCACTTCTGGCTCTCTACCCAAAGAATACAAAAACACTAACTGGAAAAGAAATATGCACCTCTATGTTCACTGCAGCATTATTTACAATAGCCAATGTATGGAAACAATCTAACTGCCCATCAACAGATGAATGGATAAAGAAGATGTGGTGTGTATATATATATATATATATATATATATATATATACAATGGAATATTACTCAGCCATAAAAAGAAGAAAATTCTGTCATTTGCAACAATGTGAATGTATCTAGAGGGTATTATGCTAAGTGAAATAAGTCAGACAAAGAAAGACAAATAACATATTATTTCACTTATATGTGGAATCTAAAAAATTTAAAAAAAGAAAAAAAAAGAACAACAAACAGAACCAAACAGAAACAGACTCACAGATGCAGAACAAAAAACTGGTGGTCTCCAGAGGGGAGAAGTGTGGGAGGTTGGACAAAATAGGTGAAGAGAATTAAGAGGTACAAACTTCCAGTTATAAAATAAGCCATGGGGATGTAATACACAGCACAGGGAATATAGTCAATAATTGTGTAATAACTTTGTATGGCAACAGATGGTTGACTTATCCTGGTGATCAATATGTAATGTTTATCAATGTCAAACCGCTGTGTTGTACACCTAAAACTCCCATAATATTGTATGTCAACTATACTTCAATAAAAACATTAAACATCTTTACAACTGTTAATTAAAAATTAAGTAAAATCTACAGAGGCAAGCAACCATTGTTGTTACCTTTCGAAATGAATCTGTGATTAGTGAAGATGAAATAATTCTCTCCTGTGCTAAAACTCATCATGCTACCAGCTACTGCGGGGAGATGTAAATAAGAGACCCAGTTCTCATCCTCAAGCAACTTGCAGACTAATGGGAAGCATACATTCGGCAAGTTTTTACAACAAAACAAGATGCACATCATGAACTGGAAGTATGGGGAGATACAAGAACATATAGAAGATCTGAAAGGAGAGTAGGCATTAAGTGGACAAATGTGTGTTGGGGGGATGAAGGGAACGATTCAGGCAATGACAGGTGAAGTGCAGAGATGAAAGGGAACAGAAAAGCCTCCAGTTTGCCTGGGGTACAGTAGTTCAAAGAAAAAAGTAAGACAGAACGAGATTATGCAGGGCTTCGTCAGCCAAGCCATGGTAAGGAATTTGGATTTCATTTTAAAGACAGTGAAAGTCACTGAAGTGTGGTTTTAAATATGGGAGTGATGTAATGAGTTCTGTTTCTGTAGAAGGATCATTCTGGCTACAGCGTGAAAATTGGAAGACGAAGAGTAGTAAGCTCAGCAAAATGTATTTAGGCCCTTAGACGGTGGAGGTGACAGTGAGGTAGAGAAGAGTGGACTGATTTGAGAGCGAGCAAGGAGACAAAATGAGTATGATCTGGATTCAGTAATGGAGCAAATATATACACTAAACTGTCCCAGCTGGGGAGACAAACTTAGCAATTTTTTTTTTAATGTTAAAAATCCTTACCTTTTTTTTAAAGGCCTACAATCCTTTATCTTTAAGCCCCAAATCCAAAAAGCTCTGAAAATGGCAAGAATTTCTTTAGAATGGCAGCAATACCTGACTTGAATTAACATGAGGTTCTTCATCTTGCCTTATCCCATCCTGCATGAATATTCATATATTTTACTGTATAAATATTAATATCTGTAATTATGGGGTGCAACTGCAGAAGACGTTAGGTCTGTTAGGTAATAGATGGCATATGCACTATGTTGCCTTAACTAAATCTGACAGAATCTGAATTCAGCAACACATTTGGCCCCCAGAGTTTCTGGTGAGGAATTCTAGATGGGAAGTTTTCCACGTTCACTTTCCATTTTGAAAGGTGGCAGAGATCATGCTTGATACATAGCTATGGTTTGTATACAATACGTGCACACCAAACAGTCTACAAATGTGTGTCTGTTTGGTAGGGTGGGTGGGACGTGGTATGGTTCTAGAGATAAGTATGTGTGTGTGTTTTAACTGCTGACCTTTAGAAATGCATCAGATAAGACAGGAAGTGTTCGTTTTCAGGGAGATTTCACACCACTGTAGAGAAACTGCTACAAGACTTAACCTCATGCATCTGTCCCCCTGGGGACTGATACTTGTTTCTAACAAGGTGTCTGCTGGAAGGAGCCAGGGGGCATCAAAAGGAATCAGTCCCAGGCCTCCACCTACAACCATCAACATTGATTCTTTTTTTTTTTTTTTTAACCACTGCCACCATATTCTGCTAGGGGATAGGGAAACAACAAATGAATGATATCCCAAACTATTCTCACAGAACTTGCTCCAAAGATGTTATATAAATAGTAAACTAGAAATAAAGAGAATATTAGTCTATAACATCAAACACGAGGTGAGAAAACCAGGTTGCTGACTTTCTGAATAGAGTTTTAGAGGAGGCGGAAAAGCATGTCTAGGGAAGAAACTGCTCCAGTGGGTGATATTTGGAGAGACAGTTGGGCAAGCAGAAATCAAAGCATATCTTCCTGATTGTCCAGTAACTGAACTCCTCATTGGTACCTCTTGGGAGACATCATTAATACCCTACTCATTAAGAAATTTGTGGGGTTATATTTATGTTCATTTTTTAAATGACACTGACATAGTTGACATAGGTGCAGCCCTAGTTTCCTTTGAGTTGCAAAGACAGCAAAGTAGGGGGGTTCTTTACTGTTAGGTCCTTTTGCAACATTAAGGAAACTGACCAGAAAGGTCTTACCTTCAACACAAGAAGGCTGAGCCCGAGCTGTGCCAGCAACCTGTCCTGGGAAGCAAGAACACTTGACCGTTTGTGATCGCTCCTCTATGCGGTTCTTGTTACAGCACCTGTGCACTGCGACCACCTCACAGGTCCCTTGCTTGATTTGGTGGTGACCTGGTGGATAACAGGGGAGCAAAACAGACCCAGTGCTGTTAGGAAGAAATGAAAGTACCAAGGATGTGAGTGATGCCATGACTACATTTCCCAATTCCATGTATACTACGTTTATGAATCCTTTTTGTTTGTTTGTTTTGATGTAAATTTAAACTTATATAAAGGTGGCAAGAATAGTGCCAAAAACTCCTATAAAACTGAGGTATACAGAAATTTGGCTTCCAGGACCTTTAGCCCCTGGTATCACACCAATGGCTGTGTCATGTTACTTACATGGCAAAAGAGATTCTGCGGATGTAATTAAGATTACTAATTGGTTAAGTTTAAGACAGGGAGATTATCCTGGATTATCCATGTAGAGCTAAGGTGATGAGCCCTTCAAAGCAGAGAGATGAAGCAGAAGGCGAATTCAGATTTAAACACGAGGAGGACTCAAAACACCATTGCTGGCTTGAAAATGGAGGGGCCAAGAGTCAAGGAAATGGAGACTTCAGTCCTACAACCACAAGGCACTGAATTCTGCCAAAAACCTGGATGTGCTTGGAAGCAGATTCTTCGCCAGGGTCCCCATAAAGGAAGGCTCTCCTGCGGATACCTTGATTTTAACCCAGAGAAACCAGCCAAACTGTGCCGGACTTCTCACCTACAGAAACAAGCCGCTAAATTTATGGTAATCTGTCACAGCAACAATGGCAAACTGATATAAGACCTTTTACCTAGATTCCCTAATTGTTAACATGTGACCCCATTTGCTTTCTCATTCACTCTCTTTCATATATTTTTCTGAGCCATTCGAGAGTAAGTTGCAGACATGACACTCCTTCACCCCTAAATACTGTGTATTTCCCAAGAATAAAGACTTTCTCTGACATAATTAACGAATTCAGGACATTTAACATTAATACAATGCTATTATATAACTGACAATCTGCAGTCAAATTTTTCCTCTTGTCCCAAAAATGTCCTTTAGAGCCATTTCCCCCGCTGCTCAGGATCCAATGCAGAAGCCTACATTATATTTAGTTCACATTTCTTTAGCCTTCTTTAATCAGAAACTATTCCTCAGACTTTATCTTTCTTGACCTTGACATTTTTAAAGAATACATGTCAGTTATTTTGTACAATGTTCCTCAGTTGGGATTTGTCTGATGTTTCCTCCTGATTAGAGTCAGGCAATGCACTTTTAGCAGATTACCCCAGAAGTGACACTATGTTCTTCTCAGTGCATCATATCAGGAGGCACATAATGTCATTTATCCGGCTTTTGGTGCTCTTACTTTTAATCACATACTTAAGGTGGTGGCTGCCAGGTTTCTCCATTTCTAAAGGTACTATTTTGCCCTTTGTAATTAATAAGCATTTTAAGGGGAAATATATTCAAACTATGTAAACACCCCACTCTTCAAACTTTGACCCACTATTTTTAGCATCCATTGATGACTTCCACCAGAACCAATTATTAATATGATGGTTGCAAAACTGATTCTATATTAACATTCAAATTATCTCAGATCTAGACAGGAGGCGGCAGCTGTGTCACTTTGACATATCCCCGTTATGCTTTGAGATCTTAGCTAAATTTCTGGCTCTAAAGATGTGCCAGATTTTCCCCGCCCTCATCAGTTTTCTCCAAGGAGCCCTGACTGTTTTTAGTGGGGCTTCAGATTTAGGAACCAGGACCTTGGCACAAAGGTTTATTCATTGCTACCAGGGAGTGATTTGGGGCTGAAAGGGCAGATAGACCTAGGAAGAGAGAGAGAGAGAGAGAGAGAGAGAGAGAGAGAGTGTGTGTGTGTGCGTGTGCGTGTGCGTGTGCGTGTGTGTGTACACAGCGTGAGTCCACAGCGTGAGTCCACACTGGCATCTCCAATTCCATCCTAGCACCACAGGTTCTCGCTGCTCTGTCCACAATTCTATATTTCTACCTCCCATCGCCAACAATGATAAAACTGACTTCCATACTCCTGTAACAAACAGAAAATGGTTTACGTTTAATTTATATTGGAGTCCATTTTATCAGTTAGAAGTCTTTTAACAATGGAAAGTGATCTAAGCTCACTTAAGCCAAAGAGAATTTATTGGAAAATTATCAGGAGATTTGTAAAACCAAGAGAGAACTTAGCTGAACACTAAGTGGACCCCTTCTCATGGCTGGACCTGAGGGAATGATTCCACTCCATGAGTCTGTCGTTCTGTTCAAGGTCATGTCAGCTGTAGCAGCCACCGTCCAAGATGGTCCCTAATGCTCCCTGCCTCCTACTGTCCACACGTTTGTGCAGTCCCTTCCCACATGGTACCAGGGTTGGTCTTTATGACCAATAGCGTGCAGAGGAAATGATGATATGTCACTTCCAAAATTAGGTGGTCACCCTTTCTGTGCCTTTTGGATCACTCACTCAAAGGAAACCATGGGATAAGTGGCCCTATAAAGGGGCCTTTGTGGCAAGGAACTGAAGTCTCTTGCCAACAACCCTGTAAGTGAGCTTCAAGGTACATTCCCTCCTACACCGCACCAGCACTGGTCTGTGTACCAGTGCCAGTAGCACACATCACAAGTGATGGTTTATCACTTCCACAGTCGGGTTATAAAAGACAGTGGTGCAGTCCCTCGCCTGCTCATCAGTCACTCTGGACGAAATCATGCTGTGCGCTGCCACGAGTGAGTTTGGAAGTGGATCCTACAGCCCTAGTTGAGGCTTCAAAGACTACAATCCCAGCCAACAGCTCAACTGCAATCTAACAACCCTGAGTCTGGACCACCCAGCTAAGCCATTCCCAGATACCTGCTGCTCAAAGACTGTAAAATAATATATAGTTGACCTGTGAACGATGCAGGACTTAGAAGCGCTGACCCCACACACCCAGTCGAAAACCTGAGTATAACTTATGGTTGGCCCTCCTTATCTGTAGTTATGGATTCAGCCAACCACAGGTCGTGTGGTACTACAGTACATACTTACTGAAGAAAATCATAGTATGGTGGACCTGCACAGTTCAAACCTACGTTGTTCAAGGGCCAACTGTTTGTTGATTGTTTCAAGCATCTAAGGTCGGGGCTCATTTGTTACACAGCAATGGATAACTAATGCACCAACTCTGATTACACCAAGATGGAAAGACTTACCTTTGCTCTGATAAAAAAAAAAAAAAAACAACAGAAACAAGATTGTAGAGGCAATGTTTAGAAATTATTAATGAAAGGCAAGGTTTTCAGGCACCCTTGAGTACCCTCATGATTTTCAGATATACCGTTTACATATATATTGCTCTGTGAATTACAAGAAATCTCATCTACTTGTTAAAACAGGCTTCCCCGAGGATTCCCACAGGTTAATGCTTTGCTTGGTTTCTGTTGTTTGGTGTATGTGCTTCGAATAACAAAGCTCCTTTTTACAATTCTGTATTTCAGATTTTTAATCCATACAGATAGACCTTCTACAAAGTAACCTCTATATCATGGTGAATTTTTTCTGGCCCTTCCCTGTCATACTATCTTAAATGGTGGAAGCAAAATCCAATTAATGGTGAGAACAAACACTAAGGCAAAGTTTCATTTGTAAAATACATAAAAGCGGAACCAGTACCCAGAGAGTCAAATCGCCAGCATGAGAGAAAGTTTTCAATCCACTACAGAGGAAAACATAAATATGAAAGGAGTAATTAAAACTATAAACCTAATTAAATGTTTGCAAGAAGAGTGTTGATTTCCCATAGGTAGTTGTGTACAATTGTAAAAAAGTAAATACGTAAAAAATAAGGAGTAATTACAATGTCGGTAAAGTAGCATGGGAGTTTAGCACCAACTAAGCAGAAAAGTGAGGACTGGGGAGAGTTCATGGGGAGATCCTTTCTGTAGTCTCCAATTGCAAATAAGCACTTCAGGTCAAATGGTCCTGGACAGGTAATGAGTAGCCACGAGGGGGAAGAGGGGTGGCTGGGATTAATTCATCCTCAGTCTTCTCTCAGTGACCACCCTCCCTGTTGGCCATTGTCTCAGTTTGCTCAGCTGCCACAACAAACTATCACAGACTGGGTGGCTTCAACAACAGACATTTATTTCTCAGAGTTCTGGAAGCCAGAAATCCAAGATCAAGGTGCTGGCCACTTCAACTCCTGGTGAGAGCTCTTTTCCTGGCTTTAAACAGCCTCCTTCTTACCATGTCCTCACATGGCAGAGAGAGAGAGAGAGAGCATGCGCTCTGGTGTCTCTTCCTTTTTTTCCTAAGGACACCAGCCCTATTAAATTAGGGCCCACCTTATGACCTCATTTAACCTCTATCACCTCCTCACAGACGCTCTTTCCAAATACAGTCACATTTGGGGGTTAGAGCTTCAACATATGAATTTGGTGGGTGGTGGGGGCACAAACACTCTGTCTGTAACAGCCATCATGCCTTAATTAGATTTTTAATGGTCCTAGAGAATCTATAATGAAAGCAGCTCTAAACCTCATTAAGAAAATAAAAGAAATGTGCTTTAGTAACTTCCTAGAATAGTAAAGAAGTGATGTGAACATTCATTAATATTACAGTTTGCTGAGAATTTTGTTGCTATTTAGATAACCATCCACAAATGCAAATAGTTTTTTTTTTTTTTTATATTCAATCTTGTCTCTGAATAATCAGCTTGCCTGGTCTAGAATTTTATTCATTTATATAGCACCAACTATGGTACTTCATTGATTTTTAAGATACATATTTTAACATGTCAGGATGTGTCACAACTGATAGCATCTTACCATTATAATTGGCATTGCTTTTCTTTCTTTGAAATACACAAAACAGCAGTATATTTCACAATTGACAGCATCTTAGATTTGATAAAATATGGTAGGTTGCAGGCACTCTTCTAAACTTTCTACAAATATTCTATGTAATCTTTTAAAATGCTACAGTACAGGCACTATTTTTATTCCTATTTTACATTTAATAAAATGTCCAGAAATTGATTTGCCCAAGTTAACACAACTAGAAAATAGCAAGAGAAGAGATTCAAACCCAGGCAGTGTCTATGCTCTCACAGCAGAAAGTGTAGTCGCTATGGTAGCTAATATTTCACCAAGTACAGCCAAAATAGTATCTCTACCTCAGCAAGTCACAAGATATGGCTCAGTTTCCCACATAAACATCTTTTCTACTTGATAACAATGTTTATGTGGCTCCATTTAGACAGTCTTTCTAGAAATGTGTATACTGTTGACATGTGACAACAATCTTTTAATAAGGATGTGCCTCGTTTCTTTGTAATCTTTGTTCCTTGCACAGGAGATGGGTTCTCAGAAACAGGTACTTAAAACTGCTGAAGGAATGATGGCAGAAGATAGGGATCCAGTGTGGGCGATGCACAGAAATCACTGATTATACGTGCTTGAGCAGCTCATGTGTTAACATTGTATTAGTCAGAGTTCTCCAGAGAAAGGGAACCAAGAAGATGTGTCCAAGGGTGGACAGATTCATGATGCAGTAAGAGCTGATGTTTCAGTTTGAGTGCAAAAACAGGAAAAGATACGTCCCAGTTCAAAACCTGGAAGAATTCTCTCTTATTCAAGAAGAAGGTTAGGCTTTTTGCTCTATTCAGGCCTTCACCTGATAGGATGAGGCCCACCCATGTTAGGGAGGGCAATCTGCTTCACTCAATCTATAGATTCAAATGTTAATCTTATCCAAAACACCCTCACAGAAACACCCAGAATAATGTGTGACTGGGCACCCCGCCAGACAAGTTGACATATAAATGTAACCATCGTAAACATCATACAGCTACGTAGTACAGTGTTACTGGATGAAAAAAAAGAAAGAAAGTAGAAAACAGACAAACTAGTGGCTTAGTTCTCTAAAAACATACAAAAGGGATGCCTTGTTCAATAAGTTTAGTACCAGAAAGTGGCCACTTCAGGTAAATTCACTTAAAACAAAGATGCATTTTCTCTCTTAAACAGCAGGGAACATTTCAGTTGGAGATCTGTCTTGAAAACTACAGCTAAATACATATACATAAGACCTGTACAGTAAGTGAGAAGTTGTAGCTGAAATCTCTCATTTCTCTTACTTTAGAGCTTCAAGGTGTGAATTGGAGTATATACGAATGAATTATCCAGAAGTGGAGCCAGATTCACTGGACAGAAGCTGGCCAAAGAGCGGGGAAAAGAAAACTCTCCTTTTTTTGCTGTTAACCCTTGTCAGTTTCTGGGCCACTTTCCTTCCAGTTTTCTCTGGGCAGGTAGATGGAAGCGTATTTATTTCTATTTATTTAACCAACACTTTCATACAGTATACTGTGTGGCAGTCACTATTCTCAGTGTTCTTGGAGACATATTTTATAAGTGGGGAAACGTAAAACTTCCTTGATTCCTTTCCACACTTCTGAACTTGCAATCAGGTTGTATATGTTGTTTTCAAAAAAGGTGACTTAAAATTAATATTGGCAGAAGTGTAAAATTTAAGACGCCTGGTTCCTCACTCACCTGACTAACTGATGTATATAACATTAAAAGAGTTAGGACAATCCTTACCAAAAAAAGTTGATTTCTTTGGGATTGCTATAGAGGATGGATTAACTTTATCTGCTTAAATACATATATTTTTTTCTTATTAAATATGCTTTTAAACTGAAACCATTTCCACTAAGATCAGGAACAAGACAAGGTTGCCCACTCTCACCACTATTATTCAGAATAGTTTTGGAAGTTTTAGCCACAGCAATCAGAAAAGAAAAAGAAATAAAAGGAATCCAAATCAGAATAGAAGAAGTAAAACTGTCACTGTTTGCAAATCACATGATATTGTACATAGAAAATCCTAAAGATGCTACCAGAAAACTACTAGAGCTAATCAATGGATTTGGTAAAGTAGCAGGATACAAAGTTAATGCACAGGGCTTCCCTGGTGGCGCAGTGGTTGAGAGTCCGCCTGCCGATGCAGGGGACATGGGTTCGTGCCCTGGTCTGGGAAGATGCCACATGCCACAGAGTGGCTAGGCCCTTGAGCCACGGCCGCTGAGCCTGCGCGTCCGGAGCCTGTGCTCCGCAACAGGAGAGGCCACAGCAGTGAGAGGCCCGCGTAACGCAAAAAAAACAAAAACAAAAAAACTTAATGCACAGAAATCTCTTGCATTCCTATACACCAGTGATGAAAAATCTGAAAGACAAATTACGGAAACACTCCCATTTACTACTGCAACAAAAAGAATAAAATACCTAGGGATTAAACCTACCTAAGGAGACAAAAGACCTGTATGCAGAAAACTATAAGACACTGATGAAAGAAATGAAAGATGATACAAACAGATGGAGAGATATACCATGTTCTTGGATTGGAAGAATCAACATTGTGAAAATGACTATACTACCCAAAGCAATCTACAGATGCAGTGCAATCCCTATCAAACTACCGCTGGCATTTTTCACAGAACTAGAACAAAAAATTTCACAATTTGTATGGAAACACAAAAGACCCCAAAGAGCCAAAGCAATCTTGAGAAAGAAAAACAGAGCTGGAGGAATCAGGCTCCCTGACTTCAGACTATACTACAAAGCTACAGTCATCAAGACAGTATGGTGCTGGCACAAAAACAGAAATATAGATCAATGGAACAGGATAGAAAGCCCAGAGATAAACCCACTCACATACGGTCACCTTATCTTTGATAAAGGAGGTAAGAATATACAATGGAGAAAAGACACCCTCTTCAATAAGTGGTGCTGAGAAAACTGGATAGCTACATGTAAAAGAATGAAATTAGAATACTCCCTAACACCATATACAAAAATAAAATCAAAATGGATTAAAGACCTAAATATAAGGCCAGACACTATCAAACTCTTAGAGGAAAACATAGGCAGAATACTCTATGATGTAAATCACAGCAAGATCCTTTTTTGACCCAACTCCTAGAGAAATGGAAATAAAAACAAAAATAAACACATGGGACCTAATGAAACTTAAAAGCTTTTCACAGCAAAGGAAACCATAAAGAAGACCAAAAGACAACCCTCAGAATGGGATAAAATATTTGCAAATGAAGCAACTGACAAAGGATTAATCTCCAAAATTTACAAGCAGCTCATGCAGCTCAATATCAAAAAAAACAAACAACCCAATCCAAAAATGGGCAGAAGACCAAAATCAACATTTCTCCCAACAAGATATACAGATTGCCAACAAACACATGAAAGGATGCTCTACATCACTAACCATTAGAGAATTGCAAGTCAAAATTACAATGAGGTGTCACCTCACACCGGTCAGAATGGCCATCATCAAAAATCTACGAACAATAAATGCTGGAGAGGGTGTGGAGAAAAGGGAACCCTCTTGCACTGTTGGTGGGAATGTAAACTGATACAGCCACTATGGAAAACAGTATGGAGCTTCCTTAAAAAACTAAAGATAGAACTACCATAGGACCCAGCAATCCCACTACTGGGCATATACCCTGAGAAAGCCATAATTCAAAAAGAGTCATGTACCACATTGTTCACTGCAGCTCTATTTACAATAGCCAGGACATGGAAGCAACCTAAGTGTCCATCGACACATGAATGGATAAAGAAGATGTGGCACATATATACAATGGAATATTACTCAGCCATAAAAAAAAACGAAATTGAGTTATTTGCAGTGAGGTGGATGGACCTAGAGTCTGTCATACAGAGTGAAGTAAGTCAGAAAGAGAAAAACAAATACCGTATGCTAACACATATATATGGAGTCTAAAAAAAAAACAAAAAAGGTTCTGAAGAACCTAGGGGCAGGACAGGAATAAAGACGCAGACGTAGAGAATGGACTTCAGGACACAGGGAGGGGGAAGGGTAAGCTGGGACGAAGTGAGAGCGTGGCATGGACATATATACACTACCAATGTAAAATAGATAGCTAGTGGGAAGCAGCCACATAGCACAGGGAGACCAGCTCGGTGCTTTGTGACCACCTAGAGGGGTGGGATTGGGAGGATGGGAGGGAGACGCAAGAGGGAGGAGATATAGGGATATATGAATACGTATAGCTGATTCACTTTGTTATACAGCAGAAACTAACACAACAGTGTAAAGCAATTATACTCCAATAAAGATGTTAAAAAAATTTTTGTTTTTAATAAATAAATAAATATGCTTTTAAGAAAGGTTGCAAACAGCAGGGTAAATAACTATTTGTCCCAGTGCAGTCAGGGCTTTCCCACTGTAAAGGAGGTAAAATATAAAAACCACATTTGCAATGAAAGTTCTTTGGCTGAAACTGCTTGAAAGCTGATGGAGAGACAGAAGCATCAGATTAGGGTGACTTTGTCTTTATCCTATTATTTCCCTTGAATCCTTTTCCTTTTGTTTAAATCCTTTTTTCCCTTCCTCCTCCAGCCCAGCACAAGAAAATACACCCTCAGAGAGAAGCGTCACACTCCAGTGATCTTAGAAGGCATTTATTTGATTTGAGTGGGGTATTCTCTTTGGCATTCTCAGCCTCCCCCCTCCATGGAAGCAGAACAGAGGAAACAAAGGGCTGAAAACAAGATTTCATGAAATGAAAGCAGAGAATGAGGCCGTGGCTAGTCACCTGCCTTTGGGAAACATGCCCAGTATTCCTAGTTGTGCTTCCCTTATAATTCTCAACTTTCTTCCCCTATCCCAGCTCCAACTTGGCTTTTTGTCAAAAAGAGAGACGTCACGTAAGTTAAGACTATGGTAGCCATGGGACCATCAGCTGGACAAACATGGTAACTTAGCTGTGCAGACAAATATCCTCTGAGCCCCTAGTATGCGCCAGGCCCTCTGCGGGGGTTGAGGACACAGTAGTAAAAAAGAGAGATGCTTCTGGCCTCAACAAGTAGAGATACCAAATGGAAATATCTAACGATTCTCCTAAGGTGGAAATGGAATTCTTCCCTGTTGGTAACCAAGGGGAGAGCCCTGGACTTGGAGTCAGAATTGCTGAAATGGAATGCCAGCTTCCCCACTTGGAGAATTCCACTGAGTAATTCAATCTCATTTTTCTGATACACAACTAGTACATTATCTATCACACATGATGGTTATGAAGTTTCAGTTAAAGTGCTTAATGAATGAATACATTATCTATCACACATGATGGTTATGAAGTTTCAGTTAAAGTGCTTAATGAATGAAAAGTGTTTAATCGTGAGCTACTTACACCATAGATGTTGAATAAATGACTTTGGGTTTTTTGTTTACATATTTATTCAATAAATACTCGTTGAGCACTTGCTTTGTGCCAGACACACGGAAATGTAACACTGAACAAAACAGGACAAAAAAAGCCTCTTCCTCAAGAGTCTTTTGTATTTTTGTGATGAAAGAAACACAAAGCATGAAAAATGGAATTTAAAACAGGGAGGGCCTAAGAAACTAACACGTCAGTGTGAAATTAAAGCAGGTGAGAGACTATTACTTGCAGATATCTGAGGGAAAGAGGCCCTTTACCTGGAGCTATGTGAGAGAAGGGAAGATGAGTAGGAGATGATGTCTGAAAGATAATGCAGGGTGAATGGGCAGGTTACCCAGAGCCTCATGGGTCACCGTGAGGCTCACAACCGGATGGGAAGCCCCTGGGAAGTCTGAACTTAGGATGACCGGATATGACAAATATTTGTAAAGGATCTACTGTAATGACCACAGACGAATGAGGAACAAGGATGGAAGCAGGGACACAGCTCCTGTCACCATAACCCAGGGAGAGGTGATGATGGCTTGGCCCAGGTGGTAGCAGTGGAGAGGTAAGACGAGGTGGCACTCTGGATATATTTAGAAGGTAGAGGTGACAGGATGTGTTGATGGGTTAAATGTACGATGTGAGAAGAAGAGAGGAGTCGATGCAGACTCTGAGGTTGTTGCCTTCAACAACAAGAAGGGTGAGGCTGACTCTTAAATAAAACGGGGCAAACCAGGAGCTTGCTTGTTAGGTGTTAGGTTCCTAACTGAAGAACGTCAAATAGGCAGTTAGAGTAGACGTCTGAGTCTGGAGTTTAAGAGAGAAGGCTGGTTTCAAGCTAGACATCTGTTCATCATTAGAATATGTGGATGGTATTTAAAACCAACAGACTGGGTAAAAATCCCCAAGGAAATAACTGTAGCTGGAGAATTTTTTAAAAGGTTCATTTCAATGCTAAGAGTTTGGGAGAAGAGAAGCAGTGGCCAGTGGCCTAAGAAAAAAACCAAGGAGGAATGTGGGGTGCTCTGCAAGCCCAAGGGACAAAGGTTTCAAGGATAAGGGAGTGATCATGTTAACTGCTGTTCCGAGTTCAAGTAAGATGAGGACCACTGGACATTGCAGTATTAAGGTCAGGGGTGGCCTTCACAAGAAAAGTGTCAGAAAAACAGTGGAGGCAAATCATGATTGGAATGGGTTTCAGAGAAAGCATACAGTGAGAAATTGGAGACAGTAATTATAGCTAGAAATTGTGTTGTGAAAGGAAGAAGAGAAATGATACTGTATAGGGTATACAGGTGTTAGCAATTTCTTTTTTAAGATATGAGAATTTACAGCAAACATGTATGCTGTTGGGAAAAATCTGATAGAGAGGGAAAGCTGCTAGAGAGATGTCTGAGTAGGCAGGAGGTAATGGGTGGAACCTAAATGAAGAGGCAGGCATTTGTTAGGAGCACAGACAGTTCATTTATAACCCTCCTCTTTCCAATTTTCTGTGTGCCACCCTTGTGCTGGATGGTCTATATGGAAGCTGTGTTCATTGCTATGTGAGTATTCATTAACATCATCAGAATAAAAAAATATGCCTAGTCACACATAAAACTAGTCCCCACTCAACACCAGGGACTGTCCTGTCAAGGCTGTCAGAGAGCCTCTCGGCGACGGTCCAAAACATCCTATGATGCAAATGTTACAAAGGATGAAGAATTTCATAAGGTCCTTGAGAGTGACATAGTAGAGCTGCTCGAATACCACTCAAAGCCATTCACTGAGAATATGGCAGATTTAGCCCAATAATTAAAGAGGAGAAAATCACCTGGAAAGACTTCACAAAAGAGAATGGCTGAAGTGGCGAAGGGCTAAAGAGCAGCTCATGGGGAAATTGGGGAAGCTTCTGAATGCTTTTGTAGACAGTTATGATCCTGCGGCAAAAGGCCATGATAAAATAAAAGATGATCCGTTACACTATGTTACAATTTTTCCCTGAAAAGCTGTATCTAATGCAGTCTAAGAATTTTATCCCAACTGCCTTTTCCTTTCCTGCCCAAGACCTTCCACCCGCACTCAAAAAATACAACTTTCCTCCAGAAAAATTTCCCATCTACCTGGAACACTGTCTTTGTGGGGAAAACTGTTGTTATCCTATTCTTATAGATAATTACAAATACAGTTTTTCAATAACTGATTAAAAGTCAAAACAATAATATGTTCTAACGTCAACACAACCCAGCCACTTACCTTAGTTTTTAGAATAAAAATCTCCCATACTCAGCATTCCTAATTCATCTTAAGAAAATTTTTCATCTGACATTATTCAAAATAATACACCTATTCTAGGGATAAAACATTCACAAACAATGTGACTGACAAGGGATTAATCTCCAAAATTTACAAACAGCTCATGCAACTCAATATCAAAACAACAAACAACCCAATCAAAAAATGGGCAGGGCTTCCCTGGTGGCGCAGTGGTTGAGAGTCCGCCTGCCGATGCAGGGGACACGGGTTCGTGCCCCAGTCTGGGAAGATCCCACATGCCGCGGAGCGGCTGGGCCCGTGAGCCATGACCGCTGAGCCTGCGTGTCCGGAGCCTGTGCTCCGCAAGAGGAGAGGCCACAACAGTGAGATGCCCGCATACCACACAAAAAAAAATGGGCAGAAGACCTAAATAGACATTCCTCCAAAGAAGACAGACAAATGGCCCAAAGCACATGAAAAGATGCTCAACATCACTAATTATTAGAGAAATGCAAATCAAAACTACAGTGAAATATCACCTCACACCAGTCAGAATGGGTATCATCATAAAGTCTACAAACAATAAATGCTGGAGACGGTGTGGAGAAAGGGGAACACTCCTACACTGTTGGTGGGAATGAAAATTGGTACAGTCACTATGGAGAACAGTATGGAGGTTCCTTAGAAAACAAAAAATAGAGCTACCATATGAGCCAACAATCCCACTCCTGGGCATATATCCAGAGAAAAACATGGTTCAAAAGGACACATGCACCCCAATGTGCATTGCATCACTGTTCACAATAGCCAAGACATGGAAGCAAACTAAATGTCCCTCGACAGATGAATGGATAAAGAAGATGTGGTACATATAGACAATGGAATATTACTCAGCCATTAAAATGAATGAAAGAATGCCATTTGCAACAACATGGATGGACCCAGAGATTATCATACTAAGTGAAGTAAGTCAGGCAGAAAAAGACAAATATCATATATCGCTTATAAGTGGAATCTAAAAAAAAATGATGCAAATGACCTTATTTACAAAACAGAAACAGACTCACAGACTTAGAGAATGAACTTATGGTTACCAGGGGGAAGGCTGGGGAGAGGGACAGATTGAGAGTTTGGGACTGACATGTACACACTGCTATATTTAAAATAGATAACCAACAAGAATCTATTGTAAAAGAAATAAATTTTTTTAAAAAAACACATATTCTAAAGACTTGCCCTCCACACTTTTCTTAAGCAAATCTACTATCTCTTTGCCATTCTTTGTCAAGAATACCATCAACTAGAAGGTACATATAAGAAGATGATAAGATGATAAGTATGGAATAAATGCTCTGAGAGGATCTCATCATTAGATGAATACATATCATATTTTATATATATATATATAGTCTTTCTGATTATTTATATATATAAACTAGAAATAGTTCCCAGTTTAATTATAATATAAAAGCTGTCTGTAATTAATAACATATACTTTCACATGTTACACTGAGATGCTACTTTACAGCAGACTTAATCTTCCCATATTTCAGAAGTATTCCTTCAAAACGTCTGTCATAGACTGAATTATACCCCCTCTCCGCAAAATGTATATGTTGAATCCCTAACCCCCGATGTGACAGTACATGGAGATAGGGCCTTTAGGAAGGTAATTCAGGTTAAATGAGGTCTAAAGGGCAGGTCCCTCACAACAGGACTAGTGTTCTTATAAGAAGAGGAGGAGATACCAGAGAGCCTGCCCTTTCCACACACGCACACAGAACAGGCCACATGAGGACACAGTGAGAAGGGGGCTGTCTGCAAGCCAGGAAGAGACACCACACCAGAAAATGAATGTGCTGACACCTTGATCTTGGACTTCTAACTTCAAGAACGGTGAGAAAATAAATTTCTGTTGTTTAAACCACCCAGTCTGTGGTAATTTGTTACGGCAGCCTGAGATGACTCATACGTTGTCACTCACTAATTCTAACTTCATGGACTGAAAAAGGTGACATGCTTCACATCAAGGGCTATCACAGTGAAAACATGACTGGGCAGAAGAAAGCTTTTGGGATCATTCATGTTTCTGAAACAGTTTCTGTCTGCGTGTGTGTATGGTAAATGGGATTTTTAAACCCAATTCATTATCTGCCTTAGTTTATGTCCACATAGTTTATTACAGTAGCAAACTGTATTGGAGAATCGTCTTGTTCTTGGGAAATATATGCAGTTTGCCACTTACTTTCAAACAATTCAGAAAAAAGAAAAGAATAGCTGCATAGGCATAGGCGTATGTAATTGGCAGCTCTAATACGATAGGATCTCATAAGGGATCTAAAGATGTACTTTTCACTCAACCTTTCTTTAGGTTTGAGAAGTTTCCAAATAAGAAGCTGGGGTTAGCTAACATTGCGAGAAATAACTTGAAGTCATTACAGTCACTAAAGACACCAGGTGCCTCTGTTTCAATAGCTATCCTGCCATCTCTCTACTTCTGGGAGGTTTTCAACAAGTGACTTCACTTCTCTTTGCCTCGGTTTCCATATCTACAAAATAATAAGCCTTCAGAGGTCTGATGTGAGGATAAATAGTAATATAGATAAAGTGTCAAGAATGCTGCCTGGTGTATAGTAAGTGCTCAATAAATATTGGTAGCGCTAGATGCAAACTCGTTTATATAGGATGGATAAACAACAAGCTCCTACTGTATAGCACAGGGAACTATATTCAATATCCTGTGATAAGCCAGAATGGAAAATATGAAAAAGAATATATATATATATTCTTAAAACTGAATCACTTTGCTATAAGTAGAAACTAACACAACCTTATAAATCAACTATACTTCAATAAAAATTTTAAAAATATTTGTGGTGCTAATAATAAGTATGACAGTAAAATTACTGCTATTATTATTATAGACTACTTAAATAACTATTAAACTGGGAAGATCTAGGAAGAAATGCAAAGAACTGAATTCAAATCATTTTTAAAAAGTTATGCTTCTCAGAATAAGGAAAAAGTAAGTGCCTCTAAGAGCCAAGCATCCACCTTATAATGGTCCCCTTACCAACGGTTATTTATTGAATTAAAGATTTGAAACAGTCAGCAACCTTTGTTTTAATTTTTCCCCACCTGGTGCATGAATTCCTTATTTCCCGAAAAGTTTTCATTTAATGCCTCCTTAAACCCTTAGCTCTCCCATTAAAAGCCTGTTGCTGCCAAATTTAGGCCATCTCCAACGATGTGAATCATGACTCCCATCTCCATTGCACTGGACGACACCGGGCCCTCCGGTTTCTATCTCTCTGGCTCCCGGTTTCATCATTGCCTAGTACTTTTAAAGGTTTTCAACTCAGCAGGATCACTGGGGCACAGGAAATCAAATAAAGTGGCTCCCCATGTTCAGCTGATCAGACTGAGCCCCTTTCTCTTTTGAAAGAACATTGCAGAAAGATAGGAGAGATTGCAAAAAGCCTCTCCCATAGTGGTAGCTGATGAAGTAGAGAACTGACATTACCATTTACTGGCACCTTCCTTCCCAGCCCCAGGCATGCTCCACCCACCCCTTTCCTAGCACTCCCACAAATCAGGGGGATAGCTAAGTGAAAGAAAGAGAGAAAGAGAAAGAGAAAGAGGGAGAGGGAGAGGGAGAAGGGGGGAGAGAGAGAGAGAGAGAGAGAGAGAGAGAGAGAGAGAGAGAGGGAGAGAAAGGAAGGAAGGAAGAAAGGAAAAAGAAAAAAGAGGAAAGAAAGAAAGAAAGAAAAAGAAGACAGAAGGAGGAGTGAAACCGCTGTGTTCAGTTTCAAAGAGCCTGTTACACAACTAGTGTATATATATGCTAAAGTTAGAATAAAGCCAAATGGAGAGTTAAAAATAAACAAAAGGACTTGTTTTAGTCCCCGCAAGCCCCTTCATGCACAGTTGGATAGATTTCTTAACCGTTCTTCTACTAAATTTATATGCAGAACCGTCTCCGTGGACAAAAATAAATAAATCTATGTGCATGTAGAAATTGGTGATAAGCTTCCACTTGTACATTTTAAACCTAAAAAGTATATATGTATTTTTTAACATTTTCCCTCAGAAAATTTTGTTCTATTTTACTTCTAACTAAAACAGACTCCAGCAAAATGCTGCATGTTTTTTTATCATAACCTAAACAATATTTCAGTTGTTATTTAAACTCTTATAAACATTATTTTTGTTCTCATGTTATACATGTCACTAAGTATCTAAGCCCAGAATAATCAATAAAATAGCATTCTGATATGCTACCCTGACATGTCACCATGAACCTTTCCTTAACAGCAACTTAGCAGAACCAATTTTCAATAGATGTTTTAATTTTTTAATTCCCAAAAAATGGTAAATCACCCACTTATGTTGATGTTCTCTCCTTTCTAAGACCCAACAAATATGACAGTTAAGGAAGACAAAAGATTTGAACTCACAAGAGCAAAGAATAAAAGTGGAGATATCAACAAGTGAGAAACATTTAATAGTGTTTTGGGAGATGGAAAGAAGGTGAATTAGGAGTGACTGATTGAGACAGCAGGAGTGGGGGAATGAGACTGATTCCCTTCCAAGGACCTCCATAGGTCCTTCAAGGCATGGGGCTCAAAGCAGAAGGCTTGGCTGACCACCAATATACTCAAAAACAAATTCCACTGGTCACCAAGTCCTATACATATTCAGAGATTCCACTCTTCTATAAGGAGGAACGACATTGAGAGAAAGTCTCCAATATGAAAAACACTAAAATAAACAAAATAGAAAAAATAAAACTAGAGGACACAGAGTTAACTCAAGGAACAAAGACCTAAGAGTACGAACAGTAGCAGTGTGACTCCAAAAGAAAAGGAGGAGGAGGAAATGATTAACATTTAGGATGTGCCAAATAGTCTGTTTATTAATATTTAATATATAATATATACCTCTACTAGTTTTATATGTATTATAATATATATAAAATCTCATAGTTATAGAACATATACATATGTGTATAAATAGATATATAGAGATAGAGATATATTCTCATTAAATCTTTGACAATAGGTAAGGGAAGGGAATCAAACAAAACTTTACAAAGCCATCTATCAAGTATTCAAAAAACAACAACACACCACATCTCAAATCCAGGTAATCTGGTACTGCAAAATGCTATGATAACAAAATCAATCTGATAATGAAAAAGCACTCTTGGGAATTTTTTAATAGATGAAACCAATGAAAATCTCTCATAAAATTCAAAAAATGAAGATAAAGAGATGGAAATCATTAACGCAAACAATAAATGCTTATAAAAACAATCCAAATGTCCCAATATCCTACTCCAGAGATAGAAAACAACAACAAAAAGTGTAATGAGGATATCATCAAAGCAATACATATCCAAATCAGAAGGACTTGAATCCAGTTAGTGCCCAGAAACACAGAATGAAGAGCAGACCTATGCCAAGATACATCTGCATGAAATTTTAGACTGCTCAGAATAACAACAACAAAAACAAAGCAAAAGGGTAATAGCTTTGAAAAGCCAGGGGAAAAATACTAACATGTGGAAAAAGAATAAAACAATTTTATTAGACTTCCCAAAAACAACACTATATGCAAAAAGCAATTGAGTTATGCTTTCAAAATTCTAAAGGAAAAGATTGCTAAACCCAACAAAACTATCAATAAATTTTCAAACATTGTCTCAAACGTTTTACTTTCATGAACCCAATTGTTTAGGAATGTACTGAAGGATATGCTGTAGCAAAAAAAACCCAAAAGAGTAAAGCTCAAAAAGAGAGAGACAAGGGAAAAGAAGGAAATCAATCCAAAAGACAGATGAAACAGAAACAAAGCCAGAGGGTCAGTCTTTCAGCTAGACACAGTGGAAGAAGCAGTCAGAATGGAGACAATCTCTGAAACAAAAAGGAATTTGATATGATGCATAAGCTAAAAACATTTATGCATGCAAATAAACAATATAACTATCCAAGAAGGGACATGTATTCTTTATCTAGAAGTTTAATACATAAGATTTAAACTTGTTGAGTCAATAAATCACAGTATATGCATATTGCTTAGAAATGTGATATTAACAAAATCTAAGATGTCAAAAAAGAAAACAGTATTTGCGGCTGTTTTGTAGCCATATTTCTGGAGAAAACCGTAATTCAAAAAGATACATGCACCCCAATGTCCACTGCAGCACTATGTACAATAGCCAGGCCACAGAAGCAAACTAAATGTCCCTTGACAGAGAAATGGATAAAGAAGATGTGGTACATATATACAATGGAATATTACTCGGCCATAAAAAAGGATGAAATAATGCCATTTGCAGCAACGTGGATGGACCTAGAGATTATTATACTAAGTGAAGTAAGTCAGAGAAAGACAAATATCATATGATATCACTTCTATGTGGAATCTAAAAAGTGATACAAATGAACTTATTTACAAAACAGACTCACAGACATAGAAAACAAACTTACGGTTACCAAAGGGGAAAGGTGGGGGCGGGAAGGATAAATTAGGAATTTGGAATTAACGTGTACACACTACTATATATAAAATACATAATTAACAAGGACCTACTGTATAGAACAGGGAACTCCACTCAATATTCTGTAATAACCTATATGGGAAAGGAATCTGAAAAAGAATGGATATATGTATATGTATAACTGAATCACTTTGCCGTACACCTGAAAGTAACACAACATTGTAAATCAAGTATACTCCAATATAAAACAAAAATTTTTAAATAAAATAAAATCTTAAAAAAAAAGGAAAACAGCATTTGCAGCTGGAGAATGGGACCAGGGACAGAGAGGTGAGGCTGATGCTTTTTCAAATAGACACCAGTATTACTTTGATAAATTTAATCATGTATTTTGAAATTTTAACCAGCCAGATGATTTCCAAAGCCACAGTATCTTACATTCATAGCTAAGTCCTTACATACATCCATGCATACATATATACACGTACATGTGCGCATACATACGTACACATACATTAATTGACTCGTTCACACTTGATAACTATGTCTAAGTAAGCTTTCTATTTTCAGTAAAGTTTTTCTAGAATACTAATGTTATTTTCAGGTTAAAAGAAAATTTATCTTTACGAGCATTTCTCAGATCTACTTAAGCAGTCACACACCCGTGTGCATACACAATTCCTTACGTGAATACTGACTAAAAATTCTTGTTAAAACTTCCAAGACAAAAGAGAAAATCCCAGTGAATATAAAATAATACTTAATGGACATTCATTTTTTTCTGGGCACCATCTCTTAGACTATCAGTTTCATCAGGGCAGGGAACACAACTCCCTTATTCATGATTGGATCCCTATGGTAAGCAGTAAGTTCTTCTTGAATTAAGGAGCTCCATCCTTTCGATTTCCTTTTGCATATATGGCTTACACTAATACTGGAAGATAACCGCTACACAAAGCTTCATCAGCGGCCAACAAACCTGAGCCAGTAGGATATTTATATCGTGAAAACCCAGGGAAGAGACTGTGTGCCCGTTCTCTAGGCTCATCATGGATTCAGACTCATTTTTAAAAATCCAAATATAATTATATTCAAATGCCAAGCCTTTGATATCCTGGATTTTAATTTGTTGGTTCATTTGGGATCTTTGTTTTGTTTCATTTGCTTTTAATGAAATTCTAGGTAAAAAGACTTTGTCAAAAATGGCTCCCACCTGAATACATGATGGCTTTACGAATGAAAGTCAAAGAGAGGTGAAAGTAGGGGTAACTTGTGGGGATTATACATTTTAAATGCTGTAAGGGTACAGAAGTTTGTGACCACTCAGGGCAAGCTGATGATAACATGTTTTGAAATGGTCAGAAAAAAATCCAGTACAGTAAACCACTGCTGATAACAATGATTATCTCTGAGGAATGAGACTGAGGAAGAGAAGTTTTAGAATAGGCCAGGATTCATTCTTATAATTAAAGAAAATAAAATCAATTATAAAAATGGAAATCAATAAAGCCGAGGCTCTCTTGATCAATGTTCTAAAATAGCAGTTTTCAAATGAGGGTATGTGAACCCTTAGAAATACACAGATTTTCCAAGGGGTACCCCCATATTCAGCTTTAAGCGAGTCAATGTCTAGACTATACTCCAAACATCTTTTTAACCGAAAAATGTAGGATGTGCCTATGATGAAGGTACATGCCTGCTCTCCAGGCCCACCTCACCTTCTCTAACTTTACAAAGAAAGAATAACTTTTGGGCAGCCCATATCTCACTATGGGATTAGGAATAAACATTTCTGAATTAACACCCAATAAAAGGAGAGTTTGAAATGTGGTGTTATTGACAGTCCCCTCTCCAATATTCATCTCATGAAGAGATATTCCAATAAAATTTTACAAATGAGGAAGAATTTTTAGATGTCAACCTAAAGTATGCAAAAAAGGCCCCAAGTTGTTCT
Organism: Lagenorhynchus albirostris; assembly: GCF_949774975.1. Classification (NCBI taxonomy): domain Eukaryota; kingdom Metazoa; phylum Chordata; class Mammalia; order Artiodactyla; family Delphinidae; genus Lagenorhynchus; species Lagenorhynchus albirostris. The sequence goes on along the minus strand of NC_083104.1, from coordinate 21,713,894 downwards.
AAGTGTGATTACTAAACTACCCAGTGACTTTCTAGACTTTTCTGATGAATCGCCACGGCACACTTAATGCTCTCACACAGGGGGAGCAACAGCTGAGCTGCCTACTCATCAAAATTAAGAGTGTATTACCAAACACAGTGATACCATTTGTAGTGTAACTGGAATTATGTGACTTAATTGAATATTATGTAAGCTGAAAGAGTTATTTCCTCTCCAAAAAGGAAGACAAATGCTTGGAAAGACTCAAAGGCAAATTGTGAAAATGCAATCAAATACGATGTAGGCAACTGGGGTTTCCCTGGCGGTCCAGTGGTTAAGACTCCGTGCTCCCAATGCAGGAGGCACAGGTTCGATCCTTGGTTAGAGAACTAAGATCCCGCATGCCACACAGCTCAGCCAAAAAAAAAAAAAAAAATGTTGGCAAGGCAAATGTAAGAGCAGGTAACAGAGATTTTTTTCTTTTTTTTTTTCTTTTTTTTTTTTTTTGCAGTGCGCGGGCCTCTCACCGCTGTGGCCTCTCGCGTTGCGGAGCACAGGCTCCGGACACGCAGGCCCAGCGGCCATGGCTCACGGGCCCAGCCGTTCCACGGTATGTGGGATCCTCCCGGACCGGGGCACGAACCCGTGTCCCCTGCATCGGCAGGCAGACTCTCAACCACTGCACCACCAGGGAAGCCCGAGATTTTTTTCTTTAATTTTGTAAGGCTTCACACATATCTTAGGTCCACACTTCATTTTTACAAAGAACCCAGAATTTGGGGATGACACACAGTAGGTGAGCTTTATGGCAACAAGACCATATGGAATTCAGACATTAGATCCCTGCTCAAAGAAAAGATATTACTCGAACATCAAATGATTGGTAAATCAATGTATACTTATAGGTATTAAGTTCAAATAAAATATTTAAGCATATTTTACATTTTTTAACAATTCCTTCTCTAAGTGACTTTCTCACTTAGCCAAACAACTATTGGTCTCAATCACCTAGATAAGAAAGCATCTACTAAAATAAAAAGTAAGATTTAACTTCAGCTGGAAGTTGAAGAGTCATTCCCAAAAGAGTACGTGGTGCCCCCTATAACAAGGAGGAGTCCCTTTAAGACCAAGAACTCAATTTCCACCCCAACTGGGTCATACTGTAATACAATTCTGACCCAGTCCCACAGGTCAAGGGCAAAATCCTCTACAAGACTGCCCCCACTTCAGACGCCAGGTCACCTGGCACTCTGGACAACTTGGCTACAAATTTGGGGGCTCCCACGTACCTCTTAGCTTTAATAATTCTCCATAACTACTTGCAGAACTCACAAAGCACTATGCTTATAATTACAGTTTTATTATAAAAACTGCACATTGGGCCAAGTCTGGAAGGGTCCTTGACAAGGAGCTTCCACACCCTCTCCCCTTGGATTCAGGGCACGTCTCCCTCATGGCACATCAGTATGTTCACCAACCAGGAAGCTCCTCTAAACTTCAGTGTCTGAAGTTTTTATTGAGATTTCATTGCACAATCATGATTGATTAAATCTGACCATATAAGTGAACTCAATCTCCAGTTCTCCTCCTCTACCCAGAGGTCAGGAGGCTAAATCCTCCAACCTTCTGATCACATGCCTGACCTTTCTGGTGACCAGTCTCCATCCTGAAGTTATCTTGGGACCCAAAATGAGTCACCTCATTAGGATAACAAACACAGTCCTATCACTCAGGAAATCCCAAGGGTCTCTGAAGCCCTGTGCCAGGAATCAGGGACAAACACCAGATGTATCTGTCCTTATACTACAACAGGTACATTAATATTGTGTAATAGAGACAATTTCATTAGAATTTTAATGAAATTGGGGGTAGAGGGAGACTAAGAGTAGGGGAGCTTAAGAAGAGGTAAGGAGGAGAGGAAGCAAGGAAGACTGAGAACAGTGATGAAGGAACACAGAGCCAGTGAGAGAACTGGACCAAGGAGTCAGCGATGGCCTAATATCAGGATAGTGCTGTCAACATTTTTGCCAAAAAAATAGTGTTTATACAGAAACAAAGCATCTGGAAGGAGAAACCAAACACAAATAGACCTTGTTTCTTCATCTAAGAGATGAACTAGTCTGATCACTCTAGACCTAGGGTAGATGTTGGGAAGGCTAGCGATAACAGTAGGAATCCCCTTGCCAAGCTCCCGTCCTAGAAGAGGTGGCAATACTTGGAAAGGAAGCCTCTGGAAGGAGGAGTTCGCTCCTAGAATTACCTGTTATGTTCAATCAGCAACAAAACACTGGAATTCACAGATGATGCCTAACACAGTATATTGTTAGCATTACAGAATTCTTTCATTCTGTCCCAAGGATTAGGTAGGTGGGAATTACCACTTACTTCAGTAGGAGGCTGCTTTACTGAGTATTTAATACGTATTACCCCATTTGAAATTGTTCTTGAACTGGAGGAAAGGAAGATAAAACCATGAACACAGAGGCACTGCTTGTGGAGAGGAAAACTCTCTCCATGCTGTGTACTCTCAAGCAACAACAGCAGAAAGTAAATAAAGACAATGTGCTTAAATGGAATACCAGTAAAGTTTAAGCATGACCTGAATCCTGCCTTCCACGCCTTAATGGCACATGTGTGAGAAGCAGTAGGTCAAAGATGAAATCAACAAATGGTATTAGGTCAACTAGACAGCCACTCGGAAAAAATCAATCTGAATTAATATATAATGCTACACGCCAATGCACACTCCAGGTGGATGAAAAAATTGAACATAAAATAATAAAATGTAGATGCACTATTAGAAAACATGAGAGGTTTTTTTTCTCCTTTTGTAGTAAGGACACCCTTTCTAGTCAAAACATAAACCTCAGAGGCCTATGGGAGAAAACTTATACGTTTGCATAAAAAGGAAATTATGTGGCAAAACCAAAAATAAACAGTTGAACACAGAAGGGGGCTCTGCTTGTGACAATGACAAAAGAAAGCCACTCCCACCATAAAAAACAAAAAGCCAGACCACCTACAAAGTCACTAGTTTCCTGAGCCTATCAGAGAGTCACAAAGAACTTGGGTGAACTGAATTCCAAAGGATGGCAAGTACCTCTGAGGACGTGAACTGTGTGCCTTGTGTGCCTTTTGTCAGAAGAGGGGAAGTTTTCTTGTGGTGGCGGCCACAAAAGCAGAGGAGAAGAAAACAACTGAAATGTTAACCATTTGTTAAAGGCCCAATGTACGCGGGGAGCCCCAGGCACAAGGGAAATTTGCACTCACTCTTTTCCAAGGTCCTCCACTGGGTGCTCACAAGCAAGACTAGGGACCGGCTAGGACAGAGAGAAACTCCCAAGGCAGTGCAGATGTGAGACTGGTGATCAGCAGCCAGTTATTAAAAAAAAGGTAAATTTAACAGAGGGAAATAGAAAACATTAAAGGGTATACAATAGAGCTTAAAAATACACGAAGCAAAGTCATGGAATAAAAGGAAAAATAGATAAATCTAACATTCAAAGTGAAAATTTTCACCCCTTCTCTCAACAACTATTAGAACAACAAGATGAAATCAACAAAGACACAGAAAACCAGAACAGCGCTATCAACCAACTTGACTTATTATTTAAAGAACACTCTACTCAACAACAGAAAAAAACGTACATATGTGTCCAAAATAATGTATACCAGAATAGACCATATTGTGTGCCGTAATTAAGTCTCCATTAATTTAGAATTATTGAAATCATAAAAAGCATGATAACTGAATACAGTTTAATTAAACTGGAAACAAATAACACTAAGATAAGCAGGAAAAACATTTGGATATTAAACAACATACTACTAAATAATCATTGAGTCAAGAAGAAATCATGAAAAGAATTAGAATATGTTTTGACCTGAACAGTAAGAAAAAGAGAAGGCAAAAAAAAAACTTTCTCAGACAAACAAAAACCAAGAGAAATTAATGCCAGCAGATCAGCAAAACAGAATAATCAAGGAGTTTCTCTGGGGAGAAGGAATTTAACACTGGATGGAAATATGGATTCATACAGATAAATAAGGTGTGTTGGAAATGGTAGAAATGTAGTTAAATATGAGAGATATTTTTCTCACTTTTAATCTCTTTAAATTATAACTGACCATCGAAGGCAAAAATAGCAATATATTAAAGGGTTTAAACCATCACACAAAAGATGGATGAAATGAAAGCACACCACTGTAAGGCTCTTACACTGTACATGGGTTGGTATATTATGTAAAGCTAGACTATGAGAAATTAAACTTATCTATGTTAAACGCCAGAGCAGTACTATATAAGAAAACATTCTTTGATGATGGAAATGTTTCAAATCTGTCCTATCCAATACAGTAGCCACTGGCCACATGTGAATACTGCACACGGGAAACGTGGTTAGTCCACCCAAGGATATGAAATGTGAATTATATTTAACTTTAATTAATTAAAAAATTAAATTTAACTGGCCGTACATGGATAGTGCCTATCAATTTGGATAGTGTAGGCCAGGTGAAAATAACCACTAAAAAACTGTGTAAGAAAAAGGCATAGATAATTACTAATAATGGAGGGAAAAATACAATCATGAAAAATACTCAATTCAAAACAGGCAAGAGAAAAAAAGAAATTAAAAACATATGAAAGAAGGAGAAAAAATAATGTACTAGATTTAAAACCAAACATGTATATAAATGTTAAATATAAGTCATTAAATACACCAATTAAAAGGAAGAGATTGTTAGAATGTATATACAACAAAACCCAACTATATGCTGTCTACTTTAAATATAAAGATATAGACTGCTTAAAAGGAAAAGGATGGAAAAAATATACCATGCAAAAATACACCACTAATGAAAGAATGGAGTAGCTATTTATTATTAGACCACATGAATTTCAGAAAAAGTAATATTACTAGAAGTAAAAATCGGAACTTTGTGGTCATAGAAAGGTTAATATGTATCAAGAGGACATAACAATCCTAAATGTGTATGCATCCAATACCAAAGTTTCAAAATACACAAAGCAAAAACTCATGCAACAAATAGAAAAATTCACAATTATAAAAAGAAGCTTCAAACCTCTACTAGTAGTAATGAATAAATCAATAAAAAATAACTAGCATAACTGACGTTTATGGAACAACTCCAGGGAACATCAAAATACACATTTTTAGGTGCACATGGAACATTCACCACGATAAATTATATTCTAGGCCATTTAAAAAAAATCTCTAAAAACTTAAAAAGACAGAAATCATGCCAAGTATGTTCTCTGTCCACAAAGGAATTAAACTAGAAATAAGTAACAGAAAAATATTTAGAAAATATTCCAACTATTGAAATTAAACTACACATTGTTTAATTGGTCAAATAAATCACAAGAATTAAATCAAAAACATGTTGAATTGAATGAAAATGAAAACACAACATGTCAAAAATTTGTGGGACACAGCTAGCTCAAGTAAACTTATATAACTAGGTGCTTGTATTAAGAAAAAAGAAAAGCCTCAAGTTGAAAGTTTATGATTTCATATGAAGAAACTATAAAAAGGAAAGCAGATTAAACCCAAAGCAAGCAAAAGGAAGAAAATAACAAGAGCATACAGTAATGAAAGAGATCACAGAAAAATAATAGGGGATAATAAGTAAAACAAAAGTTTGCTCTTTGAAAAGGCCAATTAACTTCTTAAATTTCCCCAGAATGATCAAGAACAAAAGAGAAAAAAATACATAATGCCAATATCAATAACAGAAGAGGAAACATCACTACAGGTCTTACTGACATTAAAAGGATAAGTGAATATTACGAACAACTTTATGCCAGTAAATTTGATAACTTATCAGAAGAATGCCCTGAAAAACACAAACTTACCAAAGCTCATTCAAAAAGATATAGATAACCTGAGTATCCTTATACCTAATTAAGAGAATGAATTTTTATTTTAAAACCTTCCTGCCAAGAAAACCAGATGTTAGATGATTTTACTGCTGAATTTCTAGAAACATTTAAGGAAGCATTAACTCTCATTCTACATAAACCCTGAAAGGAAACAGAAGATATGGGAACATTTACTAACTACCTCATTTTATGTGGCCAGCATTACCCTGATGCCAAAACCAAACAAAAACATTATAATCAAAGAAAATCACAGACCAATATCTCTCATAAACATAGATGTAAATGTGCATTTAAAATCTAGCAAACCAATAAGAGCTAAAACTTTAAAACTTTTATAAGAAAACACAGGAGTAGTGAGGTGGATGGACCCAGAGTCTGTCATACAGAGTGAAGTAAGCCAGAAAGAGAAAAACAAATACCGTATGCTAACACATATACGTGGAATCTAAAAAAAAAATGGTTCTGAAGAACCTAGGGGCAGAGGACAGGAATAAAGACGCAGATGTAGAGAACGGACTTGAGGACACGGGGAGGGGGAAGGGTAAGCTGGGACGAAGTGAGAGAGTGGCATGGACGTATATACACAACAAATGTAAAATCGATAGCTAGTGGGAAGCAGCTGCATAGCACAGGGAGATCAGCTCAGTGCTTTGTGACCACCTAGAGGGGTGGGATAGGGAGGTGGGAGAGAGACACAAGAGGGAGGGGATATATGTATACATATAGCTGATTCACTTTGACATAAAGCAGAAACTAACACACCATAGTAAAGCAATTATACTCCAATAAAGATGTTAAAAAAAAATAAAGAGGGGAAAAAAAAAAAGAAAACATAGGAGTAAATCTCCACTAGGGTGGATTTAGAAATGGATTCTTATGACACCAAAATTATATGCCAGGAACCAAAAATAGATAAAACGGACTCCTTGAGAATTAAAAACTCATCAAAAAACATTTAAAAATTAAATTATAAGACACATATTGGGAAAAATAATTTGGAAAACATATCTAATAAATGGCTTTTATCTAGAATATATAAAGAACTCTTCCAACTCAATAATAAGGCAAAAAAATAAACACATCCTCTCACTGAAAAACAGACACAACATTAAAGAGACATTTCAACAAAGAAAATCTACCAATAGACAATTTAACATATGAAAGTATTCACAACACCAACAGTTATCAGAGGAATGCAAATTACAGCCATGGTAAGACACCACTAGGTATCTACTAGAATGGTTAAAATCATAAAAGTGACAAAAGCAACTGCTGTTGAGAATGAGGACCAGCTAGAATTCTCATACATCATTGGTGGGAATGCAAAATGGTAATAGGCACTATGGGAAGCAAGTTTGCAGTTTATTACAAAGTTAGCCATATGATTACCATACAACCCAGCAATCTAATTCCTCAGTATTCACCCAAGAGAAATGAAAGCATATTTCTATACAAAGACATATATGAATGATTATAGCAGTTGTTTTCATAATAGTCAAAAAGTGTAAACATCCCCAATGTCCATCACCTGGTGAATAGATAAGCAAACTGTGGTATATCCATACAATGGAATACTATTACTGAACAATAAAAATGAATTAACTACTGATACACAACAACATGGATGAATGTTAAGTGCATTATGGGAGTGAAAGAAGCCAGACTCTGAAGTCTACATACTGTATGATTCTATCTATATGTCAATCTAGAAATAGCAAAATTATAAGGACAGAAATCAGAGCTGGGTGTTGGGGGACAGGGTAGATGTCATAAGTGCCCAAAGATAATTTTGGGGGTGATGGAAATTTTCTGTATCTCGATTACAATGATTAAACAAACTATATATATTTATCAAAACTCATCAAACCGTACATTGAAAAGGGTAACTGTGTATATGTAAATTATGTCTTAATAAACCTGAGTTTAAAAAAAAAGACAATGCAAGCTGAGAGGCAGAGAGTGATCCTTAAGGCCAATAATTACGTCCCCAATAACAAACCAAAACAAAGTCAGACAGTCTCAGAATCAGACAAATACAGACAAAGGAGCTCCATCCAGTTTGGGAGCTTCAGCCATGTGGGCAAAGATCTAACAGGGAGAGGCCCATTCACACCCTCCCTAGAGAAACGAGAAAAGGATCCTTATAAGCACTGAGGATTTTCCTTCTTAAAGAAATGGAAAAAGGGAGGTGAGACAAACAAGTTAATGGATCTGCTTCAGAGCTTCCCACCTAGTTTTTTGACACGCCAGGTGGCTCCAGAAACTGCAAGATAAAACAAACTTTGAAACACAATCATCACACACACGCGTACCAGAAAAAGACTAGAACTTTCTATGAAAAAACGGAAGTGGTCACTAAATGACAGAATTATGGTGACTTTCATTTTCTTCTTTTTGCTTTTCGGATTTTCCCAACTTTAATCTTATAATTGAGACAGGCTGGGACCTGGGACCCTTTGCCGCAGTGCTGCAATGCTTGCACCTGGACACACCTCTCCTCCAGCAACAAAATACAGAGAAACTACATGGGACTAAAAATAACTGGGTGCATGTGCAATTGGGGCAAATTATGGACAACAAGATACAAAATGACCAAAAAAAAACCCTAACTGCTACTTCTGAAGAGCCAAAAACAGGGTGTTGGGTGTTGGGAGCAAAAGCAGGGTACTGCGCATGCCCCCTGCACACACCACCCTCTAAGGGGTGGGCAAAACACCTAAGCCACCCCTCTGGCCCGACCCCTGGACACACCCCTACCCTCACTCCATGTAAGGAACAAGCTCGCCTCCCCTCAGTGAACAAGTAAGGGCACCTGTTGTTTGCTCTTGTCCCCCCGCTGCTGCAGCAGGGGCCCCAATAAAGCCTTGCCCCTATTCCTTGTCTGGCCTCTAGTCAACTTCTGTTGATGGGGAAGACCAAGAACCCTGGTCGGTATCATAATGACCACGTTTACTCTTGTAATAAAAATTGGTTTTTTTTTTAATGAAAAAAGGTCAAAACACAAATGATAAATTGGGGAAAATAGTTGCAACAGGACAGATATGTTCTTCAATGCACAGGGCTCTTAAAGTTATTAAGAGAATTAAAAAAAACATAAATAACAGAACAGAGAACTGTAAATGAAATATTGATACAAATTGCTTATAACCATATGAAAAGATGATCAACCTCACTAATTAAAGAAATGCAAATTAAAACAACTCAGACTGTCAATTTAAAAAAGCTTTATGATTTAATGTATTAGACTAGTTGTAAGGGAAGGTGTAATCTTTCGTGTACACTGTTATACTGTGTAAATATTGTAGTGAAATAATAGGACACCTTTAGAAATATGCATCAAAATTTTAAATGCATCTACCTGATAGCTCAGCAATGCTACTCCTAGGAATTTGCCTATCTGTCTAGAAACAGGCGTATTTCCAATATATATGCAAAGATCATGTACAAGTCTCTTCAGACCAGTCCTCTTCCCTAGTTCTAAAAAACTGTAAACAACCTAAATGTCCACCAGTAGGGGATGGTTAAATAAGCTATGCTAAGTCCCCACAATGTGGGAGGGAAAGCTGCAGGACCTGTGATCATATATGTTCAATTTCCACCCACACAATTAAATAAATAAAGCAAGTTGCAGAACTATGGAGAACATTATCTTCTTTGTTAAGGGAAAAATAAAAAAAACTATAGACAAGTTTGAACATGCATGGAAAACTACTGGAAGAAATGCATGAAAATGGTTAATTATGTTTACCTCTAGGTAGGGAAACTTGTGTATCCTTAGTACTGTTTCAAATTTTACTATTTACATGTATCAGCTTTTATAACCACTTAACCTTGACCATCAGTCTTGGTTTTCTACTTTGTAAAGTGGTAATAATACTTGTCGGGCTCACCTCAGAAGATATTGGTGAATACTAAATGAGAAAATGCAGATGCATTGCAAGTGATTTGTAAGGTTTATATAGTAATGCATAAACCGCATAAAAGTTGGGTATTATCACTAATGATTTTTTTTTAAGCTACAGGAAATTATTTTATGACCCAGGATTTACAATGGATAGGTATGAAGAAAAGTTAATTTAAGGGAAAAGGATAAATGAGAAATAAAGGCTAAGAACATTGCTACAAAATATATGAGTGGAAAAAGGCTTTTGTCTTGTTTGCCTTTAAGGTCAGAGTAGAAAAAATAAAAAGGGTCAAAAAAATATACATACAAATGCTCATGTGAACTTAAAGCTAAATAAAAACTTAATCCTGTAAAACATTTTTAAGGCCCTTAAAAATGAAGATAAAAACCTTATGCGAAGTTCCACAGGAGCCTTACAATTAAAGGAGAGTCAGTTGAGACCAAGGTGATCCAAAGAGCAGTATGTTCCCTCCATGCAGAGTGAATTTTAAACAGGTGTTTGCAGATATCAATAAAGCTAATGTTAAAGAGAAACAGAAAAACAAGGAGACCTCAGAGTATTCAGTGGAGAGTGAAATTGCAACAAACTAACCCCCTACACTCACTATTAAAAGCTCATTAACTCCCAGCTGTTCATCCATTAGGCTAAGAAGAAGAAAAAATGCATGCCCTCCCTGTCACATATTTATACCAGAGGTTTTCATCTAATAAAAGGGAGAGTGAAGAAGGATGAGAAGATAACAATCACACTTATATCACCAGGCTGTAGAGAAAGCTGTGCTAAGTGTAATAAACCTCTCGGCAATAAAGTCAGATGAATGTCCAAAATCTGCCACGTAGGGAGGAAAGAAGGGCGGAGTGGACACCCAGTGGCGTCACCGGACTCATCCTTGAACCACTTACAAACCGGAGGCCCACGACCCACCCGACCAGGGGGTAAACACCTAATCTACGCTACAGACAGACACACCAGAAAAGAAAACATTTTTCACCAAGTTACTGTGCTATATAGTGCTTGACTACAACATTAAACAGAAGAGGGCACAGGAGTGCAAATCAGATTTAAAATAATCTATGCACAAACTACTGTTTTCTTTAAAGAGCGGTGGAATGGAGCTGCTCATTGTACGACAAAGCTTCCAGGCCAGCACTTAAACAAAGGCAGCCCAATTCTGGCCCATGGGTGTTATGTTTGGCTCAGAGCTCCAAAACATTTGTAATTTTTCAGTTGTCAGTATTTACAAGTCGAGACAAGTAACTGAATGGTCTATCTCCAGCTTGTTCGGCAAAATTGGAAGATTGCAATGCTAGGCCTACACTTAACATATTTCAGTAGAACACAAGACTAGTCTTAGGTATTTGAGTTTTCGGACCTTTATTATAGCCCAAGAAGAATGAAGTATTAAAAATAAAATACAGCTTTCCCTACATCAGTCTCATGCTGTGGTGTAACAAATGGTTGGTCTTTCTTAAATCTTTTTCACAGTACCATCTCTATGGCCACATCTTCACCTATCTGGCACTATTCCTGCATGCCTCACCACCCTTCTTCCTCACTACCAGGGCCACACTGGCCTCCTTGCTGCTCCTCACACATACCAGTCACCCTCTGTCTCAGGACATCTGTACTTGCTGTTCCCTCACCTGGAACATTCTTCCCCCAGATATTATCAGGGCTGGGTCCTTCACCTGATTTGAGTCTTTACTCTCACATACCCTTCTCAGAGAGGTCATCTTTTTTACCAACCTTTTTAAAAGTCCATCTCTGACCCCTGCTCTATTTTTTCACATAGAACTCATGACATTTGACTCACATGCTTTATTTGCTTATTTGCTGCCTATCTCCCTCCACACATGATGTAAGCCTCAAGAGGGCAAAGTTATTCTTCTGTTTTGTTCACTCTCTGATGAATATCAGTGCTGGGCACACAAGAGGCATGGAAAAAAGAAATTCCCATTGGACAAATTAACTTTGGTTCTCATCAGGAAACAAGAGAAAAGCACACATTCAACACATACTCACACATATCAATGAAACCATGGTGACCACATACCTCTAAAAGGAGAGTACAATTTGTCGGGACAGATTTTCCCTGAAAGAAAAGCTAAAGGATATTCTTCAGGCTAAAGGGAAATCATATCAGAGAGAAATTTGGGACTTCATCACTGAAGGAAGAGCAACAGATTAATGGTAAATATCTGAGTAAATAGTCTATTTCTCTCCTCTTCAATTTTTAAAAATGTGGATGACTGTTGAAAGCAAAAAATATAACATTATCTGGTAGGGTTTTCAATGTACATAGATGTAATATATTACATATATAATATATAAATATAATATAAATAAAGTAATATAAAGAAAGGAGGCTAAATGGACCTATATGCTTGTAAGCCTTCTACATTTTGCTCATTGTGTCAAAATATTAACTGTAAAGTGACTGTGAAAGATTAGTAGGTACCTTTTAAGCTGTAGAGCAATCCCTTAAAAAATGCAAAGAGATACAGCCAAAAAGCCAATAGATAGATTAAAATAGAATGTATTAAAAATTATTCAAATGACCCCAAAGAAGGCAAGAGAGGGGAACAAAGAAAATCAGAAGTTACAAACAGAAAACAAAGAATAAAATGGTAGGCCTAAGTCCAAATATATCAATAATTACATTAAATGTAAATGATCTAAACACACTAATTAGAAGACAGAGACTATCAGATCAGCTAAAATGAGAATACTTACAATTTAACCAAAGAAGAACCCTTTCTGTGTTGAAGAACAAGGCTGATTATACTCAGGTGACTTGCATCACACAGCAAATTCTTAGGTGGAAAGTCAGAGCCACATTTACATAGATATGGGAATTCCCTGAATTAATTGTACAAATGACTTCAAATTAGACATAAGTGGAGCAACCAACCAGGAACTATTACAATGGCACAGTAATAAAGCAAAATGGCTGAAACCACTGGATTCAGAAACTTGGGGTCAAATGGGAGAGGATGAACCAGAATCAGTAAAAAATTTAAAAGAATCTCTCCCACCTTTTGTATCACCTCAGCACTAATGAAGGAAGGAAGAAAGCATCAGGAATCCTACTTTGGTAACTTTTGGCTCTCTGGCATCCATGCCCACCCCCTAACAGCATACTTATTTCCTTTTGAAATATTTACAGCAAACCCTCAATATGTGCAGTGGCTTAATGGGAGGATAAGGCAGCTGCATATAGACAGAGACTCTTATAGAGACGTGATCGAAACAGGAAAGAATGTGGTAAAGAACTAAAACAAGGTCACTGGGCTGGAGTCATCTATTACTGTGGGTTGGTATCAGGTGACGCGGTCCATAAAAGGGCTTCACCCTAACCACCTCACTACCTATGGCCCAGGAGCCATTGGTCATGCTGGTTCTGCTCTCTGTTCAATGCAAGTGATGTGTGTTGAACTGTGTCCCCCAAAAAGACATGCTGAAATCCTAACCCTCAGCACCTGTAAATGTGACCTTGCTTGGAAATAACGTTTTAGCAGATGTAGTCAAGTTAATATGAGGTCTAATCTAATATGACTGGTGTCCTTATAAATAAGAAGAGGAAAATGCCTTGTGAATAAAGAGATGCACAGAGTGTGATGATGGAGGCAGAGACTGAAGTGCTGCAGCATCCACCCAAGGACAACCCTTGGAAGAGGCAAGGAAGGGCACTCCCCTGGAGCCCTCAAGGGGAGCATGGCACTGTCAACACCTCAATTTCAGACTTTTAGCCTCCAGAAATGATAGAATAAATTTCTGTTGTTTAAAGCTACCCTGTTTGTGGTACTTTGTTATGGCAGACTTAGACAACTACTACAGCAAAGGATGATATTCCTCTTTGTTGGAACACACCATCATTTGAAGAGGGTAAAGGAGAAGAAAAAATATAGATTTGTTGCCATCAGAAGAACCGGACACTCAAGGAAAAAAAAAAAAACTATATCCTGCCTCACATGAAGCAGCAATCTTAAAGACTATAAAGTAAATGAGAGGAACAGCCATATAACCTAATAAGGCACAGAAACAAATGGGAGCATCTCTTGTCTAGGCACAGTTGTTCATAGAAGTCTCTTATGATCTTTTGTATTTCTGTTGTATCAGTCGTAATGTCTCCTCTTCCATTTCTGATTTTGAGTCCCCTCTCTTTTTCTCTTGGTGAGTCTAGCTAAAGGTTTGTCAGTTTTGTTTATCTTTTCAAGAACCAGCACTTATTTTCACTGATCTTTCCCATTGTCTTTGTAATTTTTATTTCATTTATTTCCACTCTAATCTTTATTATTTCCTTTCTTTTACTAACTTTGGGCTTCATTTGTTCTTTGTCTAGTTACTTGAAGTGTACAGTTGGGTTGTTTATTTGAGATTTTTCTTGTTTCTTGATGTAGGCATTTATCACTATGAACTTTCCCATTAGAACTGCTTTTGCTACATCTTTTAAGTTTGGTATGTTGTATTTCCATTTTCATTTGTCTTAAGGTATTTTTTAATTTCTCTTTTGATTTCTTCTTTGATCCATTGGTTGTTCAGTAGTACGTGATATAATCTCCACATACTTTTGAATTTTCCAGTTTTCTTCCTGAAATTGATTTCTAGTTTTATATGACTGTGGTTGGAAAAGATGCTTGATATGATTTCAATCTTAAATTTATTATGATTGTTTGGTGGCCTAACATATGAGCTATCCTGGAGAACGTTCCATGTGCACTGGAGAAGAATATGTATTCTGTTGTTTTTGGATGACATGTCCTATGTATATCTGTTAAAACCACCTAGTCTAAGAAGATATGCTAATATTTTGATAGAAACTAGAAATCAGGATTTTGACATGATATTCCCACACTGAAACACTGTGCAGACTGAACACAGCACATATTTGGGCCAAATATGTCTCACAAGCCACCAGCTTACAATCCCTCCTGTCAATCACACCCCTGCACCCCAACGCAGAGATTCACATTCTAACAAAACCCTTAGACCAGCAGAAAAATCACGGTACTTTCAAAACTCAACAATCTACCAATGGATTTCATTAGTTGTCTAGAGTTTCTGAAGTATTAAGCAATCTTAATTGTTCTTAGAAAAATACCTTCAACATCCATCCTTGCAAGCTCATTTCACTTATTCATAAAATGAAATGCTGGCCTGATACCACATTATTAAATAGTACTTAACAAGGATAGAGGTTCATAGACAAAAAACCCATAACTCATCATCATTAGTAGAAAGAAAATATCAAATATAACCTTATTTCTATTTTTGGTTGAGAACATTAGCTACAACTACATATGTAGACTCACCCATTCACAGTCATTTTCTTCCTCAATAAATCAAAGAAATTTTTTTAGAAGAGACAGAAACGAAATTTCAATTTTGGTGGCACGTATCCTCATTTCATGGTCTGGGATATGACCGGAGCATCAGGATTTTTAAAAACTTCCCCGATGATCCTAGCATGCAGCAAACTTTGCAAACGTACAATGGAATGAAGGGCTTTTTCTAACAGTGAGATAACATTCTTTCTTTGAAATTCAAAATACGATGCACTCATACCCCAAAGATAATTCCTGCAAAGCTTTCAAAATTTCAGGAAAAAAAAATCAGATTGATTTATGCTGTCTCTTGCCCTGATTTTGGTTAATGAGAATCTTCTAGGTTCCTAAAATGCTCTAAAGTTGCCCATGTCATTTTATAATCATTGTTCTTCACGAAGCAATAATTTTCATCTAAAATGTTTTCAAATTAACTGGATTAAAAGAAATGCCATTTATAATGAACAAAATGTGTTCTGAAGATACAACTTTGCTTCCATTCCTCAGACCTTTCAAACTGAGTTTCCAAACTCAGACCTTTCATCTTAAATTCGAGCAGAATCTCAAACACTAAAATGAAATGAGTTTGACACTTTCATATTTCTATTAAATTGATGGCCATCTACACACAGGTACAAAGCCTCCTCAGTCTCTTCATTATCCCTGTACAGCTGTGCTACTACTTCTGTGAGATCAATGGGTTATACTGTCTCTTAATAGTGGGATTACATTTTTCCTATATTTCTGCTTTTATTTTTCTGGACCTCGCAAAGCATCTCAAGTTTGGCAAGCAAATAGAGGCAGTTAAGCGCTCTCTGATGTCAGGGAAGTAGAAGCTGACTTATCCAAAACCTCCACTGGGAGACAGATCTTCGAATGAGATCGTTTGAAAAATTCAGAAAAAAGAAGATAGTCCGTGGGCATGACCCCAACATTCGCTAAACAGAAAAGGAGACTGGACTATTGTTTTTAAATTCCACTAAACAGACTGCATAATTAAGAGAATACAGGCCCAATAAGTGCACTCAGATGATCACTGCTCTACTGAAAAACGCCCTCTGTTTTAATTGCCTGCTTGTAATTCGTTTCAGGGTTTGGGTTTGCAGCAAACCCTTTCAGATAAGCAATCCCATTTGATAGTTCAGAGACAGGCAGCCCAATTTGGAAATCCAACAGCCATTTAGGCAATGATTAGTCAGAAAGCTAAATGGCAAAAATGGCATTTTAATTTTGAGCAAGAGAACATTAAAAACATTTAGCATGAACCAATGCTCTCCTGCAACAGTTAGCTGAACTTCACGGAGAGTAACAATTACGATCTTTTGCAAAAGGAATGAGTGAGACTTTGAGCCAGTTTTTTAAAAAAGGGAGCTGCCAGTTTTATTGCTGTGCCTGAGTTATGGATTTTAAAAACTCCACCTCGTATGCAAGTTTAATTCACTCTATAACAATGAATCAAATGTAAGCACATAAAGTGGGATTCCAAATCAGATAAAGTGAAATTCAGAAAATGCCATCTTTACCTGCCAATCTACATAATAACTCAAGAGGTAGCCTCACTGTATTTAACGGCGTAATCAAAAAAAAAAAAAAAAAGTCAAGACACTGGAATGGTGAAGCTGCTCCACTTACACCCTGTCCCCGATGAGTCATTTAAAAGTGGGCAGGGAACTCCCTGGTGGTCCGGTGGTTGGGAGTCAGTGCTTCCACTGCAGGGGGCCTGGGTTCGATCCCTGGTTGGGGAACTAAGATCCCGCAAGCCGCGTGGCGCGACCAAAAAAAAAAAACTAAAAAATAAATAAAAGTGGGCAGGTTGTCCCAATCAATGGGACATAAACACCTCTTATTCCCTGAGATGCTGCTAGGATCCTGACCTGTGCAACCCATTATTTCTTCAAACTCCTCTCTTTGGAATAAAAGGTGCTCTTGAAAGTTCTAGGATCTTTTACTAAACATTGGTAGGCATATGACAATGGATTTTGCCATTGATGAGAATACAGACTTCACGTTATAAGGAGTCACTGTCCATGAATACAAGCTAAGGAAAGACGGCACCAGTTGCTTTGTGTCTTTTTTTTTTTTTTTTTGCGGTACGCGGGCCTCTCACTGTTGTGGCCTCTCCCGTGGCGGAGCACAGGCTCCGGACGCGCAGGCTCAGCGGCCATGGCTCACGGGCCCGGCCGCTCCGCGGCATGTGGGATCTTCCCAGACCAGGGCACGAACCCGTGTCTGCTGCATCGGCAGACAGACTCTCAACCATTGCGCCACCAGGGAAGCCCCGCTTTGTGTCATTTTTTTCCCTCCGATTTACCCCTGCCTGGAGAACTAATCACTAACACGGGGAGGTCTGTCTTCACCGTGGCTGTCTTCCTTTCTTACCTTGTACTTTGAAAAGCTATAGGGTGTATAAAGATCACTGTATTTCACTCATGTTAAATACATGCTGCATTATTATAAAGTAACACAGGTAACTTTAAAGATCCTCACTCGCAATTAAATAAAAATAACAGAGACAGCTCTGGCCTTCAGATGACTTTATCTTCTTCCCCCGATGGACCACTGGTCTGCTCTTCCATCTCCTTACATTTCCATATCACTTCTCCCTGCTTTCCACGGCTCCCTCCTTTCTTCACATTTCTTTCAATATTCCGCATTATGTATTGATCTTAGTGAACGGCTTAGGCCTACCTGAAGTTATAAGGGTAACTGAGAGCCAAGAAGATGTCTTTGTTAATCATTTGGAATCAAGGGGTGGGGAGATATATATATATATATATATACACACACACACATACACTCCACCCCTCAGAAAGCATGCTGTAACCCCTTTATTGAATGTGGCCGAATGACTCTGATTCTTTATTTTTTTTAATGATCATCCACTTAACCCCACTAAGGCAAAGAGCAGTAGGAATTGACCACATCAAAGACAAAGAGAGAAAAAAAAAATACAGCTACTGTAGAACCAAGTGTTGATGCAGATGAAAAAACATAGGCTACCAAGAGTTATACAGCCTAAACTAAGCCTGTGCTTTTGAATCAGGTTTATGCTTCAATAGGGAAATCACAATTAATTTTGAAAAATTAAATTCAGAGTGCTATAAGTGCTTTACTAGCACTCAAAAACATACTTCGATTTTTATTGTGACTTGGACAAGAACTGAAGGTTACAGAAAGAACAAGCATAAAACACACTTTTCTGGCAGAAGTGTTTCTCCAGATATGGAAATTCCTGAGGAATTACAGGAGCAAAGGAAGTAGCCTTTGAAAGGAAGCTGGTTTTCTGATGTGCTTCCGCATGTCTTGTTTAGAGAAGAAAGTCAGATATATGAGTCCATGAACTACAGAATAAAACCCAAGGGCTCCCTCTTTCAACGAATAGGTATTTGCAGACCACCGTGTATCCAACACGGTGCAAGCACCAGGGATGTAGCTCTGAGTGGAAGAGATCCCATCCCCATGGAGCACACAAGCTTCTCTACTCCATTCACTGGATAAATGTAACAGTGGACATCTCAACACTGTATGTTGTTAGTAGAATTACAAATCATCTTGACCTATACAAGTACACACACAAAGGACCGAGGCCAAAGAGCGAGATCTCAACGTACATGATTATCAAATGCATCACGGCAGGAAGAACCAGGGTGTGTAGATGTTATTTTTCAGGTAGGACTTTCTGGAACAGCGAAGTTCTGAGCAAGGTTTATTTGTAAGGAAATGAAGAACATGAAGTAAGATTCCATGTGTAGCAAAACTGGTGCTATGACTTGATCAAACTCAGGCAGGTGACAAAATTGAGAAGAGGATGATTTTACTTAATTAGACAGCAAATATGTGCCTAAGAGGTAGAAATCACCGTTCAAGGTGTTGGGCAATAGTTTCTTACACTTTATAATGCTCTCTGTCCTATATGTATATTCTGGTTGGGAGCAGATGACATGAACACACAAGTTAACTAATGGTGCCTCACTCTTACTTCTCCCTCACCTCCCACATTCAGTCACCAGTGTCCTGACAACCCTGTCTCCTACCTCATAAATCCATCATGGTGGATTGCCAACTTGGCCACAAATTCCTCCCCTCCTTTCATCTGTGCCCTTGCAATGTGACTTGGTAACTTCTCCCATCAAGAGCTGGAGTCTTTTTCCACACCTGAATCAGGGTTAGACTTGTGACTTGCTTTGGCCAATACGACATCAGCAAACAGTGAAAAAGCACTTGCGTGTTAAAGACTTGCCTTCTTGCTGTTCTTTTAACTCGCTGCCCTGTGAACAAGCCCTGGATAATTCTGGATGACAAGAGACACGTGGTCCCCTCACTCCCTCACCCAGCCAGCAGCCACCCAACCTCACACAAGTAGGTGGAGCCATCCTGACCAGTCAGCCCCTAGCTGACCTTCCAAGTGATCTCAGACAAGTAAACCCAGTCAAACCAACGGCTTGTCACAAACCGAGAGAACTGTCCAGAAGAAGTGTGAGCTGAATAAATGCTCATGTTTTAAGCCGTAAGTTTTGAGGCAAAAGCTTATACATCGAGTTACTCATCTCTTTCCTCTGCCATCGTAATTTCTCACCTAGACCATTACATCTTCCATCTTGCCCTCGCCAATCCACTCGCCACAATGCAGCCAGATGGATCTTTGAAATTATATACATGTGAGTCTACATGTATATGTATGTGTATATATGTATATATAACGTATGTACTATATAAATATATTTTTATATGTTAAATATATTTTTATATATTAAATATATATAGGGACTTCTCTGGGGGAGCAGTGGTTAAGACTCTGTGCTCCCAATGCAGGGGGCCTGGGTTCAATCCCTGGTCAGGGAACTAGATTCCACATGCCTTAACTGGGAGTTCGCATGCCACAACTAAGGAGCCTGAGAGCCACAATTAAGGAAACTGCCTGCCACAACTAAGGAGCCCACATACCACAGCTAAGGAGCCGGAAAGCCACAACTAAGAAGCTGGCGAGCTGCAACTAAGACCCAGTGCAACCAAATAATTTTTTTAAGTGCCATCTTTAAAAATAAATATATATATAATATACATACGTACATATAAATACAAACATAGAAATTTGATGAACACACTCAATGGTGTATGGTAAGTATTTAACAACCCTCTCAAGGGTAGGAAGAGTGACTTGTGGCATTTGCCAATTTCCACAGTGTAAACAGTCCCACCATGGCAGATTTCAAGCTACCAATGGTTTAACCAGTTGCTTGCACAAATTTTGAAAAAGGAACAATCAGCTTTCATGAGCCAGTGTCAAGCCCACTCTAGCAAAACACTCTTTTCTCCTTAAAACTTTCAATGGTTTCCCATTAAATTCCGGATAAAATCCAAACCTCACACGCCATATCCTATAAGGTCTGTAGGACCAGACTTTGCTTCTCTTTCCTTCCCAAGTTCTACAGTCTAGTCCTGTTAAATTTCTTTCATTTCCTTTAATTGTGTTTCTCAAAGCATGGGCTTAAAAACAATGGCAAAAGAATCTCACGGAAGGAACACTGGTTAAAAATTGGGAAAACAAAGCTTCATCCCAGCGATCTCAAGTTAGAACTTCTTGGGAGTGGAGTCCAGAGATTACAAGTTTTAACTCCCTGAACAGATTCACGTGCAGCAGAGGTAGCAAACCTAGACAAAGGACCACTTTAGCCCACAGAATTTTATTTTGCCCATACAGTGTTTTTAAAATTTTAATCCATTGCCAAAATTTTTGAATTGGCAAATGTGAAATAAAAACTCTTCAGAAACAGATCTGGCAACCTGGACTAGAGCTGAGAGGACAAAGCGACTTGAAATAGCCTTTTGACTCACAACGCTGCCAACATGCATTGTCCTCATCCTGTCCGGCTTCTTTCCATGATTCATCCTCCCAGACAGAGGAGTTTGAGACCCTTGGTGTATGACAGTTTCTGGGCCTTTCTACTTCCTCCCATCTACAACAGTCCATTCCCCTTCTTCTAAACTATCCTCATCTGCATCTGGGATTCACGTTAAATAACACCTCCTCACCGAAGCCCTCTCAGATCCCGCAGACTAAACGTTCCTGTTAAATTCTCCCACCCCTTCTCCTGCTGTAACACTCATCACACCTATAATTACCTGTGAAATGCCAGTCACCTCCACTACATAGTAAGTCCCTCAGAGGAAATAATCAGCATTTCTGTGCTCAGCACACAGGGTCTGAGAAATGAACATACTTTAGATGTTTGTTAAATGAATGGATAGACTCATAAATAATCAGATAAATTTCAGATCATTTTGTGCTGGGAGTCCTGCAGGAAGGACTCTGAGAAGAGGTAAAGTTTTAGCTAGACATGAAAGAACAGATGCAGATACTAATAACAGAGAAGGCAGAAAGCATTCTAGATGGGCCAATTCCAACAGCTGTTAATTGGGGGCCACTCAGCATCCACTGCCTTCAATGCTAGTAAGAGCCTGTTTCTCCTTCAGTACAAGGCCTTCCCTATTTTCAATCTCATGATTCAGGCGGGGCCCTACCTTCCAGCTCTAGTTACAGATCCTATGACCCAAACCTAAGATGTCAGTGCCTTGCATTTGCCCCCCGTGTCACAATAATTGGTTTAGTAAACAATAAGGTCTTACTGTATAGCGCAGGGAACTATATGCAGTATCCTGTGATAAACCATAATGGAAAAGAATATGAAAAAGAATATATATATGTATAATTGAATCACTTTACTGTACAGCAGAAATTAACACAACATTGTAAATCAACTATACTTCAGTAAAATTAAAAAAACAAAAAAACAAAAACAATAATTGGTTTAGTGATGAGTTCAAGTCTACCCAAGCAGGCCCAGTTAGAGCTAACCCAGTCTTATACCCAACTAACAAGTATATTGCTCCATCCCACGACAATGAAACTGGAATGGATGTAAGGATTGAGCTACTATCTTGCCACCACATGGATCCTAAAAATAAAAATAAAATCCAGAAGAAAGCAGAGGCAAAAAGCAGAGAAAAACTGCATCTTGGAGCGATTGTTTGAAGCTCAACCGAGCTCTAAACACAGCAGACTCTGCCTTCACAAGAGCCACCATATGCCCCTTTTGCTCAAGACAAACTGGATGAGTTTCTGCCACTTGGAAAGAGACCTAAATAAAACAAGGAATTATATGAACAAATTTACAAAACCTCCATACCCTAAAGAAACCACATGCTGCTTGCAGATTTATATAGGCTGGTGACTAGGGGATGGAGCTGATAAAAAAAATTGTTTTTTTTGGCCAAACTATAGAGGAGCAAAGGCCTGATTGTAGGGTTCCAATACCTTACTACTTCCAAAAAGAAAATAGGGGTGCTACTCAGTATTTTTAAAATCTATATACAGAAAGGTGATATTGTGATTTATCATAAGAAATATAGGTTTGGTCTCTCCAAACCTTTGGAATTTCCTAAGTGCTGAGAGTGATAAAGGTGTCCTTTATTATGCTAATAAGGTGACCTGTGGACTGTACATAGGATGGAACTGGTTGCTAGTGGAGCCAACCCTATGATCAGAGGGTCAGAATTTCCAGTCACATCCCCTAACCTCTGAGGAGGGGAGAAGGGCTGGAGATCGAGTTCAATCACCAATGGCCAGTGATTTAATCAATCATGGCTACATAATGAAGCCTCCATAAGAACCCCAAAGGATGGGGTTCAGAGAGCTTCTTGGTTGAACATGTGGAGGGGCTGGGAGCAGCTGGGAGAGGGCAAGGAAGCACTGACCCTTCCCCGTACCCAACCCTAACCTTACACATCTCTTCCACCTGAATGTTCATCTGCATCCTTTATCATACCCTTTAACAAACTAATAAACGTAGGTAAGTGTTTCTCTGAGTTCTGAGAGCTGCTCTAGCAAATGAATCGAACCCGAGGAGAGGGCTGTTAGAACCTCCAATCTCTTACCAGTTAGTCAAAATAACCTGGGCTTGCAACTGATGTCTGAGGTGTGCATGGGGGCAGCCAGGGAGCAGTCTTGTGGGGCTGAGCCCTTAACTGGTGAGGTCTGACCATACCTCTGGGTAAACTGTGTCAGAATGGCATTAATTTCATATACACACTACTATATATAAAATAGATAATCAACAAGCACCTACTGTAGAGCACAGGGAGCTCTACTCAACACTCGGTAATAACCTATATGGGAAAAGAATCTGAAAAAGAGTAGAGATATGTATATGTATAACTGAATCAGGTTGCTGTACACCCCAAACAAACACAACATTGTAAATCAATTATATTCCAATAAAAATAAGAAGAAAAATTTTAAAAGAAAGGGAGGGAGCGGGGAAGGAAGGCCTACAGTAGTCCCCTCAGGCCTCGGTGACCTGGGCTGGTGTCAGATCCCAGGAGCCGGAGCAGCCTTGGGTTCCAAGGCTGGACTGTCATGGGGCAGAGGGAGCTGGGGAGGATGTGCCTGCAAATGAGCCCCCTTTGGACCTGGAGTGCCTGGTCCCCTGCGGATGGGACCACAATCTCCAGATGCAGGCGGGCCCTCCTACAGCTAAAGCAAGCCTAGGGCACAGAAAGGACGGTGGACCCTCTGGGCTGGAAGGGCTCTGAAAGGTCCCCTGGTCTCCAAGTCTCCTGGTGGTGGGGTTCCCACAGGCAGCCTCCTTCCTCGGAGTCTCCCCACCTAAGTACGACGGCAAGCTCAGCATAGCGGTTTTGGCAGGGCTTGGGAATTGTCTGCCAGGGTGAAGGGTAAGGGGGAAGAAGTAAGGAGACACAAGGCCTGGGGTGTTTCTTCTGACACATTCCTCTCAAATCTATGCCCCAAGGACTCTGGTTGCAGGCGTAACCCTAGTGGGGCATGAGGAAATGCTGTCCCCTTGTGGACATTTCCCATAACAACAACTTTACAACAGGTGCTTATGGACACTTCATATTCGCAAGGCCTGCGGGGCTGTGAAGAACACCTGCCTTCAAGAAAAGTCCTGGGGTAGGTGATCGAAAAAGAATTCAAAACAGGGCAGGCCTTCAAGAAACGGACTTGAGGATATGGGGAGGGGGAAGGGTGAGCTGTGACAGGGCGAGAGAGAGAGTCATGGACATATATACACTAACAAACGTAAGGTAGATAGCTAGTGGGAAGCAACCGCATAGCACAGGGATATCGGCTCGGTGCTTTGTGACCGCCTGGAGGGGTGGGATGGGGAGGGTGGGAAGGAGGGAGACGCAAGAGGGAAGAGATATGGGAACATATGTATATGTATGACTGATTCACTTTGTTATAAAGCAGAAACTAACCCACCACTGTAAAGCAATTATACCCCAATAAAGATGTTAAAAAAAAAAGAAGCCAATTTCAAGAGGTAAATTTAATGCACGTTGTTTTTGTTTTTTTTTAAAAGCACATGAAAAGCTGCTCCCTATCGCTAATTATTAGAGAACTCCAAATCAAACCTACAACGAGGTATCACCTCTCACCAGTCAGAATGGCCATCATCAAAAAGACTACAAACAATAAACGTGGGAGAAGGCATGGAGAAAGGGAACCCTCCGACGCTGTTTTGGGGAATGTACATTGATTACAGCCACGATGGAGAACAGTATGGCGTCTCCTTAAAAAACTGAAAATAGAACGACCACATGATCTGTATATCGCACTCCTCGCGTATACCCAGAAAAAATCATTCACGTGGACCTAGGTGTACACCTGAAACTAACACAACATTGTAAGTCAACTATACTCCAATACAAAATAAAATTTAAAAAAAAGAATTGCATTAAATTGTAGGACATCCAGCAGACCCAGCGAAAATCACTCATGTGTACCCAGGTGTACACCTGAAACTAACACAACATTGTAAATCAACTATACTCCAATAAAAATAAAACTTAAAGAAAAGAATTGCATTAAATTGTAGGACACCCAGCTGGTGTCAGAGAGAATTGCTCGATGTGGGGAAAAAACCTCCACATATTTGGTGACCAGAAGTGTCAGAAGTGAAACATTCTCTTGAAGGTAAAGGAGACACACAGGAAAGAAAGACGTAATAGGGAAGAACTGGGTTTTTCCTTAGATAGGAAGATAGAAAACTGTAAACGTATTCATTTACAAGAATAAAATCATCAACCTCTTTCCAGAAAAGCAGAACTAGTAAAATTAAGTTACACAAAATAAAATAGGACCAAGGAAAATAATAAAATATGCAAATTTAAATTTCCACATGGTTATTACAATTAAGTTTAAACATGTCACTGAGTTTCCTGATAACCAGTTTTCTTGCAGTCTTTGTTTTATTTTTAAAAGAAAGATGCATCTTGAAAATAGTTTACTCTCTGGGCTACAGGGAACGATCGAAGGGTTTTTGAACAGAGACATGTTAGGAGTATGTGGTGGACAGAACAAAGCCATCCCTCTCCCTGCCCTGCCCACCCCCCCAAGACGTCCACGTCCTAATTCTCAGAACCTGGCAAAGGGACTTTGCAAGTGTGACTAAGTTAATGATCTTGAAATGGGGAGATTGTTCTGGATTCTTCTGGTAATCACAAGGGTCCTTGTAAGAGGGAGGCAGGAGCCTCAGAGTCAGAGACAGGGCAATGTGACAAGGGAAGCAGAGAGAGAAAAGGCAAAATGATGGGAGGACACACACCAAGGAATGAGGATAGCCTCTAGTAGCTGGAAAGGGCAAAGAAATAAATTCTCCCCCCAGAGCATCCAGAAGGAACCAGCCCTGTGGACACCTTGATTTTAGGACTTCTCACCTCTAGAACTATAAAATGATACACTTGTGTCATTTTAGGCACTTAAGTTTGTGGTATAAAGCCCATTTTCTTAGACACACTCTATCTTAGTGTCACTTACAGAATCAAACTTTTAAACAAATGGAAGCATGGCATGGATTTTGTGAAAATCCAGTTTGGCTTATATGAAAAAAAGTGAGTCGGGGAGCATCTAAGCAACCCGTCAAGCTCAGGAAGTGTGAGTTCTCGGCCTCCCGGTTCACATTCATCTCTGGAACAGGTTTGCTCCACAGGTGCTTTGAGTTCTCCAGGGCCTGGCACCAGGACGCAAAGGCTGATTCTGAAGAATTTCATTAAGGCCTGTTTGAAAGATTCGTCACAGCTTAAAGGGAGAAAGCAAAGCAAGTTCTGCCAGGCGCATCTTCCACAAATTTAATGAGAACTGAAGCACGTGAAGAAATGAGTTGCGATCGTTATTAACGAGATGTGGAACTGAAAATAAGGCTAAGGACAGGACAAACTCAAGAGATCAAAATGATGGGACGTCAGCTTTGTCCAAAGCCATGGGCGTGTGGCAAGTATTGAGGGGAAGAGAGCAGGTGCCACCCCTTCGACAGGTGCAGAGCTAATAGGGCTTGCAGGTGTCAAATGGCCACTGCTGCCTGGTACGAAAGAGCCCCCCATTAACTTGCATGACCTCAAGACCCCAGAGTCTCACAGCCAGATCTGCTCTGGATTTACAATCCAGGAAAGGTTACTCCCCTACCTTCCAAGGTCATGAGTTTTACTTTTACGGAGTTAGGAGATTTAATAAATACTGTTTTCAGTTATTGTCGCTGGCATGTAGATTTCTAAGTGAAATTCACACCCATATCCTCACTGGCCAAAATATTAGCAAAAATTACCATTTTGCTGATGTATCCCTGTTTCATTCTGTCTTTGCCTAACTGACCATCCCTTGTGGCTCTGAATGAGCCCTAATCCCTGTGGATTTTGTGGCAGCCTTTGGGGGGAATATGCAGGTTCAGGTTGAGGACCACTCTCATCTCTTTTCCACTGATGGCTGTTCAGTGGCTTATGTGAAAAGCTGGAATTAAGAACCTTCTTAGTTTATAAAGTTTCTCCACTCACACCACCAACTGCAGTGGTGCTTTGCTTACTACAGTTATCTGTTGACGGCAGCATGAACGTGGCCCAGAAAGGCATTTTTTACCTGCTACATATCCATCATGGCAATGCAATTAGGCAGAGTTTTATCACCACAGTCTAGATCACAGGTTGGCAAACTTTTTCTTAAGAGACCAAACAGTAAATATGTTAGGCTTTGAGAGCCAAAAAGGAGAATCAAGGCTATTATATCAATGCCTAAATAATCATTTGAAATATGACCATTTAAAAATGTAAAGAATATTCTTAGCTCATAGACCATACAGAAAGGGGTAGTGGGCCAGAGTTAGCGCAAGGGCCATACTTTGCCAACCTCTAATCTAGATAATTAAGAAAGCCTGTTCATAGGTGGGGGGAAAAACCGTGGAATTTGAAGTGTTCCCTTAATCATTCAGATTCTTTACATAAAATCCATGTAGTATTTTTTTTCCTGGAGCCCAGAAATCAATGGTGTGTATAAGATGCACACCAGCCACCGGGAGCTTCAGGGTTTTCTGCAGGTAAATACAGTTAAGGAATACTGACACACACGTAGGTTCACAAGATTTTTCGAACTAACAGGGTAGGGATTACATTATATTTTTACTCTATTGCAAAATGATAATAGTGGTATTAAGCAACACGGAAAGCTATTCTAATTGATATCACCAGTTAGCTAACTTTTATATGCAGTTTAGCCTCCTCTAACTGACATTTTATAAATGGTATCTGCTTCTACGCATTCCATTTTGATTCACACCAATCTGCTGGCATCACACAGAAACTGGAAGAAAAGACGGAGCCTTCTGCTCCAAGTATCCTAATTTACATGCTAAATCAGAAGGTCAAAATGAATCTGTGTCCTATTCAGAGCCCAGTACGTTGGCCCAGAAATAAAAGGCAGCATGTTGATTTTTTTTTTTTTTTTTTTTTTTTGGTGGCAGGAAGGATAATTCCCCCAAACAAAGCAGCAAGTCATAACTCAGTGTGA
Source organism: Lagenorhynchus albirostris (assembly GCF_949774975.1). Taxonomy (NCBI): domain Eukaryota; kingdom Metazoa; phylum Chordata; class Mammalia; order Artiodactyla; family Delphinidae; genus Lagenorhynchus; species Lagenorhynchus albirostris. The sequence continues at coordinate 21,685,925 of NC_083104.1, read as the reverse complement.
GTTCAGAACAACAAAATCTAGTACACGGGAAGATGGATACTGTGCAATGCGTTGTGGCACGATGAGTATGGCTCTGTTGAAGTTGAAAGTTCTTCTTCATTCTGATAGTAGCTGAGGAACACATGGCTTGAAGTTGTCATAAATATGTAAGCCCTAGAAGCGTTCTGCATTGAAGAGCAACCAGAACACAACAGTGCTGAACTACACAGAGCACAGAGAAAACCGTCTGACACCTACAGAAGAATGCGAAGCCTTCCCCCATACAGTATGATTTCTAAGCGTAGGAGAACATCTGAGACACCACCTAGCTTTCCCACACAGCAGTAGTGCATAGAGCAGCCCCATTTTTGAAAGGCTCCGTGGGGACCAAGTTAGCCTTTCTTTCAATTAAATTACCACATTTTCGCAACACAGAACTTGAAACAGAACTTCGACTGCTTTCTTCTTTGGAAACTTGCTGTCAAAATCGAAGCTTACTAGTACGATGAAGAGCTGTACATTGCAAAGGAGGACTCTAATCGGATGCTTTGCTCCAGCTTAAGTGTAACTTTCCACCCTTCTCTAGGCACTGCGATTTTTTTCCCCTTGTTCCTGTCTGCCTAACTGAGTACCTGAAATGCCACCCAAAGAGATCTTTATTGAAAATTCCCTTCACTGATGAATTATGAAGGTAGCTCACTTTATATCTATGGCAGCTACAGCCATAATATTTTGTAATTATCAGGCTTCAATAAATAAATACACATGAGATCCATCCATTTGTTAATGCCTATTATGTGCTATGCTAGATAATGAGAAATACAGAGACGAATAGTTTACAGAGGGCAATACTCCTCTCCCTGTGTTGCTGCAGAATTGGTTTGAAACTACTGCCTTCTCACACTCAGTCCTCCAAATGGGAAAAGGAGGAACTGATTTGATTGGGGAAATAATGAGAACCCCAAATCCCTGGTCCATCATTCGGTCCTGGGCAAGTTGATTTATTCACAATTGCTCTGCTGACCAAGACCATGGTCCACCACAATGCTGCACGTGGGTTGCTGGATAACTGTCTGTTCTGCCACTTAACAGACTATAGTACAGTGTAAACATAACTTTTATATGTGCTGGGAAAGCAAAAAATTAGTGTGACTCGCTTTATTGCAATATTTTCTTTATTGCGGTGGTCTGGAACCAAACCTACATTATCCCTGAGGTATGCCCGTATTCTGTTCTAATATGATGATCGCAGTGGATTTGAACATTTTAAAGTACAATCAAAACGCTGAAAGCACAGTGGATCAGTATGAATCACAGCCAACAGTGTCTCTTTTGGATTGCCAGTTTGTGAACTCAGTTTACCAATGCAATGAAATTCTAGTACAACAAAATAATCTGGACATGGATTTAAAGTTCATTATGACAGTACGGAGTTTAGAGTTATTTATCTAGAAATATAACTTGTGGCCAACATAATTTGGTTGCTTCTTTTTGGCAGTTCTGAAATATACAAATTTGATATAGTAAGATAGGATATGAAATATTATTAAAGTTTCACTATATGTACAAAGTTAACCCTTCACAATTAAACAAAAGGTGATGAATTTCATTTCAAAGTTGTTGAGCCATGGAAACTATAAACAGTTTGTGCTACACCATATGAAGGTGCCAATTTAGCTGGTATGCAGATACACAGACTTTGTTAGCACTGTGGAAACCAATTCTGCAAATTATTTTACCAACTTTCATGGCTGTTGTTTTAACAGTTAATACTTACAAGTTACATTGTTTTCATCTATAAGAATGTCATCCATACATTCACTGATGCTGAAGAACGCGGCCAAAAATCAATAGCTTTTGAACTACTGCCAACATATACCATGCTGTTAATTTAAGTACAAATTCTAAGCTATTAGAGATAATACTGAGGAAATAAACACAGTATCAAAGCAACAATAAGATATGATGGCTGTAGATTTACGGACCATGAAGACAACGCCATTTGATTTTTTTTTTTTTCCCAGAAGAAAATCAGTCTCAGATGCATTGTGAATTATGTGAGCTCTTCAGGCAACACTCCTCACAATAAACCCCACTGCCACTCGGTTTTAAACCTTGCCACAAACAGTGAATCCACGAGGGCACATTCCCAGTAGCTATGCTTCATTGGGGTGTTTTGTCCCTATGTAACTTTTTATCCGAAAGACGAATGAGAAAATATTGACTATTTAAACCATGGTAAGTAACTAAGAGCTCTGTCTTCTATTTCGAGACACGGCTGTCAAATCCATCACTTACAAAGACATTTGCAAGTCCTTCCTCCAGTAAATCTGCAATGGAAACCGCCTGCAGAAAAGCTCTACTGGTATTAATTCTGCAAACCTATTGAGCCTCATGTTAACAAAATAAAAATGTATCATGCTCACTCCTGTTACATGGCAGATGTGGACAGCTTTGAAAAGCTACGTGTTTACTTGGGGCTACCATAGCTTTCTAAATTATGCAGTGAAAACAAATATTGACTTTTCAAAAAATGTCATCCAGGTAGTGAATATGGTGTAAAATGTTCTTGAGTCAAACGAATTTGACAACCACGAGCATGCCTACTATGTGCAAAGCCATGTGCCCTATCTAAGCCTAAAACTCTCACCAAATAAGCTACCTGATATGCTAGCTAATGAGTTCCTCTTAGGAACTCTGGTTGAAGCTCACCTGTGGATACTGCGCAGTGACAATGGTCAGCACAATTTAATGGACCTTCTTACTCATCCTTGGTCAAGAAAATTTTCCTGGCCACTGTTATTTAACCAAAATTGCCTCTAAGAGGCAACTGCACTGAAATTCTTATAACACTATTCATTCCTTTCATTGTGTTTAATGCTTTGCTAACATGGAATTAATTTCACTCTCACTACCCTATCTTACTGTTTATTGGATAGGTCTTCTCTCCTGGTAAGTTAGCTTTATAAATAACGTTTCAAACCATGACACCCAAATAAAATTCAATTGGTACAAGAAAGCCCTTGCCCTTTTCCAAATGAAACAGAGCAGTCATATCCTTGTCCTAATAGACCTACAGTCCCTTCGATCCTCAAGGATTTACAGAATACACACACTGCCTCTTGATATAAGTATTAAGATCTCGAAGTTTCATTATACTGCCTTGTGGTCTTTCCAAAATGCCCTGCCCAGGGATTCATGCCCCAAGGGGGTCCACCGTCAGAAATGGAGTTGGAAGACACGGCAACTGAACCAGGATGGGGAAAAATTACATTTTCATTCCATAAGCTCAAATTGAAATCTACCAGTTCCTCCAATGATGAGGCAATGAAATGCAATAGTATCAGCAGTACCTGCGGTTTTATCACCAAAAGATATCATGAATATTTTCATCTCACATTTCAGTTTTTGGAGATGCGTTGAAATATCAATTATGCTCATTACAACTTCTAAAGTACAGTAGATTTAAGGCCTGCCGCAAGATCTTTTTTAATGTGTTACTAAGGTTCAAACATTACTTTAACGCAACATTTGGGGGGTTTTTAGTATGTGCTAAGTGTAATTCAATGTAATGGAATTTCTGGGTCATAGTACTGAGTTTATGAATTAAAAAGAGAGTTATGAGAACAGTCCATAGACTACATAACGCACTGCCAAAGGGGTCCATGGCTCAGAAAAAGAACCAAAATAGGTGCAGTACCGTGACAGTACGTGAGTACCAGTGAGAACCTAAAGCTTAGAAACTCTGTGAGCGGCCCACGTTGCTTGGCTCACTGCCCGCTCCATCTTCACAGCCAGCAGTCACTTCGCTCCAGCCTCTGCTTCTGTCCTCCCAGCTCCTGACTCTGACACTCCCACTTCCCTCTTTCACTCACAAGGACTCTTGTGACTACACTGGGCCAGCCAAATCACCCAAGACAATCTCCCCACCCCCAAATCCTTAATTTAATCTCATCTGCAAAGTCCCTTTTCCCATGTAAAAGAACATTCACACCGGTTCCAGGGATCAGTAAGTGGATCTCTTTGGGGAACTATTATTCTACCTACCGACCTGGCCCTATTTCCTTCCAGCCATGCTTTACGTGGCATAACAATCCAATGAGCTTGAAAGTATCATCTTCAGTGTAACAGATGAGAAGTCTGAGATTTTAAGTTCAAAGTTCAAACTCATATGGCCAGCAAGGGGCAGAAACAAGAACCAGTCCTCTTAGACACCAGACATTTTGGGGTGCCTTCTGTGTATCAGATGTTTATATCCAGGTTCCCTTATCCTTTACCCTCCAGGCTTGCTGTCCCATACTCTCTAGACCAACTCTCATTTACACTTGGATGCGAAGTTTAATGCTTTCTTTCATGGCTCTCGGGGGGCTGGTACTTTCACTGACATGTCCCCCCATCTGTCCCTGAATTTTACTTTTACTCATCCATTATCTTACTGCACATACTTCAGCATAGGGAGAAAGCAAAAAGGAGAGGCTCACTTAGCAACGTCTTTATCCTTTGATGAACTTGGTCCTCCTAACTCATAAAATGCAACCGTTGAAGGGAATCAGTATCTGTAAGGCCTTCTACGGGGAGTCTCAGGTCAATTCAATGACCGTCTCCACTCTCTGGTGCAAGACTTTATATTGGATTCTATTGGGGACACAGAAAGGTGTTCATCCCTGCTCATAAATTGTTTATAACATAAGGGATGGGAGAGGGATAAGCAGAAATCAACTCGTGCAAACGTGACTATTTGACAGGGAGGGATGCAGTCAGTGTCCCAGGCTACAGGTCAGCAACACGAAGGGGCTTTTAATAAGAGAATAACTCAAACCAGCAGGACCTTCCTTTGGAACAGGCAGGGAGCTCGGCAGAACAAAGACGGTTTTGCAGGTGAGTCATGGCTGTTGGCTTGAAATCATGGCATAGCTCAGGGAAGAGTTTTATTTGGGCTGAAGAGAGGAGGTGAGACAGGAACAGACCACTGGACCTGGAATCAGAAGGCTGAGGTTTGGGAAGTCAGCTCTGCCACTACCTGTATAACCACAAATACTTGATTATCTCAAGTTTTCTCACCCATAAAAAGGGATAAGAAGGCTAATTCAGAGGGTGGTATGATTAAAATGAAATGAAATAAAATAAATAAAATGTAAAGTAAAGTAAAATAAGTGAGCCTTGGGTAAATGTTCAGCTGAATTTGAGGGTAGAATCCCTATAGAAGAGCATCACCTGGAAACGAAGGAGAAGAGGAGATACAGTATAGTCTGCAGAGACTCAAGAATAAGGAAAACCCACCTTCCTTCTGAAGACTCAATACTTTTCTACTCCAACCTCTTTCTTACTCAGTAATATTAGAGCAAACAGGTGTGAGAATAAATAACAGGTCTTGTATTATTTCAGAAGATTTCTATTTTACAGGAAGTCAGCTCTTCTCAAAAGACCATAGAATAATCACAGATTCAGCAGATGTACGCAGAGACAGAGTCTAGAAGTTTCCACGACTGAAATCCAACTTCGTATGAAATGTGGCACCCAGATTTATAGTACCATGTCTTGTCTAAGAAGCCCCAATAACAGTGCCAATGTAATGATTATTTTGAATATCTGAAGCATTCAGGTACTTGGGAATAAAAATGAGAGTAAAGATTGGTTCAACATGGTGGAGTGGAAGGACATGCGCTCACTCCCTCTTGCAAGAGCACTGGAATCAAAATTAACAGCTGAACAGTCATCGACAGGAAGACACTAGAACTGACCAAAAAAGATACCCCACATCCAAAGACAAAGGAGAAGCCACAATGAATGGTAGGAGGGGTGCAATCACAATAACGTCAAATCCCATAAATGCTACGTGGGTGACTCACAGACTGGAGAACACTTATACCACAGAAGAGCACCCACTGGAGTGAAGGTTCTGAGCCCCACATCTGGCTTCCCAACCTGGGGGTCTGGCAATGGGTGGAGGAATTCTTAGAAAATCAGACTTTGAAGGCTAGCGGGATTGGATTGCAGAACTTAGGACTGGGGGAAACAGAGACTCCACTCTTGGAGGGCACACACAAAGTAATGTGTGCATCGGGACCCAGGGGAAGGAGCAGTGACCTCATAGGACACTGAACCAGACCTACCTGATAGTGTTCAAAGGTCTCCTGCAGACGCAGGGGGTGGTTGTGGCTCACCGGAGGGACAAGGACACAGGCAGCAGAAGTTCTGGGAAGTACTACTTGGCGTGAGCCCTCCTAGAGTCTGCCATTAGCCCCACCAAAGAGCCGGGTAGGCTCCAGTGTTGGGTCGCCTCAGACCAAACAACCAACAGGGAGGGAACCCAGCCCCACCCATCAGCAGACAAGCAGATTAAAGTTTTACTGAGCTCTGCACACCAGAGCAACACCCAACTCTACCCACCACCAGTCCCTCCCATCAGGAAGCTTGCATAAGCCTGTTAGATAGCCTCATCCACCACAAGGCAGACAGCAGAAGCCAGAAGAACTACAATCCTGCAGCCTGTAGAACAAAAAGCACATTCACAGAAAGACAGACAAAATGAAAAGGAAGAGGACTATGTACCAGCTGAAGGAACAAGATAAAACCCCAGAAAAACAACTAAATGAAGTGGAGATGGGCAACCTTCCAGAAAAAGAACTCAGAATAATGATAGTGAAGATGATCCAGGACCTTGGAAAAAGAAAAGTTGAAAAAGGTCAAGAAGATGCAAGAAATGTTTAACAAAGACCTAGAAGAATTAAAGAACAAACACCTAGCAGAAGTAAAGAACAAACAAACAGAGGTGAACAATACAATAACTGAAATGAAAACTACACTACAAGGAATCAATAGCATAATAACTGAGGCAGAAGAAAGGATAAGTGACCTGGAAGACAGAATGGTGGAATTCACCATTGTGGAATAGAATAAAGGAAAAAGAATGAAAACAAATGAAGACAGCCTAAGAGACCTCCGGGATAACATTAAACACAACAACATTTGCATTATAGAAGTCCCAGAAGGAGAAGAGAGAGAGGAATGGACCCAAGAAAATATTTGAAGAGATTATAGTTGAAAACTTCCCTAACATGGGAAAGGAAATAGCCACCCAAGTCCAGGAAATGCAGAGAGTCCCATACAGGATAAACCAAAGGAGAAACACACTGAAACACATAGTAATCAAACTGACAAAAATTAAAGACAAAGAAAAATTATTGAAAACAGCAAGGGAAAAGTGACAAATAACATATTAGGGAATTCTCACAAGGTTAACAGCTGATTTCTCAGCAGAAACTCTGCAAACCAGAAAGGTGTGGCAGGACATATTTAAAGTAATGAAATGGTAGAAGCTACAACCAAGATTACTCTACCCAGTAAGGATCTCATTCAGATTCAACGGAGAAATCAAAACCTTTACAGACAAGCAAAAGCTAAGAGAATTCAGCACCACCAAACCAGCTCTACAACAAATGCTAAAGGAACTTCTCTAAGTGGGAAACACAAGAGAAGAAAAGGACCTACAAAAACAAACCCATAACAATTTAAAAAATGGTAATAGGTACATATCGATAATTACCTTAAACATGAATGGATTACATGCTCCAACCAAAAGACACAGGATTGCTGAATGGATACAAAAAGAAGACTCATCTATATGCTGTCTACAAGAGACCCACTTCAGACACATACAGACTGAAAGTGAGGGAATAGAAAAAGATATTCCATGAAAACTGGAAATCAAAAGAAAGCTGGAGTAGCAATACTCACATAAGTTAAAATAGACTTTAAAATACAGAATGTTACAAGGCACAAGGAAGGACACTACATAATGATCAAGGGATCAACCCAAGAAGAAGATATAACAATTATAAATATATATGCACCCAACATAGGAGTACCACAATACACAAAACAACTGCTAACAGCTATAAAAGAGGAAATCGAGAGTAACACAAAAATAGTGGGGGATTTTAACACCACACTTACACCAATGGACAGATCATCCAGACAGAAAATTAATAAGTATACACAAGCTTTAAATGACACAACAGACCAGGTAGATTTAATTGATATTTATAGGACATTGCATCCAAAAACAGCAGATTACACTTTCTTCTCAAGTGCACATGGTCATTCTCCAGGATAGATCACATCTTGGGTCACAAATCAAGCCTCAGTAAATTTAAGAAAACTGAAATCATATCAAGCATCTTTTATGACCACAACACTATGAGATTAGAAGTCAATTAAAAGGAAAAAAACGTAAAAAACACAAACACATGGAGGCTAAACAATATGTTACTAAATAACCGAGATCACTGAAGAAATCAAAGAGAAAATCAAAAACTACCTACAGACAAATGAAAATGAGAACACGACGATCCAAAACCTATGGGATGCAGCAAAAGCAGTTCTAAGAGGGAAGTTTATAGCAATACAATCCTACCTCAAGAAACAAGAAAAATCTCAAATAAACAATCTAACCTTACACCTAAAGGAACCAGAGAAAGAAGAACAAACAAAACCCAAAGTTAGCTGAAGGAAAGACACCATAAAGGAGCATAAAAAATGAAATAGAAACAAACAAAACAATAACAAAGATCAATAAAACTAAAAGTTGGTTCTTTGAGAAGATAAACAAAATTGATAAACCTTTAGTTAGATACTTCAAGAAAAAGAGGGAGAGGACTCAAATCAATACAATTAGAAATGAAAAAGGAGAAGTTACAATGGACACCACAGAAATACAAAGCATCATAAGAGACTACTATAAGCAACTCTATGCCAATAAAATAGACAACCTGGAAGAAATGGACAAGTTCTTGGAAAGGTATAACCTTCCAAGACTGAACCAGGAAGAAACAGAAAATGTGAACAGACCAATCACAAGCACTGAAATTGAAACTGTGATTAAACATCTTCCAACAAACCAAAGTCTAGGACAGATGGCTTCACAGGTGAATTCTATCAAACATTTAGAGAAGAGCTAACACCCATCCTTCTCAAACTCTTACAAAAAACTTCAGAGGAAGGAACACTCCCAAACTCATTCTAAGAGGCCATCATCACCCTGATACCAAAACCAGACAAAGATACTACAAAAAAAGAAAATTACAGACCAATATCACTGATCAATATAGATGCAAAAGTCCTCAAAAAAATACTAGCAAACAGAATCCAACAACACATTAAAAGGATCAGACACCATGATCAAGTGGGATTTATCCCAGGGATGCAAGGATTCTTCAATATACGCAAATGAATCAATGTGATCCACCATATTAACAAATTAAAGAAGAAAAACCATATGATCATCACAATAGATGCAGAAAAAGCTTTTGACAAAATTCAACACCAATTTATGATAAAAACTCTCCAGAAAGTGGGCATAGAGGGAACCTACCTCAACATAATAAAGGCCATATACGACAAACCCACAGCAAACATTCTCAATGGTGAAAAACTGAAAGCATTTCCTCTAAGATCAGGAACAAGACAAGGATGTCCACTCTCACCACTATTATTCAACACAGTTTTGGAAGTCCTAACCACAGCAATCAGAGAAGAAAAAGAAATAAAAGGAATAAAAATGGGAAACCAAGATGTAAAACTGTCTCTGCTTGCAGATGACATGATACTATACAAAGAGAATCCTAAAAATGCCACCAGAAAATTACTAGAGCTAATCAATGAATTTGGTAAAGTTGCAGGATACAAAATTAATCTCCTGCATTCCTATACACTAACAACAAAAGATCAGAAAGAGAAATTAAGGAAACAATCCCTTCACCATTGCAATGAAAATAATAAAATACCTTGGAATAAACCTACCTAAGAAGGTCAAAGACCTGTACTCAGAAAACTATAAGACACTGATGAAAAAAATCAAAGATGACACAAACAGATGGAGAGATATACTATGTTCTTGGATTGGAAGAATCAATATTGTGAAAATGACTATACTACCCAAAGCAATCTACAGATTCAATGCAACACCTATCAAATTACCAATGGCATTTTTTTACAGAACTAGAACAAAAATCTTAAAATTTGTATGGAGACACAAAGACCCCTAATACCCAAAGCAGTCTTGAGGGGAAAAAAACAGAGCTGGAGGAATCAGACTCCCTGACTTCAGACTATACTACAAAGCTACAGTAATCAAGACAATATGGTACTGGTGCAAAAACAGAAATATGGATCAAAGGAACAGGATAGAAAGCCCAGAGATAAACCCACGCACCTATGGTCAACTAATCTATGACAAAGGAGGCAAGGATACACAATGGAGAAAAGACAGTCTCTTCAATAAGTGGTGCTGGGAAAACTGGACAGCTATATATAAAAGAATGAAATTAGAACACTCCCTAATGCCACACAAAAAAATTAACTCAAAATGCATTAAAGATCTAAATGTAAGGCCAGATGCTATAAAACTCTTAGAGGAAAACATAGACAGAACACTCTATGACATAAATCACAGCAAGATCCTTTTTGACCCATCTCCTACAGAAATGGAAATAAAAATAAACAAATGGGAATGAAACTTAATGAAACTTAAAAGTTTTTGCACAGCAAAGGAAACCATAAACAAGACGAAAATACAACCCTTAGAATGGGAGAAAATATTTGCAAATGAAGCAACTGACAAAGGATTAATCTCTAAAATATACAAGCAGCTTATGCAGCTCAATATCAAGAAAACAAACAACCCAATCCAAAAATGTGCAGAAGACCTAAATAGACATTTCTCCAAAGAAGATATACAGATTGCCAACAAACACATGAAAGGATGCTCAACATAACTAATCATTAGGGAAATGCAAATCAAAACTACAATGAGGTATCACCTCACACCAGTTAGAATGGGCATCATCAGAAAATCTACAAACAACAAATGCTGGACAGGGTGTGGAGAAAAGGGAACCCTCTTGCACTGTTGGTGGGGATGTAAATTGATACAGCCACTATGGAAAACACTGTGGAGGTTCCTTAAAAAGCTAAAAATAGAATTATCATATGACCCAACAATCCCACTACTGGGCATGTACCCAGAGAAAACCATAATGCAAAAAGACACATGCACCCCCAATGTTCACTGCAGCACTATTTACAATAGCCGGGTCATGGAAGCAACCTAAATGCCCACTGACAGACGAATGGATAAAGAAGATGTGGCACATATATACAATGGAATATTACTCAGCCATAAAAAGGAATGGAATTGGATCATTTATAGAGACGTGGATGGGCCTGGAGACTGTCCTACAGATACTGTCCTACAGTATCAGATTCAGCTCTATAAAGATCTTTGCAGTAATTGAATGAGTTAAACTAAGAATCTGGATGGGTTAAATATAACAAAGTATAGTGGTAATGTGTTTGTCCAAATTTCATAGGTGTTTTTATTCTTTTGTATTTATTAAAGAATGATCATAAGATTTATATAGATGTCAAATTGCCAAGGCAAGTATGAATATATGAAAGAGAAATATATAAGTACTGTATTTAAAAAGGTCCACTTTAAACATAAAAATATTGCGAGGTAATTCTATATGATACATTGCCATAAACTTTGTAGATTTTTGTTCATTTGTAACATGTATTATAGCATATTTGGTTTTTTGAGTTTTTTAATATATAATGAGCTAAAACAGAAGAATTGTTGTGTCTTTTAATTTGGTTGCTCTTTTGGATGACAAGGCCACAGTCTGAGCCCTAAATTAGAATTTTCAAATATCAGGTACAATAGGGACTGTCAATTAAACAGACCAGCTCATTTGATTTACAAAAAGGAAACTGAACCACTATCTCGCTCATCCTTCCCACAAATCTTGTGTTATGTTGCAGTATGTTATATATGTTAATTTTAAAGAGTTTGAACTAGAATATAGATCTCTTGACTCCTCATTGGAAAAATCACTTCCTTCTATTACAGAATGAAATATCTGTGACTATCCAGGCAAGATATGTAGTTATAGACAGGTTCAATTTTAAGTTTTAGAGAATTAGTGGTATGTTTGCTCATAAAGGATAGTGAAGTCATTGAATAATATTTTAGAAATATAATTTTTGACTTTTTGAACATGATTAATTTTTCCAAGGCAGAAATAAGAAAGGAACATTAATAGATGAATGGATATAGAACCAGAGCATACTATCCTAGAACTGTGCACGTTCTTGCTTCTGTTTTAGTATGGAAAGAACAATTTTATCTGTATTACAGCTTAGAGAATTACAGCTTGGGTTGGTGTAAACAAAAGGTTTACATCTAGGGGATAATGCTCTATTTCTAATAGTAGTTTATATCCAAATACCATGCTCATTTACTGTTGAACCAAGAATGCTGTGCTGATGAATTCCTTTCTAGGAACAGTGGGATATGCCATTCCCACCAACCACAGCCTGCCTCCATGGGTGTGATCGTGTTTCCTCAAAACCACATGGGTTGCATGGGCTAAGGGGTGATACTCAATGTTAGGAATAGTGTTAGGAAGGGGAAGGAAAAGGGGAGACTGGATGCAGGATAGGAAACCAATAAGTGACTACTTAAAAAAGAATGTATACACACATACACATATTCCAGGAATCTTCCTCAAAGTTATGAATCAGTTCCTGATGAAACCTTAGCCTAGAGCCAGTTTCCCATAATTCATAATTTAAATAGGAAAGCATTATAATGATTGATATGTCACCCAAAGTCCCCAACCAAATTACTAAAATAAAACCAAACAGTAAAATGCTTATATGTAACTATCATATTGAGATATAAAATTCTTAAATCACTACTTCTTCATTCTAATCATTAAACTATTACTGTGGTACCAAAAAGTTGTATATTACCACACAGCCCCTCTGCTAACGTGCTGCATGTTTTTTAAAACATCTGTATGTGATACTTTTGTTCCACTGATTGTATTTGGAATGTAATTAATAGTTTTGTTATAAATGCTGTACTGCCTTACAGGGTACAAATATACATTTTCCTATATAAGAAAAAATAATAATAATAAAATGATCACCCCTTCGCTAGGCATGAACATATATACACTACCAAATGTAAGGTAGATAGCTAGTGGGAAGCAGCCGCATAGCACAGGGAGATCAGCTCGGTGCTCTGTGACCGCCTGGAGGGGTGGGATAGGGAGGGTGGGAGGGAGGGAGACGCAAGAGGGAAGAGATATGGGAACATATGTATATGTATAACTGATTCACTTTGTTATAAAGCAGAAAGTAACACACCACCGTAAAGCAATTATACCCCAATAAAGATGTTAAAAAAAAAAAAAGTTAATCAGTGGGGGGAGAAAAGCCATTTCAGTTTGAACCAAACATAAAAATTCGGTCTTTCATATTTTCGCCTACTAGTTTTGAAGTGCTTCAACTTATTCAGGAATACACTTGATAGTTTTAATATCTCATATGTGTTTCTAGGTCTAAGAACAGCAGATGTTTTAATATAATTAATGCTGAGACATTTAATTTCTAGTAGAAATCAAAAAAAAAATAGCAGAGGAACTAAAGACAAGTGTCAAATCACACAGAGATCTTCCCATTGCAAACTATACGATCTTAGGTAAAGTAGCATCTTTAAGTGTGAGTTGCCTCATCTGTAAAATGGTGATAAAAATGTGGAGATTACTTGAAACAATTAGTGTAAAGAATCTAACATTCAATCAGATGGGTACCGGGGAGATAAGTATTCCCAACGCCTGAGGCTCCATTAGCTAGAGTTAGTGCTCACCCTGGCTTCTCTCCCCAAACCTCAGGAGCCTCTCTCTAGAGGGAGAAGAATGACTTATGCATTGACTGCTTGGCAAGTTTAAGGAGAAGGAAGCGACTTTCAAGGTCTGTGTGTGATAAGAGTTCATTCAAGATCTGCTTACCTGAGCAGACACTAACATTCTGATCTGCTCGGTACCTCCATGCAGTAAGAGACCCACCCCTGAAACTGTCCACCTCGACCATGCCTCGTAGAAAAGCCTACCTGACCCAAGAGTAAAGTATGGGCAAGTCCACTTTGCCACAGACACGTTCTCTAATCCTGTGGTTATCAGCAATAAAGCTGACATTTCAATTCTCTAACTGTACAGCTTTTGTTTCAACGTATCACTTGGTTCTGAACGCAGACACATGAAACAGAATGTTCTTTGTTGTGTTCATACACTCAAGTAACAGGCACTCAATCTTAACAGCTCTCACTACCATCATCTTCCGAACCCTCCTTATGACCTCCACCACCACACAACCATGTGCCTTCCTGACCTCTTCATTTGAGTAGCTCATCAGCCTTTCAGCTCAACATGCTCCAGATCAGACTCCTGATGTCCATGGCCACCCCCCACCCCTGTTCCTCCCGTACCCTCCCTCATCTCAGAAATAGCATCACCTCCCTTCTGGTTGCTCAAGCCCAAAATATTTGCCTCATCCTTGATCCCTCTCTTTCTCTCACCATCTATATTCCATCTGTCAGCAATCGTGTTGGCTCCATTTCACAACATTTTCAGAGTCTACTCACTCCTTGCCATCTCTAGTGGTACTACCCTCATCCAAGCCACCCATGTTTCTTGCTAGGAATTATTTCAACAGCCTCCTAACTGGTCTCCCTGCTCCAGCTCCCACCCTTATACTTCTCAACACACCACCAGAGTGATGCTTTTAAAGTGTAAGTCAGATACGGTCCCCCCCTGCTCAAAACCCTCCAAAGTCTTACATCTCATTCAGGGTAGAAGCCAACATCTTCACAATGGCCTATGAGGCCCAATACTATCTATGTTCCCATGCAGGGGCAGGAAGGGCAGTATTCACTCCATGGAACTCTCTTGTTCCTTTCCCTCCTCCCTCACAGCCTTCAATATGTCATGCACCCCACCTGGAACACTCACTCCCACTCATCCTCAGGACTTCACCTAAATGGTACCCCAGCAAAACCTTCCCTGATGGCCCTATGTGAAATGGCTACCACCTCCCACATCCAACCTGCTCCCCCCAGTCCCCTGAACCTGTGTAATTTTTCTCCTTAGAACTCGTAACCATCTGATGTTCACTTTTTTCTGTTTGTTGATTACCTATCTCCACTCACTAGCATCAAAAACTCCTTGAAGGCAAAGACTCTGTTTCCCCGGAATGAGAACACTACCTGATACACAGTCAGCATGCAAATATTTGTGGAACGAATGAATCAAAGAATGAATGAATGAGGTCAACGTACATGATAGAAACAAACGTTAATATTTCTTCCTTGCTAGCTGGCTTCTGCAAGGTCTGATAATAATAAATATCATGAATAAATAAACCCCCAGATTGTAATGTCTCAATTTTTCTATCGAAGGCAGTCTAGTCAAGTTAGCTGCTCAAGTACAGTACAAAGAGAACACTCTTGGACTTCCCTGGTGGCGCAGTGGTTGAGAGTCCGCCTGCCGATGCAGGAGACGTGGGTTCGTGCCCCGGTCCCAGAAGATCCCACGTGAAGTGGAGCGGCTGGGCCCGTGAGCCATGGCCGCTGAGCCTGCGCGTCCGGAGCCTGTGCTCCGCAACGGGAGAGGCCACAGCAGTGAGAGGCCTGCGTACCGCAAAAAAAAAAAAAAAAAAAAAATCCGCCTGCCAGTGCAGGGGATACGGGTTCGAGCCCTGGTCCAGGAAGATCCCACATGCCATGGACCAACTAAGCCCATGCGCGCCACAACTACTGAAGCCTGCGCTCTAGAGCCCGTGAGCCACAACTACTGAGCCCATGTGCCACAACTACTGAGCCTGCGTGCCACAACTACTGAAGCCTGTGCTCTAGAGCCCGTGAGCCACAACTACTGAGCCCATGTGCCACAGCTACTGAGCCTGCGTGCCACAACTACTGAAGCCTGTGCTCTAGAGACCGCGAGCCACAACTACTGAGCCCATGTGCCACAACTACTGAGCCTGCGTGCCACAACTACTGAAGCCTGTGCTCTAAAGACCGCGAGCCACAACTACTGAAGCCCACGCGCTCTAAGACCTGTGCTGCGCAACAAGACAAGCCACCCAATGAGAAGCCCACGCACCGCAACAAAGAGTAGCCCCTGCTCGCTGCAACTAGAGAAAGCCCGCGTGCAGCAACAAAGACCCAACACAGCCAAAAAAAAAAAGAGAGAGACAGAGAGAGAACACTCTCGTAAGAAATTTCACTACAAAGCCCAGACGTCCGTGGCAGTCTTGCATGGGCACAAAGTTGGCTTGCAGGTGAGATCACTAGGTCACCTGAGGCAAGAAGGCTTAGAAATGCTAAAGAAATTGATACAAGTTAGTGTCCTTGTAGCTTTAGCAGCTGCGCCTTCCCTCTTGCCTCCTCAGGATCGAAAGCCCAACTCCCAGCCTTCCAGCAGCATCTCTACTTCAGTAAATTCCATTTTAAGCAGCCATTCTGTCTTCTTCACATACCCTTCTTCAAAAATTATATGTGATGCTTTAAACACACCTGCCAAACTGCCCTTCCCTTTGTGTCAGAAGAACCTTGTACAAATTATAGTGTGTTTTCTAGCAATACACAATACGGTTACCAAGAAACCCATTCCAGCAAGGTCTGTGGATTTCATTTTTAAAATCTTATTAAGTGTCCTAAAATGAGAAACTCCAGAGAACAAAGAAGAAAAGGGTGTATTACCCTTGTCCGGCCCCTTATTTCTTCTGATTGGTGACGTAACAATTGACTATTGATTTTGTTTTGGAGGAACTCCCCATGAGAAGATGATAGGAGTTTTGTCTGGGATCTCTTGCCCCAGGAATAGTCCTTGATTCATTCCTCCATTCACCAGGAGGTTTGCCAGAAAACAATTTTATCCCCAATGCTGAGAAGGGAGTGAAGGCTTAAAATTAAGAGGGGGTAGTATCTGTTTGAAGCTACATGGCAATGACTTAGGTCCTTGCAAATTACATTTATCAAACTTAAGTGCACCGCCGAGCATGAAGGAGACTGAGCGTAGAAAAATCTGCTTCCTAGGACTTGCAATGAGGTTCACTAACTGTATTATGGGTTGCATTGCTTTACCTCAAAAATCCCTTCCCATAAAACACTATTATTAGAAGTGGGAAATCATGAAATAGCCGTTCATTCAATAACTGTTTATTGAGCACCTACTGTGTTCCAAGCCCTCTTCTAGGCAGTGAGGATACTGAGAGAACCAAAGATATAAATTCTTGCCCTCATCAAGTGTACATTCCTCCAGTCCTTCAAAAGAAAAGTTATTTCCAAAGCAAGATTTATTGCTAATGTGGAACCCACAGTGTATAACAGAAAAAACATTCAGATTGTAGTCCAGAGGTCAGGGCTCAAATCTCAGCTCTGCCACCTGGTAGCTGTGCATCCTTGAGAATGTTCCTTAATTAACGTTTCAGAAGTCGTTTTGAGGGGAAAAAAATTACTTAGAGTAGTTCCAGGCAATTAATACACTCCCAGTGAATTTTAGCTATTTTCATTTTCTCAGCTTTTGGATTCATCAGTTTAGTTTTTAAAAACATGAAATATCTGGAATGACCATAAACTATTGATCTTAAAAATAAGGCATTGTGGGGGCTTCCCTGGTGGCGCAGTGGTTGAGAGTCCACCTCCCGATGCAGGGGACACGGGTTCGTGCCCCGGTCCAGGAGGATCCCACATGCCGTGGAGCGGCTGGGCCCGTGAGCCATGGCCACTGGGCCTGCGCGTCTGGAGCCTGTGCTCCGCAACGGGAGAGGCCACAACAGGGAGAGGCCCGTGTACCACAAAAAATAATAATAATAAGGCATTGTGAATTCATTTAAAGTGCATGCACTCATCCCTAAATTATATCACAAAAATAGACTACTTTAGTAATAAACACATAGATCAATGAAACAAAATAGAGGACCCAAAAATGGGCCCACATAAATAAAATTTTAAAAATTAAAAAGAAACAGTAGTTTTGCATATGCTACCAGGATACAAATGAATGAAACCACCTTCCAAATGACCTGTCACATGAAAGGTGCTCAGTAATTCTGAAGAACAGTAATAATAATTGGTATGATTTGGCAAATCATGGCCCTCAGGGCCAAATCTGCCTGGCCACCTGTTTTTGTAAATAAAGTTTTATTGGGACATAGCCCATTTATAATTTATGTATAATCTATGGCTGCCTTGGCGTTACAATGGCAGAGTTGAGTAGTTGAGACAGAAGCTTTATGACCTGCAAAGCCTAATACTTTTACTCTCTCACCCTTTAGGGAAAAAATTTGACAGCTCCTGCTCGAATCCCCTGTTATGCTAAATGAGGTTCAAAAACAGATGCAGGTACCGTCATCTGGCAACTTATTTGAAATGCAGAATCTGAAGCCCCACTCCAGACCTGCATCAGAATCTATTACATTATAACAAGATCCCCACCTGTGATTTGTATGACATGGAAGCCTGGGAAACACTGACATGAAGTCTGCCATGATGACAGCATCCTTGCCCTACAATGATACGGTGAATTTCACCCTTCCCCTTCCTCCTAATATTTGAATTCGGAACAATGATTTTCCACCTTAGTAAATATCAGAATCACATATGGAGCTTGTTAGAAATATAAAGTCCTGGGACATCCCTCCAGTGATTCTGATTCAGTGTGTCTGAGGTGGAGTCAAAGACTCAAAATATTTTTAAACAAGTACCCCCTGAGGAGATTCAGACACAAGTGACCCTGGGACATCACTCTGGAAACACTGGTTGAAAAGAGTAGACTTTTATATCCTGTAGAGTTGGGGCCAAAATCAAGAAGCATCATTTGTGTCCACCGCTATTAATGTTTTTCTTTTGGATACTTAAAATACCACCAGGAGATCTGTCAGCTACAGTTTATTGTAAAGTAATGACTCATGGGGTCTCCGTGCCTACCAAGGGGTCAAGTGCCGTACTCTGAGCCACAATAAATATTTTACCACAGCTACTGTTTTCAGTGACAGGAATCCAGTTTTATGTCTTCACAGCCTTGTTCAAGACACTTTACTCAACACCAGATGTTTGTGAGACGACATTCTAGGTAGATGGAGAGTCCAAAATTGAGGGACCCAAGTGACACTCCTTCATTGCACAAATATTTGTTGAGGGTTGGCTCAACAGCCAGGCTCTGTTCTAGGTCAGGGGTCAGCACATGTTTTCTCTAAAGGGTAGATGGTCAATATTTTAGGCTTTGTGAGCCACAGAGTCTCTGTTGCATACTATTCCTCCTAGTTGTTTTTTTGTTTGTTTGGTTTTTTACCCCTTTTATAACCCTATAAAAAAGCAAAAATCATTCTTGGTTCTTAGGCAGTACACAAAGACAAAGGGCCAGATGTGGTCTGTGGGTTGTCGTTTATCGATCCCTAGTCCAGGTGATAGGAATACAGGAGTGAATAAAAGTGCCTGCCCTCATGGAGATTACAATCTAGCGTAAGGACATATATAATAAACCAACAAATACAGTAAAATGACGGTAGCAATTAAGTTCTATGAAGAAAAATGTTAAAGGAATTAAAGAGTGACAGCAGAAGAGGGTAGCCAAGGAAGGTGACATTTAAGCAGAGATCTGAATGAAGTGGGGAAATGCGTACTCCTCTTCCAGATATGGCAAGACCTGCTCACGTTAAATTACCATCATGGGGAATAATGTTAACACCACTTGGGAGCAGTGGAAACAATGTCCAAAAGAAACAGAAGTCATTCATCATGAAATGGGCTTCAGGCCACAAACATGAACAGTCAAGGTGGAAGTGAAATACTTCAAACAGGGTCTGGAAAAGTCGGCACCAACCAAGATTCATTAACAGCCAGATGTAATTCACAACCTTTTCATGTGAGAAATGTTCCCCTTGCCTCTTAAAAAAACATTCTAGTCATGTACCAAAATGTTCATTGCAGCTCTATTTACAATAGCCCGGAGATGGAAGCAACCTAAGTGTCCATCATCGGATGAATGGATAAAGAAGATGTGGCACATAGATACAATGGAATATTACTCAGCCATAAAAAGAAACGAAATTGAGCTATTTGTAATGAGGTGGATGGACCCAGAGTCTGTCATACAGAGTGAAGTCAGTCAGAAAGAGAAAGACAAATACCGTATGCTGACACATATATATGGAATCTAAGGGAAAAAAATGTCATGAAGAACCTAGGGGTAAGACAGGAATAAAGACACAGACCTACTAGAGAATGGACTTGAGGATATGGGGAGGGGGAAGGGTGAGCTGTGACAGGGCGAGAGAGAGGCATGGACATATATACACTACCAAACGTAAGGTAGATAGCTAGTGGGAAGCAGCCACATGGCACAGGGATATCGGCTCCGTGCTTTGTGACCGCCTGGAGGGGTGGGATAGGGAGGGTGGGAGGGAGGGAGATGCAAGAGGCAAGAGATATGGGAACATATTTATATGTATAACTGATTCACTTTGTTGTAGGGCAGAAACTGACACACCATTGTGAAGCAATTATACTCCAATAAAGATGTAAAAAAAAAAAAAACAAAACCATTCTAATCCCTCCTTTCCCTGACAAATGGCCTGTTCCTCTGCTTTCCAACCTCTTGTTAATCCATGAGAAGCATTAACTTTGAGATCAGTGGATCCTCACCACAGAATTTTGTTGCAAAGGAGCTGCTGAGTCTTGGAAGTTACAGTTAAGGGGAAAAATCTAAAGACAGCAACTCCTTAAGCTAGCTGGAAGTTTCATAGGTCAGATAGACCATCAGCTCTAGTCACTGGGATGGGATGGAAAATGGGAGAGACTTTTGATGGGTCCACCATGAAAATGTAGCACTGGCCACAGATTTAAAACACAGTTAGAAAGCTTTCTTAGACTCTCTTCACCTTCCTTGGCTTCCAGGTAGAAGCTCTGATATGACACTGTCTTTGCTCCTCAAAGAAGCTTTTGTTCCCTTAGGCTAAAGTCTCAAGAAAAGATGGAGATTGTGAGACAGAGGACCGCATGGAAAATGTGGGCTGCATCAGTAAACCTTCCCTGGCTAGAAATTACGGTCTTGCCACTTAGTGGTTTTAGAAGTACCATCTGTTGGTACAAATGAACTTATTTAAAAAACAGAAACACTCACAGACTTAGAGAACGAACTTATGGTTACCAGGGGGAAAGAGTGGGGGGGAGATAGATTGGGAGTTCGGAATTGACACGTACACACTACTGTATTTAAAATAGATAACCAGCAAGGATCTACTGTACGGCACAGGGAACTAGCCTCAATATTCTGTAATAACCTAAATGGGAAAAGAATTTGAAAAAGAATGCATACTTGTATGGGTATAACTGACTAACACATCATTGTTTATCAACTCCAATATAAAATAAAAATAAATAAATAAACTGCCAAAAAAAAAAGAAATACTATTTGTACCTCTAGGTCAGCCGTCTCCCCAAGAAACGCTGGAGAGATACAACACACATGACTTTTAAAAATTAAATTCAAAGTCTAAAGTTCTGTTTCCTTAAATACCCAAAGACAAAAGCTGAGAAGCTGGCAGGTGACATTTATGTGTATCCAATATGGTGATGGAGAAGGGAAAATAGAGGCCTAGCCCTTCCCCATGGGGAAAAATTATAGTTCCACAGTTGTTTTAGCAACAGCCTCTCTGCCTGGGTGACGAGCCTTTCATAGTTCGTCCGTAGGTGCCACCACGCCTGCCAAATACCACGCTGGGCGCGTTGCCCCTACTATAGCTAGAATGACTCTTGCTTCAGTCACTGTTACTTCCTGAAATACTGAACTAAGTAGTTTCTTTCTAACGCTGGACTTGCCCTGTCTCACATTCCCTACCTCAGCTGTCAAGACAATAACACTGTAATCGGTGCAAAAACCTATCAACACTCAAAGGCTTTCATCCTTTCTTGACAAGTCTAAATAGAACGTGATCTTCCAAGGGGGGAAAGTGGTGGTGGGGATGCTGGTGGTGGGATGAACTGGGAGATGGGGATTGACATGTATACACTAATATGTATAAAATAGATAACTAATAAGAACCCGCAGTATAAAAATAAAATAAAATAAAATTCAAGAAAAAAAAGAGGGAGGGGATATGGGGATATATGTATATGTACAGCTGATTCACTTTGTTATAAAGCAGAAACTAACACACCATTGTAAAGCAATTATACTCCAATAAAGATGTTTAAAAAAATAAAATAAAATAAATTGAAGGTGATCTTAAACACACACACACACACGCACAGGTGCACGCGTGCGCCAAAAAACAAAACAAAAAAGAAACCTTTTAATTTTCATTGAGTCTCTGTGGTTCCACAACTGTCTGGCACTGTTCTTGCCCTTCTTCCCTGACAGCACAAGGTCACCAGCCCCTGAGCTAAATCACAAGGCGTGACTATCACCCTACACAATTCATGCAATGTCACCTTCAACTGATTGACTAGAGGGCTTTGAGAGGAACTGAGCTTCTCAAAGGTCACAAGTTCCAACTTAGTAGATTAGAGCACAGTAAGGTATAAAATCACTTGGTCATAAAATTCACATTAATTTCCCAGGTGTACAGCATCTTTTGGAAACATTTACTACCTTTGCCTGTACTTCCTGCTTTGCCTTGTCCTCCAAAGTGTAAGCAAAACACATGCAGAATTCACTCATCTAACATTCTGAAGTCCCTACTTTGTGCCAAGAATGCTAGGAATTACTCTGGAAAAGATAAACACCACTACTGCTAACAGCTACCGCTTTTATAGCATTCTGTCCACTTTACATGCAACCATGTAGTTAATCTTCACACCTCTACCAAAAGGTAAATGCTATTGTTAGCCTCATTTTATAGGTGAGGAAACTAAGGCAAAGAAAGATTAAGTAATTAATCTTAGTGTGTACAGCTATTAAATGGTAGAACCAACACCTGAACACAAGAAGTCTGGCTTCAGGATGTGTGCCATTAACTGCTCCACTACACCACCTTGTGACATCTGTGGAAATGTGTCTTCTCCGCATTTAAGTGGAATTCACACAAAATTAAACTGTCCAGCATTTTCTGAGGCTCTACCCTCTACATGACTCCATTTCTAGACATGGGACAAGAGACAAGGAATAGGACAGTATCCTCTCTCTACGCCCAGCCATGTATCAGCAAATAAAAATAATGGTCTCCACTCATATTTTTGGGTTTTTTAAGCACATGATCTAACTGGCGTTTCCTATCACCTATATGCCTTTTCCCTACAAAGCAGGTAGCCTAAATCAATAAGGTAGAGACTTTTAACAGCCTTTTCATCCTACTGTTCACCCTTTCCACTGACCATGGGTGGTCAATGACTTGCTGGCAATGGTACCATGAACTTACATGAAAGGTAAAAATGGACATGCATATTTAATTACATCACTTCCCCCATGCCCTTCGAACATCTCCCACACCCAGTGCCCGTGGCTCAGACAATCATTTCTATTGGCACCTCCAGAGGAAACGAAACCTGCACTACACCACTCTCTTCCCCAACACCAAGGTCCCTAGCTCCTCTGCCACTTTCTCAGGCATGACTGTTTCAGGATGGGAACATAGTTCATAGTGCATGGAATATGGCAGACTGTCTCCTTTCCACCTCATTAGTTCACCATATAAAAATCAAGTTGATTCACTGGAATGGTTTTCCAGGGAGAATGCCAACTTACAAAGAAAAATACGTAGAAAGGAAAATTAAAAACACTCCTCTAAAAGTTCTCTCTGCAATAGATTTCCCACCTTTAGCACAAGTTATCCTTCCAGAGAAATGGAGCAATGAAAACTACAGCTGATGAATACAACGCATATATCATTTTTCTATTAAGTATCTTTCCCTGGGTATTCTTGTATGATTTTTGCTTTCAAACCCCTATTTCCTTCTTCTCAGATCTCTTAAATTCCTTTTGGCCAACAGATGCATCAAAAAGTGGAGGTAGGGCTTCCCTGGTGGCGCAGTGGTTGAGAGTCTGCCTGCCGATGCAGGGAACACGGGTTTGTGCCCCGGTCCCACATGCCGCGGGGCGGCTGGGCCCGTGAGCCATGGCCGCTGAGCCTGTGCTCCACAACGGGAGAGGCCACAGCAGTGAGAGGCCCGCGTACCACAAAAAAAAAAAAAAAAAAAGTGGAGGTAAGTCATTGTGGCAGATGAAAGCCTGCCGCCAATGCTTTGACGCCCTCTGAGGGAGAAGTAGGGATCTATGTCCCCTCCTTTGAAGATGATGTGCTCTGTGACCACTCTGAATAACAGAATATGGCAGAAATGACACTGTGCCGGTTTCTGGGCCCAGGCCTTAAAAGACTGGCAGCTCCCACTCCTTGGCTTTTGGAAAGTTTGTTCTTGAGCTCTGAGCCACTATTGAGAAGTACTATAATCTCCCCACCCCCCACACCGGGAAGACCATGTGGAGAGACCCTGAGACTCACGCAAAGGGACCCAGCTGACCGCCGCCTCCCAGCTGTCCACCAATGTGGCATTAACATGAGTGAAGGCACGTGAATCCTTCAAACTAGCCAGATGTCATCTGAATATCACCAAGCAACCCAGTCCATGTGGAGACCACCCCTAACCAAATGTCCAGAATTCCTGATCTGCCATCATGACATATGACAAAACATTGCTTTAAGTCACAAGTTTTGGAGTCGTATCTCATATTGCATTAAATAACTGGAACACCAGTCCTTCCACAAAACCCCAACTTTCATTCATGTTGCCTAACTCGCCTCCTTCTCCAAAGGGATCCGCTACTGAACAGCTCACTCACTGTGCCATGGCCTTATGGCTGTCCAATGCTGCCAGCAACAGGGTAGAGAAGTCCTAATTCCAGGCAGAAGCATTAGCTATAGACGTGAAGGCACATTCTCCAGCCAGCTTGAACAGTGCCCAAGGCGATGAGCTCATCTCCACTTGCCTGACTCCATAGCTCTCTCTCAACCAGTTCAACCAGTAACCACCCAGGGGGTGCAAGTTCCCAGGCCTCCCAAAACTTTAAAAGTTTTGAGTTGAACTGACCAAGCTTCAGCTTCTGCGTATAAGTCAATATACACTGGTCATCAATTTCCTTTCAGATTTACTAAGCCTGTATCCTTAGTTATTGAAATTCATTAACCAAGTCCCCAGACACTATTAGTCCACCTTCAACTTAGCCTTGTCATCGACTAAAATGAAAGCAAGCTAGCAAGACTGAGCTCCTTGGTTCTTTTATTTTTATTTTTTATTTTTTGGAGTATAATTGCTTTACAATGGTGTGGTAGTTTCTGTATATTCTGTATATATATAGATGTGAATCATCTATATATATACATATATACCCATTTCTCTTCCCTCTTGCGTCTCCCTCCCACCCTCCCTATCCCACCCCTCTAGGTGGTCACAAAGCACCGAGCTGATCTCCCTGTGCTATGCAGCTGCTTCCCACTAGCTGTCTGTTTTACATTTGGTAGTGTATATATGTCCATGCCACTCTCTCACTTCGTCCCAGTTTACCCTTTCCCCTCCCCATATCCTCAAGTCCATTTTCTAGTAGGTCTGTGGATGGACCTAGAGTCTGTCATACAGAGTGAAGTAAGTCAGAAAGAGAAAAACAAATACCGTATGCTAACACATATAGAGCCAGGGGTGCGGGGTTGGGGAGGTGGAGAAAACAAAACAAAAAACAAAAGAACAACTCCCTCAGCTCATATTCAAGATCGGACTAGATAATCCTTTTGAATCGAAAAACTCTACATGTTTCCCAACAGTGTTCTGAAATAATTCCTCCTTAATGAACTCTTCTCTCTTCAAAGGAAAACTGACGATTCTTTTTTCCCCCTTTTTCTATGAGTTTATTTGTTTGCTTCTTTTTATCTAATTTTTAACTTTATATACAGTTTTAAAGTTTACAATCCATTTACAGTTATTAGAAAATATTGGCTTTCTTCCCGGTGTTGTACAATACATCCTTGAGCCTACCTGACACCCAGCGGTTTCTACCTCTCACTCTCCCACCCCTATATTGCCCCCCCTCAGCTGGTAACCACTAGTTCATTCTCTGTATCTGTGAGTCTGCTTCTTCTTTGTTATATTCGCTAGTTTCTTGTACTTTTTAGATTCCACAGAAATGCAAAGGTTCAGGTGTGATTCCCCTGAGCCTTTTGCAAGTACATTGTAAGAACGTACGAAGCAATGTGATTTCTGCATAAGTAAATTATACTTTAATTTAAAATGTCAAATAGATATAAAGTTGGAGTGTCACAATGTTTCTATATCTATTAGCCTTAATTATTATCATTATCTACTACAGAATTAAGGGGAAAAAAAAGTTTCTCCCTTGCCAGTGTTCTAAAAATAAATCTTCAGGTGTTAATAGATAGGACCTTGTTGTGTTTTTAAGACAGGAGAGTGTGACTCCGTAACACCCATCTTCCTTCTATTACCTTTACGTCTATTTTAAGTAATGTTTTAACTGCATGATTTATCGTTTTTATTAATTTCCTCTGGAAGGCCCACATTTCCCCCTCTCTTAAAATCCAGGTAAGCCCCTTCTCCCCCTCTTTGAGGTGGGGTTGCGGTGAGGGAGGTGTTGAGTCATGACCCTTCCTTTCCCCAGATCATACCTTGGCTAATTCCTACCCTACTTCTAACTTATACAGCACAATTATCACCCCTCTACATGCTTCTTTAGTCTCTTACCATCCATTTTCCATAATATGGCCCTTTATTATTCATTCCAATGCAATAAATATTTACTGAATGCCTACTGTAGGCAAAGACATTGCAGTGAAGTGGTTAAGGGATCACAGAATGCCCAAGTACAAGGATCCTCCACTTACTACCTGCTTGACTTTGGGCTAGCTGGTCAACCTCTGTGCCTCAGCTTCCTTCTTTGTACAAAGAGAGCTAAGAGTCTGACCTACCTCAAAGGTTCTTTAAACAAATTAATACTTGCAAAGCACTTGGAACAGGGCTTGGAGTGTAGCAAGCTTCGGTAAACATTAGCTGTTACTGTTATCACTACTGCTAATCATATTCCTGGACTCAGGGAGTACAGAAATAAACAGGGCATGGTGCCTTTTCATATTTTAGAGCTCATTCACTAATTTAGCAAAGATTTACTGAGCACCTACTATGTGCCAGACACTATTCAGGGGATGTGACTGTGAAAATTTTCTGTCTCAGTGAGAGAGAAAAACAATAACTGGTAGAAAAATAATTGAAGATACAATAGGATGTCAGATAATGATGAGTTCCATAAAGAATTATAAAGCAGAGTAAGGGGAGAGAGAGATGTAGCAGGAAAGGGGACACCAGAAGAGATGACATTTAAGCGAAGTCCTCAATGAAATGGGACAGTGAACATGCAAGAAGGGTTTCAGGGCAGAGGGAACACAAGCCCAAGATGAGAATGTTACGTGAGGAAGGGCAACGAGGCCAGTGTGGCCGGAAAAAGTGAGTAAGAAAGAGACAGGCAGGAGATGATGCCAGGGATGTAGCCAGGGCCCAGACCAAACAGGGCCTTGGAGGTCACAGGAAGGACTACAGCTTTATTCTAAGGATCATAGGAAGCTGCTAGACGGTTACATGCAGGGGAGTGACATCATCTGCCATATGGAGAACATACTAGAATCACATACGTACATTTTCACTAATTGTCAAAATGCTGTATGTTCACTAGTTGCTCTTGTGAGCTCTCTGAGCTACTTACAGGCAGGTACCAAGTCTTAAGATTCTGGGACTCTCATACAGTTCACATGGAGCGAGGAACAGACACATGATAAAAACCTTACTGACTGGAAAAATAATCTTCGCCTCTCGTTTGATGCAGTTTTTAAAAAAAAAATCAAGTATTTTCTAATATGTTTGTCTCTCTGTTCTGTTTCTTTGTATGGTTTGCTATGTTTGCCTCTGTTCCTAACCAACTTTCAAAAAAAGGTGAACAACAATTTTGCCTTCACAGAAGTCCATTTTCCAACAACCTCAATCTTCTAGAACAGTCTTGAAAAACAAAACAAGAAACATTCCACTAAGCTCTCCAAGAATCAATCATAACTTCCTAACACACAATCTCTGTATTTTACCTGTAGTCATCTGGATACACTCCCATTCACTCTTAGTTAACATACAATTCTAACACCTCTGGTCCCAAACCCCCAACAGAATAAAAACCTTAACAGGGGATAGTGGAGTTCTTAGGCGCCAGAAAACTGACAATGATACGTAAAAGATAACTCTATGAAAGCTAAGTAAGAAAGAAAATCTAAATTATAACAGAACTATGCTGGGTGCTCCCAAAAAACTCAAAACTAGTTGTTTCTAAAGTTGCTGACACCAAAGCATTCAATTATGTTCTGTATCTTTTCATTTACAGAAGAAGAAAAAAAAAGAAACAGTAAAATATCTCCTAGATGGATTTCTACGCAAAATGGTTAAAATCAGCAAAGTTTTGGTATGTGACAGGAACGGCTTCATTTACTCTTGTACTCTAGATGTAATGGGAACAAAATTTGATTGCTATAATGAAGCCCAATAAATTACTCACATAACAAACTGACAAGTAGGGAAAATAAGTTGCAGAACAATATCTAGAATATACATCGTTTAAGTGTGAGAGAGAGAGAGAGATTTTATGCATACTTATGCAGGTACATAAATTCATTGAAAAAGAATGAATGGATAAGAGACACTGGTAAAACCAACCCAACATCCCTTTGTCCCATATTCCTTACTATGAGAAACATGATTTTTTTTGCCAAGTGGTCATGTGACAACATTCTGCCCAATGAATGTAAACAGATTTCACTGGGCACGGTCTCCAGAAAAGCTACTGTTTTCCTAACAAAAAGGACCAAAATCAGTTGCCATGCACCTATTTCTGTTTGCCCTTTCCTGTTTTTCCTGCTCAAAATGCACAAAGGCTATCCAGAACCAGAGCAGCCACCTTGCCACCAGGAAGACAAAAGTCACAACTAAGGATGGTGAGGCAGAAAGAGAGGAGTCGTCGATGTCTGAACAGTTATACCACCCTGGAGTACACACCCTTAGATCCCTTGTTAGGAGGCAAAAATAAACTGATTTGTTTAGTTGATTACATGCAGAGGAAAACAATCCTAACTGATACATACACCAAACTAATGAAGAAAACTAGGTTAGGGGCACAGTGGGAGAAGAGGATTGGAAGCTCTAAGACCGCTTTACTTGTTTAAATGTTTTAAAATAACCATACTGTATTATTTATGTCATATTTAATTAAAAAATAGATGACTGGCCTTCCCTGATGGTACAGTGGTTGAGAGTCCGCCTGCCGATGCAGGGGACACGTGTTCGAGCCCCGGTCCCGGAGGATCCCACTTGCCGCGGAGCGGCTGGGCCCATGAGCCATGGCCGCTGAGCCTGCGCATCCGGAGCCTGTGCTCTGCAACGGGAGAGGCCACAGCAGTGAGAGACCCGCAAACCGCAAAAAAAAAAAAAAAAAAAAAATAGATGACTGATGGTGACTATACTTATCATGGTGATCATTTCACAATGTATAAAAATATCGAAGCACTGTGTTGTACACCTGAAACTAATATAATACTATAAAGTCTATTATACTTCAATAAAAATGATAATAGAATAGAAGATCATTCTGAGAGTCCATGAATAATATGGCACAAATGAGTAAGACAGCCACTACGGTTGCCCTACACAGCATCGCTCTCCAAAGACTGAGATGGTCTCAAACACACCTAACTTGTCTGACTAATCCCCCTTAGAACATTCTTCCAGAGTCTTATGGAAACTTCTCTTGACCTGTGTTTTCAACCCATTAGGCAGCCTTTTGGGGTAAAAAACTTCACAAGCTATGGAGCAGTAAACTTCACGTGATTTTCAAACTAACTCCTAGGAGTGGTACTCAGGCAGGAAGCTTATGCTAGAAAACAGACCCAGTTCCACTCTTACCTGTAGCACGCATCGGTACTGGGAAAGTCACTCAACCCAAGTGGAGCTGTCAGCATTCCTATGGACGGAATAAACGAGAACTCCACTCACCCATCCTCAGGGAGGTGCAGATGAGAACACAACACAGAAATAAGAATGTGTCGCTGGTGAAGCACTAGGGTGTGGAGGGGGACTGGTGCCATTCCAGCCGCAGCCCCACCACTGCTGGCTGTGTGATGTTGGGCCAGTCACTGAATGAGTCTGAGCCTCAGTGCAAATATGAGAGGATAACAACGCAGACCTCCAGGACCTCGAGTAAGTCAAATGGGATGCATATAGGGTACAGGATTTGGCCCAGCGGCTGTTAATAATATCATAATAGGTATTAGCATTAATTAAACTCATCAGCATGTAAATAACATTCTTCCTGAATTAAACTTAAATTGCTGGGTATCCTTATTTTCAGCTTCCACGCACCTGTTATATGCTCAAAGTGTGGCAATCAGATTCCCTTTCCCCATGGCGTTCGATGATGCTCCCACTTGGTGCAAACTGTCAAAATGTAGCCACATAGCCATTTCTGAAAACTCAAAGATATATTGGTGGCACGACTGGTAATTACCACAGCACAGCCAAAGGACAAAGGCCCTCTTAATAAAGGAACATCATGGCCTGTTGATTCGCTAAGCACCTTATGTATACACAGAGTGTTGGAAGGACGGAAACACAATGCCTGTACCCTAAGGTATGGAACTTATTTGAAAAGAGGATAAACAGGAAATAATGGTAGATGTTAGCTAGTTAGAACCCATGGATGTAAACCTTTCATCACGATACCATTCATCATTATATAATGCTCTTAACTGCCATTAAAACAATTTCAAATCATTGAAATTAAAAATGGCTTTTACAGACTATGATTGCTTTACTAATTTATCATTACCTAAAAAATACATTATGTAGAAGAGAAATGTAAATTCATATACATATATGTAGTGTATATATATACACACATATACACATACTATAGTTAAATATTATGAATTTCCCTTGAGTTTTAGAGCTCAGAGGGAAAAAACCACTCAGAAATGCACTTAGTTTTAGCGCTAAATAGCTTTGGAAGCCAACATCATCTTTTAAAATGGAGGGGGTGGGGAAAAGCCATATTAGCTGAAGAAATACAATGTATTAAGCTCTGATTCTAGTCAAGAGAGGACAGAACGACTAAAGCAGGCTAACTGATCTCCATCTCATTCCATCATTCAGTAATTTAAATCTGATTTCTGATTCTCCATCTGCTTATCAAACACCAAACACCACCATGAGATGCTATCTCTGAGAGTGATCCTGCTTTCCTTCCCCTGTGGACTGTCAGGTCCTGCTACTTTACCCATCAGCCTGGCATTAGTTCCACCTCCTCAGGTGGAGCGTGGAAGCTGTCACTTAAAGCCATCTGACTCACGTGTAAGGAACAAGGCTCGCGCTTATGAGCAAAATGCTTTGTGAAAACGCTTTGGCATCCTTGCCACACGTACCAGCCCCTGAAGTCTCAC
This sequence comes from Lagenorhynchus albirostris, assembly GCF_949774975.1. Taxonomy (NCBI): domain Eukaryota; kingdom Metazoa; phylum Chordata; class Mammalia; order Artiodactyla; family Delphinidae; genus Lagenorhynchus; species Lagenorhynchus albirostris. Next base: position 21,654,578 of record NC_083104.1, on the reverse strand, counting down.
TGCTTGGGAGGACATCAAGAGCAGGATAATGTCCATCAGCTTTGACGATTTCTTTTTGTAGTTAAGTTAGAATGGAGTTAAAAACAGTATCAACCTAGCATACCTGCAAATTTTAAGAAACATCACATGAAGCCAAAAAATATTACTTTTTGCCTTTTTCAGCTGTTGAGAAATGGAAGAGGAATTATTCTTTTATTTACCAATTAAATTTTCTTTCTCAGCCAAACTGTCTTTTTAAATACTGATTCTAAATATGTGATGAGTTAGCATGAACAAGGCACTATTCTAAGTGGTATTTGTGTGTATATGTGTGTGTGTTAGTATTTAATGGATACGCACCCACACAGATGCCGATGGAATCTTCACAGCAACCTTAAGAGGCAGATACAACTTCTGTCCAATTTAAATGAGAAAACTAAATGAGAAAACTAGTGTTCAGAGAGGTTAAGTAGACTTTTTAAGGTCACACAGCTAAACTGGAAGAAACCAGCACTTGTTTCCATGCAATTTTGATTCCAGAGCCCAAACTCTTAACCACTGTGCAAAGATGCATGAAACCTGAAATAAAATCTTCTGGTTATTTTTATCTTCATCTTGAAACATGTGAGTCAAGGCTCTCAAACTCAACTGCTTATATTTCAGGGTCAAGGGGGTCAACATAAATGAGGGAAACAGGTGACAAAGATGAAAAATGCCCCATCTGCTGGGAGCGGCCAGCAGTCACCTACAGCAAACTGTTACAAAGCAGAAAGAAAAACCCAGTGTTGTCCCAAATCTGGATTTATATGTGAAATCCTATGATTTTCAAACAATGCAACCAATTTTTAAAACACTTTTTAGACATAATCTGAGCCAAATAAAACACATCTGTGGGCCTAATTTACCTGTGGGCCGCCATGTTGAGACCTCTGCTTCAGACCATAACTTAATCAAATTTTTGGTGGGAAAAAATATATCAAATCACTGGCAATAAATAACTGGTATCTGTTTGATTCTCTTTATTTCTAAATATCTTGAATCCCTCCCTCCCCCCTGAGATGTTTAACTCAACCTGTTTCTTCATTCATGTCTTCCTGCTGCCAAGTTTACCTTTGGTCAGGTAGAAAATGACCTTGCTGGTTCTATTTACTACTTCACAGAACTCACTCTCAAAATCCCTGTCATAATCCACAATAAAATAGAGAGAGCAAAACTTAATCGGCTATAAAAGTACAGTAGTTAGCATTCACCGCAAAATGCCAATAATATTTCGAGAATGCCATTTCTCTTCTTGGCCTTTTGACCAAGCTGGTTAATGGACTGAGACTTGGGAAATAATGGAAATAATTTAGGCAGAGAACTTCCAAACCATGCATCAACCTCGAACTGCATTGCATCCGAGCAGAGACAGCTGCACCAAGACGACCCATCACACAGCTTCTCCAAGAGCTCACCAACCAGCGTGAACACTTGTAACTCTGACAAAAGGAGAATCTAATATTTCATTCTCAAGGGGCCAATACCCACTTTGTAAGTATTCCTAGCACCAAATTTTCTTACAATACTATGAACTTAAAATTGAATGTCTATTATGTATGCAGAATGCTTGAATCCTATGGTTGTAAAGAATAGTTTAAGTCCACAAGCACTTATGTAGCACTTAGGTCCCTAACCCAGAATGCTAATCAGTGGGCTATGACCCCTATGAAACTGATCAAGCGAAGCATGGATATTATTCTCTAAAATCTTTGCCTTCAAATTCTTTCCTTTCAAAGAGGACATCTCATACACAGCTTCTAGGACTGTGAAGGAGAGTGGCCACTGTGGCCGGCCATCTGTTACTATTTTGTAATGTTAGGTATGCACTCCCTTCCCTGGTAACCCAATAATCCCTCCCACCTATCCGTATATCCCCAAAATTCCTGAACGGGTCCATACAGGTCCATTTACATGGGTTATCACGAGTGCACTTTTCTTGTTGTTTGTTTTGTTTTTGTTTGGGGATAGTGGAGAGCGGGAGCAATCTAACCGTCCGTTACGAAGAGAATGAAGAAATTCATCTGTGAGGGACATTCACGATGGAATATTCCACAGCAACTGGAATCTTGGTTTGTTCTTCATTCACTCTCAGGAACTAACTCGCAAAAATCTCTCCCACTTGTATCCTGAAAAGCTGAGATGATAGGCCCTGGGAAATTTTACCTTAGGAGAGAAAATATCCTATGATATTCAATATTCACTCACTCTGTTAATTTTTTTTAATTATATTGTGCCAGGTACCTTCAGAAACAAAAGTAAGATACCTCTGCCTACCCTGTAGGAACTCTTGCCTCGAAAGGGAGACTGACACAAATCACGTTCACACCCAATGATAAAGGCCACAAAAGATGTGTATACCTATGCAGGGAAAGCGCTGAAGGTGCTGGCTGTCCGGCAGGTTGCCTGCAGAGAGTAGGACACGCTGCTGGAACTTGCCATGGAGGAGAGCGCGCCCACCTCCCTGGAGCCCAGCTCCACAGCCTCTGAGAAAATCCCACAGTCCTGGAGATGTTCAAGCACTTACTTACTCCTCCCTCCACGAAGAGAAAAGGGCACAAGGACTCACCAGAAAACCAAGCCATCTGTGACCTGTCATCTGATTCCCACCTGCTGGAAATGCAGATTGAGACACCAAGTGTCAGGAATGGAGATTCAATACTGGACACCTGATGGGGTAGAAGTCCTACAATGACAACTTTACCGATGGCCCCCGAATCAGTCACATATAAGCTCCATGTCCCAACATCACAATATGATGCAATTTATTCCACTTCTGCCTCCTATTCCCTTTCCCCACTGGCCTAAGGGGAAACTCATCTTTGTGGATACCTGACGTCATGATAGAGCAGCTTCCCACGTGACCACCAAATCACTTTCCTGTAGGGAAAGAGTTCTCTGATGAAGCCGTGAGATGTCTCTGCTACCAGCAACGCTTACCAACTTAGGGGACTTGGGAAGGGCAGGTAGGCTAAGATGCAGCTGGAAACGCTCACAGCAATTCCTCATCGTTTTTGTGCCACGGTGAGTCTACAAACTTCCTCTCAGAACAAATATTGTAAATGCATAAAATAAAACTCATAGGATGGCAAAGGAAATCAGTTAAAATATTGTAAGCAATTTGTAAATACCACGTATGATGTGTCTGTGTGTGTGTGTAAAAACATGTAACTGTTAGTAAAAATAAGCAGAGAGCAACATATAGATCACATGACAGTCCCCACAGGGATGTGTCATTTCACCCTAATTAACCTGTTTTTTAAACATGTTCCTGAGGGTTTCCAAGCTAGCACATGTTATAGGATATTCACAGAGAGAGGTTCTAACTCTATCCTTCAGCCCGAGTTATGAATATACTCTAATAGGGATATACATCACCATACTTACCAGCCATGCCACCTTCTGAGCCATCAGCAGTGTGAATGGAGCACAGCTAGGAACACTGTCAGGGGCCATCGAGGAGAGTCGAGACATTTACTAACCTGGGACTGGAACCATCAGAACAAACTGGCATCTCAGCGATGCTAATACCCACCAGCCGCAAATGCTGATCAACTAGGACCTCACAGCCTCATTACATCTCGAAGCACGAAGGACTCTTAGTGGAAGATCACTGAGATACATGTTTTCCCATCTAAAATGAGTAAGACTACATTTTACTAGTAAGAATAAAGTTTGTGTTTCCAATCAGACAGTGGTTGCACTGCTGTACTCCTTGATTACGAAAATGTAGACCTGACACAGCATTAATAGGAAGTCAAAGCCCTTTTAAGTCAATTTTAAGTCAATTTCTATTTTCTTCATCAAATTCCATCAACACATGCTTGAAAAATGAACTACCCACAGCTGAGGGACATCTAACCAACCTAGTCAATTATTGGTGCCAAGACAAATATAAATACTGGTAAGAATCTGCCCACCCCTAGTGGGCAGAGCTGCACACTGTGAACGTAAAAACTCATCTAACTTCTGTGTATGACAGCTGTAGAAACTGACGCCAAGAGACTAAACAACTTGTCATGGTCTATACAACTGGTTATTGCCCAAGTCTGAAGGAAGAGCTGGTCTCCTGGCTTCCACGTTGATGGTCCTCTCACTGTTCAGAGTTTCAGAAACGCGCTGTTTCAAATATTCTTATCTGAAGTGCTGTATTGCTTAAATTATTGCACACCTTTATTTTAACTCACCAATTCACACTAGTTAGTGTGGGACTAAGAGTCTGGCTCATTAAAATACCTAAGTTATTGAAAAATAAATCTATGATTTTATTATTTTTGAGTACTCTCAGCAACTTCACCTAGGTAACGGGGAGAATTTATAATGAGCAGTATTTTCTTACCTACACAAACTGCATTAAAGTACATCATATAGAGAGGGCAGACAGCAGAAGCAAGAACTACAATCCTGCAGCCTGTGGGAAAAAAACGACATTCACAGAAAGATAGACAAGATGAAAAGGCAGAAGGCTATGTACCAGATGAAGGAACAAGATAAAACCCCAGAAAAACAACTAAATGAAGTGGAGATAGGCAACCTTCCAGAAAAAAGAATTCAGACTAATGATAGTGAATATGATCCAGGACCTCGGAAAAAGAATGGAGGCAAAGATCGAGAAGATGCAAGAAATGTTTAACAAAGACCTAGAAGAATTAAAGAACAAACAAACAGAGACGAACAATACAATGAAAACTACACTAGAAGGAATCAACAGCAGAATAACTGAGGCAGAAGAACAGATAAGTGACCTGTAATACAGAATGGTGGAATTCACTGCCGCAGAACAGAATAAAGAATGAAAAGAAATGAAGACAGCCTAAGAGACCTCTGGGACAATATTAAACACAACAACATTTGCAGTATAGGGGTTCCAGAAGGAGAAGAGAGAAAGAAAGGACCTGAGAAAATATTTGAAGAGATTATAGTCGAAAATTTCTCTAACATGGGAAAGGAAATAGCCACCCAAGTCCAGGAAGGGCAAAGAGTCCCATACAGGATAAATCCAAGGACAAACACACTGAGAAACACAGTAATCAAATTGGCAAAAATTAAAGACAAAGAAAAATTATTGAAAGCAGCAAGGGAAAAGTGACAAATAACATACAAGGGAACTCCCATAAGGTTAACAACGGATTTCTCAGCAGAAACTCTACAAGCCAGAAGGGAGTGGCTGATATACTTAAGGTGATGAAAGGGAAGAACCTACAACCAAGATTACTCTACCTGTCAAGGATCTCATTCAGATTCGATGGAAAAATCAAAAGCTTTACAGACAAGCAAAAGCTAAGAGAATTCAGCACCACCAAACCAGCTCTACAACAAATGCTAAAGGAACCTCTCTAAGTGGGAAACACAAGAGAAGAAAAGGACCTACAAAAACAAACCCAAAACAATTAAGAAAATGGTCATAGGAACATACATATCGATAATTACCTTAAACGTGAATGGATTACATGCTCCAACCAAAAGACACAGGATTGATGAATGGATACAAAAAGAAGACCCATCTATATGCTGTCTACAAGAGACCCACTTCAGACCTAAAGACACATACAGACTGAAAGTGAGGGGATGGAAAAAGATATTCCATGCAAATGGAAATCAAAAGAAAGCTGGAGTAGCAATGCTCATATCAGATAAAATAGACTTTGAAGTAAAGAATGTTACAAGAGACAAGGACGACACTACATAATGATCAAGGGATCAATCCAAGAAGAAGATATAACAATTATAAATATATACGCACCCAACACAGGAGCACTTCAATACATAAGGCAACTGCGAACAGCTCTAAAAGAGGAAATTGACAGTAACACAATAATAGTGGAGGGCTTTAACACCTCACTTACACCAGTGGACAGATTATCCAAACAGAAAATTAATAAGGAAATGCAAGCTTTAAATGACACAACAGACCAGATAGATTTAATTGATATTTATAGGACATTCCATCCAAAAACAGCAGATTATACTTTCTTCTCAAGTACACACGGAATATTCTCCAGGATAGATCACATCTTGGGTCACAAATCAAGCCTCAGTACATTTAAGAAAATTGAAATCATATCAAGCATCTTTTCTGACCACAATGCTATGAGATTAGAAATGAATTACAGGGAAAAAAGAAAACGTAAAAAACACAAACACGTGGAGGCTAAACAATAAGTTACTAAATAACCAAGAGACCAATGAAGAAATCAAAGAGGAAATTAAAAAATACCTAGAGACAAATGACGATGAAAACACGATGATCCAAAACCTATGGGATGCAGCAAAAGCAGTTCTAAGAGGGAAGTTTATAGCTACACAAGCCTACCTCAAGAAACAAGAAAAACCTCAAATAAACAATCTAACCTTACACCTAAAGGAACTAGAGAAAGTAGAACAAACAAAACCCAAAGTTAGCAGAAGGAAAGAAATCATAACGATCAGAGCAGAAATAAATGAAATAGAAACAAAGAAAACAATAGCACAGATTAATAAAACTAAAAGCTGGTTCTTTGAGAAGATAAACAAAATTGATAAACCATTAGCCAGTCTCATCAAGAGGGAGAGGACTAAAGTCAATAAAATTAGAAGTTTAAAGGAGAAGTTACAACTGACACCACGGAAATACAAAGCATCCTAAGAGACTACAACAAACAACCCTATGCCAATAAAATGGACAACCCAGAAGAAATGGACAAATTCTTAGAAAGGTATAATCTTCCAAGACTGAACCAGGAAGAAACAGAAAATATGAACAGACCAATCACAAGTAATGAAATGGAAACTGTGGTTAAAAATCTTCCAACAAACAGAAGTCCAGGACCAGATGCTTCACGGGTGAATTCTATCAAACATTTAGAGAAGAGCTAACACCCATCCTTCTCAAACTCTTCCAAAAAATAGCAGAGGAAGGAACACTCCCAAACTCATTCTAAGAGGCCATCATCACCCTGAAACCAAAACCAGACAAAGATACTACAAAAAAACAAAATTACAGACCAATATCACTGATGAATATAGAGGTAAAAATCCTCAAAAAAATACTAGCAAACAGAATCCAACAACACATTAAAAGGATCATACACCATGATCAAGTGGGATTTATCCCAGGGATGCAAGGATTCTTCAATATATGCAAATCAATCAATGTGATCCATCATATTAACAAATTGAAGAAGAAAAACCATAAAATCATCTCAATAGATGCAGAAAAAGCTTTTGACAAAATCCAACACCCATTTATGATAAAACAAACTCTCCAGAAAGTGGGCATAGAGGGAACCTACCTCAACATAATAAAGGCCATATATGACAAACCCACAGCAAACATCATTCTCAATGGTGAAAAACTGAAAGCATCTCCTCTAAGATCAGGAACAAGACAAGGATGTCCACTCTCACCACTATTATTCAACACAGTTTTGGAAGTCCTAACCACAGCAATCAGAGAAGAAAAAGAAATAAAAGGAATACAAATTGGAAATGAAGAAGTAAAACTGTCATCGTTTGCAGATAACATGATACTACACATAGAGAATCCTAAAGATGTCACTAGAAAACTACTAGAGCTAATCAATGAATTTGGTAAAGTTGCAAGATACAAAATTAATGCACAGAAATCTCTTGCATTCCTATACACTAATGATAAAAAATGTGAAAGAGGAATTAAGGAAATACTCCTACTTACCACTGCAACAAAAGAATAAAATACCTAGGAATAAACCTACTTAGGGAAACAAAAGACCTGTATGCAGAAAACTATAAGACACTGAAGAAAGGAATTAAAGATGATACAAACAGATGGAGAGATATACCATGTTCTTGGATTGGAAGAATCAGTATTTTGAAAATGACTATACTACCCAAAGCAATCTACAGATTCAGTGCAATATCTCTCAAATTACCAATGGCAGTTTTTAAAGAACTAGAACAAAAAACCTTAAAATTTGTATGGAGACACAAAAGACTCCGAATAGCCAAAGCAGTCTTGAGGGAAAAAACAGAGCTGGAGGAATCAGACTCCCTGACATCAGACTATACTACAAAGCTACAGTAATCAAGACAATATGGTACTGGCACAAAAACAGAAACATAGATCAAGGGAACAAGATAGAAACCCCAGAGGTAAACCCACACACCTATGGTCAACTAATCTATGACAAAGTAGGCAAGGATATACAATGGAGAAAAGACAGTCTCTTCAATAAGTGGTGCAGTTACATGTAAAAGAATGAACTTAGAATGCTCCCCAACACCATACACAAAAATAAACTCAAAATGGAATAGAGACCTAAATGTAAGACCGGACACTATAAAACTCTTAGAGGAAAACATAGGAAGAACACTCTTTGACATAAATCACAGCAAGATCTTTTTTGATCCACCTTCTAGAATAATGGAAATGAAAACAAAAATAAACAAATGGGACCTAATGAAACTTCAAAGCTTTTGCACAGCAAAGGACACCATAAACAAGACGAAAAGACAACCCTCAGAATGGGAGAAAATATTTGCAAACGATTCAATGGACAAATCTCCAAAATATATAAACAGCTCATGCAGCTCAGTATTATAAAAAAACAACCCAATCCAAAAATGGGCAGAAGACCTAAATAGACATCTCTCCAAAGAAGACATACAGATGGCCAAGAAGCACATGAAAAGCTGCTCAACATCACTAATTATTAGAGAAATGCAAATCAAAACTACAATTAGGTATCACCTCACACCAGTTAGAATGGGCATCATCAGAAAATCTACAAACAACAAATGCTGGACAGGGTGTGGAGAAAAGGGAACCCTCTTGCACTGCTGGTGGGAATGTAAATTGATACAGCCACTATGGAAAACACTATGGAGGTTCCTTAAAAACTAAAAATAGAATTACTATATGATCCAGCAATCCCACTACTGGGCATATACGCAGAGGAAACCATAATTCAAAAAGACACATGCACCCAATGTTCATTGCAGCACTATTTACAATAGCCAGATCATGGAAGCAACCTAAATGCCCATCGACAGACGAATGGATAAAGAAGATGTGGTACATATATACAATGGAATATTACTCAGCCATAAAAAGGAACGAAATTGGGTCATTTGTTGAGACGTGGATAGATCTAGAGACTGTCCTACAGAGTGAAGTAAGTCAGAAAGAGAAAAACAAATATCGTATATTAACGCATATATGTGGAACCTAGAAATATGGTACAGATGAGCTGGTTTATAGGGCAGAAGTTGAGACCCAGATATAAAGACAAACATATGGACACCAAGGGGGGAAAACGGCGGGGGGTGGGGTGGGGGGTGATGAATTGGGAGATTGGGGTTGACATGTATACACTGATGTGTATAAAATGGATGACTAATAAGAACCTGCTGTATAAAAATATAAATAAAAATTAAAAAAAAAAGAAAGTACAAAATCAAAGTCCCCACTTCATACCCCGATCTCCCAACTCTACACTCAAAGGCATTTGCTGTTAAGGGTGATATATATCCTTCTATCCATTGTTTGTATATAGAATTGCTTGAGTGAATGAAAAGACAAAGTCCTAGGAATGGAATTTTGGAGGGAAAGTTTTGTGTATTTCAAACGTTGAAGGAAAATGCCAACTGTATACTAAGCCTTTTAAATGGACATGATCAATCCATATAAATGCAGAGCTAGAGTGAAGTGAGGACTCAGTCTGGCCCCATCTCTCCAACAGCGCTGGGCCAGCTCAAAGATGGTAGACCAGCACTGCCCCACAGGTGCTTTGGAAACTTGTAGGAGAAAGGGTATTCTGCTGCCACAGTGATTGGGAGGGTGGAATAAGGGGCTTGGACATTAGACATGTTACAGTGCATAGGGCAGTCTCACCGAATGAACAACTGTCCTGTGTCCCATACCATCTACAAATGTTTTGGTGGGCATTCATGTTGGTGAAGAATCTTTATTATCATGGGTCCAGAGCTTGGCTACATTTTACATATAAATTCATCCACAGTTTTTTGTGGGTTTTTTTTCCTTTGTCATGTTTTTAATATACATTGAATTTTCCAGGAATACAGCCACGATGTAAATAGAGAGTTAAATGTTTTGGAAAGTTGCATCACAGTGGCATTTTAAGTCCTAAACCAACATATTTTTATTGTTCTCTATTTATAACTAATGAGTTCACAGTGATTCTATTTGTAATCTGACTTATGCTACCACTATACCCAAGCTTATACATAATGACATATATGTTTATTATATTAACTACTTGCCTTTTGGTTTCTTTAAAAAAAAAAAAAGCCTGCCGCCAGATGCAGCTGTACAATATAAAAAATAAATTTTAAAAATAAATATATATAAATAAAGTACAACATATACACAAATTAACTCAAAATGAATCACAGACCTAAATGTAAAGACTAAAATTAAAACATGTCACAGAAAACAAGCTTTGTGACCTCAGATTAGAGGCAAAAAGACACCAAAAGTATGGTACATAAAAGAACAAACTGGCAAGTGGGACTTCATCAAAAAAAAATCTGCTTTTCAAAAGACACTGTTATGAGAACGAAAAGACTAGGAGAAAATATTTGCAATTCCTTTCTCTGATGAAGAAATTATACTGAGAATATATAAAGAACTCTCAAAATTCAATATTAAGAAAACAATCCAACTTTTTAAAAAATGGGCAAATGATGTGAATAGACACTTCACAGATATACAGATAAGCAAATGGTAAGATGTACAACATCATTAGTCAGTAGGGAAATGCAAATTAAAACCACCACTGATATCACTACTCACCTAGTGAAAGGGCTAAAATTAAAAATACAGACCATACCAAGTGCTGACAGGAATGTGAAGGAACTAAGACTCTCCTACTCTGTTGGGGGGAGTGTGAGCTGGTACAACCACATTGGAAAACCGTTTGACAGTTTCTTGAAAAGTCAATCATACATCTACCATATGAACCAGGCATTCTGTTCCCTAGGTACTTCCTTAAGAGAAATGAAAGCATATGTTCATATAAGCACTTGTAAGAAATGTTCATAACACCTCTACTTGTAATAGTCAAAACTGGGAACACCCCCAAATGTCCATCAACAGGTGAATGGATACACAGTGTGTGACACAGGATGGGCTACTATTCAGCGGTTAAAAGAAATGAGTTACTGATGCACAGGACACCACGGATAAACCATAAAGTAACTATGCAGAAAGAAATCAAACAAAAAAAGAATACATCTTGTATGATTTTACTTAAACACGATTCCAGGAAATGCAAACTCATCTATAATGGCAAAAAGATCAGTAGTTGCCTGGCAACGGTGGAGGTAGGGGCAAGAGGGACTGATTACAAAGGGGCACAAGAGAACTTTCAGGGGTGATGGGTATATTCATTATTTTGATCATGGAGATGGTTTTCATGGGTGTGTATATTATATATATATAATATACACACACATATATATTATATATGTTAAAACTTACCAAATTGTACACTTATAAATATGAAAAGTTTACTGTATGTCAATTACACCTCAATAAAGCTGTTTAAAAAAAAAACAAAATCAAAATAATGCATTAAGTTCCCAATGGAATCCCCAACTTTTCCTCTGAACTATTTAAACCTCACAAAAACACTTTGAGATAGAAGGTGCTGTTATACCCATTTCCAGGAAAAGCAAACTGAGCAAAAGTCTCAGAGAGATTGAATAACTGTTATTCAATAACTCACATAGCTAGGACCTCACAGAGCCAAGGCACAAGCATTTCTATGTCATGTTAAATAAATGCTTCCAAAGCACTTGACAATTTTTTAAGATAACTTCAACAGCTCCCAGGCAAACATATTTACACTATTTATTTGCTTAGCAAATCTCCTTTCGTAGACGGCACATGGGTAAATGTCAACCCTATCATTTCAGGATCATCACAAATTCTAAAATTAATAGGGTTCAACTTAAGGTTTCAGTGACTTAGAGAAACAATCCAGGTTCCGACGTGTCACACACCCAAGAGTCACCAAGTCAGCACACTGGAAAACAAACTCAAGATCAGCACAACATACAGCAGAAGAGACAGGCTAATAACCTTTTTGGTCCCACCTGGAGAGATCAAACTCCGTAATTTTTCTTCTGGAGCACACACACACACACGCACACACACACCTGGCAACCAAAATGCTGAGTGTGAATGTTTCAAGTTTCTAGATGTCCACTAACTAGAAAAACATTGTTGATTGTTGCTTTCTTGCTTTACATACAGTCATTATTTCCTATCAAATAAGACTGATCAGCAAAAGGTCAAATACATAGAATATCCCCCATTAAAAGTCGCTGTCCTCCACTGGTCGACAGTTTGGAAGTCTCCTAATGACCGCAGGACATCTGTGGAGGGGGACAGGCAGAGAAAACTGCAACAAGTTCACTTCTATGGGTCAAATCCAATCAGACTCTCAAAGCTCCTCTTACAAAAAATGGCTTCCCCAACGCCTTGCAAACGCTTCCCCAATAGCAAAGCATACAACTGTGTTTGGTTTGGGGGAAGAAGACACACACCTTAACTCTGTGCCAAGTTCAGGCTGTTCAAGTCCCCCACCCCCTCCCTGGACTGCTGGTATTAATTTCCAGCCCTTTAGCAGGTAGCTGTGCAAAGTCAGTGACAAACTACAGAAAGATGACCTGCTGGTGGATTTACTCATTGATTTCATTTTGTGCCCATATTATTTTTTTCCTGAAACAAAGTTCTCTCCTGTTTCCCTTTCTGATTCTCCACAACAGATAAGAAACAGGAAAAGAGAGCACAGTCCGAGCTGCTCCCACCTTCAGGCCCTCCTAGCCTGTTCAAATTGGTTATAGTTCTTATCTGATTTCAGACATTCCCTAAAATATACGCATCGATGGCACATGGCATAAGGAGTGGAAAAGTTTTTAACTGTTGAACACACAGTCTTCTCAGAGTGAATTAATCTGTTTTAATGGATTTTTGAATATCCATTCAATAATATTAATTAATTAATATTAATATTATTAATATTAATAATATTACTTGTGCTATTCTGAGACCACCATATGGGCCAAAATATTTCAAGCATCCAAGCTACACCTAGAAAGACACAAAACCTCTTTTTCCTTCCCGTACCATCTTTACCCCTGCTGATTCTTCTTACCAAATGATTTTATTTTCCTTATATGGGACAAAAGATTCTTATTTCCTCAGATAATGCTGACAGATGATATACTGACCCCTGGCTTTTTAAGCCCCAAATTGTAGGCTTTGTTTAGATAAGTTCAAGTGCATGGCTTGAAAGAAGAAAGAGGAACTTCCTTCTCAAGGGTAAGGAGAATCTTTTCCCTAACTACCCAGAGAACTCTTCCAAGGCCGTGGGTTGCCTCTTCTGCCTCAAAGACACAAAAGCGGGTAGGAGAAAAAGCCTGCTCTGCCACATAGGGTGGCTCAAAAGCTCATTTAAGGAACTGAAATTCTTCACTCTCCTGTCAGTGAAACAACCCTTCCTCCCCACGAAAAAGAATGTGAAGCACACTCATTTGTCAGATATTTTGCAAAGCTGACCTTGACGGTGGCACTGGGATTTGAACTTGCAGGCAAGGAGATGAGAAGTCAAATATTAACACCTCACATAATCTGTTCCTTTCCCTTCTTATGAAACATCGAGAATAAGACGAGCCTATCAAGATGGAACTAGAGAAAAATAATGTCGGGTCCAAGGGAGGTCAATGGAATCCCTCACACTACAAGCTTTTAGCATCCAGGAACAGCCCTGCCAGGGCAAAATGACCAAGCATCTTCACAGTCCTTCCAAAGAGGTGGATACGGAGGTCACCGTCAGAGGGAGAAAACACACCTCTGCTCAGCCTGGCAACATGTAGTGAGAATGAAATGGAGACTCATCACCACCGGAATCAAACTGTAGCTTAACAAGAGCTTGAGTCAAACCTGACTTTTTGTTCTGAATCAGTGGTTCTGATACTCACCAGGCAACTATTAAAAAATATAGTTGACTGGGCTCTACCTTGCAAGATTCCAATATAACGTACGTATGGTAGGGCCTCCATGTTGTTTAGTGGAAAACTCCCCAGATAGAGAATCCAGTAAGCATCATCACATAGATGCCCTCTTCATTACCAAAACACAGGCTTTTCTCCCGTTCCAAAATCTTTTTCTTGTTTATAAAATAAAGGTTATTCCTGTAGAATTACCTACATAAAAATGTACCCATACAGTTAAAGAAGTAACCATTCATTGGGGGCAGGGCAGGAAGATGGAAACAGTTATGGAAGAAACCATATTAAAACTGTATCTGGGCTTCCCTGGTTGAGAGTCCGCCTGCCAATGCAGGGGACACGGGTTCGTGCCCCGGTCCGGGAAGATCCCACATGCCGCGGAGCGGCTGGGCCCGTGAGCCATGGCCGCTGAGCCTGCGCGTCCGGAGCCTGTGCTCCGCAATGGGAGAGGCCACAACAGTGAGAGGCCCGCGTACCACAAAAAAAAAAAAAAAAAAAAACTGTATCACTGGATTTCACTCCAGTGGATAAACACTGATTATGGGTCAAAGTAAGCTTCCAGGGAATAACTTTATGACCTAATGGCTGGGCTTCCCTGGTGGCGCAGTGGTTAAGAATCTACCTGCCAATGCAAGGGACACAGGTTCAAGCCCTGGTCCGGGAAGATCCCATATGCCACGGAGCAACTAAGCCCGTGCACCACAAGTACTGAGCCTGCACTCTAGAGCCTGCGAGCCACAACTACTGAGCCTGCATGCCACAACTACTGAAGCACACAGGACTAGAGCCCGCGTTGCTCAACAAGAGAAGCCACTGCAATGAGAAGCCTGCGCACTGCAACTAGAGAAAGCCCGCACATAGCAAAGACCCAATGCAGCCAAAAATAAATAAATTTATTTTAAAATGTCTTCATGGCTGAAGCCATCACTCACACCAACGCACACACATACACTTTCAAATTATCCTGCTACTTCTCTCTCCCTAAAAAATATGCTCTTGCAAAGAATGATCATATGGGCAGTTCATTAGGAAACGGAACCATTTTCCCCACCCTTTATGAGGGCTACAAACCCCGCTTACCTGGCGCTTTTCCTGAATTTACATGCAATCATTTAGGAAAAAAATAAAAAGAACTAAAACCAAAAACATGAAAAGAAATTAAGTGAAATAAAGGGAGATAATACACTGTGCCCTAGGATTGACCCATGAAAATATAAATAAGTCATAATTCTAATCTTTCAGAAAGTAATGCTAAGACCCAATTCATTACTCTGTACTAAACAGATTACACTGGCCTCTGGCTGCACGTAGCTATTGAGTGCTTAGGATGTGGCTTGGGCCACAGGTTGAAATGATCATATTTGGGTGTATTAGATTAAATAAAATATATTATTAAAATTAACCTACGTGTTTCTTTTTACTTTTTAAATGTGGTTATAAAACATTTAAAATTACATATGTGGCTCCCCCATTTCTGTTAGACAATGGCTGCATCAGGCTAGAGTCCTGCTTCTCACTATTTAGCTCTTCTAAGCCTTGCCTGCCCCCTAGTGTCAGAACTCTGGCAATGCAGACAAAATATTTTTCAAAACCATCTGTATTGCTTTGGAAAGAAATAGAAGTTTCTTCTATTAGGAAGATTAGGGCTAAAATAGTCATTCCAATCAAAATCATCAGCAGGGTTCCTATAAAAATTCAGCCTTTATAGGGGACAGAAATATGAGCCCAAACTTAGGTGCACTCTTCATACAATTTAACCAAAGTTAAAAACAACACAAGGCAGCAAAGCACACAAGCCCAACAACATTCATGTTCTGCATATATCATTTATCACAGAGAAAACAGAAAACCTAAATTTCCATAAATTTAAACATTACAGAATCTCTATAAAACGGGATTCACTCAAAAGGAGAAAGCAGTTCTCAATAAAGATGACTAACATTTATTAAACACTTACTGCGCAAACACAATTCTGAGCACTTTCCCGGTATTCAGTGACTCCTCATTACAACTCTTTACGGATGACTTTTATTGTTTATTATCCCCACTTTACAGAAGAAGGGGCTGAGCCCCAAAGAGGTTTTGTAACCAGCCCAGGTATGAAAGGAGAATGTAAGCTAACCTGGATGCCTGCTGCTCAGTGTGCAGTGAGAATAAATTCTTCTTCTCTGACCCAGGGATCTCATGTCTTCTGCAAGCATCCAGGAAACTGACATGCTATCCTGTTAGCCTGCAAGAAATCTCAGACCTGTCACAATTTTTGACACCAGCCCCCAGTAGCGAGGTGCCCCTTCTACAGAAGATCTGGCTGAAGGCCAGCAGGTAAAAGGGCTCTCAGCATCCTTGGGTCACCGTGTTTTCAGCTTCTGAAGCCTTCTTTGTCAGAAATTTCTTTTTTCTTAAGGTTGGGCTGAAACCCCAGTCTTCATAAAGAAATTCTCTTCATTATCGTCAGCTTCTAGGACAATGAAAAACAAGCCTTTTTCTCTTGTACACGATAAAGCTTCAAACCTTAAGCCACTGATCACATCTCCCTACACATACAAAGCCGTCAATCATTCCTTGAAAATTTCCAGACTCCTTTTCATTTTGGATGCTTCTAAATATGAAAATAGCTACCATTTATTGAGTGTTTACTATGTACTAATCCCTTCACCTACTTTCTTAGCTAATCATTCCAATAACCCCATAAGGTAGGCATGTACATCATTTTATTTTTACAGATAATGAAGCAAATTCAGAGAGGTTAAGTGACCTGGATAAGGTCACACAGCTGGGATGTGGCATAACCAGGGTTATGTTTGACTCCAGGCCCCCTATGCTTTGCTGCCTCATTCTCAGTTGTGCTCCAGTTTCTTGGGCCCTTAATACTTCGGACAGAATATATTAAATAAGAGATTTTACACCAAAACAGAGTATATTAAATAGCAGCTAGGCACCATGGCATCTGCTGGAATGAAAACACCCCAAACCAGTCATACTTAAAGCTCTCTGGAGAAATGGAACTATTAAAATGAACTTGTAAACCAGCAGCACCCCAGTTCCCAACTCTCTCAGCTATAACGGAAAAGTAGCTATGCTTCTGTTTTCAAAGGGGAAAATTTAAATTTTTGAAGTGTCCAAATATTCCCAGGGATAAATCTCCAGGATGTAGGGTGTTTTGTGTCCCAAACTCATCATGTAACCAGCCAATTAATTTCAAATGACTCTCAAGTTTCTGAACCTATCAGCATCTTTCCACTGCATTACATTTGCTGCCTTCTCCTGGGGAAATGATGTTACCTATGGGGCTGGGGAGGGGCGAGACAGGGAACTAAAGGACAAATTGCTAGTTGAAGAAATAACAGAGTTAACTCTGCTTCCTTTTAAAAGAAACTAACCTACCAAATGGCTCTCACACCTTTCCTACAGATTGGGCTACAGAAGCCCATGTCTCCTACTCAATTATTATGTCAGGTAGAATTTTAAAAGCAACAAAGTGGCCTTTTGTGTTTTCTAATTCCTTAAAGATACTACCTCTGGACTCTTGTGAAAGATTATCAATGCCATGTGCCTTAAAGAAAGATTCCTACCACCAATCCTGTGAAAATTAGGTGTGTTTTTGTTTCTTACACTTGAACTAAAATGAAACTTCGGTCCACACCTAACAATACCCCATCCGATCTGCCCAAATTAGGGGCGGTGTCCCACATTCTTTCCCTCCCTCTCTGCCTTAGAGGTATGGGTGGAAATGGGATTGTAAAGTATCTCCTTGTTCATACACAGCCATCAACAAGCCACTCTCCTAATCTGAGCCATTAGAAGCATCCAAAAAACTTCCAACTCGGGCTTCCTAGGGACACAGTTCCTTAATCGGCCAGCATGAACCACAAACTCTTGGGACAGTGTCAGGGGTGCTTCTGGACACCGCACGGAGGCTTCTTCAGTTAACTCTCTGCAACTTGCTCCCACTCTCAGGTTGTTTCAGATACACCCAAAAATCTGAGCAGAGTTTCTCAGGTCTGACCCTTGACCTTGTCACCAGCTGAGCGCAATTCTGGGAAGAAACTCCACGTGGTCACTGCAAGATCATCAGAGAAATGTACACCTCCCTGCCACCGCCAGTTCCCTCTTTGTCCATCTCTCTCTCCCTCTCTCTCTCTCTCTCTCTCTCTCTCTCACAGACAGACACAGACAGACACACACACACACACACACACACACACACACACACACTCACTCACTCACACAGCCTGCTGGAATACACAGCCTTGCTAGAACGGGAGTAGTGGGCAAAGGAAAAGCAGGAAGAAACAAGGAAATGGTCAAAGTACTCGGGTGTCCTCAATTTTCAAAGAGCTTTCACAAATCGACAAGTAAACAATCAATAGAGCCAAGACAAAAACGGATAAAGGATAAGATAGTGCAAAGAAGAACAAATACAAATAGTCCCCCAGCACACTGAGTACTTAGTCAAAAAGAGTTGCAAGGGCTTCCCTGGTGGCGCAGTGGTTGAGAGTCCGCCTCCTGATGCAGGGGACACGGGTTCGTGCCCCGGAACGCGAAGATCCCACATGCCGCGGAGCGGCTGAGCCCGTGAGCCGTGGCCACTGAGCCTGCGCGTCTGGAGCCTATGCTCCGCAACGGGAGAGGCCACAACAGTGAGAGGCCCGCGTTCCGGGGGAAAAAAAAAAAAAAAAGAGTTGCAAGACAATCCAACAGCAGTTTTCATTACCATATTTGCAAAACAGTAAGACCTGATAGCACCCAGAGTTGATGAGGGTCTGGGGAAACGGGAGTTATCGTACTATTACTGCTGGTGTAAGTATAACTAAGTCCAGAAGTTTTGGAGGGCACTTTGCACTATTAAAACCTTAATGCGTTGTGTCAAAGGCTGCAGGATACTCACCAAACATCACTGTCTCCTCTTTGAACTGGGCCCACAGCTAGGGTATGTTTCCCAGCAGCCCAGGCAGTAAGGTGTGGCCATGGGCCTCAGCTGCAGCCAATGGCAGGACAATTCAAGGGGTGCAGTCAGCGTCTAACCCCGTCTATCAACACCTCCCAGGTGTATCCTCCATGCCCATTTCCCTTCCAGCTGGCTGGAATGAAGACCCCTCTAGAACAACCTTTAAGACCACGGGTTGAAAACACTAGAACTTCCATCCACTGTGGTTCCAAGAAGACCACAGTAGAGGAGAACATCCAGCTGACATATTACCCACCCAGCCCTCATGAGCAAGAAATACAATTTCTTTTATTTAAGCCATTATGTATATTTACTTGGTCTGTGTGTCACAGAAATTAGCCTACTCCCATACATTTACATGCACTTTAATTCAGCAATCTCACTATCAGGAATTCATCTGAAGTCAGGACACACATATTTGTACAAATATGGTAACAAGCTATATGTCCACCAAAATTGGGAGCGATCAAATAACTTATGGTACACCCACACAACAGATGACTATGCAATGTTACAGAGAGTGATACAGATCTGCACGCACTCACATGAAAAGACCTCTAAACTTTATGTGCATACACACACACTGGTATATACATGCCTTTTTCTAGAAGGATAGGTGTGTGGATACATAAAATCTAAAACAGTATAGAAAATATATAAAATATAGATGACTACGTAAAACAATACCTAGAAGGCTATATGAAATTAACAACGTGACTGGGCCAGGGGACCCCCAGATATCTGCTTAAACATTATTTCTGTATGTGTCTGTGAAGGTGTTTCTGGAAGAGGTTAGCATTTGAGCTGGGGGCTGAGTGAAGCCAACGGCCCTCCCCATTGTGGGTGAGCCTCATCCAATCCCTTGAGGACTTGAATAGAACAAAAAAGCAGAAGAAGGTTGAATTTGTTCTTTGCCTGATTGTTGAGCTGGGACATTGACCATCTCCTGCCCTCTGTGCTCCTGGACCTCAGGCCTTCAGACTCAGGCTGGAATCTACACCATTGCCTCTCTGGCTCTCAGGTCTTTGAACCACATCATTGGTTTTCCTGGGTCTCCAGCTTGCAGACTGCAGGTCATGAGACTTCTCAACCTCCATAGCTGTGTGAGCCAATACCTTATATCAATAATAAACTAGTTGTGTTGGTTCTGTTTCTCTGGAGAACCCTAATAGTCAACAAAAAGTTAAAAGCCTATCTTTTCACATCTGCCTATTATTTTCTGGAATTTTTACCACCAGGAGAAAACTACATAATTGATCACAGGGTGACAAATGGGCAAAAATCAGCCTATTAATAAATATTCATTTAGCACCCATTATATTCCAGGCATCACGGACACAGCTTACGAAACCCGCGAGGGAGTAAGACTTCACAGTAGGATTCAGGAGCCCTCATCTGCGGGTATGCAAAGGGTACAGGCAGGCCCCAGAGATTTTGCCAATTTGACTCCAGACCCGCGCAATAAAGTGAATATCACAATAAAGCAAGACATGAAATTTCTGGTTTCCTAGTGCATATAAAAGTTATGTTTATTGAGAGTCCGCCTGCCGAGGCAGGGGATGGGGGTTCGTGCCCCGGTCCGGGAAGATCCCACATGCCGCGGAGCGGCTGGGCCCGTAAGCCATGGCCGCTGAACTTGCACGTCCGGAGCCTGTGCTCCGCAACGGGAGAGGCCACAACAGTGAGAGGCCCGTGTACAGCAAAAAAAAAAAAAAAAGTTATGTTTACAATATATTGTAGTCAATTAAGTATGCAGTAGGATTATGTCTGAAAAAAAAATTCACATACCTTCATTCTAAAATACTTCAAAGCTGTAACTGCTACCCATCATCTGAAACTTCAACGAGCCATAATCTTTTCACAAGGGTCACATCAAAGATCACGGATCACAGATCACCACAACGAACAGAGTAAAAATGGAAAAGTTTGAAATATTGTGAAGATCACCAAAACGTGACACAGAGACGTGAAGTGAGCAAATGCTGTTGGAAAAATGGCACCAAAAGACGCTGGATATGTAAAAAATGCAAGATCTGCAAAGTGTAAGAAAGAAGCTAAGTGCAATAAAATGAGGCATGCCTGTACTTCAATAAAACGAGGCACGTCTGTACTTCTGTAAAGATGGTTCTTCATGCAGCCTGCAGCCCCAGTGAGAGAACAGAGCCCCTTGTGGGCCGAAACCAGTCCTGATTGCTTTGAAGGTTGTTAAGATAAGAGGTGAGAAGGACTTAAGTTCCAAAAACGAAAGCAGGAAGAATCCCCCAAAAGACAAAAAAAAACCCAAAAATGGGCTGAGAATCCAAATAAAATCATCTAGAAATTCTAGGATGAAAATTTCATTTCTTGCGCAAAACCTGCCAAGGCTTTGCTCAGACTTCTCACCCTCCCTGTTGCAGGAAGGTCTTTGCTTATATGGAAGACACTGCATCTCTTGTGTACACAATTCTAATCTTAATTTAGATTTATCACTACAGTTCCACGTTTTCCAAATTTAAAGGGTTATGGTATGAAATGAGGATTGCCACAAAGATTTAAAAGTGAAGGTTCGCATAAAGACTACCAATGTCAGGGGCTGGGGGGATAAATTGGGAGATTGGGATTGACATATATACACTAATATGTATAAAACAGATAACTAATTAAAAAAATAGGTAACTAACAATAACCTGCTGTATAGCACAGGGAACTCTACCCAATACTCTGTAATGGAATGTATGGGAAAAGAATCTTTAAAAAGAATGGATATATGTATATGTATAACAGATTCACTTTGCTGTACACCTGAAACTAACACAACACTGTAAATAAACTATATTCCAATAAAAATATTTTAAAAAGAAGAAAAAAAAAAGACTACCAGTGTGTATATGCTGGGTGTGGAGGGGTGATAAAATAAGTAATCTAACCTGGAAGAAAAAAAAAACCTAAGTATAATGCCTTTTAATAAATGAATATTGAAATAAAGAAATATTGAAGGTTCCAGTCATGTCCCCTGTTTCCTCCAAGTTTAATCATTTTTCATCATAATCTCTCTGGCATCTGGAAATGTGCTGGTGATAACTCCCCACCCCGAAATGCTTTGCTTCTTTACTAGCCTGACTCTCTACCTGCACCCAAGAAACGAGATGTGTATCAAACAGATAAGACTGATGACTTCAAATTCTCTATCCTTGAGAGCAAGCTCATCAAAATATACACAGCACAATAACCAGCCCTGGGCACTTTCACAGCAGCCAAATGGTATTGATTTTATGCTGACTCATTAAAATTTCAATCATTAATTTTCTTGTCTTCTTGAAACTATTGCTTAAGGACAATTGAGTCATGAGAGAGTTTAAAAACTTAAGCCTGGGACTTCGCTGGTGGCACAGTGGTTAAGAATCCGCCTGCCAATGCAGAGGACACAGGTTCCAGCCCTGGTCCAGGAAGATCCCACATGCCATGGAGCAACTGAGCCCGTGTGCCACAACTACTGAGCCTGCGCTCTAGAGGCTGCGAGCCACAACTACTGAGCCCACGGGCCACAACTACTGAAGCCCGTGCGCCTAGAGGCCGTGCTCTGCCACAAGAGAAGCCACCGCAATGAGAAGCCCGCACACCACAATGAAGAGTAGCCCCCGTTTGCTGCAACTAAAGAAAGCCTGCATCAGCAACGAACAACCAAAGCAGCCAAAAATAAAC
Organism: Lagenorhynchus albirostris; assembly: GCF_949774975.1. NCBI lineage: Eukaryota > Metazoa > Chordata > Mammalia > Artiodactyla > Delphinidae > Lagenorhynchus > Lagenorhynchus albirostris. The sequence goes on along the minus strand of NC_083104.1, from coordinate 21,631,939 downwards.
AAATAACTTCATTAAAAACAAAAAACTTAAGCCTAAAATTAAATCTTAACCTTAACTTATCAGAATACGTAAGTAGAGAGCTTCACCTGCTGTATATCTGAGGGTAAGGATAACTAACAAACTTCTCTGCATACTTTCCTGGAGAGAGACTTTACAATCCTGATACATACATAGTTTAGGGCTCAAGCTTCACCCTTTCACTAAAAAGTCAAAGCATGCCTGGCACTGCCACACCTCTAATTACTGAAGCAGAGACAGCAAATTAATTGCTTGACAACAAGTCCACTGACAAATGTGAATTATTTAGGAAAACACAATTCTCCGGGGAGTTTCCAACTCTGTGTCACTTTAAATGTAGATGTAACAAGGAAAGGGGACAAGAAACACACACGAACATACACACACAGATACTTTACTGATTATTTTCATCTTTCTTTGGAAATAAGCAACTACAGCCATGGGTCTCACTAGAAATTAACAGAATGATTTTCTAAAACTTCAGATATTCTATTTTAGGCCCTGTGTAAAAGTTACCACCGCTTTTTTTTTTCTTTTGTTCCTTTCTTTTTCAATCTTTCACCATCTTTTCTTAAAGGGGTCTTAAAATTATCTGAAAGCTCCCTTCACTGTAGCCCTGGAAGTGTTCATTTAAGTTTATTAATGAAGATGTTCTGCCTTCAAAGGAAGCTGGAGTATATAATCACAAAGTGCTGCTGGTTTTCCAGGATTCTTTGAGAAAAATCATTGAAAAAATGAAAGTGTACTCAGGAAGGTAAAAAAGGAAAAACCTGGAGGACATTTTAGATAGATGTCCAGAACAACACGATTTAAGCATCAAACCCTTAAACTGCTTTACCCTGTTGTATTTCATGCTTCCTCTGGTTAGTTACACACCATCAAAAGCTTTTGTCAATTACCTGTGTCTAAAATGTGGGCTTAGGGGGCTTCCCTGGTGGCACAGTAGTTAAGAATCCCTGTGGGCTTTGAACCCGCAAGGGACATGGGTTCGAATCCTGGTCGGGGAAGATCCCACATGCCGCAGAGCAACTAAGCCCTTGTGCCACAACTAATGAGCCTGTGCTCTAGAGCCTGCGAGCCACAACTACTGAGACCACGTGCCACAACTACTGAGGCCCACGTGCCTAGAGCCCGTGCTGCACAACAAGAGAAGCCACCACAATGAGAAGCCCATGCACCACAATGAAGGGTAGCTCCCTGCTCACTGCAACTAGAGAAAGCCCACGCACAGCAACGAAGACCCAACACAGCCAAAAATAAATAAATTAAATTTAATTTAAAAATTTTTTAAATAATAAAATAATATGTGGGCTTTGGTGTTTGAAAGGGTTTTATTACTTGATCTCAGTGGCGTGCAACGAGCTTAAAGGGCTTACCTGCGTGTCCCCGGAGATGCTGGCTGGAGGCAGACATCAGCTTACAGCACACCATTAACACATAGACCAGAAAGAGCCAGTGAGACAGCAAGACTGACCTAGCACAGACTCTCATCCTGGAAAGAAAGCAGGATGCAGTTAGTGAGGGCTGAGCGACACAAGGCTTTTCAGCAAACACCATCCTGAGAAGGTGGGGAAAGCAGTGGAAGATGCTCAACTATGGACTTCTTCCCCCACAAGGAAACTGAAGGCCAATCCAACCTTATTTGCACTGTGCATTCACTCAATTTTCAATAAATACCTTTTTTTTAACATCTTTATTGGAGTATAATTGCTTTACAGTGTTGTGTTAGTTTCTGCTGTATAACAAAGTGAATTAGCTATATGCATACGTATATCCCCATATCCCCTCTCCCTCTTGCATCTCCCTCCCATCCTCCCTATCCCACCCCTCTAGGTGGTCACAAAGCACTGAGCTGATCTCCCTGTGTACAAGTTTTCGAAGTTAGCTACATGCCTCGGTGAGAGGTCTATTTATGAATCCCTAGAGTGTAGCCTGAGTGGTCCTGATAGAACATGGGGGTTATATACTATTTTATAGCATGAAATTTAAAAAGCGACATACTTAGAGCCGGATTCAAATAGAAGATATGTGGTTTCCTCATTTGAAAGAAACCACAGAAACTTTCACACCAGGCTCGAGAGATTTCCCCTGGTTCCTCTGACTGTTAATGCCCTCTGCCTAGAAGACTGGCTGAATAGTTTATTAATCCAATCTCAAAGTTTGATGGGAATATGAGCAAGTACAGGTGAATAGAGAAACAACTTCATATAGATGTCAACAGATAAATGGATAAAGAAGATGTGAGATAGATATGATGAAATATTATTCAGCAATGAGAAAAAAGGAAATCTTGCCATATACAAAATTTTAGATGGACCTTAAGGGCATTATTGCTAAGTGAAATAAGTCAGATAAAGATAGATACTGTATGATCTCACTTACATATGGAATCTAAAAAAGACAGACTCAGAGAAACAGGTTAAGTAGCATGGTGGTTACCAAGGGTTGAGAGTGAGGAAAATGGGTAGATATTAGCCAAAGGTCAAATATTTCAGTTACATGATTAACAAGTTTGGGGATCTAATGTATAGCATGGTGATTATAGTTAATAATACTGTATCATATACTTGAATGTTGCTAAGAAAAATGTTCTCATCACCAAAAAATAATTTTAAAAAAAGGTAACTATGTGATAGTAGGAAGGTGGTAGCTGATACTATGCTGAGAATCATTTTGCAATTGACAAACATTAAATCAACACAGTGTACACCTTAAACATACACAGTGTTATGTGTCAATTACATCTCAATAAACCTGGGAAAATAAACTTCACCTCATATGAATGGACAATACCCAGACAGTTGCTCAAAGACAATTCAGGTCACAGATACGGTTGTGTGGTCTATTCTAAAACAACTCCTCCCCCCAAAAAAAGAGTAAGTAAAAAGAAAATAGCCAGTATGCATTCCAACCCTCTCCCTAACTTTCTGCCCTTTTTGATATTATAGAGAAATTAGATAGCACTTGATTAACTTTTATGTTTGCTATTTTTTTTAATTAACTTTTTCAAGCAAGAGTCATAGTTCTTGGCGTTTGAAACTCCAGTGATACTAGGTTCTGCCTGGCACATGTCTCATGGTATTTAGGATAAAAGATCCACCACAGAGGATCAAAGGAACCCCCTTTTCATAGACACAAGATGTATAAACACTCATGGGCAGACAATAAAGACATGGCCCATGGGGATGGATCCCTGTTTGGGTAACACTAGAGGCAAAGCTTCTGAGGAAATCCCGGAAGGAAGGGTCTAGCCACCCCATGGCTGTCAGCCGCACAGTGCCTCAACCAGAACCATGATTCCATGCTCAAGGGAAGGCACAGCCTTGGGGACCTGGTGCCCACATCACACTCTGGGAAGTAGGCTGTGGCCTCTCACAAGTTAGTCAAATAGATCTTGTTGAAAGATCTCGTATTGCTCCCTGATTTGAGACTCAACCTGCCTTTGAAGCAACCACAGTGAGACAAGATTCTAAGATTATCTTTGAAGAGCACCGTGTTAGAAGGGACTCAAAGCTTGACATCTTTTTGCCCCTTGCCTTGGAAACCCTGAAAATTTTAAACCTACATGGAAACATAGGGTCTCTTTGCTTTGAAGGGCCTGCACATGCCTTAATTTTACAAAGCATGTCTTCTGTCTCCCCCACCTCAGCACACACATATGGTAAGTAGAAACCCTAGGATCAGTTTGAAAGGTGGCAAAGAATATATACGTAAGCCTACATGAGCTTGAGGTGCTATTGTTTAATTATATTTTCACTTCAGGAAATTGATTATTAATTTATTACTAACAGGGAAAGCATGTAGGTTCAGAATTCCATAGTTGAATTTTTGAATGAGGTGCTCTATCTCACTGATAATGTTTTAAAATTTCATCTGTTAACCCCAATATCAGTTACTGATCTAATTGTTACAAAGGCTTATCCCTCTTACTCAAGGATCAAAAATTCAAATATCTCCAAATAAATGTGTAGGCTGCCTGGGTCAAAAGCACTGGTGAACAGTAGGTAGTGTAGAGACCTGTCTAGGAACAGCTGCTCCAAGCGATGCCAGGAACGACTTTTAAAGAAAAGCCGTTTTCTGATATGCAGTCTACACACTTTATATGTCGGCAAGTTATTCCATTTTCTTTGTTTTTTTTGTTTTTTGTTTTTTGGGGGGCGGGTACGCGGGCCTCTCACTGTTGTGGCCTCTCCCATTGCGGAGCATAGGCTCCGGACGCGCAGGCTCAGCGGCCATGGCTCACGGGCCCAGCCGCTCCACAGCATGTGGGATCTTCCCGGACCGGGGCACGAACCTGTGTCCCCTGCATCAGCAGGCGGACTCTCAACCACTGCGCCACCAGGGAAGCCCCATTTTCTTTGTTTTAAAAACACAGTGAAGAACTTCCCTGGTGGAGCAGTGGTTAAGAATCTGCCTGCCGATGCAGGGGACACGGGTTCGAGCCCTGGTCTGGGAAGATCCCACATGCCGCGGAGCAACTAAGCCCGTGCACTACAACTACTGAGCCTGTGCTCTAGAGCCCACGAGCCACAACTACTGAAGCCCGCATGCCTAGAGCCTATGCTCCACAACGAGAAGCCACCACAATGAGAAGCCCGCACACCGCAACGAAGAGTAGCCCCCACTCGCCGCAACTAGAGAAAGCCCACACACAGCAATGAAGACCCAACACAGCCAAAAATAAAAATAAATAAGTAGATTTTAAAATAAATTAAAAAAAAGAAGACCACAGTGCAGACTGAACAAAACACGTTTGCAAGCTGGATCAGGTACCCCGGTTTCCAGTTTGTAGCAATTAGTGGCCCAAAAAGCAAACTTTCAAAGAGTCAGATGAATGGAGTCCTAGTTTTCTATTGCTGTATAACAAATCTGCCAAGTTTAACAGTTTAAAACAACGGGTCTCCTACTGGCTTCTTAACTTTTCTATCCTCCACTTTTTCCTGCTTGGTGGGTTGGCTGCCCTCCCTCTAACCACAGTGCCCCACCCAGTTTAGAGTCTCTAAATTCAGACTAGGTCTTTCAGGTGAGCTATAATCCCTCCCACCTAAAGTATAAGTGAAATTCAGTTTCCATGTGTTTATCAGTCACTGCATCACCTAAACTTGTCTGAACGCAGTTTACCAGATCTGGAGAGTATGTCTGAGATGATCTGAGTCTCAAAGGTTGGTTACCCTGGGAGGCCAACTGTGAGATGGAAATTGATGAGCAGGGGGTTATTTAAAGGATGCTCTAGGGAGAATCACCTGTGGAAGGGAAGGGGCGAGAAGGCGGCAAGACAGAAGGAGGAAACAGCCTCAGATAACCCTATGGAGAGTTCCAAAGCTGAGATGCCCCTTCTCCGCGGTACCAAGTTGGAGTGAGGGGCCAGGCCTTTATACTTGGACATAAGGGAAAATCTTAAATCTTCAGCAAGGAGGCTCTTTGTTTTGTTTGTTTGTTTGTTTTTGGCCACACCACATGGCATGTGGGATCTCAGTTCCCTGACCAGGGATCGAACCTGCGCCCCCTGCATTGGAAGTGTGGAGTCTTAACCACTGGATCACTGGGCGAGTCCCCCAGCAAGAAGGAGGCTCTTTGAATTGAGGACAATTCAAAGAAGCTGTAGGCCATCTTCTGTAATACTTCCAACAGCTGAGGGAATAAATCCTTCATTCCTGAAGGGGGTTCTGGGCAGTGCCTCACAGACCACTACTGTCCATCTTCAGACAGAAGATTCCAGGGCATATGCATAATTTACTTGGTGGGGCTGTGAGAATCAGCCTCAAGAGAAGACTCATGCTCTGAGGTAGAAAACCCTGTGCCACGCTCACTAAAATGTCATGGGAAGAGGTTTCAAATACAAACTCTATGCCAGCCTGGGCCTGTTTTGCCCTCAGAACCATTCTTTCCCCTTCCCCTGGGTAATACCCATACACGGCATTTCCCAGCCTCCTGAATCACCTGACTCCTGGCTGGGCTTAACCAATAGGAGACCCTGGCTGGAGCCTGGAGGGTGGAAGGGAAAGGGCAGGGTGTTTCTCCCCACCTTCTCTGTCTTGGTAGGTGCTATGGAGTGGCCATTTCTCCTCCACAGTGTCCATTTCCAAGAGAAGGGCCCACTATGGACCCAGCTCCCGCTGAAGGTCCCTTCCCCTAAGCACTGGTCGGCAGTACTGCCCTCCCATGTCCCACCAGCCTCAGGATGGCAGAAGCTTCCTGCTCTTGCTGATCTCTGGGCCGCCTCTGTATCTTCTGCTTAACGTCTTAACGACTCTCCCATCACATGTGTGACCAGTTCCCTGAAGTCACTTCCCTCTGTTCCACATTATCAGGATGGTTTCTGTTTTCCTGGTTGGATCCCAACAGCAAACCCCAAATCAAAAGTCTCAGGGGCCACTGTTCCAAATCTCGGGTGATAACTCCTGATCTAACTTCTTCTTCATGGACAATTCTACATACCGGTGCGGGGTGAAGAGTTACAAGTTCCCAGTGCCTAAAGTATTTATAAGCTAAGTATTTACTTAACAGTAGCTATGATTCCCCAGAGAAATGCCTACAGATACGTGGGCAGCCGTTGAGCAATGATTCTTTATTTCATTCAATAATCTAGGACCCCCTCCGCCAGTAAAAGGATTTCTCACCTACTACATCTACCGTGATACTTCAATTTCTTCTACATTGAACAATTTTGCCCAAATGTAAAACAAAATTGGTTTACCTTAAAAATATCACCATTTACCCTGCTGAAGGGCTGAAACACTGCTTTACAAACTGAAATAATTTCAAAGATGAGAGCTAAAATTTTTTAACCTCCCCAAATTCCCAAAAATTCAACATAAAAAGAAGGCTTTTATAAAGGATCATCAACGCTAAGATACTCAGTCTGGCTAAATTCTTTATGCTTCGTAAAGATATCATCTCTAGGTATGTGTTAAAACCATTTTACCTTGGAGACTTCATAAGATTTGGTTCCAGTCAAACACAATTATTCCAGGATGTACGTCAGAGTGACTCCAAATTCCCATTGGTAGCTAGGACCACTTCTGCAGTTCCAAAAAATTATCTTAGCTTGGAAGACCTATTTTAAAAAACAAAAAAGACAGGAATCCATTAGCATTTTAATGCTGAAATGATGCAGATTTCCAGTAGCAAAATTGTGGGTTTTTGACAATGCCGCCTGCATTTTCAGGCAAGCGGTAGACAGCCAAACACATCCACATTTGTAAAGTGTCCTAACAGACGGAGCGGAGGGGAGGAAGATACAGAATTCTACACTTATTAACTAGCCACATATTAGTTAATATAGTTTTAAAGTAGAAGTTCCCTCCAGAGCAAAGGCATCCCCAAGTTGACAGACGGTCTAAACCATGCAAAATTTCACTCTCATTTCATTAACCATGGGATGAAAATGAAATTGGAGGTAATCCAATCCCAAGAGTTCTACAACTTGCCCAAGTTCACAGAGCAGTGGAAAAGCCAGCATGAAGATCTGAGTTCCTATGTTTGTGTGATATAAACCTGATGATGCTAAACAATTTGCAAGACACACTACCATGCATAAAATAACCAACAAGGACCTACTGTATAGCACAGAGAACTATACTCAATATTCTGTAATAACCTGTAAGGGAAAAGAATCTAAAAAAGAATATATATATACAAATATATATATATAGACATATAACTGAATCGCTTTGCTATATACCTGAAACTCACATGATATTGTAAATCAACTATACTTCAATTAAGAAAAAACAATTTGCAAGGATGCTTTTTGAAAAATGTTGATGGGAGGCAGAAGGCAAAAATCTTTCCAACATAAAACACCATACCAAAATACAGAAAAACTTGTTAATACCATAATTGACACTCAACACCGTCCTTTAATGCACAGACCTAAAAGGACTTTTCTACTCAGTGAAAACATTTTTCAGGAAAGACTCAGATGACTCCAAACCAAAAGACATCACAAGAAAAAGGAAAAAAAAACAAAAAAAAACCCCCAAGAAACTACCCATTTTTAATGTTGCTAAATTAAATACATCTCCCCCAGGGGTGGAGATCAGAGAGAAATAATAATGGGCAACAATAAATATTTAAGTTGCAAATATGACATAAAAATTATCTTTGCAACACAGTCTAATTACTATTGAATCCTGTGGAACCCATTACAAATCCACCACCAAGCACAACTGAGATTCTTCTCTTCTTTGGATGCCCCTTTACAGATGTTTGTCTAGAGACCACTTCAGGTGATAGACTTGAGATCCACCCATTCGGGGCTACAGGAGAGACAGGGGAGGCCTTGAGTCATCAGCGCTACGAGAGGTAAGTGGCTTTGAATAACTGTATAAATATAAGGTATTCGAAAAAAAAAAAAACACTGGAAAATAGTCATCTCCCAGATCCTCCAACTTTATTAAGTATGTTTGTCCTGATGTCCACCCAAGGGCACAATGTGACCTTCTGTTATCGGAAAGAAGTACACAGCATAATTTATCAGAACCCATCCTAATGAACTCCCCACATACTGGAAACCAAAATGACCTTTCCTAGCTAATATTTATCTTTTTTTCTTCACACAAAGGGAACCACTGGGGATTCTTTTTTCAATTCATTAAAAAAAAATGTATCCATCCGTGAAAACAAATGTGATCCAATAGTTTGTATGCCAGACAAAAAGCCGAGTTTAATTTTAGGCTGAGCAGTAACTCATTCAGTCAGATTTTCCCAGAGTGTACCCTAGGCACTTGCTTAAAAGGATGAACGCTTTCTTGTCACCTCCAAACTTTAGTACGTTCAAGACCATCAGTTATTTTGTGCATTACGCCAAAAGCATTGACTTCCGGTCACTCTACTTCCCTCTCCGTTGTTTCACATCAATAGCACAGTCCTTTCTATCATTTGCTTTAAAAGTCATTCATTTATCTATTATATATTGAATGGATAACTAACAAGGTCCTACTGTATAGCATAGAGAAGTATATTCAATATCCTGTGATAAGCCATAATGGAAAAGAATATAAAAAAGAATGTATATATACATATATATACATGAACATATATATATGTATAACTGAATCCCTTTGCTGTACAGCAGAAATTAACACAACATTGTAAATCAACTATACTTCGATAAAAAATAAAATATTCAAACTAAAAAATAAAGTAATTCATTTTTAAAGAGTCTAGGTGTTTATAAGGACGAAAGGCATTGCCCATATCTAGACTACAAATAAATTTTAATGTGTCTGGTCATTGTCAGAATGAAAAGAACTCAGCATTTAGATGCTAGGTTACATTTTTCATCTTTCACCTTACATGTTGGTCTTATGTGGAGACAGTCACTCTTTTACAACAAAAGAGCAGGATGCCTGTTTATGTTTCCTGGTACCAAGAAATTTTGAGTTCCCCAGACAGAGGAGACCATTCTTCAGATGTTTATTTCTGTTGTACACAAGAAAGAATTCTGCCTGTGCTTGATTTCTTTTCAAGGAAATAGCAAGGCTCTAACTCTTGATCTACCTGCCTTCACTATTAGTAGAGTGAATTCCCTAAAAGGATTACTTTGGGAGAATATAGTTATTTACTTGTTGCAAATAAGCATCCTCAGAATACCTCTTATGCGAGTTTCACTACATCCACCTCCCTCCACGCATGTCAATCTATGCAGCACGACGTTCTCCTCATCTTTTCATTCCAAAAATCTACACTGGTGAAATATCACCGTTCCTTTTAAAACCATAAGACACAACGACCTTAAACCTGGACCAAATCGTGCAACTAACTCAGATTTGAGGGACATTCTGGAATGTAATTGCTCTCTATTCTTAAAAAGTTTCCAGGTTACGAAAGACAAAAGAACTTTGAGGAATGGTTAAAATTAAAGACATGATACAGGGCAACTAAATGAAATTGTGAACCTATGTTGGATCTTAGATCAGGAAAAATATATACACATAGTCATTCTCAGAATGAACTGCGTGTACACACACACATATATACACACATACACACACACATACACACATATAGCTATAAAGGACATTACTGGGACAATTAAAAATTTCTAAATATAGCCTATAGATTAAATTCCAGTGTTGTATCAACATTAAATTTCTTGATTTTGATCATTGTATTACAGTTAAGAGAGAGAATGTCCTTTAGAGAACAGACTTACGATTACTACGGAGGAGGAAGTTAGGGAAAGGATGGATTGGGACGTTGGGATCAGCAGATGCAAACTATTATATACAGAATGGATAAACAACAAGGTCCTACTGTATAACACAGAGAACTATATTCAATATCCTATGATAAACTGTAATGGAAAAGAATATTAAAAAAAAGAATGTGTATATATGTATAACTGAACCATTTAGCTGTACAGAAATTAACAGACATTGTAAATCAACTATATTTCAATAAAATAATAAAATAAAGAAAAAAAGGAGAGGGAATGTCCTTGTTACTAAAAATACACCCTGAAATATTTAAGAATAATGCGGCAAATGTCTCCAACTTACTTTCAAGTGATTCTGAGGAAAAAAAATAGACATGAAAAAGGGAAGAGGAAAGGAAGGAAGGAAGGGAAGAGTGAATGAATGAATGAACACAAAACAAACAAAATGCAAGCAATTGGTGACTCAGGGTAAAGGGTTATATGGGAGTTCTCTGTACTCTTCTTTTGACTTTTCATTAAGTCAGAAATTATATCAGAATAAGACAATAAATATTCACTAAAAGACTTCAGTTTATCACATATACTAAAATGATTTAGAACTTATTACCAATCTTAAACAATAAGGAGAGTTGACAGTTGAAATCTTCTGGCTAATTCAGTTCTCTGAACACTCACCCAAGGCCCCGGAGGAAGTTTATTTGTTTTTATTTAAAAAGCACTTCTGGGGCCTCCCTGGTGCCGCAGTGGTTGAGAGTCCGCCTGCCAATGCAGGGGACACAGGTTCGTGCCCCGGTCCGGGAAGATCCCACATGCCGCGGAGCGGCTGGGCCCGTGAGCCATGGCCGCTGAGCCTGCGCGTCCGGAGCCTGTGCTCCGCAACGGGAGAGGCCACAGCGGTGAGAGGCCCGCGTACCACAACAAAAAAAAAAAAAAAAAAAGCACTTCTGGGGCTTCTCTGGTGGCGCAGTAGTTGAGAGTCCGCCTGCCGATGCAGGGGACACGGGTTCATGCCCCGGTCCGGAACGATCCCACGTGCCGCGGAGCGGCTGGGTCCGTGAGCCATGGCCGCTGAGCCTGCGCGTCCGGAGCCCGTGCTCCGCAGCGGGAGAGGCCGCGGCAGCAAGGGGCCCGCGTACCGCAAAAAAAAAAAACAAATAAATAAAGCACTTCTGGGGTGGGGCTAATGGCAGACTCTGGGAGGGTCCACGCCAAGGAGTACTTCCCAGAACTTCTGCTGCCAGTGTCCTTGTTCTCACGGCGAGACACAGCCGCCCCCCGCCTCTACAGGAAACCCTCCAACACTTGCAGTAATAAACAGCACACAGCGATGGACTGCTTTCAACATCCGAGCTACTAGACTTGACCTCCCCACCAGCTTTAGGATGACAACACCAAAACCCCACCAGGTGGGAGAAGTTAACTGCATGACGCCCACAAGCACGGAGACCCCAGACCGGCTGGAACCAGAAGGTTGATGAGGCTGACGCCCACTCACCTCCCCACCAGCCAATCAGAACAATGTCCACAAGCTGATCACGCCCTCTTTGAACCATTACTATAAAAGTCCTCGCTGCCCGCTCCAGATCGGGACACACAGTTTTGAGGGCCTTAGGCCACTGTGGCCCCCTTTGCCTGGCAAAGCAATAAAGTTATTCCTTTCTACTTCACCCAAAATAAATATATAAATAAATAAAAATAAATAGAAAGCACTTACATAGTGCCTACTATGGGCCAGGCACTTAACATAATAACTCACTTCAAAGTAGGATTTGTTTCTATCCTGCTATGCAGATGAGGGGAGTGAGGCACAGAGACGACAAGGGACTTGCCCGAGGTCACTCAGCTAGCAAGTGGCTAAGCAAGGATGCAAATTCAAGCCATCTGGCACCAAGGTACCTACTATTTCAATTCTTGTAAAAATATTTTCAAAAAGCATCTGTCCTTTTTCATGCTTTAGTAAACAGACTGAAAATAAATCTATCTTTCTTCAGGAATTCAAGACATTGATCATCAACCTAAAAATAAACATTCTGTCTGTGGACCCACATGTGTAGACAAGTGGGCTGAATTAGCTACCAGACCCTGGCTTGGAGCATAAGCTATTTTATATTAACCCCTAAATAATTTCGGCCTCATCTCTGAGAGGCTGGTGAACAACAGTGATTCTAATTTGCTGCAGATTTATTAAAGGCTTATGTCATTTTCCAAATTAAGACCAAACATACAAGAATCCTAAAGACCTTGAGCACTTAAGCTGACATTTTTCAAACAGATGGAAAACAACCGCACCTCAGATCAGAACTCCTCGAAGACGCTTCAGCAAAAATATAGCAGAGCCACAACATATGGCTAAATGACTTCTGTCGATTTCTATAGGAATTCAGCATCGAAACAAAACAAAATGGGTTTTTCTCAGCACATCCACTCAGACTCATTTCCTGATAAACTCCAATTCAGAAGCATTTTTGCAACAATATAGCAAGGCAGATTCTGGCTTAATAACAAAACAGACGGTCCTCCAGCTACCAATCAGCACTGCCCTTTCCTGCCTGCCCACTCACCTAGGAGGTTTCCAAGCACTGTCTTGCGTCACCTGCGGAGTGGGGAATGTTTGAATAACTATTTCCAGACTCACCATCAGTTCAGGTGACCTCCCAGAGTGGGATCTACTGGGATGATCTGGTAACTGTGGTTCTCAGCCCCTCAGGTATCAGGGCGCAAGTAAGGAATAATTCTTCCAGCTAATGATGTAAGAGGTGATACCCTTAAGAGTTTAGACATCGCTGTAAACCATTTTTCCACACTAATTTCAAATCGGTCAAGACGGAAGATGATAGAAGCGAGGAGTGTTTCCTAAATTAGCAACCTGGGCTTGGGGAGTAAAAGCAGGGTTTTATGAGTGGAAAAGGGTTAAAAGGATGGTCCCCCAAGTGAGGTCTTGTCCGATAACCAATGGAAATTTTGAAACAGAAGTTGCCTTCTTGAAATAATTCATCATTTCTTCAGACAGAGAGGAGGAAAGATGCTTCCATTTCTAGTTGCTTAAATAACACAACCACATTGCATTGTCTTCTGGAAATTTTCAAACAGCTTTTCCACAAAAGTATGCAAAGCAAGTGTAACCTCTCTCTTGACAAATTTATGCTGGAACAAGACAAGTATTAATGAACGTCTGATATTTAAGAGGGTGCTGATGAAAAGCAAATGTACTTGCTAGGTTATCAATGCTTTTGTGAATGTATTTCAAGCACTGATACATGGCTGATGCCTCAGCTATCACTTATAACTGTCACATGATGCATGGGATTACTTTGTAATTTAGAGCATGTGCAGTGTCTTACGTTCAAGTGGACATGTTTTGCTGCCAAAATGTGGTATATACATGTCATAAGTTGCTTTTTTAATGCTAACTTAAAAAACATCAATGAAGAATTTACTCTTTCACTTTACAATATGCCAAAGCATGTTCTAAGTGAGCCATTAAAGACAATAACTGTGTCTGTTAAACGTTAAAGAATTTTACAGAATTTTATAAATGGCGCTTTCATTTCAAGTGTTGCCAATACCATCGCATTTAAATTAGGTGGTAGAGGTCTTCAAAAGGGCCCTTCTGGTCAGAGATGATTCGAATACATTAAATAGACATGCTGTGATCTCCTAAGGTTCACATTCTGTCACTTTAAGAACTGAAAAATTCCTTACAAACCCGCAGTATCTTTATTTCCATGCAGTGACATGTTCCTTTCCAATGGAAGTGTGGGCAAAAAATGCATTTTGTTAATGAATAAAAATTCTAGCCTACAAGTGACCATGCAATGTACGAAAGCAATCATCGCTAAATGATGATGGTTCAGCGACAGCCATTATCAGTCACAAAACAGAGAAAACAGACCTGAGAGTGACATAACATAAAATGCATTCACCAAATTCAGGGACATCAGCATGATTCCACAGCTTGTTGTCCAAGTGAAACTGCCCAGGTCTGGGGCTGAACAAATGTGAGTGGTAATGGCAATTTAGCCATAAATCTCTCAAGGCCCAATTATCCTTATGGCTAAGGGTTTCTTTCTTTTAATTAGACCAGCTTTTAATTGGAAAATTTCCTCTCCTTTCTCAACTTTCAAAGAATCAAAACAGTGTCCAAGGATTTTATTTAGCATAACAAATAACAAACATCATATTTTGAAGGCTATCCACAAGTAGCCAAGCACTCGAACTTTTATTTTAAAAAATTTTATGTGATATGATCTCACTAGCTTCTACACAGTATTATAAAAATACAGTAAGTTGTACGTAAGTATCAGTAACAGAATTCCTATGACATGAATAGTTACCTTGCTGTGGTGGAGGTTGTATGTTCATTTACAAACAGAATGTAAAGCTCTTGAGGGGAGGGTTTACGTCTTACTTTTCTTCTACCCTAATCCCTAACATGATGCCCTGCACATCATGGGTGTTAAATACATTTCGTTGAATAAATGAATAAATGTAAGTCTCTAGTTTTACTCCCAAATGAATGGTCATTTCACTTCTATGCTTCCCTAATTCCTCACCTGTAAACTAATATAGTTCAACTACATGATCACCAAAGTGCCTTCCAGCTGTAACAAGCCTCACAGAACATTTTAGGAAAAATACAGTAAGATGCAGCTATTGATAATTTACAGCTCATGGACATATATACACAGTAAATTCAACTGCAACAGGATTACACAGCAAGACAATGCCCATCGCAGGGAATACTGGCCATTTTAATCCATTAGTGGGATAAATGCTTCTTAAAAGCTTAACCTAAACCATTATTAAATTTCCAAACGTAGTCATCTTTTGTTTGACAACAGTGCCCTCCTGTGGCCAAAAAAGGAAGTCTTCTGACGGTGCTAACATAATCTGATTTACATGTTTTTATTATAAGTATATTTTAATTTTGTTAGTAAAGTCACATTTATAAACAGAATGAAAACTATACTTAAATAAGCATAAGATACTTATAGTTTAAATAACAATTTCACACTAAATGGCATCACAAAAAAAGTTAAGTCAAAATATAGTAAAAAGCTTCTAAATGAAATGGTAATTATTTATATGGAAAACTACACAAAATAAGCACAAGCATAACGGGATTCAGTATTTATTGGTTCTCCCAGTTACTTCTACAACACAAATCCATGATACAATCTGTGAAAGCGCCCCAAGATACTTAAAGATGCTCTAAACACAGCCTATACATACAAAAGCATACTGAGTTCTGGCTTTATACCAAGACATGCTGAGAGAAATCAAGAATAAGACTAATTCCTGTCTATCTAAAAATGACAAACTAATTGGAAAAGACATACATGGGGCAACGAAGAGAGTAGGTCATTAATATTTGCCATTGTCTTTTGGAATAATAAAAATAAAGACTTCAACAATGTTGAGAAGAGTAAGATTGGTGAGGACTGCTGCAATCCAGGAAAACTTCCTGGAGGAGGCAACAACACAGAGGAGCGGGGGAAAGAGTAAAGAGGTGTTCAGGAATTTTTAAATTTTTGTTTGTTTGGTTGGTTGGTTGGTTCTTGTTGAGGGGAAAAGATCTGCCTATGTGTGTGAGTTTGTTTTGTTTTGTTCTGATTTGACCTGGTGGATAAGGTGAAAGGGCCACTAAAGGAAATAACACAGAGAAAGGGGGAAGGGAGGGGAGGTAGGTAAGGCACGCTGACCATATGTGGAAGTCATACAGAACAGGTGAGCAGTCTTCCATATTCTACCCCACGCTCAAAGGGTCACCTCTGCATGTTTCCTTCAACACGTATTTTTTGATCAGCTCTTTTGCACCAAGCCCTGTGTGGGTGCTGGGCACAGAAGGTGGTGGTAAGGTCCCGGGTACCCTGGAGCTTGCATTGCACCATGGGAAGACAGACAAACAAATAAATGGGTGTGAATAAGATAACTGTGGGTTGAGATAAGTGTGACAGAGAAAAAAAAGTGAATAGTGTGACAGACAGAGAGATCAGCTCGGTGCTTTGTGACCACCTAGAGGGGTGGGATAGGGAAGGTGGGAGGGAGGTAGATGCAAGAGGGAAGAGATATGGGGACATATGTATATGCATAACTGATTCACTTTGTTATAAAGCAGAAACTGACACACCATTGTAAAGCAATTATACTCTGATAAAGATGCTTTAAAAAAAAGAACCTGCCTGCCAACGCAGGGGACACGGGTTTGATCCCTGGTCCAGGAAGATCCCACATTCTGCGGAGCAACTAAGCCCGTGTGCAATAAAAAAATAAATAAAAATAAAATAGTGTGACAGAAACGGTCTGGGTTTGGAGGAAGAGAGGCTGCACGGATGGGGTGTTCTGGGAAGGAACCTCTTTGAGAAGGTGACTCTTGACATAATGACGGATAATACGATGTGACTTCCAGGGGAATAGGATCCCAGATAGAGAAACAGCGTGGCCCTGTAGGAGCCTAATGCCAAAACAAGCTGGATGTGGTCAGGTGCAGAGAGGCAGTCAGAGGGGCTCGAGGAAAGTGAGTGATGCAAAGAGAGGCAGGGGGGTGATGTCGGGGGGGTTCTGAGAGCAGATCACGCAGGAGTTTGCAGACCACAGTGTTGGGATTTGGTTCCAAATGTGATGTGAGAGTTGTACGCAGGAGAGAAATAGGAGATGGTTTAGGTTTGCACAAGAGCCCTCCAGCTGCTGGGTGGAGACGGCCCTCTGGGGAGAAAGAGTAGAAAATGAGAGACTACTGCAGTCGTCCAAGCAACGGATGGCGATGGCTTGAAGCAGGATGGCGACAAAAGAAACCAAGAAAAATTGATGTGGGGAGTTCCCTGGCTGTCCAGTGGTTAGGACTCAGCGTTTTCACTGCCAGGGCCTGGGTTTGATCCCTGGTTGGGGAACTAAGATCCCGCAAGCTGCGTGGGGCAGCGAAAAAAAAAATATTGATGTTCCTATGCCTAAAACAGAGCCTAGAATACAACAGGTTTTAATAAATATTTGTGAATGAATGAGTGCTTAAATGAGCAAGGGAACAAACTCCCATTTTGCAATCTCCCATTTGTCCCTCATTAATTCTCTCTAGGGCTGGAGTCTGTCTGACATGTAAGTGCAACAAAATTACTGCCTTATCTAGGCCCTCAAGAAAAGAAAAACCGGCAAAACATTTTATCGTCTGCTTGCTTGGGTCAGACTAAGGTCTCAGCCCAGAAGTACAAGAGAATGAATCTGGCCAGATGTCTGGAGAGCACAGCACTAAGGAAGTCAGGCCTCTTTAGCAAGAGATCTTTTAACATACACCACTGGGTATCCTAGACCCTCCACCTGGAGTCAAATTACTGAACTAACTTGCAAGGTTCAAGTGTCAGGTACTGGTACCAAGAATACTAGTTTTTATCTTATGGAACTATTAATCTTATACTCAATTGTTTTTTACTCTTCACTTTGGCAGCTAGGAAGCTCAGAGCCAAACTTAGAGTCCACCTTCAATAAGTGAAGAGGACCTTTCGCCAAGCATATCATATAATAACCTTCTGCTTAGTTGTCCTTATTTTCTCTTTATCTCCAATTTCATAAAATATTTTTAAAAGTTTTCTCAAGTCTGCTTTGATGGGAACAGGTACACATACATGAATATGTAAACAAGACACCGTATGCCTTAAAAGGCCCAACTTGTCCTGTCTCTTCATCCTCTTCCCTTTTTTCTACCCATTCTACTTGCCAGACCAAAACTCAAAACTCCCACCTTGACATGGTTACCTCAGAGAAAAACATTACTTCCAAATAATAAAATGAAAAACATTATCTAGACTACACAGCCTAGAAACTAACGAGCGATGAATCACTTCGGGATTCATCGATGGATTTCTCGGTAGACTGCGGGATGTGAATGAATGGGACAAAGGACTCGGTAACGTTTGGTTTAAGGTGAGTAAGAATGTGAGGAACAAGCTCTAATGCCTGCAGTACAGGGAAGTGAGCACAGTCAGGGGCCGCAGAGGAAGACAAGGGGAAAACAGGATGGGATGGAAAGGGACCCGAGGACACACATTTTAAAAAGCTCAGTCCCGGCCAGCGGTGATTCATAACCAATCACTCCCTCTGATATTAAGATCACATTATATATAATCTAAGCATCCAGGAAAGTGTTCACGGGACACAGAAAACACTAGAAAGCCATATCTGACTGTTCTGTACCTTCGTTTAGAGAAGAGAATCAAGGAATCTTGGTAATAATCTAGCAGCTGGATACTCTGGGCCAAGCATGAGATCAGACACCATCACTTCTCATCTCATGGAGCCCTCAGAACAACCCACAGGACAGTTTTACTTTATTTTGTTTTAAATCTCTAACATGGGAGAATATAAGTAATTCCACTTACCCAGGAGCACAAAACAAGTAAGTAGTTAGTGGACCCAGGATTCCAAACTAGGCTGGGATATTCCCCACGCTGGGAGGAAAAGGGAGGGTAAAAAAGGAAAAAGTCTGGGAAAACCAGAGACCGGGCTGGAGGTGTAAAGTAGTCAGCCGAGGCTGTTTCAAGACTGGAATTTGCACAGTAGAGAAAATCCAACTCAGAACGTCTCCCAGTTCAAAAATGGAGTTGTTGAAAAAGATGGAGTCGCCCAAACAACTGGCCATATTTGAGGAAGGAATACATCACACAATTTCAGTCACATATCCACTTTTTCTGATGTAAACATTACAAAATAAATGAAATGCCTATCAAACATCTCCAATGAAAATTTACCATCTGAGTTAAGATGCGCCCTAAGTATTAAAAAAACACATAGGATCGTAAAGACTTAGAACCAAAAGAGAACTCCCTCATTAAAGTTTTAATATTGTTTTTATAAAGTTTTAATATTGTTTTTATAAAGTTTTAATATTGTTTTTATAAAGTTTCAATAATTTAAAGTTTTAAAATTAATACTGTCATTACTTGTTGAAATGACAGTATTATAGATATAGCGGATTAAAAAAATACATTATGAAAGTTAAAACAAAACTCAGGCTTACGGGTATCACCACAAGTTGTTATCTATAGACAACAGTACACTCTGGATTATTTGTTTCTTCATTTGGGAAAATCTCTTGGCTTTCACAGCAGTTGTCTTCAATTCCTCCCATGGTTTGACATCACTGACTCATATAAAGGCCTATGAGGCCACTCCTCTTATTCAGGCTCTAAAGAAGACACAGCTCACATTTATAATGCAATACAGTCAGAACCTGAGTTCTAGGAAATTTCTACGTCTCGTTCACAGTTCCACACAAGAGTTCCCTAATCACACTTCATTCAGGCATCAGGGAAACATTCTGGCAGCAAGTACGCCCATATAATGAAATATTAGGTCATGATCCTATAATTCCAGTACACAAGAGATGCACCACACTTTAGGCTTTCATTTCTTTTTTTTAAGTTTTTTTTTTTTAATTTTTATTTATTTATTTATTTTATTTTTGCCTGCATTGGGTCTTTGCTGCTGCGCGCGGGCTTTCTCTAGTTGCAGCGAGCGGGGTCTACTCTTCGTTGCCGTGCACGGGCTTCTCATTGCAGTGGCTTCTCTTGTGGCAGAGCACTGGCTCTAGGTGTGCGGGCTTCAGTAGTTGTGGCATGTGGGCTCAGTAATTGTGGCACACAGGCTTAGCTGCTCCGTGGCATGTGGGATCTTCCCGGACCAGGGCTCGAACCTGTGTCCCCTGCATTGGTAGGCAGATTCTTCACCACTGCTCCAACAGGGAAGCCCTAGGAGACCTTTTTTTTTTTTTTTTTTTGCGGTACGCGGGCCTCTCACTGTTGTGGCCTCTTCCGTTGCGGAGCACAGGGTCCGGACGCGCAGGCTCAGCGGCCATGGCTCACGGGCCCAGCCGCTCCGCGGCATGTGGGATCTTCCCGGACCGGGGCACGAACCGGCAGGTGGACTCTCAACCACTGCGCCATCAGGGAAACCCCCTAGGAGAGTTTTAAAGCAGAAAAACACAGGAGGCCAGCAAGAATGACCTCTCTTTCCAGGGACCAGTTTATACCTTCCAGGTAACAAATGCACTCTTCATCCCCAGAAGGGAGAAATGCATGTGAAAACAAAGATTATCATAATCTGCTGTGTAACATAAAAATGTACAAAATGCAGATTTATCTTTGTGACCTATAGGACCTTCACCTTTTAATTAAAATAACAGAGTCCCCTGAAAACCCATCAATTATAGTCAATGCCAAAGTATTTTTGGTAACTGGGGCCAGGGGAGCAGAAACAATAAAATTCTCACATGAACCAAGTGAAGTTTCCTCTTCTAGAATTTAGAATGGAGCCTGAGAGACAGCAAATCATTCTGGAATAAGCTGCTGAAGGAGGGAGATACACATTTGGGGGTTGTGGCGTGGCCATCCTTCTCTCATCACATGCGGGGGGAACAAAGAAAGCCTGTCTTCACAGAGACAAGATCAGCACAGCTGTGCCAAGAGCAGAAATGACCCAGAAGAGTGTGATCATGACCCTGAAGTTCGTTCTATTTTTAGCCTTTCCTTGGTCCGCTTTTATTCCTTCCCTTGGATTCCACAGAATGGCTATAACTTTTCCAAAAATAATAACATTTTTGTTTGGCCTCGCTAGAGTGAATTTTTAATTGTCATTTTTGTTTGGTCTCGCTAGAGTGAACTTTTAATTGTCCCATTTCCTAGATAGGGAAACTGAGCCCTCAGGAGTTATCTTCCCCAGGTGGCAAAGCTAATCAGTTGTAGAGCTGGGCTTTCCACCCAAGCTTTCTAACACAAGAGCCACTCTTGTCTGCACTGTCCAACTGGTAGCTACTAGTTACATGTGGTCATTGAAATTTAAATGAACTTAAATAAAGTCAAATTTACAATTGAGTTCATCGGTGGTCCTAGTCCCAGTTCAAGTGCTCAGCGTCTCCATGCGGTCACTACTGTTGTCGTGAACAGCACAGCTACAGAACATCTCCACCACTGCAGAAAGTTTGATGAGGTGGCGCTGGATCCCTGAAGGAACAAACCTCTTCATTTGTCAAATCTGAAACGAACTGCAAAGGCTCACTTCAGCCACTCTGCCAAATGCAGTGGGACCCACTGGAACCTGGATATATGTCTCACCATCCCAAAGCGTGGGCTCTTGTCTGCACTGCTTCATAGCCTTTCAGTGGACAAATCATTGAACCTCTCTGTACCTCAAGTTCTTCATCTCGAATATGGATATTAAAATAGCTACCAGGGTTACTGTGGGATACAAATGAGGTGTGGTACAGGGAAGGGCTCCGTGGACTGCACCTGTACTAATACGAGTTGTTCTAATGAATAAAGCAGCAGCTTCCGACCACTTCCAGAGCCCGTATTAATGCCTGGCTCTGCTCTAAGAGTTTTCTAGGCATTAACTCTCTTCAGCTTCTCTACGTGCTTGGAGGTATTTGCTATCATTATCCCCATTCACAGAGGAGGAAATTTGGAGGCAGGGAAGTGATGGGATTTACCCAGGGTCAGCTACTGAGTACCAAGTGGCAGAGCTGGGATCTGAGCCCAGGTTCCAGAGGCTGCCTTCTCAACTACTGGGTACACTGCCTTTCCAATATCTAAAAATGGGCATTCACCCCTCCCTCCCTTTTACCCCACCACCATTTTTTCTAGCTGATACCTATATAGTTCACTTTGTGTATGTGCACTCCAGTTATAATCTTGTCTCTTCTAATATTTTTCCCTCATGCATAGATATAGATTTTGTTATATGGGTATGAGAAGTTTACTAAGGACATAAAAACACTTGATGTCAAAACCAAAAGCAGGCTTGTTCACTCTATGACATTCTGCAGAGTAGTAATCAGCAAACAGATCCTGCCTGAGAAAACCTGACAAACCAAGTTAGTAAAATCACTCTCCAAAGTATTTTCAATCTACTAAGTAATTTCAGACACCATTGGTTCTCCCAATCAATGGCCATTTCCATTATAGATGAAAGGAACCAAAAAAAAAAAAAAAAAGCAGAGACAGGAATCCTGATAGATAACAAGCCAGCATCATCACTCTCATTATTAATGTTCACCTGACCTGTAACAACAGCATGCAGTGCTCAGCGATGCTTTCCTTCAACCAACATTTGCCAAGTATCTCTCGTGAGGCAGATGCTGCAGCAAAAGGCCACCACTCACCTAGCAAACAAGAGCTTCGGCACAAGCCTGAAAGCATCTGCCAATCCTGAGAAGAGGGCTTCTGAATTTGGAGTCCTTGGATAGAATTCAGGGGGTTCATGAACTGGGATGAGGAGGAAAAAAATGACATCTTCATTTTCACTAACTCCTATTTGAAACATCATTCCCTTCAACTATAAATGTCAGCAACAAACCAGAGGGGCAGTTAGCAGTTCCTAGGACTTGACCACAAACAGAAACCACAGGTATTTTCAAGTCACGTGACAGTCTGTTGCAGATGCCTCAAAACATGTGCCCATCACAACCTCGTAATTAGAGAGTTAATGGATCTGCCCGTAAGTCGTGTTGTTTAATGCATCCATGCAGAAGCATGCGTGTCCTGTATCACGAACAATGTTAACGTTTTGATGACCACACTTCTGTAGACTTGGCTTCTTCTGTAATCCTACAAACTTTGTTTTATGTGTTTTACAACATTATTTTGAGACAGGATCCACTGGCTTCACCGAGCCTCCCAGGGAACCCATGGCAAAGAAGAGGTTAAAGGATCTACATCCTAGGAGATGGCAAAACCCTATCTTCGATGTGCAATACCACAGCTGCCTTCTCCCTTCTCCCCCAACACCCACCCTACATAAGCTGAAACTTTCACGCATCAATTCTGCCGGTACTGACACAGAAGTTTGAAAGAAAACTGACGGAGGATGTAATGACTTCTGTGCAGGGCATAAATCAGTCACAAAAGTACCAGATAGGGCTTCCCTGGTGGCGCAGTGCTTGAGAGTCCGCCTGCCGATGCAGGCGACACGGGTTCGTGCCCCGGTCCGGGAAGATCCCACATGCCGCGGCGCGGCTGGGTCCGTGAGCCATGGCCGCTGAGCCTGCGCGTCCGGAGCCTGTGCTCCGCAACGGGAGAGGCCACAGCAGTGAGAGGCCCGCGTACCGCTAAAAAAAAAAAAAAAAAAAGTACCAGATAACAGTTGCAGAATGACTTGGAGAAGGTTTTTTAAAAAACCAATTTGCCCTGTATAGCAAGCACCATCATTTCAAGTACTTCTTGCAACCACTATCTGTAATGTATTCCAACTTGCAAGTGTAGAAGTGGCCTCATTATCTCCACAGAGGTCCTTCAGCAAGTCTATTTCAAAGCAAGCACCTCTGAAAGTTGGCCCACCATCTAAAAGCCAGTGCTATAAATAGGCATGGGAAAGCAACAGCAAGCTGGATCCCATGACTGTGTCTTCAAGAAAGTAGGAGAGGGCTTCCCTGGTGGCGCAGCGGTTGAGAGTTCGCCTGCCGATGCAGGGGACACGGGTTCGTGCCCCGGTCCAGGAGGATCCCACGTGCCGCGGAGCGGCTGGGCCCGTGAGCCATGGCCGCTGAGCCTGCGCGTCCAGAGCCTGTGCTCCACAACGGGAGAGGCCGCAACAGTGAGAGGCCCGCGTACAGTAAAAAAAAAAAAAAAAAAAGAAACTAGGAGAGCTGGGGGCCGGTGGATTGCTCAGTGAACAGCTATAAGAAAAAGGAGACGAAGTTTTTAGATCTTTAGAATAACAGGTCTCAGAAGTCCAAGAGACCCTTGTCATCCAGAAAGACGTAAAACACATAAGCAGGCAAACGTTCATAAAGACATTCATAAAAGGTTTCCCAATTTATACTGTAAATGTCTATGCAGGCTGTGACAAAGGACAGGCAACGACGAAGTGAAATTATCCGTGTGAATGGGGTCTTAGGGTGGGTTCTCCCCAAAGCAGAGCCTGAGACAAGGATGTGAGATAAGAGCATGTGAATGAGGTTGCTGATGTGAGTAATGGCGACTGGATTCCCCTAGGCCCTCCCAAGACGCGTAGAGAATCATCCGCCTAAAGACACGAGGTGGAGGCATTGACACATCAGGTTTCCATCAGAGGCATTAACTCCCCGATTCTTCTGCACTGCCTCTGCTTATATGCCATTGCAACAGAGAAGGCCCCGTGACAAAGGTGGAAAGACGACTGGCGAATACTAGGGACAGAACATGAGCTGCTCATCCTATCTGGTACCTCGTGTCCTCAGCTCCCCACAGAGCCACCTCTGAACCTGTTCAGGACAGTCCTTTGAAGCTGTGGGGAGCTGAGGGCTTGGACACGAGGTACCAGAGCTACGTGCTACCCACAGCAAAGGTGGAATGTAAGCTTTTTTTTCCTAGAGTAGCCTCCCCTGTGTTAACTTTTTTTTCTTTGCGTTTTCTTGAGAAATAATTGACAGACAACACCATATACGTTTAGAGTTTACAGCATAATGATTTGACTAACATGCATCATGAAATGATGCCCACGATAAGTTTAGTGAACATGTATCATCTCATAGAGATACAACATTAAAGAAAAAAAAATGGATACATTTTCTTGCGATGGAAACTGTTAAAACTTACTCTCTTAACTTTCATATAAAATGTACAGCAGTGTTAATTATATTTATCGTATATATGTACATATATGTACATTACATCCCTAGTACTCATTTATCTTTTAACTGGAAGTTTGTACCTTTTGACCGGCTTCCTCCAATTCCCCCTCCTCCCTAATACCTGCCTCTGGTAGCTACAAATCTGACCTCTTTTTCTATGACTTTGTTTATTTCTGACCTATAATTGTCCTATAACACTATGTTAGTTCCTGGTATACCACATAGTAATTCAATACTTCTATACATTTCAAAATGATCACCGCAGTAAGTCTAGTTACAATATGTCACCAAAGATATTACACAGTTATTGACTGTACTCCCCGTGCTGTACATTTCCTACCATTTCCTACATTTACTTCGTAACTGAAAGTTTGTACCTCTTAATCTCCCTCACCAATGTCCGCATGGAATTTTAAAATTCATTCACTCGCCAAATATCTGTGAGCCCCAACTATGCACTAGGCACTGCCTCTAAGTGCTAGGACATGGCAGGGACAGGACAGATGAGGTCTGTGTCCTCATACACCTTGTACTCCGAGAGCAGCTATCTGAAAAATGAGTATTCCAGATACTGACAGAAAGAGATGATAAGGGAAAGAAGGATGAGTAAAGGAGAGAGGGCAGAGAGGATAACTTAGCAAGGGTAGCTAGGAAATGCCATTTTGATTTGGAGCCTGAAAGATAAGGAATCAGCCCTGGGACATGCAAAGGAAGACCACAGCACAAGCAAAGACCCTGAGGTGCAAAGAAGCCAGTTAGAGCACCAGTCAGTGCAATTTCCCACAGGGTGGGTGAGGGGAGCATTACCATCATGAGTTCTCCTCTGTCAGAGAGCAAGCACTGTGGAAATCTGTTTTCAGATGGTAACGAGCTCTAGACAATACACAGGGTCCTCTCTTTAGGCAGACCTCCAACCAAACCGAAGTGTTTCTTTTCTTTTTTCCTTTTTATTTTTTTTCTCACCACATTTTCACCCACGGATCACTGAACTTGGAGTTTCACAGTGTTAACCATGCTTGAACCAAAGGGAAAATCCCCAACTGCCTGTGGTCCCAGGGCATTTGGGAAAGAAGAGAACAAAAGTAAATCATAAAGTACTTTCACATCTGAGGAAGAGATGAGAAGGAGCAAATGGGGATCGGTACCCATGGACCAAAATAACGTTCCGTGTACACAGCTGGCCAGATAAGGAAGCAGGATGTGGGCTTGAGGCATCTCAAAGGATTGAGTGTCCTTCCTCAAAGTGGCCAAGCCAACTCTGCATCTCCATTCCTTTCTCACATCCTGAGTGATGATACATTGACTGGCATTAACAGAAAATCAGGTATTGATTTCACGTGTCCCTCTCTGGGCATTAGAATTGAAGATCTTGCCACAGCACTGCCCTTTAATTTCCATTATTCGGGGCCTTTTAGTCTTGAGAAACTCGGTAGGCAAATCCTAACTGCTGCCATTAGAGAGCTTTTATTTAGCATTAACTATGCGCCAGATACGATGCTGAAAACTTGTTCCATACATTAACTCATGTGAGTCTTAACGACAGCTTTCTGAGGTTGGGACCTCCTCAGAAGAAATCCAAACTCAGCAAAGTTAATCACTGGACCAAGGTCATAAAGTTGATAAGCAGGGAAGCTGGGATTTGAGCCAGCCAGGGTATGACTCCAGAGTCCCTCTCCCAACCACAAGCTCTAGGGCTTTGTTAAGTCCGTGGGAACAGCACAGCTGACCTTCCGTGGTGATGGCTCTTTTTTTTTTTTTTTTTTTTTTTTTTTTTTTGGTGATGGCGTTTTGAAGGGGCTGGAAGCCTGCCTATAGAGAAAACCCTGTGTCTCATCTGAAAACCACTTCCCACAGTATACTGCACCCGTCATGAAAGGGTCTCAGTAAAGTGATTTTAACCAAGAGAGAGATTTTTTTTTTTTTAACAAAAAGGCAAGGGAGAGAAGGTTTAGAGAAATTGATCCTCCGCTAATACCCAAAGTAGTCCAAGAAATTAATGCTCATTGTCTGAACCGAAGGTGGAGGCATAGATATGCACCAGCTGTCATTCTCAGTATAACAGCTTTCTATCTTGCTGGCTCCTTTAAAGTCATCTGCTTTGGAGAATGTCTTGATCCTTAAATGAAAAATCTTCCAGCTTCTGATATGAGTGTCGGGAAGGCAAAAGGCTGGAATGAGCTGAGCCCAGCAGAAAACACGCAGGACTACAAAAGGGCTATTTTTGTTACTCTCAGGGCAAGGAGAACAACAACAAGACATTGGTCTCCTGCTTGGAGAGGGTGGTGTGACGCTCATAGGTGACAGCAGACAGAATTACCCAGCCTCTGGTCTGCATGCGTGTTCTGTCAGGAGGGGTGAGATGCTTCCCATAAAGAGAACAGGGGGCACTGATGAGAGGGAACTGAGGTCCAAACTAGGTGCTGCGATTGTCAGAGTGCCTGCTCTCTTTGAACGTGTCTGAGGCTCCTGGCCCTGCTGAATTAAAGTCCATGCTACTGCTGGCATGAGGTGGGAGGTAGCAAAAACATCGTTGGCAAACTCCGAAGCATATTGGAGAAAAGGAGACACACCAACAAATGAAAAGGAAGGAAAATAGAGGTTCTGCCAATTATAAATCAGTAAGCAATTGCTAACCTCACCCCAAAAATTCTTCAAATGCCATTATTAACATGGGGGGTGGGGACAGACAGCAGCAATGATTACACGCAATACGCATGGATTCACTAAGAATAATTCATACCAGGCAATGCTCATTCCCTTTCTCCATACTCACTGACATCGACAATCAAAAGACTGTTACGAAACTTATGGTGACCGAAGGGGAAAGTAGGGAAGGGAGGGATAAATCAGGAGTTTGGGACTAACACTACTACACATAAAACAGACAAACATTGGAATTTCCTGGCAGTCCAGAGGTTAGGGCTCCGCGCTTCCACTGCAGGGGCACCGGTTGGATCCCTGGTCGGGGAACTAAGATCCTGCATGCCGCGCGGCCAAAAAGTGAAGATAATAAGGACCTACTATACAGCACGGGGAACTATATTCCTTATCTTGTAATAACCTACAATGGAAAAGAATCTGATAAACAATATATACATATATGTATAACTGAATCACTTTGCTGTATTCCTGAAACTAACACGGCATCGTAAATCAACTATACTTCCATTTTTTAAAAAATTTATAACAAGAAAAAGAGCCTGTTATGGTCATAAAATCGAGAATGCAGCAAGATACTCTGACTAGGTTTTTCATAAAATTCCAGTGCAAACATATAAAGAAATATAGGCTAGACATAATGAAAATAAGTAGGCTGAATAACTCACTAGAAGTTTGCTTCTGCTTAATTGTATCTGTGTCAATTTAGAATGCAGTCTCTAACGGTATGCCACTGGGCTCCATCCAGAGCACTGTCCTGTTCGTCTTATCAAGAACTTGGATGCCAGGGTTGCCAGCATTCCACTCAAATCTGAGGATGAACTGAAGCTTGGAAGGAAAACAATGATTCTGAAATGTTGGAAGCAAAGTTGAAAAAATTCCAATACAGTACCCACTCCGTTAAATGCTAACAAAATTAAATTCTCTAGAGGTAAATGCAAACTATTAATATGAAGCTTGGGTCTAAAAATAGAAGTAGACAACTACAGGAAATAAGAAACACTGTTCTCTTGTATCACCCGGGTAAAGATTGCTCATAAATGTCTTATGGACTTTCAATTTAAAATGAGGAATACAACATGGCTGCTAAAATTGTTACTTTGATCTTGTGTTTCATTAACAAATGTATATGACTTACAACCAGAGAAGGGATACAGTTCACTTATACTGAGTTAGTTAGACCAGAAGGAAACCCTCTCTTGGGGAATGTGAAATTAAACTGAGCAAATATTTCAGGCAAAAACTGTCATCAGATCTTTTTTACATGCTTAGTAATTTAAGGGGAGGTAAGAGTTGATGTTCACCAAACGATTAGGTACCAAGCATTAAGTTACCCTTTTAATGATGTTTTATTAGGACAAACCTATGAGGTTGGGACAATGGAATCTGATTGTACGTGGGATTTGGTGTTTAAGTGTGTAAAAGAAAACTCACATAGTCAGATTTACTCTCTGAAAAATCCCATAAAATATTTTTGTGCACAACCCTGTAGAAGAGTCCTTAGCCCTAAAGTTTGAGAATCACTGAGCTAGTCCGTAGGAAGGAATAAAACGAACGTCTCCATGGGGAAGTCTGGGCATTCAAATTTATTGAATAAATGAATGTTGAATGAATTCTGCTTATAACTATCAAAGTTCTATAGATGGGTGATGGGTTGAGAATTCTTCAGTATTTCTCTGGCTTAAAGCATTGGCTAGGAGATTTCTTGCTGCTTTCGCCCACGCCTCCATCATCTTCTCATAAGACAAAGACAAAACACCAACAATTAAGAGGTGCTGTCCAATTAGAACCAAATGCTTTTTTTTTTTTTAAGATTAACATTCCCTGTGGATTTTGGACTGAGAGAGTAAAAAGAAAGAGGACAATAACAGAGGCATTATGTGTCAGACACTGTGCTGGACGAGGGCCCCGTGCTAGGTCATTTGTACCTCACATCCACCCTAGGTGAAGGGTATGGGCAACTGCGTTTCACAGCTGAAGAAACAGAAGCTGTGAGAGAGGTCCCATGGTTTGTCCAAAGCCACACACACACACACACGAAACTGCAGCTGGAAGCTAGACCCTCAGAAGAGGATCCCCTAATATAGAGCATGTCTCCAGCACAGGAGAATCCGCAAAACGAATCATCTGTTCAACAAATATTTGAAAGTCTTCTATGCGCTGGACAACCCCACCTGCTGCACGGCTTGTAAATAAACCAGAGAACCAATCAACAGGGGAGACCCAGAAATACAAGTTCACCTGTAATCCTGGGGTAGCAGATGGGGGATAGGGAAGGAAGATGGCTTAATTTATACCACTATGTCAGACAAGGTTAAACAGAAAAATAAAATGCCACAGACCTTCCTGCAGAGGGTGTCTGTATGTCGGGATGTATGTGTCAGCAGATGCGGCTGCCTTGGCTCAAAACCCTTATTAGTAGTGATATGTTTGTTACCCACGCCGAGGGCTCTAGCACCCAGCTCATCAGCCCAAGAGCTGTGAAATCATTTCAATTCTCTGCACCTCACCTCCAAGGCATCACTCTTCTCCTGTAAGCTCCCTTGGATCAATGTTTCATCCGCTACATTTGAGCGAATCACTGATCCTTCTCCTTCATTCTTTTGGTACAGGCTCGCAGAATATTGCCTGCACCTTTATTCCATTATTGCCATTCTATTATTTTCGCCACCGTCTGTTTCCCACTTCCCAAGACATTGAAGAGAAGCCCTCTCCTGAAGGGTATACAAGCCAATTTGCTTTCCTTCACCTGACAAGGCCCCTTTAATCACGAAACATCAGAAAAGACCAGCAAACTCAAATCCCCCTTCCACTTTTGCCAGTCCCATCGAATCAAATCTGGGTCTTTTTATTTGCCTGCAGAGTAGTAGATCAAAAGAAAAGGGGTGGGGGGATGATTAAAAGACTGCAGCAGCTCAAGGACACAACCAAAACGTAACATGCCTGACTTAACTACTGACCACTAATTCAATGGCAAAACAGTAGCGACAATGCGAAATGGGACAAGCAACACTGTATTTATTCGGTTTTCCTTTTTCCTGCGCAACGAACAGCCCTGGTTTCCCCCACCCCCATCCCGCTGTATTTTCAAAGTGTTTGGGACCAGGTGAGCGAGCAAGCAGGACGCCGTTAATCAACCCTTACTCATCTGTGTGTGCCGCTGCATTCTGAGAGAATCAATAACGGGTTGAGCTAAAAACCAGGGGACCAAGGTGCTGCTGGCTCCCATTCAAGTGCTCTCGGATTCACGGATGTTCTTTTAAGCCCCAAGAGTTCAAACCCACTTGTTCTCCTGTTAGAGCCTGAAAATTGGAAAGCCCTACGAATACCCTCTCTCGGCTTCAGGAAACCACTGGAGACTAACAAAGTCGAAGGAAAAGACTCTGGGTTCTCAGATATCTTCCTCTGGGTGGACGTTAAACCACTTGTGGATCTCACTTTGTGGGTTCAAGGTGTTTACCCAAGTTCTTAATGCAGGCTAGCTGCTGGGAAAGGCGTGACTGAAGGCAGTAGGGGAGGGAACCCAGCCCCCCGATATTTCCCCAGGCAGGTTAGACTATTAAAGATCAGCTCTTGGGGTTATTAAGGAACTGTCTGTCCTGGAGGAATTCATATGGGAAGACTTTCAGCTGTCCAGTCATTCATTGAAACGGCCCCGATGACACTCATTTTGAATAACAATTAAAATAAATATGGGGTTGGCCAAAAATTTCCTTTGGGTTTTTCGCAACAGCTTCTGGAAGAAACCGGAACAAACTTTTTGGCCAACCAATAATAAACACAGCGGCTGATTCTACCTAACGAAAACTTCCTGTGTGTCAAACCATGCTGTGCGCTGTATACACATTTCCCATCTAATGCTCACCTGCTATTTTCTCCGTTTTATGGATGAGGACACCTGAAAGGGTTGCACAGATAGTTAGGACTGAAGCCAAGGTTCAGGCAAGGTCCAGGCAAGTGATGCCAGAGGCCAGTTTTCTAAAGGCCACCGAGTTCTGCCTCTTTACACGTGGTGGCTGGGTGGCATCGCCAAACAAAGCTTGCCAACCAGGAAGAGAACAGAGGGCATCGTCGGGGGGAGGGGCAGCGCTGCCACCCGGGGTGACAAAGAGCCCAGGAAGAGGGGGAAAGATTTGCTGGAAGGGACAAGGAAAACTGACCAAGATGAAGCTTGTTCTATTTATGCAGAATAATTAAGAGTAGAGCCTTTGGAGCCATACCTCCTGGGTTCATATTCCAGCTCAAATCAGGAGCTGCTGGAGATCAACCTACAGTGATGTTCCTTACTCACCCTCTCTCTGGCACGGGGTCCTACACAATGATAATCATTTGGAGAAATCAACGCAATTAATCTGATCGATGCTTGAAAGTCATTCTCAGTGAGAGACAGAGAGAGATGGAAAGACAGAGAGAGATGGAAAGAAATTCAAGCTCTTTAAGTTACTAGCCGGTGACCCTGGCCAAATGCTCCATCACTCAGTTTCCTCATCTGTAAAATGTAGACAATAATCCTACTCACCCCATTAAGAAAGGCTGATAGATTCAAAGGATTCAAAACAGTGTTTTGCACAGGATAAGCGCTACTTAAGTGTTAACTGTGTTTTATTTTTGTAAGAATTCTGACAAAAAAATAGCTCTGGCTCAAACACCCAGTCTGAAAAACATGAGGATACGCTACAGAAACGAAGGTGTATGTCAACCAAAAACATGATGCGAACGTTCACAGCAGTCTAATGCATAGGCTAGAAAAAACCCAAATGTTCAACACTAGAATGGATGAGTAGAATGGCTTTTTTTTTTTTTTTTTTTTGGCTGCTTTGGGTGTCTGTTGCTGCACGCGGGCTTTCTCTAGTTGTGGTGAGCGGGGGCTACTCTTTGTTGTGGTGCACAGGCTTCTCATTGAGGTGGCTTCTCTTGTTGCGGAGCACGGGCTCTAGGCCGTGCGCGCTTCAGTAGTTGCGGCACATGGGCTCAGTAGGTGTGGCTCGTGGGCTCTAGAGCGCAGGCTCAGTAGTTGTGGCGCACGGGTTTAGTTGGTCCGCGGCATGTGGGAGCTTCCCAGACCAGGATTTGAACCCGTGTCCCCTGCACTAAATCCCCTGCAGGCGGATTCTTAACCACTGCGCCACCAGGGAAGTCCCTCGGAGTGGCTTGTTAATACAATGACTACTACACAGTGAAGAAGAACTACCACTACCTGCAACAGCAGACATAAGGCAGACCAAAAAACTCAGGAAGGAATACATGCTGTATGTTTCCATTTATATGAAGCTACAGAAGAGGGAAAAGCAAACTCTGCTGGCAGAGGTGAACTAGAGGTCACCTAAGGGGGCGTGGGTATGGCTAGGAGGAGGTACAAGGGACCCATCTGGGAACTGGAATTTTGCAGTCTGTCGGGGTAGTGGTTTCATGAGGGTGTATGTGTACGGTCATGCCATTCAGGTTGGCTGCTCTCTGTACCTCTCCTGCTCATCCAGGCCCTGCTTCATTCACACGACTATCCAGTCCTCTGAATTATACAGCTTAATCTGTAACCGCCTACATGTGGGCCCCCTGCCCCAGGTTTCCCTGGTAACTGATGAGCCAATCTGACATCAGTTCCCTCTATAAATGGTAGCCTCTTTCTCTCTTGAGTAGAGAAGATTACTGCCGTGTCCTGCCTACTGTCTGCTATCAGTGGTGGCGTATTGCTCCTGAACATTTTGCTTAAGAACTCTTGTCCAATAATGGGATGTCCGTTGATGTCTCTGTCACTGTCTCGGGGCTCTTTCTTCAGTCTCAAGGCTGGGCAACTACAAGTCTTGCAGGCCTGCGGGGTGCCACCCAACAGTACATACGTGCAAATTCACTAAGCTCTAATGGTTAAGATTTGGGTACTTTATTAGAAGATACACCTCAATTTTTAAAAATTAACAAAAGGTACTGAGTCAGTATGGTATGTGACGTGATTTTATGTTCCATTTTAGTAATTAATATTTAAGCAGTGGTTCCTTTAGCCTTATTTCATTAATATGTAATTGTTCAAGATGAGACTGAACGTAAGGCCATTTCAATAAAAATATGGAAAAATATGGTAAAAAAACAAAATCTCTCAAAGGCAGTGTGCAAAGACTGAAATTTGGAAATCACTAGACTGTGAACAGCACACACCTTGGCTATGGAGGGAAGTCAAAGGGGCCTTTATTCTATCCCAGACTGAAAAAAACTACGCCCAAGGACCAAGGCCAGCCACTGCCTGTTTTTTAAAACACGGAAACTAAGAATGGTTTTTACATCTTTAAATGGTTGAGGGAAATCAAAAGGATAATATTTCTTAACACATGAAAATTAAATGAAATTCAAATTTCAGTGTCCATAAATAGAATGTTATTGGAACATAGCCTTGCTTACTCATTTACATATCATCTCTGGCTCTGTTCCTGCTACAACGGCAGAGCTGAATAGTTGTAACAGAGACCATGTGGCCCACAAAGGCTAAAATATTTACTACATGGCCACGTACAGAAAAAGTTTGCTGATCCTGGCTCTAGAAGCTAATTTCCATCTTCGCCACTGATGCTGCCCATAAAGTTACCTACTCTCCTAATCTTTCCTCACTTAGACGCTGTCCTCAAATACCCACCATAATGAGCCCTTGGCTCTAAATTCTGACTTTATAAAGCCACAGCATGTGTCTAAACTCTGATTTCTGACCCAATGACAACTAGAGCATTATGAGAAGATCTTAGCCACAAAAGACAACGCAGTCTCAAACTATCATGGGCAAATATTAAGAGTTCGTTTCTTTAGTTTCATTGTAAAACTGTCCATTTTTTTTTCCTGGAATGTTTACTCTGCCCTCAGTTTAGTTCTTGCTTAAAACCCAACCAACTATAGAGTCCTTTTTTTGTTTTCAAGTCATCAGTGTATCTTCATAGTGTAAACATTTAAGGCTGTTGTTGGAAAGGTACCAATAGAAAATAATTGAGGTGCTAATTGGTTGATAAGAAAGTTTAACTGTCTAAGGGTGAGGGAAGGTGAATTTTCCCATCTCTGAAACTTCAGTGGGTTTATTTCCTCCACATGGAATATCCTTCCTTCTAGCTCCACTGTAGCTAAATCTCCCCTACTACCCTGAAAGCTCGCTGAGTATGAAATCCGTATTAGAATCCAAAATCATACCCAGCCCACCACCTTATGCAAAGTAAGCATTTGAGAAATACATGGAGAAAAGAAGAAACTTATAAGACAAAGTCCGATCCTCATTCAATAAATACTGAATTGATCAAGATATGCTGAATGTATCTGCTCATCTCCTTAGATTTTAAGTGACTACTTCTCCATTTGCAAAAGCAAGAGCTATTTTTGACAGACAGGTGCAAAATCTACCAGCGTGAATGTGTACTTTTGGAAACAGGGGAAATACCTTGTGATTGTGAATTTCTTGAGAAATTCTTTCTTGTGGAATGCTGTTTAAGAAAATGTGTGAGGTTCCTACCGGCTCTGTCTAATGTTAAGCATTTATGAAATACCATGGTGCGGAACTCAGCGATTGCAAACATTCGAGGCAGTAAATATATATTTCCTGCCAAAACACATCAAACGGACAAGGCTTCAGTTTATTTGAGAATGAGTTGTAACTAACTTCAATGTTGGCAATTTGGAGACGTCTCTGATGGCTTTTAATAGCCTTGGCTGTTTTCTTCACTTCTTGCCCTTAAACCACAGAGTATCTCTGAGTGACTCTCCCCAGAAATGGCTCTCACGATCTATCTGTGTAGTATTCATTCCTCCTTTTCCAAATCTGTTGTATAGGGTAGCCTTCCCATCAATCAGATTTTCCAGAACCAAAGCTATGTCTATACGTAACTTGAAAGGGTGTTCTGGATTGACAGACTATAAATCCCTCTACTGCATTATGAACTCATTAAGGGTAGCTCTAACCTTACGTGTCACTGCATTGCACCTGTATCATTTCGTCTCACTGCATGTAACAATGACATAAAAAATAAAGGCTTGCTCTTTTACAAAAATTAAGTCAAATGGTAAGCAGGCCAAGGCATGTACCTCAGCTCCACACATCAGGGCCTCAGGCTACTTCCATTTTCCTCTTCAGCCATGTGCCTTTCATTCTCGAGGTCACCTCATAGTCCAAGAAGGCTGCTGCAATACCAACTACTACATCACATTCCAGGATTTAAGAGATCCAGGAAGGGCTCCCCTCACAATTTTACGAAGACGCCCCAGAAATAGCACCCAATACTTCTACGTTTATCTCACATGGTGAACGAGGCTATAAAACACAGTCCTGACTCCATGAAGCATGTGCCTGGCTAGAAATCAGGGTTCCGTGATGAAGGAAGGGGGAAAGATATAGGCAAGTAGCATCTCTTCCACAAGCCTGTATTGTATACGTCCCTTGTGTACGTATGACCATCAACCATTAAATAAATGAAAGACATGTAGATTCTCCAACATGGTGCCTTTCATCACCTCGGGAAACCCCCCGGAAGACTGCATTCCAGCACCCTGAAAGGCAGCATTCACCGCTACATGTATTTCTTCTCAGTTTGGACATTTCTTCTCAGATTGCTCAGTATTGCGTATTTCCTTATCATGTTAACATAATAAAAGATTCCAGATGTAAATAGTACCACGACTGCACTTACCATGAGACTAAGGTGTTCTGTGGTTTAAATTTTTAGGTTTTGTCTTCGGTGC
This sequence comes from Lagenorhynchus albirostris, assembly GCF_949774975.1. Taxonomy (NCBI): domain Eukaryota; kingdom Metazoa; phylum Chordata; class Mammalia; order Artiodactyla; family Delphinidae; genus Lagenorhynchus; species Lagenorhynchus albirostris. Next base: position 21,595,808 of record NC_083104.1, on the reverse strand, counting down.
TATTTATTGATAAAACCATAGATGTTTCTATCTCACTGAACCCAAGAACAGAATTAAAGACTTCTGCCCCTGACACACCCCTGTGTGTCAATGTGGAAAAGACTAAGAGTTCAGAGAAACAATGGCATTTACGTAAGATGGGATGAGAAGGCAGAAACCCAGACTCTGAATTCAACACCTCTGAGTTTTCATTCCAATGCCCAGCCTTATGGCAGATCACTACAACTTGGCAGAAGGAACATGGCTTCTGGCAGAACTTCAGGAATATTGGCAATGCCTCCTGAAACACTGAGCTGCAGTTTTCCAAGGATTTCCACATAATAGCAACGGGAAACACCCACCAATGCTTTATAGAGGGCAGACTCCTGTCGCTCCAAGTAGGTAAAAGACCTAAGTACTCGAAGTAACATTTGAGACTTAAAAGATGAGAAGGAGCTGAGCAGAAAAGAAAAGGAAAAAAAAATAGGAGATGCACATGCCAAGGTAAGTACAGAGCCACTGAAGAAGGAATAAGTTTAGTGCATTCTAGGGGAAAAGATGGATGGCCAGTGTAATTACAGGAAAGTAAACAAGGGGGGGAGGTCTCAGATGACATCAGACTGTTAAAATCCATAGAAAATTCCAGAAGTAGAAGACACCATTTGCTGAATAGCAGGTTTTCCATAAACTTCCTTTAACCTCAATTTGTGTATTTTTAAAATTAAGATGTACATACAAATACACAGTCCTACTTCTTATATATCAATAGTAAACCTTCAACATATCCTTCTGCAAGAACAGAATTCCCAACCCCTGCCATAGTAGTTATACCTAGTAGGCCCTCAATTTCACTGGTTCCTTCGGCTGTGACTTGCAAGGCCCACTGCTTCAACCAGTTTAGAGGAAAAGAAAAAACATTTTTTTAAATATCTTGGCATCCATCAACTGACATTTTCAAGGGCAAGAGAACTGCAGCGCCCAAGGAGCTGTCCGAGGTGCTTAAGGTTAATGGCTGTATTTACATAGCCATCAATTCACTTTACGAACTGCCCCGGTAGAACTGCACAGCTCCCACCAGGCCGCCTAACCAGGCAGAGCAGACAACAGTCTCTAAACGAGGGAAGAAAATGCCTGATAAATCTTAATGGCAGCACCTTGTTTTCATTAGATTATTCATCTCTTTATTTTCAGTTAAAAGGTCTTAAGCCTCTTATTGAACAAAGCAGACCACACGTCCATCTCTGCATGCGTCACCTTCTGAACATTTTGGGACAGAAATAAAACAGTAGCTGTACTTCTAGGATGGTGACTCCCTCCCGCTTGTACTGTCCAAAATGAGAGCCACTAAACACACATGGCCATTTCAATTTAAAGTTAAATTACTTAAAATTAAATAAAATTTAAAAGTCAGATTCTTGCTCACAATAGCCACATTTCACGTGCTCAGCAGTCACTCAGTGGCTATGATATCTGACAGCATGGATTTTAGAACACTTCCGTCACCACAGAAAGTTCTACTGGAAATTATAAAATTGTTCATCTATAAAGTCCAGGACCTGACCTGTTCTGGAGTTTGTACATCTTTTCCTTTCTCTTTTATTATTTTAACATCTTTATTGGAGTATAATTGCTTTACAATGGTGTGTTAGTTTCTGCTATAAAAGTGAATCAGCTATACATATACACATATCCCCATATCCCCTCCCTCTTGCATCTCCCTCCCACCCTCCCTATCCCACCCCTCTAGGTGGTCACAAAGCACCGAGCTGATCTCCCTGTGCTATCCAGTTGTTTCCCACTAGCTATCTATTTTACACTTCGTAGTGTATATATATCCATGCCACTCGCTCACTTCATCCCAGCATACCTCCCCCTCCCCGTGTCCTCAACTCCATTCTCTATGTCTGCGTCTTTATTCCTGTCCTTCCCCTAGGTTCTTCAGAACCTTTTTTTTTTCAGATTCCATATATATGTATTAGCATACGGTATTTGTTTTCCTCTTTCTGACTTACTTCATTCTGTATGACAGACTCTAGGTCCATCCACCTCACTACAAATAGGAGTTTGTACATCTTAATTCCAAGAGAACATAATGATGAAACAGGCTTTCTGCATCCTCACATTTTCCAGATTCATCCTTAAGCAACGTGATGCTCTGAAACATACCCCCTGACCTGGCAGTTCCACTTCTACCCCAGAAAAACACGTGCACATGAATACAAAGAGATGTGTAACTATGAGAGGGCTTTAAACAGTAAACACTGGGTCTCAGTTAATGTCAAGTACGAATTTGTTCAAGAATGTTCTCATGATACTCTCTGTAATAGAAAAAATGGGGAAAAAATATGAATGCCCATCTGCAGGAGAAGAGCTAATTAAAATGTAGTACGTTCACAATGGAACATTAGTGGCAGTTAGAGAAATGGACAAGCGCTATGTATGTATCAACATGGATAGACCTCAAAGACAATGACAAGTGAACATTGCAAATTATTGAACCAGATGAACCGTATGTTACTATTTAAGCAAAAAATTTCACACACAGCATTATATCTTTCATGAACATGCGTAATTTAAATAACATAAGTAGAGCAGGTTAATATATTTTGATGTTTCCACATTATAAATTTTAAATAGAGTTAAATGCCAGATATGCTTCCTACTTCTGTTGATCAGTGAGCATTGACAAATCAACTTCAAATGGTTAGAGAGAGTCTACTAGGACATCCTCAGTACATTTTCTCTTCACATTTGGATAATGCATATTAACTATTTTAAATATGTGCAGAAAATATAAGCCAAACTCTTAATAGAATTAGGGGGGTGAAGAATAGCAAGGTGTTAGAGAGATTCTTAAAGGTGATCTGTACTTTTCATCTTACTCTAAGTTTACTTTTACTGTTTTAGAACTCGTGTGTTACCAGCGGGTCTTCCACAAAGTCACTACGATCCTGTATGACGACTGGTGGCATCCTTGTCCGTGTGATTCAATGCTAGCAGCTGTAATAACACTGACCAGCCATTCCCAGCCAGCAGAGGACACAGTCTACACGCATCAGGCTCTACAGTAAATCAAATGCCATGTGTTTTTCCTAAGTGGATATTTGTTCTTAAAAAAAAAAAAATTGGGCAATTTTGTAGTTTGGAAGCTTCTGCTGTTTAGTCTTCCATATAAGCTATGTTCCACTGTGCCCTCATCTGCCACTCAGCTTGGAAGCCTCATCTTCTAACTGTCTGCAGTTGAGGGCTGAGGCGGACAAAGGGCAAAGTGGCAGGCAGCCGAGGAGGAGAGCCGTAGCGTCTTGACAGTTGGGCAGAGATGACCAAAGTAAAGGGACAACACTGACTGATGGGTCCCAAGAAAATGTTAGTACAAATCTAGTCATATGCAACATGCCACAGCCTTAGAGAAAGCACCACACCTCCACAAACCAGCTATGTAATCAGAACACAGCTCTGGAGACAGAGGAGGTTAAATGCCTTTGACCCAGCCCATCCACTCTTCTTGGTGGTTGCCAGTTCCCTTCCTACCAACACCCACACATTTCGGTAAGCCAGGCTATCTCTAAAAAAATCTCACAAAACCCCTTTTTAAAAATGACTAAAGGTTTTTTTTTAATCAAGCCCCTTTCATTTGTCTTTTATTCAGAAGAGACTTCAGTTTGCAAACTTCACATGTTTTTAACTAGTGCAAGACAAAGTCAAATCCACCAAAAGCTTTTCATTTAAGCAAACACAGAAGACAATTTCTTCCTCCAAGTGGCAGGAGAACACAAGAAGCAAGGCATCTGTGCAACAACTTTCCATACCCCCTGAAGTCCTATAACTCTATCTACAACTCCAACTTCTGGTCCTGACTAAATCTTCAATTATTCCCAGAATGGATGAAACCTTAAATCCACATCAGCTTTTAACATCTGCTGAATCTTAACTATGCGGGAACAAAAACGAAATTCCTGTATGTCACCTGCCGACAGGATTACAGTTTAAGTCAGACTCAAAAGTATATGGAATTAGAAGCCAGATTTTTTCCCTAGTCAATATAGACATCAGCCAGATGACAGAAGAAGGCAATATCCTAGTTACGTGCTCCATTCAGCAAACCTTCCTCAACATCCACTTAAAGAACTATCCAATTCTTAGTTTAAAAGTCCTCAATTACAGCAAATGCATCTTATGCTCTAAAAGACGTTTAGTGACATAATCAACCTCAGTTTCTCATCCATAACACCGATCCGACCAACATCCAGTGTGTATATTGGGCTCAGGAACTCAAGTCGATCTTCACAATCATTCTATTTAGACAAGCTTATCAATGTATTACAAAACGTGAAACCCACCACCTAATCAACATAGCCTTGTTTTCTGAAAATCTTTGTATTAAAAGTGCTAACTCTGGAAAATGAACTGTAAAAAGAGGTACTAACCCAAGTGTGGTCTGAGGCTTGGTAGCATCAGAGCTCTGTGGGAACGTGTCAGAATGCAGATTCTCAGGCTCCATCCCAAACGTGCTGAACCAGCAGCTCTGGGGGGTGAGCCTGGGAATCTGAATTTTAATAAAGCCCTCCACGTCATTCTTATGCACCGTCTAAGTGATAATATTAAGAATTGCAATAATACCGGAACTGGGGGACAAGCATACCAAGCAAGATCAATAATATGAAATAGACTTAAAAACCCAAAATTTGCAGAGGACAAAAACAAACCTGCAATCAACATGAACCTGATATCCATCTCCCCTCATCATTTACCTCTAAGTAAATGAAGGCACTGAAACTCATATACAGACATAGTCAACTGCTTTTAAGTTCATGTCTATTTATGTTATGGTTCAGAAATATTTGCACATCAAACCAGAAGCTGAGTTTACACCTGGGATCCCAAGTCTTTTGTAAATGTGAAGAGAGTCAATTCGGAATCAAAATGTCTTGAAGAAATGAGTCTTCCAGGAATCTTGCCAGTCCTTTTCCTCAGGGTGACCTTAACTTTCAAACTGGAAGAGTATTTTCCTTTCCTGATTAACACTTCTATAGGAGGATTAGTGAACTTTGGTCATGTATATGTCAGGACTAGCTGCCCCCCCTCTGCTATCAAGAACACTAGAGCCTGCTGCCCCATCATAAAAGGGTAACCCAGTATGGTAGACCAGTTTCAATGGCAAAGCTTACTCTACTCTCTGCTCCCCTGACTCCCCCATGAAAAACGTGGAGCTGATGTGTTCCAACATTACCAGTTTCCTTTCAAACAACACAGAAACCCTGCAGATGAACTATACACATCTGACTGAGGATTCCAGGAGGGCCACCCCTGCACCTAAACAGAGCCGTATTTCTAGGCTTTTAGAATCAAATTAGAACATCCCGTCAGATACCGATTGGTGCCGACGTTAATTTCAAGTACACTTAAATGTCTTCACATCGAGCTGCTTCCGCTATGTAATCACAATAATGAATAAACATGGGGTGCTTATAAAGGACCCGGGCACCACAAAACTGATCAATTGTTAATTCTCTAAAGTGACTATATGTGCCTTCTTTGGCAGTAACTCCATTAAGCTGTGTTTTTGGTGGGGAAAAAAATGCCCATGTCCTCTGCTCGCTGTCTCTGTAAAGTAAAAACTCAAGCATCACTCAGATCTGACCTAAGGCTTATCCTGATCTCGATTATTTCCTTGTACTGTCTCAACCCACCACTACCCACCACCTCCAACGAGTAACAAAATCGGCATGGCGTTTTATAAAAACATAGGCTGCGTGGTTAGTAGTTGCCAGAGGGCTTGAGACAGCACTCACTAATATTAACAGCCAAAAGAACCACACTGTGTTATTTACTGGCTTATTATTTTGATCAAAGATCAATTTCTCAACGAGTATTTGACCCATGTCTCACTCAAACTCTTCAGTGTGGCAGGATGAGGACTTTTAGAGCTTCTCTCTGGAATCAACATGTTTGTTACTTAGCTCTTATTCCCCATCCTTCCTGGGCCATACACAGGAGGAGTCCAGTCAATCTTTCCTGAAATGGAAGAATGGATACTCTACTGAGAGCTTTGGCTCTACCGCACTGCCTGGGTTCAACTCATGGCTCTTTCACAAGCTACCTGTGTGCCTACATGCCAACGTGCCTCACTTGTCTCGTGCACAGGATAGAGATGATGACCGTAGCTACCTTGTAGGGCTTGAAGGAGGATTAAATCAGACAGTGCACTAAAATACAGCCTCTATGGAAAACAGGATGGTTTCAAAAAATTCAAAATAGAATTACCGCACAACCTAGCCATTCCACTTCTGAGTATTTACCCAAAAGAAATGAAAGCAGAGACTCCAAAAGATATTTGTTCACCCAGGTGCATAGCGCCATTATTTGCAATAGCCACAAGGTGGAAGTTAACCTAAGTGTCCATGGATGGATAAATGGATAAACAAAATGTGGTGTATACGCACAGTGGAATAGATCCAATCTTAAAAAGGAAAGACATTCCGACACACACTACAACATGGATGAACCTTGAAGACCTCACGCTAAGTGAAATGAGCCAGTCACAAAAGGATAACTAATGCATGATGCCAGAGCAGCTCAATTCATGGACATACGAAACAGAACGGTAACTGCCAGGGGCTGCAGGGCAGGGAAATGGGCGGGGACATGGGGAGTTGTCCTTTAATGGGTACAGAGCTTCAGTTTTCCAAGATGAAAAGGTTTCGGTGGATAGATGGTGGTGATGGTTGCCCAACAATGTGAATGGACTTAATACCACTGAACTGTATACTTTAAAATGTTTAAGTAGGTAAATTTTATGTTATTTGTATTTTACCACAATTTTTGTAAATGTTTAGTGCAGTAGCCAGCAACATCCTTACTCAACAAATGATAGTCATTGTTACTACCATACTTTTTTGAAAGGTCAACAAAGCAAATATTTAACAAACATTCCCTAATGTAAAGATGGCAAATACCAGCAGAAAACTCTAGTGAAAGAGACATTGGCTATCAGTGTCCAACTCCATTTAAATGTCTCCTTGCCCACCCCACTCACCCCTACCCCTACATGCCCTTCTTGGGGATGTTTAAATGTTAACCAGTTTCCCAAATCTCCTCAGCTGATCATCAAGGCCCTACCTAGGCTTTGAGGTGGTGGAAATGCAGCACACGTAGAGAATGAGACCGGTACCAAGGGACAGACTCACAGCCATCCCCCAGCTTGCTTAATGGAGCTCCGTGCTCCTGAGCTGACCCGACGGTCTGCAAAGAGCAGGACGGAGCGCAAGAAAGATGGGAGTTTTATCCTGGGAGCACTGGGCTCATGGTCACCAATTTTATGGCTCTTTTGATTTGTGCCTGTGATGTGTGTGTGTGTGGATGTGTGTGTGAGAGAGAGAGAAGGAATTAATCCAAAAATACAGATGAAGAAAGCTGTGTGTCTCCGATGTGAAGCGCACTTGCATAATCAGTTCTGAAAGCAGAGAAAAGGTAACAGATGTTTACATTATCATCTGGCTGCTTCTGGTAGAGCTGCCAAATGATTTAAATAATAAGGAAGATGGCAAGATCGAGGGGCCCCTGTGATTTGTTGCCCCACTGATATGTGCAGAGAATTCACCCCAATAATATTTTCTTTGGATGGTCTCAATTAAACACCTCTTTGTATAAATTATTTTGTCCTTCAAGGTACTTTAAATCTTAAACTGGACACCAAAAAAAAAAAAAAAAAAAAAGGGAGAACTCAAGGACTCGTTCCAACACTAACATCATGAAACTTGCTGTCTTTGGCAAAGGGGAATGCATTAAGATGAATTTTTAAATAGCATAACATACAGTCATGAAGACTCCGGGCTCCCAATGCAGGGGACCCGGGTTCGATCCCTGGCCAAGGAACTAGATCCCACGTGCATGCTGCAACTAAGGAGCCCACGTGCCACAACTAAGACCCTGCACAACCAAACAAATAAATATTTTTCAAAAAGAAAAAGAATGGCATATAGCTCTTTTCACTGATTCACCATCCTTCCTAGAACGGCCCCAGAGCATATCTGAGTCTCATACGAATGCATGTAAAATGGTCACCACTGCACAGGAGGTCTCCACAGTCAAGGGGATTTTGCCTGACAGTGTGGATGTCACCTGACCACGTGGACGTCAGCCTCCTTTCCCAGCTGTGGGTTCACTAAGGGCCCTCCAGTAGCCCTTTGCCAAGTAAACAAAACAGGACACAGATTATATGATGTATGACCCCATTTATCTAAATGATTTGGTCTAAATGTCTGTATGTGGATAAAAGCAGAAGGAGGGAATTGGAAATAAATTTACTGAAATATAAAAAGGAATTGTCTCAATGTCAGGGTTGGTTTCATTTTTCTTTCCATTTTATACCCTTCCATAGTGTTTACATTTGCTACCCCACCTTTATAAATTTATTAGAAAGAGAGAGAGAAACAGAGAACTCTACAAAACAGAAGCCTAGAGTGATTAAAAGAATCCTGGCTTATGTATTTAGAGACCTGGGTTCCCTGCCAGACATAAGGTGCTGGGGACACTGATAAGCCATTTCATGACTCTGGGCCCAAAAAGTTGCACTTCAGCGGCATTTCTCAACCTCAACACTATTGACATTTTGGGCTAGAGTATTCTTTGCTGCAGGGGCTGTCCTGTGCATTATAGGATGTTCAACAGCATCCCTGGCCTCTACTTACTAGAGACCCACCTAACCCCACCCCAACTTGTAACACCAAAAATGACTCCAGACACGGACAAATGTCCCCAGAGGAGCAAAACTGCCCCCAGTTGAGAACCACTGCCCTAGATGATCTTTAGGTTTCTTCCTTGCTGGAAACCTTCCTTGATTATTTTAGGAGCTGTGTCTGAAGTCTGAAGTTTTAGGCTCAGTGAGGTACAAGGAAGTACCTTTGTTATAACAAGGACACATCAATATTTTAATGATTCATTGTGCACAGGATGATATGAAAATGAAGAAATAAAAAACATGAATTTTCAGAGAAAACTTTACGACACATGGCACAGATGTAAAACTAAGAGAATTCAAGCAGACACAGTGCTTGTTACAAAACTAATAATAATAGTAACTCTAGCTTTTGACAGTTCCACCTTTAGAGTTAAGACAAGTGAAAAGCTGCAGAAACATTCACCTGCGTTCTAGTTTGGAATGAACTTACAGCACGAACAAAGCCAACACAGGCTATTTTTCCTGCAATGCTGTATTTTTATTTTTTTAAAAATCTTGCTGTTCTCTCTTTACTTTATAAAAATACAAAGACATCTTCCTATCTTTCTGAAAGGGATATTTTACTCTTCTGCACTAACAATACTAAAAACAATCCTATAAAAGGAGACAAATTATCCACATCTTTACTATCTTTCTAAATACGGCATCTTCCTTTTATTTGACATTTTATTAACAAGAGCTTCCTAATACCTGACACTACCATATCTCTGGATGAAAATTATTTATGCTCATGCTAATGACTTGCTACTGTAAGATCCTGACATCTTTTGGATTAAAAAGAATGCCAAAAAAAGATCCAACCTGGTTTTAAATGCATGAATCTTTCAAATTCAGTAGTTTATCTATATAAGCCAGTTATTAATCCTATACCTGGCACACACTAAGTGTTCAGCAGAGGTAAGATACCATTATCAATATTCACAACCATGCTAGAAAAGTTTTATTCCAAATCACTGGTTCGGTTTTACAACAACTAGAAAGTACAAAGTATGAAAGAAGAATCTATCACACAATAAATGAATGTTTTGAGTTCTCAGACCTTAAATGATGTCTCATTTTATCATCTGTGTCTTTTCCTGTGCTCAAATAGGTCCAAATTTAGTCACTCTACCCAATCCTCATCCACCATCACCTCCCAGATAAATGTCTCTTTTATAACTGCAGATACTATAACTGCAGATACTATGACAGCTACCAGGGAGTGACCGAAACTAACCTGTGCATACAGTTACCAAATCCTGAGCTGGGTTCAACTAGCATGATGTTCTAACTAACTGAGCCTTGATAATGTAAGAAGTGGTGTGGTCCTCCTCCATGGAGACAGCTGAAATGCGGGGTCCTAGCACATCACAATAGCCATTCCCTGTAGGTCTTCGTTGGAAAAAGCAGTGGGCTAGGAGTAAGGACCCTGGGATTCTAAGCCCACAGTGGATGCAAGTCACAACACCTCCTACCCTTGGTCTTCTGGAAAGCTGAACTCTGAGGTACTTTCCAGATTTAAAATTCTATGAGCCTTTGAATCTTTCCTTAAACCACATTGAACAGTTAAATTTAATGTTAAACACACGCACACACACACACACACACACACACACACAAGCCCTCTTAACTGACTTTATGGAGGAAAATGGGTTTAACTTGAATGGCCACTGCAAAACAAGAAGAGCTGTTTTTATTTTTCCAATAGATATTAAATACACAGAAAGCCAAAGTTAATTTTACCTTGTGAGAGGTGGGTTGCTGGAGTTCACAAAGTGAGTGAGCTGTTATTACAAAGCCCAACTCCACATACCCATTCAAGCCTACGTCTGTAAGTAAGGGCTGCCTAGGAAGGACATGAGCTTTCTCTAATAATGTTTTCAAAACAAATAATTATGAAGTCATTACAGCAGCCAAGATCACTGCACCAACCTATTTGTGGATACCTTTTTCCTATTGCCTGTCCCCCTGCCCTCAATCCTGTATCTTCTCAACAAATTAGGATAAAGTACACTACGATCTCCCAGTCATTTATGATTGGCTTCAGGCCTTGTAGTTATGTTGTTAATCCTTAGCAGATTTATATCCAGCACCTGATGAAATGCACACATGTACACAAACAAATAAGTCCATCACCTCGATGTTCCATCTATCTCGAGGACAAAAAAAAAAACAAAACAAAGGGTTAGTCCATTTATTATGATGTCTCTCCATATCTATAAAGAAACAGAGCCAAAATGCAGGATGAAAAACTCCCAGAGAGGAAGAAAGCATAAGGGGAAATGTACTTATGCCAATACTGCAGAGATCTATAAAACTGGAATCCGAGAATTTTATTATTAAGTTAAGCTTCTTAGTATAGAAATCCCCAAAACTCTCCAACTGGGCAATTAATTGAGACTTAGGAAGAGCCCAAGGACTTCCCTCTGTTTCTGATTCATCACAGGCAATATAGAAACCCTTGCTGAATATGATAATGTGATTTTGTCAATGCATGTTCCAATCAGATAGAGGATTGGCTGGTGATGATGTCATACCCATGGGTTAATCTCCAGTGAATGCAGTTTTAATATCATATGCACCAACACATCATTTACATAACAAAGTATTTTATTAAGTGTACCAACAAATGAGCTGTTCAGATAAAAGCAGCTATTAGAGAAAGGCTACGTGCCACTGAAAAGTAGGTAGGGAGACAAAGCAAAGAATCTTTGTGTGTGCGTGTGTGTGTGTGTGTGTGTGTGTGTGACTAAATGGAACTAGGTCATCAAACAAAACACTTCTCTAAAAAGAGCCAAAAAAGAATAGTGAAATTCAAGTGACCTAGAACATTCTAGTACTAGAAATATGGAAAGGTTGCCACCAACGAAAAATATTCAATAATCGAGATGATTTGTAGGGTTTTTGTGTGTGTGTTTGGGGGAGAAGTAAAAGAATTAATCATTCAAAAATAAATGAATTGGCAGCCACTGCTTTTCTGGGAAGAGCAATTTTCTTATATTTTAACAGGGAAAACTGGCCACATCAAATCGTGACTTAAAACCTTACAATAAATTTCAAAGGTTAAGACGGTATAGAGGAAAGAGAGCAAAGTCATCCAAAGCTGAAAAATTAGAAGAACTGAGGAAGAAAACCTTGAAATCCAGCTTTTGGTGATGAGAATATTGATCAAGAAATGTCTACACAGATAAAGAAAGCTTTTTGCACAAATGAGCAATGCCAACTCACACGGTCAGTTTGGGAGGACATAAGTCATCATTAGCCATAATGATTCTGAAAACTGCTCTCACACCGCCTTATTAGGATCTGTATTTCCAGTCAAAAGGAAGTGTTGGGCTTCCACACTGATTTACGACTGCAAACTTAGCAGAAATGCTCCTCAGTGTAAAACCCACAAAGAACTGTTGAAGAATTCTTCAAGTCACACATCTGTCCTCAAATGACTGAGGGGACAATGCAGGTTATATTGGGAAATGGACATTCTTCAGTTATTTTAGACTTTTGTTTGTTTTTAAATCCAGGCCCTGCCTGAACTGGGCTCAGACACACAGACAAATTGCCCTCGCCTCACTGCCCCTCAGCAAGTGGCCTGGAGGGGGCCACTATGATCAGAAAACTAAGCCATCAACGCGCACAAGTTGGGGCTTCGGGTTGTTGTGGACAATCCCCAGACCACGGATATTACAGAAAGAATCAGACCGAGGCTTCGAACAGGTCATTCCCACACACCGGGATCGCCTGTCACATCATATCAACCTTGCCCGTCTCAGAGGGACAGCCGCTGAAAAGTTAAAGGGGAACCGAGTACAGGGATACAGACGCTTCACCAAGGGGGTCCTTAAATCCTGTGGGGGGATGGGCACATGGGTAGGTTTCAGCGAGTAACCATGAACTTATGCATATACACATCTTGCTGAGAAGTTGATTCATAGCTTGGGTAAGGCTCTCACAGGGGTCCGTGGAGCCCCCAAGCGTTACGTGATACTGATTCAGGAGAAAAACGCACCAGGGGCACCGTGTCTGGCTGCGGCTGCCTCCGTAGGTGCGGTATATCAGACTTTCCACTCCATCCTCCCCGAGGATGAGCTCATAGCTTAGGGTTAAAGACGCCCTCCCTTCCAGGAACGGACTGACAGGGCAAATAAAACAACAGCGGACGAAATTGAAAAAGAGGGAAAGAAATTTAAACACGCCGGCTTGGTGGACAAATCCGAGGTACCTAAGGTGGGAAGAGACGGAACTTCCAGACCCGCTCCAGTTCACCACTTGCGCGGAAGCTTTGCGCTCGCAGCTGGAAGACGTGCCCCGGGCTCACGCAGCGTCCTTCCAGCAACAGCCCAGCAACCAGGGGTTCAGGTATAGGCTAACCTGCTCCCTCCTGCAGGCCCTTATACGGACGCCGGCTCAGACCTAAGGGATGAAGGTTAGAAGCCACCCCAAGGCTGGCTTCTCCAAAACAAGAGCTTGCCCTCCCCCTCCTCATATCTATCCATCAAGTGATCTCTCCCCGCATCCACGGAGCACCCCCAGGATCTCTGAATAGCAGACACAAACCCCGAGGTTAGAAGCGTGCCGCGAATCCCCACTTCGCAGCGCTGCTTCCAACTTCGGAGTGCACGGCAACTACCGCACAGGAGGTCACTCCCGCACTCCAGAGCGCCAGGATGAGCGGGCGAGCAGAGTCAAGCAGGTATCAGCCCGAGAGGCAGCTGCTGCCCAGGAGACGTACCCTGAGCATGGGGTCCAAAGCCACCCCAACTCCATCTTCCCACCCCCTCCTTTCCCTTTCAACCTTCCTTATTCGACTAAAGCCGGCAGCCAAGTCGGAACTGCGCGCCCAGGGCGAGGCACCAATCTCCGCACCGGATCCGCAGGACGCTCACCATGCCGCCTCCTAGCAGATGTCCCGGGAGTGGCCCATCATCTCCGCAGGCTCGCTGTGAAAGGAAGCTCCCAAGTCTCTCTGAAGACAAGTCCGAAACTGCAACTGGAAAACCAACGTCTGCTGAAGCAGCGGCTTCGACTCCACTCGTCCGGTCTGGCGACAGCACCGCACCAACCCGTGCGCCCCGTCCAGGATGGCGAGCAGCCAGCAGTGCCGAGCAGAGCCTGGCGAGCGCACCCGCGGGGAGGGGCCGGGCCGCCGCGGGCTGCGCTGATTGGCCAGACTGGTTGGCTACCCACGCCCCCCGCCCTGCCTGGTGGTCCACGTGGGCTAGCCCTCTCCCCGCCCCGTACCCCTGATCTGTCAGGGTGCTGGACTCCCGGTGCCTCTCCCGAGCGCCTCGCTGTGGCCACCACTCACTGCGTGCTGGGGAAAGCTCTTTTTTCTGAGTAACTGAGAGCCTCGCTGAGCCCTGCTTCAGCAAGAGGAATTTAGGGTTCGGCTCCCAATCGAAAACAATCCCCACACACGGTGCCCCCATCGGAGGACCCAACGCAGTTTGCAAACAGGCTTCCTTAGCAGCCCTGTGCATAGCACATGCATAACTAATCCAGCTTCTTATGTAACTTACTTGCAAGGAAAAGGAGGGAAACCTACACAGTTATTACCTAAATACTTTCTTACTTCAAAAATTATGAAAGTACAGCTAAGGGCTTCCTTGGTGGCGCAGTGGTTAAGAATCCGCCTGCCAATGCAGGGGACACGGGTTCGAGCCCTGGTCCGGGAAGATCCCACATGCCGTGGAGCGACTAAGCCTGTGCGCCACAACTACTGAAGCCCGCGCGCCTAGAGCCCGTGCTCCACAACAAGAGAAGCCACCGCAATGAGAAGCCCGCGCACCGCAACAAAGAGTAGCCCCCCTCCCGGCAACTAGAGAAAGCCTGCGTGCAGCAACGAAGACCCATCGCAACCAAAAATAAAATAAATAAAGAAAATTTAAAGAAAAAAGGAAAGTACAGCTAAGACTTCTTTGCCTCACACCCCATACCAAATCCTCTTCCCTCTCCCTTCCCCAAGTAACAGCAATAATCCGCAACACTTAAATAGTATTCACTTTACAGAGAACACCTCATCTGACCTCCATTTTATAGACAAGAAAACTGAGGCACAGACACATTCAATTACTTACTGAAGATCACACAGTTAATCAGTGGTAACTGTAATTTGAACTCTGGAAGTCTGGTTGCAGAATCCATGTTCTTTGATATTCAAAGTGTAATCCAGAAGAGGCATCCCCTGAGAACTTGTTAAGAATGAAGACTTTCAGACCCCATCCAGAATCAGAATCTTCATTTTAACAAGATCCCTAGGTGATTATCTGCATAAAGTTTGAGAAGCATTGCTCTCTGTCACTGTGGGGTTCACTGTCATTGGTTTGCCTTACCTTCTGGTCCTCTTACTCTGCATTGACATACCATTATGCATCATCTTGCCCCAGTTGTACTCCAAAATATATTTGCCCTTCTCTGAGCCTACTGCTTGAACTACTGCAGGCTTCCAGCCTCTGTTCCCCATGCCTTTGTTCTACAACACACACGTCATGCCATACGATTTTATGTATCGTTTAACCTTTTTTCAGTCGTTTGCTCTTTTAGTCTCAGAGTTGGGGCTCTGCAGCCAAAGAGCGTCATATTACCAAGACGTCAACAGTCTAAGAGGGAATTCAAGCATCAGAGGCAGGGCTTGATCTTTGAGGAGTCCCTCAACACTGAGATTCTTCGGAGGACAGGGCAGATCCAAGGAAAGCCTGAAATTACACGCCAGGAGATGCCAGAGGTCTCTTCTGACAGCATTCATTCATTCACCTAATGAAACTGAAGGCATACTCTGTGTCAGGCACTGTAACAGGTGCTGGTATATACGGAAGTAACAGAAGTAAATGAAACAGTAAAAATTCCTCCTCCCATGGAGCTTACCTTCTAGTGAGGGAAGATAGACAATAAAAACCATACATAAGTGAAGTACACAGTATGGTAGAAGGTGTGTCACAGAGAGAAATAAAGTGCAGAAAGGGAAATGAGCTCAAGGAGGTCGTGATTTTAAATACAGAGGTCAGGCTAGTTCTCAGTGAGAAGATAACATGGGAACAAAGACTTGGAAGAGCTGAGAGCACAGCTCATTTGGAAGAACAGCCATTCAGTCACCAAATATTGATTGGTTGAGGACTGTGTGTCAAGCATGGGTCCGTGTGTTTACTTAAGTCCTGCTGTATTTCATAGGTCTTAGTTTCCCTGGACTGAAGTTTTCTTGTCCTGGTGGGGAAAAATATGCAAGCGATTTTGTGTGGCTCAAACTACTATCATATTTTCCCATCCTGGACGCTTAGGATTGTTAGGGGTTTGTGTCCCCAAAATTCATATGTTAACATACTAACCCCCCAGTACCTTGCAATGTGACCTTACTTGGAGACAGGGTCTTTACAGAGGTAATCAAGTTAAAATGAGGTGATATGTGTGGGCCCTAATCCAATGTGACTAGTGTCCTTATCAAAAGGGGAGATTTGGAGACAGACAAATTCAGCCCTCGGAGGGAACCAACCTTACCAACTTCTTGATCTAAAATGACTACTTCCAGAACTGTGAGATAATCAAATTCTGTTGCTTAGGCCACCCACTTTGTGGCACTTTGTTACAGCAACCTAACAAACGAATACAAGTATGTTTCTAAGGTAAGATGATACTCTTGTGACTCACCTACAAATTTCCAATGACCTTTATGGCTTTTGTGTATTAACAAGAAGCCAAAATGATCTGAGTTGAGATTTACCAACCAAACCACCACAAGAAAAGGCAAATTATTATTTTTTGAAAAGCCAAAGGAGCCCCAATTATTCAATTATTTCTTCATCGACTATCCAATGCCTGCTATCTGCCAGGCTCTGAGATATGGTGACAAACAAGGTGGACGTGGTCCCTGCTCTCATGACTTGTGTATATCATTATGGTGAGAGTTGGACGGTAAACAAATCAACAAACATAAACACGCTAATTCCAGAGCAGAGTAAGTGCTTAAAAGAAAAGAAAATAAGGCTAGAGAATTAAAAGAACAAGGGGATGGGTTTAATTTTGATTGGCTGCCCAGGGAAGGTTCCTATGAAGGGAATGAGTTTTGAGCAAAGACCTCTGTGACAAAGGCCATCCAAGCAAAGATCTGACAAAAATTGTTCCAGGCAGAAATAACAATTCCTCTTCTAAGAAAACGTCCATGCCATTTACTCTGTACCACTCTTCCTTTCTCTCTTTGCTACCCAATTTGCATCCTTTGAGATTGTACAAAATCAGTCAACGTCTTTTTGATAAAAATGGGGTCAAAGTACTTATCTTCTTATGTAAGAACCCGTGAAGGTCGTACCAACAGGGTTTTGCACACACACTCTCACAAAACATCCCATGATGTGCCTCTGTGCTTACAGGTAGTGACATCACGTGAGTTGAACATTGTGTTTATCTTCCTCATGTGTATAACATCTAGCATACGACCAGGCATGATTAATCAATATGCTGATGAGTGACTGTGCCTCCGAAAGAACATTCTGAATCTCCCAGGCCTATTTTTAAAATGCTCTTATTATCAAGTGAAGCTTCAGTTCTAAATTTTTGCGATGCTCATGTACTCTGAAGGTAATTTTTACTTAAGAGACTAATAAAAAGAACAACATTAATCGGGAGCTTGAATGTGACTCACTCTGCTAAGTGCTCCCATGGACTGTTATGTCCATCACCCTACAAGGGAAATTCTTTTTATAACATCCGTTTCACAGATGGGAAAACTGGGGATCAAAAAAGGTAAAGTAATCGGCCCAGGGTTAAAACCACTATGGAATTGCAGACTTAGGCTTCGAGCTGGTCTCCTTCATTGTGAGGCTTGCGCTAGGGTGGATGAGCTGAAAGCAAAAAGCATTTGTCTATTCTTTTGCATTTGTCTTTGAAATGTTCAAAGCACTGTTTTCTAACTTCTTTTTTTTTTTTTTACATGCCAGCCCTCTAGCTTTCAAGTTCACTTTTCTAGCCAGATATTTGCTTTGCTTTCTCTTGCTTCAAACCGGGAACTACAAGCACTTTGATAAATGAAACGACAGATACACTTTTTGTTTTCAGCCTGTTTTTCAGCATCCTCTGAGGAAACGTGAGTCAAGCTTCTTAGAGGTCGGCCTACTTTGACAGACATCCGTATCTCATACACTGACAGCTCCCCGTCACCAAGAGGTTCCCTCCTCTCGCTCAACTCATAGAGAAAATCGTGCCCCCTGCCAGACCAAATGCTGTGCACAATGCATGATGCCAGCTCTCGCCCTCTTTACACAGATACTAATAGATCCTCCTGGCTGAGAGTGAACATCTAAAAATGGCTTCAGCTGGCCTTTGCAAATCGTTTTCTGTTCTCGTGGCTTCCCCACAGTCCTGGTCAGTGAGAACGCCTGGGGAACTTGCAGTGGTGAAAAGATGTGAGGTATCTCTTGCTGGATCCCGGATTCCCCTGCCTCGCTCAGAGAGTAGGCAGCCATTTTCTCAGTTCAATGACTTCCTGCCTGGGATGCCTTGGTCAGGCTTGCTCTAAACTTCCGGAACTCGGACAAGGTATCTGGCTGTTCCCTTTGGAAAGCTCGGGTGGGTTTCACTATCCTCCCCTTTGCTGGCCACAACTCCTTCAATAATTTATGCCTTGGAAAAGCACAGCACTTCAGGGTAAATTAGCATAAGAAGGATTTATGAAACCACAGTGGGAAGGCATTTTTAGGCATCGAACAAGAGCTGGTGCATGGAGCATTCTGAGCTAGTTCCAGGCAGGACCAGCCTCAGGTAGAATCGTCAAAGAAATAATGCTCCTTTTGGTACGCTTTCTTCTTCCCAGCCCTTCGACCCAGCATCTCCCAATGTGGTCATACTCCCCCAAGCTATGCAGAAGACTGCTGCTGTCATTCATTAATTCATTCTTTCATTGATTCTTTTATTAATTCATATAAAATTTTTGTCAAAGACATATGTGTACATCCATGCTCATAGTAGCCTTACTCACAATAGCCAAAAGGTAGAAGCAATCCAAGTGTCCATAAATGCATAAACAAAATGCGATATAGACATACAATGTAATATCATCCAACCTTTAAATGAAGGAAATTCTTACACATGCTACAAGGACGAACCTTGAGGGCATTATGCTAAGTGAAATAAACCAGTCACAGAAACACAAATACTGTATAATTCCTTTTGTATGAGGACCCAGAGCAGCCAAGTTTATAGAAACATAAAGTGGAATGGAGTGGAGAGGTGGTGGGGATAATGGAGAGTTACTGTTTAATGGGTACAGAGTTTCAGTTTTGCAAGATGAAAAGCGTTCAGGAGATGGATGGTGATGATGGTGGCAACCAATGTGAATGTACTTTGTCACTGAACTATACCCTTAAAAAATGGTTGTGAGTGGGCTTCCCTGGTGGCACAGCGGTTGGGGTTCCGCCTGCCGATGCAGGGGACGTGGGTTTGTGCCCCGGTCCG
Organism: Lagenorhynchus albirostris; assembly: GCF_949774975.1. Taxonomy (NCBI): domain Eukaryota; kingdom Metazoa; phylum Chordata; class Mammalia; order Artiodactyla; family Delphinidae; genus Lagenorhynchus; species Lagenorhynchus albirostris. Next base: position 21,576,673 of record NC_083104.1, on the reverse strand, counting down.
GGGGGATCCCACGATCCGCGGAGCGGCCCACGAGCCATGGCTGCTGGGCCTGCGCATCCAGAGCCTGTGCTCCACGGTGGGAGAGGCAACAACCGTGAGAGGCCCACGTACCGCAAAAAAAAAAAAAAAAAAAAAAATGGTTGTGAGTAAATTTTATTTTATGTGTATTTTATCACAATTTAAAAATTTTTTTCAAACCTAGTGAAAATTCTTCTAAATCAACCTAAAATGGAAAATTTTTCAAGCTTAAAATGTGAGATGTGATTCAATTTGTATCACAACTTACCAGGCTTAGACTAAACACTTTCATGTAAACAAAAAAAAATTTTTTTAATCTTTGTGTGTGTGTGCTAGACATTGTACCAGGCCATCTAGATGCAGCTGTAAAAGACATTCATAACCCCTGACCTCAAAAAACTTAACAAAAGAATACCATGATGACCTGATGGAATCCCTTACTCAGTTCATACTTTCTCCCGCCAATGAATACTTATTGAGTTTCTACTATGTGATAGGCTCTCTGTTATCTGCTCAGATACATTGGTGAACAAGATAGACAGAGACCCAGTCCTTACAGGGCTGCCAATCTAGCAGGAGAGAAAAATAATAAACAAGAAATTAATGTTTCTCTAACCCCTCTTCTCCATCTAAATTTACTGATTCTCACTTAGACTCTTTCACGAACGACCTTATGAAGTCTACTAGTGATACCCAAGTATAAAGCTTCTAACTGTCATCCCTTCACTATTTGTAACATATACCTGCGGTAACATTAGAAACAATATATTAATGCAGTTTTTTCCAAATGTGGCTTGCATCCCGAAGATGGTTTGCAAAATGATTTTAGCTAAAACACAGAAGAATTATTTTAACAGTTGTAACTTATTTTAATGTATATTAGGAAAAAAGTTAAATGATAATATCAAACCTGTGATTTTCTGAAAACTGTTATTTAGAATGAGGCTAAATTAAAAGGTGATTCCAATTGAAGACAAGTGTTATGATAACAATAATAATTTAGGCATATGGCAAAATCAGGAAGGTGAGACCCAACAAAATCAGGAAGAGAGCTGACATTTGTAAAATTAGGAGTGACTCTATTAGCAGAAATGCTTGACAAATGATAGGCTGATGAGAATGATATTCTGGGTAAATACAGGTTTTATAGTCACCTTTATACCTCACCACAGGCCTAGCCTGGCTCCAATGTTCATGTTCTCCTCCCTTTCTAACTCTGCAGCTCTTAGAGGCAGCCACCCCACATCACACTGAGTGATGACATGTACTATGACTCTCTTCCTTCCCCATTCACCAGCTCAGCTTCTTCTGAAAAGACAATCCAGAGGAGGATGGTGGTGAAGAATGGAAGATGGTCAAATATCTTTGGTGCTTGGGTTCTCAGCATGCTGAGTTTGTATCATGCAAATTGATACTGTAGCAAACTAACAGTAGAAACAATAATCCCATTTCCATCCTTACCTGTCTTATTTACTCTCCTAGACGTCTAGTGCAAAGTTTTGGGCAAAGCAGAAAAATAAGTATTGGGTTTTATGCCAACTTTCTTTTCACCTGCCCTATTTTAATACATGCAAAAAAAAAAACCCCACACACCAGTTGACTTTTATTTTTGGACTTGAATTTTTTTGCCTCTACCTATTTAGTAAAAGGTCATGAATGTTAAAGTAGGATTTAAAAGGCTTCACTTGGACTTCTGACATTTGGAACACCCTTGATCAGGGACTTACCCACCATGGAAGCCAAATCTATCAACAGACCTCAAATCCCATGGATTTAAAGACAGTGGAGGACTAGACATTTGCCTGCCTGCCAAACGTCCCCTTATGAGAAAGCACACTAACTAATCTTGACTGCAAGTGACAGAAACTCAACACTAACTGACATAGGCTAAAAGGGGTAACTGTGTGTTTACGTAACTGAGATGCTCCAGAAGTGTTACTGGATACTGGTACTCAAGGGAGGGCACATCTTCTCCATCTCTTGGCTTTGTTTTTCTGTTTTTTGTTTTTGTTTTTGCATGGATGGGCCTCATCCTTCCCAACCAAGAGGAGGCTTCTTCCCAAAGGCAGGGAAGAAGTCCTTCAACAGCTCTGTGCCATATTTTTCCATCCAAATGACCCTCAATGCAACAAGAATTCTTCTTTAGCTTCAGGTTAAAGAAATCTGGCCCAGCTTGTTTCATTAAGCCCATCTACATGCCCAGTTTGGGCAGAGGAGATGGCAGTCCCACCCTAATCATATTATAAATTCCTCCAAAAGAGAGAGTGCTGGACAATAAAAACTAATGTCCAGGCAGGAAGCTGCCCTACCTGCTGCCCTGATGGACCAACCCACACAACAACAGCTGATTAGATTAGTTTGGGCTCCTTAACCAAGAACTGTCCATCCATCCAATACTTCTGACTTGTGTGGCCTGGCTAGAAAAGCGGCATGTGCTAATCAGGCTTTTCCTCTGGAATTTGAAAATGGGAGCCCGAGAGACTGAACATTTAGATGGGGCAGTTGAACTAAATGACATGACTGACAATTATAGGCAATGTGCAGCTAAAGCTATGAAGAAGCCAGCCTACAGAAACTGGAGATCAGAGCAGAGAGAAACATTGACTGTGAGACCACATCACTTCTGAATGACAGGTTCAGGGAGCTGCTGACTCAGCTTACTGATGGAGGTTCCGCATGTTGTGCACTCTACCAGAAAGAGAGAGATTGGGGCAGAATTGGGGGAGGTAACAGTGATTGTGCTTCTAGGTGCCATAAGGTGAAAGGGACTCCTAATAGTTGGTTTTTGAGGGCTTGGTCATTTTTCTGCCATGCTTATGTGGTTTCATCCTCACAATATGCCCAGTCTGAAAAATTCAAGAGAATCTCCCTCTTACACATGAATTTCTAAGCAAGCCTTGCAAATGAGCACAGGCCTAAAGGGCCGGAAGGCAGAGAAGGAGGTAGAACTTCAAGAAGTGGGTGTCAGGTTGAATATGGAGACACCCCCAAGGCAACACTTCCATGCAATCTTAACAAACAAGGTTCCACATTGAGTCGATTTTGCCCCTGGTGAATTGAGGATATTCTAGCATTTTAATAAGATTTTTTTAAAGCAACACAAAATAAAGTATGATTCATCATGTCAGCACTTTATTTTGTAAGGTTATTAGCACACAGTGACGTACATTTTAAGGAATAAATAAATGTTCTGAGATGATTTTTAAAATATTCCCTTTGCTTCCTTTTACTCTATGAACCTCCATCCTCGCCCAGAACAAATTTGAGCAGCTAGACAATATGCTTCCCACCCTAGGGGAAAATACGCCAAAGCCAAACTCGGAGAACAAAGAGACAAAGCCATGGCTTATGAGTTTCAAAACAGGTCGCTGAAACCCATGCCAGAGATAATAGTTGTGAAAGGGTTTCTGAGCCTCAGAAGCCAGGTTTCTGAATATCAGAAAGCCACAACATACTGTGAACAATAGACTGGAGAAAAAATAGCCTCCCCTCTAGCTTCTGGATAGAACAGAAGATAGTTCGCAAAGAAGAAAGTCAGTTGAGGGTGAGCGTTACCGAGAGAGACCGCTGTGGACAGCTGCCCCTGAGTTGTGTGAGGTCAACCAGAAGTCTGACCTAGAATGGAAACGCACAGGACTCCTCAACCATGTTGCTATTGGCATTTTGGCTGGAAGATTCTTTGCTGGGGGGGCTGCCCTGGGCACTGTAGGATGTTTAGCAGGATCCTTGGCCTCTACCTGCTAGATGCTGGTATTACCTCCAAGTTTTGACTGCCAAAAATAACTCCAGACATTGCCAAAACTCTCCTGGGGGAGTGGAGAAAAATTGCTCCTGGGTGAAAACCAATGAGATAGAGAAAGAGAGAGAGGTTCGACATACATACACACATGTATCTTCCTAATAAAAAAAAAAGAAAAGTTGTATATTCTTTATACGGAAAACTGTAAGAACACACAAAAAAATCACCCCCCCCAAAATTATCTGTACTCTACCCACTGAGAAACCATTATTGTTCATGTTTTGCCTACACACAATTTTTCATATATATATGTATTTCCACATAACCCAAAGTGGGTCCATATAAACATGTCTTATAATCGGCACTTTTTTTACTTAACAAGATATCATGAACTTTCTTAGAGGTATAGCATTCCTTAACGTACTCATAACATAATTTAATTAGCCAATCCCCTATTTCCAGACATTCAGGTTACTCCTAGTATTTCACCATCTTTGGTAATTCTTCGATGAACATCTTCATATCTTCCTTTGTTTTCTTAAGATAAATTCTTAAGGAAAGTTCTTAACAGAGAAAACTGATATTTGGGGGTTGTATCTATAATATTTACTATTTTGCTGGTTTAAGTTATAATTGACTGATTTAAAATATACCTTTTATTCTTCTAGGGCTTTTACCTTTCCACAGTGCTTTCCACTTTACCAAGTATGCAAGGCAGCTACCAATTGCCCCTTTTTACTGATATGAAAACTGGTGTTCATGGAAGTTAAATGAATTGCCCACAGCAACACCATTATTTAGCAACACCATCTCACCTGAGCCCTGGGTTTTCGTTACTGCTCACATTGGTAAAACATATACCACCAAAATTGAAATAATCCAGAGGAGATCAGAATGTCCCCTGTTCACAGATGATGTGCAATTTTGTGAACACTAGGATGTTAGAATAATTCTTGTTTATGAGTTCTGTCTCTAAGTACAATTTTGTGTAGATTCCAGAGGTCCCAAAACATAGTCAAGGCTATGAAATCTTGCATGAGTGAATCTACCACTTCCCATGCAAAATTCCACAACCCATCTCATCTCCCAGTGCTGACTTAGAGGGATAATATTTAAAGATGCTAATTCCAACATCTGCTTCCTTTTTATCCCTGAAGCCAAATTATGTTGGTACAGTCTGTTTTTCCTTCCAGTTATACTCTAACACAGATTTATTACCAATTAATTTCTTATAGAGGAGAAACAACCCCATTATAAGTATTTGAGGTAATGATATTTAAGTATTTTATATTGCTTTTACTATGAACAGTTAGAATACAGAGTGCATCCAATGTTCATTACCTCTTAATGCTTGCATTCTTTTCCATGTTTTGATTCACAAAAAAGAAAAAAGAAAGTGCTACCCGCTAACCATTTTTTAGGTTTAATGAGATTCTGAGGGGTAAAGATTACAGCTTAATAATGTTTTAAGTGGTTTGTAGAAACACTCCTTCTACCATGGGCACAATTTTAAACCAAAGCCAACTTCTGCAGTGCCACTGAAGGCTAATGAATGCCTTAATAATATGCAGAGGAAAAAAACCGATGATTCTAGATACAGAAATATCTGAGACCTCTGAAATATGATAACAACTCAACTGTACTCAGAGACAGAACTCCTAAGAAAGAATTATCCTACCATCCCAGTGATCCATTTCACTACCATTAATAAGAAGTGATTTGGGCAGCATATGGGGAGGTAATTGACACTCACTGATTTGAGAGCTCGACTTTAAAGCTCCAGATAAACCTTGAACCAATTTCCCTCGGTTCTAATAATACCTAGAAAATGGGCACAACTTGGAACGTCATATAACTTTTCTATTTTCTAAAACCTGGTTGACGCCAATCCTCCCTCCAGCTAATTAAAACTCTTTTGCAACTTTGTACTTTTATTTCTTTTTTAACAAAGTATTCAACAGATTCATCTATAAATTTTATTTTACTTTTCCTGGTCACCTATCTAGTCCTAGGGACTGTTCTGTATGTGCCTGTGTGTGTGTGTGTGTGTGTGTGTGTGTGTGTGTAAGATTGTTACCTTCAAACATACTTTATTTCTAATAGTTAGATATCTAATTGTGTCTAACGTAATGTAATGTATTTACATTACACAAACCTGAAATAAACAGAGTTTCTTACAGTCTGGAAAACTCTAAGATGGTTTTTACTTGATCCTTGGAGTCTGGAACAAAGCGATACATTAGATGTGACACTGCCTGGGTGAAAAAGGCAAATATCAAATAGCATATACCGTTAGGGAGGGAGCTGTCAAAACAAGTGAAGAATCAACAGACAGGAAAATGCAGGGAGAGCAAAAATAAAAAGGAATGAAGTCCTGATACATGCTACAACACAGATGAACATTGAGAACATTGTTTGATTCTATTATTAAATGAAACCAGCCAGTTACAGAAGTCTACATACTGTATGATTCTATTTATCTGAAGTGTTCAGAATAGACAAATCCATAAAAAGAGAAAGTAGATGAGTACACAGGGGCTGGGGGAAGGGGAAAGAGGAAGTGACTGCTAAATGGATAGAGGGTTTCCTTTTAGGTGATGAAAATATTCTACAAGTAAGTGGTGGTGATGGTTGCATAACTCTGTCAATATAGTAAAGCCACTGAACTGTATAGTTTAAACAGGTGAATTTTACGGTATACGAATTCTATCTCAATAAAGCTTTTAAAAAAAACAACAAAAACCCAAACAAAACAAAACAAAACAAAAAACAGGCAGACAGAAAGGAGTCAGAAGAAAAGACCTAGAGGGCTGAGAGGTGCAGGAACCTCGGTCACTAAGAGAAGCTTCTTTCCTCATTGGTGTAAGTTGACTGATGAGGTTTCCAGGCAACTTTGACATAATTGGACATTTTTTTAAAAAACAAGATAAAATCAATACTGGATCTGTGTTCATCTCAACCAGCTAGATTCAGCAAACACTGCCTAGCCCCTACTATGTGCTAGCCACCTAAAAAATAAAGAGAGCTCTGCCCTCGTGGAGTCACAAGTTTTTGACTAGAAAATAACATATTTTTTTTAAATAAAGGAAGAGAGTACAAATGTTAAAAATGATTCTTTTCAGATGATGGAATTATGAGTATTTTCTTTTTTTAGGGGTCTAGCATATAATGACTTTTTATATTATATAGAGAGGGAAAGAATTTTTAATGAAAAAATAATAGAGAAAAATATAAGTGCTCTCTTAAAGCTATGGAAGTACAGAGGAAGGAGAAAAGAGTTGGGGCTAAGGAAAATCAGAGAAAGTTTGACGGGCAGTCCTTGGTGTTAATCCCAAGAGATGGGAATCTTGGGCTTGCAGAAGTCTGAGCATGTTTCTCCATTTTTCATTCCTGATTTGCAGGACATGAGAAAGACTGACTCCTTCAGAGTCTGGAGCCTGCTAGAGTGGGCCACAAGACTCAACAGCCCCCTGACCCCTACCCCAGGCCCACTCTGGGGGAACCAAGGGGCTATAGGCTCCAGGCCTGGGGAAATACCATTCGCTATCCCCAGATACCCACTCAGCTCCACCCACCGTTAGGACCGGCTTTTTGTTTCAATAAGGGCAGGAAGATTGTTAACAAATAGAAATCATTAGGAAGGAATTAGCTTCTGGATTTGGGCCAGTGGGTACCACTTCAGACTCTTCTACTGTTGCCAAAGCACGTAACACAGTAAGATGGTTTGCCGCAGAAGTAAACACTTTACAGTAAAGAGAGTAAACAGTAAAAAAAACAGTAAAGAGAGCTTTGCTAGTAGTGCACACACAGCGTGGGCAACAGGTAGAGGAAAACCTCCATCGGTTCAGTTATTCTGTAGGAGAGATAGCTGCCTTTTCAAAGCTGACGCATGGTGTTTATTTATCATTACGAACTGTGTTCATCACCACAGTTCTCACCCCATCATCCTTTGCCTTGCGCTTGCGGTATCCCAGCCTTCTCTGCTGGAACAAAAGAAGATGGCAGAAACCACACTGGCTCAAACCCATGGTCCATCCCTCCCTGCATTCTGAATGCAAAGCAGGGAGGCAGGCTATGATGAGAAAAGAGCATGGCTTTGGGTTTGAATTCTAGCTAGATCAACCCATCAGCTAATTGACTTTGAGAAAGTTACTCCAGCTCTCTGGCGCTTTGTATTTTCCTCTATAAAATGGGCATAGTTTTAATAATGCCCTTGTAGGGTGGTTGTGAAAACTATTTCAAATAAGATACACAAAATCACCTGGCACCATAGGTATTGAATAAATCTGAGGTCATTTTCATCAGTTCTCCTAATGGAAGTTTCTCTATAGCAACAGCTCCCAAAGTTTAAAGACAATGACTATGAATTCTACCATTTTTCTTCATTGATTTATTTAGCCAATATATATTTATGTATACATAAACACATAGACTATACATAGATATATATACACGAACATATCTATACAGTATCTACTTTGTTGGAACGGTCTTTGTTGCAAGTGACATAGATTCAATTTCACCGGCTTAGAACGCTTCCAAACATTTAGAGACTGTTTGCTGATTCACATATATGAAAAGTCCAGTGACGGCTGAATTTCAAGCACCGCTGTATTCTGAGACCCAAATAATACCATCACAAATGTGTCTCTCTTTATGTTTTAATCTCTGCATTTCTCTGTGTGGTTGAGTGAATTAACATACATAAAGCACTTAGAATACTGTTTGGCTCATAATATAAATATTTGTTACTATCATTTCATTTAATCTTCCTACCACCCTCTGAAACATGTACCACTAGTATCCTACTTTTGTATATACAGAAACTGAGGCACAGGGAGGTCAGATAGCTACTCAATCACTAAACTGGGCCAGGCAGTCTGATTCAAAAGTCTTTTCTTGACCACTTCTCCAAACTGCCCCCTCATTGGGCTGGAAAAGGAGGTTGAGCCCTGATTGCAAAGGGATGGGAACCCTAAAGACAGGTGCTTCTAGTTAAAGCAAATGCGCAAGAAAGTTTGGGTCACTTGCCACTTGACGGGATACTGGCCTTTCAAATCTGTTTATTTTTGAAGCACAAAATAAGTCCCTTTTTCTATAATTCATGTGTGGATCCTGTCACTGCTACACAAAAGCAGGAGTTACACCCACTTAAAAATTCTCGAGACAGAAAGTGGTTGGAATATGAGCCCTAGTATTGGTTATTCTTTGTTGACAAGCCCATCTCCCATCCCCAATCTATTTTCTGCTCTCGCCTGTCCTACTCTGTGCCCTACAAGGCTGACCTATGTGGACTGGCCTCTGGGTTACTTTTTCTTCTGGCTTCCCGTTGGGTTTGGCCAGTGGTCACCTGCCCGTGTCAGTTCAGGCCCACAGGTGGTGATGGTTACCATGGTAACTAGTCCTTGTGTGCTTTGCTCCCCCTTGTTGGTTTTCTCAACCCAAACCACACCTTTGCAAAGAGCCCCTTCACCTCATTCTCTTCAGTGAAAAATCTTTGAGTCTGCCATCAGTTTCCAGGTCCATACGATGACTTTTATGGACCTTGGCATTTCCACCTTTGTGAATTCCTTCCTCCATAAAAAACTATTAAAATTTTTTATTTTATGACTGCATTGATATAAAGATGAATATAATCCAGGCTGGATTATAGCCACTCTTTTTCTTCTGGTTGTAAAAGAAATTAAAACATTTTCATGGGCTTCTAAAAGTATCATGGGCCCCAGACACTGAGCTTGCTGTGTTTAATGGCGAAGTTGGCCCTTGTTGTTTTCTGCAGTCTCTTCTACCTACAGACCTAACAGGCAGAAAATGGACAGAAGCTCCCAAGTAGATAGGCTACTATCTATCAAGTTAAAATAATGATCCTTGGGTCAAGTTTCCCAAACAGCCTGCTTCTGTTACAGTAAACCCAGCACCCTCGTCCCTAAGCAGATCCTATTTCCAAGTCACAGCTATGATGACATGATAATAACAGAAAGAAATGGAATATCTAGTGTTGAATTAATTCCTAATTCATTTATTACTCACCACATTCCAGTGCCTGATGACACAACAATCAGAGACTTTATCAATAAACCTCACATTCCCATATGTAAATCTATCACTTGATAGTTGTAAAGGAGAGAACTTTTTCTATATGTTCTCGGAAAGATCCCATTGTTTTGCTCCCAGTACTGAAGAGCAAGGTTAGAGCTTGTTTTCTCTTTAATTGAGAACTGAGAGTTTCTGGATGGTGCAAATCGCCTTTCATTGGTCATTGGTTAAGTATTGAAGATACTGAAGGTTATAGTTACGATTCTATTTGCTTAGCCGGCTCTCAGTCTGTGGCCAGCCCAGGGGGGAGAAATGGACCATGTAAAATGATGCTGGGAAGACAAAGCTAGACAGCAGAAGGATTTTTTTTTAATTAATTAATTTATTTATTTTTGGCTACATTGGGTCTTTGTTGCTGCGGGCAGGCTTTTCTCTAGTTGTGGTGAGCAGGGGCTACTCTTCATTGCGGTGTGCGGGCTTCTCATCACGGTGGCTTCTTTTGTTGTGGAGCACGGGTTCTAGGCACACAGGCTCAGTGGTTGTGGTGCAGGGGCTTAGTTGCTCCATAGCATGTGGGATCTTTCCGGACCAGGGCTCGAACCCGTGTCTCCTGCATTTGCAGGCAGGCTCTCAACCACTGTGCCACCAGGGAAGTCCCAGCAGAAGGATTTTTAAATCTAAGACCAAGTTATTGATTTTCTGTTGGAGGTAAACTCTTCATACCCTACTCGAATGTGGGACCAATGCCACCTCAGATTCACTTCGCCTCTTTTTAACCTTCATTTCTAATTTCAAGGGAATGCCAAACTTAAGCCTCTAAGCCTCTGGATCTCTCTGCATCCCTTTGCCAGTCAGTTCTTTGACAGATTGGAGGCGTGAGAAGGTCCCGAAGAGGACAGGGGAAGCTGAAAATTTGCCCCTCAGCACCCTAAATATCAACCATAAAACTAATGAACTGTGGCAACTGAATTGTCCAAGTTCATCCCAAATTATGTCTTGGTAAAGTTCATTGTTGTTTTCACTTATCATCCTGGAATCATAAATGTCGAATCTGAGGTACAGCTTCTCAGCTCCCTGAATCTTGTTTGCATTCTTCTTACTCTTACGCCCATGATATGCAATTGCTCACTTTGCTGAATACTTAGGGCCATGAATCCTCTCTTGGAAAACATTAAAAAGACAAACAAAAAAACCAAACTCTTTTATTTTTAAGGAATTAAATATGAAAAGGTCTCTGAAAAAACTGCCCTGATTCAATGAATCTCAATTTTGATGTGTTGCTGAAGACGGTGTTTTTAAGCATATGCCCCTTAACTATTCATAACCCAGTTATAAGTTCATGTATATTTTATATCTTCTTTCCCTTCATCCTCTTAGGCCTATATAACATTTACCCTGACAAGTTTATAAAGAATATTGAGGTTGATACTTGCTGGTTCTTAGTAGAAATTAATCAAAATCCATCTGTTCCCTTCTCAGCCTGGACAATTTCATTACAACTAAACCAGGGATTAAAGGATTCTTACAGCTTCTTTTTTTCCAACACAGTTCAGCTGATTTAGAAACAATGATTAAAGCTGCTTACTTTAAGGAAGATTGTTTCCAATCTTCCCTTCTTGCAAGGCAGAGAAAGATGAAAGCATCTTGATCCTGAAATATTGATATCTAAGGCTGGAAATCTGTATCGGAGGCATGATGAATGATTCCACCCCAAGATTTTTTTATTTTAAAGTCGTATTTATCTTTACACTTCACTTTCCTCACAAGCTGGAGGAAATAAGCACTAAATACACTCACTGCCCCCTATCCCAGGTAGATTTCCTATCTTTATTTAATTGTAAATCCAATGTGGCATAATAAAGAAATTCTAAGATAAAGATTACCTTTCTGACACTGACTGTTTATAGGGATAAATGTCAGTTATCCTTATGTGGCCTTAGAATGACTGCCTTCAAAGGAATGCAGAACACAAATTAGAGGGAATGAATTTAAGCCTCCCACAAGGACATACTTTGATCTGGGATTCAAGAAATCTGAAGAATTAGAAGTGATTACTAGAGAGTAATTCCGGGTTTACCCAGCCTTACACAGGTGCTATAATTAACTATTCTCCCTTTTTAAAAAATCTGGTTTCCACACTTTTTTTTTCCCTCTAATGCCCTTTTGGTTGAGGTTAAAATGCTCAGATCTTCAGTATACAGTTGGATCGCTTTGATAAAGGTATACACTCATAGAACCATCACTCCAATCAAGATCTAGAACATGCCCCACTCTTAATTTGTGTGTGTGGGGCTGTGTTTTTAAAATGAGGATGATTACAGCCCTCTGCTACTAGGAATGAACTCCACTCTGAAATCCAAAAGGGATAAAATAAAACCAAAGACCTGTGAGCTGGTTCCCTATGGAGCCAAAAGCTGTTTGAAACGGGTCCATGTCCAGGGCCTTTTAACAATATAACAAAAAAAACGGGAACTGATCTTGACTAGCAGGCAGAGGGGATGGCATCATGGCCCAAACATCAGATTAGAAACACAATGATTCCCTGGGACTGGACGCTAAATCCTGGCAGACGATGCAGCCTTTCACCTTCTGAAATGCAGAAATCGAATGAAGCAAGGCCAATTCTGGGCCAGACTGTTGGATGAGCTTTTTTTTTTTTAAGTTCCTAACTGTTCTACATAGACATTAAAACTTCAATTACTGCAGACCTAGAAACTGTCCTCCTGACCTTGACATTTCCTCCTTCCACACAAGTTCCTGTGTAGCAGGAAACCAGTTACCCACCTAGATCCCCAGACCTCAGCACCCTGCCCTCAGGGGCGCTTCCTTGTATGACAGGAATCCTGTTGCATAAAAGTATAAACAGCTATCCTTAGAAAGTTTGAAGGGAATATTGTATAGGTACAGCCTAAGGAGCGCAAAATGCTCTTCAGTTCATTCAGGAATTGCTGCTTGGGGACTTACATACAAAAATAAAGTATGAACAGACTGTAAAGTATAACAAAAAAAGAGCTGAATTCTGGGAAGTTGTTTCTGCTAGTTTGTTTAAAACGAGGAGTTCTGGGTTACCAAAGGGGAAAGGTTGGGGGGAAGGATAAATTGGGAGTTTGGGATTGACATATACACACTACTGTATTTAAAATAGAGGGACTTCCCTGGTGGTACAGTGGTTAAGAATCTGCCTGCCAGTGCAGAGGACACGGGTTCGAGGCCCAGTCCAGGAAGATCCCACATGCCGCAGAGCAACTAAGCCCGGGCGCCACAACTACTGAGCCTGCGCTCCAGAGCCCATGAGCCACAACTACTGAGCCCGCGTACCTAAAGCCTGTGCTCCACAACAAGGGAAGCCACCGCAATGAGAAGCCCACGCACCGCCACAAAGAGTAGCGCCCACTCGCCGCAACTAGAGAAAGCCCGCATGCAGCAACGAAGACCTGACACAGCCAAAAATAAATAAATAAATTTTTTAAAAAAATTTAAAATAGGTAACCAACAAGGACCTATTGTATAGCACAGGGAACTCTGCTTAATATTCTGTAATAACCTAAATGGGAAAAGAATTTGAAAAAGAATAGATACATGTATATGTATAACAATCACTTTGCTGTACATATGAAACTAACAAAACATTGTAAGTCAACTATAGTCCAATATGAAATAAAAATTAAAAAAAAAAAAAAAAGAGAGGAGTTCTGTCCTGGCAAGTTTTACTGTCACTGCACTGCGGTACCAGAGTATCCAAGTTCAAGTTCTCTCACATATATGATATGTAACTTTGAACAAATGACTTACTTCTCTGTACTTCCGTCTCCACCTCTGTAAAATGAGGGCAGTAATGGCACCCACCTCAGGGGTCAGCGAACTTTTTCCATCCAAGGCTAGATACTAAGTCCTTTAGGCTTTGTGGGTACCATGGTCTCTGTCACAATTGCTCCGCTCTGTCAAAGCAGCTCCAGACCATATGCAAATGAATGGATGTGGTTGTCCCAATAAAACTTTATTTATGGACACTGAAATTTGAATCTCATATCATTTTAAGGGGTGAAGAAATATTCTTCTTCCTTTGATTTTCTTGTTTCAACCACTTAAAAATGTAAATGATATTCTTAGTTCACAGGCTGTACAAAAATAGGCAGCAGGCAAATGTGGCCAAAGCGGCCATAGTTGACCAACTCCTGAATTAGCTCACAGGGCTGTTAGACTATTAACACATATACAGCTCTTACGTCAGTGCCTAGCACATCATTATCACTACTTCCATGTTACGATGTGTGATTATTATCTATTAGAATGTGATTAGTGCAATGGAGAGTACATTCTCCAGGGGTCTGATATCAGCACTATTTCCCAGAAAGTTGACCTTATGCGCTTCTCCTTTTGAGAAAAAGAAATAGAGGTCCTAAGAGAGAAAATGATCTTAGTGTCTTCCTCCCATATCTAAGAAAGATGTAGTGAACACTGTCTCCAGATATGGATCCAGTATACAGAGTGCGCCATTGTAAAGATCCCATCATTTGGGGAGTGATTTTTTAAAGCCATTGCTGTCCATTTTTGCACATTAAATCCCACAAAGAGATTTATTTACAACATTAAATCATTTCCTTGCTGCCTGCCTACGTTTTAACTATTAAAATATTCATCACACATTCTAAGAACCTAATGCCAAGTGTTTTATGACCTTTTAAAGGATGGCTTCTTTAAAAAATCACCTTCAGACGTGGATGTCAGTTTACAGGCAAGTCTGACGAAGAGCAGTCCATTGTCAAACATCAAGGAGATAAACATGAGATCGCTACCCTGAAAAGCACCCCCGGAGATGGGCCGATTAAACAGAAATGTGTGTGATGCACAAAGCTGTCGGTTGGGGCTGGGGAGCTGGGGATGAGAGGTAGGGAGGAGTACGGGGCAAAATATTTTTGATTCCTACTATGAGAAACACACTCTATCGTCTATGGCACTGGTTCTCAAAGGGGGCAACTGGGTCCCTAGGAGACCTTTGGCAGTATCTGTAGACTCTTTTGGTTGCCGTGACTGCGATGAGGGGAGGGAATGGCTACAGCATCTAATGGGTAGCAGCCAGGGATGCTGTTAAACATCCTGCAAGGCACAGCATAGCCCACCCTGCTCCCCACCACACACACACCAAGAATTATCTGACCCCCAGATGGTCAGTAGTGCCAATATTAAGAAACTCTGGTCTACAGGAATCACCCCAGCTGACCCCCACCTCACATCCCATTTTACTTTGCTTTTACTTTGAATTGGCTATTACAGGCATATGTCAAATAACTAAACATAAACCCAGGAAAGCATCCCTCCGTGTGTTTCTATTAAGGACCACAATTCAATGTGAACTCTCCATCCACCCACTTTCTCAAAGGCATCATGATGGAAAAATTGCAAGATTGGTGTTCATTTAAATTACACACATTAATTCAATTACCCTGAAGAAAACTGGTACCAGATCACCAGATTGCTGAGCAACTGATGCTAATTTGGTAATTCAATTTACTAAAGAGGTAATTGACAAATGTTTAAAAGCTAGTCAGCTGTACCTAGTATCAAGCCATCCAAGGAAGCCTCTGCCTTCTGGGTATCAATTTGGATCCAATCTTACTCCTTGTTCTACACCAAAATGAATCTGCTCAATTTCCTTAAGTAAATAAAGCCCTTTTAGACCAACACAAGATGAAAGGAGAGCTGAAAATCAACTCCCATCCTTTTACAAAGAACCAAAATACTAAATAGACAAGGAGAACGGTTACAAAGCTTCCAGGTCAATTTATGGAAAAGTCAAAGTAATTCTGATGATCCTAATGTAACTTCCAATTATAAGTACACTCATTAACATTGAATATTTAATACCATTTTTAATTTTTGTAATATCACTTTAGAACTTTCTTTCCACCATAAAAATCTATTTAAACTGTATTGATAGAGTGCTTTACAGTTCTATTTAAATTCGTCTATATTTGTAGAGTGCTTTATAATTTATGAAGTGTATTCACGTACATTATTTCACTTGGGCCCTAAAATAATTCTGAGCAAAAGGGATTGCAGGTATTATCATCCTTGATTTACAGGTGAAAACACAGGTTTTAGACCAATGTATAGGTCCCTTTGGCTTAAGAGAATACTCAACTGATTGCATCATGTTTCAAAGTTGGATTAGGAGGGAGTGTGGCATAGACAACTCTTCCAGTGTTCTACTGCCAAATAAACCACCCCAGACTCGGTGACTTAACGCAGCAAACATTGCACTGCACCTCACAATGTAGTGGGACAGGACTCCGGGGGGAGCCTGGCTGAGCAATTCTGCTCTGTGGGGTACTCACTGGGCTCCCAAGTGTCGCTCTGTGATATCCAGCTGTTGGCTGGGTTGCAGGATCCAAGGCAGCTTCACTCACCAACCTGAGAGGGCGGAGGCAAGTGGGGCTCAGCACCTGTGTGCTTGTTTGTATTCTCTGCGGATTGACGGCTGTCTTTGATCCCATTTATTCCCAAGGCTTCAACCACCATTTCTACGCTGGGAGCATCTATTCTGCCAAGCTGCAAGACTCCTACATCCACAGGATACCTCTCCCTCACAGGCACCTCAAACTCAGCACAACCAAAATGGAACTCATCATCTTTCCTCCAAAACCAGCCTCTCTCCCTGCTTCGCTGATGCAGCAAGTGACACAATCATGCAGCCTGTTTTCCAAATCGGCATCCTTAGTAACATCCTTGACCACTTCACCCTCAGTTTCTTCATTAAATTGATAATCAAGGCCTATGGATTCTAATGCCTAATATGGATCCACTTCCCTCCATCCACACTGTCACTATACTTAGTATCCTATCTATACTTGTCTCCTATGTCCCCTGCCCCCATCCCCGTTTGCTTCCATACGATCCAGACTGACCTTTCTAAAATACAAAGACCATTATGTCACTTCCCATTTTAGTTGGGAGACATACGGTTAAGGATAAAATCCAAACCCTTTAATGTGATTTACAAATTTTGTTCTTGTGTGATGCAATCTGAAGACACCAAATGCCATTCTGCTCCCAAATATTTCTCTCTCTGGCATTACCAGTAAAAGGTCCCAAACATCCATTCCTTCCAGTCAAGGCATCTGGAGTGTCTGTTAATTGCAAATGATATCTAAGAGGAGGGGCCCCAATTAACATCATATCAGCCATTAACTCCTCCACTGGGGTTCACTCATCAAAGTATCTCTGTGGCTATTCAATTCTTTGGGAATGGGTCACAGGATAGGTAAGTTCTGGAAAAAGCAAGCGTTGTCAACGTTTGCCTGGAGTCATTTCTAATGCATAACAAAATAACTTATTGATGTCCTTTTTTAAAAATCAAGCATCTGGAGAGATGCTGTATTGTGAAATTATCCTGTATGCCATTTTTTGGATGAAGAAATTAGTGATCAATATTAGTCAAAAAGTAAGTGTTTGAGCTTCCCTGGTGGCGCAGTGGTTGAGAGACCGCCTGCCGATGCAGGGGACGCGGGTTCGTGCCCCGGTCCGGGAAGGTCCCACATGCCGCGGAGCGGCTGGGCCCGTGAGTCATGGCCACTGAGCCTGCGCGTCCGGAGCCGATGCTCCGCGAGGGGAGAGGCCACAGCAGTGAGAGGCCCGCATACCGCAAAAAAAGTAAGTGCTTGATGAATGGAACAGTGGAGATAGCCACCTTTGACCCAAAATTTCAAAATCACGTGGAGAATCACCCAACCATTTTCACTTAATAAGGTTGGCATAGCTACAAAGTAAATCAAATCCCCCAAAACTAAATTCCACGGGATGACTTACATATGTTGTTCACATAGAAATTTGCAGTATCAATTATTTCTGGAAATTAGGGACCCATCAGGCAAGACTTAAAAATTATTTCCATATATAGTTCAACTTCTACATTGTAATAGTATTTATTACTATGATCTGACTTGACCTTTAAGAGAATTTAACATTTTAAAAACTCAAGTTCTCTGTCTCGTCCTTGTCCACCTCCCACTGCTGTTTCACTTCTCCCAGGTTCTATCCTGGTGTCAAAAAATGGAACACAGACATGTGGCCACAGTGATCAGAAGACCCATGCCCTCACTGTCACACACGCCTGGGCTACTGGCTGTTCCTGATTATGTTCCCTCTTCAATAATCTCCTGCTTTTCTTTTTTTCTGACATACTTGTCACATTTTCCATCATCTCCTTTCCCAGCAGCCTCTTAAGCCCCTATATCTCATCGCTCAGCTTTCCAAAGCTGCCATGTCATTTGCTTATAAAACCGGAATTCCAGTGATGACAATGGCGATGATGATTAGTTAACAGTTTTTCAGTTTTTGACCTTATGTTATCTTGAACTATCTTCTGTAATCCTCCCAGTACCACTACCGTGTCCAAGTCTTATTAGTATCGCTTTTACAGAACAGGAATCTGCAGCTCATAGAAGTCATTTTGCTGAGGTTGAGGATTTTACAAAGATATCCTGATAATGCTAAATCAGAAAATTTAATTGATTAGGACCCATCACCCCCAATCACCTTTTTATACACTGAAATATTTACGAGTAAAATGATATGATGTCAAAGATTGGCTTCAATATAATTCGGTGCTGAAGTAGGTAGGATTTAAGTGAAACAAGAGTGGGTGATGATCATTGTAAGTGGGTCACGGGTACGTGGGCATTCACTGTTCTACTCCTGTGTATATTTGAAACTTATCAGATAAAAAGGGTTTTGTAAATGTCATCTTTTTCATACAATTAAAAACAACCCAAGCCTACCAGGATAGCCATTCAGTGTTTATAGGTAATTTCACAATGTTCCATTACGCACCCAGGCTTATAAATACCTTAATATGGGGATAACAGAAGAGCACTCCAGCTTTACGTACAAGTGTCTCGTCTTTGTCACACAAGTTTATTTTTGTCCTAGACCCCTGTAATATGCATTGCATAGCTGTCCAAGTGGAAGAAACAATTACCTAATGCTGTGTCCAACTGCGTGGTGTCACCTTTTAATTAACCTGTGTAGCCTTTCTTTTACTTAACCTACTTGGAGAAGTGACAGCCACCTAGGCTGTCTAAATAATGTTCGCCACTGCTCCTTTATCGGGTCTATTCGATCAAAACAATAGTTCCTGGTGCGTGGGCCAGCTCTCCAAAACTGGAAACACTTTCTATTCAGCCATGGTCCTTCTCACAACATCAGGATTGTAATCTGCCTTCCTAACCAGAGTGCTCAGAATTGTTTCAATATATGAAACACAGATTGATCCAATATGTTCTCGTCTCTCAGTGTTTTTGTGTAAAAGCTATTCTGCAACTCTGCTTAAAAACCCTTCTGCCAACTTATCCAGCGTTGGGGATATGTGGGGTAGTTGCACATTCAGATATCTGCTGAAGGGTTAGATGAAAAGTGCCACGTTTCTGGATGGAAAGTTATCAGTATGTTATCATATCTCTAAAAATGAGTTATGTCCTGACATTCAGCAGTGCTGTGTCTAGGAATTTATCCTAAGAGTTGGACAGATGCATAAAGATGTATGTGTAAGGATATTCAAGACACGGCAGTTTTTTTCCTTAATAATATTAAGCAGCTAGAAAGAGTTTCACTGCTCAACAATATGAAGATTGGCTTCATGAAATTACCTGCAGACATTAAAAATGTTGATGTAAATATTTTTATGGTAATGGGGAGCTGTCCTTTAAATCCTGTTAGTAAACAATAGGTTATCCAGAAATACACATAGCATGAATATGTATGTATTTATAATTTAGCATGAAGAAAGTTATATCTATATACCTGTGTGTGTACAATTTGTGTGTATGTGTTTGAGGGAGTGTTGGCGGTGTGCGTACAGCCTAGGTCTGGATTGATAAATACTATGATTTCCTTTAAGTGATATTTCCCCTATCTGTATTTTCATATATGTCTACAATCAACATTAGCAGCTACATAAAAAACAGAAAAGAAACAAAAATAACAGACAAGGTCTTTCAAGAGTTCAGATAAAAGGAAAATGAAATAACCCAGAGAAGATGTAAAAAACCTTTTGGGAGCACTGCTTCAATAAAGAAAACATTTCAGTGTTAATTATTGAATAGAAATGATGGAAAAGGTAATGTGGAAGGAAGCAGAGAGAAAAGCGAAGATTTACCTTGCAACTGGGAACAACAGCCCAACTCAAGGCTGGGAGCTGGTAATGGGACGTGCTGCCCCCATCAGAAAAAAAAAAAAACGTGAAATATTGTAGCACATCTTCCCTCCCGTTTTGAGGGGGGGAGCGTGTCAGAGCTCTTTGGAGCTCCCATAGTAAGCCAGGCATGATTTGCTGATCCTTACAGCAACCCCTGAAGGTAGGCATTCCTAAAGGGCAGCCCCGAGGGTCCGATGCCTTGTCCAAGGTCACAGAGCTGGGAGCCTTGAGCTGAGGTTATGAACCCACGTATTCCCTTTACACTACCCTTCAGGGGCTCTCCAGGACAGACAGAAGAAAGAACCCGGAAAGCTCAGAGAGAGGCATGATCACTGTTGTGTTAGTGACCAAGATAGGACCTTGGTAACGTCTGGGTAGAATTCTCTGAAGAGGAACGGGGTCAAGCTGAGTTGTGCAGGCAGCAACGAGAGGACCGTTTTAGGAACCAGAAGTGAGCCTTTGTGACTGTCAATTATTCAGGTTAGATGTTTACAATGAGCAGTCTAGCTTCTGGCCAATATTAACTTCTGTTCCTATTACTATCAGATTAATTGCATTTGGTTGCTCTTTCTAAATGCACTTCAAATCAGGAAACCTATAATTCAGCACTTAGTCATTAAAGTAGCAGCGGATCTGCAACTGTGTTATCTGAAGCTCATCTACAAAATGAAACAAAAATCCAGGGTTGGTTTTTTTTTGGGTATTTTGGCATGATAAACAGAGCATTAATAATAAGTAACGAGGATGTGATTTCTAAATTGAAAATGTCTGAACTGAAAAATTCTTCAGATAACAAAAGAAATCAAGGCAAATAGACAAAAGAGGACTGAAGGAACACGGGTAGATTTGCATTTTAAACAACGGCTCTCTAGAATACATAAAAATATGGTTGTAAAAACTGTCACTTCAAGATTATAGAAACCATGAAATACACAAATACTGTGTATGTTAGGATGTTCATGTACAAAGGTAAGATAGACTTAAGGGGAGTTAGTATTATCTGACACATTTCAAATACTAAAATATTAAAAAGTCTTATTTCCCATGTATTTCAGAGACTATATATAAAAATGCGTGTGTATCAACATATATACACAAATAAAATAGTCTTCATTTTTCATTGTTCCCCATGATCACATGCCTTTTCTCGCAGCTGATTATCAAGTACTGTTCCACGGCTGATCAATAAAACACGGTTTACATCAAATGACCAGAGTTGTCAATTTTTAAAAATCCCAGCCTCTCTGGTCGGTTGCTGACTTCAAAGATATGCATTAAGATTATTAAGCAAGTGATGATTGATTTATTACATAACATTAAGACATGTTTTCTTTGAAGCACAAATTAAAAGGTCATGGAGGCCCCAATTTTTCTCCAGGTTGAGAGTGAAGAATGCAGAATAGATCATTTTGCTGGCCATGAAGGACATGTAAAGGGGATTTGAAGTAACTCTCCTTTCCAGGCAATATTTTAATGAAATGCTTAATATTCTGCAGTGAATTAATGAGGCTGTTCTCTATTTTCAAACAATGGTGAACAATTAAGACCCACTCCTGAAAACAAATTGACACGGCTGTTATTCTGTGACAGTGTTAAAATGACCATCGCTGGAGCAACAGGGCATTATTTAACAGGACAGAAAAATAACCACTGACATCCAGCAATTCAGTGGAGATATCTGAGGGGAAAAAAATGTCTGTGATAGCTGCTGCTCCTAGAAAAAAAGCTGACATTTTAGGATGAAAGCAATTTGACCAGCTGAAACCTCGACGTGCCTTGTGCCATGTTCAGAAGTCACCCAAAATACATGGCAAGGTCTTAAACATTCCCTATAAAGCCAGCAGGCTGGGCAATTGCTCAGCCCTGGTTGCAAAATACTCAGAGAGGAGATGGGTGCAGATCTTTGAAGAGCTCAGACTTGCAAATGAATGGAATTAATTAGCCACAGGAGTATAAGAGAAACCATACATCAAGTGTGGGAAAAGGAATCTACATATACAGATTCACCAGGAAAAACTGACCTTCCAAGTGAACTCAAAATTCAATCCAAGACTGCCATCAACACCCACACGTCCTAAGTAATCAGGAACTATATTGCTCAGCAAGCTTGTACCACAACGCAAACAGAATAATAAACGATCTCATAGGTTCCCAGTGCCTTATGGTGGAAAATGAGGATGAAATTCCAGTGGTCAGTGAGAATGAACTATTTTTCATGCCCAAGATTCATAGAACACCAGGGACCTTTTCTTATACTTTTGTGAGTTGTAATTGTGTTTACCTCACTATCTTCCCCAAGGAACATTTTTCGAATTCTACTTCTCAGAGCTCCAGTCTTTGCTTCCCAGGTTGCAAAGTTATTTTGCTGCTATTTTAGATAACTTCTGTAATTTAGTCCTTCCCCCCCAAAAAAG
This sequence comes from Lagenorhynchus albirostris, assembly GCF_949774975.1. Classification (NCBI taxonomy): domain Eukaryota; kingdom Metazoa; phylum Chordata; class Mammalia; order Artiodactyla; family Delphinidae; genus Lagenorhynchus; species Lagenorhynchus albirostris. The sequence goes on along the minus strand of NC_083104.1, from coordinate 21,554,274 downwards.
AAAAGTCTATATGGCCAAACTGATGGCCTGAAATGATACGTTTAAAGAATAATTCATTATACTATCAAGATCTTGGCATGCCAGTGTCTGAAAAGATATTTTGAGCGGTCAGGTCTAAAGCACCTATTTTTTCATTGACTGACATGTCAAGTGCTTGATGGAATAATTAATTGTTCCCACTGACATGACCATGGCACACAACCCTTGGACTCGGTGTAGCATTTTTCAGGTTGATGAATAACACTGACAGTGTTTCCGTGGTGGATCAAACTGAGAAGGTGAGGTCAGGTACAGGGACTTGCCGAAGGAGGGGATGGGGGTTTAGGGATGGAGGGAAGAGTGGGGAGAGGACCAGGGACATGATAAATGTCAGCCGTGATGGTGGTCCATGTTCTACACTTCTCAATTAAAAATATACGCAAGTCCATATTTCTACAGGATTGCAGCAAAATAGCCCCTTCCAAGTAGTATTCTGCTTTCTTGCTTGGAAAGGTTTTTTTTTTTTCTCCTTTTTTTTTCTGACTTGCAATCTATTTGCTGCTACTGCACTCAATTCAGAAACTCAATTCCTCTGACTCAGAGTCGAGCAAGCCAAAAGAAGGCACCCAGACCAAAACCATTCGAGCATTATCCTCAGCACAGGTCCTGTACATATTCCCAAGATATACCCTGCTCCTGAGGTGTCATCATCCATCCCTGTATCTCTAGAGTAGGCCAAATCTAAACCTTTCCAGCCAAGGGAACACCTTCTGGAAGCCTGAAGACCCACGGAGCAGACATGTCAGGAGCCCTTGGTGATGTTAAGGGGCAGATGGACAAAATGCTGAATACTGACAAAGGTCTCCGTCCACATAGGCAGTAATGCATTAGGCACTTCCCATTCATGTAAAGAACTTTTTTTCCCTGTGTTTCAAAGGCAGGCTTGGATATTCACTGAGACAAATCTCTAGTTTCTCTATCATATTTGCAAATGATATGACTGATAATGGGTGAATATCCAAACTTATCACTAGCTCATACAACTCGACATCAAAAAAAAAAACCGATTAAAAGATGGGCAGGAGACCTTAAGAGTCATTTTTCCCAAAACGACATACAGATGGCCAACAAGTACATGAAAAGATGTTCCACAACACTAATCGTCAGGGAAATGCAAATCAAAACCACCATGAGGGCAGATACTCAGAGAAAACCATAATTCAAAAAGACACATGCCCCCCCAATGTACACTGCAGCACTATTTACAATAGCCGGGTCATGGAAGCAACCTAAATGCCCACTGACAGAGGAATGGATAAAGATGTGGTACATATATACAATGGAATATTACTCGGCCATAAAAAGGAACGAAATTGGGTCATTTGTAAAGACGTGGATGGACCTAGAGACTGTCATACAGAGTGAAGTAAGTCAGAAAGAGAAAAACAAATAACGTATATTAACGCATATATGTGGAATCTAGAAAAATGGTACAGATGAACCGGTTTGCAGGGCAGAAATAGAGACACAGATGTAGAGAACAAATGTATGGACATCAAGCGGGGAAAGCAGGGTGGGGGCATGGTGGGATTAACTGGGAGATTGGGATTGACATATATACACTAATATGTATAAAACAGATAACTAATAAGAACCTGCTGTATTAAAAAAAATTAAATTAAAGAAAAACACACAGGGCTTCCCTGGTGGCGCAGAGGTTGAGAGTCTGCCTGCCGATGCAGGGGACACGGGTTCGTGCCCCGGTCCGGGAGGATCCCACATGCCGCGGAGCGGCTGGGCCCGTGAGCCATGGCCGCTGGGCCTGCGTGTCCGGAGCCTGTGCTCCGCAACGGGAGAGGCCACAACAGTGAGAGGCCCGCGTACCACTAAAAAAAAAAAAAACCACAATGAGATATCACCTCACACGTGTCAGAATGGCCGTCATCAAAATGTCCACAAATAACAAATGTCGGCGAGAAGGTGGAGAAGAGGGAACCTTCATCCACTATTGGTGGGACTATAAACTGGTGCGGCCACAGTGGAAAACAGTCCGGAGATTTTTCCATAAAACTAAAACCCGAACTACCATACAACCAAGCAATTCCACTCGGGTATATTTCCGAAGAAAATGAAAATATTAATTCGAAAAGATATATGCACCCCAATGTTCATAGCAGTATTATTTACAAGAGCCAAGACATGGAAGTAACCTGAGTGTCCAATAACAGATGAATGCGTAAGGCAGATGTGGTTTACAGAGGAATACCACTCGGTCATAAAAAAGAAAGAAATTTTTCCATTTGCAGCAACATGGATGGACTCAGAGGGTACTGTGCTTAGTAAAATAAGTCAGACAGAAAGACAAATACTGTATGATATCACTTACATGTGTAATCTAAAGAATAGAACTAATGAATATAACAAAAAAGAAACAGACTCAGATATTAGAGAACAAATGAGCAGTTATCAATGGGGAGAGGGAAGTGGGGGGACAAGATAGGGGTAGGGGGTTAAGAGGTACAAACTACTATGTATAAAATAAACAAGCTGCAAGGATATACTGTACAACATGGGAAATATAGCCAACATTTTGTAATAACTGTAAAGGAAACATAACCTTTAAAACTGTGAATCGCTATGTTGTATACCTGAAACATATTGTACAGCAACTGTACCTCAATTTTTTTAGTAAAAGGGGTGGTGTCAGGCTTGGAGCTTCATTGAGACAAACTCTGATTTCCAGGCAAAGCCCTTCTCAATCACGTGCCCCCGAGCAATAAGCAATCATCATTAATAACACCTGCCTCAAGAGTTCCCCTCTCCCTCCACCAAATAGCAATTCACTTTATTTCTTTAAAAAAGTAAAATGAACACAGCTTTGGTTTCCCCCCCTTCCTGGTAGTCATTTTCCCACATATAATTGAAAACTCTGGGCTATACCAGGATTTCTTGAAGTTTCAGCCCATCCTTAAACACTTTAGCAAATAAATGAATCCCCCCTCCCCCCAGGATTAAGAACGCACATTTTGGAAAAAGACTTAAGCGTGAACCTCCTTCCCGTCAGAGCCACCTTGCAACTACCGTACATAACTGACCCGTGAGTTTACATATGTGCATATATTTGCACAGATCACGTACCATTTGCCGTTTCAACACAGACGTAAGGAGCAGAAGCGAAGTTGAGATGCAGGTACCCCTCATGTAGCAGCCGAGAACGCTGAGGCGAGGAAAAGGCAGGTGGGCACTCAGGCCTTCATGGTTGGTGAAATTCTCAGGTGATGTTGACAAACGCACTCAGTGGGAAGCAAAGTTCGACTCCTACAGCCCTAGAGCCTCTGCAACTTTTGTCTGGGGCCCATCTGGTGTCTGTGAATTTTTCCACCACTTGGACCGTCAGCCCATCGCTGAGTCGAGCAGACCTCCATGGCCACTGTCCTCAGAGCATCTCAGGCTAAAGCTGTCATACGCGGAGGTTTCTCTGGTACTCACAGGCCTAGGACTCTAGCTTCCTGTGGGTCTGCATCTTCTTCCTCCTTCTCAGCCACCTCGTCTTCTTCCTTCTTCCGCCTCCCAGCTCCTCTCCCTGCTTAGGAGGCCTCTCTGTCTGCCAGACACTAGGTGTGTTATCTTATACTTGCTCGGGAAGGACCTTCCCCGGCCCCTCTACGCCCCAGCTCCTGGCGCACGGCATCTCCCTCGGTTCCAACAGCACGGCATCTCCCTCGGTTCCAACAGGCTCCTTGCCTTCCCAGCAGCCCCTCAGTTTATCCTTAAATACCTTCACCTGCGTGATTATCTGATTAAGATCAGGCTCTTCTGTTTCTCACAATTGTTTGCTCGGCAAAGTGCCTTGCGGGTAGAAGAACCAAATAAAGCCTCACACAACCTTCAGGATGGTTCCCTTAATAGCCTGCATTTACAGATGAGAAAACTGTAGTTTCCTACCGAGGCTGGTTTTGGAGGGTGTCAATGGCTTGCCTGAGGTCACTCGGGCGGTAAGGGGCAGGCCAGAACCTGTAACGTTCACCACCCAGCCCCTCGTCATCGCGGCTCTGCAAAGCCTCTCTCATTTCCCCTAAAACTTCACGTGTTTGCACTTGCCCAACATCATTACCCTACAGAAGACCCTCGGAGGGTCTCAGGAAGCCTGAGTGGGGGAAGTGGACGTTATCCACGTGTATTATGGGTCCTCCTCCCAAGGGACAGCCCAACAGAGGAAGTGCAAAATCTGCTACAAGGTCTTACCGCCGTGGGTGACCACCCAGACCACGATGTTTTTAGTCCAGACCTTTCTGCAGCGTTCCTGACCAGGGGTATTTACTTCCACCAAGAAAGCCGACTTTTAAATGCTAATATTGGGAGAAGGGTGGAGAAGAAGACGGGGAGGAAGAGGAAGAAGAACTAAGGAAGAAGAAGCAAAAAGACAAAAGCAGACAAGAGCCTTCGCAGCTGTTGGCGCTTCTCACTAGTTTAAAAGCAAAGTCGTAAAAGAACGGGTGCCTTTTTCTGCATATTACTTTTATTCCTTGTCCCCCAGATTTATTGCCTGCACCAAGTAGCAGTCACCATAAAACTCTTTTCAACAGACTGCTATTTGCATTGCAAAAGCAAGACTATCGGAGAACATATAATCCAGTACAAAGTCGATATGATAGCATCACCAAGCGATTTCTGAGAGGCGGTTTATTTGCATAGAGATACCTGCCGGGCAGAACCGAAATCCCATCTGGGCTCCGTGTCTCGCGTCTCCGTGTGGTGATGGCAGTACAGATGCTCCACCATCACATCTTTCTTTTAATTTCACAGGCAAGAGGATGCATTGACATCCTTGTGAACCGGAGGAGGAAAAACTCCCAGTCCCATTTCCACCAAGTGAACCATAAACGCTTCGAAAAACATCTTGTGTAAATTCTCTAGCTGAACGTTGCTGAATATTCCCTGCATTTTTGAAAAGGGCTATGTAGATAAAGATATTTCTCTGGAGGATTTACATTTTTCTATCAGTGTAGAATTGCTCTCACTGTCAATCAGTGCTTTCCTGCTTTGCTCTCCATTTCCTGTCGGCCCCAGGGGCTGGAGTACTTGCGGCAGGAAGATGTTGCTGCAGGAAGCAGTTGCTTCCGGTTTCCTCAGCGTTTGCATTGTCTTCCTCTGCCTCCTTTTCCTCAAACTTTCCAACATTCATGCTGGCCTCTCCCTGCCTCTCCTTTGGCCTGTTCGGTGTGTCTGGTACTTCCCTCATTTCACTCTTGTCCTCGGCTTTATTTACTGTCTATTCCACCTTAAGGGTGGGTTTTCTTCTGGGACTTGGAACCTTGACCTTTAACTCACCCCCTTGCTAATTCCTCATCCAATCACCTCACAGCAAACTGGCCTGATTTCTCCGGCACCTTTATTTAACCCTGTGCCCAGCTCCTATTTCCCCCTAAGACCATAGGTACTTCTACAGATTTGCGTCCTTGCGATTTGCTTTCCAGATTTTTTTTTTTTTTAACTACCATTACATTTTCCCTCCACTTGTCCTCCTGAGGCCCTTGACTTGAGAGTCAGGAACGTGTTAGGGCAGCTGGATGGCATTAAACTTGGAATATGAAGGCCTGAGTCACGTCCTTCCACTGCCATGGTGTAGTGTGGGGATAATCACACCTGGAGTCTGGGATGGCTACATTAGCTGGGTTCTTTCAGGCTGGAAGGAAGAGGTCATCCCATGCATGACCTGAATGTACGGGTGGCCTCGTGGATACCTGGAGAGTAAAAGCTCATAGTTGTACTTGATACAAAAGAAGCGCCAGTAACTGAGATCTGGTGTCTTGGTACCAGAAACCTCGGCATCTTCCTCACGTCTCACATCCAAACGTCCCTGCTGAAGGGATCTGCGTGGGTCATTTCTTTACCCTTTATCTTACAACTGCCCGAATGGATAGAATGCAGCTCACTTATCGATCCCTGGTCCAATCAACTGTGATCTGGTAGCACCGTTGATTTAACTCACAAACAAGACGCAACCGGCCAGAGTGACTTCACGCTAAAAGCACGGCCTGGTACCCATTCCCCAGGAGGCAGATACAGCCGTGGCCACTGCTTACAGCAGCCTGCCTGGAGGGGGATTTTTGCAACACTAATCTTCACGCTCCCTGAGAAAGAGATCCAGTGGTCAAATGAATTTAGAAACGGTGCCTATTACCTCTTCCTATTTAGAAATTCACGGCGTACATTAGTGTATCAAAAGTAGGGAGAAACCCTGCAAGATACACCTCTACTCGGCTTGAGGCAGCATTTCCCTAGTAAACCGTTTTTGATGTAACATCTTAAGGATACCCAGTGGAAGACACTTTGCCGAGGGCTGGCTTGGACCTCATGAGCTGTCTACTGTCATCAGCTGACACTCTCTCCTAGAGCGGCAGTTCCCAACCCCTGTGCATCAGAACATCTGGGGACATTTGACCAAACAGAGTCAGCCGATGGTACCCGTGAGATTCTGATTAACTTGGCTTGGGGAGAGGTCTGGAGATCAGAATTTAAATGCTCCCCAGGTACTACAGCTATAAATGATAATAGTCCTCTGTGTCATAGTATAATAATAGCATTTACTGAACAGATGTTATGTGCCAAGCCCTAAACAAGTGGGACATAATTTTTTTATTTTATCCTTAAATCTACCCTACCTAATAGATATTGCCACCAGTTTAGGAGAAAATGGAAGTTTCCTGAGGCAAAGCAACAAACCCATGGTCGCACAGCTTCTGTGCTACAAGGGTGAGGAAGCAGGGCCTTCTGATTTCTGTAACTGAATTCTTGGGTCTACACAACATGCCTCTCCCAGGAATCTTCTCTCTTGGCCTGAAAGTGCCTGTTAATGGTGGGCAGTCAACAACAGTCGTTGTGGAATGAACAATGCCATGAAGGATCTCCGAGTTTTCAGCAAAAACATCCCAAAATTCTGCAACTCATGGTTGTGAAAAATAAATGATAGCAAATACCTGAAGCACTGCATTAGATCAGATCCATGTGAAAACTCGATATTAACACCCCTTTGTGCTGAAAAGCCCTCCTTAATTAACAGGCCACCATTTTTTGGCATCTAGACTTAAATGAACTCCTCCACTTATAGTCTGGTTCTTCTCAAACTAAATGATAACAGCACTTGCATATGCAATAAACTATAAAGCCAATATAAAAAAGAATTTAACTCCTAAGGATTGAGGAACTAATGGGCTATCTCGAGATCCTACAGCAGAGCTCTCCTCCCAAGAAAATTCCTTTGCATCAAAGAGAATGCATTCCACTAAACAGCTTCTCTCACTAGAAATCATCTTCCCAGGACCAAATGCTCTTTGCACAAGATGATCAGGAGATATTACAGAGGATTCAGGAATTGGCTGCAGCTAAGAAATTACACACTTAAACCTGAAAACTGTCCAGGATAATTTTCCCACTTTCCCTCAAAACAGGGATGAAAAAAATCCATCACACACAGAAGCAAGGCCCTACTCCTGGCGCTCAGGTGTCTGGAATTTACGAGATTATTACACCCAGGCTTCTGGGCGCAGAGGCCATTTGGAAGGGCTTGACTGCCACCTTGTGGTCAAAATGTGCATTACCGTTCAAAGTGAGGGCCCACATAACCTGTGCCTGGCTCTAAGCCACTTCTTCCATGATACGAGGGCTTATGACATCTTTTGCCATGCCCCAGTAAGCTAACCGAGGAGGACAGTATTAAAGTGTCTGGCAATAGCCCTTGGTTGGGAATATGGTATTTTGAATGACTGGTTTCTCCAAGGCAACCACACCTGAGTTAATTTGCTTATATATATGCTCCTAGTTTCAAAAAAGCGAGTATTTTTCTAATTCTCTTTCCATTGACTGTTTCAAAGAAAACTATACTATAACTGCAAGAAAAAAACCTAACTCCAGGACTTCGTTCTCTATTTTCTTTTCCACCCAATTTCTCTCTTCTTTTTCCTTCTCTCCCTCCCTCCTTTCCTCCCTTTGCTCCTTCCCTCCCTTCCTTCCTTCCTCCCTTCCTTCCTTACTTCCTACATTACCTCCCTGTTTAAATTCCTTCACAATCCATCTATTACTTATTAGCTGTGTGGCTTTGGGCAAGTTCCTTAACCTCTCTGTTAAACATCCCAAAGAATGGTTTTTACATTTTTTAAAAGATTGGGGGTGGGGACCAACGAATAGTAATATGGGACAGAGAACTCATATGGCCCACAAAGCCCAGTCTTGCCTTCTACCATATGAAGTACACGGGATCATCCATAAGGAGTCTTTAAAACAAATAAAATCTGAGGGCTTCCGTGGTGGCGCAGTGGTTGAGACTCTGCCTGCCGATGCAGGGGATGCGGGTTCGTGCCCCGGTCCGGGAAGATCCCACATGCCGCGGAGCGGCTGGGCCCATGAGCCATGGCCGCTGAGCCTGCGCGTCCGGAGCCTGTGCTCCACAACGGGAGAGGCCACAGCAGTGAGAGGCCCGCGTACCACAAAAAAAATCTGAATCGAATAAAGCCTTAGAAGCCTGCTGGCAAGCAGTAGAAGGGCGAGTGGAACAAGCTGAAGGGCATCACCCTGGCCCCGTTGTGGATGCTTCAGTGGGTCTCGGAAGTCCCCCCATCACAGTCTCCCGATTGCTGGGAATGTTGGCTACTAATGGATTACGGCTGAACTGCCCTCAGCTGAAGAGACCTGCCCTGCCTAAGGAGGCTGCGCAGCGCCCCCCTGAGGCCTCTCCTGCTACTGCATTGCAGCGCCATTCCTCCCTCCACCCAAGACTGGGCCCCTTCCTCACAGGTGTTAATCATGAGCCTCTTCCCCAATGACCCACCTGTGTATGAATCTCCATCCCAGAGTCTATTTCCCAGGGAACACGACCTAAGACATCCCTCCACAGTCTATTCCCAGCAAAGCAGCTAGAGTTAGCCTCTTCAAAGCCTCTTCAAAGTCAGTCGGGTCATTCCTCCTGCTTGAGATCCTTTCAATGACTCCCAACTCATAAGCATCGAAGGACAAGAGCCTTGCCATCTGCACCCCAAGCCCATTGCCTCTTTGACCTCATCTCCTACTCCTCTGCCCCTCGATCACTCCAGCTACACTGGCTTCCTTGCTGTTCCTCAAACACACCAGGCATCCTCCTGCCTCAAGACCTAGGCACGCACCATCCGGTCTTCCTGGGATGCTCTTTGCTCTGCTGTCTACTTTCCTCCTCCTTTAGCTGCTTTAAATCTTGACTCAAAGGTGACCTCAGCGAGGATTTCCTTATCCTCTACCTAAGTGTGCCCAACTCCACCCCACCCCAGAGCGCCACATCCCTCGTCCCCATTTTAGTTTTGTCCATACCATGTATCAACATCCAGCACACAATATATTTCCCTTATGTAGGTTAATATCTGTCTCCTCCACCGGAATGCAAGGTCCATGAAGGCAAGGACTTTTTTCTGTTCTGCTCACTGCTGTATCCCCAGAACCTAGAGTAGAGATGGTACCCAGTAGTTTCTCCATCAATAGTAAATAATTGAGTGAATAAATGGAGAACTATGGACATGGAATCAGAAGACCTGTGATCTTTAGAGAAGTCCTTTAAACAGCATCTGACTCTTTTCACGTTAAACATGGGAACAATTCTGGGACTTCCCTGGTGGTCCAGTGGTTAAGACTCCACGCTCCCAATGCAGGGGGCGCAGGTTCAATCCCTGTTCAGGGAACTAGATCCAGCCATGAAGATCCCGCGTGCTGCAACTAAGACCTGGAGCAGCCAGATAACTAAATAAATAAACAAATAAATAAATAAATAGAAATGGGAACAATTCTTATGTCATTTTAAAAAGATTATGCAATATAACATTTGTGAAAGCATCATATGATAAACTGCTAAATAGTTGTAAGGTACAATTTTTCCTTAAGCTGAATTCTTCATCAGTGAGCTACTCATTTGTATAATCTAGAGCTGCCAGACTGCTGAAAAAAAAAGTAAGCTTCTGACATTCAGACACAGAAAACCCTGAAAATAGTCCGGTATTCAAATAAATTGTAAAACGATTTATTCCAAGGCCATACCCCACATGTACAAACAATGACATGCACCTCTTCAAAGACTTCATAAAAAGAGCAGTCTTTACATTTTACGTTTTATAACAATTTGAAGACCTTCCTTTGCTCCCATCAAAAAAGTCTGATAAAACTGAGTTCCATAAAGTATCTAATGTATTTTCTTGTTTCTGTAAAACATATTGTCTCTTTAAATGTGAAATATGCAAATGTAACATTTTATTATGAAATTGTTCTCAACGTCTGAAATTCTTGATCATCTACAGAATCGCATTGCCACATAGTTTTTTAAATGACGTAAGAAGATAAACTGTTGAAACCTTTTTTGAGGCCATTTTTTCAGATGTTTACACCTCTCTGACTAGAAGTGCAATGTGGTCTTGACAGCTCCTTTTATGTGAGCAATCTCAGTGGTTACTCAGTATACTGGACAAAGGACGGCAGCAACACCACTCATTTCAAAATTCATACGTTGTAAGTTTTTTAAAACAATGTTAAGATCTCAAATCAAAGCTATTGCTACAGTGATTCACTAATTCCTTGACAGATATTTTAAATATTCCTCAACTCTAGAAAACTGTTCATAATCCTTTAAAGCAGGAGTCAGCAAACATGTTCTGTAAAGGTCCAGATAATAAATATTTTAGATTTCTCAGGTCACTTCTCTGCTGCATATTCTTTTTTTTTTTTTACAACTCTAAAATATTTTTTTTAAATGCTTAGCTCTGCTGTACTCTGTTAATCCCCTACTTAAAAAAATAGAAGTTGCTAGTCTCTAAATTAGACTGCTCAAGTGTTAATAAAATGTAAACTTCACGTTTTACAGTAAAATAAATCCATGGTTTCTGACCACTAAATTGAAAGTTCATAGACAATAGGAAATGAAGCCCATTCAAAGAGTGGGACTGCATTTCAGACACGCTGTTTAATCAGTAGCACTTTCTTATGGCTTCTTATTCATTTTGAATTGGATAATTCATGCATGTCTTTACCTTTTGTGTGTGTGTGTCTTTACTTTTTTCATAGGGAAAAAAATCTCCCCTTGTGACTAATTTAAAGTTTGCAAAATCAAAGACTGGAATACTTCCATGCTAAAAGAGGTAGACGCATACACGTAGGTCTATGCACTTACAAGCACGTGTGCAACAAAACCACTATTTGATTTATAAATGCTCTCCACGGCTAAGAAGGAACCAGTGGAAACCAGCTAGAAGGTACACAAAACAGTCCTAAAGGACGTCCTCATTTGTTTTTATCATATGTGGTTGTTACATGTGAGGAAAACATGATTTGAACATGACTAGTTCAAAATATCAACTAATGCAACAGCATGGTTAATTCAGGTTCTTGATGAAGATAACCTGGCGTTGACTAAAAAGATACAACAGAGAATTCAGCAGGCGTTAGTTTAGACTCTGATACAGTTAAACAGATCTGTTTATAATAATGTTTAATCTATAACACGGGCCTATAGCTTGGTACTGAGAACCACAACTCTGTGTGTGTGTGTGTGTGTGTGTGTGTGTGTTTGCATGTTTTCCTTTCCTACTACAAACTGTGCTGTGAACAAATCATGGCAAATAAATGAGTTGTGAATTTGCTCAAATATATCATTAACAAGTTGGAAGCCTCTTGAATGACGAGCTCATGGTATTCTATAAAAACATTTACAAATTCTAAAGCTAAGAAAGTTGCAAACTTTGGTATCCCTAAGAAAAAAGCTCAATTACGGCAGTGAGCCCAGGCCCAGTTTCTGAACTATAAAAAGTAAAGTTTTCAGTGCAAAAAGAGTATCTTGATAAATAGCAATGACACAACAATCACATGAAACAGTTAAAGACTATAAAACACATAAGTAATACCCTGAAGGCATGTTTTGGTATTAAAAAAAGGTACTTTGGGGCTAGGAGAAAACAGGCTGTTTTACCTATTTAACTGTGAGGTGAGTCTGGGCGGAGGACCGTTTAAACACTCCCTTTTGGCAAAAAGACTCAACACATTTATAGCTCATCATGTTTTTTCTTAAATGGCCACTTCGGGTGTTGCAATACGTGGTCTGCAGCCTGAAGGACAAGGTACATAAATTCTTCTACATCAAAAGAGTAGTTGGTAAACTTCGGATGTTCCCCCAGAGTTGGGTGGTGGCCCTGCAAAAACAAAGCAAAAGACAAATTTGTAAGGTGTTGAGGATGTGGTTGTCTGAACAAGAAGAAAGTTATTTTACTTTGGCCAAAGAACTATTTTAGTTTATGCTCTACATCAGAGGTTGGCAAATTTTTTCAGTAACAGGCCACGTAACATATATTTTCAGCTCCATGGACCACAAAGTCTCCACCACAGTTATTCAACCCTGCCAATGAAGTGCTCAAGCAGCCATAGACAGACAACACATAAACAGAGGAGCAGGACCATGTCCCGATAAAACTTTATTTATAAAAACAACTGGAGGGCCAGATTTAGCCCACTGGTCTGTAGTTTCCTGATCCCGTCTCTAAATAATTTAATAGATCTCTCTAGGCCCAAATTTCATGAAGTTCTCTTTTCCACATAAAGAGAGAGAATAACTAATTTCTCCTTTCCCCCAATTTGCAAATATAAAGCACAACAACTCACGATTCCAGAGAAGAACCATTTTATCTTTGGATTGAAGTTCAAAGATAGTTTGTCACATTAACTAGACACTTTAAACCAATTAAAAAGAAAACAGGATGAGTTTTGTCCTGAACTTTACCTTATCTTGAGGAAAGACTTTGCTCTGCCTTCTCCAAGTGATGTAGTGGACGCCTCTCAGCCTGGCCAGGTCCAAGTAACAGCGTTCATCTCCACAGTTGTATCTAAGGACACAAGGGCATCCACACATGGGGCTTTTGCCTGGGATTGCTGGCCAATTCGCAATTCTCTGGGGAAAAAATTCACCTCCCAAATATGTGCTTACAAAAGGTTTTATAAACGGTAAACAAGACTGAGAGAGATTCGTGTTCATAGCAGCAGCGTTCACAATAGCCGAAAGGTGCAAATGACCTGAATGTCTACCAGCTGATGAATGGATAAATAAAATGTGGTATATCCATACAAGGAATAATTATTGACAATAAAAAGGAATGAGTACTGATCCATGCTACAACATGGATGAACCTTGAAAACATGATGCTAAGTGAAAGAAGCCAGTCAGAAAAGCCCACATAGGGTATGATTCCACTTATATGAAATGTCCATAATAGACAAATCTATAGAGACAGAAAGTAGATTCGTGGTTTCCAGGGGCTGGGAGGAGGATGGAATGAGAGTAACTGCTGAAGAGTACTGAGTTTCTTTGGGGGGATAATGAAAATTTTATAAAATTATGGTGGTGGCAGCAATCAGAGAAGAAAAAGAAATAAAAGGAATCCAAATCGGAGAAGAAGAAGTAAATCTGTCACTGTTTGCAGATGACATGATACTATACATAGAGAATCCTAAAGATGCTACCAGAAAACTACTAGAGCTAATCAATGAATTTGGTAAAGTAGCAGGATCCAAAATTAATGCACAGAAATCTCTTGCATTCCCATACACTAATGATGAAAAATCTGAAAGTGAAATTAAGAAAACACTCCCATTTACTACTGCAACAAAAAGAATAAAATATCTAGGAATAAACCTACCTAAGGAGACAAAAGACCTATATGCAGAAAATTATAAGACAATGATGAAAGAAATTAAAGATGATACAAATAGATGGAGAGATATACCATGTTCTTGGATTGGAAGACCCAACAATGTGAAAATGACTCTACTACCCAAAGCAATCTACAGATGCAGTGCAATCCCTATCAAACTACCAATGGCATTTTTCACAGAACCGGAACAAAAAATTTCACAATTTGTATGGAAACACAAAAGACCACGAAGAGCCAAAGCAATCTTGAGAATGAAAAATGGAGCTGGAGGAATCAGGCTCCCTGACTTCAGACTATACTACAAAGCTACGGTAATCAAGACAGTATGGTACTGGCACAAAAACAGAAATATAGATCAATGGAACAGAATAGAAAGCCCAGAGATAAACCCACACACATATGGTCACCTTATCTTTGATAAAGGAGGCAAGAATATACAATGGAGAAAAGACAGCCTCTTCAATAAGTGGTGCTGGGAAAACTGGACAGTTACATGTAAAAGTATGAGATTAGAACACTTCCTAACACCATATACAAAATAAGCTCAAAATAGATTAAAGACGCAAATGTAAGGCCAGAAACTATCAAACTCTTAGAGGAAAACATAGGCAGAACACTCTATGACATAAATCACAGCAAGATCCTTTTTGACCCACCTCCTAGAGAAATGGAAATAAAAACAAAAATAAACACATGGGACCTAATGAAACTTCAAAGCTTTTGCACAGCAAAGGAAACCATAACCAAGACCAAAAGACACCCCTCAGAATGGGATAAAATATTTGCAAATGAAGCAACTGACAAAGGATTAATCTCCAAAATTTACAAGCAGCTCATGCAGCTCAATAACAAAAAAACAAACAACCCAATCCAAAAATGGGCAGAAGACCTAAATAGACATTTCTCCAAAGAAGATACACAGACTGCCAACAAACACATGAAAAAATGCTCAACATCATTAATCATTAGAGAAATGCAAATCAAAACTACAATGAGAAAAAATTTTTTAAATAAAAAAATTAAAAAAAAACTACAATGAGATATCATCTCACACCAGTCAGAATGGCCATCATCAAAAATCTACAAACAATAAATGCTGGAGAGGGTGTGGAGAAAAGGGAACACTCTTGCACTGCTGGTGGGAATGTAAATTGATACAGCCACTATGGAGAACAGTATGGAGTTTCCTTAAAAAACTACAAATAGAATTACCATACGACCCAGCAATCCCACTACTGGGCATATACCCTGAGAAAACCATAATTCAAAAAGAGTCATGTACCAAAATGTTCATTGCAGCTCTATTTACAATAGCCAGGAGATGGAAGCAACCTAAGTGTCCATCATCAGATGAATGGATAAAGAAGATATGACACATATATACAATGGAATATTACTCAGCCATAAAAAGAAACGAAATTGAGTTATTTGTAGTGAGGTGGATGGAAATAGAGTCTGTCATACAGAGTGAAGTAAGTCAGAAAGAGAAAAACAAATACCATATGCTAATACATATATATGGAATCTAAGAAAAAAAAAAAAAGGTCATGAAGAACCTAGGGGTAAGACAGGAATAAAGAAACAGACCTACTGGAGAATGGACTTGAGGATATGGGGAGGGGGAAGGGTAAGCTGTGACAAAGTGAGAGTGGCATGGACATATAAACACTTCCAAATGTAAAACAGATAGCTAGTGGGAAGCAGCCGCATAGCACAGGGAGATCAGCTTGGTGCTTTGTGACCACTAGAGGGGTGGGATAGGGAGGGTGGGAGGGAGGGAGACGCAAGAGGGAAGAGATATGGGAACATATCTATATGTATAACTGATTCACTTTGTTATAAAGCAGAAACTAACACACCATTGTAAAGCAATTATACTCCAATAAAGATGTTAAAAAAAAAAAGTTATGGTGGTGGTTGCACAACTCTGTCAATATATTAAAACCACTGAATTATACGATTTAAATGAGTGAATTGTATGGTGTGTAAATTATGTCCCAATAAAACTGTTTATAGAAACACACACACACAAAAGAGTGGGAGAGATTATTTTAAAAATATTCCCATAACTAAATTATCTTAACTTTCCAAAAGCAGAATAGGATTAAAGAATGGAGGGGACCTTTATCAATAGGACTGTGAACTAGATATTAACTCCTAATACCCCCATCTTTGTACATATGAACGTGGCTTTGGGGTAGGTAACATATCCTCCAAAGCAGAAATTGATCCCAGGTCTGTTGACCTCCAAGGCCTGAGATTTCTCAATGACATTTCTTTCCTTCCCTCCCTTCCTCTCTGGAAGAAATGAAGAACTGAAATAGAATCTACAATTATCTGGCTATTTCTCTAACATATATATATTTTTAAATGTTTTTCAGGGTGTTGGAAGTTCATGACAACTTTTTTCTAATTAGTCTCTCATTTAAATGCCAAGTCAAGGGCTTCCCTGGTGGCGCAGTGGTTGAGAGTCCGCCTGACGATGCAGGGGACGCGGGTTCGTGCCCCGGTCCGGGAGGATCCCACGTGCCACGGAGCGGCTGGGCCCGTGAGCCGTGGCTGCTCAGCCTGCGCGTCCGGAGCCTGTGCTCCGCAACGGGAGAGGCCACAGCAGTGAGAGGTCTGCATACCGCAAATAAAAAAAAAAGAAAAAAAGAAATGCCAAGTCATTTTTAAAAGGCAACCATAAAATAAAAATATTTAGATGCAAGGAGGGGAAATCAGGTAACAGTAATCACTATTGGTATCCAGAGTAGAATTATTAAAGGAGAGAAGTCCACGTCTCCATAACCAACCACCGAGTTAAAGGAACACTCTGGGAAAATTACTTTCCCCTTGAGGCCTCAGTCTCCCTGTGTATGGAATCAGTGAGCACTAGGCAAAGTGGTGGGCTTGTGTTTGGAGCTGTGCTCTTCACCCAGGCATACAGGTACTCAAACTCTCTATCTCTTTTTTCTTAATTGTGGTAGAAAACTTATGACATAAAATTTACCATCTTAACCATTTATAAGTGTACAGTTCAGGGGTAAGTATACCTTATTGTTATGTGATCAATCTCCAGAATGCTTTCATTTTGCAAAAGTGAAACTGTCCCCATTAACCACTAAGTCCCCGTTCACCTCTCCCCTTAGTTCCTGGCAACCTCTTCTACTTTCTGCCTCTATGAATCTGACTACTCTATGTACCTCATATAAGTGAAATCATACGGTATTTGTGCTTTTGAGAGTAACTTATTTCACTTACCATAATGTCCTCAAGGTTCGTCCCTGTCACATAGCATGAGATAGGATTTTTTTTTTTTTAAGCTGAATAATATTCTATTGGATGTGTGTGTATCACATTTTGTTTATCCATTCAACAGTCAATGGACAACTGAGTTGCCTCCACCTCTTGGCTAATGGAAAAACGCGGCTATGAACATGGGTGGGCAACACACAGGTTCTCTTTTTTTTTTCTGTGGTACGCGGGCCTCTCACTGTTGTGGCCTCTCCCGTTGCGGAGCACAGGCTCCGGACGCGCAGGCCCAGCGGCCATGGCTCACGGGCCCAGCCGCTCTGCGGCATGTGGGATCTTCCCGGACCGGGGCACGAACCCGTGTCCCCTGCATCGGCAGGCGGACTTTCAACCACTGCGCCACCAGGGAAGCCCCAGGTTCTCTTTTAACACAATAATTACACTGATTGCAGGGAGATGCTTTCAGTTTGACAGGAACACAGAAATGCACTCAGAGGAAGGAAACCATAGATTCACATCTCCCGAATCCTGCTGAGATGGGGAAGGAAAGAGATATTTGCTTGCTAAGGGCAATGGCAGGCTGCAGACTTCACATTTTTAGTTTTAGGTCTTTTTTTCTTTTTAGATGCCTACATGATGTGACTTCTTTGTAATGATTAAATATGAAGCCTTTTGATGCTCTGAATGAAAGCCTCAGCTGGCAGAAAAAGCATTATCAGCTGCCTCAATGTAAAACTGTCCCCAAACACTTACAGTTCAAACACAGCAGCCCAGTCTGGAAGGAAAAGTAAATGGGTAAGACCAGCTCCATGCATTCCAATAAATATGTCCGTGTTATGCGTGATCCTTAGCTGATCTAAAAACCCAAGTTCCCTGTGAACAGAAAGAACAACAAAAGAAAAAAGGGGAGGAGAGGGAAAGTATTAAGTTGCGTAAGCTCATGATTCATGGTAACAGCCTTTACACAATATCTTTCCCAATTTAAAGCACGTTCTGCCATATTTTTTTGCCAATTTCAAATCTACTCCAGAAATTAACAACTTAATTACTTAATAACATTTTCTCTAAGTTAAGCTCCCTTTTTTTTAAACTTACATTTTCTTATTTTAGAAGAAAACTTTTATACCTGTCTTAAATGGAAAACCAGTAACTCATGACATGAAGAAAACTGTAAAAATAGATATAATGAAACTAAAAAGCATTATTCCAATCTAGGTAGATAACATTGCAAGGCAGAGCTCTGAGCCTGAGGCTTGCTCCCTCTTCATGAAAAATGAAATTAGCAAGCATCAAAGTGATGTTATGATATATTCGTACCAAACTGAAAACTATTTCCTTAAAATCATATAGGAATTTTTACAAAATAAAATAAATTCTTCCTTGTGTGATTTGAGTCATTCGATTACCATCTGGGTACTCCTAAGATTGTCTTGGATGCCATGACGGCATTTTCCTGTCTTTGTGGATTTATGAGGGATAAATCCACAATTGTATGCACCTTGGGACTGTAAAAGTAGTCTTGGAATTCAAGACACTAAAAGATGTGCAAACTCTGAACCGAAAGTCAGTGAGGCTGGGAAGAAATGCTGGACAGAGGCTAACACTCTGAATAAACATAATGGAATCCGATCTCCCGGTCCCACCCACTCCAAGTGAAGAAAAATAAATAGGTCTGCTCGCATCTACGATGGGAAAGCAAATTTCCTCTCAATCAGCTTCACCTCTTTAAAGAGCTTCTTCTCCCAGCAGAACAGAAACCCCACACTCCGCACAAGGGAAGGGAGACAAAGCCACCAAGTGTGTCTCACACGAGGTACATGTGCCTCAGTTTCCCCAGGGATGCCAACCGATACCGAGGCAAGGAGGGGCATTTGTCCGGGGGAATATATCCGTGGCGTTATTATTTCTGGAAAAGGCCCAAAGGTCAGGACTCACAAACCTCGATGCCGTTAGGTTACTACTGTGTCCCTCAGATTGGCAAGGTCTGAATTTACTGTCACTCTTCCTTCATCGGGGAAACCCCTACGTATTCTTCAAAGCCAGTCAGTGACAGAGCCTCAGAGGTGCCCCCCCCCGCCCAGTTCTTTCATCCTGACCCCGGGCCCTCTTCTACCTCCACATTTTTCCTCAGGTGGCAATGAGGGGAGTCACCGTGGCGAAGTGTCACCCATCCAATAGGAATAGCTTCGCCAACCTCACAAGACTCTCAGAAGAGGGAGATGAGACAGAGCTAGGGAAGCATAAGAGTAAGTCTCAATAAATGACAGCTGTTCTTGCAACTGCTATTTATTCATATTCAGTGTCTGAGGTCCTCAAGACAAGAGCCATGCTTCCTTCATAACTGAATTCCTACTGCGAGGCCCATGGTAGGTACCTGATAAAGATGTGTGGTATAAATGAACAAATGTATAATGAATGAGGTGCAAAACTCCCACACTTACCAATAAGTTTAAACCTAGCTGTGTCAGGCACCCTATGCTGGTATATGTATACTTTTTTTTTTACATAGAAAAAAACTGTTTGGACAACAAGACTATGATTGTGGGTGGGCCAAGGAGGGAGAGAAAAGTTTTCACTTTCCTTTGGAACCTTTCTGACCTTTTCTACCAAGAACATGTATTATCTTTACAGTATTATTGTTTTCATGTCAACACGGGTTACCTAGACAGTAAATGATAGGCAGATTCTGTCTTTCCAAGCTGTTTACTTGTATCAGAATTTTAAAAGAAATGTAATATTTGAAAAGATTTTTAGAAGCCTCATATTATTTGATGAACCTCAAATTATTCCCTTAATTATTCCCATATTGTAGGTCAGAAGTTGAAACCCAGCAGCTAGCAGGCAAGTGAAGTCTACAACATTTTTTTAAAATTCGGAATTAGTTGCCGACTTTTAGAAATTCAGAAATTTCAAATGAAAATCAGGATTCATCACTTCTCTTTAAAAAAGGGATGGTGCGGCAGCATCAGGCCCCTCACAGCTGAAGAGCTTCCGCCCCCTACGCCTGGGGTCCTCACCTGCCCATTTCATTCACCGATGGCGTCCGCTTGTCCCTTCCAGGTCTACATGCGCCAACAACTCCCATTTACAAAGTCCTTCCTCTCACCCATTAACTCATCAAAGTCAAAGACGACAGTGTCTGCCCAAGAGTGGGTTATTACTTACTTATACTTATAATCGACAATCTGGACCTCAAATGTAGATACCGTTTTCAGTGCATTTACAAGCTGGGAAAATAAGAGAAACCTTTAGAATTTCTTTTCCTTCCTTCTCTTCTGTTTTACTTACCTTGGAGTCCCCAAATTTTTATTTTTCATATAAAATATTTTTCAAGCATTAAATATCCTTCAGGTCTATTGTGTTTAACCCTTAACTGAGTTCAAGTGCAGGCTCCACGCCTGCATTTTAGGGAGGATACGCTACCTCCCTAAAATTGCACTGCTCTGAGTTGCTATGAGGCTGCGGGGTGACAATTCGTAAGAGCAAAGGGCTTGACATAGACGCACATGAAGTGTTAGCTATTGTTATTGCAATAGTTAGTCCCTCAACGTTCAACATATATTCGTTGGGTACCTACTTTGTTCCAGAATTTTCTTCCTACCCATTATCTCATTTCAGACAAACCCCTAGTGCTTTGGAACCTCACCCACCGAAAATACTATATTCCGGGCAGAAAAACATTTTCAACATCTCTACGCAGGAAAACAACTATACTCTTAGCGAAGAGAAACTAAGCATGATTAATCGATCATCGAATGCATCGTCATGGTTCTCTATGTCCCTCACAATTCTAATCTTGAAGTAGGGCAGGATTGCAGGAACCATCATTTAATGAGAGCATCTGGGTTTTGCTATCTTTTCACGAGTCAAGGAAAAGAGAAAGGTGCTTTCCTCTGCCTGGGAGCTGCCTCTCCAAGAGATGCCAATCCTGGGAGAAAAGCAGCCAGTTGGGCGCTCTTTGGCTTGGTATTGGAGCTGAGTTACCAAATCCCACCTTCGGGCAAGAGCATCCGGGCGATCTGCGGAGCTGGATCTGAAAACGTCGATGGCTGCAGTGCAGCACCCACTGATGCTACCCTTCCACTGGATTTCGTTCCAGCAGCTGATTGCCCCTTCCCGATGGACTGGGAGGCAAGGTGGGTCGGTCTCCTCCAAGGTCAAATTGTGTTAGGGCAGTGGAACGCTCTGCTGAAGAAGCAGGCTCAGACCCTGACGAACCTGGCTCACCGCTCATTACTCTGCTCATTAGCTGGGTGACCTCGGGCATGTTTTTTAACCTATAAGCCTCAGTGTCCTTGCCCAGAATAGAGAATAATAATAAAATACCTATATTTTCTGTTTGCTGGGAAAGTTACCGTACAGGTATGGGGAGCACATAGCAATATACTTGGTACATAATTGCAGCCAATACCCGTTACCTCTATCAATACGTACTATTGATCTGCCTGCTAATGAGGCTTCTCACCTGTCTACCCCAACACTGCATTACGTGACACTTTTATTTCCAGGTGTTTAAAACACACATACGTACACTGTTCATTTCTTCCATGCACACAGCTCACAATCAATGCCTCGTTACACCATATGTTCATGTCCTCCATAATCCATGTGCATCTCAAGAAGAGATGCTAACTACATAATTTGGATGAGGCACCCAAATTAATCTGTGTGAAACATTTTCCCCATCAAAACCTGCCCCCAATTTCCCTCCCATCTCAAGCCCACTGAACTGCTTAAGCCAAAAGCCCAGGAGTTCACGCTTGATTCTCACTACCTCTCCTGGCCGTACCTGTGGCTATAACTGTACATTCCCACAACAAGTATCATAGGCTTTATCTCCAAGATACATCCTGAAACCACTTATTTTGTCATCCCTACTGTGTCACCCGCTTCATCTAAACTCTTATCGGGGCAACGGCTCTTAATCAATCTCCCCACTCCTACTCTCGCAGCCAGAGTCGTTTACAAATAAGTAAGTCAGTTTCATCTCTCTCTCTGTGTCTTCATTTTCTATTTGCTGCTGTGACAAATTACTACAAACTTATCATCTTAAAACAACACAATTTATCCTCTTATGGTTCTGTAGGATAGAAGTCCTACACAATGAGATAGAAACCTCACTGGGATGAAATCAAGGCGTAGGCAGAGCTGCACCCCTTCTGGAGTCTCTAGGGGAGAATCCTTGCCTTTTCCAGCTTCTAGAGGCCATCCACATTCGAGCAAACCTTACTATTGCAAGGACATCGTCCAGTCATGCTGTTGTAGGGAGGCTTCCATGGTGATCTCCTTAAGATTAAGTATAATTTATGAATTGATGTTGTTGAAATGAGTCAGGGAGGCTAAGAGGTGAACAATTTCTAAGACACCCATGAAAAGGATGGAGACTTTTCCAACTTAATCTGCTGCTGGATGCCACAGTCCTGCCACAGTCCATCAGCCATCTCCCCAAAGATACTCTCCCATTGTTTTGATGCTAGTTTGCCCAGAGACAAAAAATTTGGCAATCCATGGCCGCAAAGGCAGGACTCAGGCAGTTTTGTCTCTGTTTCCACACTGAGGTGGTATGATGAATGTCTACAGTAAGGCAAAGCTCATTCAGCAATGGATGGTTTGATGACTTGCAGTAGAAATCCAATAAATAAACTGGGCACAGCCATCAGACTTTTCTAAAAGCTAATAATTTCAAATCAAAGCATTTAGTGTGATGTGAAAAAAATAAAGCACATCAGTCATAGGAAGTAAAATTCAATATGACGCTATTAAAAATGCATCCCAAAAACTAACCTCATTTTGGTTGAGTATTTTCCGGTATTCTGTGCTCCGTGCGAGAATGGTGACTCGAATTTTTCCATCCTGTGGAAAAGGCAAAATAATGCTGTGTATGCCTGGACAGATAAATGAACAAATGAACTTAAAATGTGATTTTCACCGAGAGATGAAACTCAATAAGGACACCTTTATGAAACTTTTTTTTTTTTTAGCCTGATTTCTTCACAATTCTCTCAGGGGATAAAAATGCATCCACTTTAGCCACAGAAGGCAAAACCCGTTCATCATACTACTTCTTTGTGGTTGGGTGGGTGGATGTGGGGGCAGAGTTTATGTGGGCTGGGTAGGGGTTTGAGGAAGGATGGAGAGATACAGGGAAAAGAAAAGGAAAAGAAAAAGAGAAAAAAACACATTCTTCCACTAGCTTTAGTTTATCGAAATTTTCTCGGTTGTTGACATCTGATTTCAAATCACTCCAGGTCAGAAAACAACCCAGAAAACACTGTCTGCTGATGATCTCCTTTTTCTGCAAAGCTGGTATTGATTTTTATTCGGGGTGAAAAGTCAAGACCACCTCAGAACCCATAATGTAGTCATTACCTTGGGACCCTCTTGTGTGATGTTCAGTCTGTGTAGTACATGCTGAGAAAATGCCCGGAATAATCCGGTATTTTGACAGCCAGATATCTAAAATAAAAAAATATTTCCTATTACAATGAATAATATCTGCATTACTATTTAAGATGTTCTCAAGTTATATGTGTTATCGTAAATCCATCAAGAATAAATTCTCTGAACAGGAATGTTAACCACAGATGACATGCTTACCAGAGGGGTATTATAGAACAGCCCGTACCTCATCCGGGGGAGTAAGGAAAAAATAGCTTCTTTAAAACACACCTAAGAATGAAGATATTTTAAAAGGTAAGAGAACACAGTTTGCACCCTTCACACCAAAACAGCACGAATAATTACAGAAAATAATTTAATTAATCTCTGTTTTGCATCAAAATATTTTGCATAGCCAATTGTTTCACTCAAGTGAAATTCATATTCCTGAAAAACCTATGAACAAAAGGTTTTAAAAGCTACATGGTTAATGACCATGATGATTCTAGTTATTACAAAAGAAACTGAGTTAGAAATCAATGGTAATAGCTCATAGAAACTCAGATTAAATATTTATTTGATGAGTGAGTCATCTGTAATGACAGTTATTTACAGACATTTCAGTAAAGTTTCCAGTACCCTTTTGGAATCATAAGTTTTCAAATGTATAACATCATAATCAGTAAATGCTTTCCATGTATCGGAGAACAGGTCACCATATCCGTAGGAGCTCTGAAAATGGAAACAAAATAAGTTAGGGAATTTGGCTAAACTTGGCTTTTCAAAAATGTGAGAAAATAGCTGAATTAGCTTCTTAGTATTAAGAACCAGCAATCCGAAATAAGCTCATAAAACCCATAGAAAAAAAATGGATTTTCATCTGGGGCCTGAGCAAGTCCCTAATCTGATGTAATATCATCAGAAATAATCACCACAATTATAATCTTAGCTTTCCATCCTAGCCCTTTTTATTCTCATGTCCTTAAAATTGCAGTCATTGTGGGGGGTTTTCCCCCGTGAATTTTCTATCCAAATCACAGACACACACAACACATATGTACACCACCTTTTGTACACACTGTGATACGCTCAGGGAGCAAAACCCATCAGAGCAGACAGAATGCACTTCTGGAAAGAAAGCTGAGAGCAAGAAAATGCCTTGAAAGTTTTAACATTAAAAACATAATGGGGGCTTCCCTGGTGGCGCAGTGGTTGAGATTCTGCCTGCCAATGCAGGGGACACGGGTTCGAGCCCTGGTCTGGGAAGATCCCACATGCTGCGGAGCAACTAGGCCCGTGAGCCACAACTACTGAGCCTGCGCGTCCGGAGCCTGTGCTCCGCAACAAGAGAGGCCACAATACTGAGAGGCGCGCGCACCGTGATGAAGAGTGGCCCCCGCTTGCCGCAACTAGAGAAAGCCCTCGCACAGAAACGAAGACCCAACACAGGCAGAAATTAATTAATTAATTAATTAATAGAAAAAAACCAAAAAAAACTGATTAGACCCTTTGTAAGTTTATTAAAAAAGAAACATAATGAATGTAACTCTAGGAAATGATGTCCCTATTGATTAATGAATAACATAATTCCCCATTGACATTAATGAGTAGTAATAATAATAATATACTTTTTAAATTTATTTATTTATTGGCTGCGTTGGGTTTTCATTGCTGCACATGGGCTTTCTCTAGTTGCGGCGCACGGGCTTCTCATTGCAGTGGCTTCTCTTGTTGCCGATCACGGGCTCTAGGCACACGGGCTTCAGTAGTTGTGGCACATGGGCTCAGTAGTTGTGGCACAGGGGCTTTGTAGTTCCACGGCATGTGGGATCTTCCCAGACCAGGGCTCGAACCCGTGTCCCCTGAATTGGCAGGCGGATTCTTAACCACTGTGCCACCAGGGAAGTCCCAATAATAATAACATTAGTAGTATCCTGCATACTTCCTACATCTCAGGCACTATTCTAAGAACTTGACATTATTAACACGTTAAACCATCCCACTAACTTAATGAGCAAGGGAATACCATTGTCCCCATTTTACAGATGAGGAAACTGAGACAAAGTTTAAGTAATTTGCCTCAACTGTAGAACTGCTGCGTTTACAGGGCTGGGATTAAATCCAGTCTCTTTGGTTCCAGACTCCATTCTTGTAACCCCTATATGGCACTTGCCTTTCGATGAGAACCAGTTTTTTCTGGCACATTTACCAAATGCATTTCATTTTTGAAAAGTAGAAATTAATTACGTGCTCCATCAGCTGAAGGAAGGAGGTCCATTTATTTCGAAATGGTAGAACTTAGATGGAAAAATTCCGCCGAAAGAAGAAAGAAATACGTATTGTAGGGTTACATTCAAGGTCTACAGTTGGTTATACATGGCGTTCATTATGTCCATGTCTTTTTATCTTTACAGCATTCTTTTTTTTCAGATTTTGAAAATTTTACGTTGCACATATTAGAGTTATTTCAAAGTTACTGAGAACTGTTAGATGTGGTGATAAAAAATAAAAATTCTTTCCTTCGATGTTTCTCCAGTGCTGTTCTAATAAAGGCCCTTCTCAACACCATCAAAAATTGAATATCCCAGTTTTGGTTCAATAATAAATAAAGGACAATTAAAAGAAGTGATTCTAGACAGTTTCCTGAGAAAAAAAATACTTGGGATAAAATAAGATACCTTTGAAAGGAAAATTTAATAATAAAATAAAGTAATCCTGACTGGTCCCTTTTCAGAGAAATCATGTAGTATTCAGTAATAACCACCTCTAGAAGCTTCTCCTCTAGAAGTCCCTGAAATTCAAATTATCTGCCACAGGCGAAGGAGGGGTTTTCCAGTCTTATGATGAAGAATATCTGGATATTCTTAAAGATGACATCACATTTCCTGTTGTGTATATCTCAAACTTGAACAACCTATGACTTAGAAATTCCAGTTATAGGCATCTGCCCTGCAGAAATGCTAGGATGACTATATAAAGAACATATGTATATGAAAAGGATGTTCAGGACAGCATTTCCGTAAAGAGCAAAGAACTGGAAACAAATTAAATGTGATCAGGGTGGGGACAGAGGTAAATACACACATTAAGGCTTCCACCAGACATCCATGACATCCAGCAAATGGAATAGCATGAAACCACTAAAGAAATGATAATCCTACGTGTGCTGACTTGGAAAGATGCCCGCCGTATAATATTAAGTTAGCAACATAAGAGAACACATTTTATTTTCTATAAGGATATAAACATATCCTTATACAAATTTTACATAATATATATATCCTTATATAAATCCTTACCTAAATGTTGTAAAAGGATATATTTACACTTATTAAAATAAAGTCTCCCAAGGGACTCTCACACATGTTAACCGCAGTTACCTTCAAGGGAAATGGAATTGGAGAAGACAACGGAGAATTTTTTTTTAACTTAACATACTTCTGTGTTGTTTGAACTCATTATAACCTGGTCTTACTTGCAAAATTTAAAAATGGCAATAATAAAGCTATACTACTGTTTCTTGGGTGCAACCCTGCTGTGACCAGAAATGCGTCTGCAGGAGTGTCCCTCATTGCATTTGGCTCGAGGGTGGAGGCCCCGCCCAAACCCGCCGAGGAAGCCACGGGCCTGAAGGGCAGCCAGACTGCTGAGCTTTCTGTGGACGAGAGGAGGAGGCCTCAGAGGCTTCCTTGTGGGACAGTTCGTAAAATGTCACTAGGGTCTGACCTGCGGCCACTGCCACCTCCCTGTTCTTCCCCTGGGGGCACAGCTCGTCCGAGGCCTTCAGGACTGGCTCTACGGCAACACCGTCCACCGTGGGAGGTTTGAAGCTCCATCAGCCTCGGGGAGGCAGGGTTGCTTCTTTCAGTGCCTCACCAGCCAAAGAGAACCGGTCGGCGGCCACACAACACCTCACCACCATCCCCATCCAACCTACAGGATTCTGTGGGCCTCAGTTCTGGAACAAACTGGCCCTCGCCTGTCCTGAGACCCTGACTGAGCAACTAGCAAAGGCCTCTCTGACCAAGAAAACAGGTTTAAAATGGACGCACAGAGAGGGGCAGAGGAGGGAGGTCACACCAGGCAGGCCAACCTGCTCGGCTAAAAGCATCCTGCATGTCCAGGGCAGTCGAGGTCAGGCTGCACTAACATCACACACCCAGTAAACTGAGCAACCAGGGAGCCCCGTGGTGGCCATGCGGTCTCTTCACTCCACCCCAGCAGGCACCAAGAAGGGGGAGTCTGTAGAAGCTGGCTCGGTTTAACTCAGTCCACTAGAGGACGCCACGGAAAAGCATGCAACAAGATACAAGGAAGCTTCTGGAAAACTTTCCATCAACTTAACAAGTTCTGCAGGGAAGGACAGGGAGGCGATAAAGCACTGTGGTTGCAGGGCACAGGTCTGGGGGTAGACTGCCTGGACGGGCACCCTTGTCTCAACCCCTGGCTGACTGTGTCATCCTAGAGACACGGCCTGCCACTCAGCGCCTCAGCTTCCTCATCTGTAAAATAAAGGAACAAAAACCCTAGTCCACGGAGGGTTGTGCGCACTAAATGAGAGCTGCCCATAGCTGGTAACGTGGCCTGGAAGCCACAATCTTACGCAAAAAGAGGAAAGGAAAGGAACTCCTGATCCCTTTGCTCCCTGAAACATTGCCAAGAAATGGAACTGAGGTGGCAGCAAAACTGGAACACAAGAGGGAAACGCAAATCCGTACAAAGAAGGAGACTACAAGGGAGCGTTAGCATGCCAGGAATATCAGAACCCGTTCCCATCAATCAGACATGAAGTCAAACTACTACCCGCCTAGGGAGCCACGGTCATGAAAACCTCTCCATACAGCTCCGCTACCAGCCTCCTATCAGCAAAACAAGCATTAGCAAAATCAGTTGCCCTTCTGCACAAGAACCTGACGTTCAGTTAATGCTCTAGCTCTGCTCTCTGGAAACAAGACAGTACGTCTCCCCTATGCTCTAGGTAGCACTGTTTATAATTCTAAAAGACACCCGATGGTTCCATTGCATGTGGACTGGGAAAGAGTACAAGGACTCCTGTAACTGGTTGTGTCTCTCAGGATCCTGGGGGCTTGGCCAACGCAGTTGTTCCAGAAGATATTGGCCCCCATGGGATCTATACCTGCCCCAGGTGGATCCCGTCTCCTTGCATCTGAACTGTGCTATGTGGGCTGCTAGGACTCTGCGGAAGCAATGCCTGATGCTGCCCTGCCAGCAAGCCATGGTTCCCGTGCACTAGCCTTCCAAACAGACTCAGGACAAGAAGGGGGCCTATAAGTGCCCTGGGTGTTGGAATGTCTGGCTGACCCTGAGATGAGTTCTCCGTGGGTGTTCTCACTGCCCAGGTTAGGCAGCCTTTTTCGTGTACACTATACACCACGTGTTCTCCTGCCCACTGTCGCTGTCATGGTTCACATTCAGAGCCCATGTGCTGTGGACCAGGCATTGTGACTGTTCGCACACGGTATGCTTCATCCTCAAAATGACACTGTAATAATCCCATTTCACAGGTGAGAGCACTGGGGCAACTCCCCGAGGTTACCTGGGACGATGGAGGGGCCACCTATGGGGAAAAGCAGGGGAAAGGCAGGCAAAGAAAGAGAGGAAGGAAGAAAAGACTGCCATAAAGACTAAAAACAAATAAGCCCACAGCAGGGGGGATTCAACATGTGTATTTATGTGCAGATACACATGGCACAACCTGGCATAAAGCAGGAACTAACAAGGAAGCTGCAATGAAGCAAAACGGATGGTAATTACAAGAGGCCAAACTGTAAACAGAGGCAAGCTCTCCTCTCACGGGTCATGTGGGGAGTCACGGAGGTTAAGTGAATGACAGTCTTTTATGCCCATCTCAGAGGAAACTTGAGCTCCACCTGCCCAAAGGGGGAAAGAAATCTTCTACAACATTCTAAAATTCCAGGAATAAAGGTATATGCATACACCTGAATCTGCCCATATATTATACTTCCATGTAAATTCAGCCACACAGAGGCGTTCACACACAACTGCACACGCATGGATGGATGTCTGTACATGAGTATATGTAAATGTGTGTGTCTTAGAAAATTCCACTACACAAGATCAGAGTCACGCAGGTATTAAGCAAGGCAAAGACAGCGCTGAAGCAGGGAGCCTGTTTTTACTTACCGTGTCCCACATCACAACGTGCACATCTGTGCTGAAGGAATTATTAATGTGCTGAGTAATATAAAGATTGATGAAATCACAGAAGTGGTGATACATGTTAACACCTGGGATTGGAAAAAAGAAATCCATGTTAATTAACCCCAGAGAACAAACGATTACACAATTTTTATTCTACCCCATCTACTTATAGCATGATAGACTTGTAGCTGAAACCGGTGGGGGGAAAATTAAGACTTTTTCCAAACCTAAAATGATCAGTACACAGGTAGTTCTCAGTTGAAAGATTGACTGTGTTCAAAAATTCACTTTCAAATTGGAAATCAGGAATAAAGTTTCCCTATACACTAAGAAACAAATGATCATTACGTTCCCAGACAAAATAACAGAAGCCTATTTAACTCAATATGGGGTAGAACTATAGAACCGTGAAGACTAATCACAATGTTTATGATCATTTAGTGTTTTTAAGTCAATTGACACCTGGTCATCATGGAAGTATTGACAATGATGGCACTATTAGCATTTTGGCATTTTTCATTCCTGTCTCTTTTTCTCCTATTTAATCACTACTTATATTGCTTCTTGGGAAAACATTAACCAACTATCATTGAAAAGAGCTGAATGTCTCATGTCCTAATTAAAAGAGCATAAACTCCGGAGTTAGAAGAACTGAGTCGAATTATGAGCAAGTACTCAGGCAAGTTTGTAAATTCCAAAGCTTGAGCTTTCCTACCTGAAATAGGAAATCAATATACTTAGGTGCTAGCTTTTAGGTAATGAACCTAAAGTACCCAGCCCAGCGCCTGGCACAAAGTGAAAACTTAGTGAAGACCAGCTGGATCCTGCTGGGTCAGAGGAAAGGGGAGGGCAGTGATGCTATTTTTAAGTTCCTAAGTCCAGCATTCACAAGAAACTGAACATTTTCTCAATCTCTCTCTCTCTCTCTCTCTCTCTCTCCCTCTCTCCTCTCTCTCTCTCTCTGTCTTCTGCCCTCTCTCTCTCCCCTTTCTCTTTCTCTCTCCACTTAGGTATGGAGGACCCAGTATTCAACCTGGAAATGTACAAATCTAAATGGGATAAAATTCCAAGAGCTAACATTTAAAATATGCACTTTAAGGAAGGGAAAATGTTGATTAAAAGAAAAACAGTGACTCTCAAAAGCAAAAATCATAAAATATTCTGACTTCATTCCTAGAGCGAATAATAACGTTGTGTGTCAGAAAATAAGAGGAAAAAGGACTCCATTTATGAAAGTCAGGCCACTATGCTACACACCTTTAACGTATAAAGTGCTGGACGTCAATTATATCTCAACAAAGACAAGAAAAAGGAAAATAATACTCCATTCTTTGTAGACTGGTATCTTAGATGAATGTTTAGAGGGACTTTTCTCTTTCACCCAGAAAAATCTTGCCAAAGAGCGTATTTTCAAATAAATAAGAAAAAGAAAGTTCTACGGCAACCCATCCCCTTTTCCCAGGTTAGCACACAGCACACGTTAGCTGTCTCATGAATCGTTCAGCAAGTTTATAACATTTATTGAGGGATGCTGAATGCACAAGATAGCACTTGGTACCAGGAGGATTTATAAAAGAGGGAGAAAACACAGGCTCTGTCCTCAAGAAATGGGCCCCAAATGAGTCTTGTTCTGTGGAATACTCATTCTCTCAAGGTAAGAGTTAATATGAAAAGGAACGCTGCATGACAGCATAAGGTAGAAGAAAAAGGCAGAGTTATGAATATAGGAAAGAAATGACACATGTCTACCCTGGCCTAGTGTTCCTACTTTACATCCTTTATTGCATAAGTAGCTACGTAAATTTAACTGTTCGCACGTGTCCAACCCGTTTTCAGGCAGATCAGTGTTTTCTTTGCCCCATTTGAATCTGCATATTTTAAACATGAGTCAGGACCTTGAACACAGCAGTTTTACCTGCTCTCATTTCCGAAACCTAAACTCGTCTGATTTCTGAACCTCATAGCTTGTAATATATCACTTAGGACTTCAGAAGGCAGAGCACATTCAAAATATGATCAATAAATTAAAGGAATTCTGAAATATTTGTGACAGGCGGCTCTCTATATTTCACCTTGAGCCCAGCCTCTCATGAATTTGGATGTGCTGTGGCATAGAAACCTCCATCTCTTGTAATGAGAGAGATAACGGAGTACGATTTGTGTTGCTCCCCTCGAGGGCAATGAGTTCACAAAGCATAAGCTGTGCTTGCATGTGGAGAATTAGAAGCTATAACCTTAAATAGGAAAATAATTTTAACTTTTTGTTCAAGAATATATGGCAGGGCTTCTCTGGTGGCGCAGTGGTTGAGAGTCTGCCTGCCGATGCAGGGGACACGGGTTCGTGCCCCGGTCCAGGAAGATCCCACATGCCGCGGAGCGGCTGGGCCCGTGAGCCATGGTCGCTGAGCCTGCGCGTCTGGAGCCTGTGCTCCACAACGGGAGAGGCCACAGCAGTGAGAGGCCCGCGTACCGCAAAAAAAAAAAAAAAAGAATATATGGCAGAGCTAACTTCCAAAAGAATTTTAAGTTAACTTTAGTCATGGAGATGATACCAGAAAGTTTGCCAGAAGATGTCATGGGCCTTCCTTTCCCACCTGCACTATATACATGGCTTTTAATTTTTAAAGAGTTCTACTGAAGCACCAGCTAAATCAAGCGATTAAAGAAACCACATGAGGTAAATGTAGTTACAAAAGGGGTACCCAGTCTTTCTCCTCTCATCTTTTGATTTTGATTGAGTCATTTGATATCAATGTGAAAGTTTCTTCTAGCATGCCAAAAATATAAAACAGTGGGAAGTTCAAATTAGTTCACTTCTTCACAAGAAGAAAGCAAAAAGCAAATCTATTGTTTAATGTCACATTGCTTGCCCCCGAATTACAGGAATATATATATCAAAAAAAGGAACAAAACCACATTAACCAATAAATAAATAACAGACAAATTAACTTCTCACCTGCATCTAATTTCATGAAGTAGGTTGGTTTCTCAATAACAATGTCACACTTAGCATCTTCTACTGGTCTGAAGTTGAGCTGAGTATAGCTTTGTAGCTCGGCAAACCTGGAATTAAGAATCAAGAGATACTTTCAAAGGGATCCTCCTGGACATCCTACTGAAACCTTGTAACTTAGGATCTTTTCATTAAGCAGATTTTATTTCTAGAAAACACTCTTATAAAGACATGTGGAACTTCTCAAACTTACTAACATTTATGCAACTTGATATCAATCTTAATGTTGAGACTAAAAGCAAAAACGATTTTAAATTTCAGCCTAATGTGCAAGACCAACTGGGAACTTTGCTGACAAAGAAAAAATTTACACAGAGTTGACGAAAAAACTCTACCAGTAAAGTGGGAAGATTTTAAAAGGTTTCTTGCAGTCTGACGAGGCTCAGAAGTAACACTGACCCAGAGAACTTGCTTGGATTCTGAGAAACATGGCATTCCTAGAATTACCAAGTGCCTAGAAAAAAACAGCAGACAGCTAGGCTTCCCAGAGGAAAGGAAAGTCTGTTTCTCGGAAAACAACTTTGGAAGCCACTTGGTACAATTTTCTTTCATACAAAAGAAGACAATCACAAGTTAACCTAAAGATTGCTGTAACTCTTCATCTTTGAGACCATGTCTAAGGTAAGACAAATATCAAATAGAGCCTTTTAAAACACACATAATGCTGAAATATTTATTGTAGTGGCTTCAAAATCAGGTCCACAAATTCTGTGATACTTCTTCCTTCAGGAGGTAGAGATGAATATCCTCCCCTGGAGGGTGAGTTGGACTTAGTGATTCACTTCTTTTTTTTTTTTTTTAATTTATTTATTTTTGGCTGCACTGGGTCTTTGTTGCTGCTGCTCACGGGCTTTCTCTAGTTGTGGCAAGTGGGGGCTACTCTCTGTTGCGGTGCACAGGCTTCTCATTGTGGTGGCTTCTCTTGTTGCAGAGCACAGGCTCTACACACGCAGGCTTCAGTAGTCGTGGCTCGTGGGCTCAGTAGTTGTGGCTCGCGAACTCTAGAGTGCAGGCTCAGTAGTTGCGGCGCACGGGCTTAGTTGCTCCGCGGCATGTGGCATCTTCCCAGACCAGGGCTTGAACCCATGTCCCCTGTATTGGCAGGCGGATTCTTAACCACTGTGCCACCAGGGCAGCCCTAGTGATTCACTTCTAATGAGCAGAATATGGCAGA
This sequence comes from Lagenorhynchus albirostris, assembly GCF_949774975.1. Taxonomy (NCBI): domain Eukaryota; kingdom Metazoa; phylum Chordata; class Mammalia; order Artiodactyla; family Delphinidae; genus Lagenorhynchus; species Lagenorhynchus albirostris. The sequence continues at coordinate 21,520,607 of NC_083104.1, read as the reverse complement.
AGTGATGGTGGTCACTTCCTAGATTAGGATATACAAAGATCGAGGCCTCCATCTTGGGACATGCTTGTGCTCTCTCTCTCTCTCTCTTTCTCCCTCTCGCTCTCTCTCTTTCTCAGACAACATGCTCTTGGGGAAGCTGGCTGCCATGCTGTCAGTAGCCCTACGGAGAGGCGCATATGGTAAAGAAATGACACCTCTGGCCAACAGCCAGACAAGAAAACCCACAGATGACATGCGAGCTTAGGAAGCAGATTCTGCAGGCCCAACTGAGCCTAGAGAGGGCCACAGCCCTGGTCAACAGCTTGACTGCAGCCTCCTCGGAGACCCTGGCCAGAGCCACCCAGCTAAGCTGCCTCCAAATCCTGGCTATCAGAAACTTCATGAGATAATAAATGTTTATCATTTTAAGCTGCTAAATGTCTGAGTAATTTATTATACAGCAATAACTAATACAAATACACCCTAGGGAACTATCATGATATCAAAAGGTAGCGGGAAGCAAATATCAAACATTTATTTTGGATCTCAGATATCAAAGTGTGCTAGGAATCAAAATGCCCACGAGAAAACAGGAACTCCTACTGCAAAAGTCTGTTAAGTCAAGTAAGATCCTGCTTTGCAGAGAGTAAAATGATAGACTGTTATCTTGAATGGTTTACTTAGCATGAATGTTTTTGTTTTGTTTTGTTTTGTTTGTTTTTGTTTTGTTTTGTTTTTTGCAGTACGCAGGCCTCTCACTGCTGTGGCCTCTCCCGTTGCGGAGCACAGGCTCCGGACGCGCAGGCTCAGCGGCCATGGCTCACGGGCCCAGCCGCTCCGCGGCATGTGGGATCTTCCCGGACCAGGGCACGAACCCGTGTCCCCTGCATCGGCAGGCAGACTCCCAACCACTGCACCACCAGGGAAGTCCTAGCATGAATGTTTGACCTCAAAAATGAACTCTCTTTGACATAAATCATAGCAATATTTTTTTTGATCTGTTTCCTAAAGCAAAGGAAATAAAAGCAAAAATAAACAAATAGGACCTAAGTAAACTTTTTTTTTTTTTTTGGCCACTCCAAGTGGTGCGGCATGTGGGAACTTAGTTCCCTGACCAGGAATCAAACCCGTGTTCCCTGCAGTGGAAGCATGGAGTCTTAACTACTGGACTACAAGGGAAGTCCCAGGACCTAAGTAAACTTAAAAGTAGTTGTAAGAAAAGGAAACAGTTGACGAAATGAAAAGACAACCTACAGAATGGGAGACTATATTTGCAAATGATATGACAGATAAGAGGTTAATATCCAAAATATGTAAAGAGCTCATATAATTCAACATCAAAAAAACAAACAACTCCATTAAAAGATGGGCAAAAGAACTGAGTAGACATTTTTCCAAAGAAGACATGCAGAGAGCCAACAGACACATGAAAAGATGCTCAACATCGCTAATCATTAGGGAAATGCAAATCAAAACCACACCTGTCAGAATAGCTATCACCAAAAAAACACAAATAACAAATGTTGGCAAGGATGTGGTGCAAAGGGAACCCTCATACACCGTTGCCGGGAACGTAAACTGGTGCAGCAGTTACCAATGGGGAGAGGGAATTGCGGAGGGGCAAGACAAGGGTAGGGGATTAAGAGGTTCAAACAATTAGGTATAAAATAAATAAGCTACAAGGACATATTGTACAACAGAGGGAATACAGCCTAAGAGGTTCAAACAATTAGGTATAAAATAAATAAGCTACAAGGATATATTGTACAACAGAGGGAATACAGCCAATATTTTATAGTACCTATGAATGGAGTATAACCTTTAAAAACTGTGAATCCCTATGTTACATACCTGAAACTTATATAATATTGTATATCAACAATACCTCAATAAAAAGAAAAAAATGAACATTATATGAGTGTCCTGTGTGACTGTAAAGGGGAGCATGACAATTTCTAGGATGACAGAACAGTTCTGTAGCATGATTGTAATAGTGGTTACATGTACCTAAGCATATGATATAAATTTTATAGAGCTATACATCCCCCTAAAAAATAAAGAATGCATGTAACAATTGATGAAATCCAAATGTGTTTAGTTAATAATATTGTACCAATGTCAATTTCCTGGTTTGCATCATTGTGCTATGGTTATGTAAGATGTTATCATTAGAGGAAGCTGGGGTAAGGGTACAATGGAAACTCCTTGTACTATTTTTAAACTTCTTGTACCATCTTTAAACTATTTTTAAATGTCCACAAATCTCAAGTTATCTTAAAATAAAAAGCTTTTAAAGTACCCTAACTCTTTAATATCTAAAGATGGTAAATTTCTTGACAGAACTAGTTTAGTATTCAAAATGTTTTAAATCAAAATGTGTTCTCCAATCTTTACATAAAGTTCAAAAAGCTTCTCAAAGGTGCTTAAAGTCAGGGTAGTATTTACCTTTGGAAAGGAGGATGGAGGTTGTGTCTGGAAGGGAGTCTGGGTGGATGATGGTCTATTTTTGACCCAGGTAAGAGTTACTCAAGTGGGTTCACTTTTTTATAATCCAAACTGTATATTTCTCTATATGCTTGGTATGTACTTCAATAAATGTATATTTTTAATAAATGTTCCCCAAAACAGATGCAGAAATTATGAGTTAAAAAAATTCAGTTTTGAACTTTTTTCTTTCATTAGCAAACAGTAAGTACTACCTCATACTTCCGAATATTTTATAAATATATATTTAATTCTGATACAACTGATGATTCACTCTGTAGCCACCACTCCCCAGAAGCTCAGGCCAAAATTATCTACAAATAGAGTAACATTTTCCATGTGAGAATCCCTACCAAAATCTGCAAGTACCAATAATAAAGACAAATATTTCAGAAACATATTTTCCAAAAAAAAAATCTTACCAAGACTGCAAAGGGCTTTTGCGCTGGCCTTGAGACATCAACATACGAATGTCAAGTTTACAGTGTCCTCCAATTTCCCCGCTCTGGAAAAAATCTTCCTTAAATCTGGTGTACAACGAAAAATTAAGTTGAGCTTGGAAAATTTTTTCATGACTCTGACACGTGGGTTGTAACTAAAGTGGTTTGCCAATTTCTGAAATCAGTTTTTCATTAGAAGTTAACTCTTTATAATAGAATATTTCAAACATACAAAAAAGTAGCAAAATGGTATAAGGAATCTAATGTACCCATCACCCAGTTTCATAATGATCAACTCATTATGACCAATGTGGGTCATTCATCCCCTCCCCCATTCCCCAACCTCATCACCATATTATTAGGAAGCAAATCCAAGGCTTGCAAATCCTGAAACTGCAAATATTTCAGGATTTCCCTTAGATCTTAACATCTCCCACTGAAGTACCTGTCGTGGTTTCTCTTGATGTTTCTTAAATCAAGGTAGAGATTGGTCGCTCTGCAGTACTGAAGGTAACGGGAACACACTAGACTTGAGTCATTCTGAAACAAGGTTGAGAAATAAGAAAAAAATAACTGCGATTATTAACAATTCCAGGACAGACCGGACTTGTTTGACATCATGCTGACAGCATGTTGCCTTCAGGTTCCAACCACACGATGTGATGAAAAGTGCTTCCTGATGACCACTTCTGTTTTCCCCGGCAGACACTGGCCAAGCATACTTTTACCAATTTGCACACTTTCAGGTTACTACGACGCACCCTTAAATGTTCTATCACCTTCAAACTTTAGAGAGTCAGCAGCTGTATTTGTGGTTCATTTCACCCTCCTGGAAAAAAAATAATGCACTCAGAACCCTCACTAACCCCACAGCTATGTGAAAAAGCATCTTCCAAAGACCAGCCAAAGGAAACAAGGAAGAATGCACCCGTCAGAGTCATTAAAATGCAAGGCAGGAAGGGCAGTTTGCCAATTTGAATTAGAGGTACTTTCTGCAAACCTTAAAACCTGTGAGAGTCTCTGTCTCCACGGCAGCGCGAGAGCCATGTTTTCTAACTCACTGAGGTAAAGGAGTTTTTGTTTGTTTTTACAAATTTATTTATTTTTATTTTGGGCTGCATTGGGTCTTCATTCCTGCGCAGGCTTTCTCTCGTTGCGGTGAGCAGGGGCTACTCTTCGTTGCAGTGCGCAGGCTTCTCATTGCGGTGGCCTCTTCCATTGAGGAGCACGGGCTCTAGGTGCACAGACTTGAGTAGTTGTGGCTCGCGGGCTCTACAGCGCAGGCTCAGTAGTTGTGGTGCACGGGCTTAGTTGCTCCGTGGCATGTGGGATCTTCCCAGACCAGGGTTTGAACCCGTGTCCCCTGTATTGGCAGGCGGATTCTTAACCCACTGTGCCACCAGGGAAGTCCCTGAATGGTGTTTTGGAATCTGGAGTTGGTAAGGGGTCATACCCATAGCACAAAACCTAACAAGGCAGATCTTGGTGAGGAAAGCATTCTGCAAACCGCCTTGGAAGAGGTGTGTGAGGTGGAGGTGGGGCCCTCCCCTGCCCTTTCCACATGAACAGCTAAACTCCAAACAAAGTGTAAAACGTCGTCTGTTAAAGACACCCCTCAGCAGTGCAGGTTAATGCCTTGCCTCCATCTTCCGGTTCAGCCACCTTGCTAGAATCGCTTGAAGTTCTTTCACATGACACCCTCCAAAAGCACTATACAGCATCTATTCAGTTTTGAAAGCAGTTGAAAGCCATGTCCTCCTTTCAAACATATCAGATAGTCATAGTTTGAGGCAATTAAAATATTTCTGGGTTTAGAATTATTCCCCCCAACATATACTAATGAAGATAGGTTGATAAATTACATCTTTATAAATGCCCTTGCAAGTAGTTTGGGACACGTGATACACCCTCACCATGCTGTGTTTGTTAGCACTTTGCAGCTTGCAAAACGCTTTTCTGTATGTTTGCTGGCTTGATTCTCACAAACAGTATAGCAGATAGGCAGGGCAGGTATTACCGATGCCACTGGACCAGAGAAGGAGGGATTCCTTTCATAGTGCCATCTATCTTGTCTTTATATTATGATCTAACCACTATGAGTGTAGGGGATTAAGAGATACAAATTATTACGTATAAAATAAGCTATAAGGATATCTTGTACAACACAGGGAATATAGCCAATATTTTATAATAACTAAAAATGGAATATAACTTTTAAAAGTGTGACTGTGTGGGCTTCCCTGGTGGCACAGTGGTTGAGAGTCCGTCTGCCGATGCAGGGGACACGGGTTCGTGCCCAGGTCCGGGAAGATCCCATGTGCCGCGGAGCGGCTGGGCCTGTGAGCCATGGCCGCTGAGCCTGCGCGTCGGGAGGCTATGCTCTGCAACGGGAGAGGCCACAGCAGTGAGAGGCCCGCATACCGCAAAAAAAAAAAAAAAAAAAAAGTGTGAATGTGAATCACTATATTGTATATCTGTAACTTATATAATATTGTACATCAACTATGCTTCAATAAATAAATGAATAAATAAATACTACGGGTGTTTCTGAATAAACACAGTCGTTTATGAAGGGGTTAAACACCCACCATTCCCTTCGGCTGGCAGAGCACATGGAGTTCCTGCAGCCGCTCTCCGGAATACCCAAAGTCAGCTTGCTTCCAGAATATTTCCTGGGCTGATTCAAGAGTGTCCGTCCTGTTAGAAAACAAAAAATTCTGTGATATTCATCTTTTTACTTTTTCTGGACCTTAAATTTTCTTTCTAAGTGTTAAATTGCTAGAAGTCAGTCATTTTTTTTTAAGTAAACTATCATAATCTAAAAATCTATCCCTCACCACATGATGTAGGCAAAATAAGTTATTTATAGACTTACTCCCTTATAATAAAAATACAAAATGGAAAGGTATGAAGTTAGGATCATCTGGAACTGAAGACAATGAACTGTTAATTACTGTATTTTCTTTACCCCGTGAACCTTGCGTGTGTTGGAAATACTGACTATACTTAACTCTCTTCTCCAGAACCAAGAGAAACCATCCATTTATCTTCTTAGCATATGCTGGGGGAAAATATTTTCTGTGATCCATACTGTTTTCTCTCTCTGGCAGAGGAAATGAGAGCTATTCCTGTCCCCGTGGGAGACAGTCAAGTTGAACTCATGACTGTGTAAGCAAATTAATATCTAAAGGAATTACTATCTAATACCAAAAGAGTCTAGCTGGGGTTTAGAGCCTCAGCATACACTGCAGAGAAAGTAGACAAAGTACAGGGGAAGAGGTATTCCATCCAGAAACTTACCATCCCATATCCACGTAGGTGCAAACAGGGTAACTAAACCTGAACTCTGGTCTGCAGGATTTCTCATAACCCCAGCAGTACTTTAAATTTTCTAAGTGTTTCTGGAACATAAGAGGTATATGTTTAGACTTGTCTACCTTCTTCTGACATTTAGAGAGGACTCAGATTTTTTTCCATGAGGAAAACAAATTTTTATAGAACTTTCACCTTCATGTTTTATAATACTTATTCATGTAATAGAAATAAGTAAATTCTAAAAAAAGCAGTCTCAAGTTTCTTAACAACAATTATCCTTAATCACCAACCCCTCCCCCACCAGGCCTGTCCTCCCACCAAAAATCTGGGTTTTGGCTAGACTACCACAGATCATTTGAATTGCCGTTTTTAAAACTTAATTAATTAATTAATTTTTAAATGAAATATAGTTGATTTACAATGTTGTATTAATTACTGCCATACAGCAAAGTGATTCAATTATACATATATATATATATATATATATATATATACCCACATCCTTTTTTTTATTTATTCTTTTCCATGATGATTTACCATAGGATACTGAATATAGTTCTCTGCTCTACAGTAAGACCTTATGTATCCATTCTATATATAAAAGCTTACATCTGCTGACCCCAACCTCCCACTCCATCCCTCCCCTAACCTCCTCCCCTGAATTGGAGTTTCTTGAGGTAGCTTAATGAAATCAGTGAGGAAACTGATCCTAAAATCAGTCCCTAGAGAGTCACAAAAATTGGAATTTCTACCACCAGAAGAATCACAACTAAACCGAAGGGATCAGCAGCTTTACTCATCAGTCGAGATCAGCAGAGATCCCGGAAGATGTCACAGCTCCGCAGCCCTTGCGGGATACAGCAGCTGCTGCCGGCCAGGAAGCTTAGGATGCTGTTCTGCGAGGCCCCAGGAGCAGTCCTGATCTGATTCCCAGCCCTACCTCTCCGCATGCTTCCTGTACCAGCACCATGGGAAAGGAAACGGCTCACAATGCCCTGCTTTGATCTCTGAGGCCTCTGAGATGTCTGAATGGGCTCCAGTCTGAAACCTTTCCAACAACTACAACAGAAGGAAGGCTGCAGTAATAGTCTTCATTACTTGGAGACAGAGGTGGAGGTGTTATTACCAAAATGAAGTGCTGAGAGATCCTCTGAAGTGCAGATTAAGGAGAGGTGTGAAATTCTCCAGTTACTTTTAACTAGATGTTCTTTTCTGCATCAAATCTAATTCACTTCATTTACAGAGTGTACAAATAGTACAGGCTGCCTATTTATTTCACTAGTGATTTAGATTTAAAATCTCACCTTTGTGAGTGGGACATAATTCTTAGCAAAGTTGAGTCACTAAGAAGCATTAGATGAAATACAGACACTGACTGACCCACAGTTACAACCAAGAGACTGAAGTCTACTTTCAGGTTCAAGTTACAATGAGGAACTAGTGAACCAGCCTAAATTGCTTCCTTTTAAAAATATACAAGGAGAGAATAGTATTTACCTTATAAGGACAATGCGAGTCTTTCTTACAGACCATGGCAATATGCCTATTATTGTGCAAAAAGAAGGGAATATGCTCTTCTGGCAGGCGGAGGCTGGCATAGTTGAACAGAGGGGCACCCAGAATGCCATCAGCCTGGGGAGGAACCTCGTCTTGGCCACTCAGGGGAACTTCATGAAGCAATGCTCCAAAGACAAGCAGCATGAACATAGCAACCTCCAAACCTAAAGGTCAAATTGACAACATCCTCATTAAGACATATCCTTTCAAAGCCAAAGGCTCAAGGGCTAAGCACAATCACAGTGAACTTCGCTATTTCACTGAATAATGTTCCTTTACTCTACAAATATTGATTGTGCACTTGTTATTTGCCAGGCACTGTGTTGGGAGCTGGGTATACAGAGGTGAACAAAGCAGGAAGGACCCCTGCTCTCACGGAGCTTACAAGCTAGTGGAGTAGACATAAACAATCAAATAAATAACTTCAGATGATGACAAAGGCTGTGAGTCAAATAAACCGAGGGCTGGCAAACTTTTTTTGGAAAGGGCCAGGTAGTAAATATTTTTGGCTTTGCAGGCCAGGCAGTGTTTGAGACAACTCCTCAACAGGGCCTTTATCAGGAAAGCAGCCATAGCTATGCTAGAGGAAAGGGGGGCTGTGCTCTAATAAAACTTTATTTGCAAAGATGGGAGGAGGACCTTGATAGGACCCTGTCTGAGTAAGTAAGGTAACGTGATACACAACACAGTACGCTGGTTAAGCATATAGACTTTGAAGCTAGTCCACTGAGGTTTGAGTGTGGCTGCAGCCTAAGCTGTTTGACCTTGAGCAAGTTATTTAATCTTTCTGTGTCTCAGCATTTCCATCTGTAAAATGGAAATCAGAATAACCCTTCCCCGTAGGGCTGTTGTAAGTTAAATATTGGTAACGTGTCTAGATGTACCTGGCACGTTAAATGCTATGTAAATAAATGTTTAAAGCTACATGGGATGGGGTGGGGGTTGCCAAGTAACGTTTGAGCTGAGACCTGCCAGATGAGAAGCAGTGAAAACATGCCAGGAAGAGAGAAGAAAGGAAGTACAGTGGTTCCAAGCAAGTGTGTACCTGCTGAATAAAAACTAACAATCACTGCAGTATGTGAGAGTATGCTACTTTTCTAAGTACCAGGATGCAGCAAGGAACGTACAGTTGAAAACTAAACTCCTCAGCCCTCGTGGAGCTTACATTCTAGGGGGTATAATAGCATCTACGGGGACTTCCCTGGTGGTCTAGTGGCTAAGACTCTGTGCTGCCAATGCAGGGGGCCCAGGTTCGATCCCTGGTCACGGAACTAGATCTCACATGCCGCGACTAAGACCCAGCACAGCCAAATAAATAAATAAACAAATATTTAAAAAAAAATAACATCTACGTTATTAACAACTAAGACTAAAACTAAGAAAACTCCAGGAGTGAGTTTTCTTAGTCTGCCTCAGGGCTGTGCCCTTAAACTCTCCCTGCCCGGCCTTAGTATTGTGAAAAGAGATGATGGTCACGGACCTTACTGCATTTCTAACTCACCCTAGAAGGATTAAATCTCTTAGACCAGATTTCACTTATATTTCACAGATAATAATCGTGCCATTTTGGGTTCACTTTAGTGGTTTCTTTGCTCTATTTTTATTTAAGTGGTCTTCCCACCAGATGATAGAGCCCTGGTACACATGAGCAGCTCCCCAGCAGGGTCTGCTGTCACTGGAGCACACTGGAAAACCCAGCGTTCAAAATCAGTCTTCACTGACTATGGGCGATGAAGATGGAGCCTTTAGTAATAGACTGCTATGTTCAATCAGGCCTCAAGTCCCAAGGCCAAGTAATCATAACTAAACAGTTGGGACACCAAGAAGAAATCCCTTTCCCCTCTGGAGTGGGAAATACAGTGGCTCTTTTAGGCAACCCTAAAAGGAGTATACTGTTATTTGTCATAAAGCTCACCTGAATTAATATTTTTAGTTGGGACTTCTATCCAACCGTGAGTTGATAGCAATTTCACAAAATTTAAAAATACATATTAATAGCAACAGTGACTCTAATTATAATGAAAATATTTACCTCTTTAATCCTGAGAACCACCAAGAAGCTGTTGTGATGTTTCAGATATCTAAAATCTGTCAGAAATGAAACATATTACCTTAAAAGGATGTTAAAATAGACTTTCACATCCAGATGATATTTTGAATTAAAGGAAATATTAAGAGAGAAGATAATTTAACAAGATATACCTGTAAGCAGAGGGACTGGCATGTAGTGAGACACGCCTTAAGCAGAAGGCCTGGCTCAGGTGCCCTTTCCTGGCCTTAACAAATACATACTGCTAAAAGCAAGGTTGCAGGTCATAACCCTCAAGACAGCAACTTAACAGAACAGATTCTAACAGCGAGCAGGAAGGAGATGACCCACTTTCTACAGGCACCAACTGGTACAGGCCAACAGGACACTCAGCAGATAAAACATTCCTCGGAGAAAACAATCTGCCTGGTTCTCACCAAAGTAATCCGACTCACCGAATCAAACTGCTCCCTAGGCTCTACTACAAATCTGAGCTTTCAGATTCAACAGGCAGAATGGCCAATCCTTTGCTCATCCCTCCAGGAAATAGGTCACTGCTATGACCAAGTCTTGACCTTTGGTTATCCAAATCCATTGTCCTGGACTGAGCTCTAGCCATAACTAAATCCACTGATCCATGAAGGAGTAACGCTTAGGTCAAGGGAAAAATCTAAAGACTCAGATCAGAAACCTGGCTTTTGCGGAGAGCATGCACCCGCTTGCATGAACTAGGAGTGGCTGCTAGTGCTTGAAAGCACAACCTCGGGGCCTGGCAGAGCCCTTCTGGTGTTGAGTCCTCTTGCAAGAGCCCCTGAGGGATGGGAGGGCGCACTTCCCCAGCAGATAGAAGCTTTAGCAGCTGAGCTACTTTTTCCTTCAGCACAAAACAGCTGTTTCCACAGGCCTAAGAAGGGGAAAGGAAAAAGGGAGAAGCCTGAAAGATGATGAGACATGAAAGCCCGAGACTGATAAGGAACACAACGGGTGAGAGGGGGTGATGTTCTGTGACAGAGCTTGCAAAAGTTTAAAGAAGGCAGTGGACGGGTGAAAAGTTAAACGCATCTGAGACCCACAAGGACTCCTAAAACTGCTCGCCCCGACAAATGCTAGAAGTTTTCCACGGCAGGAAGTTAGAAAGGGCCTGTCTGAGATGCCCAGGTGAGGTCCACCAGCTGTCTGCTAGAACGTCAGTGAAACCAGGGCGGGGGTGGTCAGCGGCAAGCGCTCTTCGGCGGCCTCGATGCTGCGCTGGGGTTTGGGGCGCAGAGATCCCCGGGGACCGCCCAACACCCAACACCGCACTCCCCACCCCCGGTCCCTGGCGCGCCTGGGAGGGGCCTGGAGAGCGGCTCCGCCCCGGCCTGGGAAACCCGGTCAAGGGGGCGCCGGCCGGGGAGCCGGCATTCTTCCCCGCGTCCGGAGGGCCCCCGGAGTCCCGTGTGCCGCTGCAGGCGCCATGAAGAGACCGAGCGCTCGGAGTCGGGAGGGTCAGGATCGCCTTCCCCACGTCCGCCTCTTCGGCCCGCGGGCGATGGGAAGGCGCAGGCGGACCCGTGGAGAGGCGCCAGCCCTCCGGGAAGCCGCGCAGGGAGCGGGCAGAAGCGCCCACCGCGCGCCCGGCCCCAAGAGCCGCTCAGCCTGCCGCGGCACACAGGGGGACGGGTGAAGGCTCCGCGAACCCCGGGGCGAGTCCCACCTGGAGTCGGGCGAACCGGGGCTGCGGAGAAGGCAGCGGCGGCGGCGGCTGCTCCGGAGGAGGGAGTCGTCATAACCGGCGACTGCAGCTCACCGGAAACCTCGGGCGCCGGAGCCGGGCCAGGGGGCGCCCGGGAGCCGCCGGGACACCTAGGCCGGCCTGCGCGGGGAGGCGGACCCCCGCCGCGCCGGGGGCCGCCGGGGCAGAAGCCGGGCCACGCGGGCCGGGCGGGGGCTGGGAGCGCGGGTCCCGATGGCAGGTCCGCAGGGACCGGGCTCGAGGGGCACCGTCTGCGGTTCCCTGCGTTCTCCCGCCAGGGCCAGAGAGCCAGGCTGGACTGTCCTCCTTGGGAGGAAGGGATAAGGCCCTTAAAGGACCCTGGGACGGGTTGGGTAGAAAGCCTGACTCTCCTTCCCTTCTTCCTTCTCATTGCGTTGCACTGAGGCGGAGTTATACTGTTTTCTTAATTAGAGCCGAAGTTGCCGCTCTCACTTTCATACGTGGGGCCTGCCCGTAGTTGGCAGCACTTTCCGGTGGCCAACCGGAGAATGGAGGATTCTTTGGAGTCCTTGAATATTATGTAGTAATACTCTTGCCTCTCTTCGTAACTATCCGAAAACTCACCAAGGTCAAATGCCGCTTTGTGGAGTTGTATTTTTATCGTTTTATTATTTTATAATTATTTAAATTGCAATTGCTTAATTATTTTATCATAATTATTTGAACGCCCATCTCCCATACTTCTACTCTTGGCGCCCTCGGTTCTCATAGTATGCTGCGTAGTACAGAGCACAGTTAAGGTGAGCATTATTGATTCAACGTTAACTGATCAAAGTTGGTATCATCAAAATAAACTTACGCTCAGACACATAAAATCACCCGCATTAAGTACTATGATCATAAGAAAATACAACAGTTTGTTACCAAAGGCTTACATAATCTTCAAATAATTTTTTCAGATACCGTTATGAGAACAAGTTCCATTAGTAACTTGCTAAATGAGTTAACATTATCTGGATGTTTTCTTTCAAATAATAGCAATGCAAAAACACACGGTACTTGATATGTGCCAAGGATTATTCTAAAGCACTGTACAGTATTAACTCGTTTACTCTTCATGTAAAAGACTCTGCCTCTAAAGGAGTACTGTTCTATTATTTCGTACTTTGCCACCCCTTACCAATAAGCAGAGCAACTTTAAAAAGTGCTTTCTCAGCTTACTTGCCACCAATCTGTTTTGTCACATACAGGAAATATAGCTTTCCTCTTAGTTGATTCAAAATGAATAAACAAGCTGGTTTGCCCCTGAGTGATATGTGATAGATATAGAGAAAAATACATAGACTTTTTTAAAGAAGCATGAGAACAATATATGAGAAAGGCTTCTAAAAATATGTTAGTCTCATTGCAAGAGCAGACAAACCAATCCAACTGTTGGGAGGTGCACATGGTGCTATTTTAAATGGCTAAGTATTAATGTGGTCATTCTAGCTCAGGGGAGACAAAATGTGATGGGGCTTTAAGAACATGAGGTTGTGTTCTATCGCACTGTAACAGCCATTCTTTTTTTTTTTTTTTTTTTTGCGGTACGTGGGCCTCTCACTGTTGTGGCCTCTCCCATCGTGGAGCACAGGCTCCGGACGCGCCGGCTCAGCAGCCATGGCTCATGGGCCCAGCCGCTCCACGGCATGTGGGATCCTCCCGGACCGGGGCACGAACCCGTGTCCCCTGCATCAGCAAACGGACTCTCAACCGCTGCGCCACCAGGGAAGCCCTGTAACAGCCATTCTTAACATAGAATTTCCCTCCCAAAATATTAATGTTAAAATTTAGTTTTAAACAATAAACTCAAACGTCTATTAACAGGAGACTGATGAATAAACTATGGTATATTCACACAATGTAGAGCTATGCAGGCGTAAAAGAGGATTGAGAAATATCACTGTACACTGCAGGATATATTATTGAGTGGAAAAAGCACAGCAGAAGAAGAATGTGCAATATGCTATCATTTATTGAGGAAAGGGAATATATATGTATATATTTATGTATATAAATTGTTATTTACAAATAGAATAACAACATTAAAATGATTACCTATGGGGGAAGGAGGGAATATAAGTATAGGGGACAAAGAAGATAAGTTCTCTGAATATACATTATATACTTGTGACTTTAGAATCATGTAAATATTTTACATTATAAACTAAAACTAGGGACTTCCCTGATGGCGCAGCGGTTAAGAATCCGCCTGCCATCGCAGAGGACACGAGTTCGAGCCCTGCTCCGGGAAGATCCCACATGCCGCAGAGCAACTAAGCCCGTGCTCCACAAATACTGAGCCCTGCGCTCTAGAGCCCGCGAGCCTAGAGCCCGTGCTCCGCAACAAGAGAAGCCACCGCAATGAGAAGCCCCCGCACCGCAACGAAGTGTAGCCCCCACCAGCCGCAACTAGAGAAAGCCCACGCGCAGCAACGAAGACCCAACGCAGCCAAAAATAAATAAATTAAAAAAAAAAAAACCCAAATCTGCCCTTCATCATCCGTTAAAAGATTTAGAAACAACCAACCACGTAGCAAGAAGCACCCCTTGTGCCCAGACTGTGATCTCGTTACACACTTTCCCATTTAAGGAACATGGGCTCCACAGAAAAATGGATTAATTTGAGGTATACATAGAAAAATAATCTTAGATATGGGGCAGGAAATGTACTAGAAGAACCTGAAAGGTTTTACAGGAGGAAGCAATCAAAGGCTATGAGGGTCATACCAAAAGGACTCAGAAACCAGTTTGAGAAGGTTCCCTCTGGCCAAAGATAGAATAATTTAAAGCATCAATAGGGTAACTGTAATGGATTGAAGCACAAACATATTTAAATATTAAATTCAAAAAGATCCAACTAATCGATCAAATACACAAGCCAAAAACCTTGCTGTTCATTTTGGATGACAGAAAGGAACCAACTTTAATTGTGAGAACTGGTAAATAAAGGAAAAGAATGAAGCAGATTTATCCTGTCTTTCCTATATGAATTATGATGCAAGTAACCGAATAGTTGATGAGGTAAAGTTACTTTTTACAGAAACATTTCAGACTTAAATATAATAATCAAGTCCTATGTCTGAAATTTGCTTCAAAATAGTCAGTATGGGTTGAGAGGAACACACGTGAAGTATAAATGAGACAAAATGGGCCATAAATTGAATGCTGTTAAAAAGTAAACGTTAGTAAGTATATGGCTTTCATTATCTGCTGTCTCTTTTATATAACTTTGAAATTTTGAATAATCATAATTTTTACATTGCACTACAAGTTTTCTAAATGGGTTGTAAGTTTGCCACTCACATATTGGCATTTTGGATAGCTCACAGTGTCAGCAAAATGCTTAAGTATCGGCAGAATATAGCTTATTGGTTCTCTGATATATCCAACTTCTTAAACCATAAATCAAAGGTATTAAAATTTTAAGCAAGCAAATTTTGACTAAATTTTATCTTATGCTACAGTTGATCTATATGCTTATGGTTTTACAGAAGAGCAGTAAGAGAAACAGCATTGTATAGTTAATGGTTCAGAGCATGGACTCTGGAGCCAAACTGCACAAATTAGTCTCAACTTTGCCACTTATTTGCCATATGACCTTGAGCAATTACTTAACCTTTCTTCATTTTAAAAATGGAGATAATAATGGTATCCACTTTAAAAAGCTTATTTGAAGATAAAGTGCAGGTATACAATCCCTTTTCCAAAATCCTTGGTACCGTATATGTTCCTGATTTTTTTTTAACAGAACAGGGTATGCACACCATCTTACTACCTAACACCCTCACTGTGTCCTGGATCAGCACCCCATACTTTCACACAAAATGCAGCAAAATGAATGAATACTCACATTAAGTGAGATAAAGCCCGTAATAGCCTCATGTCAGTGAAGGTCAGGCTTTACTACCAAAGCAGATTTGACAACAAGCTTATTAAAGAAACATTTGGTTTTCAAAGCTTTCTAGATTTCAGAACAGTGGATGAGTGATTATGATCCCATATAAGTGAACTGCTTAACAATAGCAAAGTAAGCACTGTTTCCTATTATCACCTATGACCACAGATTTTTTTTAATATGTTTTGTAAAAACTGTCATTTCAAAAGAGACAAATGGGCATGGCATTGTCTAAAACTGAAAGGAACACCTCTATCCACCATGCTCTGCCCATCACTACCTGTCAAAGAAGAGAGTTTAATGTTAAGCAAACAGAAAAACCTCCCATGAGCCCTTGCGTAGTATTATTTGAGGACTGAAAATGAAATTTACCTTACTTGGCAGTAGGTCAATATGGGGAATAAATTCTGGACAGCACTAAGAGTAAATTCTCTGTATCACAATTGTGGATTACTGAAGCATTGTGAGGTTTTGTTTTTTTTTCTTTTTAAAAGTATTTAATTATTAAGAAGAAAGATACATTTAATTTTTACTCTATCTTGTTAAAGGGTCTTGATTTGCTAAAAGTTAAATGGGTATGTGTAAAGGCAATAGCTTAAAAGGACTTTAAAGGATCAAAGTTGCAGAGGCCAACAGTACAAGCAATATGAACTCAAGGTAACTTATGAATAGAGGATAACTTATTTTATCTGTTATTATTTGAATATAGAAATGTTTTATGACTTTTAGAAGAATATCTTGATACTGTTTAAGACTCTAAAAAGACACAAATCATTGTTACAGTAATTACACCAGTTAGTTACAAGAAGTAAATTCTTAGAATTATATTTTCCAAAAACGTCTTCATTAGAAAAACTATATTTAATTCTAATAAAACACTTAGTAATATAACTCATAAAACTTTGGGCTTATCCTTATTTTCTTAAAATAAGAATTCCAAAGTTATATCTATCTTCATAAAAGAAAACTATCTTCACTCATTGGTACTGACCACTCTAAATTATGTTAAAAATGAAATACATTATTACTATTTTAAAATCTTTATTCAAATCAGATCCATGCTTATTATTTACATTATCTTTCATTTAGGATTAAAATATTATATCCATCTGTAGTTTAAATCATACCTTTAGCCTTTTACAAAATATGAAGTTAAAGTTGTAATAGTTTAAAACTGAATAGAATTGGGGACATTAGATTTTTAAATGAAAATGAAAAATTATACATTAGAACATACATGTACACATACTAGACAAAGAGTGGTAGAACAAGATAAGATATTTATAGTAATTTTCTATTTTTTCTTGTGGCTATTTTCTATATATTATAAATCACATCCTTTAATAAGCATTTAAATAAAACTTTCAATTAATAAATCAAATGCCAAATGAAGGATTACAAGAAAAAAATTTTCCTGAACTTTTCTTTTCACTTACTTAAACCACATGTTTTCCTAGGTTAGAAATTATCCATATTTAGAATATCTTAAATCAAAGTATAGATACATTTGATACATCCCCATATGTTAAACACTGTACAAGTGGAAGTTCTCAAAAAAGAGGTAAAGAAAAAGAAAGAAATGGTACTCTCAATTCAGCTTCCCAAGAGTTAGAAGGATGCCCACAGTCTGTGCTTAGTTGTCTATATATGAAACAACAATGTTCACACCCCTCTATTCTTTGTTTATATTCTTGACATTGTTATCATTTATATTACCTATTTTCTTTCAAGAATGGAAACATCTGACTGCAATCTATTTTCTTTATTAAAATATAAATATTTTCTAGAATATGGACAGATAAGTTTTAATGACAAACAGCAAAATACAGCAACCAATATTCAATAGTTATTCTGCCACTTAGTGGAGTTTTTCAAGAAAGCAATTCAGTACACCTTCTCAACTTACAAATGTATTGAGAAATCTAAGTGTATAATAAAATAAGGTCTGTATGAATATCAGCTATTAATTTGTGGATAAAGAACAATATACGGTAATATACAGCCCAAGACTTAAATATTAAATAGCTGTTTATCTTAAATAAACTGAGAACACTTTAAAATTTTAACTTGATTTTATTAATGTTAATATGGATTAAGAAAAGAGAATGTATAATATTATAAAATTGAAAGGTAAAGGAATTTTATTTCAATCTTTTCTCCACAACTGAAGGGTTTTTGGGGTTTTTTCCTCACTAATGGATATATTAAAAGAACAATTTCATAATTCCTAAACTTCTAGTTTCAAACACTTGACAGAATTTGCAACTTAAGTTTCCTGTATTTTCTAATTCTGTACATTTCTTATTGCTATCAGTCTTGTCATTTTCTGTCAGCCCCTGGAGAAAAAAAAAAAAAGCTGACAGAAAGCTACTATACTGCTTTTTACCACTAAAATATAGAAAATTAATTTTATGAATTTGGTTCACATGGAAAGAATATTTATTAATGCTACAAATCAGAGATTCACTGACAGAAATACTGTCCTGAATGCAAAAAGAACAAAAATGAGGTCACTTGAATTGCCCTGAAAGGCATTCCAAAAGCTTCAACATGGCTTACCTGTAGCTAAAGTTCTAGTGTTTAAAATGTAACTAGAAGTTAAGTGAGTGTTCCTACTTTCAAGTAAAGGCAGCTAAATGACTTTCAGTAATAAAATGTATCAAAATATTTCACAAGTCTAAAACACAGCTGAGAGGAAGGCATAGTTATTTTTTCAGCTATTTCACACTATTTTTCAGTTTAAAGGTTCAAGAAAAAAATTAAATGATAAACCACAGAAAATTGCAAAATGCCAAATTTAACTCCTATAATTTCTCTATTTTGTTATGAATATCAAACATATACTTTTAATGTGCCAAAAATATGGCTTTACAAAATGTGAACAATTTTTAAAAAGAAAATTATATTAGTAATTTAATTACTTTTGATTCATTTTATAGGGTAGTAAAACAATACGTCTTCAAAACTACTAAAATGTTAATGATACCATCACAAAATGACTGTAAGTAGATTTTTCCACTATTCAATTATGCCTAGATAACTTTGAATAGCTATAGCTTTCTCCAAATGGGTACCAAAATTTGTACAGACTTAATCGTGAAATCTGAGTGAAATAAAATTTGAGACCACAAAACTTTTAAAGTTTAAATTATTTACCCTTTAAACTTCAGAAGGTGTTTTTTTTCCAAAAGAAAAATATTAGTTCAAGATTTAATAACTGCAGGTTTAATAATTTTTTTACTTGAACACAATGTCCATTTTCATAAATAGTAATTAGACATACTGAAGATTTAAGTGTGAAAGATTTCAAAGTGTCAATATGTCACTATCACTCTTTAAATGTTCTCAATATATACAAAAACATATAAATTATAGATACAATTAGTTATATATCTACAATATATAACACCATTCTCCTTCCCTAACCATAATGACATGAGGATAAAGTAATAAATCTCTGTGCTATTCAAGGCAAAAAAAAAAAAAAAGACTGTAAAAAATAAATCTTTAAAGAATAGTTTTAAAAATAAAGTTCAAATACTGCACAAAATAATTTAACTGGAAATATTACTATATACTATAAAACAATTTTTTTCAATTTTTGAATGCTACAGTAAATTCCACTTTCTAATTCTATAAAAGAATTTATTGGATATCTGTACTTAGATATTAAATGTTTACATTCAGTTCGATGGGAATGTAATTTTCAGAAGTTAACCGAGCCTTTGTCTTAAAAGCTCATCTATTTGAGTCTTATACATATTTTTTACATCTTCAAGATCTAATCGAAGTTCTTCTGCCTCTTCTGCTTTTTCTCCATACATCTGCAGAATAGTGTTGTATCTTTGATCCAAATCCTATAAAATATATTTGTTTACAATTTTTAAATAACTACAGAAAATCTTTAATATTATATTTATATTATTATAAATGAGCCACCAGTAAAGACATTACAATCTAAATAAAAGTATATAGTCATCTCTCATAAAAATTAAACTCATACCTCGGTCTGTTGGAATAAAAGAATAAAAAAAACAAAATAAGCCAGATGGCTATTAATCTTAACATACCTTTTCACTAAATCTACAATTCTCCCCATATATAGCTTAATCTGTCTTTTCTCCCAGTAATTTCAGCACGTTTGATGAAATTTCAGTCTCTATGGTTCACTGTGGTTTAAGTATTACCTGGCATTTACCCCACAAGAAAAGTCAAAAGAAAATCTATTCTCATATATGGCTTAAGAGCAACTTCCAATACCAAATATGCTAATTGTGAGGATACATATAACATCATTCAATAAAATACTACTCAGATCATGCAAAAGTTCAGGATTATTAATGAGCCTTGGCCAAATGAAATCTAGTTATTTTCCTGTGCTGAGACTAAACATGATTGTGAACATTACTCGGAATGTGTGATGTGACAAGCAAGATAAGATTCATTTTTAAAGTTCACTCAAATATTAATACTCAATTATCAAAGAAAACACTAACATATACATATGCATTTTATGTAAACTAAAAATAAGAGTGAAGAATACTTACTCTTAGCTGAGTTCGAAGTTTGGGTATCTCCTTCACTTTCTCTTCAAGTTCATCATTTTGATTTGTTAATTTAACTAGCTCTTCAGCCATTATGGAGCGAGTTTTTTCTAGATTGCCAATTTCTAGCTGAGAAACATTACCAGGAAGTGATTTAAATCAAAATATATCTTGTTTAATAATCCCACTAATATAAACATATTTAATGTGCTATTTTTTAAGAAATAGATATGTGAACATATAACCATAAGCTAGCTCCTGGTAAAAGGAAATAGAGGCACAAAAACGGTTTCAACTTTCCTCAAAGGTATACCATTTATAGGGTTTACTATGAGAGATAAAGAACTGAAGAAAATTTAATCATCTGTTTGAAACATGCAACTCTACATTTTTCTCTAAGGAAATAGCATATATTTCAGTTATGCTAAATTACTACAAAAACCCAGAGAAATAAAAACAAACCGCCAACCATGTAGGTCATATTGGTAGAATCTATCATCAACTACCAAAGAAGTTCATTTGTGCCCTTAAGCATAACAGTGGGCTACACAAACATAACAGGTAATAAGATTATTCTGATCTATTTTCTTCCAATTCAAGGACATCTTCTTTAATATAGTAATATTTTCAACTAAAATCATATAATAAAAATAGAAGAGGAAAGTTCCACTTTCGAGTTTATCAAGTTTAACAATGAAAACAGGTAAAACGTTTTAACATTTGTCACAGCATTAAGTTTCTGAAAAGCAAGATAAGATGGGAGGATGCTCCACTCACCATGTTTCCTTTCATGTCTAGGATGTTATAGTTCTAATCTCTCTCATCACCTTTACTCTTTCCTCATAGGGGGAGCTGGAGCAACTTACCTAAGCGGAAAATCTGGGAAGAATAAAATGGCTATGCTCAGCTCAGCAACTTCCCTTTTTTCGTGTTTGGAAAAAGCTGCCTGCAAGGAGCTCTCATGCTCCTAGATGCCTCTCTGTCTTATCATGGCAGGCTGTCACACATGGGGTGGCCTACTCCAGCCAAGCATTTCCTGTGACAGTCTCCCAAATTCTGGCACTCAGAAGGCCCACTGAACTTTCATCCTTGGCTAATTTCTCCAACCAGCCTTTATCGTTAATATATATGATTTACTTGGGGCTTCACGTGTCACTATTTCATTTTATTTCTCAATTTGTTCAGAATGCAGGTGGAAATGAAGGGTGCTACTCATTGGGCCTCAAAATTTCATTTACTTCTACAGCACATTTAATTTTTCTAATACCTGTAAATGAGTAATTTCTCCTTCCCTTAGCTTTAGCTGAGACTGTAGATTTTCAATAATGCTTGATCCTGCTCCCATCCTTACAGCATCATAAAGATTGCTTCCATTTGCTGACACAGACATTGGTCCAAATGAGTGATCATGAAGTTCATCCTGTGTTAATTAAAGAAAGCATATATAGTTATTCAGTTACTACAGACTGTGCATAGGTGTCAAACAAAATGGTTTGGTCAATTCTTACTTTAAAATGTCTATGACTTTCTCAAAGGCAGAAAACCATCTCTATTTCCTCAGTGCAATTAGCACTCCCTTACAAATATGCAGATAAATTGCCTATAGAATACCAAGATCACGGTGAGAGTCGAACTGCTATCTGTACATTCTCTTTATCATTATTCAGTCTAAGAACTAAACACGTGTAAGAAATAAAACATCACCTGAGACATAAAAGATGTTTGTAGCCCTGCCATATCAACTCCACTTATCGAACTTGAGCGTGACATTGTGGGAGTGCTAGAAACAGAAAATGGCTTCCGTTCCTTAAGGTGTAAAGAAAAAAAAATTCAGTTCAGATTAAAGAGTAAAATGATAAATAAAAAAGCAAGAAAGTTTTCTAGGATCAATGACAACAAAGATTCATTCTAATTTCCTCATAAACTGTTACAGATATCTTAAGTCTTATCAAAGGCACAATATTTAGTAATTTAAAGCGTAGACAAACTTGGTTAAATCATCTCATTTATATTATAACAACATAATTTGTTTTATTTTTAATGGAATGAGAATGTTTTTAATGGAACAATTATATGAACTAACTGCTTCATATTATATAACATACCACCAATTAAACCTATTCTTTAGAATAAGATTACCAATGAGATTTACAAACCATAAAGTTTCTGGCTTATCCACTTAATTTTACTGTATTTTTTTAAACCAAATAAATTCAAAAGGTAATTTCAATCAATGCACATATAGGTAGTTTTAATGTATTATGCTTACTACCGAGTATACTCCAATCCTTTAAATACAGGAAACTCACTTCAGAAAAATTACCTTCATTAACCAGAAAGCAAGTGAACAAACCAGTTTCACTCCCAAGGTGCCTATGGGCCAAATGAGCGGCATCAGTGTCAGTGAGAGACCACAAAAATTCATTTTAAAAGGGGCAAGAGGTTCTGTCATTCAAATCCTAGAAATCACAGATATCTTTGCATAAACTCAAATTACTCTGGACCCACTCTAAGCAGAACACTGATTATACTACTAGAATTTATCACTCTATTGATTTTAGACATAAGAAATGGTATTTATAAAGTGTAGCTAAAATTACAAAACAAATAATGATTAATCACAACAGCTACTAACTGGTTACATCAAAAAGAAAACAAAATTTAATACCTTTTCTTTTATTGCTTCTTGAGTGAAAATTGCTTTCTTCCTTTCCTGTTCAACTTTCATTTTCTCCATTTCTAACTGACTATTCAACAGTGTCTAATGGAGAGAGAGATACAGTTAGGTAATTTCTGTGATACTAAGTCATCATCATAAGTCAATCTCAAAGTTTAGGAACATAAGGTATACACTCCTATTGGTTTTACTACTAAAGATCAAGTTCCAAAAGCAGAAACATCACCCATTTTATCTTGTCATCTCATTAGTTCGCTACCATCCCCAACCATTCTCTAATGGAAGCCCTAAGAGGTGAGCGAACACTAATCGAAATACCTTTTCTTTCCTTGTCTCTTCAAGTGTTCTTACATATTCACCTTTTAGGTTTTCTAATTCAACCTGGTACCTATTAAGCCAAAGGGAATTAAAACAAAAAAGATGATAGTACAGACTATTAAAAACTCACTACTTTATTAACTCCAGTTATATACTTAGTAGTCATTTTTATTATCAGCTTTATTTTCCAACTGTATTTTCCAGATGACTTGGGTTTTACTCAAAAACTGAACTACTACTTCATGTTATCTTATTTATTGGTTCTCCGGATTAAGATTTCATTTAAAAAGAGACTTTTTTTCTAAAGAGAATTTTGAATACCACCATTCTACAATTTGTTCAGATTCTACAAAGGCTTATTAGGGAGGTCTATGAAAATGTCTGCAAAAGTTCATATATTTTACTTCATGAATCATTTTTACTTGACTACTTTTTTTTAAAGTAAAATTCCAAGGAAGAACTCAGGATAAAACCCCTAATCACAGCCTTAATATAACTTCACATAGATGGATTTTATAGCTTATGGTTTCCAAAGAGCCCAGACATTTATTTAGAAAGATTGGAACAATGCTTAAACCCCTGTAATATAAAAACAACTCCAGTGAGTGGTCTTCAAACTATTTTGTGGTAACAGACTCCTTTAAAAAATCTAATTAAAGCAATGAATCTTTTCTCTGGAAAATGCAAATACATTCAGAACATGCCACCCAATTTCGAGAGCCTATGCAAGGTTTAATGAATCCCGGTCCTATCTTGGTATAATATCCTATTACTAATGACACTGACTTTAAACACTAAAAATATGTATTTTCAGTTCTCAGTGCAATGAAGCTAAAATCCAACACCACATTTTTTTAAAGTGCTTTAAAATGTCATGAAACTACCAAGAATAGCACTCAAGAAACATGCTCACCTATTATTTTCATCCTCTAGTTTTCTTAGCCTATTTTTCTCTGATTCTAGCTGGGCCTGAAATCTACTATTTTCTTGTCTTAAGAGAGAATTCTGTGACTCCACGGAAGACATTTGAATTTTGTTGGCAAGAAGTTCTTCTGTGGCCACACGTTCTCTCTCAACTGCTGCTGCCAACAAGGTCTGGGATTCACCTGATTGTAGGGTAAAAAAGAAAAATCACATATACATACATTCAAGAGGCCAAGATAACAAGTAGATTCTGACTTCAAACTTTTAATGATGCAAATAGCCACACTTAAAACTGTAAGTACTCATTGACTAAGGCAGGCCTGCCTAGAGAGACAAAAAAAGTCTTAATTTATATGTGTTTTATCACTTTTTTCACCAAAATATTTTAATTTGCAAGTGGAGTCATGTATCAACAGAGTAGTGAATCAACAAATAGTGCTGGGTCAATTGGATAGTCAAAGGAAAAAAAAAAAGAAGAACCTCAAACTAACCTTCACACAGCATATGAAAATTAACTCAAATGAATCATACACTTAATTATAAAACGAAATATAATGAGGAGAGGGGTAAAACGGGTGAAGGGGATTAACAGGTACAAACTACCAAGTATAAAATAGAAAAGTTACAAGGATGTAATGTACAGCACAGGGAATATGTCAATATTTTATCATAACTTTATATGAAGTATAATCTATAAAAATGTCAAATTACTGTTGTACACCTGGAAACTAATATAATATTTTAAGTCAACTATACTTCAACTGAAAAAAAAAACAAACTATAAAACTTTTCGAAAAAAACAGAAGAAATCTTCAGGATCTAGGGATAGGCAAAGAGTTCTTAGGTTTGACACAAAGAGCATGAGCCACAACGAGAAAAACTGATAAACCGGACTTCTTCAAAATTTTAAACTTTTGTTCTATGTGAAAAAGATGAAAATACAAGCTACAGACTTGGAGGAAATAAATGCAAACCATGTTATCTAAGACTAGCATCTAGAATACATAAAGAAGTCTCAAAACTCACCAGTGAAAATACAAACATTCCAATTAGAAAATGGGCAAAAGACATAAACATTTCACCGAAGAGGACGTACAAATGGAAAATAAGCATATAAACTGACATTCACCATCTTTCGTGAGGAAAATGCAAATTAAAATCATAATAAGGCATCACTACACACCTGTCTGAATGACTAAAAGAAAAAATAGGGACAACACTGAAAGAAAATGCTGGCAAGGATGTAGAGAAACTGGATTATTCTCATAGATACAGCCACTTTGGAAAACAATTTGGCATTTTCTTAAAAAACTAAACATGCAACTACCCATAAAACCTGACAAATGCACACTTGGGCATTTATCCAGAGAAATGAAAACTTAAGTTCACACTAAAACCTGTATATGAATGTTCACAGCAGCTTTATCCATACAAAGTCTAGATCCAGCCCAGACATCCTTCGTCAGGTACATGTTTAAACAAGATGTGCTACATACATGGTGCTACAAACACTCAGCAGGGACTTCTCTGGTAGTCCAGTGGGTAAGACTCCATGCTCCCAATGCAGGGGGCACAGATTCGATTCCTAGTTGGGGAACTAGATCCCGCATGCATGCCGCAACTAAGCGTCTGCATGCCACAACTAAGTCCACATGCTGCAACTAAGAAGCCCTCATGCCGCGACTAAGACCCGGTGCAGCCAAAATAAATAAATAAATTATTTTTTTAAAAAAAGAAAAACACTCAGCAATAAAGACTAAATCATTGATACACATAAGAACTTGTATGAATCTCCAAGAAATTACACTGAGCAAAAAAAGCCAATCCCCAAAATGTCACATGTTATACAATTCTATTTACATAAATTTTTTTTTTTTTGGCAGTGCCATGCGGCATGTGGGATCTTAGTTCCCCAACCAGGGATTGAACCCATGCCCCCTGCAATGGAAACACGGAGTCTTAACCACTGGACTGCAAGGGAAGTTCCACATTTACATAACATTTTGAAATTCCAAAATTTTAGAAGTGGAGGATTAGTGGCTGCCAGGGATTGGAGACAGGGAGGGAGGGCCATGAGGGTGCTAAGTATGATTTTAAAGGGCAAAATGAGGGATCTTTGTGGTGTTAAAACTATTCAATATCTTGACTGTAGTGATGGATACATGAACCTACACAAGTGGTAAACTTGTATAAAACTTAATACACACATAGACACATATACATACATATACACAAATAAGTACCAGTAAAACTGGGGAAATCAGAATAAAATCAGAAGGTCGTTTCAAAGTTAATACCTTGATTGTGATATTCTACTATAGTTTTGCAAAGTGTTAACATATGGATATTGGGGAAAGCATGCAAGGGACCATTCTATATCATTTCTTATAACTGCATATGAATCTACAGTTAGCTCAATTGACAATTACAATTTAAAAAAAAAGGACTAGTGGATAAAATTCTGAGATTTAACAAAGGCAAGAATTTTCATATTTTTCCCCCACCAAAGTAGACCTAATAATATCTCTACTTTACATTATAAATTCTGTTCTATACTGTATCTATGCTCTTATTTATAGCATTATACGGTACGTTTGTCCTGTGGCTCTGCCTACATTCCAGCACAATACCACATATCCCTGAGGCTGTGTAGGCTCCAGTTTAAAAGCCACAAAAATAATGGCTTCTTGCTTTCATTTTATTGCTAAATAAATATTTGTTTCAGAAGGTGTCATTTTCAGATATGTCATATTTCGTAACAAATGGGTCTCAAAAAGTGGTCCAAGATAAATAATAGACCTAAAATTAATACCTAGAAATTAAACAATATATGAAGGTTCATCTGTTCAGTGATTTTTCTTTTTGAGCAGATAAATCTATTTCCAGACAAAATCTTACATGGAGCTACAAGGGCCAAAAAAAAAAAAAAAAGATAAAGGAGGCACTACTTTCATTAAAGCAGCCTGGAGGGAGCCCAGCAGCTTACTTATCAAGCTTCCCCCTCACCATGACAGCCAGCCCTAAGACATACACATACAAGGGATCTACTGAATAATGTTTGAAAGCGACTAATCTAGTTCACCCCTCATGATTTTCAGGGTGTAGTCCAGAGAAGGTAAGTGTCTTGCTCCAGACTGTCTGACTGGGTGATTCAAAACAAAACATAAAAACCCTGAGTCCAAGTCTCCTGACACCCATTCACGTCTGCTTTTATCACTACACCATGATGTCTCTCAAATTACAGTTAATTTTAGGCGTAGAATGGACACAGGAATTTTTCACCATTTGCTAGCTTCTGGGATATCTAATATGTACATATTCTGTGCTTGAATAAGTATCTTAGAAGAATAATTTTCTTTTTATTAACAGCACAGAAGGGCAACCTAGAGCATTTCTGTAAAGAAGCAAAATATGGAACCTTAAGACTCCACAGCATCTGTCTACTAGAATTTGACCTTAATCTAACTTAGACCTATCTCTGCTCTTGGAATTCTACCACTGACTAGAATCATATCTGATCTCTACTTCCTACACTACTACAGACAAGCTAGAATGAGGTCAGACTTAGCAATGGACAAGAAAACAGTTGAGCACAACAGTTTGTAAAAATGAATGTAAGAATGACATGGAAGTATTTTAGACAGTACCAGACACATCGTGTAAGGAATGTTTTGAAAGAGTCAATTAAGGTATTAGAAAATAAATGTAAAAGAGGAGAAGAGGTAAAAATCTACAAGTTAGACACAAAATGAAATCATGAGATCAAGTGGATTTCAATTTCATACCATTACCCTAATTCTAAAACAAGATGGAAGGGCTTCTACATTGAGCTTAAGAACTAAAGCAGTTACCAAGTCTATCAGAAAGATTCTTCTCTAACTTCTCCCATGATGACGTCTGGGACCCTAGAGTTGCTTGCAAATTTTCTATCTGTCGAAGCAACGGTCTTGTTGTTGATGAAACACTTTGACTCAGTTCTTGGTTTCGATTCTCTGCTTCCTGGAGTCTCTGAATCATGACATTCTTAAGTCATTACTACTGACAGCAGTAAAAACACTAAAAATGCTAGCAAAGAAACTTTATGAGAGATTTCTGGGAAAAACTACTTCTCCAAGATAAAATGATTTTTTATTAAATTATTTTCTAACTATTCAATCCTTAAGTTACAGTTAAGTTGTGCAACAGAGTAACTAAATAAGTGCTTCTTTACAGAGCATTTCTAAGATAAAGACAGCCTTTGAATACCTTAAGATAATAAAGAGTATCATCCAAACCTCCCAGTAGTTGCCTCCTCATCCAAATATTTCTAAGTATTTATAAAAACAGAAAGATCAACCTGAGGGGCATTTTCCCCCCCTTTTCCTGTACATGTTCATTGACTGAAATTAACAGAGCAGTAGCATAAAAACTAGGCATTGCTCATCTGCCCCACAGTAATCAGAGACTGATAATAATTAATAAATCGGCCACTACAAATGAAAAAACAACACTGAATAGATATTACATATCTATCATGATAAAATTATTTTCTAGAAAACAAAATTAGGGCTTTTCTTATACATTTTTAAGGTGCCCACTCTGGTTTTATTCACATAAGCCACAAAAATACAGCAAATGATAAGTATGGGAGAAATCTTCTCAACTCTAAGAACATTACCTCACTGAGTCATTTTGTATTTCTTGAAAAACGCATCTCAGATTTGTGTTTAGGGAAACTCTGACAGTACCTGCTGGAGTTCACTGATCTCATGACGTAAATAATCCTCTTTTCTGGCAGCTGCTTGTTCTGCACGTTGCAGTGCCAGCCTAAGGTCCCCCACCTGTATTAGGAGAACCAACAACACTATCACAACCAATATCACAATATTATCTATAACTTTCTGCTAACTACATATTTTGTCTTGTGTTGACTTACTGTCCATGTATAATACTCTTCACTATCCAATGAGCTTTTATGTATGATTACCACATCCCATTCTTCAGGCAATCCCCGAGCCATATGTATTCAATATGTACTTAGGAAAGCTTGATAAGGCACACACACACACACACACACACACACACACACACACACACACAAAGCATGTAAGTATGTACAAGGCCCAGCCACTGCCATACAATATAGGAGGAAAGACAATGCATCCATAAACGTTCGCAGTGTAATGCAGAATGTGATAGGAGCTATATGAGCTATAAAAACTAGCTGCTATATTCATACACAGCTGCACAGGTTGTAAACTGCTACAGCCTTTTTGGAAAGCGTTACGGCAACATAATCATCAAACTTCTTACATTCTTTCATCTGATCGTCCTAGTCCTGAGAATTTATTCTATGGAAGCAGATCTGTAAACATACAAAGATGTTCTCTACACTGTGAGCTAGACTAACAAAAACAAACGAAACAAGAAATATTGTTAATATCTATTAGCAGTCATTTATTTTTGTAAATGTGGATACATTAATATACCCAATAAAAATTAAAATGAACATAAAAAACATGTAGAAATGTACAACTTAATCTTAAATGAAAAAACTATAAAATTATATATATATATATCAATTATAAAAAATATGTACATGAAGATAAGGACAAGAAGTTAATACACAAAACTGGCAGGACTTGTAAAAGGTGATGATTTTTTGAATGGTAACCCCATATACTCTCTATCTCCCATTCCCCCAATTTTTTGTTACTACGTTCGAGTACTTTTAATTTAAAATATTAATATTTTTATCTATCCCAGTGAGGGAGTGGCAGAAGCACAAGGACCATGGTGTAATTTACAACAGCAAAACATCGGAAACAACCCAAACATCCATTAATAGGAACTGACTGAATGGTATATTCACACAATGATATACTATAGAACTATAAAAAGGAATTTTTTAAAAAGCTCTATGCTCTACCATGGAATGATCACCAGGATGTTTTATTAGGTAAGTAAAGCAAGCTGTAAAACAGTATCAATAGTAAACTATATTTTATGTAGGAAGGATGAGAGAGATACAAACAAATGTGTGTATACGTGTAGGTGTGTATATATATGTGGGGGGTATATAAGTAAATGTAATTATGTATGTTTTCTTGCATTTACAAATAGAAACACTAATAAAATGGTTATTTACAGGCAAAGAAAGGGAATAGGGAGGGGCTAAGTTGGAAGTAAATGTTATCTTAATATATTTTGTTATACAGCTTTCACACTTTGGCATCATGTAAATGTTTTACATATCCCTGTGAAATTAAATCAAAAGTGCATTGAGGTCAATGAGGGAAGAATAGTCTTTTCAACAAGTGGTGCTGGAACAATTTGATATTCACATGTAAAAGATCTAAATGTGAGAACTAAGACTATAAAAACTGTAGAAAGAAACACGTGAAAACCTGCATGATGTTGAATTAGGCAACACTTTCTTAAATGTGATGCCCAAAGCACAAGCAACAAAAGAAAAAATAGGTAAGCTGGACTTCATCAAAATTTATTGAACTTTTGTGTATCAAAGGACACTATGAATAAAGTGAAAGACAACCTACAGAATGGGAGAAAATATTTGCAAATCCTACATTTGATAAGGGTCTAATATGCAGAATATATAAAGAACTCTTACAAATGAACAATAAAAAGGTAATATAAAAAATGGGCAAAGGATTTAAACATTTAAATAAATATCTCCAAAGGAGATACATAAATAGTCAATAAGCACATTAAAAAGGTGCTCAACATCATTAATCATTAAGGGAATGTAAATCAATACCACACTCAGATACCATTTTACACCCCTAAAAGGGCTATAATGAAAAAAAAAAAAGGACAATAACAAATACTGGCAAGAATGTAGAGAAACTGAAACCCTCATACATGGTTGGTGGGAACATAAAATGGTTCAGCAGCTGTGGAAAAGTTTGATAGTTCCCGAAAAAGTTAAACAAAGGATTACCATACGACCCAAGGGTATATATCTAAGAGAATTTAAAATATGTGTTCACACAAAAATTTGTAAGTTAATGTTTATAGCAGCATTATCCATAATAACCAAAAAGTGTAAAGACTTCTGGGTATATATCCAAAGGAAATGAAAACACTAATTTGAAAAGATACAGGCACCCCAATGTGCATAGCAGCATTATTTACAATAGCCAAGATATGGAAGCAACCTAAGTGTCCATCAACAGATGAATAGAAATATATACATACATATACATATACATATATATATATATATATATATGGTGTGTGTGTGTATACACACATAGTATGTGGTATATATATAGTGGAATATTACTCAGCCATAAAAAAGACTCAAATTTTTGCCATGTGCAACCACATGGATGATTAGTAACATAAGTCAGAACAACAAATACTGTATAATATCATTTATATGTGGAATCTAAAAACTAAAACAAACTAGTAAATATAACAAAAAAGAAACAGACTCAGATTTAAAGAACTAGTGGTTATCAGAGGGAAGAGAGAAGTGGGGAGGAGAAAATTAGAAATAGGGGACTAAGAGGTACAAACTACTATGTATAAAATAAATAAGCTACAAGGATATATTGTACAACACAGGGAATATAGCCAATATTTGATAATAACTAAAAATGGAGTATAACCTTTAAAAATTGTGAATTACTACATTGTACACCTGAAATTTACATACTATTGTACATCAATCAACTGCACCTCAATAAAAATAAATAAGTAAAATTTAAAAGTGTAAATAACCCAAATATCTATCAAATGATGATTTTATAAGACAAAGCCTGACAAATGTTGGTTTTCTTCCTTCATTTGAGGTCCATGGACTCCCACAGATGCTATGAATGAGCTCAGGAGTTAAACAGATTCTCCTGAAATTATATGCAATGTTTAGTATTTATCTGCATTCGTGCATTTCCCTGGTAAGAACATCCCTAGATTTCATAGTGTTCTCAAATAAGTCTGAAATTCCCCCCAAAACGTAAGCAATACTGGTATAATGTAAGCATCACTTTAACAACAGTTTAAAAAAACACACAATTGATTAAGCTTGGCACAATCCAGTACTCTTAGAAAATGAGCCCAACAGGATTTATAAGCCCAACAGGATTATAAAGAAAATGTAACACATGTGCCACTACATAAGGTTTGATTCAAATTAACAGATTCTTTATTTTGCAGAAGCACAAACAAAGATTTTAAAGACTAATTTTTCATCTAATGCTTACTTGAATCACTAATGTTTCTTGCTGCTGACGGGCTTCTTCTTGGGCCTTCTCCAGTGCTGCAGAAAGTTCTTCTTTAGCTCTCATTTCACGACTTAGGGCAGCTTCCTGGGCCTCACTATCCTTTGCAGCATTGGCTTTGTGGAGATCAGTAAGTTCTCTTAAAAAATTAAATAGATGATTTTTAAGTTAAAATAATATAGTTAATTACATGGCCATATTAATGAAGTTTCCAGGTAGATTTCCATGAGATCTACAGAATGAGGAAGAGTTCACCACACAATAAGCAGTGACTACAGTGAGGACTCTCTGTCGAATTTGCTTTAACCAGTCACAAGTTCATATATAGGTTAAGTTTATAAATGTTACTAGTGATCAGATAATGGAAAAAGTGTTTCTTCAACATCCTGCTCTGATAACTGATTTTAAACGAGTTGCACATTTGTTCATTTTCTTACTTGTATGCACTATCAAGAGCAGCTTGAATACTTCGGTTCTTTTCTTCAAGTTCATTCATGTCTACTTGAAGTCGGCCAAGATCCTTCTCTTGGCGTTCTACCACAGAATTTAGTTTCTTAATATTTTCTCTATGTTGTTTCTCAACCTCTTCTTTGCCATCAAGGACCTATATTATAAAAACAAAGGTATTTTTCAATAAAAAACACCACAGGAAATAACTGTATTCCACGAATCTCAAGTATTATAATAACGAAGAAGAATCTTAACATTCACTTCTTTTTTTTTTTGGCCATGCCGCAGGGTATGTGATATCTTAGTTCCCTGACCGGGGACCAAACCGGCGCCCCCTGCAGTGGAAGCGTGGCAGCTTAACCACTGGATTGCCAGGGAAGTCCCAACATTCACTATTAAATTGCTTGGAAAATTCTTCCCAAACGATATACCTCAATAAATCATCCCAAATGTTTTATAAACCCTGGCCATATGTTCATATTGGAAGTAATAACAATATATATATGCAGAGAATGGTTAATATTCACCTGTTTTAAATGTTGTAACTCTTCTTCTAGGTCTTTAACTTTTTTGTTCAGCTTTGCAATAATATTTTCATTTTCTCTGTCTTTAGCTCTTAATTTCTTAATGATGTTAGAATTATGCAGCTGCTGTTTTGAAAGTTTTTCTCCTGGCAATGGCAAAAAGTATAAATTCAAATAATGATGATTCTCTAAGAATATGAATAGAATGTTTTAACTAACCAGTGACATAAAATGACAATATTTGAAACATCACAATGCTGTAACAGTCAATGGTAAACTGATTTGGACAGCATAAGCCATGAATGCTAAAATTACTAGGTAGAAGGATGGTGTGGGAACAGGATATTTACAGTCTTAAAGAATCACTCCCACATATTATAAATTACAAAGGGAAAAAAATGTGCTCTTACAATAGAGAAACCTGGTCACCATCTTAACCAAACATTCAGTTTTGATATCACTAATTGTGCTACAGCCTGACATTATGAGTCCACTGATGTGATGGAGTGGTAGGTGCACAATATCACCTATTATATTTCTTACTAGAAATCTGATCTGAATCTAATCATGAAGAAAGTGACAAATTCCTGAACATGGGGCATTCAATGGGACAACTGGACTCTACAAAATCTTTGATATCATGAAAAAGATATCCTAGATTGCTGGAAGACTAAAAGAACATAATGGCCAAATGCAATGAACAAACTTTGATTGGATTTTGGGGCAGAACAAATAACCAGGTATGAGAGTTATTTTTAGAGACAATTGAGATAAATGATGCAATACATGCTGGAATACACTTCTGAATTAATGCTGATTTTCTTAGGTGTGAATATGATGTTGTGCTCGTCAAGAAAAAAGTGTACTTGTCCTTGAGAGATGCAGACTGAAGAATTGAGGAGTAGACTACAGATTCAATGCAATTCCTATCAAAATTCCAACAGCATTTTTCACAAAAATAGAAACAACAACCTTAAAAGTCAAATGGAACTGCAAAAGACCTCAAATAGCTGAAGTAAACCTGAGCAAGAACAAAGCTGGAGGTATCACATTTCCTTATTTCAAAACATATTACTAAGCTATAGTAATCAACAGTATGGTACTGGCATAAAAACAAACATATAGGCCAATGGAACAAAATGGAGAGCCCAGAAATAATCCACGTATTTACAGACAAGTGATCTTCAACAAGGATGCCAAGAACACACAATGAGGAAAGGACAGTCTCATCAATAAACAGTATTGGGATATGCATATTCAGAAAAATGAAATGGTACCCCATCACACATCATATACAAAAATCAACTCAAAATAGATTAAAGACTTAAATGTAAGATCTGAAACGGTAAAACTATTAGAAGAAAACGTAAGGGAAAAGCTTTCTGACATAAGGCTTGGGAATTATTTTTTGGATATGATTCCAAAAGCATAGGCTACAAAAGCAAAAACAGACATATGAGATTGCATCAAACTAAAAAACTACTGCACAGCAAAGGAAACAACAAAGTGAAGAGACAGTATGAAGAATGGAAGAAAATATGTGCAAACTACACACTAATAAGGGATTCATAACCAAAATATGTAAGAAATCACAGAACTTTATAGCAAAAAAACAATTAAGCCAATTTTGAAAATGGGCTAAAGACATGAATAGGCATTTCTCAAAAAAGGCATACAAATGGGCAACAGGTATACAAAAAGGTGCTCAACACCACTAACCATCAGGGAAATGCAAATCAACACTAAAATGAGATGTCACCTCACACCTATTGGGACAGCCATTATCAAAAAGACAAAAGATAAATACTGGAGAGGATGTGAAGAGAACCCTTGTGTACTAGTGGTGGCAATGTAAATTGGTACAGCCACTATGGATAACAGTATGAAGACTCCTCAAAAAATTAAAAATAGAACTATCATATGATCTACTGATCCCACTTCTGAATATATATATCCAAAAGTAAGGAAATCAGTATCTCAAAGAGATATCTGCACCCCTGTTCACTGCAGCCTTATTTACAATAGCCCAGGTATGGAAACAATCTAAGTTTCCGTCGATGGATAAATGGATAAAGAAAATGCGATACAGATAGATAGATCTATATATATAGATAGATAGACAGATATATAGCTAAGATATAAATATAGATATAGATATAAATAAAATATTATTTAGCTTAAAAAAAAATCTTGCCATTTGTGAAAACATGGATGAACCTAGAGGATGAAATAAACCAGACACAAACATGGCATGATCTCATTTATATGTGGAATATAAAAAAGTTGAATTTGTAGAAGCAGAGAACAGAATGGTGGTTACCAAGGGCCAGTGGGTGGCGGAAATGGGGAGATGTTGGTCAAGGAGTACAAAGTTTTAATTATGTAAGATGAATATGTTCTACAGATCTAATTTACAGCATAATGGCTAAAGTTAATAACACTGTATGGAACACCTATAACTTGCTAAGAAGAGCAGATCTTAAAAGTGTTCTCATCACAGACACAAAGTGTGTGAAGTGACTGATACATTAATTAGCTTGATTGTGGTAATCATTTCATAATACATACATATATAAAAAATCACATTGTACTCCTTAAATACATACAACTTTTATTTCTCAATTATACCTCAATAAAGCTGGATAAAAAAAGAATTTAGGAGTGGAATGATATCTGTCACCTACTTTCAAGTGGTTTGGCAAAAGGGTAGTATATGCGTGTGCAGAGAGATACGGAGGAGGTGTGGCTAGATGTTAACAGTTGATGACTCTAGGTAATGAAGTAATCAGTTACTCACTGTAACGCACTCTCAGCTTTGAGACTTTCAGCTCTTCAGCTCTGAGTTAAAAAATACTTTTAGGGTATACAGAAGCAGTATGTGAATATACCCATAGATGAAATCATTCTATTTTCTCTATAAAGAAGTTCATTAAGCAAAAGAAAACATCAGCTCACTCCCTGATTAAATTAGTAAATTCCAACGAAGTGAAATTTGATATTAATATTCTTAATAATTTTTTTTAATTATGAAACCATGTACTTAGCCATCCCTTCAGTCTCTAATGTTGTAACACAAGACAGTATCTGACTGCAAGATGTCTTGAGATACAATTATGTGTTTCATGTATTTTAGTGCTAAGATTGCTTTATAATTATCTGTGTACCTATATTTCCCTCTCATTAAACTATAAGTTCCTAAAGGACAGGGAATGTGTCATATTTATTACTATATCAAACACAATATCTGACATATTAACTGCTAAATATTAGCTGAATAAATGAAAAAGAAAAATTGGGTAAAACTTTTTCAAATGAAGTGATTATTTCCAATTGTCCTCAAACACTTACTCTGGAAATTCACTTAAGTGCAGTGATTTAAGTACAGAAATGTTCATCCCACTACTATTTGTAATATTAACATTTTAGAAATAAATGTATAACCTTAGGAAGAGTAAAACAAATTATAATATATCCATATAATGGACTTTAACACAGCCATTAATAATGGTATCAAAACATCTAACAGCATAGGGAAATGTAAAAGAAAGAACACTGCGAATTAGATGTATGATCTTAATTATGTTTAAAAATGTAATAAAATACATTAAAAAGGAACTAGAAGAAATTAATATTTCCTTATAAAATTGAATTATGATCTATTTTTTCTCTTTCTTCATATACTTCCTATAACTTCAAAATTTTCTGCAAGTAGCAAGCACTACTCTTATAACTAAAAAACTTTAAGAAAAAGAAAAATTTATTTAACCATCCTTTCCAAAACTACCTTCTTTCCTATGACATTACAGAAAGAAATTAATTCAATGTCCAACTGTAATGTTTTATCTCATGAAGAATCTTTAATTTTCATAACCCTGTTAATTATGAATCTTTTCATAGAGAAAGTACTTAATAACTAAAAAATTAAAACATGAATGCGAGAAAAAATTCACTATCAAATGCCAGAACAATAAAATGATAGCACATAGTACCCAAGCTAGAGATTCAGATACTATATAAACTCCAGAATTATAACTTTCAAATATCTTGGTTTAAATGAGGGCTCTAAAACCTGTTAGAAGCTTTCTTAGGGAAGCACAAAATTCTATTTCTCAAGGTGTTATTTTTTTACCTCCCTAGAAACAAAAAGCTACATACATTATACCTCTACCTCTCTACATCTTGCTCCCCATTCTTCCATGAATTGTTGCCTACCATTTCTGAGGTTTAAGTCCAAACCGTTCTTGCTTCCAATATTTTTTCATTAGGAAGCAGCAGCTAGTCACGTGGTATCTTCCTGTTCTCACAATATTTTTCATAACCAACTAAATATTTTACGTACCTTCTTCCATTAACCCTCGGATCTGCTCATCTTTCTCTTTCAAAAGGTCTGCCGTTTCACTACTATTTAATCTAGTAGCAAGTTCTTCTTTTATACTTTTGATTTCCTAATTAAAAAAGAAAGAATATGAGTAACATAAAGCATTACTCTCATTCTGGGCATATTTTTCAATTTTTTTCCATATCCAAATACTCACATTCTCAATAAGAATCCATAAGTTTTGTACTGTTAACCTGAGTTTATATTACCTTGGTTAATTAAGAGTAAGTGAACAACTTTGAAAATGACATAAACCTGAATTCAGACATAAACAGGTTTTAATATGGAAATGGAAATGAGAAGAAGTTAACTTACAATACTCTTTTTGAGTATCTCTACACATATTTTCTACAGGTTAAGCATTATTTTTGAAACATTCAATTAGTATATCTCCATTTTTCACTGTATTCCTCTTCCTCATCTGAAACTCACTGCACTTACAAACATGTTGTGAACTCAGAGAAAAAACATAAATTTCATAAGATTCGATCTATTTTAATAAAGCAGAGATTCAGCAGAAACATGTTAAGATATTTTATCTTTTAAAACAACAATGGAGAAGTATGGTGATATGAAAAGTGTCCTATGATTTTAAACTTGGTTTTTATGATGCTCTGAAACTAAAAATAGCTAAAATAAACTAACATTTATTAGGTATTTAAACCATGCTTTGTATCCGTTATCATTTAATCCTTACAACAATCCTGGGAGGGAGGCATTTGTACTATTCAACTACACAAATAAGAAAATTAAGACTAAGAAACCTTGAGTAAACTCTGAAGGTCAGAGAGCTATAAAGTCGTAGAGTTATAACTTAAACCCAGGTCTGTGAATCTTTAAAGCCCATGCTCTGAACTATCCACAACATTGCTGTCCATTTCCAACTGTCAAAATTTCATCCATCAAGGTCCAGTTAAGAATGTCATGTCTTCCATGAAATCTTCCTCAGTTCCTCTGATCAGAATTCATCCTCCATGATACCATTTCAAAGTGCTTATTCAACTGCCTACTACTATACATTTGTTGACATTATTTGCCTCCCAACAGTAGAAAAGCAAACTCTTCACTTAAGGTAATTAAATTCACCTTTGAATTTCCTATGGCTCCTAAGCAGGGGGTTCACACATGGCGGTACACATAAAATGTGTTAAAACGTAGGACCCAAGTTTTTTCCAGCTATAATTAATGGTTTAGATCTATTTTAGATCTATAATTCAAAGTGCACTACAGAAGACAAACATTACTTAAAATCTACTTTTTGTACTGTATTCAGATGGAATAGAGCAAGAACACGAAGAGTTAAGTTGGTTAGATAGTCTCAGGTTATTATCAGTGTCTAAAATGATACTAATTAAAGTTGCTAATTAAAGCAACCAAGCAGATAGAAGTATATCATATTTCTTTTCTGTAAGAATATATAGAGAAAAATTATAAATATTAACATTGA
Organism: Lagenorhynchus albirostris; assembly: GCF_949774975.1. Classification (NCBI taxonomy): domain Eukaryota; kingdom Metazoa; phylum Chordata; class Mammalia; order Artiodactyla; family Delphinidae; genus Lagenorhynchus; species Lagenorhynchus albirostris. The sequence goes on along the minus strand of NC_083104.1, from coordinate 21,481,683 downwards.
CATTCATCAAGAAGGGGGAAAACAATCTCAGAAGGGGAAATACTGAGAAATGCTATAATTCTTGGGATACAAGCAATAATTACTAACCTTAATTGGTTACCAATATCTGAAACAGCCAACTGTTCCAAATTACAAGAATTAGAACAAATAGTTCTCAATCCGGAGCAATTTTGTCCCCAAGGGGACATCTGGCAATGTGTGGCAACATTTTCAATTATCACAACTGAGGGGGGATTAGGTTGGGGTTGAGGAGGGAAGGGTGATACTGGCATCTTGTAGGTAGGGGCCTGGGATGCTGGTAAATACCCTACAATGCACAGGACAGTCCCATACAATATAAAATTATCCAGCCCCAAATGGCAGTAGTGCTGAGGTTGAGAAATCCTACATTAGAATAAATCAACATTTTATTCTAATATTCAATGTCACTAATCATTAGGAATTTTTATTTTAAAATTACTTTGACTTGAAGGAGTATAGATATGTGTGTGTGTGTGTGTGTGTGTGTGTGTATATATATATATATTTAAAGCAGAAGGGAAAAATAACAAATGAGAGTAATGGTAATTTTTAAAACGTATAGAGTGCCATTTAGATTTAAGTGTTATTTATTTTTATTTTGATGGACTTATCATTTATAAAAATTATTCTAAAGATCCTTGCTATATATCTTGCAAGGACTTACACATAAATTATACAAATACTGGCTTAGATTTTTTTCAAAGTATCAAAAGTCTGTAATCCTAGAGGTGCGAAAAATCTAAAATTTAAGTGTTAATATACTACATGGTATCCTTTTTAATCTTACTTCTTTTTTCCCATACCAAAATAATAATGCATTCCTCAAAAAAATATGTCTCTGTAGAGTTTATTTAATATTATTTTAAACTTCCATTACCTTTTTAGCAGCATCTCTCTCTTTGCAGGCTAGCTGAACTTTCTTTTCTGCTTCTGCAATTCTTTGAGTAAACTCATCTTTCAAGGAAGAAATGCTGCTGCTCTCTTCTTTCACTCTGATCATTTCACTAAATTTAAAATAATACTGAGACTGAAAATACTTGTTTATATATTCTGAAGTTAACAGATGAGTTCAGTTTGCAAAAAAAAAAAAAAACTAACATTCTCTTCAACATACACTTTACTAAAATAGATTAATTTTAGGCCTGTTAACTTTTAAGAGAAAAATTACCTGCTTAATTTATTTTAAAATACTTCAAAGAAAACCCATTAGAAATTGAAAATGTCACCAATACATGATGTGTAAAAATTACAAAAAGGTAACTAAAACTTTTCACTGTTAAATCTTAACGGTGTCACATTTTACTAATCAGCTCCTTAAAGCAAACCAGTACTCAGTATTTTTTTAAACTATAATCTCAGTTTTCTCTAAATATACCTTTTAAATCTCTAATACTAATAGATTATTAATAACAAAAGGGAAGAGGTTTTTTTGTTTTTGTTTTGCAAAACACCTCTCTTCAGTGTCAGTGGTAAAAGAGTAAGATAATTTGAGGAGAAAAGTAATCTCTAAGGGTGGAATGGTAATACCATTCAATTCTCAATAATTATAAACAAGTTAAAATATAAAACATTTTAAATTAAAAAACATTCTTAAGTAATAACCAAGTGTATGGACCACTACAAAATGTGTAAAATTACTCACATTTGTAAAGTACTTACTCTTTCAGATTATCATAAGCTTCTTCTAGAAGTGCTTTTTCTTTACTAAGAGATAATAACTGAGCTTCCCTTTTATCCAGTTTCTCATTCAGAAATTCAACTGTCTGGATAAGAAGAATACACAAAAGTCCAACATTTAACTTTAAAAGACCATTTTTACATGCAGGTGAAAAAGTAAAGGCCGCCGAATCATTGTAATTAATAAAACAGCATTATCTCATAAAAAGAATTAAAAACAAAACTGGGAACACAGCAGACATAGAACAGCAAGAACTCACACAGAGTGGGTAGGAGGGTATAAATTAGTACTACAACCACCTGGTTGGTAGTTTGGTAAAACGCTTTGGAAAACAGTTAAGCAATATCTAGTTAAAGATCTACATACCCCTTCATGTAGAAAATTCTACTTTTAGGTGTACCTCAGAGGAGAAAACATTTACAGCAATTCGTTTGCAATAGCAAAAATGTGGGAAGAGTGTACATGACCACTAAAAAAGGAAAGGAGATGAGATGCAATCAAAAAGATCAAAGAGGGGCTTCAAAGCTTCTACTAATGTTCTCTCTCTTATCTGGGTACTGGATATACAAGTGTTTGTTTCTCCATATTATTCTTCAACCCAAACATGTAACATGCAACATTTTTAGCATGATACATTGCATTTAAAAAATGAAATTAACTTTAGAAAATCGATAGGCATATAATTTTTAAACCTCCAGAATATATTAGTATAAAGCTAAGCAAAAAGGAATGGTTAGACTATTTTATTCCTTAGGTCCTGCTGAAGCAGTGATACACTTGTGCATGAGGGGAGGAATGGTGCCTTTTGCACTAAAAAATAAATAAATAAAGTCTTACCTGATTTAGGTCTAGATTAACTTAGAAATCACTTACCTTCTAACAATGGTTCAAAAATATATTATTAATAATAAATACTGTTGGTTTCTAGGAATTCAAACTGCTATTATAGCTAGAGCATGGCATTTTGTTTGTGAATAATATTAAACCTAGGTAACAGAATCTGGCACTTTTTTTACTTTAAATAATTCAATACATGACACTTAGAGGACATTTCTTCAAGATATCCTGTATCTCAGAAGAATCTATTAAAGATGCCAGATCCAACTCAATTTCTACACCTAAAATTCATAGGAAAAACGAAAACTGTGACTTAATGTTAAAGAATTTACACCACTTTCCTTTTTTACATATTAGGTGAAAGCAATTTGTCATTCCTAAACAACACTTTTGATCCTTGGACATTTCCCTTTCTTATTCATTTAAGATAGCTATCAGTAGGAAATATCAAAAACAACATAAAAAACAAACAAGCAATTAATAACAACAGAAAAACATCAATGATCTGAGACCAAATTTTTCATTCAAGATTTGCTACAAATGTGAACATGCAAAATATTTTCGATATAAGAAAAATCATATAATATTTAGATTTGTTTGAGCACCTTATGTGCAAAGGAGGTGAAGGTATCTGTTTACATAAGACGACAGTCCCTTGCAAACTAATAAATTAATGAGTCCAGCAAAAGAGAATATTAAGGTGATAAGGACTCAACAGTAAAGGCCTAAGATGGAAACTTTTTTATGCTTGGTTATACTGAACTATCAACTTATGCTACCATACTTGTCTTCGAGAAATTTCAAATAATTTAGCATCAATAATTCTTCAAGTTTAAGATCCTTAACACCACACTTAAATGCAAAATACCTATCTTTTTTAATCAGTACAAACCATTAGGCATCACGGAATATTAAAAATAAACCAATGATTTAATCTCTGAAAAGCATATCAAAAAATCCCCTTCCACTTCCTATAGTTACCTTGAATACATCTTCCTTCTCAGAAAGTGCTTCTGGCTCACTTTCAGGAACTTCGGGCTCCTCAGCCACCTTGTCTAGGACACTATGTCCTTCATTTACTGGTGTAGAAGAAACCAAGATATCAGGCTGTTCACAGTTAACAGGAGTTGCACTTCGTCCACTTTCTTCCATTTCTGTTTCTTCAGTGGGCATAATTAATGTTTCATTTGCTTCTTCAGGTTTTCCTTCAACAGATTCAACTGTTTTAGCCTTTGGAGTTGAAGAATTAACTATAATAGGTACTAAAGCATACCCCTTGCCTGACAATTCATCATCTGAATTGATTTCGCTCACACTACGGCTATCTAATGACTGTACACTAAACGAGTCTATTCTTTCAAAAGCATCAGATGAGCAGCAACTCTCAGTGAGTTTTTGGAAATCATCTAAACGATTATATTCAGGACAAGCAGATGCTGAGAGAAGCTGAAAGGATGTCTGCATCAAGTGCAGACTTGATTTTGAATCTGTAGTCTCTTGTCTCGAGCTTGCTGAGCTCTCACTTATTACACTTTCATGATCTAAAACTTCAATATCACTAGTGGTAGAAGTACCTGATGAGAAGGTACTAACGGGAGGAGAAGGTGTATTGCTCTGTCTGTCTTCATGTTTTTGCTCCTTAGGTTCCAAAGCCATGTCCTTTGTTTCCGCTGTGAGAGGCTGTGTAGGCATATTAGATACATTTTCCCTAGTTGTTTTCACATGAATTATACTTTCAGATACTTTCAAATGTACTGCTGACACCTTTGTATCAGATTCTTTATTAAGAGTTTCTTCATGCTTGCCCTCAGTTTTAGGAGACAGAGTACTGGCTGCCAGAGTTTCCCCCGATACAAATGGAGGAGAGTCTTCTACTTTCGACTCAGCGGCTTCAGTTGTTCTTGACTGTCCAGCGTGCAAGGACTCCTGTAAGGTGCTTTTCACTTCTTCTTCTGGTCGCTGTGATTTAGCTGGTGGCTTTGATACCACTGGACTCTTCTGAATGGTCTGGACATCGGTGGGAGAGAGAAAGGCACTGAAGAAATTTTCAGATTCATCTACCACAGTTCTCCGAACTGGCTTTGTAATTGCTTTAGGAGAGGCTACCGGTTGATTCTGAGGTTCAGTGTTGGATTTTAACCCCCAGGTTGAAGTATCCCATCCTCCACTGACAGGGGGACTTATTCCTTTGACAAAAAATATATATATATTAAAAAAGAAAAAAATATACCTATATATAAAGCATTTAAATTACAATCATTACTATAAGTCAATATAAATGTTCTTTTAAAACCCTACAGAATACAACCCGTAATTTGGACATGTTGAAATCCTTGCTTACTACGTAATTAATTAGTTCATCGTTTAACTTTGAGCCTTAAAAAGGAAAACTGCTGTGCATCTGCCAAGAGGACCTAGGAGCAAAGCTGAAAGACTAGGTTGAAGCTGTCCTACCAGAAGCAAGCATGTTATTCCCTCCTACAACAAATTAATAAAGTAATGGTATGTGTTAATAACCAATGCTAAGTCCAAGATACATATGATGCATCTCATAATAACGGGCAGTATCTTCACTTACAGGTCATGTGTAGTCATGGCAAATAGAATCTACCTTCTATACAATTAGTTCCATATTAATTTTATTCTTGTAGTATCAATGATAAAACACAGTTATCAGCTAGACAGATGGCAACACTCAAAAACTGAACCCGAAATACTGGTGACAAATGTCCTTTTTCAAAGATCAAAGTAAACTGATGGGAACAGTAACTTCTAAAGGGCAAATTCATTTTCATCCACTTAATGACAAGCCCATTCTCCAAGTCCCACTCTCCAAACCTACTCTGAGAAAGTTTTGTTCTCTCGCTAAATTCCAAATTATGTTAGCAATTATAGAAGATCATATGAATTTCAAAAATGCACATTTTTTAAAAATTATTGCTTTTTGACAAAGATAGCAGTTTACACCAGGATTTTTTTTTAAACACTAGGGAGAAAATAACCATCTTCTGAGCAAAAAAGATAATTCTATCAGTCATACAAATAATATGTTACTGAAAAACCCGATGATAAAAAATGGCATATTTGCTAAAATACTTAAAGCATTTCTTTAAAAAAATTTCTTCCATTTCTAAATTCAAAAGTGGCTGAGCAGAATCATCACAAACCCCAAACACTTAAAAGCTGGTGGGCAGAGCACAAGTACCTAAAAGCTCCTAAAAGCTAACAAGCCCAACACTAAATTCTATCCTTTAATATGACTTCGGAGATAACTAGGCAATTTTAGCTTGGGGATAGTTTTACATCCATTTGTTCAGTATATCAGAACGGTGGAAAAAGGGAGAAAAACAAAATAAGACACAAAGGAACAAGCAAAATAAAATCTGCTGATTAATTATTGTCATGGCAACGAATGACAGAAGTCAAATTTGCCTGTTGGAGAAAGTTTTATATAAATCGCAGCGTTATGTGATATCCACTTAAATCACTCCATTATGAAGACTGGTCATCTCTGAGTGACGGCGACGTAAAACATAGGTGATCAGTCAACATTTATGGCATTTCACTAAAACCTAAGTCTATTCTGGATAACTTATTTAAAAAAAAAAAGAATTATAGAGCAGGATTCGAGCCCCGGATTTCATAAAAGGAGTATCCTTACATTTACAACTTATATTCTGTCACTTTTACAGTTAAGACATTCAAAACGTGGGGTAGCCTGAAAAAAGGAAGTGGAGCTCCTTCCACCAAGATCCTATAACATCTTGGAAAAAGTAACAGGATGGTGACATAAACACATGAGCCAAAATATCTTAAAACGATGCACCTCAAATTTAGGTCCTGACTTCTCAAAGACGTAAAATGAGGAAACCAGAAAGGAGTAGTCAGGAATAACTTATTCTTTCTCCCAGAGGTTCACAACCCCAAAGTCGGGCCAATCTGCACCCCACACACCAAAAACGAGAAACTGTTGCTTAGACTTAGAGCTAAAAGCAGCTGAAGATCCCTGAAAAGTGAAGCCCAGGGACTCTTGAGAAAGAAAGACGAGACGATTGGAGGCTAGACCGCGACGCGACCCGAAATCGCGGGCCGCGCCCCCCCAGACCCTCCCGCGGGCGGAGTGGCCCAGAGGAACGGGCCGCGCCGTCTCTGCACCACGGAGGGCAGCGCCAGAACTCGAGGAGCTGTTTCAGGAGAGACGGCCATACAGAGCCCAGGAGGCGCGCAGCACCCGCTAAGTGTTCGCGACTGTTCTTCCCATCCCCGCGGACTGATTCCGATCATGGGCTCGGACAGCGTCCCGAGCGCGCAGCCGGCCCGGGTTCGAGGGCCTGTGATGCGGTCGACGTGGAGGGAGGGCGCGGGGCCACGACCACCGAATCAGGTCCCCGTCAGCCCCCACCCGGGGCCACGGGCAAGGAAGGACCCAGGGCTGGGTTCTCCCTCGGGACTAGAGCAAAGACCAACTGAGAGGCCAGAGCAGGGTTTGGGGCCGGGCTGGGGACCAGGACTTGATCATTAAGTCCGTCGCTCAGCGAGGCGGGAGCCCCTACTCCCCCACCCCCGCCGCTTCACCTGTCGGTCTCGGAAGAGAAGCCCGCGGGAGCGCAGTGACGCCGCCGCTCGCGCCCTTACCCGGCTCTCCGTACGGAATGGTCTCGGCCCAGGCGCTCGGCTCCTCTTCCTGGATGTCCAGGACCCTGTCGATGGACTTCTGGGCCTGAGACAGGGCCTGCTTGGCGAAGCTGGAGAGCTGGGAGGCGTTGAACCAGCTCATATCCCCTCCTCAGCCGCCGGCGGCGGCGGCGGCGGCGCCGGCAGCACCGAACTGTAAGGCCGAGGGACAAGTCGACTGCCGAGGACCCGGCGGAGGGTCCACGGAGAGCCTCGCCCCCTTCTCCACTCGGCGGGCCCTGTCAGCGGGGAGCCATGACCCCGCAGGTCTCCCCGAGCCGGAGATGTTACCCTCAGCGCTTTCCTCACAGATGAGACGAAAGGCTCAGAGTGCGCAGGCGCTGGCTGCTTCCACGTACACAACCGGCAAGTCCCGGAGCCCCAAGTTCCGCCGGTAGACGGAAGAACCGAAGAACGTTGACGTCACTTCCTGGGGTCCAGGATTGCCCGTAGTTATGGAGGAACGCGGAACGGTTCCTATCGAAACTGATTCCAGACGTAGTTCGGCGATTGTCAGCCCTGGGACGAATTCTGTGGCTATATCAGCTGGGGCTGATTCCTCCGGGAGGAATATGCGAGTAGTGAAATGAGTTCCTTCCTGGAAAATGGCTCTTGTAGTAAGAGCTAGAGCCTTGCCAGCAATAATTGACCAGGGAAGTTTGGGTCTTGCGTTTCTCTTACTTAGCGTCTCCTCTGTTAATCAGTTCTGTGTCAACTTGGCCTTAGGAAGGAACTCTGGCTTTGGGTCTGTCTAAAACTACCGGGCATCGTATGAAAGGACCTGATCCAGCCCATCTGATGCAAGCAAGTAAAAAGCCGTCTTCCACAATAAGTAACGAGAAATCAGGACAAGGGCACAATCTCCCCTTTAAGATACAGGTCCACTGTCGGCCTCAGTCAAAACAAACCTGGGAAGCATTAAAACTATTACTCTTAATATGTACTGTGCATATTATTTAAAATACAACTTTTTTGCATGTGCTCTTCAAACAAATCAAATTGGTGGCCTTCCTAATCTAGTCAGCAGCTGTTCGGTTTGGCCCCCATAATATTAAAATTCTACCAACATTTAAAAGCCAGATTTCACAGAAAAATCCAGACATCCAGCTGATTTTGAAAAATATGTACACCAACATGCAACAGTCAGCTGCAGCAGTTGCCACTTTTGACTAAGAATTTTCACTTCAATATGTCACAGATCCCACTATTCTAAATACACTCTTCCTAATGTGGTTATTTACCTCACCTGTTTCCCCTACACTTAAGTATTTTACCACACTGCAAGGAACCATGCCATACAGGAATTATTTTTAGTCAGATTTAAACTCTGCCCTTGAGAAGTTATGATCTTCTGATGATTTTATCTAACTTCTGCAAAAATTTGCATATTGAAACTTTTACAATTTAGTAATGTACACAGTAGTACTAAGTAACTCAGGTAATTTCAAACAGCTTAGCTAAGTAGCCTGAAGAGGAGGTCAGGTTAGGCTTGAAATCCCTCCCTGTTCCAAGACTTCTAATTGGACAGCTCGAGGTAAATAACCTAAACTTTCTAAAGCTATTCAGCTCTCAGATGAAGATATTATCACCCTCTCACAAGGCTACTTTGAGAATTATTGTAGCACCTGTGTATAGCACCTGTAAACTGAATCTGTAACTTTTAAGGAAAGCATATACATTTATGCCATATGATTTTATAACGAAACAAATTATTTGTCAATATAGAGCTAGAAATAAAAATAAATGAAAATTTAACCCACTGACATGTAATCAAAGCTTTTAAATAGAAAACTGCCATCCAAGTCAAAAACAGAGAACATGTACGACATGTTCCCACACTAAGATACTAAAACTCATTTTCGGTATTTATGCTTAATTTTGTTTTAAGCCTTAGTCCTTTAGGAGGGGGAAAAAAGCATTTTAAGAGGCGTTAATATAAAAATAGAGTCATTCCATTTCATTACCTTATTATGTTAGAGAAAATTAAATCAGTAGATACTTATTGTGGCTAAAATATTAATTCAAGTACCATAAAATTTTCCTATTAGTAAATCTGCTACATATTTAAAAATTATTTCTACCTTACTACAGAACTACTTACTGTCCTTAATATACTTTAAAAAATTTCAGTGAGAAAAATAGACAATATATGATTTTATTAATAAATAGTGTGAAAGCATCAGTGATAACTGTTTAAACATTAAACTCTTTTAACATCCATGTCTTGGCTTTAATGTTGGGCATACTGGCCTCTATGGCACTGCAAGTAAACACACGAAAATACTTCCCATTTCCATGCACAGGTATTCAGCTATAACACCATTTACAAATTATTACGGACAAGATAACTTTTGCAATAGTATTCATTTGGACAGCCACAATTAAGTGAATATTAGATCAAGCAAGAAGTAGGCTATGTTCAATATGCTCTAGACGTCAGGCTGTAGTATTTAATGTTATTTAAAACTTAATTTTCTTATTTTTTAAAAGGGACATATTTTGTATATGTGGGTGCTCAAATGAAAACTGAAGAATGCATTCTTTGACCATAACAAAATTCATATACAAGAGGGCGTTTGCCTCCTCCTCTAAAAGAAGCAATACATTTGCTCACAGTCTCTCTCTCCAGGCACCATTTTCCATATTACTAATGAAAATGCTGACAAGCACCAACCCCGAAATTCTGTCTTCAAGGGAAAGTTACAAAGTTAAAAAACAGTGGCTCATTATAAAAAAAAAAATCAAATTCCAGCAACACTAATGCTAAAAATGACATGTATTAAATTTCTTAGCATCCAAGAAGTATAATATTTTCATGAGTTTTCTATTATGTGCAGATTTCCTTTCCTTAAGAAGTAAAATGAAGTTTGAACAGTACAGTCTGTGGTGTAGTGACATCAGCAACTGCCAGTTCTTGCCCATCAACGAGTCCCAATTCTAAAAGAAAAAATATACAATTAACCAAAGCAAAAAAACTCAACAAAATAGGTAATACACACATATACAAACTAAACTATAAAGAATCCTGGGCTAGATAAAGATCAAAATCCAGTTCTCTTTATTTAATCAAGGTAGTATTATATGTGATTTCCTAGAGATTTTTTAATATTCTACTAAAAGAGCAATAAATTCTATTAATGTTGCTAAAGATATAAGTAGGATGGTAGCACCATTTAAAAGCATTAAAAGCAAATCTAGAAGAGGCATTTATTACTTTTACTGGAAAAGAAAAAGAAGAAATTGATTAGTATTAGTAAATATACTCATTTAAAATACCTTTCAATGTCTTGGAGAGATTTGGCCTTGTTCGTTCTTCAATAGATGTTACTGACTAGAAAACAATAATGTAAAGCACATTAAGTGAAATTAAACTTTTAATATAATTTTGTGGAAAAAAGTAAAAACTGAACACTGATCACCTGTAAGTAAAGTGTTCTATTTTTTCCCTCTAATGTGGCTGTGATAGCTGGAGATTTCATCTGCCTAAATTATAAGAAAAACAAAGTCAAAGATCACTTTTTAAAAAACAATCCTAGTTTTTAAAGTTTTAAAGTCACAAAAATTCTTCTACAACATAACAAAAGTCTTGAACACTTACAGAGAAGCACTATTGGTTAGATAATCCAAAACCTCCTGCAGTTTAGCTGATGGAGAAAACTGAATGTTTTGAGGAAGCTGGCTACAAGCTGGGCAGTTTTCCTAGATATAAAATAAAACACAAATCACAGCGGCACATGTACCAATAACAGTCTCTTTATAATGAGGAAATGAAAATCAAGTTGTTTTAATAATCATGCATATTCCCTATGAACAAATTTTTATGTTTTAAAACCTCCTTTTCCTAAAGGGCCATTTTTCCTGAATTATTTTGCTATACAGTATTTATTTCGGGATACAGTATTACAAAAGATATATCAGTAAGTAGGGTTCTGGAAGTTAGAAAATACTTAGAAAGGGTGTGGGCAATTTCATTCATATTTCCAGCCAGTAATTAATATTTAAAAATCAGGGACTTCCCTGGTGGCACAGTGGTTAAGAACCCACCTGCCAATGCAGGGGACATGGTTTTGAGCCCTCGTCCGGGAAGTCTCACATGCCACAGAGTGGAGCAACTAAGCCCGTGAGCCACAACTACTGAGCCCACGCGCCACAACTACTGAAGCCCACGTGCCTAGAACCTGTGCTCTGCAACAAGAGAAGCCAGCACAATGAGAGGCCCACACACCGCAAGGAAGAGTACCTCCCGCTTGTGGCAACTAGAGAAGGCCCGCGCACAGCAGTGAAGACCCAACACAGCCAAAGATAAATAAATGTTTTAAAATAATAAATAAATAAATAAAAATATGCATGATCAAAAAAGTTTTCACGGGCTTCCCTGGCGGCGCAGTGGTTGAGAGTCCGCCTGCCGATGCAGGAAACACGGGTTTGTGCCCCAGTCTGGGAAGATCCCACATGCCGCGAAGCGGCTATGCCCGTGAGCCATGGCCACTGAGCCTGCACGTCCGGAGCCTGTGCTCCGCAACAGGAGAGGCCACAACAGTGAGAGGCCCGCGTACCGCAAAAAAAAAAAAAAGTTTTCATTAGTATACTATTACTAACCTTTCTCTCTGCTTCAAATGTGTACGTGTACAGTCCATCTACATCATTGAATACCAAGTAATTATTAAGGGGAATATATGCACTGTAATGAAAAAATGTTCATTCTTATGTAATTGAGCCAGATCAAAACACAGATTTACAAATATATTAAAAATGAAATCCATTACCTTGTGGCTATTTTAAAAACCTCAGTGGCACACACAGCTAAAGTGGAGAGAAAATAAAGGTGCTTTAACTCAATGAAAATTAGACATTTAAAATTAGAAGTTTTTAAAAAGTCAGTTATAAATCAGTACAGATAAATTTACAAGGTTATTGATTACAAAATAAGTAGATAGAAAAATACATACATAAACACTCTTATTTGTAAAAACTGAGAAAGTAACATTTTATATTTGTTTTATATACTCCAAATGATAGAGTACCACCTCATGTTTTTCTCCCTCTTCTTCAGATTACCGTGCAGCCTGTTACACTGATTACAAAGAAATGGCACTAAAATGTCCCCTTATTACAGAGTACTTTATCTATGATATAATGTAAGAAAAAATATATAAAGGGTCCAATAGCTTGTTTTGTGGTTTTGGGGGCAGCTTGATTATACCACCATCCACCCAAGAAGATAATCAAATTCCCAGAACACCAGTTTTCTGAGATCAAGTAGCTGAAGAAGTATCAATTTAGGTATTGAATCAAAACCTGAAGGAAAGAAAACAAAATTAAGTAGTGGCCATTTTTCCTCACCTGCAATGACTGCATTTGTGGAAGCTACTGCAGGAATGATTCGTTTTACTACCCCTGAAAAAATATACTGATTAAAATGTGGTCATTTCTTTTAAAAAGTAGGTATCTTAAATTAGACAATATGATTATTTAATATCATTTTCCATAACTTGATTTTTCGGGCTTTCAGGTCAGAAAATAGACTTAAGCTTAACAATGAAACAACCTTCTTTCACATTCACATTATTTTCTGTCACGTTCAGAATCTTAAGCAAGTTACAGGAGGAAAGAATAGTAAATTCTTCACACTGTTTCATATAAAGATGAGACAATAATATATTAATAACTGCTAAAAATTAGAGTGTTTATTTTGTTCCAGGAGCAGTATGAAGATTAAATAAAATATTACGGAATTTTCATAACATCATGTTAGTCTTATCACTCTGATTTTTAAAATAAGGAAAATGAGGTTGAGAGAAATTAACAACATCCACAGCTATACACCTCATAAGTGATAGGGGTGGTATATGAACCCAGCTCTGCCCTAAAGTGCATAACTTTAACCGATACAATATACTATACTATACTCAGTAAGCTTTGAGTAAAATAAAGTAGGAGAATAACAGTTACCTAATTTTTCCTCATCTAATAGTTTTAGCTGTTCTATTCACAAAAATTTAAAACAAACAAAAACTGTGCCTAATCATTTTGTTTCACTCTACAATATGGACTACACAAAATATTAAACGTAGTTCTCTATTTCTACCCCACTTTTTTCATATCAGTATCCACAAATTAGGAATGAACAAAGCCCCACCTTAAACCATTTTTTTAAGTACAAAATAAACATTCTGTAACTATATTTGTACTGTTCATTTTAGAAAAGCAAAAATTCAGAGAAAAGTAGCCATATTATCTTAGAGTGTGAGACAGCCCTGAAAGATGTGTTCCCAAGACTTCAGGTGTAGGCAGGTTTTAAAAACTTCAAAAAAAGGGAAATATCTAAGAAGGCGCGAAAGGAAGGCAGTTAAGTTTGGAAAGCTGTTTTAAAAAGTTAATTCTGAAAGAAGAAATAGGGAGGAGCTAACCTCATGATTACTGGAAGCTCTCCAGTGAAACACATAGAGCAGGACATACTAGAAGGAGGAACAGGTAGTCACAAACAGGGAGGAGTTGAAGAGACGCTGTCCAATAAAAGCAATGTGAAAATGATAAAGATACGCCCCTGTCCCCCACCCCTTTTCAAAAAATCTGGACTTCACTTCCAATTTGGCTTCTGTACTCCCTGTCAAGGCCCTCCATCCTCAGGCTGAGAAGTACACGCCAAGCCTTGCTAAAAGGTATGGAAGGATAATTGAGACTACATATTGAAATGAGTTTATATAGTTCCTGATCAGGACAAAGAGAATTCATTTTTTAATTCAAACAATTAGCAAATAAATGTACACTATATGCCAGACACTGTTCTAGGTGTTGAACAGAGGAGCAGTAAAAAAAAAATTATCTGCTCTTACAGTGATGGAGGAGTCCATTAGACTGGATGGTCAGGGAAGACCTCCTTGGGGAGGTGATAATGTGGGCTGAAATCTAAACCATGAGAAAGACCCAGCCATGCAATGACCTGGGGAAAGAGCAATTCTGTAGAGTAAACACCAAGGGCAAAGGCCCCCAGAACAGGGATGTATTAGAGTGTTAAGTATGAAATATTCTTTGCATAGAAAAACAAGGCTACCATTAGTTCTGAGCAATTATGAAAAGGTAAAATAGCGAATGGCTTACAAGTCATTTTCAGTTGAATGATCAGGAAATGGTGCAGTTCATACCTGAGGGATAAGCAGCCAACCCTAAGGGGAATCCAAGGAAGAGCATTCCAGGTGTTAGGATCAGGAGTATTAAAGCTCTAAGGTGGGATCAGGCTTGGGATCAAAGCAGGTCAGAGGAGGGGAACAAGGAGTGTATAAGAGCAACAAGGAGTGTATAAGAATGGAATTTTCAAATGACAAACCAGAACATTAGTAAACATAAGGAAATAATCACAGGAGAGAAATGGCATATTTTCACAAAGACAAAGCTCTTTCTGGTGAACTTGATGATCTTGGACAAAATTCTAGGAAGGGTGAACTGAGAGTATCTACATTAGGAAACAGTGATCACTAAAACTGAGCATTATAATTGTTCATTGAGACAAGTCACAGGACTTAGTTACTGTGACTAGCTTTGCAACCCAAGGAAATGTGGAGGATAGGCTTCTGGAGAGCATCTGGAAAGGTCTTTCATGACATCCTTGTGAACAAGACAAACGTGAGGTACTCAAGAAGCTATGATCAACAGAAGGAGATAAATCTAAAAGGGCCTGACCAGAAGTATGATTCAGATGTCTGTTCTCAGCTAGTTTAGTCTTGTTAAAATTTTTAATTAATTATTTGGAAAAGAGATAAAGGATATGATTATCAAAACAACAAGTGATATGAAGCTAAAAATACACAAGTTGGAAGGCATAAAAGAATATACATATATAAAGAGAGAAAAGCCAGTTGAATTTAAGAATAAACTTATAAGGACCTATACTTGAGTATAAAAGAAAAAACTACCACCCCCCATAACTGCCAAATCTGTAATAGGGAGATGTGGCTTAGCAATTGTATATGTGGAGAAAACTTCCAGCTTTTAACAGGCAGTAACCTGAAAGAATCAAAAGTAGAGCATCAATGTAAACAACAACAAAAACTAAAAAAGTCTGCTCTCCTCTAAGATTGCATCAATGATCAGAAGTTTATCATACGACCCATCCTAGAGCACTGCATTCTCACCTGGATAGTTAAGAGAAGTATGGATGACTAAAATATGGTTAGAAAAAAACATGATGGGAACTTGAGTCATGAAACTTGTCAAAGGGTTAAAGGAACTAGGAAGGTTGATGGGAGTGATAATGATTTGGAGGGTTCAATACGTTAAGGGCTATTACTTAAAAGAGAATTAAATGTATATGTGGCATACTCTGGGACAATACTCAGACCACACTAGAGATGGAGATTTCTGCTCAACGTACAGAAGAATTGTCTTAACAACACTGTCCAAATGTGAAATAGACTGCCCCAGGAAGGGATAAATTGCTCTTCAGCAAAAGATGAAGTGAATAAATGGCTCGACCTGGACGACTTAGGGCCTCTTCCAACCCTAAGTAAATAAGATTCAATAATTTTATTAAATTCCTTCTAGTTAAGAAGTAGTATGGATTCTAGTAAACTCAGTTCCCTCCTACCAAATTTGGGGCACCTTTACTGAATCCCAAATGGATAGTACTACCTGAAATCACATCAATTATTTCCCCCAAGGCATCCCACCTCCTGAAAAAGGGATCATCCTAAGATCATAATATACGACCATTCACTAACTTACCTTGAGTGAGTCTATACGTAATACCCCTAATGTTATATTGTGATGCTCTCTCCAGGGATTTTTGGAAAATCCACTGAATATGATCAGGATCATCGCCGTCTAATGGAACCCCTTCTGTCAGAGGAGAAAAAAAGGAAGGGAAGACAGAAACATGTAAACATAAATCAACTTATTTTTAATATAATTATCCAAATAAATAATATAGACAAACATTTTATGTAATTCTAGATTATGAAATTAGGTTTATTACCTCCAAAAGGCTGCTCCTTAGGCCACTGCAATATCCTTACATATTCAATACAATGTTCTGGTAGCCTGGGCATCGATGCAATGGTGCACATAGGAAAATTAACCTAAAACCACAGTTTGCCTTTTTTAGTGGATTTTAAACAAGAAATCACTTTAAAATGTAACTTCTAGTTATGATCTAGTTTGTAACACTTTCTTATAATTCATCCTAGCCTTCTACTTACAGAAAGAGAATATTTTATATCATTAAGAATGCTTCTGAAACTAACACAGAGGATCTGAGTCATTTCACTTAAGTTGATCTGCCTAAAAAAATAGGTTTGCCCTATATTTACAAAGTATATAAATTTAAGCTTTGTTAGAACATGGGAAGGAAGGGCTGAATAAATTCTCAAATATGAGTACTCTATTATGTTTACCTAATACTCATATCTGAAGATATAAAATTAGCCAAAATAAAAATAAATTCACAGTTAAATCAATTCCAAGTAGATACTAATAAAGTTATTTATATTTATAAATCAAAATTCTAAATGCCCTTTAAAGTGGGTATGTAAATTAAAGAGCCCCATCTTTAGAAATATCATTCTTATCCCTGGTATCTTTATCTCCCTGAAACAATACAGGCAAAGACCAAAGAAAATAGATTACAGCTCTATCCCAACATATAACTTTGTAATTGATCTCTTGATCTCTACTCTCCAAATAAAAAAATAATACAAATGAGTTATGAGAACAGTATCAAAATGATGATATTCAGTCTATATTATATCCTTCCTCAGAGCAAAATTTCATATTTTATCATCTTTCTTCTTAGCATGATTTTTAAAATATGGTTACCCCTAATTAAAAATCCTAGGGCTTCCCTGGTGGCACCGTGGACCCCTAATTAAAAATCTTAGGGCTTCCCTGGTGGCACAGTGGTTAAGAATCCACCTTCCAATGCAGAGGACACGGGTTCGAGCCCTGGTCTGGGAAGATCCCACGTGCCGCAGAGCAACTAAGCCCGTGCGCCGCAACTACTGAGCCTGTGCTCTAGAGCCCACGAGCCACAACTACTAAGCCCACGTGCCACAACTACTGAAGCCTGCGCACCTAGAGCCCGTGCTCCTCAACAAGAGAAGCCACCACACTGAGAAGCCCGTGCACCGCACGAAGAGTAGCCCCCACTCAGGACAACTAGAGAAAGCCCACATGCAGCAACAAAGACCAAATGCAGCTAAAAATAAATAAATTTTTTAAAGAATCCTAAATATTGACTAGTCTTAATAATTCAATCCTTATTCTACCCCAAGATACTATAAAACAGATGTGGGTGCTTTGGTGATTACCTGTGGTGGGTACAGTTCCAGTGTGCATTCAACACAAGCAGTCATTCCAGGCAGAATCACCCGGGCATTTCCTTTAAAACCTTCTGTCCCCCCATCTATCAAAGGGACAATGGAGCTTGGATCTAATACACCATCTTCATAATTTAGAAGAGATATCTAGGAAAATTATTTGAAGGGCTTATAAGGAGAGGGGGATAAGAATTCAAAAAAAGGGAAATGCTATCTAGTAATTCTGTAAATCAATCACATTATTGAGTAATAATATAACAAACCAAGGGATTACATTAGTAGCAATTTACATCCTCACCTGAAAATTAATGACTGGTAATAAACAGTGAACTACACCTATTACTGAAAATTGAATAAACTCTGATTTTTCAAAAATATGACACAAAAGTCTCATTTTTAGTACGTTAAGAGCAGCAGGAAGAACTTCAGAGAACTGTAAAAACACTAAGTCTTTACCAGCATGCCATTTATCCATCTTCTGGCTATGACAGAATCCAGTCCACATACAATTATATGAAATTCTACGAGAAAAAAAATGCAAGTTTTTTAAAATGCTGCTGCACGAAATAAGTCACAATTTCTAAGAAACAAACAAAAAACCATTTTTCATTATAAAACAAACACACACAGCTTCTACTCCTTGAGTAATCCTTACTCAAGAGAGCAGATAAAAATGCACCTGATGGTGCCAACTAAGACTTAAAACAGTGCCATTCTCTTTTCAGTCAACGACATTCCTGAAAAGCCAACACCAAGAAATGAAAGCAAATAAAGAAACAGGCTTCAAATAGCTAGCAATCTTCAAACAGACAGCAACTAAAAAATAATAAGAATTTAGTGAGAATTTAATTTCAAGTGGAAAACTTACGTCGATAGAAAGTGTCGTTAAAATCCTGAATCTTGTTGAAATGTCTGAACATAAGTAAAGGAACTTAAGCTGCTAAATTTTTAACTTGCAAAATGAATTCAACAATTCCATAAGGATCAAATTATAAATGTATATTTAAAACAAGACATAAGTCATCAGTGTTCAAAGCAGGGGAATTCAAGGAATCTGACAAAATGAACACAATCCCACCCCATGAAAAACCTTTTTTCTAAACACTACTCTGCCGTAACCACATACAGTAGTTTCTCTCATCTCCAAACCTCCATATCATTATAACTGTGTCTCTGTTATACTTTCTGCTCTGCTTCAGTTCTTATATAAAACCATAAGCCCTGGGAAAACAGAATGTGTACCTTCAACCACCAGCACCAAGCAGAGAGGCAATAAACATTCGTTTAGTGAAGAGAACAGGCACATTATAGTTCCCATTTAGAAAGGGGATTTTAGAAGTTAATTTACTGCACAAATTAACACATTGTACACCTTAAGTTTATACAGTGTTGTATGTCTGATATGGTCAATTAAAAAAAAAAGTTACTGCAAAGCTAATTTTTAGAAAACATGTTTCCAATAGCTTTTTCAGGTGCTAATGATTTGTTATTGGTTTTTTTCCCTCGGAGAGGGGGAGAGATGAATTTTCTTCCTCATTTAACTCAGTTTTCCAAGACTCTCTTTTTACCCAACCCACACCATATCTGCAGGCTTCCCCAGCCTGGAGGGTGCCAAGGGAACCCCATTCAAAATTGGCTGTGGGTGTGAATCACAGTAGTTAACATTTGAACAGCATATATATGCTAAAAAAATTTTTTTTAATTTTTCAAATGAAGCAAATTTGTTTAGTAACATATAAATTACACTCCCCTAAAACAAATCATGCATTACACATTTTAGAAAGCAAAATGGAGAAAAGAGGGACAATACATATGTTTGCCCTAGACTTTTTTATTCTGGCCTACAAATAAAGTTATAAAAAATACATTCAATTCTAGCCTTCACCCACTCAGACCTCTATTCCTTTTGAATGCCAGGCAAACAAGAGGCATAAGCTGCAGCTAGAACAGCTAGAAAAGGTCAAAAGAGAACCAGAGCAAACACTGGAAGAACAAAAATTGGAGACGCAGGAGCCAGACCAAGAAATCCCACCTCCTGGATTTCTACAAAATACCCAAAGTTTCCCAGATCTTAATAATGGGGGTAGACAAAGAGTGTGCACACTTTTTTTCCCCCCTCTTTCTCCCTATATGGACCTGAATTTGCAGTTTTAAACTTTTTATTTTTGCAAAGATAGTACACAGGTGTCCCATATTTCTTTCACCTGGTTTCCCCCAACAGTTACATCGTATATAACTATAGTACAATATCAAAACCACAAACGTAACACAGGTACAACGTGTGTGTAAAGTTCTGTCATTTAAACACATGTAGATATGTGTAGCCACCACAATTAAGATAAACAACTATACCATCACCAGAAATATCTCCCTCCTGCTACCCCTTTATAGTCACACCTATCCCTTCCACCACGCCTAATCCCTGGCAATCACTAATTTGTTCTCCATCTCCATAATTTTGTCATTTGAAGAAGGCTATAAAAATGCAAACATACAATATATGGTGTTTTAAGATTGGCATTTTTCATTCAGCATAATGCTCTTGATATCCAACCAAGTTGTAGTTCATTAGTTAGTTCTTTTACTGCTCAGTATTATTGTACTGAGTACGATAATTGTGTATTGTATATACGGTATTAACTGTACCACAGTTTAGCAATTCACCTACTGACAGATGTTTGGGATGTTACCAGTTTTTGGCTACTGCAAATATAGCTGCTATGAACATCTGAGAACAAGTTTTTATGTAGACATAGTACTCATTTCTCTAGGGTAAATGCCCAGGAATGAAAGTGTTGAGTCGTATGTAAAGTACATATTCAAATTTTTAAGAAATAGCCAAACTATTTTCCAGACGGCTATACCATTTTATATTTCCCACCAGCAATGTACTAGTAATCCAGTTTTCCTGTATCTTTGCCAGCATTTATTTTTCATTTCAGCTACCCTAATAGGTGTGTAGTAGTATCTCATTGTGATCATAATTTGGATTTCTTATAGCCAGTGATACTGAACATCTTTCATGTGCTTTTTGTTATCTTTTTTAGCAAAATATCTCTTCATATTTTTTGTCCATTTTCTATTTGCACTGTTTATTTTTTACTTTTGAGTTATGAAAGTTCTTTATGTATTCTTGATGAGTCCTTTGTCAGATAACTACTTCCTAAGTATTTCCCAGTGTGCAGCTTATCTGTTCATCCTCTTAACAAGATCCTTCACAGAGTAAAAGTTCTTAATTTTGATGACGTTCAATTTACCACTTTTTTTCTTTTATGGATCATGTTTTAATGTGGTCTAAGGACTCTTCATCAAGCCCTACGTCCCAAAGATTTTTCTCCTACATTATCTTCCAAAGTTCTGCAGTTTTACATTTTATACTTAAATCTATGATCCAGTTTGAGTTTATTTTTGTAATTTTGATGTTTGAGATTCATTTTTTTGCCACCAGAATTTAGCGAAGAGATTATCCTTCCTCCAGTGAATTGTTTTTGCACCTTTGTTGAGTATAAATCGGCCATATTAGCACATGGCTATTTCTGATTTCTCTATTCTGTTCCGCTGATCTGTGCCAATCTCTCTGGCAATACTACACACTCTTGATTATTGTAGTTATATAATAACTCTTGAAATTGGCTAGTGATTCCTCCGACTTTATTCTTTCTCAGTATTATCTT
Source organism: Lagenorhynchus albirostris (assembly GCF_949774975.1). Lineage (NCBI taxonomy): Eukaryota > Metazoa > Chordata > Mammalia > Artiodactyla > Delphinidae > Lagenorhynchus > Lagenorhynchus albirostris. Next base: position 21,460,489 of record NC_083104.1, on the reverse strand, counting down.
AGGTGTTCCTTAGCCCTTCTCTATGAATTTTAGAATAATCCCATCTGGAAAAACAAAAAAAATTGCAGGAATTTTGATAGAAATTATGTTTAACTTGTATACAAATTTGGGGAGAAGTGACATCTTTAGTATGCTGAAGCATCTAATTCCTGAACACAGAGTATCTTTCCATTATTTAGATCTCCTTTGATTTCTTTCATTAGCACTTTGCAGTATTCAGCATACAAGACCCATACTTATTTTGTTAAGTTTACACCTAAGTATTTCTCCTTTTTTTGAGTGGCTGTAGATGGCACTGTATTTTAAATTTCACTTTCCATGTGTTCACTGCTAGTACAGAGAAATACAATTGATTTTTCTATGTTGATTTTTGTATCCTGTGGTATTTCCAACATAACAAATCCCATTTCCTAAATTTCTATGAAATACTAAAAGTTCCGGGCTTCCCTGGTGGCGCAGTGGTTGAGAGTCCGCAGGTCGATGCAGGGGACACGGGTTCACGCCCCGGTCTGGGAAGATCCCACATGCCGCGGAGCAGCTAGGCCCGTGAGCCATGGCCGCTGAGCCTGCGCGTCCGGAGCCTGTGCTCCGCAACGGGAGAGGCCACAACTGTGAGAGGCCCGCGTACCGCAAAAAAAAAAAATAATTAAAATAATAATTAAAAAAATACTAAAAGTTCCCTGGATCTAAAGGTATGGGAATCAACAAAGTGTGAACAGTCCTTTTTTAAAACATATTTCTTATAAAAATATATTTACTCTGACACACCTTCCATTTAACTAATAATATACTGACTCTTTACTTTGCCTGCTATGGTAAGGCGACACGAAGATTAATGGGGGCTTCCCTGGTGGTGCAGTGGTTAAGAATCCGCCTGCTGATGCAGGGGACACAGGTTCGAGCCCTGGTCCGGGAAGATCCCACGTGCTGCAGAGCAGCTGGGCCCATGTGCCACAACAGCCGAGCCTGTGCTCTAGAGCGCGTGAGCCACAACTACTGAAGCCCACGAGCCTAGAGCCCATGCTCTGCAATGGGAGAGGCCACCGCAATGAGAAGCCAGCGCACCACGGCGAGGAGTGGCCCCCCGCTCACAACTAGAGAAAGCCCACGTGCAGCAACGAAGACCCAATGCGGCCAAAAATAAATAATGAAATCAAATAAAGTTATTTAAAAAAAAATTAATGGGATCCAACCTACGAACTCAGAGTCTAGTAGAGGAGATATGCAACTGAAACTGAAATTAAGGGCAATAAGGCAAAATAAATGATGGCACTGGCTACATTTATAAAATTTATATAACCTTAAAAAGAAAAAACTGGTAGGACATTAAACTAAGTGTTACCAACAGGTATCACAGTAATAAGCTTACTGCTGCTGCTTATTTTCCTTTTGCTTATCTGTATTCTCTATGTTAAACATCTCCTGTATAATGATAATAATAATAATAAAAAGCTTCAAAAAGTTACGTATTAAGTAATTTATTTGTCAAAAGGATACGGAACTACATTGCAATTAGGAACTCTGTCATTTAGAAATTCTGCAGCAACTTCAGCCTTAGGTCTTCCAACATCTTTAGGCCTACAGGAAAAATTATATTTAAATTATCATTCACGATATAAATCTAGATTATCTATATAATCTACTTTCACACATAAAAATATCCACGGTGAGTTTATTTGGAGGCTATTTAGAGGAATATTTTTACCTAAGTATTTCTGATGAAAAATTAGTCATTCAACACTAAATGTCAACCCTTGTTGATATTCTAAATTAAGTATTTACAAGTATTGACAAGTCCAATTAAGTATTTAAGTAAAAATATAAACAGTGCTTTTTTTTTAAGGTAAAGCATAATAACAGCATGTTTCCTAGCCACTTCTCACTGTTGTGTTTCCCAATGCAAAAAATTATCCCAGATCCAGAGATTTCCAAGTATTTGCCCTAAACCCCAGAACTTCAAGGTGTTACTATGCAGGTCTTGGCTGAAATAAATTCGAGAGGTCCTAGGGATGCAAGAACGTTCACTTATCTTCCCATGTGTGCTGATTAAGTAGTAACTTTTGTGCCCCATAAGAAGCCATAACCATGTTTTTGAAGGAATAATTCCAAAGGCATTATCTAAAATTGCAAACGTTACCAATATTTTCAAGAAGGTAAAACTTAAAAGACCTCAAAAGGTCACTCCTAGATAATAACCATAGCTACAGACAGGAAAAGACAGGAATTCTCTCTTCTAACCTCAGTACAAATGGTATTTTCTTTCCTAATATTTCCACATTCTCCTCACAGAAACAAATCACTCCCTCATGTATACATAACAAGTTCTTCATTACTACTTTTTCACAACATATTTTTGGTTATATACATAGGTCTATCATACTAGACTATGAACAACTGGAAGAAAGTTACCATATTCTTACCTCTTTGTACTCCTTCCTACTAAGCACAGAATAAACACTTTAAAAATAAACGAATATTAAAAAATCAATGTGCCTAACAGAAATCATATTTTATTTAAAATTGGAATTTAAAAAAAATGCTTTACCAGGTCAATTTTCTCCTAATACAGCAGTATGCTTTTTTGACTCAAAACTTCTGATAAGAGTTTTTTTTTTTCTGATGAGAGTTTTATTCTGACTTTGTCCTAACTTGCAATAGAAGAGGCTCTAGCATAAGTCAAGCAACTTGATTTCAGTACTGCATTCAACTACTCTGGACAGAGCTGTTTAGGTATGTAAAGATGATAAAATAGAGTTTCAAGAATCTTTTAGGTTGTGCATTGTATGTGCTTTCATAATAGATCCCAAATAAAAGAACTCCTAGATGGTTTCTGTGGGAGCTGCAACTTTATCATTCCAGAATTAGGGGATTAGATTGCTCCACCTAAAAACTGCACTTTGAGCAAAACGGCCTTTTATATACATCATCCTTGCAGGACACTGTGGCCTAATTACCTAACCTGGAAAACAAGTACCTACCCTGGGGTTTGCTCTGAGATTAAAAGAGGTACTATAGATAAAGAGCTTAGAAAGTACTTAATATATCCTAAGCACTCCACAAATGTTAACTGTCATTATGATCTTCAATTATTATTTCAGCCCAAAATTAAAGGGCATGGCCTATTATCAATAACCAATCAATTTGGTGGTGTCTTTTTTTTTCTCTTTCTTTTGAATTTTATTTCATTTATTTTTTTATACAGCAGGTTCTTATTAGGTATCCATTTTATACATATTAGTGTATATATGTCAATCCCAATCTCCCAACCAGTGGTGTCTTTTTTAGAGCAGTCATACACTAAAAATTTGTCAGACTGGAAAGGGCCCACAAACTTTTTCTATCAAGAGAAGAGAAATTCCGAGGTTTAAAAAAATAAACAAATGAAAACCTTAAAAGTTAAATGTAGGGTTCACACAATTACAATACTTTATTAACTTGACTTAGTTTAACCCATCCTTCAATCTCTTTAAGATTTTCCACAAACTTAATTTTATCTTTTCTGCTAACCTAACCTCATCCTGCATACCTAGAACTATTTGAGTGCTTTCTGTCAGTACTCTATAAGCATCAGAGAGAGAGAAAAAAGTCCTTATCTCTCTGTATCTATAATTCTTTGATTAACAAATAGATACATTTATCTAAGCCATTCAAGCCCCTAAATGCCACATACTAAAATTTATTAATGAACTTTTCCTCATATCTGCATATAAGGCCTACTTCCAGTTTTTTAAGTCACTTCAAACAAGCTGCTCTTAGATTACCTTCTCTATGTCATGTATGCCTAAGGTAATTATCCCTCTTTGTTCCATTTCACTTGCTCCTGGGTTTCCTCTCCTTAACTCACCATTTTCTTTCACCTTCTATAAAAAGTTCAAACTCTGTCACAACTTCATTGCCCCAGAGTCACCACTCAAATCTTGGCTCGTAAGTCCCCACCACTATATCTCACGAGGGCCTAATACATAGTTATGGTTCTCTTATGAAATCAACAGAAAGAAAAGAGCTGCACTCATTGTCTTCAGGGCACAATCACCCCAAAATCACATACACCTTCTGTAGACTTCCTTAAAAACAACAAAAACATATATTTGCTTACAAAACTTCTTTCACCAGAATGCCCAAAATTTTGCTGCAAAATTTTACCTAAGATGGGAGAGTAGTTATTTTCTTAATAAAATTAGTGTTATCCTCTCAGTGGTTTTTAAAATTATTAAACTGCAGTGTACTCAAGTTCAAATGATTATCACAATTTTAAAATAAGATATTAAAACTTACCTAAATAAAAATTGCCTATTTAGATTGGAAACATCTATAGTGTCCATGTCTATAACATGAATCTGTCTAAAACCAGACAAGGCCTGTGGGAATAAAAAAAATCCAATTAAGCAGAAGTTTCGTCACATCTGAAATTTTAAAATTTCTTTTCAATGGTCTTAAATCTACAAATTCTCAATAATAAATTCTGCACAATCGTTTTCAATGGTTAAAGAGTCTTACAAGATATATAAAATTCAGGGTTCTTGTAAAAGGTCAAAAAAGTATAACTACTCAGTTTTAAACAGTCCATATCCAAAACAGAATAACTCAAAATTTCTATAGTTGTTTCATAATCCCATAAACACGTCTGTAAAGTTTGTTGCTTTCCTGCTGTTGCTGCTGCTAGATATTTTAATTTTACTAGTCTTACTACTTAACTGTATTTGCTATTCTTTTTCAGAATATTGTTAAAAGTAATTCCTACAAGCTTTATCTTAGTTTACATAAGCATGCCGCCATTCAGGACTATAAGATTATATTATAAACACACACACATATGTATATACACTGCACATGTAAAAGAAATATCTTAAAAGTAGAGTCAAGAGCAAGCAATCAAACAGCTAGAGAAAAGCAACGAACTCTTGTGTTTCAGTGATAATGCCACATATTTTAACAGTACAACCACTGTTCAAATTTACCAGCAGAAGCAAAAGATTAAAAAAAATAGATCTCAATAATCAATTATGCTTTTCTGGTCTTGGTCAGTCTACTTATGTAATCAAATTGAATCACTTGGCAATAATTTCCCCATTTTTCTGCCCCTCTTTATAGCAAGAAACTCTCAAAAGAGTTGTCCATACTTTCTTTTTCAAAGTCCACTCTTGCACTTGCTGTAAACAAGCTTTCACTCCCATCACTCCACGGAAAACCACACTTGTCAGGTCATCAGTGACCTCCACGTTGCCACCTCCAACGACCAGCTCTCAGTCTCTCTGACATGACCCATCTCAAGTGTTTGCCAGGGTGTGGATCAATTCCCCTCCTGAAAACATGTTCTTCACCTGGTCACCCCACTCATGAGAATATGAACACTTTTTAAAAATTGGTTTCCCATTCACCACACTCATGAATTTTACTCCTAATTTACTGGCCAGAATTTGGAGTGCCCTTGCGCTTATTAGCTCTGGTGATTTCAGACAATCTCATAACATAAAGCATCATCTAATAGGTATCTCAAACTTTACAGTTTCCAGAACCAAAGCCAATCATTCTTGCTCACCAGAACCAGCAAATCTGTTTTTTGCCCAGCCCCCCTCACTTCAGTGAATGCCAACTCCATCTTTCCAGTTGCTCAGGGCAAAAACCTTATCATGTCATCCTTGACTCCTCTCCTTCTCTTATGTCCCACACCAATCCATCAGCAAATCCTGCTGACTCCATCTTCAAAACATATCTATAACCCGACCACCTCTCACCACCTGCAGTACTACCATCCTGTTCCAAGTCACTCTCACCTCTTGCCTAAATGACTGCACCTTCTAACCAGCCTCTCAGCTTCCTTCTCTGTTCTCAACACATCAGCCACAGTGAGCCAGGTTAAAGCCAGACCAAGTCAACTCATCTGCTTAAATCTCTCCAATGACTTCCTGACTCAGAGTAAAAGGCAAACTTCTTACAGCAGCACCTCAAGCCTTTTGGGATACTCCAAGCCCCTCCCATTATCTCTGATATCCTCCTAGAAAATGCCCCTCCTTCCTCACTTCTGCTTTAGCTATAATGACCTCCTTGCCCTCCTGGAACATAAACAGTTATGCTCCCACTTCACAGCTTTTGCACCTGATATTCCCTCTGCCTAGAATGTTCTTGCTCACCTTTTTGCTCAAGTAGCACCTTTTTGTGAACCCTTTCCCTTCCCGCCAGGCTATATATTGATATCGTCCATCCTTCCTTTCTCCATAGCATTTATTACCATCCGACATACTACATAGTTTACTTGTCTTTTCCCTTCCATTAAAACATAAGCCCCACAAATACAAACACCTGTCTTGTTTGATGCTGTAACTTTAGCATCTAAAACAGTACCTGGTATACAGAGAAAGAGGCTGAATAAATATTTGCTCAATCAATAATATTAATGTCATACCCTTTTTTTTAGAATGAGCCTTTGGGGGCTTACAATCAATTGAAAAAACATGTATGTATATCTCTTTTGTACTTATGTGTGAAACAAGCAAAGTAACAAGTGGTAAAACCGAAAACGCTTAGTTTTCTTCTTTTTTGGAGTAAGAGGTTATTACAATGCAGTAAATAACAAGGCCACTCCTAAAGTTGCTGGATGACTACTCCTCAGATCTAATCTCCAATTACTTTACATTTAAAATTGGTATCTATCACATTTGCAAATAACAGCTTTGGAAAAAGTTAACTATTTAGGGGATTTGTGCATACAATTTGTGCATACAAAACCACTGCCCATCCTCCATAAATCCTTTGGTTCTCATGCTGCAAGGGTATTTATGTCTGATAAGGTACTGTCATTTTGGCACCCTATCACAGAGTATATCATACATGCTGCTGTTTATTTTGTGAGAGACTTGTCTTCCCAATGATATTTCAAATTAAGGACACAGATCATGATGGCTTACGATGCCCACAGCACCCAGCATAGCCGACTACCATGAAGCGTATTAAGTTTTTGCAGTCTCACTAGGAGCATGTTAGTGTTTCCTAGCAAAATTAATGCGGCTGTTTATATTTAAACTTTGCTCCCAAGGCTAACTTTTCAGGTCCTTCATCTGGCTGTTATCTGCTTCATTTTCCAAGAAGCCTACTCTAGCATTTCCACTTTCCCACATACTAACCATAAGGCTGGCATACAACAGCTGCACATCAATTCTTCCCTTATCCATTTTTGCTAAATAAACTGATAAAGTCTTATAAAGAGCTACTACTGTAGTTATCAGAAGTCAATGAAATGGAACTTCCCTGGTGACGCAGTGGTTAAGAATCCGCCTGCCAACGCAGGGGACAGGGGTTTAAGCTCTGGTCCGGGAAGATCCCACATGCCGCAGAGCAAGTAAGCCGGTGTGCCACAACTACTGAGACTGCATTCTAGAGCACGCAAGCCACAACTACTGAGCCCACGCACCAAAACTACTGAATCCCGCATGCCTAGAGCCTGTGCTCTGCAACAAGAGAAGCCACTGCTATGAGAAGCCCGCATACCGCAACAAAGAGTAGCCCCCGCTCGCCGCAACTAGAGAAAGCCCGCGCACAGTAACGGAGACCCAATGCGGCCAAAAATAAAGAATAAATTAATTTTTAAAAGTCAGTGAAACTAATTAAGTCACAAAGTATGTATTTCCAACCAGTATACAGAAACAGCTTCACTAAATAGTATCCTCTCTTAAGACAACAGTCATTTAAAACAGACTGACCAAAAAAAAGGCTTAGCTCCCCCAAATTTTATGGGTATACTACCATATGGTCTTAAAAAAGTTACTATATGATTAGATCATGTAATGACCTAATGGTTCAGTGAAACACCTAAGAACTGATGGCCTGGATTGGATTCCAGGTACATCACCATAATCCAGAAAAAACTTGTCATTTAACATCCCTGAACCTGTGTCTCCCCTCTATATAAAACGAGACAGTGTCCTATCCACCTAAGTGGGTTATTTTGAGGGACAAAAGAAATAATAAATTCTTTGAAATTACATGTTAAATATGAGTTACCAGTTTTGTTATTTACTTCACTGAATTAATGAGCTCTCTGCAAGAGGAAGCACAAAGATTTGTTGGATAAAAAGCAGAGAAGAAAAGAGAAGTAAGAATTTCTATCAACAACTTTACAGCCGAGGACTTCAGGGCTTAAAAAGTTAAGTTACATGATCGTTTTAATTACTATCTGGAATTTGACCTGCTAAACTTATCTAACAAAGGCTCAGGAGAAACGGTTAACAATCATAACAAAGAAATGACAGAAAAGAAAAAAGGTTTAATTATCATAAAGAAAAAACTTCATATTATATAGTTGTATTACCAGATTTTTCAGGAGCTCACATCCTAAGCCGCCAGCTCCAATGACTAGAACTTTACACGTATCTAACAAAAACTGGAGAGACTGTAAGGAACGAAAAGGCATATTAAAATCTAGTTGATAAAAACCTTAAGTAGCATCAATAAAGCAACAAACCATAAAATAGCTTCTGAGGTTTCCATGAAAAATGCAACTGACGATAAAGAACAGCCTCTGTAGTTAGTAAATTATATTAAATTTATGAACAAGGTAGAACCAGAAATTCTATAATCCTAACGATTTCAGAGTTCCAACTTTAATGTTTTTAAACTGACTTTTATTGTATGAAATTAAAATGGTATTTCTAACAAGAAAAACTAAGCCTAGTTAAGAGTAGTCTTTTTTTTTTTTAACTTTGAAAGGGATGGAAAGCATCAAACTCATTTAACTGACTTCTTACAAATAGAAAAGTGTAAAAATTCTAAGAACTGAAGATCAAGCACTGCATAAGGTGTTTAGAGGTCTTTAAAAAACATAAGGCAAGGGCTTCCCCGGTGGCGCAGTGGTTGAGAGTCTGCCTGCAGATGCAGGGGACACGGGTTCGTGCCCCGGTCCGGGAAGATCCCACATGCCGCAGAGCGGCTGGGCCCGTGAGCCATGGCCGCTGAGCCTGCGAATCCGGAGCCTGTGCTCCGCAACGGGAGAGGCCACAACAGTGAGAGGCCCGCGTACCGCAAAAAAAAAAAAAAAAAGGCAAGAACAATAATAGCTGCTTTTGAATACAGTGGGTTAAACTTACAAAACATGAGATGACAGGAAGAAAAAACAGACAAAGCTCTTAGAATATTGCCTATCAGCAGAAACAACCACTTAACAGAAGTATCTTAAATTGTTAGGCTAAAAAAAAATTTTTAGAAGCACAAGAAAATATGTTGGATTATCCAAAGAAATGGAAAATACTGTCAATTCTGTCCAAGATTCAAGGAAAGAAGAGTTATTCAGATAAGACACCGAGTCAAACCCAAGAGTCTGAACCTTAATTTTAGGAGCAGCACAATACTTCTATTTCAAAACATCTCTTCATCAATACAAAAGGACATAAAATTTTACTGTAAAATTTACTGTAAAGGAATATTTCCTACCTTGTAATAAAAAACAAGTTGTTTCTAACTAACATTTGCTTTAGGTCAGACACTACCAGTTCCAAATTCTATTCCTCTATTATACAGAAGTCACATATTTTTTATACTTATTAACATGCAATTAATTATATTCAATTCTAAGCAAAGATGCTCATTTCAAATAAACTTCAAAATTTAAACAAGCACATCTATATTCCTGTGAAAATTAAATTTCTCATAGCAGGGCTAAAAAGGTGTGTCTCAAAATTAATTTTAAACTGGAATTTTAAGTGAAGTATAACTTAGAATTTTAAATGAGGTTATGAAGTCATTTTACTCTTGAAAATTTTCAACATGTTACATGAGAAATGTGAAAACAACTCAAATATTAGTCATTCAAATAAAATCAGTTGCAAACATTCCATTTAGTATTTCAAGATAACTTACACAATTTTATTAGTATTTTTATTATAAGAGTAAATTAAAAAGGAAGCATTTTATTGTTTTTGAAACATAAAACTATTAGAGGAGTTATTTAAAAATAAACGTTTCTCACTTCAGTGCTCGGTTCGAAATCAGGGTGTGTGAAGGGTCCAGATCGCTCGAGGAACTTCTTTACATGGTTCCAGCGACCTTCCCAGTCTCCAGTGTCCCCACACCCACCATCAACAGCCATTCTGCACAGAACACAGTAAATTCAGCTGCAAAGATCAGTATGAAAAAGCCACACCTACAACTATTATGGTTTCCCCAAATGAAAAGGTAACGACACCAGACCTGCTCAAATAAAAAGGGTAATATTCCATGTGGTTATGCTTATGCTTTTACTGTCTTTTCTTGCTATTATACACTTTATTTAAAGGTAAGAACTGCACATGTTTGAGGAAATAAGTCAGTCGACATGTTTCTGGGTTCCTAAAACAACCTAAGATCAAACTTGGGATACTGGTCAATCAGTGAGAAATGGGCTTTCTAAACATTTGGAATTTACTAAAGATCACTGCAAACTGCCCAATCTGTTCTATGAACACACTTGGAACAGGAAATATAACCTACAAGGAAAAACAAAATCCATAAAAGCCCTCCACTTCCAGAATCCTAATGCTTGACATCTAACACAATTCATGTGTCCTTTCCAAGTTTGAAGGTGAGACTTGAAGATTATTTTTCATGAGAGGAACTTTAACACATTTTTCTCTGAGAGGTCCTAATTTTCAAAAAAGAAGCTCTTAGGACTATGAAGTGGTTTCTGTTGCCACTAAACACAAAGAATGTTTTAGGGTATAATTATGCCACAGATCGGCATTACCATCTAGAAATCTTTTAGAACATACAATTGAGTAACGAGGGACTCCTCTAACAAAATACATGTATTTTCTACTCATTGCAAGATCATGTTTCGTTGTGATTATTGTTAATTTTTCAAATTTCCTATAATCCCACAATTTCTACCTTCAAACATATTAGTATATCCAATTTTTACAAAAGGGACCGAGTATTGCCTAGCAATAAAGACCATAGGTTTTGATGTCACAGCTGGGTTTGGTTCCACAATTAATAGCATTGTGACCTTGAGCAGATTACTTAACAGTCATAAACCTCATCTGTAGCTTGTTTATACCTACTTCTTAAGGTCAGAATGAGGATAGAGATAATCCACATAGACGCCTTAGTACAATACTTGGTATATAGTAAATATTCAAATTGTGGCTGTCATTTTAAAGTGGACAGGAAATGAAAGGTGGAAAGAAATGTGAAATTAAACTTGTTCCAAGTCCTCTTGCAATTGAAATTCAACTTTCTGAGGAAGATACCTAAAGACTCTAAGGCCCTGCTACTGGGAATTGGCCCAGAAATTAATACTAACTCACCACGCCCACTGCAAGAGTACTTTCTTCCCCTCCCACATAAGGAGGAAGAAAAAATATGTGGTGTTGCCCAGGGTGGAAAACACTTCGTTTAAACCTGTCTCACCTGCACAAAACTAAGCATCTGATATGAAATAAGGTGTGTAATTAACGGAGAAAATAAGCTCTTTGGAGTCAACACTCTCCTTTAAGAGCCAATGATTTTGCACAAATGATTGAAGTGCTTAGTACAATACCTGACATAAAGTTCTCCTAAAAAGTTTGCAATTAATACTATTGTCTCAGTGTTTACAAAAGGCCCAAAACGGCCTAGTGTCCGTTTCATGTGTTTTAGTAAGATTCCCTTCTCACAAGGTCACTGCTCTGACAATTTGGGATGGAGGAAGAGGGGGTCGCAAGGGTCCGTCCGCAAGACCTTTAAGTCAAGCACCCCGGCGGGCCAGCGCGGGATCTGTGCGCGCTACTCGGGCCCGGCGCCCGCCCGAGACAGAGACCAGGAGGGCCCGCCGGGCCCCTGGGGCTGCGGGCGGGGCTCGGGGGATGAGGCGGCGCAGCCTGCGCTCCGGGTGCCCCCCTCCCAGCCCCCCGGGCCCGCTGCGGCTGGTCCCCTAGGCCTGGGGTGGGGGGAGGCGGGGGTCCCCGGAGAGGGCCCCGGCCTCCCGGCAGCACTAACTTCTCAGCCAGCAGCTCCTCTATTCTCCTTCTTTTCTTCTCCCTAAAAGAAAGAGAGAATAAAAGAAGGGTCAGCATCACGCTACACACTGGGCGCCGCGAGGGGATGAGGGGCGAGGGGACGGGGCGGAGGGTGGGGGGGACCCCGGGTGGAGGCGACGACCGCCCACCGCCGCGCTCTCTCACAACCCAGCCCGGCCCGGGGCGCCTGCAGAACCCGGGTACTTACGGTTCCTCGCCATCCGCCATATTGTTCTCCGCCTCTTCCCAGGAACCCCCACGGCGGGAGGAGCGAAGGGGCGGGGCGAGGCCGGGAGGCAGAAGGCGGGGCCGGCAAAGGAGGCGGGGGCCGGCGACGGGGGCGGGGCCGGAGAAGGGGCGGGGACGACAAACAGGGACGGGGAAGGCGGGGAGGAGGCGGGGCTAATGGGGCTGCCTGTGCCAGGCTCCCGTGGCTTCAAAGACTTCTTTGTAATTAAAATCTTGATTAAATACACTTAATTGGAGAAAACTAGTGTATAATGTTATGCTGTGTGAGAATACAGACGTAATACATTGTTTATACAATTTATGTATATGCAAAGCATCTCATCACCTAAAGATAAATGGTGATAGAATTTTGGAATACTTTCTTCCAGAGTCAGAGATAGATAGGTAGATATGTAGGTAGATAGATAGGGGTGTGTGTGTGTGTGTGTGTGTGTGTGTGTGTGTGTGTGTCTGTGTGTCTGTGTGTGTGTGTCTGTGTGTGTGTGTCTGTGTCTGTGTCTGTGTGTGTGTCTGTGTGTGTCCCCGTGCGCACATGCATGTGCTTGTTTGGATGGCTGGATACAGAAAAACAACCATGTTCAAAAATATTAGTGTGCGTACATATATATGTATATCCTTTCTTGGAGTGCGACAAGAATGAGATTTAGAGTCAGAAGAAACAGTTTAAATCCTTAACTCTCCACTGATTATGAGACCTTGGGCACTTCTGTCTTCATTTGTAAACTGGGGATGATAATGTTTACCTTGTAAGACTGGAATTAAATGAAATCCATAGTGTTTTCAAAATATAAACCCTGATCAGTCACATCAGCATCATTAGAGAACTTGTTACAAATGCAAATTTTCAGGCTCCACCCTCAACCTTCTACTAAGCTTTGGATGATTCTGTGCAAAACAAAGCTGCAGAACCACTGAAGTGGAATGAATGCATAAAGCCTGATAGGCACTCAGTAAAGGTAGCTGCTATTAATAAATTATGATATTTAATCTCCTCTTTGTCCTTTATTATCCCCCAATCAGGTTTAAGTCAATAGCATTCATTGAGCTGAAAGTCAGTGCCAGGCAGTAAATGGAGGGATAGAGTTCACAGTCCACAGTACTTAACAGGAAACACCAGCCTCTCTCCAGGTCACATGTCTCAACATCAACTAAGAAACCTTTTCTTTTGCCTAGACTCCTCCGCAGATGGAAACAACTAAGGTTCTTTTTCAAAACAGGCTCATGTGTGCTGGGTCCCCAGCAATGCTACTTTTAGGAGACCTTTCCATTAGTGGCAGTGAGCATCACAACCCCCTCAAATGGTGAAAACCAAAGGGTGCCTTGGAGATCACGTAGTCCAAACCCACATACTTCGTGAGGAGGAAGCTGAGGCCCACCATGAACAGAAAGGGGCTGGCCCAGGAAGAGGTCTGCAAAGGCATCTGGCCCTGCTTGTGCCTTGGGACTAATGCCCTGACTCACTGTGGTGGTATTTTGATAGATGACACCAGGCACTCCCACTGGCTCAGAGAGACAGATAAGAAATAGCCACCTGTCCTTGCCACTAACGAAAGTAACATGCAAGCAAAACCTTGCAACAGACTTCATTTTAAATGGACTATAGCACAAACTGTTAGATTATCCACTATGGTTTATATACAGACAGATATCCTGGGTGTTCATATCTAGAAGCACAGATTTGGACGGAAGAGCCCCAGAAAGGCTTTATGTTGAAGCCAATCCCCCTGAATGAACAATGAACAATGACAAAGAGCTGTGACTAAAAGCATTTCAAACGGAGCCTGAAATAAAGTAAGGATTCCACATGTGTTCATTTTTATTTTAAATAATTTTATGATAAAGGTCGAAATGTGTAGTGGAAAAAAAAAGTCTCTCATAGTTAAACCAGAGAGAGAAGGATGGTTAATATTTTAGGAGAGAGGAAGAAAGGGATCATGTTATATACAGCTATATCCAGATTTTTTTCATTTCTTTGTTTTTAAACCTCTTTGGAGGTTTAAACAAATAAATTAAAAAACACTGAACAAATGTTTACTGGATATCATTTGCCTATAATCAGTGAGTAATGCTATTATTACTAACACACACTTGACAACTTATGGTCATGTGGTCCTGAGCAATTGGAAGGTAAAAGTTCTTGGTCACAGCTCCTAATGGGGTCCTACTGGGGCTCCCACACTGGTCTGGACCAAGATGGTTTACTCAGCTTGCCCACAGCACAGCTTCTTGAAATTCTTAAGCCCCAAGGAATTCTTCACCACCCTCTGACTTCCTGTAACTAAGCACCAAGCCCTGGCACACCTCTATTGAGTACTCCTCTCACTGTCTTGTATTTAAGTTTAGGTTTCTACTGCATTGCAAGATCCTTGAAGGCACAACAAGACTGCATTCTTTTCACCTTTTTCACCTGGAAAGGACTCAAAATATGTGTTGGCGTCCTAGTGATATTTTTCAACATTTTGTTTTGCTATCAAGTCTATCCGGATACAACCATAGCAATAAAATTGCAACTAGATAGAGAAAGGTCAGTGAATGTTCACTATAGCAGCATAGAAAACAACTCAGGTTAAAGCAGTGTTAATACCATACAGATGAATCAAGTCCTGTATTATGATTATGATTAATAACAGTAACAGTAGTATCTAACAATGTGCAATTACTATACTCTGAACACTTCCCATCCAGTATTTTATTTATCTTCACCTGTATGGCAGATGTTCCTATTACACCCACTTTACACATGAAGAAACTGAGGCTGGAGGAGATTAAGTAATTTTTCCAAAGTCATTCACCAGCAACGAGGGAGCTAGGACTCTAATTTTGCTCTCTCTGACTTTAAACCTTCCTGTTTTTCCAGAATCAAGAAAATGTGAGAGCTCAGGAACATTTTCACATTTTAAACTTTATTTTAAAAGCGTCATCTAGTGGCCACGGACCACTACAGGGCGTGAGTGGCGGGTGACCTGAGCGGGCAAAGCTTCATCTGTATTTATAGCCGCTCCCCATCGTTCACACTATTGTCTGAGCTCCGCCTCCTGTCAGCATTATGGTGAGCTGTATAATTAATTCATTACATATTACAAGGTAATAATAATAGAAATAAAGTGCGAAATAAATGTAATGCGCTTGAATCATCCTGAAACCATCCCCCCATTCCATCGTGGAAAAACTGTCTTCCACAAAACCAGTCCTTGGTGCCAAAAGGGTTGGGGACCGCTGATCTAGGCTATATCTTAGCGATTGGATTCAATCACCAAACTTTCCTAAACACCAGTGGCAGGAGTAATTTCTTAGAGTCATTGAAATTTTCTTAACTGGCTTCTGAATCATCAAGGGAAATCAAATTGTCGTCTAGACTTTGCATTACGTATATTTTATGGCTTTCCAATTTTTTGAAAATTGGTAGTCTGAGGAAAGTGAATTCAGTTTTTAAAAACAGCACTACTTGAAGGTTTAAAGACTTCGTTATCTTACATGCTAGCATCTTAGAAATCTGCCTACCACACAATTAACCAAAATACTTTATTCTTATGCATCTTGATAAAAGGAGGTTTACTTTATCAACCAGCCCCTTAACTGAAAAAAAGATGACTCTTCAGAACCCCTAGAAGGAAATTTACAACTAATACATCTCTTGGCAGTTCTTTGGGCTGGGATACAAACCTATCACGTAGATATTAAAATACTGTGCTCCCTTACAGATGTTCACAGATATTAAGATAAAACTAAGAAAGCAGGACTTCCCTGGTGGTGCAATGGTTAAGAATCCGCCTGCCACTGCAGGGGACACGGGTTCAATCCCTGGTCTGGGAGGATCCCACATGCCGCAGAGCAACTAAGTCCGTGCGCCACAACTACTGAGCCTGCGCTCTAGAGCCAGCTAGCCACAACTACTGAAGCCCGCCCGACTAGAACCCGTGCTCTGCAACGAGACAAGCCACCACAATGAGAAGCCCGTGCACCGCATGGAATGGTAGCTCCAGCTTGCTGCAACTGGAGAAAGCCCGTGTGCAGCAATGAAGACGGAATGCAGCCAAAAAAGAAACAAAGAAAGAAAAAAACTTAGCTTTTTCTGGAGTCGAATCCACGTTTCTGCCCAGAAAATGCTGGGTGCAGAACAATTAGTTCACTGCAGACCATTGTTTAGTTTCAAACGTAAACAACATGCTCAGCTCAGGGCTGAAGTGACCAGAGTGCCCACTTCATCAGACCAGCACAGTAGTTGTATAATTTTGCCCCCACAGAACAGAGATAGAGAACAAAGAAGAAAAGTGAAAGAACAAACCAGCCCTTCCGTTCTACACGTCCTTCCTTCCTTTTGCCAGTCTCATTTCACTCATAGTGACTCATGGTGAAACAGAGAAATATGTGAATTGCATTCGGATGTGCAAAGGTTAGTAACTACTTAATTTTCAAAACCAGCTCATCCTCCAGAAACACTATAGTTGCCTTCCACTCCATTTCATTTAGATTGTCTTCTGAACAGCTGCAAAAATTGTCCTTAAAGTCCAGACGACATTCGTAGATTAGACCCTCAAAAGGGGAATTTTAAAGCACGCTGTATTCGGACTGCCCGGGAAGGCATTGCCACTTCTCTTCAGACAGGGGATTTCCGCCGATTTCTTTCTGTTATTTCACATCTGTTTTGCACTCTGCTCCTTGCTCTGTTGCGGGCCCCCAGTTTTCCTGTAACCAACCACTTAGAACCAATCAAGAAGTAAAGAAGAGAAGAAACGCCCGCCCGCTCCCAATTTCTTTTGTTTCTCTGCCCGCCAACCGCAGAGCCGACCGAGCCAGAGCCACTGTCATCTTTAACCCCGCTCAGCTGATCGGTTGCCGCCGCCGCCGTCGCCAGATTCCAGAAGCAAAGAACAAGAAGCTGGGAAGCCAGACATGGACGTGAATATCGCTCCGCTCCGCGCCTGGGACGATTTCTTCCCAGGCTCTGACCGCTTCGCCCGTCCGGACTTCAGGGACATTTCCAAATGGAACAACCGCGTGGTGAGCAACCTGCTCTATTATCAGACCAACTACCTGGTGGTGGCTGCCATGATGATTTCCGTCGTGGGGTAAGTGGGGTCCCCCTCCCGGGTACTGATCGGGGTCAGCACCGAGTGGGATCTTGGTGCAAGATCCCGGGATGCGTAAACGCTCTCCAAGACCAGCTCCTGTCCTGACAACTGCAAGCGGCCAAACCAGTGGAAACTTGTTCGCAGGGCGAGGCCGCAGCAATCTGGGGGCCCTTTTTTTTTTTTTCCGCGCCTCGGGCTGAAGAGTGATTGGGGGTCCTGGGGTGAGGAAATGTTGCCAACCTCAGGCAAGAAAAAAATGACTTCTTTCCCGCTGTACCCCAATTACGCTTTTGCTGGGGGTGATATTTGTAGCGCCCCAGTCTCTTAAAAATAAGGAGAAAGAGGAAAGTGGCGTAACCTTATGCTGGGGCTGGCTGGGGCGGACGCCGCCCTGGAAGGCTTGGGGCGCCAGGGTGTGGATCCGGACTCTGCCTTCTGGGGTGTTAGTGTAGAAGGGGCATCAGAGAGGCGACTCTCTTTATAGGTTTCTCTGCCTAATGCCTGCCACATTGTACGGGAAAGCTGAGCTTGGGAGCAGAAGGGTGGGTGTAGCCTGGTGGCGCATCTCCCAGTGTGGGGTGAAGTCTGCCATGACTTTAGAAACGGTGTCCTTTTGCTCTTTTTTCTTCCAGTAGTTGCCAGGCATGGTCACTTTATCTTCACACCCGATCTTAAAATTGTGTCCTCTGTTATATGCGATTTCACACAACACCTGTTCTTCTAGAAACCACTTTTTCTGGTAGTTCACCCTTTAAGAAATGCTTCACTCACTTTTGCAAGATGGGGTGGTGATATTCTAGATCTTGCTGATCCCATGCACCTTTAAAGAAAAAAGCACCCTCAGACTTTATAAAGAAACCCATTTGCCATTAAAGAAGTGTCTGGCATTTCTATTTGAAAGCAAACACAGAGGGAAAGCAAGCTGGCCTGGGAGAAAGGAAAAATCTAAACTTGTAAAGTGTGGGAAAGGGCAAATAGGATGGTTTCTGTAGTTGGTTTGCTGTTCTTTGTCATATTTATTGAGTCACTTCTCTGTGCCAAGCTTGGGCACACCAAGATCAATCACACATGAATCCTGACCAAAGGGCACGTGACAGTTGTTGAGAAGATGTAGGACCGAATACCCAGCACGGGGGGGGGGAGAGGGAGAGTTCACAGTTTCTGGGTGTGGTTCAGAATATCTGCCCCCATGCAGAAGTGGACTCTCATTTGTGTGACTGAATAGACAATTACACAGATCCTCATGATGTGTTGCTTAAGGAATTTCCAACTCAGAATGGCTTGGTGTGTGGACAGCATGGGCTCTCAACCGACTCCGAATTATACAGCAGCCAAGTTAAAATTAGTTGGAGTCGGACAGGCCTGGAGCAGCTGCCTTCTGAACCTTCCCCTAGCTTTATGCTTAAGGCTTATTTCTCCGAACAATAAAAAAATTTCTTTAAAACAAAATCTCTGGTAAATAGGATTGCCTCTGTTGTTTTGCTTTTTCTTTTCTCTTTCTTTGTAAAGGCATCTTACCTGGTCGTCTAGCTATGGGGTCTTTTTTTTTTTTTGAGGTACACTCCCCCAAATCTAGATATAGGGCAAGATTTGACACAGACCAATCAAATGTACAGAAAAAAACCCAAAAACAAACAAAAAACCTTGCTTTTCAAAAAGATGTACTGCCCAGATCAGACACAAGCTCCAGCAGCATTGCTACCTTGATGGAATTCATTTTTCACTATGAATGCCCTGACTAAATAGAGCTCCTTCATTGTGGTGTCTTAGCCTACTAACTCGGGCAGTTTGGGGTGTTGGCCCTTCCTATTTCCCTTTTCAAATAGGAGATGGGGATTGGCAGTCACATTTTTGAAAGTGAAAGTGAAAAGTAGCCATTTCATTTTTGTAAAATGTCTTTATTGGAGTATAATTGCTTTACAATGGTGTGTTACTTTCTGCTGTATAACAAAGTGAATCAGCTATACGTATACATATATCCCCATATCCCCTCCCTCTTGCGTCTCCCTCTCACCCTCCCTATCCCACCCGCCATTTCATTTTTTAATTAATCTTATCTTTAAAAACTTACAAAAGATACAGGCTAGTAAGTTGTTCTGAAAATTGTGTGCCAAGTGTGGGATTCCCTTTGTACCCCAGTAAAACCTGGTGTGACATCTTCAACTGTTTCCTATGCATCTACAAATGCACAGCCTGTAGTTCTTTCCAGATTGCACTTGTCTTCCTTTATAATTTAATAATAATAAAAGCTAACATTTATTGAGCGCTCTGTGTGCCAGGTACTTTGGTAAGTAATTTAGCAAATTCCCTCATACAACCCGATGAGATGAGACATTATTATTGCATTATTATTGTTGTTATTATTAGACCTGAGGCTCTGAAAGTTTAAACGACCTGCTCAAAGTCACAACCCCAGACTCTTAACTACTATGCCATCTTCCTATGAGTCATGAGGTTTGGAATTGTAGTATCTTAAAGCTGGAAGAAACTAAATGTCTTCAGGGTCAGGGAGGCTTAGTTGATGCCAGAACGTTTCTGATTCTAAACAGGACTCTCCTCTTTTGGTGATATCAGTAGATGGGAGGGTCAGAACAGAGCTGGAGGCTGTTTGACTGGATTCTCTACTGGCATCTGATGGTTTCTCATGATATCCTGGTAGAGTGTGTGTGAAAATGTGGCCTGGGTGTTTCCCGGGGAAAGGACTGTGTTGGAAGTGTCTTCTTCAATGGTACCATCCCCTGCTGGACAGAAGGGACCGCCAGGTCATTGTTGGAGCGCTCTAGCCTCAAGTCTAAAGACTTCTGAGAAGTGGATATTATCTAGCTCCAAAACACCCGGAAGGGCTGCCCAGACCAAGATGGAGATTAAGAGGGATTAGGATAGACACAGATCTGTGCCTGAGGGCCTGATCAGTCAGGGCCTGGTAATCCATGGTTAGAAGTTTGGTCTTCATCCTAAAAGCATGGTTTCCCAGGCATATGACTTCCACTCAGGAGATCTATTCGGCCTCCTAGATTAAGTCTAAGTCTCTTAGCTAATAGTCCTTGTGGGGGACAGTTGTCATACCTTCCGGCTCTTTACAGAGTAGAAAGTAATGGTTAAGAATTTCAGCACCAGAGCCTGGTTAAGTAAATTTTGAATCTCAACTACCAGTCAGTAGCCATGTGACCTTGGGTAGGTCACTTGAACCACCCTTTGCCTCAGGTTCCTCATCTGTAAAATGAGACTAATGATAGTACCTGCATTGTAGAGCTTTTCTGAGGATTATCTGAGTTAATATAGGCAAGTTTCTTAGAACAGTGTCCAGCTCCTACTTTTTGCTTCACGAAATTTATTTTGGAGTTTTCATTGTTATTTGTATCATTGTTGGTGTTATCATTGACTTAAGGAGAAACACAGATAGCATCTGTATCCCAGCAGCTCCATCCACCCAAACACCAGTCCCCAACTTACTCATCTCCTCCTGCTTCTCCTACAGGATTTTGCCCCCCACTCCCCACACGTGTGCACACATCTTGTCTGGTATTTACCCCACAGGCTTTTAATTTGTCTCTTCACTTGTCTTCACTCTGCACTATTGAGTCCTTGAGGCCAGAGACTGTGGGTTTTTTAATTAATTAATTAATCAATCAATTTGACTGCACCAGCTCTTAGTTGCAGCACGCAGGATCTTCGTTGCGGTATGCGGACTTCTTAGTTGCGGCATGCATGCGGGATCTAGTTCCCTGACCAGGGATGGAACCCGGGCCTGCTGCATTGGGAGCGCAGAGTCTTACCACTGGACCACCAGGGAGTTCCCTGTGGGTTTTGTTTGTGATTATTTTTTTCTTTTTCTTGTTGTTGTGGTTAGCATTATTTTTATTCCCTGGATCCCCAAGGCCTACAATACAGCAGATGTTTAGCTGGCGAATGCAAAGAATAAATAAATGAACGTAAGGTTTCAACGTGATCACGGGGGCAACTTTTAACGGAATAAATTATTTTGAAGCACATAGCAGCATGCCAGCACATAACAGCAACATGCTCCTGGAGTGATTCTAACTGGGTCGTTGGTGACAGTGCTTACTATGTATTGGTTAGGATTACTATGGTGTAAAAATTCAATTTTAAAAAGTTTAGAATTCAGAATCTTTGCTAATTCATATTGCCCTTGCAAATTTGGTGAAATACCCTTCTGCAGTGTTTCTCCACCTGGGTTCTGCTGACATTGTGGATCGTAGAATTCTTTGTTGTAGGGGGCTGTCCTGTGTATTGTAGGATGTTTAGCACCATCTCTGCTCTCTACTATGTGAAGATTGATAAATCAGTTTTTACTTGTTTTATTAGTAAAACATAATTTGGAAAACAAAAAGTGCCCTCCCCTTCAGTTGTGACAATCGAAATTGTCACTTATTGTTTGTAGATTTTTTTGATGATGGCCATTCTGACCGGTGTGAGGTGATACCTCATTGTAGTTTTGATTTGCATTTCTCTAATGATTAGTGATGTTGAGCATCCTTTCACGTGTTTGTTGGCAATCTGTATATCTTCTTTAGAGAAATGTCTGTTTAGGTCTTCTGCCCATTTTTGGATTGGGTTGTTTGTTTTTTGATATTGAGCTGCATGAGCTGCTTGTAAATTTTGGAGATTAATCCTTTGTTGGTTGCTTCATTTGCAAATATTTTCTCCCATCCTGAGGGTTGTCTTTTGGTCTTGTTTATGGTTTCCTTTGCTGTGCAAAAGCTTTTAAGTTTCATTACGTCCCATTTATTTATTTTTGTTTGTATTTCCATTTCTCTAGGAAGTGGGTCAAAAAGGATCTTGCTATGATTTATGTCATAGAGTGTTCTGCCTATGTTTTCCTCTACGAGTTTCACAGTGTCTGTCCTTACATTTAGGTCTTTGATCCATTTTGAGTTTATTTTTGTGTATGGTGTTAGGGAGTGTTCTAATTTCATTCTTTACATGTAACTGTCCAGTTTTCCCAGCACCACTTATTGAAGAGGCAGTCTTTTCTCCATTGTATATTCTTGCCTCCTTTATCAAAAATAAGGTGGCCATATGTGTGTGGGTTTATCTCTGGGCTTTCCATCCTGCTCCATTGGTCTGTATTTCTGTTTTTGTGCCAGTACCATGCTGTCTTGATTCCTGAAGTCAGTATAGTCTGAAGTCTGGGAGCCTGATTCCTCCAGCTTTTCGTTCTCAAGATTGCTTTGGCTATTTGGGGTCTTTTGTGTTTCCATACAAATTGTGAAATTTTTTGTTCTAATTCTGTGAAAAATGCCATTGGTAGTTTGATAGGGATGGCCTTGAATCTGTAGATTGCTTTGGGTAGTACAGTCATTTTCATGATACTGATTCTTCCAATCTAAGAACATGGTAGATCTCTCCATCTGTTTGTATCATCTTTAACTCCTTTCATCACTGTCTTATAGTTTTCTGCATACAGGTCTTTTGTCTCCTTAGGTAGGTTTATTCCTAGGTATTTTATTATTTTTGTTGCAATGGTAAATGGGAGTGTTTCCTTGATTTCTCATTCAGGTTTTTCATCTCTAGTGTATAGGAATGCAAGAGATTTTTGTGCATTCATTTTGTATCCTGCTTCTTTACCAAATTCATTGACTAGCTCTAGTAGTTTTCTGGTAGCATCTTTAGGATTCTCTGTGTATAGTATCATGTCATCTGCAAACAGTGACAGCTTTACTTCTTCTTTTCCGATTTGGATTCCTTTTATTTCTTTTTCTTCTGTGGTTGCTGTGGCTACAACTCCCAAAACTATGTCGAATAATACTGGTGAGAGTGGACAACCTTGGAGCTCGTCTCTGGAGCTCCCATAGGTTTTGGGTCGTCGTGTTTTCATTGTCATTTGTTTCTAGATATTTTTGGATTTCCTCTTTGATTTCTTCAGTGATCTCTGGTTATTTAGTATTGTTTAGCCTCCATGTGTTTGTATTTTTTACAGATTTTTTCCTGTAAATGATATCTAGTCTCATAGCGCTGTGGTCGGAAAAGATACTTGATATGATTTCAATTTTCTTAAATTTACCAAGCCTTGATTTGTGACCCAAGATATGATCTATTCTGGAGAATGTTCCATGAACACTTGAGAAGAAAGTGTATTCTGTTGTTTGTGGATGGTATGTCCTATAAATATCAATTAAGTCCATCTTGTTTAATGTATCATTTAAAGCTTGTGTTTCCTTATTTATTTTCATTTTGGTTGATCTGTCCATTAGTGAAAGTGGGGTATTAAAGTCACCTACTATGATTGTGTTACTGTCGATTTCCCCTTTTATGGCTGTTAGCATTTGACTTATATATCGAGGTGCTCCTATACTGGGTGCATAAATATTTACAACTGTTATATCTTCTTCTTGGATTGATCCTGTGATCATTATGTAGTGTCCTTCTTTGTCTCTTGTAATAGTCTTTATTTTAAAGTCTATTTTGTCTGGTATGAGAATTGCTACTCCAGCTTTCTTTTGATTTCCATTTGCGTGGAATATCGTTTTCCATCCCCTCACTTTCAGTGTGTATGTGTCCCGAGGTCTGAAGTGGGTCTATTGCAGACAGCATATATACGGGTCTTGTTTTTGTATCCATTCAGCCTATGTCTTTTGGTTGGAGCATTTAATCCATTTACATTTAAGGTAGTTATCAATATGTATGTTCTTATTACCATTTTCTTATTTGATTTGGATTTGTTATTGTAGGTCTTTTCCTTCTCTTGTGTTTCCTGCCTAGAGGATTTCCTTTAGAATTTATTGTAAAGCTGCTTTGGTGGTGCTGAATTCTCTTAACTTTTGCTTGTCTATAAAGGTTTTAATTTATCCGTCAAATCTAAATGAGATCCTTGCTGGGTAGAGTAATCTTGGTGGTGGATTTTTCCCTTTCATCACTTTAAATATGTCCTGCCACTCCCTTCTGGCTTGCAGAGTTTCTGCTGAAAGATCAGCTGTTAACCTTATGGGGATTCCCTTGTATATTTGTTGTTTTTCCCTTGCTGCTTTTAATATTTTTTCTTTGTATTTAATTTTTGATAGTTTGATTAATATGTGTCTTGGCGTATTTCTCCTTGGATTTATCCTGTATGGGACTCTCTGTGCTTCCTGGACTTGATTAACTATTTCCTTTCCCATATTAGGGAAGTTTTCAACTATAATCTCTTCAAATATTTTCTCAGTCCCTTTCTTTTCCTCTTCTTCTTCTGGGACCCCTATAATTTGAATGCTGGTGTGTTTAATGTTGTCCCAGAGGTCTTTGAGACTGTCCTCAATTCTTTTCATTCTTTTTTCTTTATTCTGCTCTGCAGTAGTTATTTCCACTATTTTATCTTCCAGGTCATTTATCCATTCTTCTGCCTCAGTTATTCTGCTATTGATTCCTTCTAGAGAATTTTTAATTTCATTTATTGTGTTGTTCATTGTTGTTTGTTTGCTCTTTAGTTCTTCTAGGTCCTTGTTAAACGTTTCTTGTATTGTCTCCATTCTATTTCCAAGATTTTGGATCATCTTTACTATCATTACTCTGAATTCTTTTTCAGGTAGACTGCCTATTTCCTCTTCATTTATTTGGTCTGGTGGGGTTTTACCTTGCTCCTTCATCTGCTGTGTGTTCCTCTGTCTTCTCATTTTGCTTAACTAACTGTGTTTGGGCTCTCCTTTTCACAGGCTGCATGTGCGTAGTTCCCATTGTTTTTGGTGTGTGCCTCCACTGGGTAATGTTGGTTCAGGGAGCTGTGTAGGCTTCCTGGTGGAGGGGACTGGTGCCTGTGTTCTGGTGGATGAGGCGGGATCTTGTCTTTCTGGTGGGCAGGACCACATCCAGTGGTGTGTTTTTGGGTGTCTGTGACCTTATTATGATTTTAGGCAGCCTCTCTGCTAATGGGTGGGGCTGTGTTTCTGTCTTGCTAGTTGTTTGGCATAGGGTGTCCAGCACTGTAGTTTGCTGGTCGGTGAGTGGAGCTGGGTCTTAGCGTTGAGATGGAGATCTCTGGGAGAGCTTTCGCTGTTTGATATTATGTAGAGCCGGGAGGTCTCTGGTGGACCAATGTCCTGAACTTGGCTCTCCCACCTCAGAGGCACAGGCCTGACACCTGGCTGGAGCATGAAGACCCTGTCAGCCACGTGGCTCAGAAGAAAAGGGAGAAAAAAAAGAAAGAAAAAAATAAATTAACGTTATTAAAATAAATTATTAAAAAAGTAAAAAGTAATTAAGAAAAGAAAAGAAAAAAGAAAGAAGAGAGCAACCAAACCAAAAAACAAATCTACCAATGATAACAAGCGCTAAAAACTATTCAAAAACAAACAAACAAACAACAAAAAAACCAAAAACGGACAGACAGAACCCTAGGACAAATGGTAGAAACAAAGCTATACAGACAAAAATCACACAGAGAAGCATACATGCACACACTCACAAAATGAAAAAAAAAAAAAAATCTATAAATATTAAAAAAAAAGGAAGAGAGCAACCAAATCAATAAACAAATCTACCAATGATAATAAATACTAAACTAAGATAAACATAAAACCAGAAACAAATTAGATGCAGAAAGCTAGCCCCAAGTCTACAGTTGCTCCCAAAGTCCACCACCTAACTTTTCGGATGATACATTGTCTGTTCAGGTATTCCAGAGACGCAGGGTACATCAAGTTGATTGTGGAGACTTAATCCGCTGCTTCTGATGCTGCTGGGAGAGATTTCCCTTTCTCTTCTTTGTTCGCACAGCTCCTGGGGCTCAGCTTTGGATCTGGACCTGCCTCTGCGTGTAGGTCGCCTGAGGGCGTCTCTTCCCGCCCAGACAGGACGGGGTTAAAGGAGCAGCTGATTAGGGGGCTCTGACTCACTCAGGACGGGGGGAGGGAGGGGTACGGATGCGGGGCGAGCCTGCGGTGGCAGAGGCCAGCATGACGTTGCAGCAGCCTAAGGTGCGCCGTGCGTTCTCCCGGGGAAGTTGTCCCTGGATCGCGGGACCCTGGCAGTGGCAGGCTGCACAGGCTCCCCGGAAGGGAGGTGTGGAGAGTGACCTGGGCTCGCACACAGGCTTCTTGGTGGCGGCAGTAGCAGCCTTAGTGTCTCATGCCCGTCTCTGGGGTCCACGCTGATAGCTGCAGCTCACGCCCATCTCCGGAGCTCCTATAAGCAGCGCTCTGAATCCCCTCTCCTCGAGCACCCCAAAACAATGGTCCCTTGCCTCTTAAGCAGGTCCAGGCTTTTTCCCAGACTCCCTCCCAGCTAGCTGTGGTGCACTAGCCCCTTCAGGCTGTGTTCCTCAGCCAACCCCAGTCCTCTCCCTGGGATCTGACCTCCGAAGCCCGAGCCTCAGCTCCGAACACCGCCCCCCCGCCGCCCCGGTGGGTGAGCAGACAAGCCTCTTGGGCTGGTGAGTGCCGGTCGGCACCGATCCTCTGTGCGGGAATCTCTTCGCTTTGCCCCCCACACCCCTGTTGCTGTGCTCTCCTCCGTGGCTCCGAAGCTTCCCCCCTCCGCCACCCGCAGTCTCCGCCAGTGAAGGGGCTTCCTAGTGTGTGGAAACCTTTCCTCCTTCACAGCTCCCTCCCACTGGTGCAGGTCCCATCCCTATTCTTTTGTCTCTGTCTTTTCTTTTTTCTTTTACCCTACCCAGGTACGTGGGGAGTTTCTTGCCTTTTGGGAGGTCTGAGGTCTTCTGCCAGCGTTCAGTAGGTGTTCTGTAGGAGTTGTTCCCCATGTAGATGTATTTCTGATGTATTTGCGGGGAGGAAGGTGATCTCTACGTCTTACTCCTCCACCGTCTTGAAGGTATCTCCTTAGCTAAAGTATTGATACTTTATCTCCATGTGGCCCATGTTGGTGCTACCACTGGGTGGAAACTAGAGTTACCACTTTTTGCTTTTAGTCGCTTAAGATGGTAAGGAGTTTCTTCTATCTGAAAAGAGTATTACTGTAATCTTTTCAAAATGAGTGTGGTCCCGGGACTTCCCTGGTGGTCCAGTAGTTAAGAATCCATCTTGCAAGGCGGGGGACGCCGGTTTGATCCCTGGTCGGGAGACTAAGATCCCACATGCCACAGGGCAACTAAGCCCACATGCCACAACTACTGACCCCACGTGCCACAGGAAAGATGCTGCGTGCAACAACTAAGACCTGACGCAGCCAAAAAATAAAAATAATTTTTTAAAAAAATGAGTGTGGTCCCATAATATGTTCCAGGCTGGTAGCCATCAGCATCTGGTTTTAAGAAATGGGCAGACTGTTTGCCCCTTTTACTGCAAAAAGGAAGAAAAAACAAGTTTCTAGCTGGTAGAGGAAGAAAAGAAAGAGCCCTTGGGTGGATGGGAATGTATTAAAACCTTTGCAGATGAAATCAATTGCATAAACAGGCTGAAACCTAGTGGAAATGTTTCTGAGATTCCTCAGCCAATTCTACAATATTACTCTATTTGTGTTGTTTCATTTGTTCACTCCACAAAGAATATGAGGCACTTACTGATTTCTCAGGCACCGGGCCGGGAGATACAGTGGAGAATGAGACAGCTGTGGTTCCTGCCTTCGCCATGTTTATAGAGGCACCAAGAGGATGCTGAACACATAAGAATTAATTTTTATACAAGTGCACAGAAACATACACATATATAGACACACATCATTTTCAACCTGACTTACCTGATCTCCCCTATACGTTATGATGCCAAATCGCAAAACTCTCCGGCGTCAGAAATGGGAGAGGCATTGAGTATATGGACGGGGAAAGGATTATTAAACGGAACCATCCTCACCTGCAGCACAGATGCCTTCTGCTCAGTTGGACAAGTATTTGCTGAGCACCTGCTACTTGCCAGATACTGTTGGTGCTCTGAGGATACCAGCAGGAGTACAAGTCCACCCAGCCATCCCGAATCCTCCCAGAATTAATCTCTTCCTGCCCTTCCACGCACTTCTATTTGCACTTGAGGCACTGCACATGGCATGCTGGTACATGTCGTTCTGGGGCGGGTCATGTGTTTCTTTGAGTACAAAACTTTAAGAGGTCTGTCAACACTCAGTGAAATTTTAATCTCAAAATTCTTCCTCAAGTAAGAATTCTTCTGTTAAATCATCTTCTGACACTATGTATATAACCTTGTTCTTCTCAACATCTCCCCATACACACTTTATTTTTTAAACTATTTCCTGCGGTTGGTAGTTTCTATCCCCTTTCCCTATATAAGGATTTACAATGATTCTGGGTAAATGTTCAAGTAAATAGGCGGATTTGGGGCTTCTTTTTTACCCCTTTCTAAGAGCGCAAAAGCTCTCGATCAACTTACTAGGGGCGGAGAGCTCTGTACAGGAAATGCAGTTCTAAAAGATGAACTGGACCTGTACCAAATTGAACAGCACCCTTGGAGATTTTTTATTTTCCTTTTGGACAAGTGAATCACTCCGCTTCAGAATACTTATAACATCCTCCCCTGGCTCTTGTAATGAGCTTGGCTTCTTGTTTCAGGGAACACTTCCATGCCCGTGATCTTAAGAAAAAACCTGTAGGCTGCATCTCCGCTCTGCAAGCATTTACCATAAATAGATAGGATTTCCTGGCCTTTTCTCCCAGGGGGCATTCGTGAAATGGAGACACCTGGAAGACAGAAAGCCCATCTGAAGTGGAAAACCGGGGCTCTGGCTTCTGCTTCTTCTAATCTGCTTTGTATCCCATCAGTGAAGTCTTCATCTGCAGGAAACAAAAAGGAATGCAGAAATTGGGGTTAGTGGGAGGTAAATAGACAGGAACTGCTTGTAGGAAGGGAGTTTATGTGTCACCAGGCTCATTAGCATTTGTCCAAACCCCTGTCCTCTCTCCACAGTGCTGTAAGAACTTGCCATGTGACAACCATTTAATCAACTCCGCTAAAAGCATTCAGAAAGAACAGTTTGT
This sequence comes from Lagenorhynchus albirostris, assembly GCF_949774975.1. NCBI lineage: Eukaryota > Metazoa > Chordata > Mammalia > Artiodactyla > Delphinidae > Lagenorhynchus > Lagenorhynchus albirostris. Next base: position 21,431,330 of record NC_083104.1, on the reverse strand, counting down.
AAACAAATATCTTTCCACTTGAGTTCTAAAGCATTATTGTGAGATTAACTGTGGGTTCCTAATTGTTGAAGGCAGTGATCAGTGTACGTGAGGGTTCATTATACCATTCTCTCTACCTTTAGAAATTTGCTGTAAAAAAAGTTTAAAAAGGATCTGTTGCAGTCTAATTAGTCCCTTGTATAGTGACTATTTGAAGCTCCACGTCTAGGGGAGGGGTGAGACTCATGGCTTCTAACCCAGGTCCAAGCTGTTGCTAATAAAAAATAAAACCAGCAATGAGCTTGATAAATACGAAAGAAAACACGGAGGTTCATATGTCTTAGAATGGATACTTTTTACATGCCACCTGCTGCCAAGACAGTGGATCATTTGGATGTGTTTAGTTTGATGGGACCAGTACACACGGTGTGATAAGTATTCAGTACACAGCGAGTATGCAATAAATACTATGAGCTGAGCTGATTCAGTTGCTTAGGAAAATCTCAAGGTTAGGTTACTTTAACCTTTCTGTGACAAAGGAGTCTGATCCCTGCCCCACCTTAACTGCCTGTGATCATTAGACCCAGGAGACACCGATCACATTTACTCAAAACTGATTTGTACAATTACATTTGTCCTTTATAGTCAGAGATAGTTCTTGCCAGGAAGGAAGCCGTGTTGGGATACCAAAATAACCACAGAAGAAGGTTGGGATTATCTGAGGAATCCAAGGGCAAGAGGGCCTATATAGACAGGTCTGCAGGTGGATGAATCTCTCTCTGTCCCACCCACTCTCCCTCCTGGCCCCCAGCCAGCACTAGTGACAGAACTTACAAAGATTCCTCCTTCCAGCGAGCCCAAGGGCCCTGCGATTTCATCTGATTATCTCCTATGTTTGCATAGGAGTTTCTCCTACTTTTGGTTTTTGTTTTGTTCCTTTCATCACAACTCTGTGAAGGTACAAAGACGGGGACCGTTTCTACAGTAATACTTAGTGTACAGTGAGAATAATCGCGATTTGTCCAAGATAACTCTCTTGTCACTTAATTCCTGGCCATAGAAAGTTGCTGAGCTTACTTTAAATAACATGAAAATGTGCTAGATTCTCACTTCCCCTTTTTCTTTCTTTCTACAAGTATTTACTGAACTCCTGCTCTGTGCCAGCCACTGCGCCAAGTGCTGGGGAGAAAATGTCACGGTCCCTGCCCTCATAGCGCTTGGTCTCTAGTGGGAGACAGAGACATTCATCCAATATTCATTCAAATAAATATCAAACTGCCACTGGGTTCAGAGCTATGAAGAAGAGGCACACGGTGCCAGGATGTGGTCAGAGAGACAGAAAAAGCTGATTAGGCTGAGATTCGAAGAAGATAGGAGTGAATCAGGCAGAAAGAACGGCTTGTGCTCAGGCCTGTGATGGCCAGGGGCAGGGTAAGTTCTAGAGACAGATAAGAATGCCAGCAGATGGCTTGCAGAATCAGGAGGCGGCGGTATGAAAAAGCTGACAGGCAGAGATGGTGTACCCCTTAGCCATCCCTCATACTGATGATTCAGATTGTCCCTTCGTCCTGAGAGATGCAACTTAAGCCAAATTGCAGACTTGGTAGGTGAAGTGTGACCTGAATTTCCGGCCACGTTTACGCCCTCAGCTCAGCCCCATTGTCCCAGGTACAAACTACATACCCTGGCTGCAGAGGCAAGCAGGGGCCAGACCCTGAGGGGCCTTGTAGAATGTGGAAAGAATCCTGTTTTTATCCTAAGAGTGATGAGAAGCAAGAAAATGGATGGGTGGATTCATACTGGCAGTGACCCCTCTGGTTGCTTAAGAACCTCAGAAAAACATCACCAATTTAGAGAAGTGCACTGTGAGTAAATTGTTCCCCGCTTTCTTGGTGAGTCAGGCTTCCTCAGGAACCAAACTGACAAAATAGCTTTTTTGGGTTAGAAAATTGGAACTCAGTGCAAAGCTGCTTCTGCTGCTCAGAAAATATTTCACCACCTCTTTGGCTCTTGCTGGCATCACAGCATGGCAGGCATTACCAAACTTGCACTTGAGTCGATCTGAAGATCTCTGTTCGGATAAACTTTTATCACCAGCACTGCAATTGGTGGCCTTGGGACAAATTTATTAACTTATCTATTCCTTACCTTGCTTCTATGTAGAATGAGGTGTGTTTTCAAGATCCATCCTAGCTCTAAAATTCTACTGTTGGCCGAGATTTTTTTTTTTTTTTTTTTAGCAACTTGTGCTGAAACTATAGCTATAGCTAGCTGAGTCATGTTGGCAAGTTTAGGACCTGTGTCCACAGCCACTCATAGCCACCTTCCTTTAGAGAGAAATGAGAATGCTGAGGGATTTCCCAGAATGATCCTTAGTTGCTTACCCCAACTGGAAGGACAGGGTTCTAAAATGGTTGAGGGGGGAAATCTCTGAAGCTGGTTAACAACACAGAATGGGTTATATTATGAATTGCTGTCACAATTACATCAATTGGCACTGTTTTTCTCCCCCTGGATCCCTTTGACTATGTTTCTTCACTGCCCTGGGCCTCAGTTTATGCATCTGTTTAATGGGACTGGGATGACTCCTCTTTGACGAGTCTGCTACAGGATTCTGTGATGGGATTCTAAACTTTTATACAACTGTCAGTGATTCCACCAGAATTTTTAACTATTATATTTATCTATCAACTTTTTAATTGGATTGGATACATACGTATGTAAGTATATATTTTTAACTCACAATAGAAAAACATATTGTTTTTGATTTGTAAAACTAGGTCCTATTTTCAACAAAGATAGAAAATCACGATCTCGCTCTCTTTTCTCTCCCTCCTCTCTCCCTCTCTCCTTTGCTTCCCTCTATCTTCCTTCCTCCCTTCCCCCCTCTCTCTCATTCACAGACTACCAAAAAATGAAATAGCACCCATGGAGTCCAATGGCATTTGTCCACATGAAAGCTGGGGTGGCACATTTATGGAAGTTTTGTCCTAAAGGTCCCTGGGCTTCATTGTGACTGATGTCACTAAGAACCCAACTGTTGAGTAAAACAGCTTTACTCATCTCAGTCGAGAACTGGTTCCCAAACTCCTACACTCACTGGAAAATGAAATTAATCTCTGGAGGGTGGTCTATTTTGCTCCAAGTAGAGGGAGGTGCCAGGGCAGTGGGAGTAGTGTGCATTTTACCCTTTCTTAGAATGGAATTGCCCTTAAGCGGAGTAAGGAAGAAAATCATTTCTGCTCCAAGTAACTTTGTTCATTTTTTTCCAGCTTGGAACTTGGTTTAATTACAGATCATGGCTGGGCACGTGGTAAGCTAAAACCACTTCCCTTGAACATGAGCAACAGGAACAGGTGAAAAGCAAATCTGGAATTGCTTGAGTAAGGCCTGGATTTTTCATTGTTCTTTGTCCTGGGCTTTATTTAGACATTCAGCCTAGGTATCTACCTCACTTGTCCCGAGAAAAATAGAAACAGTTTGGCATGCATTTTAGTATATGCTACACCTCGTGAATTGTTATTTTAACAGATATTCTAGGAAGAACTGCGCCGGAGACCTTTGACACTTTGCCACCAACCAGCCATCTCCTATTTGCAGCTTACGCAAAGGAGTTTCCTAAACTTGAACTCTCTGCTCTGCTTCTTTGAGTTGATGTTGATTTTGTCCACATCAAGGCTATGTAAAAGGGTTTGTCTCTTTCAGGCACCTTTCCCCCATTTCTTTTATTTTTAAATATCAATTTTTTTTTATTTTCAAGTAATACATGGCTATTGAAAAAATATGAAAATAGAGATAAGCAAATGGGAATATATTACTAATGATCCTATTACCCAGTATAACTACTGGAGTCTTTTGGTATCATTTCTCTCAGAATCTTTTTTGGTGCTAGAAATGAAATTTATTAATCTGTGAGAGTTTCTGAGCCTCTCTACCCAGTCTCCCTACCACTAGCTAAAGAGGATTTTGTTCTGGCCCTGTCCAAGTCTTCCCTTCCCCAGACCTAGAAGGAAATCTTTGTCTTTCCCAAACCAATTCCAGGGTCAAAGCTGGAGACATGGTATAAGCCAGATAAAACTGTGAAAAAGAAAAGAAAAAAGAACAAAGAGACGAAGAGACCTAAATAATAAACTGACGGAGGAGGACAGACAGATTAGCACGTGTGCTGGAAGCTTGCAGGGCAGGTGGTGGATTGGTTACAAGAGGATCTAGAGAGTGGGCAGGAAACCAAGGTTTGGGTGGGAGAAGGAAGAGCTTGGCTGTGCGTATAAATTGAAATTGCATTAATGTTATTGGAGAGATGAGGCAAGGTAAGATTGGACTGTTGTAGTTGGCCTGTCCCAAGCCGGCGTTGTGGGGCTGAGGAGCAGTTACTTTTATATCTTTTTTTTTTTTTGAATTAACCATCCCATAGTCTTTTTTCTTTTTCTTTTTTTTTAAAGATCAGGTTTTAGTTTTTATTTTATCTTTTTTTTTTAAATTTATTTTTATTGGCTGTACTGGGTCTTAGCTGTGGCACGCAGGATCTTTTCGTTGCAGCGGGCGGGCTCCAGAGCGTGTGGGCTCTGTAGCTTGCAGCGTGCAGGCTCTCTCGTTGAGGTGCGCGGGCTCAGTAGTTGCGGTACGCGGGCTTAGTTGCCCCGCCACATGTGGGATCTTAGTTCTCTGACCAGGGCTCGAACCTGTGTCCCCTGCATTGCAAGACGGATTCTTAACCACTGGACCACCAGGGAGGTCCCCTTTTACATCTTTATATTTCATTTTTTATATGTTCATTTTATTTCTGATTACAAAATAATTTACGAATTGCAAAAATTTCTACTTCTGAGTTATATAACATAGGCGCTAAATCCACCTACCAGAGAGAATTGTCGCTTTTACCCAATCAATATATTATTGTCTTCCCACATTATTATGTATACTTTGACTTTTTGAAAACAGTTGTATATGCCACCATTTAGTAAATTGTTGGCCACATAGGTTGTTTCTAAAGGTTATAAATGATAAATACCACTTGTGTGAATACTGTTACAGTTCAGTCTTTGCATTTTTATTCACTTCCTTAGACTATTCTAAAGAGGCGATTTTTGCCTTGAAGGGTATAAGTATTTGCAAGAGTTCTGAATGAAATAAGCAACTTATTATTGTAGGGGTTAATTTTAAATTACGTGCTACTACTTTTACCACTGTTTAACTCCGTGCATTTTGGTAGAAATTTTTTACTTTTTCAAAGGAGTCTGACATAACTTATGTCCCTGATTTCACCCATTAAGATATGCAATACTTTCACTCCTATTTGAAACTATTTAAAACAGCTTTTGTGTTTCAGGAGGCAGAATCAGAGCTAAAATTTAAAGGGATTTTTTAAAAAAAGAATCTTAATTGTCCTAAATATGCATCCCAATATGAATATGACTCCTTCATCTGTTCTATTTCAGAGAAAGTAAGCTCTGGGCATCACCTTTCATTATCCTGTCTTCCAAATCAGTGATGTTAATATTCAGAGCATGAATGGTAACACACTGACCCTCTTTGTCCTTCCCAAGCAAAATGCTCATTAGCCTCTTAGAAGGGTAAAAAGTTAGTAATTCATCATACTTGCTGACCACAAATGTCTTGTTAAGGATTTTGTACACACAGTGGGGTGGGAGGGTTGGGCTGAGTGGGGCTACAATGCCCAGTCATTCTCACTTATGAAATACTTGATCTAAATTTCCTCTTTATAATGTGTTTCCCCCATTATCAACAGTAGAGTAACCTTTGCTTCATGTAACAATGAAACTGGAGGTTCTATGCTTGGAAATCTCAGTTGATGACCCATCTCCTAATGATACTCTGGGCCTTTTAAAGAATTATAATGGCCTCTCCGTGCCAGGAGTCATAAACCCAAATGCCTCCATGGTCCAGGCAGCTTATGTGAGAGAGCAGTGCAGGGGAGCTGTTAGAAAAACAATATTAATGGCAGCTCACTGGGGGCCTCTGTGTCAGAGATGCCATAGATACTGGGGGTGGGGGGTGAGGGCTGAGGCTAAAGGGAGAGCATTTATTCTATCTAAGTGAGAAGGCACTCCAGCCAGTGGCTGACATGGGAAACTGGGCCCAGTTTTGTGAGATTTTCTTGTTTCCGGGAGAAGCAAGAAATCCCAAGATTTATGGATTTTTTTTTTTTTTTTAAAACACATTGGGGGCTTCCCTGTTGGCTCAGTGGTTGAGAGTCCGCCTGCCGATGCAGGGGACGCGGGTTTGTGCCCCAGTCCGGGAAGACCCCATGTGCCGCGGGGCAGCTGAGCCTGCGCGTCCGGAGCTCGTGCTCCGCAACGGGAGAGGCCACAACAGTGAGAGGCCCGCGCACCGCAAAAAAAAAAAACAAAACAAAAAAAAACCCATTGGGATTCAAGTAAAAGTTTTAAAAATTATTGCACAGTCCAAACACAAGTGTGACTGCAGACCGGATCGGGCTCATGGAGCCCACCGTGTGACCTGTACTCCACATTCATCTAGCATGGCAGCTTCTAGAAGGATTTAAATAAGCTCTTGGAGCTCAGAAAATACAATCAACGTGTACTAGAGCCAGGATGTATAAAAGCTAAAGACAGCCCGTCCAAAAGAGGGGCTCTAGTCTTTTAAAATGCTGGGCCTCTATTGAGACGGGCTATTTGATGGGAGTCACACTGCCTCAGTGGGAATCTTTGCTCCACCATTTTCTAACCTCTGTGCCTAAGTTTCTTCCTTTGAGAAGTAAATTGATAGCATCTACCTCATCAAGGTATGATTAAATGAGACAACTTACATAAAAGGCTTAAGTAAGTACTTTGTTGTTACTCTTCCTCCCCTTCCTCCTTTTCTTCCTCCTGACCTGGGCTCCCTCTTTTTTCATATCCCAGGTTCCTGAGCCCCTTCAACATGATTCTTGGAGGCATCGTGGTGGTGCTGGTGTTCACGGGCTTTGTGTGGGCAGCCCACAATAAAGACATCCTCCGCCGGATGAAGAAGCAGTACCCCACAACGTTTGTCATGGTGGTCATGCTAGCCAGCTACTTCCTCATATCCATGTTTGGGGGAGTCATGGTGTTTGTGTTTGGCATCACTTTTCCTTTGCTGTGTAAGTGAACCTGGGCCTTCCTTTCCTTATATCATAAAGAAATGTAGGCGCGATCATTCAGTGGGAATAACCTAACCTGTTTCTGAGGTGTGTTGGCAGGTCTACAAAATTATCAGCATTTTCTGAAACAGCAGATCAAGGCCTAATAGTCCATTCATTGCACAAATACAGTAAACAAAACAAATACGGATCGCAAGTCATACAGCAGAAAAGTGGTATAGCCTGCACTGGAATCCAGATGTGTCTGATATCAGAGTCTGTTCTCAGGCGTTCAGTGCCAGGCATCCTGTGGTGACAGAGAAATGGATGTTTACTCTCTACTTACTCAGAAGATCATAATTAGTGTTGAAAGTTTTGTAAGTTGGCCCAGAATACAGATACCAAGTACTCCAATTCTGGTGAAGAGAAATAGACATTTTCTAAAGTCTATATGCCTTGTTTACCGAGATTCCCAAGCACTTGAAGCCTGAAATAGAGAACAGATAAAATTCCAGTCTCATCAAGAGAAATCTGATTAAAATTATAGTGTATTAAGTGACAGGAATATCCCTTTCACTTTTAATAGCATTTCACGTGTGCCGCTAGACCATTAAATAAAATCAATTGCTTGTTTAAGGTTAGATTAAGCCCAGAATATTTATATGTGAATCTCATACCTTATTGGATAAAATAATTGAATCAGTAAATTCAGACTTTTTGAAATACTCCTCAGGTTTTCTTTATGTGCTACAGGCTTAGTACTTCAGCGATTCTGCTTAAATGCACAGCTTGTACAAACACAAGCCAGGGTAATGAAATGTATCAGAAGTCAAGAGTCAAGGGTCCAGGTTTCTATTCCTAGACCTGCTGGACACCAGCCATGGGATCTGGGCCAGTTATCCTCTATGGGCTGTAGTTCACTCATCTATAACAGAAGGAAATTAGACAATATCAGTGATTCCCAAACTTTGATGATTGGGAGAATCATCCAGGATGATTTTTAAAAATATAAATTTGCCAGCTACATCCCTTGGAGATTTTGATTCTTTGGGTCCACAGTGGTGCCCAAAGACCCTGTATTTTTAGAAAGCTTCTCAAATGTTTCTAATGGCCACTCTAGATTAGGAGCCTCCAGAGAGAACACACATCAGTGCGTCTCAAAATGAAGGTCCGAAATCGCCTACGTCAGAAGCATCCACAATTAGAAGCATCCACAATGATTACTGAAATGTTACATTCTGGCATCCTACCTCAGTCTTAACAGGCTGAATTTTAGGTGAGGAAGACTGGGAATTTGCCTACTTAACCGTCTGTCCAGGTGATCTGTATGTACACAGAAGTTTGAAAACTGCTGGTGCAGATCACCCAGTGTGTCTGTTTAAAATACAGACTCCCAGGACCATCCCTTTAAGATTCTGGTTCAGAAGGTCTAGGGGAGAGGCCAGAGAATCTTTATAAACAAACTCAGGTAATACTTAATAGTCAGGCAAATCTGGGGAACACCAGGTTACATAAGGCCCATAAGACCCTTAGCTTTTTATCTAGACATCTATACCCAACACTATGGAAAACTGCCCCATAGCAGACATTTTCTAAGAGGACTTCACCTGCATGCCTCCTGCAGGGACAAAATACAGGTAATCCCTGAACTGAGCATGAGCTCTTTTCTGAAATGCTTGGTGTTCAGTTGCTTTTTAGTGAAGTTGGAATCGCATGGATTCACTTTGAATTTCAGGGCATTTAAGTAGCATCTGAAAGGTAATGATATCAATGTGTGAAGGGAAGAGAGTGGCAGCCAGATTATGGTCCTTGCTGCTGAACACAACATTTTCCTGCACACACAAAGAATACTTTATATAAAGTCCAAGGATCTATGTGGGGACTTGGATCAATGAGAGAACCAGACGGGACTGTAGCTAACAGAGAAAGTTTCTGCTACAAGTGTGAAGGGAAACAGAGAACCGTTGCTTTGATGCTAACCACGTTTCACTTCCCTGTAGTGATGTTTATCCACGCATCGCTGAGACTCCGGAACCTCAAGAACAAACTGGAGAATAAAATGGAGGGGATCGGTCTGAAGAGGACGCCCATGGGCATTGTCCTGGATGCCCTAGAACAGCAGGAAGAGAGCATCAGCAAGTTCACTGACTATATCAGTAAAGTGAAGGAGTAAATAGAGCTGACCTGCTGATAGGGTTGCAGCAGAAATCGGGTTGCAGTTTGTCCTTGTCCAGACCTACTTTCCGTTTGTGTTTTTGAAATACGAGGTGCACAAACCATCCAGCTATCCATGGCAGCACGCACGGAGAGGCCACCCTGTTCTCCTCTCTGCTGTTACGGAGAAAAGGCCTCAAACTGAAAGAAACCACCCTCCTATTATGTCTGAAGTTTCAAGTGTGTTTATGAAAGCTGATAGGAAATGGGTCGCACTTATTTCTTAAGGGGAATAAAAGAAAAGAATTACGGATTGTACTGCAACAGTATGGTTATCTTGTAGGAAAAAAGTAATTGTAAAGGATCAAGGCAATATGAGTAAATGAAAAGACTACTGAAGGAGAGGATGTCATGCATTAGCCTGTTTTAATCCCCCTCAGCGTCCTTCAAAAATATTCCTTCCTTAGGATTATAATATGTGGGGTACAAAGTAGTTCTTATTATTCTTTAAAATCAAAGGTGATCTCGATCACTTTGCCTCCTGTTTGATGTGCAGTGGATAAACCAGTTGTTTCTATTTTGTTTATAAATATAAAGCTAGCTATTTAGGAGACTATTTTGTCAACCTTTTGTAAATTTTTGAAGTGCTGGTAATATGTTCTCACTAGAAGGCATTTGTTGCAAACTAAATATCCTCTTCTTTAAGGAGGTTACAGCTCTGTAACCTGTATTATTCTTGACGGTCTTGTTAAAAAACAAACAAAAAAATCAGAATAAAACTTGAGTTTCTATTGCACAGTTTTTGTTGTTATAATGACAAAAAGGTGTCCAAGATGATGTTTCCCTTTTTTCTTCACTGTTTAATTTTTAACTGGAACATTTAGAAAGAAGGAAATGAACATGCATTTTACTAATTCCTTAGGGGCAGAAAGAGGACAATAATAGCTGATCTTTTGAAATCTGAAAAGCATCTTTAGATGACCAAGCAAAAAGACCTTCAAAAATGGGAGTGATCAACAGCTTCTGCAGTTCATAAAAATATCAGATAGCACTTGGTACAATTATATGTTTTTATAGCTAGACATTAGAATTAAGATAGCATGAGTTTATATTTTCTATTACTTTCTTCCTTTCACTTCCCATGTATTTAGAAATAGATGATACAACATGTTTTCCTTGCCAATTGCGTGATTTCATAGATGAATAGAAAATATTTAGCTCTCCCTAGCATGGAATTAGGAAGACATTTGGAGCAGTACTCATTGAAGAGACCCTGTATGTCCTAGAATAAGAAGCAATGCATAAGCTGCTCCTGCTTTTTTCTTGCATTTTAATTTCTTAGCCGACCTGCAGCCCTTCTCTCTAGCAAAGCGATATCACCATGACTTCACATACATGGCCTAGAATTTGTACCCATAGCCAAATATGAATAAAATTTATCAAAGATTTTGTTTTTGGGGGGGTGAGACTTTATTTACTGTGCATCTGTGTTAAATGTCTGAGAAACTCAGTGACAGCCCTATAAACACGCAAATATTCTCTTTGCAGCAAAAAACAGCTTGTGTTTCAAATACTGTTAATAAAACTGTAATACTTTATTAATTTCCAGCCGGAATAAAACCGAATACTAATGGAATCCTTTTTTAAACCTGGCATGGGCTTATACATATTTTAGACCCATTTTCTACATGGTGAAATCTGTGGACTAAATGCAGTAAATTTGGAGAAAGTGACGACGTGAATGAAAAAAATATACTCATTACAATTACTAATGGTTGGTGGTCAGAATATAATAGAAAACTCTAGCATGGAAATGCTATAAATTATTTCACTTTAAAAACACGTTAAAATTTTCAGTTAAGATTTTTAAGGTGGGAGTGGGTGAATAGAAAAAACAAAGCATAATATGAATGGCTTCACCTGTTTCTTGACAAAACCTGTGTAATGAGGCAGTAAATTTGAATTTGGATCATCTTTCCTTTTTGCACATCTAAGAGTAACGTCCTCTTTCAGGACTATTCACACTTTTTGAAATTCCTGGCTTATTTATTAACACTGTTGCTGTATAAGCAAACACATAAGAGCTTCCAGAACTTCAACCACTGATACACATTAAGCTTAAAGATGTTCAGAGTGCTTTGTCCCATCAGAGTTTAGCCTCTTAAATGCAGAATATGCTAGGTACTTTAAAAGTTTTATTTATCGCAGCGTTTTTTAAACCATCTGGCTTTGTATGCAAGGATGCTTTATAGAAATGGTAAAGTAAGAGAAAACAAAACTCTCAGCCTTGGGGCATTCTAAAATTAGTTACTTGATTGAAAACTATATCTATTTACATTTGGATACTTTTGTACCCACTAAATTATCTTTAAAAAATGGAAACATCATATTTCTTTCCCATGGCTTGTCCTTCGAAATAATGTATTGTTTGTCCCCATTAAGTCCATGCTCTCCTAGCCTGTTTTTCCTGTGATGTACCACCTAGGATTATATAAAAAGAGAAAGAAGGCAGGTGCCAATTATTTGCTCAGGTGACGAAGACAGAAAAAGCGTGATTTCCTGATTTCTAAGGTTCATGCCACTTCAGTACAAAACTTCAGATTCTATGCACGTAGAGACTTGAATGGATAATTATGGGCTCTAGGAACTTGGAAAAAGAAAGGACACTGGGGATGGAGCTGTCTGGGAGATTTTTGTGGAGTCTCTCAGGATACTCCATAGAAGGGTCAATGGAAGCAAAAGCATGAGGATGTTTTATCAAGCATAGTATCTATACAACATTGTAAATCAACTATACTTCAATAAAATTAAAAAACAAAATAAAACAAAGGTGAAAGAATAGTATAAAGGATCTGTGGCAGATAAGACTGAATTACTAAATTGAAAACAGGCAATGGAGGGCCTTGAATGATAGGATAAGGAATTCAAGGTTAATCCTAGAGCAAGTTTCCTTAGATTTTTGACAAGAACAAGATCAAGATCATTCACAGACTAAACTTAAAAATGTATCTATGTGTGTATATATATATACATACTTAGCTAAAGCCTAAAGCTTCTCAGTAAATATATTATTCATAATTTCTTTCTTTTGCTTTTTTTTTTAACAAAACTAGCATGCTGTCTCCCATTGTCTCTATATGTGTGGAAACAGGGAAGTTTTTATACATAAGCAGTATTTGTTTTCCCTGTTAGTTTTTCTGGAAACACTGTTTTCTCCACGTCCCATGGCTTAAGCGTTCTGCTCTTCACAGATCCCCCTATCAGAAGTATATCCCAACACACAGGAAAATGGCCAAGAGAGAAACCTAGGCAGGGCTGGAAACCGGAAATCGCAACTGATTCTCCAGAGGAGAGGAGGCAATTAACATTTCTTCCATTTCAAAGCATCTGGAGGGCCTGGAGTTCAATTCACCCTTCACACTTCCACAGAGTGAAACGTGTTCTGTTTGCTTTAGGCTACTGTGTGTTGAATTACAGCAGAGCAGACGGAAGGAGGAAAAAATGGGAATATAATAGTTAACACCGCTACAGTATTTATTGTTATGTACCAGAAGAAAGCAATAATAAAGCAAATGTTTACGAAAAAATTCACTTCTGCTAGAAGACTCAGTTTCACCTAAGTCACTCCAACTGATTGGAAGTAGAAAATCTTGCCCTGACTATTCATATTTTATCTCCTTCCCCCTGCCTTTTCAGCCCCTGTTTTGTCACAGGCCAAAGCCTTTTACAAAATACGCGGATCAGTTAGCAATGTTCCCAGTTCCACCACCTGGATCCATAAGTGTGCTGCTGAAACAGTCTCCGAACTCATCCAAGAGTCATTATGTCAATTCCTTCTTCTCCGAGATAATTCTGTTGCCTCTTACGCCAGCTCTTTTGGCAGCTGCACCTGTGAGTTAAGCATTTGAAAAGAGGAGAAAAATTAATCCTAGATATTCAAGTGTTTTACAGCAAAAATGACAAAATGTACATGCCTCAAAGGGTGTAAAGCGGATTAGAAAGTCTGGCCAGAGAGACCCCTCAGATCATGATAATAGCCACAGCCACCATGAAGTGGGCATTTACTGATGACAGGACAGCTCCAGGGGTTCTGAGCACGTGGTGAAGCTTATCACATACACAAGAGGGGGGGTGCTGGACTCCGCCTGTTTCAAATCCTGGAACTAGCACTTACTAGTTGCATGGTATTGGGCATCAATTTTCTCCGCTATAAAATGACAGTGTCTTGTTCACAAGGCTACCATAAGGATTAAGTAATACAAGTTAGTGATCAACATTAACGCTTCTTTTGAAAGCATTGCCTCATTTCATCTTACAACCACCTTGGAAAGAGGGAACAGGCTCAGAGAGATTAAGCAATTTGCTTCAGGTCACAGGGCTAGGAAGTGGCAGAGCTGGATTTGAACCTAGATCTGCCTGATTTCAATGCCTTCCTGAGTATTGAAATACTCACCAAACAAATACCACCATAAGAATATAAAATGTATGTTCTTTTAAGAACTGGTCTTTCCTCTTTAAAGCACATTCCTAATGTGATACTCACCAAATATTAAAACAGTACTTGGAGAATGCCCAAGGGCAAAAAAATTGCAAAAGAGTAGCATAAGTCTGACTGCAAATCAACTTTGAGCTTTGATTCACAGGAACAACTTAAAGATAAGGTAAGTTCTTAACGGGTTTCAAGTGCTGTTATATTTTAGGAGAATGACTCATCCATCATGGATGTGCCTTTCAGAGAACACTGACAGAGTCCAAAGGACACTCAGAGTTTGTATAATAATGACTTTAAAATGTCTCTCCTTCTATGGCCCGTGTCCACCTGCCAACGTGAGGAACCATTTTGGCCATCTACCATGGACCCTCTTAGCCAGTTCTCTGCCCACAACCTTTGCGTAAAAAGGTTTCCCAACATCCTGCCCATTGGAGAGAACTTGGGATGTGTTGCTGCTACCTGCACAGCCTTCAAACCAAAGGGTCTTCCATGTGCTCTGACTCTCTCCCTCCCTAGTGTCAGACTTTCAGGAGAGGAGGGGTGTGACTACAGATTGGTAAGGGTCATCCAAGGAGAACACCAACAGTGAACACCACCAATAAACAAAATATATAATGCCAGTTATTTAAAATAACTGCAGAGCTGTAACAAATAGTCAAAACTGTGTTCTTTGTATTATTGAATGGAAAAAATATTTTTATAGTATGTTATTCCTGATACATGTTTATATGCATAGAAGGGTTCCAAATTAATAAAAATACTTCGAAAAGTGAAACGTGGCAATGCCCAAACATAGTAAACCCAGAGACATATTAACTAATTTAAAATATGCCCAAACTGGCAGTTCAGATCACTGGAGAAAAGAATGGGTCACTAAATGATCAGTGGTTAGCTACTTGGCAAAGAAATAAAATAGCAGACTTCTTGCTTCCTACTTACTTCTAACATCTAACCCTTTAATTCATCTATAATATGGAATATTTTTAAAAAACCAAAAGTTCTAAAAGCAGCAAGAAAGATAGGCAAATATTTTAATAAGGTTCAAAAAAGCCATTTCTAAGCAGAACATAAAAGACAGAAACCATAAAGGAAAAGATAGCTAGATCTGATGTTACAAAAATATAAAACTTCCAACAAACAAGAATCTACACCCACAGAGACTGGGAGCAATTGGGAAGGATGGGAAGACCCATTTCAGCAGGGGTTGTTTAATTCAGCACACATGACTGCAGTTCCTGCTCTGGACCAACACCTCAATGGGTGTCCAGGACATAGATGAGGAAGACCTACCTTGAGGAACTCAGAATCCACTAGGAGACCTACAGTGTGCCTGTAAGAGCTGTCAACTTAAGGCACTATGTGGAAGATGCTGAAAGCGAGGTACAAGTGAGGGGCAATGGAAAGAGACAGGAAGGGTATTCCCCACTGATGTTTGGTTTCATTTCTTTTGTTGTAAGTGTTGAGTCGAGTCTGTTGGATATATTTTGAAAGACAGAGATAGAAAATAAGTAACTGAGCAAAGTGTTGTGGGGAGAGAGGAAAAGAAGGTCCTTCAGGGGAAAAATTCAGGAGGTATGGTTTGCCATAGATGTTATTGAACCGTGGTTGTCCAAGTGTGGTCTCCAAGCGAGCAGCATCAGCATTGCCAAGGAACTTGTCAGAAATGCAAATTCTCAGGCCCCATCCAAGACCTACTGAATCAGAAACTCTAGAGATGGGCTCAGTAATCTGTATTCAGCCTTCCAGGTGCTTTTGATGCATGCTAAAATTTAGGAATCACTATCACAGACTTTAGAAAAGTTGTCCATCAAAAACTCTTTCTTCCACTAGGTATTAGGGAAGGGCAGTTCCTGGTCTGTATAATTCTAGTCCACTTATGCTCTTTTGAGATGAGTTTGAAACGTTACATTGCTTTCTCCTGTGGAGACTCCCTCTGTCAAGAGTATAACATTTCTAAAGCTCTGATGTAGATTTGGCCTTGGCTCTTGGAGATTCTGGTAGGTTTGGGGGTTTTTTTAAGGAAAAAAAAGAGACAGAAAAAAAGGAAGAACTGAAGGGAACTCTGAGGCTTCAGACTTGAATGTGTGAGAGAATGGAGACAGCGTGGGAAATTGGGAACCAGAAACAACAACTAAATCTAGAAAGGAAAAGCTTGGTTTGGGGACAGATTGAATGAAGGTACTGAGAAAACCCTGAGTGATCTAAAGGGAAAGGGAAATTTGGGGATTGTCCTAGATTATGTGATAATTGAAACAAAGGGAGAAGCTAAGATGGGAAAAAGGAGAAAACTGCAAAAGGACAGAATCTAGAGATCCTACTTCAAAAGAAATAGGATATTTTATAAATGAGGCAAAGAAAAAATGGCCAGAGATGAAGACTCAGGAGTCTATGTTCTTACATTTTTGTAATCGTAACAACTGCTAATGTGTCACGGAGTCTTTTGGCCAATTAAGGCTGCTCGGGAAATTATTATACTGAAATCTTTCTGAAGGAGACATTTAATCATGTCTTTAGGCACCTAGGTGAAACCAGTCCAGACACACATAGGTGAGCCCAAAGTAAAATTAACTGAATGTTAAAAGTTACCGTGTTTGACTGGCACCAAAACTTGCATATGATATAAATGCAGCTGACCTCAGTAAATTAAATAGTTGCTGCAGATGAGATTTTTATCTCAATGAAAAGTACAGATACTCATCTGGGATGGTAGGCAGTGAGCGGACCACCAAATTTTTAAAGAGGAAAGGAAATCATACATTTACCAGGGAGGGAGAAGCCCGTACAAGCCTAACGTCTTTGTTTTGGGCTGGCATCACATTGACTCAGAGTTATCAACTCAGAGGGAAATAAATGAGCGATTAGTAAATTCAGTTAGACAAGACAAAGACTTTTAAAACATAGCTAAAAACAATAAGAACAACGTGACAAACCAAAAAATTCTACAGCAGTCAAATAAGTAATGTAAATGAGTGAAAAAGGCCAGGGATTAGGCAGTAGGGCATGGTGGAGACTGAAGAAAAACTGGAGAGTCCATTACCTATCTCAAGGGAGAAGTCAACACAGATCCAGCTTATTTGTGCCATGCACATGCAGGCCCCGTGTGGCTGGATCTGATGTTTCAAATGCTCCCAGGTATCTGCATATTATCATGTGATATTTTATAACTTGTACAACAAGACCCAAGCCAAACAAAACAGGCCTGCAAATCGGGCTTACAGTCCACTAGTTTTCAATACCTGGCCCCCAGAATACATCTCTCTTAAACTGAATTAAATGGGAAGCTTTTTGGAAGAGGTAGCGTTTGAGCCAAGCAAGTATACAGACTTCCCTTCATTCTCTGCTAGAAACTTCATTTCAGGGATCCCAAGCCAGAAGCATGAGATGGGGAGAGAATAACCACTAAAAGGAAAAAATACAAATTTAAAATATAAACTACCTCATGAGCTATGCTCTAGAAAATAGAAAAATAATATTTCCAAGTCCATGAGAGAAAAAATAATCATTTTTCCTTTAAAAATAAATAATTTCTATGTATGTTTATGGATATTCAATGTTTTAGTTAGGAGCATCAGTAAAAACAATTATAAGATTTCCAAATTGGGTTTTAACTTCATATGTGAAAATCCAGGGATTTAGAGAGCATCTCTATCCTCCAACACAAGTGGGGGGGAAACCCCCATAACCTTTAGCTTCACCTCCTTCAAGTGAGTGTGGATGTGTCTCATTTGACCAGCCAAAAATAGCCCTTTCTGCTGGGATCTTGTGATATCACCACTGATGGCATTTACAGCATTTTACTGAGTCTAAGATGCACATTTTTCGATGTTTCCGTATCCCTGACATCAGAAAGCATCTTACAGTCAACGGTGTTTAACAATAGTCGGTTGCAGGTGGGAGCACAAACACAGTATAGGTTTTCATACCATCAGCACTTCCACTGGGCTCTGTGCCCTGCTGGAATTGTACACACGTGCAAATGTACTGCCATTTAAACTATCCTTTAAAGAATGACAAAGCAAATATGACAAAATGTGTTGGCCTTGTAAGAATTCTTTCTACTATTTTGAACTTCCACATGTCTCAAATGATTTCAAATTAAAAGATAAAAAATGTCTTTTAAGAGAGATTACACTATGAGTCGGCATTAAAGCAGACATTTATTATGTATGCAGCAAGGCGCAAAAACACAGCAGTAGGGAGCGAACTGATGCCAGTCAAGTGAATTTTTGTCAGTTGGACAATGCATTTTCACATTTTTCTTGCAGAGCATTTTAAAGGACCACGTTGATGAAGCTGCATGACATTTTGTATCTGAGATACATATCAAGGCTTGCAAGCCAAGCCAGGCAAATGAAAGCAGAAGATGCCAGTCCCTTGCATAGATAAAAGACATTGCAAAGCAAAGGCTGATATGCAAGACCACCGTTCACAAACCGTGTCAGAGTTCACTTTGCTGCATATTTTTCTTCCTTAGCGGACATTAAAAACAAACAAAACACAACTCAAAACTGATAGCACTTGGGACTTCCCTGGTGGCACAGTGGTTAAGAATCTGCTTGCCAGTACAGGGGACACGGGTTCGAGCTCTGGTCCGAGAAGATCCCACATGCCAGGGAGCAACTAAGCCCGTGAGCCACAACTACTGAGCCTGAGCTCTAGAGCCCACAAGCCACAACTACTGAAGCCCGCGCGCCTAGAGCCCTTGCTGTGCAACAAGAGAAGCCACCACAGTGAGAAGCCCGCGCACCGCAACAAAGAGTAGCCCCCGCTCGCTGCAACTAGAGAAAGATGGCGCGCAGCAACGAAGACGCAATGCAGCCAGAGATAAATAAATAAATAATTTTTTAAAAAACCTGATAGCACTTTAGAATTTATTGAAAATGAAAAACGTACTACTTAATAGGGTGTGGCATTTTGGTAATGATGATCATGCATTTACCTTAATGCCTTTTGCTCTAGAATCTAGACCCCAAGCTGAAGTGTTCTCACTTGACTAAAAGGCAGTGTCTTGACTGTAAAAATGATAAAACCAACACTGTAAGCTCCATGAAGTTAAGACTATACCTGTCCTATTCCCTGCTGATGGTGCCTGATACATGGCAGCGCTATACCAATATTTATTGCAATAATGGGTAAGCAGATGGATGAAATGCAGCCAACTCCGGGGAAAGCCGATTTGCTCAGCAGAACATTCCCTGAGAAGGCAGGGAGTGGGGTCAGATGATCATTTAAACTTCATTCTCTTGTCTACTCTGAATCCACGTGCCACCTTTAATGCATATTTTAAAAAGATTTCTCTTGGGCTTCCCTGGTGGCGCAGTGGTTGAGAGTCCGCCTGCCGATGCAGGGGCCATGGGTTCGTGCCCCGGTCCGGGAATATCCCACATGCCGCGGAGCAGCTGGGCCCGTGAGCCATGGCCGCTGAGCCTGTGCATCCGGAGCCTGTGCTCTGCAACGGGAGAGGCCACAACAGTGAGAGGCCCGCGTACCGCAAAAAAAAAAAACAAAAAAAAAACGTGCCTTATAGGGCTGTTAAAGTGACTGTAAAAGTTAATTCATATAATGAATCTGGCCCATAGTAAGTGCTCAGTAGATGTTAGCTATTAGTACCATCGTTACAGAAGTTATATAGATGTGTGTCTTTGAGGATAACCAATCACTTAGATCTACCAGTAATGCTGACGGATTTCCCTCAGTTAGTGACAAGCTCCTGGTGTCCAAATGAGCAGGGAAGAGAGTTGGGAGACATCTATCGTGGTGTGTGTTCACCATTTCTCCCACCTCCTACTTACAGGTTTAAGATAGGCGATGTTACTGTGACGAATGTCGTTCAGGAGCTGATCTCTGGGGGTGATTTCCACCAGCGGGGGTGGCCTATTTCTCGGCACTGGTTTGAGCGTTTTGATCACGTCTTTGAGGTTGGTTTTCTCGGCTGATTCTCTGGCTTCCGGCATCCGAGATTTGCGCTGGATCCTCTTCAGCTTTACCATGCGGAAGGTGTCAGTGTCCGGCCTGTACTTCGGAGCGTGTGATGGCTTTTTCGTCATTTCATTTTGTCGACTGAAGGGGACTGCGTGGGAGCTGGGAGGTCGAGGAGGAAGAGGAAGAGGAGGCTGGAGGAACTCCTGCGTCCCAGAATCGGGCACTGGTCCCCGCAGCGTCTCCCACATCCCAGGTGGCAGCCCCAACCCGTTCTCCAACATGGCTATTAACTTTCTCTGCTCTTTGAGTTGCTGCTGTTTCTGTTCTTCTTGTCTTTTCTGCCTTTGTCTATCCTGATTCCTGGTGAGCAGGTTGGTTACCACCATTCTGGGACCTGGAAGCTCAAAATGGTAGCCCATCTTCAGGAGAGTGTCATTTGCCTTCAGAAGCCTGGCTATCTCCATTTCAGCATGGTGGCCCAACATATGCCTCTGATTGTGGAACCGAAGTTCGGTTAGTGTCTCATTAAACTGGAGACACCTCATGATGGCCACGATTCCCTTGCCTGTGATGAAATTGGACTCGACGTTAAGAGTGGTAATGCTCCTGTTTTCACGCAACATGTTGGCCAGGGCGAATGCTAGGTTCTCATCCGCACCCACGTTGGCTAAACTGAAGGTTTTGATGTGTTTGTTTTTCTTCATCGCGTTGACAAAGTCCAGCAACATTTCTTTGGGGATGTTTTCAATGTTGTTCAGGTTGAGTTCCTTCATGTCAGGGTCATTTTGTCTCACTCGCCTTAAGCTCCCATCTAGGTCCGTTTGGTTTCCGGAAGGCCTTGCGCTTACCTTCAAAAAACTGGTATCTAGAGCTAGCTTTTTGGGATCTAATTTTGATATTTTTTTCTCACTTTTTTCTTGGGCCTCTGGTCTGTCTTTCTGTTCTTCGGTTACTTTATCAGTTACCTGTTGGCTGTTGTTCTCACCATTTCTGATTTGCTCCTTTACCTCACCTTCCTCTTCTATTTTTGTTTTCTCATCACTCTCTTCACTGTCCTCTTTTCCCTCATCTTCTTCATCTTCTGCATCATCTTCTTCATCTTCTGCATTATCTTCTTCATCATCTTCTGCATCATCTTCTTCATCTTCCACATCATCTTCGTTATCTTCATTATTTGTTTCTTGGACATTGTCACTGCCCTGTGATTCTGTTTTATGTGCAGTGATTTCATTATTAAGCTTTTCTTTTAAATACTGGGACACATTTTTATTACTTGTGTCTATTTCTTCATGCTGTTCTTGAGTTTTTCCCTAAAAGAGAAGTTTATGAGGGTTAGAACACATAGCAGGGTTTATGAGGGTTAGAATACATGTCATGAGGGTTTCTTCACATAGAAATATGAAGAGCAGCACTATTTACTGGAGAGAATAAGAAGATTTATTACTAAGTGAAAAAAGGAAGCAAATAAGCTGTAGGCATAGTATTCCATTTGTTTACGTATTTATGTGTATACATATATAGACACAATATATATCAAAGTTTATAAATGTGTAGAAAAAAACAGACTTGTAATGCTTACCAAGTAAGTACTTATCTCTGAGGAAGAGAGGTAACCATTGAGATAACTGAGAAAAGGAAGGATCGAGGGGATTTTCACTTTTTATGTTATATAATTCTAGACTAAGTTTTTTTAAAACCAAGTACACATATTAGTTTTTCAAGCAAATATAACAAAAATAAAGATAAATTTTTATAGGCACACACAGGCACGAACACAGTTTTTGGCTGTGTTTTTCTCATCCCCTGTGTTAAAATTAAGCCTAGTTAATTTTGTTTTCAGACCCTCTATTGTTTTTAAAGATGGGGTTCAGTTCCAGAAGCAGTTAAAAATTATTTGTTTTGAAAACCTTATGGATTTATCCATTCATTGAAATCTTTGTTTTGTATATAGCTGAATAGGCATCTTTGTATTCAATAGCTCTGTGTTACACAATAATTTCCTTATTGCCCTAACCAAAATTTACATAATATGTTTGCCAATCTAATGTAATGTGTACAAGTTTCCCTGAAAATAAGATACTGTGGGGAAAATGAGAGCAGTTTGATATTTGGAACATAACAAAACCCTTAAACTTTGATTTTTGTTTGCTCAGCTCTGGGAAAACTACCCTGGATACTCCAGGGACAGGCTTTATAGTCCAGTTCCTTTGGAAGGAAAGTGTCTAGGAGGTAAAGCCAGCTACAAAAGGGGACAGGATTAGTAGAGATTTAGAAACAACTGCTTAGTCTGGGAAGGAAAATGACAGTCATATCAATAATGTTTATTAAATGTTTGCACATCAATTAGCACATTTTCCCAAAATGTATGTGTACCTCATAGGTGTCATTTTGAAAGCTGATGTAGCAGTTTGACACACAGGCTCATCTGAGTAAGAACTTGATCTTGGGAGGACGAAATGGGTAAAGGGGATCAACTGTATGGTGACGGATGGAAACTAAATTTTTGGTGGTGAGCATACTGTAGGGTATATAGAAGTAGAAATATAATGTTGTACACATGAAACTTACATAGTGCTATAAACCAATGTTATCTCAATAAAAAATAAACCTGTAATTAAAAAAAATAAGAACTTGATTTTACTGCTTATAACATTATAGGCTGGAATTGACACCTTAACTCTGAAGCCTTCACCTTTGCATTTCTCATTTGTCTCAGCAGGGGGAGCCAACTATCAAGCTGTTTAAATTATACCAAAGGAAGAAAAAGTGTTAAAAGTACCCAATTTGTTTTTTCCTCTGAAATTGGTGTTCATATAGAACTGGCTTTTACTCTAGTTGTAAAACGTCTGCAAATTGTACCTTACACTCTAACCTGATCAAGCCAGCAACTCATTTTCTTGAGTGCAGTACATGTTTAAATTCCCCTGGCCATGAAATCAGTTTATAACTTTCCTAAAATTATAGCCAGCGTGATGATAATGTGACAAGATATATCAATATTAGCAGGCATAACTACAAGAGACTTTACCTGTGGGGATCTCTGTCTTATTTTTGCCAAGTCATTTTTAAGTGAAACATTTAAAACAATGTGCTGATATACAAGTCCAGAGTGGACCACAATTCTACTTTTCATATAAGGAACATATTTAAAGAATGAACTATCTTTAAAACAGCTTAACATCATCAACTTCTAAATTCACCACTGATATCCAATGTACTGTGGTAATACTGGATTTTTTGGTTATTTGACTTGGTTTAATTGCAGAGCCTGTGGCTGGACTTCAGGGGGACTGTGACACCCTTGAGATTGTATGTGAAACATCGTATGTGTATGCATGTGATGGAAGGAGAGAACGGAGAGCCTTCTTCAGCTTCTTAAAGGGTTCTGTGAGCCAAAAAAAGCATAAAGGACAAATGCTTCTGGGTTATGAGTTAATTCATTAAGTATCACGCCTACAGAATATAGGCTTTCCTGCACAAGAAACCCCGTGGCAATTTTTTTAAAGAGATATTTACAAGAAATTACCACTTTTTCCTCCCAGTTATACCATGTAAGTGTTAAAGAAAGTTCCCATCTGGCGTAGGATGAAATATTCTGATTTATCTATAAGTGTCGACAAAACATAGAGTCTTGAGAAATGACAGTTACCACAGGTACACGTGCCAGCCCAGCCCAGGCAGCCATTTCTCTGTTGTGTACAAATCCCCGGTTACCTTGGATGACACAAAGGTAACAGGAACACGTTCGTCTTCCAGCATGCGTCTGGATGCCTTTTGCCAATACATATAATCAACGAGAGATTTATGGTCGAAGTTCCCTGTTGGTGGCTTGTCAGTCTGATCCTTCTGAATCATTCCCACGGGAAGCCTGGGGTCAGGGGCCATCACCTCCATTTCCAACTGCAGTTCCTTAAGCTCTTCTGGGGACAAGTTGGCCAAGATTTCATCTTCATCAATCTCCCCATCAAAGAGTTCTTCTTGATCTGAATTCCTGCTGTGTTCCGACATGATTCTTTTCTATACTTTTCTATACTTTATTAGAAAAGGAGAAATAATCAGAGAAGATATAAGAAAAGAAAAAACTCTCAAGAAGTTCCCCCAGTTACCAAGCGTCCCGGGTCAATACCACCTTGAGAGATTTTGTTTTCCCCCAAGAACCCCAGTGGTGTTTGCTGAGCCTCTAGGAGTGACTGCCGCTAAGCTCAAGCCGTAACTATATTAAGCAGGGCTTGGCTGGAGAGGGTCAATTTATGGAATTACTATGCTCCTCTCTTTTCGGCAACTTGAGTCAGCTGTGCAAATCCATCTGACATTTCAGTACAGCTGCTTAGGTTTGCCAGCGAGTAACAGGTCTCCAGACTCCCTGTAGGAGTAAAATTAGTTCTCTTCCTATGTGCTCTCACATTGTCCTACACTAAGTCATGCAGCCCATACACACATACCCCAGTCCTGCAGGGGAGACCACTTCTTTTTATTTAAATGATGAAAGCAACTTACAATACTTCAGGAGGAAAATCCAAACAGCGACCTCAGTTCTACTGAAGTGAAAAATTCATATGCAGGTGGAAATCAAGCTCTCAGGGCTTGATTCTTCACTACCATGAGACTCTGGAAGGAAATAAACCTGCACACAGCTGAGCAGAGGTCTGGCTATGTTACCCGCTGCGTAAACTGAACCTTTGCAAGATGTCCTTATTTGCATCTAGATCCTGTGATCTAACAGATGGGGACAACGAGCCCTTGAATTTCCACTATGAGTGAGGAGTTTAATGTTTTAAATAATTTGTTTTTCTTATTAAGTATCCATTAAGCCAGGATAAAAATTTAAAGGGATCTAAATTGAAATGTTAAAAAAAACCCCAAACCATTAAAGTACTGGAAGAAATCATGAAAAGATTTTTTCATAACTTCAGAGGACGATATGGCAATATTTATCCAAATGACAAATGTACATTTTCTTTGACCAGCCATTCCACTTTTAGGAATGTATCCTACAGATACACTCCCACATGGGTGAAATAATAAGGTGCTCAAGATTATTCAATGTAGCAAACTACAAAACAGCGTATTGTATGTTCTTTGTGTGATAAAGGGTAAAAAGAATATATGTACATATACAGATTTTATCAACAGATCCTTGGAAAGATACACAAGAAACCAATAACAATGGATGCTACTGGAGAAAGAAATGGGTTGTCTGGGAGACAGGACTAGGAAAAAAGACTTTGTTACTGTATACCCTTTTATAATTGCCAGATTTTGAAACTTATGAACATAATGCTTATTCAAAAATATATATTTATTGTACAAAACTTAGGATAACACAGGGAAGCATAAAGAAATTTAAAATTTCCTCTTATTGCACCATTAAGAGCTACCGTCATTAACATTTTGGTTCATCACTCCAGTCAGTCCCTTCTTACAGTTATATGAGCTCAATAATCTTTTGTCATCTGTTTTCTGACTTACAAAATCATGTTTTTTTTCTAGGTTATAGTATATTCTACTACTACATAATTTTTTTAAATTTTTTAATTTATTTATTTTTGGCTGCATTGGGTCTTCATTGCCGCACACAGGCTTTTTCTAGTTGCGGCAAGCGGGGGCTACTCTTTGTTGCGGTGCATAGGCTTCTCATTCCGGTGGCTTCTCTTGTTGCAGAGCACGGGCTCGAGGCACGCGAGCTTCAGTAGTTGTGGCACACAGGCTCAGTAGTTGTGGCTTGCTGGCTCTAGAGCACAAGTTCAGTAGTTGTGGAGCACGGCTTAGTTGCTGCACAGCATGTGGGATCTTCCCGGACCGGGGATCGAACCTGTGTCCCCTGCATTGGCAGGCAGATTCTTATCCACTGCGCCACCAGGAAAGCCCTACTACTACATAATTTTTAATAACTCCCTGTTAAGATTCTTTATATGGAAGTACCATAATTTATGTAACCAATCTCCAATTATTGGATATTTGGACTGCTTTCAATGCTCACAAGCACTTCTTCAATAAATATCCCCTGTAGTTAAATATTAATACACATGCAAAGTTATTTCTTTAGGATAAATTGAATACATTCCAATAAGTGAAATTGCTGGGTCAAAGAATATGAGGAAATTAAGGGCTTTTTATATGTATGGCTAAGTGATCCCCTCAATATTATTATTACCCATCCCTAATACATATATTTTAAGTTATTTGCAAATTATATATATATGTTACTATTCCAATATTATACATAATTTATAATTATATTTATACATACATATAAAATACACATTGTCAACTTATTCTTCAATATATGTCAACTTATTCTTCAATATAAATTTATAACATTTATAAATGAATTTAAATTTATATATACATCTATATAACAAAACATATGCAAAAAAATTAAATGTGAGAAGTTTTAAGTGGACGTGCTATTATTTTCTTCCTACCCTGGGGTTTTTTTTGAACACCCCAAGATTGAGAGGCTTTTCATATATATGGCTAAACTATTCACCAGAAAGATATTACCAATTTACTTGAATGATCATTTTAAAATAAAGAACACAGATGCATAGTGACAGCTTACTATTGACCTCTCCCCTGTGAGGATTCCTTTCATCCTGGTCCTGTAACAGGGAAATAAAAGCTTGGCCTCAGCAGGCAGCGAGGTAGACCACTTTACACAACTGATTTGCAGACCATCATTGCAGAGACGGAGCTTGCAAACAGTGGTCTAAAGAAACTGTACCAAAAAGAGTTTTGTGTACAAGGAGGTTTGGAAATGTTATATTCTGCAGTTGTCTTTTAGAGATTTGTAAAACACATGAGCTTTTAGAGACTCTGAGAAATCATATGTGAAAGAAATCCATTTATTTAGCTCAATATTTCCCAAACTTATTTACTTAATTCACGGGTTTTTTCTTTTAAAAATCACTAATGGGCTTCCCTGGTGGCGCAGTGGTTGAGAGTTCACCTGCCGATGCAGGGGACACGGGTTCGTGCCCCGGTCCGGGAAGATCCCACATGCCGCGGAGCAGCTGGGCCCGTGAGTCATGGCCGCTGAGCCTGCGCGTCCGGAGCCTGTGCTCCGCAACAGGAGAGGCCACAACAGTGAGAGGCCCGCATATCGCAAAAAAATCACTAATATCCTGTGTAATTACTTTCCAAAATTCATACTTTGGGAAATACTGATATAAATATAAAAGCAGGGGCTTCCCTGGTGGCGCAGTGGTTGAGAGTCCGCCTGCCGATGCAGGGGATGCGGGTTCGTGCCCCGGTCCGGGAAGATCCCACATGCCGCGCAGCGGCTGGGCCCGTGAGCCATGGCCGCTGAGCCTGCGCGTCCGGAGCCTGTGCTCTGCAACAGGAGAGGCCACAACAGTGAGAGGCCCGCGTACCACAAAAAAAAGTAAAAATAAATAAATATAAAAGCAGAAGATCTGGAATTAGTCTGCCAGATTCAAACCCCAGTTCCACTCCTTAGTAACTATGTGATACTGGGCAACTTAACCCAAATTCCTCATCATATAAAAGAGATCTGACAGTAATATTTATCATATTCAATTAATGAGGGAACTAAATGAGGATACAGATAGATACTGAACTAGATATAGATATGGAAATTAAGTAGGATGGTGCATGGCACAGAGTAAAACCCTCAACAGATGTTATATATTACTAGTCTCATATTTCATGGGTAACCACAGAAACATTTAAAGAAAAACAAAGGCAATTGTAAAATGTAACACATTTAATAAACCACTTCCATGATAGAAACCATTATATTAACAGGAATAAACAAAAGCGCTTTAAAAAATCTTGCTGTTCTTACAGAGAGCAACTCAGAGGCTTTTAGATGGAAATGTGTATAAATAGAAAACCCACCATTTGCATGTAAGTGTGAAGCTATCCTCAGAAAGTGATCGGAATTGTTGCTTGTAAGCTTTCAGATTCAAATTCTATTCTGGTGACCAAATGTTTTTGATGATCACACACATTTAGAAATTTCTGTAAGGGGTGCCGCTTCAGCTAACTTCCATCTTGCTGAATGAGTTGGGAAAGTGGGTACATCTCTCCCAGCTGCTTCCACTATGCATTTCATCCATACGCTGACAGGGCAGGTTTTGCTGGTGTAATTAGCCTCATTTGACACACAGATGAT
This sequence comes from Lagenorhynchus albirostris, assembly GCF_949774975.1. Taxonomy (NCBI): domain Eukaryota; kingdom Metazoa; phylum Chordata; class Mammalia; order Artiodactyla; family Delphinidae; genus Lagenorhynchus; species Lagenorhynchus albirostris. The sequence continues at coordinate 21,403,565 of NC_083104.1, read as the reverse complement.
TTAGTTGTGCTTTCTCTTAATGATGTTCCCCTGCCACCTCAGCAGCTTCTCACATCAGAATCCAGCTATGATGTCAAGAGAAAGTAACAAGCTGTAGGATAATCGACTGACTTTTTTACAGCCAGATAGGGCATCACAGATCAGAATCTCTTGCAGAGGTTTTTAAGTGCATGGATGCCCTGGGACCCCCAACCCCCAGAAGCTACTAAATCAGAATTCTCAAGTTTGGATCCAGGAATCTGTATTTTTGGAAAACTCTCTAGGTGATTTTGGTTTATAAATGAGTATGAGAATCACAGCACTATTGCAAGCCACTCATTTTACAGATCAGGCTCAGAGACCTTAGGAAACTGCATTTGATGACGTTCAGAACATGCTACCCAAAATATAGCACCTTGACATATTGAATATTTTAAGCTGAAGGAATTTGAGAACGAGCATGTGCAGGAAGGACTCTTTGACCTTCCTCTTCACCCCTGAAGCAGGTCATAAGACCCTCCTGTGATAGGAGCATCCTCACCTCTGAAAACAGAGGGACCAAGATGAATCCAAAGAAACAGGCCTTGCTCAGCTTCCCCTAGTTTACTGTCTTTGTTTATACCCTTCTGTCCTGTCACATTTCCCCATGACTTTCCACTTCTCTTCAAACCTAGTATAAAAACACTTGAGCAGAAGCAAGAAGAACTACAATCCTGCAGCCTGTGGAACAAAAACCACATTCACAGAAAGATAGACAAGATGAAAAGGCAGATGGCTATGTACCAGATGAAGAAACAAGATAAAACCCCAGAAAAACAACTAAATGAAGTGGAGATAGGCAACCTTCCAGAAAAAGAATTCAGAATGATAGTGAAGATGATCCAGGACCTCAGAAAAAGAATGGAGGCAAAGATCGAGAAGATGCAAGAAATGTTTAACAAAAACCTAGAAGAATTAAAGAACCATCAAACAGAGATGAACAATACAATAACTGAAATGAAAACTACACTAGAAAGAATCAATAGCAGAATAACTGAGGCAGAAGAATGGATAAGTGACCTGGAAGACGGAATGGTGGAATTCACTGCTGCCAAAAAGAATAAAGAAAAAAGAATGAAAAGAAATGAGGACAGCCTAAGAGACCTCTGGGACAACATTAAACGCAACAACATTCGCATTATAGGGGTCCCAGAAGGAAAAGAGAGAGAGAAAGGATGCAATAAAATATTTGAAGAGATTATAGTTGGAAACTTCCCTAACATGGGAAAGGAAATAGCCACCCAAGTCCAGGAAGCACAGAGAGTCCCATACAGGAGAAACCCAAGGAGAAACACGCCGAGACACATAGTAATCAAATTAGCAAAAACTAAAGATGAAGAAAAATTATTAAAAGCAGCAAGGGAAAAATGACAAATAACATACAAGGGAACTCACATAAGGTTAACAGCTGATTTCTCAGTAGAAACTCTACAAGCCAGAAGGGAGTGGCATGGTATACTTAAAGTGATGAAAGGGAAGAATGTACAACCAAGATTACTCTACCTGGCAAGGATCTCATTTAGATTCAATGGAGAAATCAAAACCTTTACGGAGAAGCAAAAGCTAAGAGAATTCAGCACCACCAAACTAGCTCTACAACAAATGCTAAAGGAACCTCTCTAAGTGGGAAACACAAGAGAAGGAAAGAACCTACAAAAACAAACCCAAAACAATTAAGAAAATGGTAATAGGAACATACATATCGATCATTACCTTAAATGTGAATGATTTAAATGCTCCAACCAAGACACAGTCTTGCTGAATGGATACAAAAACAAGACCCATATATATGCTGTCTACAAGAGACCCACTTCAGACCTAGAGACACATACAGACTGAAAGTGAGGGGATGGAAAAAGATATTCCATGCAAATGGAAATCAAAAGAAAGCTGGAGTAGCTATACTCATACCAGATAAAATAGACTTTAAAATAAAGAATGTTACAAGAGACAAGGAAGGACACTACATAATGATCAGGGGATCAATCCAAGAAGAAGATATAACAATTATAAATATATATGCACCCAACATAGGAGCACCTCAATACATAAGGCAACTGCTAACAGCTATAAAAGAGGAAATCGACAGTAACACAATAAGAGTGGGGGACTTTAACACCTCACTTACACCAATGGACAGATCATCCAAAATGAAAATAAATAAGGAAACAGAAGCTTTAAATGACACAATAGACCAGATAGCTTTAATTGATATTTATAGGCCATTCCATCCAAAAACAGCAGATTACACTTTCTTCTCAAGTGCACAGGGAACATTCTCCAGGATAGATCACATCTTGGGTCACAAATCAAGCCTCAGTAAATTTAAGAAAATTGAAATCATATCAAGCATCTTTTCTGACCACAGTGCTATGAGATTAGAAATGAATTACAGGAGAAAAAAACATAAAATACACAAACACATGGAGGCTAAACAATACGTTACTAAATAACCAAGAGATCACTGAATAAATCAAAGAGGAAACCAAAAACTACCTAGACACAAATGACAATGAAAACACGATGATCCAAAACCTATGGGATGCGGCAAAAGCAGTTCTAAGAGGGAAGTTTATAGCTATACAAGCCTACCTCAAGAAACAAGAAGAATCTCCAATAAACAATCTAACCTTACACCTGAAGGAACTAGAGAAAGAAGAAAAAACAAAACCCGAAGTTAGCAGAAGAAATCATAAAGATCAGAGCAGAAATAAATGAAACAGAACAAACAAAACAATAGCAAAGATCAATAAAACTAAAAGCTGGTTCTTTGGGCTTCCCTGGTGGCACACTGGTTGAGAATCTGTCTGCTAATGCAGGGGACACGGGTTCGAGCCCTGGTCTGGGAAGATCCCACATGCCGTGGAGCAACTAGGCCCGTGAGCCACAACTACTGAGCCTGCACATCTGCAGCCTGTGCTCCGCAACGAGAGGCCACGATAGTGAGAGGCCCACACACCACAATGAAGAGCGGCCCCGCTTGCCACAACTAGAGAAAGCCCTCGCACAGAAACGAAGACCCAACACAGCCAAAAGTAAATAAATTAATTAATTAAATAAATAAATTGAAAAGTAACTGTACCATTAATAAATAAATAAATAAATAAAAGCTGGTTCTTTGAGAAGATAAACAAAATTGACAAACCATTAGCCAGACTCATCAAGAGGAAGAGGACTCAAATCAATAAAATTAGAAATGAAAAAGGAGAAGTTACAACAGACACTACAGAAATACAAAGCATCCTAAGAGACTACTACAAGCAACTCTATGCCAATAAAATGGACAACCTGGAAGACATGGACAAATTCTTAGAAAGGTATAACCTTCCAAGACTGAACCAGCAAGAAATAGAAAATATGAACAGACCAATCACAAGCACTGAAATTGAAACTGTGATTAAACATCTTCCAACAAACAAAAGTCCAGGAGCAGATGGCTTCACAGGTGAATTCTATGAAACATTTAGAGAAGAGCTAACACCTATCCTTCTCAAACTCTTCCAAAAAATCGCAGAGGAAGGAACACTCCCAAACTCATTCCAAGAGGCCACCATTGCCCTGATACCAAAACCAGACAAAGATACTACAAAAAAAGAAAATTACAGACCAATATCACTGATGAATATAGATGCAGAAATCCTCAAAAAAATACTAGCGAACAGAATCCAACAACACATTAAAAGGATCATACACCATGATCAAGTGGGATTTATCCCAGGGATGCAAGGATTCTTCAATATACACAAATGAATCAATGTGATACACCATATTAACAAACTGAAGAATAAAAACCATATGATCACCTCAATAGATGCAGAAAAAGCTTTTGACAAAATTCAACACCAATTTTTGATAAAAACTCTCCAGAAAGTGGGCATAGAGGGAAACTACCTCAACATAATAAAGGCCATATACGACAAACCAACAGCAAACATCATTCTCAATGGTGAAACACTGAAAGCATTTCCTCTAAGATCAGGAACAAGACAAAGATGTCCACTCTTACCACTGTTATTCAACATAGCTTTGGAAGTCCTAGCCATGGCAATCAGAGAAGAAAAAGAAATAAAAGGAATTCAAATTGGAAAAGAAGAAGTAAAACTGTCACTGTTTGCAGATGACATGACACTATACATAGAGAATCCTAAATGCCATCAGAAAACTACTAGAGCTGATCAATGAATTTGGTAAAGTTGCAGGATACAAAATGAATGCACAGAAATCTCTTGCATTCCTATACACTAATATGAAAAATCTGAAAGAGAAATTAAGGAAACACTCCCATTTACCATTGCAACAAAAATAATAAAATACCTAGGAATAAACCTACCTAGGGAGACAAAAGACCTGTATGCAGAAAACTATAAGACACTGATGAAAGAAATTAAAGATGATACCAACAGATGGAGAGATATACCACGTTCTTGGATTGGAAGAATCAGTAGTGTGAAAATGACTATACTACCCAAAGCCATCTACAGATTCAGTGCAATCCCTATCAAATTACCAATGGCATTTTTTACAGAACTATAACAAATCATCTTAAAATTTGTATGGAGATACAAAAGACCCCAAATAGCCAAAGCAGTCTTGAGGGAAAAAAACGGAGCTGGAGGAATCAGACTCCCTGACTTCAGACTATACTACAAAGCTACAGTAATCAAGACAATATGGTACTGGCACAAAAACAGAAACATAGATCAATGGAACAAGATAGAAAGCCCAGAGATAAACCCATGCACCTATGGTCAACTAATCTGTGACAAAGGAGGCAAGGATATACAATGGAGAAAAGACAGTCTCTTCAATAAGTGGTGCTGGGAATACTGGACAGTTACATGTAAAAGAATGAAATTAGAACACTCCCTAAGACCATACACAACAATAAACTCAAAATGGATTGGAGACCTAAATATAATACTGGACACTATAAAACTCTTAGAGGAAAATATAGGAAGAAAACTCTCTGATATAAATCACAGCAAGATCTCTTTTGATCCCCCTCCTAGAATAATGGAAATAAAAACAAAAATAAACAAATGGGACCTAATGAAACTTCAAAGCTTTTGCACAGCAAAGGAAACCATAAACAAGACAAAAAGACAACCCTCAGAATGGGAGAAAATATTTGCAAATGAATCAATGGACAAAGGATTAATCTCCAAAATATATCAACAGCTCACGCAGCTCAATATTAAAAAAACAAACAAACAATCCAAAAATGGGCAGAAGACCTAAATAGATATTTCTCCAAAGAAGACATACAGATGGCCAAGAAGCACATGGAAAGCTGCTCAACATTACTAATTATTAGAGAAATGCAGATCAAAACTACAATGAGGTATCACCTCACACCAGTCAGAATGGGCATCATCAGAAAATCTACAAACAACAAATGCTGGAGAGGGTGTGGAGAAAAGGGAACCCTCTTGAACTCTTGGTGGGAATGTAGATTGGTACAGCCACTATGGAGAACAGTATGGAGGTTCCTTAAAAAAACTAAAAATAGAATTACTATATGATCCAGCAATCCCACTACTGGGCATATACCCAGAGAAAACCATAATTCAAAAAGACACATGCACCCCCAATGTTCACTGCAGTACTATTTACAATAGCCAGGTCATGGAAGCAACCTAAATGCCCATCGACAGATGAATGGATAAAGAAGATGTGATACATATTTACAATGGAATATTACTCAGCCATAAAAAGGAACAAACTTGGGTCATTTGTTGAGACGTGGATGGATCTAGAGACTGTCATACAGAGCGAAGTGAGTCAGAAAGAGAAAAACAAATATCGTATATTAACGCATATATGTGGAACCTAGAAGATGGTACAGATGAACCAGTTTGCAGGGCAGAAATGAGACACAGATGTAGAGAACAAACGTATGGACACCAAGGGGGGAAAGCGTTGGGCGGGGGTGGTGGTGGTGGTGTGATGAATTGGGCGATTGGGATTGACATGTATACACTGATGTGTATAAAATGGATGGCTAATAATAAACTCCTGTATTAAAAAAAAAAGCTCAAGTTTACCATTTCTTGGGGTCATTTCCTTATGAAGATTTCTGTGTCATGCAAAACTTAAGTAAATTTATATGTGTTTCTCTTGTGAAACTGTCTTCTCTCAGTCCAATTTCCAGGGGCAGAGTTGGAGAATCTAGGAAGGTAGCAGGAAAAAGAAATTTTCCTCCCCTGCCCTGGGCAAGTCAACCTCTGGGCCTCATTACTTCATCTGTAAAAGTGGGACGGTAAATATAAATACATACTTTACAGGATTTTTGAAAAAAAAAAAAAAACCTAAATGACATAATCCATGTTAAATGCTGATTAAATATTAATCTTATATTTTCACAAAGAAATTGTGTGACTCTCTTCTGCCTGATACCTGGCAAATACTGTTCAAGACAAAAATAAATCGCTCTTCAATTTATTCTTTCCAAAACAGCATGTAAGATACATGTAGAAGAAATGTTTAAATCTTGATACATTTAGGAAAATCCTAATGGTAAGAAGAGGCACTTTTTTCTTGGATCTATTCATTTTTCCATCCTACCTTCATTCAGGAGAGGGAAGATAGTGGATAAGCCATCTCTTTCATCAGCCCCAAACACTAGCTATAAGTGGCCACAACTTCTATAAATGGTTCCCAAATGTTACTAAATAAATCAGTTCTGTCCTGTTTGTGGCATGCTATTCTCTTATGCAATTCCATTTGGGTCACCACAACTCTGCTCACTGGCTGCAGATTGCCTGAAGATTTTGTGAGTGTGAAATAAATGCCTCTCTCTCTCCTCAAATTTCCCTGACCCACGGCTACATTGCGTCAGGATGGGCTCTTACATTTACAAGGCAAGTGCTTCCCTAGAGGCAAAACACCCAGCCTGCCTTGCTCTTACCATACCCCAGAGTAGCATGAATTACAAGTGGATATTTACTGTTTTGTTTTCATTGTTTTAACAAGCCATCTCAAAATTCTTAAATTGATTTGATTTTGGCTTCATTTCAAAGGTAAATTAATTCTATAACTTCTGAAGGTGTGAGGATGTTATTACACTATTACTAATACTGCTACTACACTATTACTCGTACTACCATTACTGCTATTACCATTAGAACAACTACTACTATGGTTACTACTATTACTACTGCTGCTGCTACAACTACTAGTGCTGTTGTCACTATTATTACTATTAATATTGACAGTCTACTGCTATTACTGCTGCTATTAATTTTACAGCCACAGTGCTAACATATTTGAGTACTTAATGTCCCTAAGCATGTGTTAAGTGATATATGTATGATACGGCAGTTTCTTCTTAATCTTGGAGAGTCGGTACTTTTATTAACCTCCTCTGACAGATATTAAAACGAAACATAGGCATTTGAGTTAAGGACTGCCTCTAAATTTGGGGCTCTTAATCCATGTCCTCTATTAGCTTTCTATCATCCAGCAGAAATGGCTTCTCACATACCTACAAGACTGGCATCACATGGCACAGAAAGCAACTGCTCTGAGACCTGAGCCTCCCTGTTTCCACGATAAACTTTCCCACTTCCCTGCCTGCCTTTGAGTGTCTGCCAAATGCCAGTGATGGTGACTGACTCCCTTGCCAAAGCAAGCTCTGTATAAATAGCCTCTGTTTGTTCTTATTTGGGTGATCTTCATTTATTTCCACAATTTCAGTGCATTCTCCTCTGGCCATAGAGTATAACATAAGAAATAATAGTCATGGGCTTCCCTGGTGGCACAGCGGTTAAGAATCCGCCTGCCAACGCAGGGAACACGGGTTCGAGCCCTGGTCCGGGAAGATCCTACATGCTGCGGAGCAACTAAGCCCGTGCACCACAACTACTGAGCCTGCGCTCTAGAGCCCACAAGCCACAACTACTGAGCCCGCGTGCCACAACCACTGAAGCTCACGCTCGTAGAGCCCCGTGCTCTGCAACAAGAGAAGCCACCACAAAGAGAAGCCTGCACACTGCACTGAAGAGTAGCCCCGGCTCGCCACGACTAGAGAAAGCCCATGCGCAGCAACAAAGATGCAACGCAGCCAAAAAATTAATTAATTAATCAATTTAAACAAAAAAAAGAAAGAAATAGTAGTCATATCTAGGAAGGCATGAAGACAAGAAGCTCTAGATCCTGACCCAGAAAAGCTCAATAGGTAAAGATCAGTCCCGACCTAAATAAGCAGAACAGGCCAAAATAGTGTTTTTATCTTTATTTATTTATTTATTTTAAAAAGAAAGGACCTTGACTAGTCCAATCCCTTGGCTTTTTTTTTTAAATAAATCTATTTATTTATTTATTTATTTACTTATTTATTTATTTTGGCTGCCTTGGGTCTTCGTTGCTGCACGTGGGCTTTCTCTAGTTGCGGCGAGCAGGGTCTACTCTTCAGTGTGGTGTGTGGGCTTCTTATTGCAGTGGCTTCTCTTGAGCCCGTAGCACGGGCTCTAGGCACCCTGTGGGCTTCAGTAGTTGTGGCACGTGGGCTCAGTAGTTGTGGCTCTGGGCTCTAGAGTGCAGGCTCAGTAGCTGTGGTGCACGGGCTTAGTTGCTTTGTGGCATGTGGGATCTTCCCGGACCAGGGCTCAAACCTGTGCCCCCTGAATTGGCAAGCAGACTCTTAACCACTGCGCCACCAGGGTAGCCCCCCAAAATAGTGTTTCTAGAAGGGAGTTCTCAGCCTGTAGTTGCCAAGCAGGAGGGAAGGTGGGGAAGGGATGGACTGGAGTTTGGGATTAACAAATGCAAACTATTATGTGAAGAATGGATAAACAACAAAGTCCTACTGTATAGCACAAAGAACTATACTCAATATCCTGTGATAAACCATAACAGAAAAGAATATGAAAAAGAAAGTATATATATGTATAACTGAATCACTTTGCTGTACAGTAGAAATTAATACATTGTAAATCAACTATACTTCAATAAAATAAATTTTAAAGAGAAAAGAAAGAAAGCAACTGCTCTGCTTGTTGGTACAAATAAGAAATGATGAAAATTGGCAGACTGCAAGGAATGTAATCATCAACAGCTCTGCTAATACCACCAAACAGCTACTGATAATGTTGAGACACTGTAAGAGAAATTCTTGGATCAAATTGGTCTGAAGAACGCTGGGTTAAAGAAATTTAGAGGTATTTCTTAAACAGAAAGCTTTGAACATGCCAACGAGAATTGTGAATTTGTAAATCGAGAAAACAGTCTTCTGAACTGATAAGCACAAAAAGCTTTTTACCACAGAGCATGTGTTTCTCAGAACACATTTTGTGAAATGATGATCTAAGCGAATCAAAGAAAGAAAATAATCTATTTTATGGGTTTACATGGGGAAAAGACTGGAAGGAAATACTCTAAAATGTTACAACTCCAAGGCTCCCCTGGCGGTGCAGTGGTTAAGAATCCGCCTGCCAATGCATGGGACACGGGTTCAAGCCCTGGTCCAGGAAGATCCCATATGCCGCGGAGCAACTAAGCCCGTGTTCCACAGCTACTGAGCCTGCGCTCCAGAGCCCGTGAGCCACAACTCCTGAAGCCCAGGCGCCTAGAGTCCATGCTCTGCAACAAGAGAAGCCACCGCAATGAGAAGCCCACGCACCACAAGGAAGAGTGGTCCCCGCTCGCCGCAACTAGAGAAAGCCCACATGCAGCAACAAAGACCCAACGCAGCCAAAAATAAATAATAATTAAAAACTTTTAAAGCAACCCATTTGTAGTTTTTTATGACATTTGTAAACACAACAGGCAAGTCTTAAGTCTTTCTTTTTGGATATCTCATGGATATGACATTTCCCTACTACTCTGATGAAAATCCACATTATCAAAGACAGAGATATCAAAACACTTAAAAACTGAAAGCAAGCCTAGTATATCTTGAGGGTTGTCTGCAACATATTTTGTCATAAAGAGATTTCTTCAACTGAGCTGTGAATTCAACTCACAGCTTCATGAAAGAAAGAACGCTTGCACAACAATGTGAATATACTTAATGCCACTGAACTATACACTTAAAAATAATTCATCTGGTAAATTTTATGTAATGCATTACCATAATAACAAAAAGCAAGGGTAATGAAATATATTTAGGTGCCATATTTTATGCTGAAAGGTCCTCACAACTTCAGGTATTTAAAAGTGTGTTCACGGCACTGTTTATTACAGTGACCTAGAAACAACCTAAATGCCCAACAATGGGGGACTGATCAAACCAACCATACCCTACTTCTACCTCTACTACCACAAAACCTGTTTTAAAAAACTGATGAAGTTTTATATTTATTATTATAGAATGATATCTACAATTCATTAACTGAAAAATGTGTTATTAAATGGCCTATTCTGTTAAAAAATTTTAAAACATTTAAATACATTATATTTATTTTGTTTGAGAGAATCTTTATCGATATGAAACAATCTTTGTTTTCTGCTTTAAACATTTCCAAACATTTGAATATTTTACAAATGCATATATGACTTTAATATCAGAAAAACCTGACATCATGTTTTAAGTGTGTCAATATTTAGATAATATCCTGTAGGGGTCATTTTACGTCAATAAAATATAGGCCACTGTGTACTGGCAGTATCATGGAGAGGCTGGCATGGCCTTCTGTTTTATTATCTTGAAATGAAGACTTAAGAATGAAGACAATTTTTTTAAGTAGAACACAGTAAGTAAATGTGTCATGGGCCAAATCATGTGGGAGCGGGGGAAACATAACCAGCAAAATCAGTATTTCAACATTTGTTCCCTCCAGATTAACCCAGTTTATATATTTTGACAGACTTTAAAACAATCATACTTAAAATGTTCACAGAAATAAAGTAAAACTTCTGTTTCAGAAACAATTATAGATTATTATATACTTGGTGAATGTGAAAAATTAATTTAAAATCTTGGAAATAAACAATATAATTATTGAAATAAACCATGCGATGAATGGGATAAACTCCAGCTGAATGCAGGGTGCGTTTTCTTAACTGCAACATAGAAGTGAGATGTTCAAAACGTGATGGCGGGGGCCAAAAGGATGAAAACTTAATCGTAGTATGGAGAATGTTTCTAAGGCTCCCACATTTGTTTAACAGGAATTCTAAAATAAGAGAGTGGAGAGAATAGTGAAGAAGCAATATCTGAAGATAAATTAAGGCTAATTTTCCAGAACTGAAGAAAGACCTAGGTCCTCAGAGTGAAAGCACTGTCTGAATAGCAAGCAAAACAAATTCTAAAACATTTTTGGCCCTCAGCAATTTAAAAAATCCTGCTCCTGGCCATACTCAGACAACTTGCAATAAAACTGCAGAACTTCAAGAGGAATTAGCAGAGAGAATAAGAAATTATCTACGAATAACAAAAATCAGAGTGACAGCAGGTATCTTATCCACAGTAATAGAGGCCCAAAGTCAATTGAGCAATATAAACACATGCACTGGCAACAGAAGTACCAAATTCAGGACAGTGACTCTCTCTGGGGAGAGAAGGAAGAGCGTGAAAGGAAAAGGTAGCCTAGGACCTCGGTTCTAACTACAATATTTGAAGCACTGTTGGTGGGAATGTAAAATGGTGCACCCTCCCCCCCCCCAAAAAAAAGGTGCAGCCACTATGGAAAATAGGATGGCAGTTTTCCACAACATTAAAAATAGAACGACCATATAGATCCAAAAGAATCGAAAGCAGGGTCTCAAAGAGTTATTTCTCTTAAGAAAGAGACATATTCATCTCAGCATTATTCACAATAGCCAAGAGGTAGAAACAACCCAAATGTCCATCAACGGATGAATGGATAAGCAAGATGTGGTATATACACTCAATGCAACAATTTTTATTTTTAGAGATTAACAAAAACTAAAATTTAATTATTTAAAAAGCTTATAAATTTGGCATACCACTCCCAAATCTGTTTAAGAATGTCAAAAGTGAGGGAAGACACAAACCAAAGGAGAAATAACTCTAGATACAAAATATCATAAATGTCAATAAACTTGAAAACTCAGATGAAGTGTAAAATTTCTGGGAAACCATCAAATACCAAAATTAGCCTGAGGAAAAAATAGAAAATTTGAATAAGCTAATAAACATTCAAAAAATTGAAATGTCAATTTCCCATATATACTAAAAAAGAGAGTCTAGATGATTTTAGAGGTAACATTTTACCAAATCTTTAAAGAAAAGATTCATATTATCTCATACAGGTTTTTGCAGAGCATAGAAAAAGAGGAAAACACTCCAACTCACTTATAAGACTAGAATAACCTTGATTGATACCACATTGGATAGGAGATGTAAGTAAAGAAAATCACATGTATGAATAAGGCAAACATCCTATGTGAAATATTAGGTAACTGAATCCGACATTGTATTAGAAAAAAAAATTTTTGTACAGGTAGGGTTTTCCTAAAAATACAAAGATAATTCAACATTAGAAAATCAACCAATGGAATTCATATTCGCGGACTTAAAAGGAGAAAACCCACATGTTTATCTCAATAGCTATAGAAAATGTCATTGCTAATGTTTAATACCTACTTACAATAAAAAGTCTTAAAAAACTATCAAAAGTGCTAAAGGCTACTTATCAAAACCTACAGAAAATATACTTAATGGGGGAAACTTCGGGAGTCTTACATCTAAGGCTAGGAACAAAAAAAAGAATGCCTGCTAAAGCTATTTCTACTCCTTATAGCAGTGGAAGTGCTGACAAATTCGATGATAAGAAAAAAGAGCCATTTGGACTCGCAGATGGGAAGTAAAGAGACAAATATATAATTTATGGCAGATTATATGGTTATTTACATTAAAAATTAAGCAAAGACAGCTATTAGAACTAAAAAGATTAAAACCCAAATAACATTATTTCTGTATACAAAATCCATGTTTCAAAACTCAGAAGTTTTCCTATACATGCAGTAGCCAATTAGAAAATAAGATAGCATGTCAAAGCAACCAAAACTGTAAGGAATCTAGGAATTGACCTAACAAAAGCTGCACACAACCTTTACGGAAAAAAATTAAAAGAACATTAAAAGAGACCTAAGTAACTGGAGAAATATATCATGTTTACAAAAGAGAAGATTTAACATTGTAAAGACGTTGATTCCCTCAAAAATTATCATAACTATAATGCAATTCCAACAAGACTTAAATGGAATTGGAACTAATTCTACATTTACAGGGAAGAAGAAAAAGTCTACCAATAACTAAAACAGTTCTCAAAAGAAGAGCAGAGGACTTCCCTAGTGGCTCAGTGATTAAGAATCCGCCTGCCAATTCAGGGGAAGAGGGTTCGAGGCCTGGTCCGGGAAGATTCCACATGCTGTGGAGCAACTAAGCCCATGCGCCACAACTACTAAGGCTGTGTGCCACAACTACTGAAGCTCACGCACCTAGAGCCCGTGCTCCACAACAAAAGAAGCCACCACAATGAGAAGCCCACGTTGCAATGAAGAGTAGTCCCTGCTCGCAGCAACTAGAGAAAGCCCATGCACAGCAACAAAGACTCAACGCAGCCATAAATGAATGAATGAATGAATGAATGAATGAAGAGCAGAGAGAATAAATTTACACTACCTGATATTAAGACATACTGGAAAGCTATAATGTTTAAAGCAACTGTTAAAACATGTGATTCTATGGCAGGAACAAACAGGAATATAATGAGTACAGACACAGATCCATATGCCAATTATGCCCATGGGGAGTCGATATATGATCAAGTTGGTATCATGAATCACTGGGGGAAGCTGCATTATTTAACCAATAGTATTGACGAGATCGACTCTCTTGAATGAACAAAAATAAAACTTGAATCATTCTTACACACAAAGAAACTCAGACCTAAGCACAAAAGGTACAACCAGAATATTACTAGGAGAAAATGTAGGAAAATAGTTTGTTAACAAGATGTAGAAAGCACAACCTGTGAGGTAAAATGTGACGGATCTATCTACATTAGATCTTCCCCCCTCCCTTCCTCCCTCCCTCCCTCCTCTCTCTCCCTCTCTTCCTCCCTCCCTCCCTCTCTCTCTCTCTCTCCTCTCTCTCTCTCTCTCTCTCTTCTCCTTCTTTCTCTCTTTCTTTCCTTCCTTCCTTCCTTCCTCACCATGCAGCATGTGGGATCTTAGTTCCCCGACCAGGGATTGAACCTGTGCCCCCTGCGTTGAGAGCATGGAGTCCTAACCATTGGACCGCCACAGAAGTCTCAATGTAAAGATTTCTGTTCAACAAAAGACATAAGTAACAGATGGATGGCAATCTGGGAATCTATTTTTTGCTGTGTATATCATCAACTAAGGACCAATATTTAAAATTTTTAAAGAACTTCTGAAAATTAACCAGAAAACCCAATAGAAAAGTGAACAAAGGGGAATTCCTTGGTGGTCCAGCAGTTAGGACTCAGCGCTCTCACTGCCGTGGCCCGGGTCCAATCCCTATTTGGCAAACCAAGATCCCGCAAGCTATGCAGAGGCACTTCACAAAATGAGAAACCAAAATGTCTCATAAGCGTATTAAGATATTTTCAATCTTGTTAGTAATCAAATAATGCAAATTCAAACAACAGTAACATACTACTTCATGCCCCTCACATTTACCAAAATTAAAAAGCTGTACAAAACTGTCAAGGATGTAGGGAAACATGATCAGCTGACGGGCGTGTGAACTTGAGCCATTCTGGATAATATTTTGGAGGTATTTAATTGCAAACATACAAAAAATTATATACACAAAGCCCACCCCTCCCTCAGAAAAAAGAGAATAAAACCCCAGAACACCTTAATACATACAAGAATGTTTACGGTAGCGTTATCTACAAAGTGAATACTTAGAAACACAGAAGGCAAGGCACTCAGCTTGATATTTCACTGAATTCGAGTTCAGAAAGGTGACAGACAAGAATTTCCTGCCCTACATGGTAAATTTCTTTGAGGACAAGAACCATAGTTTATCTTTCTTTCCCTGTGCATATGGCTTGATAGGAGATGTTCCATAGCTGTTTGTTAAACTGACTAGTAGTGAAATAGAAGTTTTTAAGGAGCTGCAAGAAAAATTTGGTAACATTACATCCACTGTCCTCGGTTAGTCACACAATTTATGGTTAGCAAACAGGGACTAGAAAACAAAGTCACATGCCATGGTCCAGTACTCTCTATTACATTACTTTCTCTCTTCAATTGTCTGGTATGACATTCCATGGAAAAAATAGGGCACATTTTCACTTTCTCTAAAGAAAATTCTTTGAAGAGTGGTAGAGCATTATAACTCCTGTTTATTCTAGCTTAAAAAGCATTTGTCTAATGAAGTTAGAGAACCATTTTTCGAAGCTATGAACAAGAAATTTAGGTCAGAATTTTGTATTATCAAACTCCAGTCATTCATGTTTCACCTGCCCAATTTTTTCCATGTCCATGTATCATTATTTACTTCATGCTTTTTCTTAACTGTTTGCTTTAAAAAAAAAAAAAAAAGTTCTGTCCTAAGTAAAAATATTCATGAATCCGATTTCATGTTACGTTTTACAACATATAATTTACAACCCTGAAAATAAAACTATGTGCTATGTATAATTATTTTTATATGTCGTGCTCTTTATGAGTCTGGATTAGATGATTGCTGAGGTTGCTCCTAAACTAACATTCTGTCATTTTGTGTTAGTTTCTCTACTTCAGCAATTTAGTTGCTCACTAAAGAACACTGGATCAGTGTCACAAGGCACTTATCTTGTAACCATAAAGAAAGAAGAGCCATGAGGGAATTCCCTGGTGGTCCAGTGGTTAGAACTCGGCGCTTTTACTCCATGGCCTGGGTTCAATCCCTGGTTGGGGAACCAAGACTCCTCAAGAGCTGTGCGGCTTCCTTCCCGCCCCCCGCAAAAAGTGCCGTGATATTCTGCTCCTTAAAAATCCAAAATAGACACATTAAAATTTCTAACTTCAGCACCGCTGTTAGACAGGAATTTATAAACTATTTACAGGGTATAGAACTGAGTGATGTGGTGGGTATATGGTATCAAAGGATTAAGTTATTTTAACACAGTTTGGAGAATACAGAGAAGGAAGCATTAAAGAAAACAAATCCACTCTCACCTTGCTAATTGGGAAAATTTTAATCTTTTGAGACTTTCTGAAACCAGATGAGGTGAGGAAGAGTTGCACAGAGGAAGGTAAGCAGTCATAGAGCATAGTTTGGGCAATATGTTTTTAAAAAAACATAATGCTATAGCAGAGAAGTGGTAACCCTAAATAAAATGTGCAGGGTAGGCAAGAAAAGAGAAAAGGTTATGCTTCTGCAGTTGAATTCTCTTTTCAGTGCAATATTATTCAGCCTTAACAAAGAAGAAAATCCTGACACATGCTAGAACATGGACGGACCTAGAGGACGTTATGCTAAATGAAATAAGCCGGTTCACAAAATGACGAAAACTGTGTGATTCCAGTTATGTAAGATATTTACAGTAGTTAAATTCATACAGTTAGAAAATAGAACAGTGGTTGCCAGGGGTTGGAAAGAGGGGCAGTGAGGAGTTGTATAAACGGGTATAGAGTTTCAGTTTTGTAAGATGAAGAAGTTCTGAAGATCTATTGCACAACAATGTTAATATAGTAATACTACTGAATTGTACACTGAAAATGGTTAGGATGATAAATTTTATGTTATATGCTTTTTTAACACAATTTAAAAAAATACTTGAAAAATTATTGAATAAAAATATTTCAAGCAAATAGATGATAAAGCTGAATGTGTCCACTAGTATTTATTCTATAAGATCCTATTCATTTTTTTCTGAATTATTTCACAATATAAAAAGCCATTTTAAAAAAATAGTTGATAGTATTAAGTCCATCAACAAAAGAATGGGTAGACAAATTGTGGTACAGGAATACAGGAAAGACTACTCAATAAAAATGAGCTATTGGGCTTCCCTGGTGGCACAGTGGTTGAGAGTCCGCCTGCCGATGCAGGGGACACGGGTTCGTGCCCCGGTCCGGGAAGATCCCACATGCCGCGCAGCGGCTGGGCCCGTGAGCCATGGCCGCTGAGCCTGCGCGTCCGGAGCCTGTGCTCCGCAACGGGAGAGGCCACAACAGTGAGAGGCCCGCGTACCACAAAAAAAAAAAAAAAAAAAAAATGAGCTATTGATGTACACAGTAACATGGTTGAATTTCAGGAGCATTTGGTTGAGTGAAAGAAGCCAGACACCAAAGAATGCATGCAGTAAAATTCCATTTATATGAAGATCAAGAACAGGCAAAGCAAAACTATGGAGATAGAAATCAAAAGAGCAGTTGCTTATGGAGGGTGGGGATTCACTGGAAAGTTGGCACTAGGGAATTTTCTGGGGTGACGGCTATATCTTGACCGGGGTGTTGGTTACATAGGTGAATACATTTGTTTCAACTCATCTATTTGTGCCCCTAAGATCTAGGCACTTTACTCGGTGCACATTTTACCTCAATGCAGAAATAAAATTTTAAACAAAAGGTGAAATTAAAAAAAAAATGTAGGCCATTCACAAGTGGAGACAAGAACCACGACACTGGTGGTACCACACACTTGAGGAGACAAGGCAAAGGGCACTTCAGCTGACTGAAATGCAAGGAGAAATTTAGATATCACAATTCTGTTACTCAAGAAGCATTCAGGACATTGGAGAAAAGGCCAGAGCTTCAAGAAACTGGAGAAGCATAACCTGAAACCATGTTCACTGTCTCAAGAAATTTATCAAATCTTACTAAGGTACAAACAAGCCTCTTCTTTGGTCCCTTTCCAAAGAAAGAGCTGGAAAATTTGGTCATTGGAAATAACTTAATGCCTTCTCTTTGTTTCAGATAACTTGATTTAAATTATGTACATATGTAGAAATGTATGTTTCTATGTTCATCATAGAAAAATAAATACGTGTTCATTATAGAAAAAAATAGAAGCTATAGGTAAGCAGAAAGAAAAAAATCGAAATCCCCAGTTAAAATATAACTACTCTTAACACGTGGTTTGTTTTCTTCCAGGCTCTTTTTTTCAAAAAATGCTGTACCTTTTTAAAAAATCGTTTCTAATCTTTTCAGTTGTGTAAGTGAGAGTCTGCACATATCACTGCAGAAACCTATGGCTGTCTTTGTTAGGGAAGAGCCAACAGATACATAATGTAATTAATCATATTTGTCTCTCAACTCGTGATGTGATCTTAAAATGCTTTCTTCGGTTACTCTTTTTCTAAAGGTGGGTCTATTGTCGTCTAAGACAAAACCAATTTGTCTTTCAAATGTTACCATTTATGACTTGGAATGTGTTCTATAATATCAAGTTAGTAATATTTCTTTATGAATGATTTCTTCGCTCAAATATAAAAGCACCATTACTTATGCTTGTGCACGAAACATGACTACAGATGGCTGTAAAACATGATTTTTTTAAATGAATACGCTAGAGTTTACCAATCTACGTGAGTTCCTTTTTGTAGTCTTTTTGGTAGGATGTGCACTTATATGGCAAATATTTCTGCCATCCATGAAAACATCTTTGCAATGTCTCTGAGAGCTGCCTTTAGCCTATGCAGGATTCTGTTAAATATTCTCAATTTGACTATTCTCCATTAGAATACAAGCGGTGTAAGATCAGAGACTTTGTCTTGTCTTGTTTGCTTTGTTATCCTCAGTGCCCAGAAGACATAAAGAGAGACTCAAAACTAATATGTTGGGACTTCCCTGGTGGCGCAGTGGTTAAGAATCCGCCTGCCAATGCAGGGGACATGGGTTCGAGCCCTGGTCCGGGAAGATCCCACATGCTGCAGAGCAACTAAGCCCGTGCGCCACAGCTACTGAGCCTGTGCTCTAGAGCCCACGTGCCACAACTACTGAACCCCGCACGCCTAGAGCCCGTGCTCTGCAACAAGAGAAGCCACTGCAATGAGAAGCCCGCACACCGCAACAAAGAGCCCCACTCGCCGCAACTAGAGAAAGCCTGCATGAAGGAACGAAGACCCAACGCAGCCAAAAATAAATAAATAAAATAAATAATAATAAAATAAATTAAAAATAATAAAATAAATAAAATTTATTAAAAAACGCCTAATATGTTGAATGAATGGTAATAAATTTTCATGTATTGAGGGTCAATTGATTGCTGAAATAATTTACAGTGTTCAGGAAGACTATTCCTCTCCCTTCCACCTCCTTTCTTTCTAGTGTGGCTGGGGGTTAATGAGTGAAGGATGAGAGAGCAGGCTGACTACAGTGATTATGAAGAAGAGCTGGGCATGCTGCTGGACAGGATATGCCAGTAGTTTGTCCTCCAAATGGTAATGTTTTCAATTAACATATTTTTCCCCTTTCTTCACAGTGTAAAAAGGAAGGAGAGATGACATTCTAAGACACAAAAATATAAAAGATAACTATCAGTAAACTGATTGAAAGTTGACTTGGTCATTCCTTGGCAAATCTTTTGTTGTAAAGAATGCAATGTCTCCAGTATTGGAAAGCTTTATAAGGACAGGGGCTGTAGCGCCTGTTCTTTGTGTCTTCGCCTGGTTCAATGCACACAGTGGGTTATCAAGTATTTGGGCTGAGCGAATGAATGAGCCACTTAAGGTGACTGGGGGGAAAAGGAGGGTATGTGGGGGACTTATCAAAAGCATCCAAAGTTCTTATCAAAAATAATCTGATAAACGTATGAGGACAACAGGAACATAAAGAAAGCCCAGGCTCAGGTGTCCCCACCTCTGCCCTGACATGTGGAACCAGGTCTTTGCATCGGTCTCTACCGTGCAACAGAGCTCACACTAAGGGATTTCACCTCCCACTCCATCAGGACACAGATATTACCACCTTGTAATTGTATGCAGCCTGGAGACTAACCAGAGTGTCAGCTTACACAGCGAGGCTGTCGGAGGTTGTGTGACAACCATTTAAAACAACTTGAACCCAAAATAACCAGTTGTAGTCCAGTATAGCCAACCATACTGTAGCTGGTATTTGAGTTGCAACTGAAAGTCACAATCAGTTCACCTTGTGAGCTTTTGATGTTCTAGATAAAACTGTGGAGTTAGAGGTGAAAAAATGCCACAGATCACCAGCAGCGAGTCAGAGTCATTGTTTCTCAAGTTTTTAAGGCACAGTGCCTTAAATGGATTCAACCCATTCAGAAGCGAGAAACCATGACAAAACTATTAGGGGAATTACAACTGGAAATTGATTTGTGGCCACCCTATCACCACCATTTTGTTTTTATTTTTTTAGTCACAGTGAGGTTGTCTCCCTAATCCTTTGACCAGCGTCATTCTTTACATACTTCACATATTTCTTGGGTCCTATTTTTAAATTAATGACGGTGTCATACGCTAAATGTTTCAAAACAAATTTCACACTACTTGGCTTCAAATTTTCACCCCTGATATCACAAAGTGATTGATTTAAGCATTGCTCACTGTCTTTGGTTGCCAGACCTTCCCTGACTTTGCTCAGCAAACGTTTCCATGTAACACAAACTAGCATCACTTTAAAAAATACTTGTAGGTATGATGGGAGCTTCTAAAATTGAAAAAAAATTTATCTGTCTGCCCAACTGCAATCCACTGAAATGCAATCTGGGGATTATAGAGGGTCAGATGGTGCCTTTACAATAACAACCACTCAGCAACAGGGGGAATACAAGTGCAAGGCTCTGGGTAAGATGCAGGACTATGAGAACACGGTATTTGCATGTTTAACAGTCAGTGTAGGCACTAATTTGGGGGGAGAACTTAGTCTGCTGTGGTTTTTAATAAAATTATTTGGAGGATTTTTATATGTCACAGCACTTATAATTTCTTTTAACATGGTCGTCCCCATTTTTTCAAAATATTTGTTTCAAGAACAAAGAGAAATAACATTCCAAAGTTTCATGAAAATATAAAAACAAGGTATTCACTAGCATATTTTGATCTAAAGTAAATTTATTTCTTGCATTCATCCTAATAGATTTTCCATCTTTCTTGGCATCCGAACATATTTTAAAAGCTTAAACATTTCTTGAGAGCTCAAACATATATGCATACTATGTTGTCAGTCAATTACTAAAATTAAAATACAATTTTAATTAGCGCAAAAGTAAATTCTTACTTTAGGCAAGATAAGTAAACAGCAAATTACCCAGTTGCTACCAAGGCATCTGAATACCTTGCCAAGGCCAAGTCAGGGCATGACCCAGCAGAAAATTACAACTACCACCACTGGCTGAGGTTCATATTACAGATCAGGAATGACAAATACATGGCACTTGTATCGGCACTCCCCTAAGTCATGTCCACGGCAGACATTACTAACCGCTGATGGCGTTCTCTAAGCCCAGGAGCAACCTCAGAATCTTTCACAGAGCCCCACACCAGGCAGCGACTATCCACCAAGTCAGTGTCTGAGATGAAACCTATATTCAGTCCCTAATTAAAACCATTTATCAAATGATATGGCTGAACAAGATGTTCCTCACTTGTGTCCCCCTTCAACAATAATTTGGTATCTATTCACAGACAAAAGTGTCTCTGTGGGAGCTTTGGGGTCAAAGAAGAAAACTGTAAAACCCCCTTGCAGTCAAAGACGGAGGAGAGATGTTGTGAGAAGACAGGCTTAAACCCAGGTGGCGGATTCATGGACCACGGTCTTGGTTACAGACCCAGAAACAGCTCCATACCCCTGAGAACTTAGCTATGACCCCATGTGGCTTTTGTTCCATCATCAGCACCAAATGCCAAGGTTACCCAAGAGGAGTAATACACACTTGTATGTTGAGCAGTAGTCATACAGATCTCAGTACTGACTGGATCATGAACCAGCTCCAGCCCTTCTTGGCCATGGTCTGGGAGCTTCTGGAGTTAAGCCTGTCCAGCTCAGTTTGTAGATTCTGAAAGGGCCCTGAAATGGGGTTCCAACTTGTTCCAGCCACAGTCCACGAGCATGCCTGCTGGCCCAGGGGCCCAGCAGGAGACACTCTTATCTGTGCTACTAGCAGTCCTGAAAAGACCCCTGTATTCAGCTCCAGCGCCCTCACAGCTACACTCTGCAAGCAGTCAACATTGGTCACAAGAAATAAAGAAGGTCACTATATAGTGAAAAACGGGTTAATTTATCAAGAGGATATAACAATTATAAATATAAATGCACCAAACATTGGAGCAGCTAAATATTTAGAGCAAATTTTAAGATACCCAAAGGGAGAAAGAGATGGCAATACGGTAATAGCAGGGACTTCAATACCACACTTCCAATACTTAATAGATCATCCAGAGAGAAAATTAATAAGAAAACAGCAGACCTGAAAAACACTATAGACCAACCGGGCCTAAAAGACACATAGAACATTCTGCCCAACAGCACCAGAATACACATTTTTCTCAAGTAAACTAGAACATTCTTCAGGAAAGATGATATGTTGGGCCACAAAGTAATTCTTAACACATTTAAGAAGACTGAAATTTTATCAAACATCTTTTCCGACCACATGGTATAAAATTAGAAATCAATAACAGGAGGAAAACTGAAAAATTCACAAATACCTGCAAATTAAACAACACACACCTGAACAACCAAAGGGTTAAAGAAATCAAAAGGGAAATCAAAGTATCATGAGACAAATGAAAATGAAAACACAATATATTAAAATTCATGGGATGCAGCAAAAACAGTTCTAAGAGGGAAGTTGACTGCAACAAATACCTTTATTAAGAAAGAAGAAGAGGGGCTTCCCTGGTGGCGCAGTGGTTGAGAGTCCGCCTGCCGATGCAGGGGACACGGGTTCGTGCCCCGGTCCAGGAAGATCCCACATGCCGCAGAGCGGCTGGGCCCCGTGAGCCATGGCCGCTGAGGCTGCGCGTCCGGAGCCTGTGCTTCGCAACGGGAGTGGCTACAACAGTGAGAGGCCGGCGTACTGCAAAGAAAAAAAGAAGAAGGATCTCAAATAAACACCTAACTTTATACCTCAAGGAATTAGAAAAATAAGAACAAGCTAATCCCAAAGTTATCAGAGGGAAGGAAATAATAAAGATTAGAGCAGAAATCAATGAAATAAAGACTAGAAAGATAATATAAAAAAATCAATGAAACTAAAGGTTGGTGTTTTGAGAAAGTAAAAAATTGACAAACCTTTAGCTAGACTCACTAAGAAAAAAGAAGACTCACACTAAATTATAAATGAAAGAGGAGACATTATAACTGATACCACAGAAATACAAGGAATCATAGAAACTACTATGAGTAATTATATACCAAAAAACTGCCTAACCTAGAAGAAATGGATACATTCCTAGAAACATACAACCTACTAAGAATGAGTCATGAAGAAATAGAAAATCTGAACACAAACTTACAGTTACCAAAGGGGAAGGAGGGGTGGGGGGAGAGATAAATTAGGAATTTGGGATTAACATACACACACTATTATATATAAAATAGATAACCAACAAGTACATATTATATAGCACACAGAACTATTCTCCGTATCTTGTAATAATCTATGATGGAAAA
The DNA here is from genome assembly GCF_949774975.1 of Lagenorhynchus albirostris. Taxonomy (NCBI): domain Eukaryota; kingdom Metazoa; phylum Chordata; class Mammalia; order Artiodactyla; family Delphinidae; genus Lagenorhynchus; species Lagenorhynchus albirostris. Next base: position 21,380,042 of record NC_083104.1, on the reverse strand, counting down.
GAATCTGAAAAGGAATATATATATACATATATCTTTATATACAAACACACACACACACCATGTATAACTGAATCACTTTGCTGTATACCTGAAACTAACACAACATTGTAAATCAACGATACGTCAATAAATAAATAAATAAAATTTCAAAAAAAGGTAAGAAAATCTGAACAGACCAATAATGACTAACAAGTATGAAGTAGTAATCAAAAACCTCCTAACAAAGAAAAGTCCAGGATCACACGACTTCACTGGTGAATTCCACGAAACATTTAAAGAACTAATAACAATCCTTCTCAAACTCTTCAAAAAATTGAAGAGGAGGGAATCCTCCCCAACTCATTTTATGAAGCTTGCATTACCCTGTTACCAAAGGCAGATAAGGATAAGGATCCCTAACGAATATAGATGGAAAAATTCTCAACAAAATATTAGCAAACTGAATTTAACAGCACATTAAAAGGATCATACACCATGATCAAGTGGGGTTTACCCCTGGGATGCAAAGACGGTTCAGCATACACAAATCAATAAATGTGATACACCACATTAATAGAATGAAGGATTAAAATCATATGATCCTCTCAGTCAATGCAGAAAAAGCATTTGACAAAATTCAACACACTTTCACGATAAAAGCTCTCGGCAAAGTGGAGATTATTTATATATATATGTATATATGTATATGTATATTGAACACACACAACTCAATAGCAAAAAAATCCCCCAAATAATCCAATAAAAAAATTGGCAGGCAATCTGAATACACATCTTCCCAAAGAAGACATATAAATGGCCAACACGTACTTTAAAAGATTCTCAGCATCACTAATCATCAGAGAAATGCAAATTAAAACCACAGTGAAATATCACCTCAGATCTCTTAGGACAGCTATTATCAAAAGGACACACAATAATAACTCTTTGTGAGGATTTGGAGAAAAGGGAACACTTGTGCACTGTTGGTGGGAATGTAAATTGGTACAGCCACGATGAAAAACAGTACAGAGTTTCCTCAAAAAAATTAAAAATAGAATTACTGTATGATCCAGCAATCTCACTTCTGGGCATATATTCAAAAGAATTTAAATCAGATCTCAAAGAGATCGGTCACGTTCATTTCAGCATATTCACCATAGCCAAGACATGGAAACAACCTAAGTGACCATTCACAGATGAATGAATAAAGAAAATGTGATCTATCTATCTATCTATCTACACAAATACAATGGAATATTAATATTATTTGGCCATAAAAAAGAAGGAAATCCTGCCTTTTTTGACAACATAAATGGACCTTAAGGACATTATGCTAAGTGAAGTAAGTCAGATGGTGAAAGACAAATACTATATGATCTCACTTATATCTAGAATCTAAGGCCAAACTCATAGAAACAAATAGAATGGTGGTTCCAGGGACTTGGGGGTGTTGGTCAAAGGGTACCAACTTCCAGTGATAAGATGCATAAATTCTGGGGATTTAATGTACAGCATGATGACTATAGCTAACAATACTGTATTATATACTTGAAAGTTGGTAAGAGAGGAGCTCTGAAGTGTTCTCACAAAAAAATTATGTGAGGTGACAGATGTGTTAATCAAGCTTATTGTGCTAATCATTTCACAATATGTATGTGTATCAATCAACATGTTATACGCCTTAAACTTATGCAATGTTATATGTCAACTATAACTCAATAAACCTGAAGAAATTCTATTTAACAAGTAGTCAGGCTTTGTTCCTTGCAACTTTTGTTAGGGATGGGGGTACTCTTCAGTTCTTTTCCCTTTTAAGGCTCTGATCCATGGAATATATATACAAGGATCAACTGCAGAAAGAAAGGCAAAATAGAAAATTGTTCGATGCTTGGTAAGAGCACTGTATCCTAAGGCAAGGCTTTGGACCTGGTTCAGGTTCAAGGACAAAGGGAGACTCCCTCTTATTCTCTTTGCAGTATCTCAATCTTGGGACTTGCACAGTTGGGACCTGTCTAGATTGGGGGTGGGGGAGGAGAGAGAGAGGGAGGGGCAGGGGTAAAGGTCTGTCAGAGAAGAAGTAAAGAATGAATAAGGGAGGTCAAGCTCTAAGAGGATTTCTGATTTGGCTTACCGACTTTACCATGTTTCCTTACAAACAATATTACAGTCCTCCCTCGGTATCCACAGGCAGTTGGTTCCAGGAGCCCCCGCATAGATCAACATCTGAAGATGCTCAAGTAAGTCCCTTAAATAAAATGGCATAGTAGTTGGTCCTCCCATTCCGCAGGTTTCCCTTCCACAGATTTAACTAACTGCACATGGAAATTCTGATCCACAGTTGATTGGATCCAGGTTGCCAAACCAGTGAAAACAGAGAACCAACTGTGTATTTGTTGAAAAAGATCTGCGTATAAGTGGACTCTTGCATTTCCAACGCCTGTTGCTCAAAGGTCAACTGTTGGCTTCCCTGGTAGCGCAGTGGTTAGGAACCAGCCTGCCAGTGCAGGGGACATGGGTTCGAGCCCTGGTCCGGGAATATCCCACATGCTGCAGAGCAACTAAGCCCGCGAGCCACAGCTACTGAGCCCGCGTGGCACAACTACTGAAGCCCGCTCGCTTAGAGCCCGTGCTCTGCAACAAGAGAAGTCACCGCAATGAGAAGCCCGCGCATCACAACGAAGAGTAGCCCCCGCTCGCTGCAATGAGAGAAAGCCCGCACTCAGCAACGAAGATCCAAAGAAGCCAAAGATAAATAAAATAAATAAATAAATTTATTTTAAAAAAAAAGGTCAACTGTACATTTCCTGAGCACTTGCTATGACAGGCACCTGCTAAGTTTGACATCATCACCTCAGCTGATAATCCCAATACCCCTCAGAAGTTTATCTGTTAGAAATTGTGTGGGTGACACTGTACTCATCTGAGTACCCCTGGGAAATGGGTGGTACCCTCAAGCCAGAGGTGGGGTCAGAAATAGGGGAAACTGCCAGGAGATACAGTGGGCGGGCACGGACATGTTCTTCCACCTCTAGACCTGAAGGGTGGGAAGACCAAGGTCAGTGGGATCTCAAGAAGGAGCTGTAGCCATCAGGCAGGAGGTGTGGCCTTTCAGGGAGGAATGCAGTCACTGCCCCAAAGCTGCAGGGGTGGGGGAAGAGCTTGGGGAATAAATACTCCAACCTCTCTCTTTCCCTCTTTCTCTCCAATTTCCTGATAGTGCCTCCCATTGACTGAACCCCTTTGGAAGCTGGAGGTCACTGGTGCTTTGAGACAGTCCATTAATGTCAGCCTCCTCTGGGAACAGAGCACAGGGTAGAGTTAGATCTGGAGAGGCAAACAGAATATGCAGCCCAGGCATGTGTCTAACAAACATATTTCTAGTAAATGGGACACATTTTTATAAAAACATATCCATCCTTTATCTAAAATTAAAATTCAACTGAACATCCTATATTTTTATTTGCTAAATCTGACAATCCTACCCTGGACACAATGTTGCCCAAACAAAATTGAGGATTTTCGTATCAAAGAAAGGTGGTATAAATAAATACTGCATACAGGATGAGCTGCAGCTGCCAGAGATGAGCATTACTATTGTTCCTATTTTACAGATTCTGAAGCTAAGCCTTAGAGAAAGGGGGAAATAAGGCTAACTAGCTAATAAGTGCTAAATCTGCATTAAATTCCATTTAGGCTGAACCCGGGGTCTTTCAGCTCTTATGCTATGGGCCCTCATGACTGAAGAAGCTTCAGAAAGCAAAACAGAGGTCAGGTTAAGGGCTTTTTAACACACAGCCACCTCACCAGTGAACTGTGGCCCAAAGGAGGTCAGATTGTCACCAAACAGATAAGTAACTCCTCCTTTTAGAGCGGAGGTTCTTTATTGGGGTGGGAGGTTGTCCCCTCGAGGGATATTCTGCAATGTTTAGAGACATTTTCAGTTGTCACAGCTGGGGAGAGGGTGCTGCTGGCATCTAGAGGGTAGAGGTTAGGGATGCTGCCAAACATCCTACATTGCACAAGACAGTGCTCTACAACGGAGGAATCTGGCCCAAAAGGTCCACAGTGCAGAGGTTGGGAAATCCTGTCCTAGAGGAAAGAATAAGTAGAGAAATATAGAATGAATCCCCCCAGTACATAACTGCCATATACAAAGAGGGAGCTTGGACCAAGAGCCATGCATGAGATATCCCCTAGCACCTATGTCTTAGAGCACAACCGATCACATGCCATTTTCCTTCTTAGATTTGTACATTTAACTTTGCCTACAACACAGGAGTGAATGTGAATATGCCAGGAGATGTTCTATAGCCAGAGAGACCGGAACCCTACCAAGAGATTTTTAGAATTTACAGTTTGAGAACAGTTATGAGCACCATTATGAAACTATTTGTTTAAAGCAAATTGCAGTATGTACACAAGGAACTTAGCATCAATTAATTCTTTGTAAAGCCAAGCATAAGTAGAAGTAAATACGCTATTTAAAATCCTATTTATAGAACCAAATTGAGATTCTATTCAGGTTATTTGGGATCAGCTGTCCTCTATATCAGGAGGGAATTTAGAAGATAAGAGTGGACACAAATTTGATCTTCCCAGATTGGCTCTGTTTTTGATTTAAGGACAGTCTGTGACAAAGAATGGTTACTGATGTGATGGTTCATAAATCAGTCACTTTAAATTGACATAAATCTCCCTTCTCACATATTATCTTCAACGAAGGGATAACACTTGCTTTATTAATGTCACTAATTGATTGAAAGGAGAACCCTAGATTTGGGCCACTGTTCTACTTGTTAAAAATATATTGTTGATCAGAATCTAGGGACTTTGAGTTTGGAACTATTTTCTTTCTCCCGCAGGGTTTATCTGATTACCTTGCTAGTCTTATGGCATGGTAACTTCTGACAATGCCCCAGCATAGACGCTGGGCTCAAGATGTCTATATCCCTTGAGATCCTTGGCAGATCTCCAGACCAAACCTTCTGCTCTGTTGAGACTGCGCCAGACCTACAGTGTATGTCAACCCAACAGCTTCTGAAGGGTAGATGGGACCTGCATTGCTAGTCTAGTATTATTTATGCATCAAATCTATGCATCACTATTTAATTATCAAGATGCTTGTGTTAACTGGAACCAGAATTTGAAACTTATTAAAGACATGAATTCCATGAGACTTTTCCAAATGGAACTCTAGCCAGAAGGTATTGGTTACTTAAGTAACCAAAGGGGATAGTTACAGTGAGGGCTCATTTCTAAAGTGGCCCAATGGCATTAATCCCAGGTAGAGGAACCAGAGTGCGTAGATCTTCTCCTGTGTTAGATACTGTACGTGGGTATTTCTTATCCACTTCTAATAACAACAAATCAGCCTCTTCATTCCCATCTGAGGGATGAGGAAAATGACCTTGGGCATGTGCCCTAATAAAGCATCAGGTTGTTTATCTATAAAATGGGAGTGAGTCCCCGGGTGGTCTAGTGGTTAGGATTTGGCGCTTTCACTGCCATGACCTGGGTTCAGTCCCTGAGATGAACTGAGATCCCACAGCTGAGCTCCCGTAAGCCACGCAGTGCAGTCAAAATTAGAACAAGCAAAACTGTAGCTTCTTCAGAGAACTTTAAAAAATAATAATAAAAATAAATAAAATGGGAGCAATGATAGTACTTGCTTCATGGGTATACTATGAGGATTAAGTGGGACAACACATGCAGACCCTAACTATATGACGAGATGATTAGGTCTTCTCATTATTTCTACTACGAAGACAACCATGTGAGAAAGTGACCCCACTATACCACTTGACATCCAAATAACACGAGCCACAATTTTTTCAGTTACTTACATGTGATCTCAGCGATGGCTCAGACACGTCATACACACTGACCTTTTTCTTTCTTTCTTTCTTTTTCGGTCGCGCCACCCTGCTTGCAGGATCTTAGTTCCCCGACCAGGATTGAATCCCCGATCCCTGCAGTGGAAGCCCGGCGTCCTAACCATTGGACCGCCAGGAAATTCCCCACATTGACCTTTTTCGATCTCCCAAGTTTAACATGTTATTTAATTTCCAGAACCCATCCCCTTAACCCCCAAAAAAGGAGGAGGGGGAAAAAAAATCTATAGACCCAGCATTTTATATATGCTGTTCCCTGGTCTGAAGGTATCCTTTCCTTCAGATTTTAAGAAAATCATGATTATTTTAGTCTGGTGTGTTTGGATTACAGCAAGATAAAGGATCCATTAGAGTCAGGATGGTTCTGTAGCTATAGTTCCTGGACAGGAACCCATTAATTGACTGGTACTCGGCAATGTTAATACCACAAACTGCTTGCTGCTGACTCTGCTCTTGGATGGCGACTATCCAATACTGCCCGATACTTGATGATTATGAAAAAAAAGTCTGTTTTTTTTTATTTAACAAGATAACAGCAATCTCGTATATAAATGCACACACATACACGCACAGAATCAGAGGTTACTTCCCTCAGGAAGCCTTCCTTGACTGCACCCTGCCCCCAGCTGGGTTGGTTGCCTACTCTCTCCATTCTCTGTGTCCCTGATCATATCACTTTGCAATAGATTCCAATGACCTATTAACTTGACTGACTCCCTGATTAGACTGCAAACTTCTAAGGGGTGGAGCCCATGTAGGAGACTGCAGTATAAATCATTATTTATTATTTATAAATAATTCTAGAGCATGTGAAAAACCAAGGAAATAAGAGTACATCCAGGGACTTCCCTGGTGTTAAGAATCCGCCTGCCAATGCACGGGACATGGGTTCGAGTCCTGGTCTGGGAAGAACCCACATGTTGCAGAACAGCTAAGCCTGTGCACCACAACTACTGAGCCTGAGCGACTAGAGCCTGTGCTCTGCAACAAGAGAAGCCACCACAATGAGAAGCCTGCACACTGCAACGAAGAGTAGCCCTGCTCACTGCAACTAGAGAAAACCCATGCACAGCAAGAAGACCCAATGCAGCCATAAATAAACAAATAAACAAACAAACAAATAAATAAATAAAATGAATACATCCAGAGTGTGTCTGCACACACTTGCATGGTGGCATTTCAGAGAATGAGGAGAGAATGGGGAAAGTTTTGAATGGCGTGGATGGTGGTCCCTGGAGATGAATTAAAGCAATAGGTGAACTAGAATATGGGGATCTTAAGTGTTCAGACCTGGCGATCTGGACAGTAGAGAACGATTTTCCTCACTTTTTTTTAAATTGTAGGAAAATGTATTACATAAAATTTGCCATTAAGTATACAGTTCAGTGGCAGTAATTACATTTACAATGCAGTGCAACCATCACCACTATTTCCAAAACTTTTCATCATAGAAACTCTGCAACCATTGAGCAGAAACTCTCCTTCTTCTCTTCACCCAGCCCCTGGAAACCTGGAATTTATGTTCTGCTTCTATGCCTATTCTGGACATCTCATATAAGTGGAATCATATAGTATTTGTCGTTTTTTGCCTGGCTCATTTCATTTAGCATAACGTTTTCAAGGTCCATCCACGCGGCAGCAGGAGGACTGTTACGCGGAGCAGTGGACTAGAGACAGCAGTATCTTGTAAAGATGGTGTTTGGAGGTGCGTATTAGTGAGGTGTGGACTTGTCTGTTATTGTGGAGAGGCTTTAATATTTTCTAGCAGCTAGAAACCTAAACATTCACAGTGTTCCAACCAAATTTTGATCAATATATAAAACTTATATCTGTTAGGACTGAGGGCACACATGGTTGATGAAACTTGTCAGACAGTGGCACCTGTTACAGTGACACGGCCAAATGTGGGATAAAACTGCCGGGAGAAAGTGGAGGAGAAATGAAGGTCAAGTTGGAAGGCAGGTGAAGTGTGTGGTGACTGTGAATGTTTTTAAAGACGAGCATCCTTTTGCGGCAGTACTGCTCATGTGGCAATGATTGCTGGCTTGTTTACTATCTCGTAGAGCCTTTAATGCCTTCTAGTGGCTGTCAGAAACACTCGAACTGGAGAGTGTGCGATGTATGCAAAAGATTTGAGAACCAACACACTTAGGGTCCTAACACGCTCACATTTAATTTGTGAACAGTCAACTCTACGTGCCAGAGAGAGACAGAGATAGGAGAATGGAAGAGACGGAAAAAGAAAGGAAAAAATAAGTTGTGCAGGTGATTCTGACTGCCATTTCATTCAATGAGCTTATGCCCCAGAGTGGATATAAGCTGGGGAATATGCATCTGTTTTCTCAGCTTCCAAAGTGTGATCTTTTTGAGCAGAAATGTGCATCTAGGGTTTAAAAATAAGTACCATGTGGTCGTGAAAGAGAAGCTACTTCCGCTGGGGCTCAAGTGAAGAAGACGTATTAATGTATTCCAAAATCAGCCAGGTTGCATTGGCTGAAAGATGATGTACATCTCTAACACATCTTCTGGCATCATTTTGACCAGACATAATTCTCACCTTATGTGCTGACTTTAGAAGCTAAATCCCTCCTCTGATTCTACAATCATCTTCGGGATAGGATACGGTGGAAAATCTATAGCATCCTGCAAGTTTTCTTAAATACAGTCGGCAGTGCTATTGAGATTCTGGGGTTGCAAGTAGCAGAAAGTACCCAGAGCTAGCTCAAGCTTGAAAAAAGATAAGGCATTAGCTGAGAGTATTTGATAAAAATCTGCATTTGTATCTGTATGTTTGAAGAAACAAAGATCACAATGGATGACTTTCAAGAAGATAGTAGACTTTGCTCTTAATGTGTCTCAAGCAGTGATGTTCATCTTATTAAAAATGCAGCTGTATTCAGGAGGTCTGGGAGGGAGCCTGAGAGTGCGTATCATGTAACAAGCTCCCAGGCGTTATTGATGCTGCAGCTCCTCTGACAAACATGTGAGCGGAAAAGTTCAAATGCTGCAATTTTGACAGCATTCATTCTCTGAGGCTTTCACCTTCCAATTCCAAATTCCTCAGAGGGGATGTGATTGCTCTAGCCTGGGTCAGGCACCCTCTACCCCTCGCTGCATCCATCAACTATACCTAAGGGGTCAGGTCAGGAAATGGCAAAGTCACCCCCACCACTAGCATGCAATGAGTGCTCGCTCTAGGCCTGTCGCTGTCTATGCATTTTATAAATTTTATCTCCTTTAATCGAGAGGTCAGCCCTTTGAAGTGAGGGGAAAAAATGAAGGCTTAGAGAAACCAAGTGACTTTCTCAAGGTCACACGGCTAGTAGGTGTCAGAGCCAGGCTTTGAACCCACACTGCCTGGCTCTAGAGCGCCTGTGTTCTATCGACTTTAAGATTTGGCCATGGGGGTCGGAGTGCCTTGTGAATGTGGGGAGTAGTTCCAAGAGAAAGAAGAATCACTGTCACCTGGGCAGTTAACGCTCAGAAGATTCACTAGAGGGACTTCCCTGGTAGTCCAGTGGTTAAGACTCCGCGCTCCCAATGCAGGCGGCCCGGGTTTGATCCCAGTCAGGGAACTAGATCCCGCATGCCGCAACTAAGACGTGGCGTTGCCAAATAAATAAATATATATATATTAAAAAAAAATAAGATTCACTACATAGGCACTACATTAGTGTTTGTGAATCACTATAAAGAGACCAGTTAGGTTACCGGAGTCCTACAGTTTCTTCAATAAATGATAAACCCAAGTTCAGAAAAAGAACAGAGGTGTTATATCAGAGACCAAAGTACATATACAGCTGACCCTCGAACAAAATGGGTTTGAACTGCGTGCATCCACTTACGTGTGGATTTTTTTTCAATAGTAAATACTACAATACTACATGATCCATGGTTAGTTGAATTTTTGGATGCAAAACCGTAGATACAGAGGAACTGCAGAAATGGAGGAACCACATATATAGAGGAAGACCGACTATAAGTTACATGAAGATTTTCAATTGTGCGAAGCTTGGCGCCCCTCCCCGCCACGTTGTTCAAGGGTCAAACGTAGAACGAATAGCAGATAAAAGCCCAGTCAGAAGGAATGGTTTACTAAGTGTCCATGGACAGATGAATGGATAAAGAAGATGTGGCACACATATACAATGGACTATTAGCCCTAAAAAGGAATGAAATTGAGTTATTTGTAGCGAGGTGAACGGACCTAGACTCTGTCATACAGTGAAGTCAGAAAAAGAAAAACAAATACCGTATGCTAACACATATATATGGAATCTAAAAAAAAATGGTTCTGGGTTTCCCTGGTGGTGCAGTGGTTCAGAGTCCACCTGCCGATGCGGGGGACACGAGTTCGTGCCCCAGTCCGGGAAGATCCCACATGCCGCGGCGCGGCTGGGCCCGTGAGCCACGGCCGCTGAGCCTGCGCGTCGGGAGCCTGTGCTCCGCAACAGGAGAGGCCACAACAGTGAGAGGCCCGCGTATCGACCCCGCCCCCCCCAAAAAATGGTTCTGAAGAACCTAGGCGCAGGAGAGGAATAAAGACGCAGACGTAGAGGATGGACTTGAGGACACGGGGAGGGGGAGGTAAGCTGGGACAAAGTGAGAGAGTAGCATGGACATATATACACTACCAAACGTAAAATAGATAGCTAGTGGGAAGCAGCCGCATAGCACAGGGAGATCAGCTCGGTGCTTTGTGACCACCTAGAGGGGTGGGATAGGGAGGGTGGGACACAAGAGGGAGGGGACATGGGGATATATGTATACATATAGCTGATTGACTTTGTTATAAAGCAGAAACTAACACACCATTGAAAGCAATTATACTCTAATAAAGATGTTAAAAAAAAAAAAAGGGATGGTTTAGTTGCCGGCTCCGTTACTTAGTGTGAGCCATGGACAAGAAACACAGGCATGCCCTGGAAAAACGTTAGAAATGCAGGTTCCCAAATCTCAAGCCCGACCTCCTGAATCAGAGCCTGAATGTTAGCAAGGTTCCCAGTGATGCGTAGGGTTTGGGTTCGTCAGTACTACCTGGAATTCCACAAGCAGCTCGGGACCATCGTAGGACTCTTTCTTGGCACACTTGCTTGCAGAAACTACCGTGACAAGTCTATCCCAGGGCCAGGGAGCTGACAAAACGGCTCCCTCTCTGCAGGCAGGCAGGCAGACTGAGAGGGGGAAGAGGATTGCGTGAAGCGGAAGGAGCGGTGGAGAGGCCAGGTGCAGCTAATTGGTCCTCACGCCCCACGCTGCTTGTTAGTATCACCTGAGGACCCTTTAAAAATCAGTGATTGGGTTCACGCTCAGATATAATGATTTAGTTGGTCCATTGTAGGACTGGAGCATCACTACATCTTTGTTTAAAGTTTCCTGGGTGGATGTACCATACAGGGGTCTAGCTGAAGTCGCTGTACAGAAACCCAAGGAGTGGGGAGTGAGTGTACCTTCTCAACAATCACTTTACTTTCAGGTGTGAAATGAGGAGACATTAGCAGAACAGCATAGCCCTTGAATGTGCTTAAGCTGAGGAGCTGGTACAGATGCAGATTCTGACTCAGTAGATCCAGGCTGAACAATGTTCTGTTTTCTCACATGTCAATACCCTGATCTGATTAAGGTATCTTCGATGTCATGATTCAGAGTAACTTTGAATCAGAATTAACCACGCCCCCAATCCTTCCCTCAAGCATCTCTGCTGAGTAGAGTTATAAATCAGGTAGAACCTGTTAACCTACAATTTTATGTTATTTGAACCTCAAAAATACATCTTTCGGATTCGGGTGATTTTTCTTCTTCATTTGGTATGCGTTATGCATTGAATTGAGCCTCCTAAAAAAACATATGTTGGAGTCCAAACCCCCAATAAGTACCTCAGAATGCAACCTTCCTTGGAAATCGGGTCTTTACAGATGTAGTCAAGGTGAGATGGGACCTAAAAAAGGGAAATTTGGACGCTGGGACATGCACACAGGGAGAATGTCACGTGAAGATGGAGGCAAGATCAGGGTGACGCTTCTATTGGTACAAGCAAAGGTATGCCCAAGATTGCCAGCAAACCTCCAGAAGCCAGTTGAGATACATGAAAGAGACTGTCCCTCACGTACCTCAGAGGAAAGCAGTCCTGCCCACACATGATCTCAGACTCCACAATTGGGAGCCAATACATTTCTGGTAAGTTCCATAGTTTGTGGTTCTTTGTTTATGGCAGCCCTGGCAAACTAATATAGTATGTAAATACTACACAATTCCACAACTACTTGCTGGACAAGGAATTGGTTTTACAGTCTAAATGGAACACATATTTAAATAAAATATGCCCCTCGATTTCTAAGAGCTCATAGACTAGTAGGGGAGGGGGGTAAGCATAAGTATCCCTGGGAGCGTACACGCACGTACAAACCAGTAACCTGGAAATTGGTGGGTTGTGTGAAGTGTTAGGTATTGCTCTGGGAAGGATCCATTTACCTGGGAGAGATCTAGAAAATTTTCACTGGGTAGGTAGGGTGTGAATTAGAAATTGAAATGGTTGTTCAAGTCATGCAATTTCCTAAAAATCCATTGGCATATTTTAACAATTCACTCTTACATAATTAAAAACCTAATTCCTCAAATACTACTTAAAGTTCAGGTTGGCCTTGAAATATTTTCCCCTTCTCCTTCTGCATGCAGCAACATTATAAGAAGAAATAATTTCTGACAATACATTCAGTTTACTGAGCTCCAAGGAGCTGAAATTTGCTAACGTTTTGGCTCCAGGTGGGCATGATTACCACTGTTTTTAAAGAACAAATTTCTTACGTTCTCAATCATTTTCATTGCACTGTGAATGGAAGCAAATCACTGGGGTTCAGCCTATTGTCCTGCCAAAGGAATAATTTATGTCGCCCAGAACTGGAGATCTCAAAATAACAAATAACATTTGTACGACACGCAACACAGAACATCTAAAGCGTTTTATTTTATTTCAACTCAGGCTTGTAATTTCTTATCCCAGAGCATCTCATTAAAGGCTAAAAAAGGGCTTTGGTAGAGCCAGATGAAGCTCAAACCGTCCCTTTGCCTTTAAGCCTAAGAGTTTTAGTCAATTTCCTCTATTTTTTATTTTGTTTTTGGCCCTCATTACTCTATTACAGACATTTACTCTTCCTGGTCTGTGCTCAGGTACAGACATGGCAGGCTTAATCCAGCAGCTCTATTGCATTTTGAAATTCTGTATTAAAATGTCTGGTTGCCTTGGTGATGGGGCAGGGAGGAGGATTGTCAGATAAAATAAAGGACATGTATGAGACATACACATACTAAAATTTGTTTTTCTCAACTTCTAATTTCACTGGGCATCCTTTACTTTTATTCGGTAAATCTGGCGATTCTACACACAGTACCCTGGGGTAGAAAAATGTTAGCCTGCATCCCTTTGTGAAAGGGAACAGAGAAAGAGCAAGGCGTGAGCTTTACAATCGTTCCAATCTGGGGTAGATTTCTGGCCCTATATCAATACTTGGTTATGTGGCCCTGGGCAGTGTATCTGAGCAGTTCCTCTGGGTTTCCTTTCTCTCTTCTGTAAAATGGATATATTTAACACTTGCCTTCTCTGGTTTTTAGGATGACGTATGAGCACATAGCTAAGCTATGTTAGAGCCTGAGGCAAAAGGAATAATCAGTAATACTGATTATTATACTTATTTAAAATTTCGATATTTTGTTCATCATGGATTTTTTTTTTGCCTACATTTTGATTATTTTTAAAAGACTTCATTAAAATGTTATTTATCTTGTCAACTGGGTTTTCTGGTGCCCCCTTACATTTTGCACCTGAGAAAGTACCTCACTCACTTCACTCTAATCCCATGGCACTCACTGAATGTTAAATATTATTGATATTTACTATTTTAATTTTATTAATAAAGTTTATAGTAATATTAAATATTATTAATAACAACTCTCTTGTATTCCACTTCTTTGCAGTGTCCCATTAGAAACAATAATGACAACAAACATTGATAAGGGCTAACTGTGCCCAGGCACCGTGCTAGCCTCCCTATGTTCATGGTTTTACTGAATCCTTAAAATTCTGTGAGATTGGTGCAATTATTATTTCTATTTTATAGAAAAATGATATTTTAAAAAACGTACACAGCTTCCCCAAGAAGACATAGCTAATAAATCAAATTGTTGGGCATTTGAAATTGAGTGTTTTTTTTTGAAGAGCCTCTGAAACTTGTTTGTACTTCCATGTTTGAATTCAGTATCCCGAGGTGGCGGATCAAAAACCTCCTGCCTGCAATAACCTAAGCAGAGCTTTAGGTGTCCTCATTGACCCATTTTGTAAGCACTTGTTTTCTAGGCCAGAGAAAACTGAGGAAAGGTTTTCTCAGGGGTGCCCTTCCAGAAGAGCTTCAACACATCCTGTGCATGTTTACAGACCGAACTGGGCTAACCTGGAAGGTTTCTGATCTGAAGAAAGGCTCTGGATTGAGCAGGGCCAACCTCTGCCAGCCCAGGAAGGGTGTAAGACCTATCTCCCTAGCATACCATCTCCAAAAGCTTCCTAAGCGTTTCTTATAGTCCCACCTGCCCTTGGACAGAGGCCTGGCAAGTAAGGTTGCCAGGTGCAGGTGTCCTGTATCTATGGGACAATGGTTTTGTTTGGTGTCTCTCACTGATTTTTTTCCAGGATGCCCCGAATGTGCTGTATCCAGCTTTTTTTTGTTTGTTTTTTTCCAATAAATTACAAAAATTTAACATTAGAGCTATTTTACAAATTTAACTGGGCATCCTGCACTTTCATTTGCTAAATCTGGCCACCCTACTGTCTGGCTTGTTTGCATTCTCATGCATATGAAAAGAGCCAAGCCCAGGGCCAAGCCCAGGTGAAGCAGCCAGGGCACCCAATTTCAGAAGGCACTCACTCTCAGTCTCTTGTAAGCACACGCTGCCCGAGTCCTGGCCTTGCAGGAGAGCTCTGGTTGAAAGGTCAGGAAAACACCTTAATCCGTTTGATTTCTCGGGTTAATATTGGTGCAGCCTCCCTCCATGGTGGACTCCAGAGGGGCACGAATTGATCACTTACAAAACTTCTCTTGAATGCATTTGTTAATTGCTATCCAGGTCTGGGTACTTTCTTGGTATGTGACTTAGTCAAACTACTCAACTTCCTCGAGCTTTTGTTTGGGATTAATAATTGCAAACTTGCTGTGAGGATTAAATAAGAAAAAGAAACATTCCAAATGCCCACGACAGTACCTGAGACATATGATGAGTTGTTTCAATAATGTTGTCATTGCAGGGGCTAAACTAAAGCAGTGCAAATCCTCAGAACCCCAACTTTCTAGATCTCCTTTAATGCTCAACGTCACTTACCACCTTCTTAGGGAATAATTTATATTGTGAAGTATCTGCTGGGGATCACATGCTGTGCCCAGCTGTTTAAGTGCATTATTTTGTTCAGCATACAAAATACCCTGGTGTGATGTGTCCTAAAGAGGAAACTGAGGCCCAGGGAGGTTAGGAAACTTACCCTAGTTCATACCATCAGAGAGCCGTGGGGCTGGGATTGACTCCAAGCCTGGCGGCCTGTCTCCAGATCTGCCTGATTTTAAAGCCCACACATTTAACCACTGCTTTATGAAGATGGTGATGTCTGCCCAGACACACACTAGCAACTCCCAGAAAGGCTCCTTCCGTGGTAATTGAAGGGCTGCTGGGAATGTCCTTCTCAGTTTGGGGCTGCCAGTCTCCCTGATGAGATCTTTCTCACTCTGGCTTCCCAATCTTTGATCTCCTTATGCAACCATTTTCTCCTGAAATTGAGGAGAGGACAGCATAAAGAATGGTTTTCCAGGAAAAGTTCTGTGTTTGTGTTGGGAGAGAACAACGGTTGGGAGGCTACAAAGCTAGTCTAATTCATAGGACTTTCCAGGGCATCCCTCAAATGCTTTTGCTCTTTTCTGCCACCTTTTTGCAAAGGTAATTCCTGCCCAGTTTGCTATTAACTAGACCTTCATTAGGAATATCTTCACGCCACACCCTGATCAGAAGTCTCTGAATTGCACATCTTGAAAACTCACGAACTGCAGACTGTCCTGGACTGTTCTTTGCCCTGTTTATTTTAACCATGCCAATCTGATTTCCATCCCTCCCATTGGCCTTTCCTCTTTCTCCTCCCCAGGCTGACTCCTGTTTGCTCCTTCTCTTACCTTTTCATTTCCTTTGGTTTCCATTGAAGGGAGGTGCTTGGTGAGCAATTGCTGTTTATAA
This sequence comes from Lagenorhynchus albirostris, assembly GCF_949774975.1. NCBI lineage: Eukaryota > Metazoa > Chordata > Mammalia > Artiodactyla > Delphinidae > Lagenorhynchus > Lagenorhynchus albirostris. The sequence goes on along the minus strand of NC_083104.1, from coordinate 21,363,909 downwards.
TATCCTGGTAATGGATAGCATGAGATTTGGAGTCAGACAGACGTAGGTTTGAATTTTAGCTTTACAGCTTACTTGCTGCATGGTCATGCCACCAAGGCCACAGTAACCGTCCTGAGCCTCTTTATATCCTTTTTTTCTTTTTTTGTGGGGGAGGGGGCAATGCCGCGCGGCTTGCGGGATTCTTAGTTCCCTGACCAGGGGTTGAACCCACGCCCTTGGCAGTGAAAGTGCGGAGTCCTAACCACTGGACTACCAGGGAACTCCTTTATATCCTTTTCTGGGATAAGACCACCTCTGTCACACAGTTGAAGGATTAAATGAAGTAATGTATGTTTAGCACTTAGCCCATTGTTGCAACTATAACGAGAGCTCAAAAATGACAGCTTTCTTTATTACTTATATTTCCTTAATTCTGGAATAATCTGTCCTCCTATTGTTTCAGTTTCTAAAACTGGCTAAGCTTCTCTTGGCTTTTAGGGCCACGGCAAATGCCATAATGCCATTCTCTAAGCCCTAGGAGAGCTGCTTTTCCTTCTTGCTTAACTGGATCTTTTCTTACCAATCCCTGAGTCAGCCTTCGGCATCACTGCCAGAAAGGTCCCACTGTGTCCCACAAACCTAAGGTATTATCCACGTCCCCTTTCTTCTCACCACTCTTGGCCCCCATAGGACTAATGATCATTTTAAGTTACTCCAATTGCTCACTTCTGTTTCTCCCTCATTGCACTGTAAGCTTCAGGAAGACATTGTATTTTCACTGCCTAGAGCAGCGACTGACACACAGTTGGTGTCTTAATAGTTGTTGGATATGTGGTTTTTCAAGTTACATAAATCTCTCCCCCACCCTCAGAAAACAATTATCTCCTTCACTTCCCCCTTACTCCCTCCAAAATTGAGACATCTCTGCTTTAAATACCAGAAAGCAGCCCACACAAGCATCAAGCCCATAGGGGTTGTCATAACACCTTTTCCTAGATACGTCACCCAGGGCTTCTCAGTGGGGTATTTTGGGCAGGTTGGATAAAACAACTGTTTGTTGTGTTGGATCATCCCATGCCTTTGCAGTACGTTTAATGTCCCTGGTTTCTAAATGCCAGCAGTACTTCCAAATCATTAGGAGATTCCAAAACACAGCAACACATTTCCAAATGCCTCAGTTGGAAATCACAAAACTTCTAAGCCTTGGGCACTTCATGAATATTATAAGTATTCAAGAAAAGATCGTTATCGGAAACTCCTAAGTTAGGTCGACTCCCATCCCCTCCCAGGTCCCAGGATACGGTCCTTGTCAAGGCTGCTGCTATCCGAAAGCAAAAGGAAATGGCGAGAATGTGTTTGTACGTGTGTTAGTGTTAAGAACAGCACTCAGGTAAGTATCACCATCACAGAGCTCATGCATATTTCCTATTTTCTTTTGCAGGGAAGATAGACTCGCTCAATGAATCACACAAGGTAGAAGAGGATGGAATGTACTAATGACATTCTGGAAATGGGCTCAGGTTCTAACAGAGTATTACTCTCAAGAGTATTACTCTTTAGAGTAATCTCTAAAGAGTATTACTCTTTAGAGATTACTCTAAAGAGAAATACTCTTTAGAGATTACTCTAAAGAGTAATCTCAGATTTACTCTTTCCAAAGAGAATCAAAGAGCTTAGGCCACAAGCACAGACATCTCATAGAGCTGAATCCTGACAGGAGTCCTCAGGGCATGGGTGGAATAGCATATAAACTTCATGTCATCATACTGCCCCGAGCAATCAGAAATGGGGAAGGGTCAATAGATATTTTCAGTACTCCTGATCAATATTTAGTTCATTATCATTATCTGTGATGGTAACAAGTCTGTTCGCTGGCATGGGACATTTCATTGACTAGAAAACAATTTAAGAAATGTACTTGGTCTACTGATGAGCTCATAGAGCAATAAATAATGGAACCTCGTGGGCAACCATGTAAGACTACGTAGTACCCTAAATAAGGGTTATCTTGACCTGTGTTTGGACTGAAGCCTGCTTCTCTGCCTTTCTGCCACAGGTAAATGAAAGAAAACCGGGCCTATTATCTTTAATAAGTTATGAACAAGGGAATCTGAGCTTAGCATATATCCACTCAATTTTCACTAACGTATTTTTTAAAAATCCTGTTTGCTCCCCTTACTGTGGAGACACTGTTCACGGAACAACAGGTGGTGAGTTGCAGTGTGACAAGTCAGGATCTATTTCCTGCTTTTCTCTCAATAGCTATAGGACTTGGCAAATTACTTGAGTTTTCTAATTCTCAGATTCTGTAAAATGGAGATATAATAGCACTATGTACCTCACTGGGCTGTTGTGAGGATGACATGAACAAACATATTTTTGCAGAGGGACATACCTTTCTTTTTCCTGCTCCATGTGGCACAAGGAAGAGGAGGCAGAGGAGTAGAAAAGACCTATGGAAATCCAGAGGAGGGCATAGGAATGGAGTTAGAAACATGGGGGATGAAGGGCCCAATAAACTTTGTGCTGAAAGGTGAGTTACGTTTTGCATCATCTTCCGGACTCCATATATGTGTTAAAAGACTTTTCTCTCTGGAAATGGACTGCATTTTGTGAGATCATAGAGCACTATGATGACTTGCCTTATTTTTTTAAAATTAATTCATTTTATTTTATTTATTCTTGGCTGCATTGGGTCTTCATTGCTGCGTGCCGGCTTTCTCCACCTGCGTGGAGCAGAGGCTACCCTTTGTTGCGGTGTGCGGGCTCCTCATTGCGGTGGCTTCTCTTGTTGTGGAGAGCGGGCTCTAGGTGCGCGGGCTTCCGTAGTTGTGGCGCGCGGGCTCAGTAGTTGTGGCTCGTGGGTTCTAGAGCACAGGCTCAGCAGCTGTGGCACATGGGCTTAGTTGCTCCTCGGCATGTGGGATCTTCCCGGACCAGGGCTCGAACCGGTGTCCCCCACATTGGTAGGCGGATTCTTAACCACTGCACCACCAGGGAAGCCTGACTCGCCTTATTAGTAAGTGTGGAGGTAGGACTTCCTTTGATAGAACTCTAGATCAGTGTTACTCAAGGGGTAATCTAGAAACTCTGTTACTAGAACTTGGGACAAGCTAAGAACAGAAATTTTAAGTCAGTGTTTAAAAACTTGGATTGAAACTTGACAGAGTAGTTTTATGTCTGATGAATCTAATAATAAATACGAATGTATACTTTTGTATCTCTTATTTCATCTCTCTAGTAATAGATATTTTCTAAATTTTTTTCCCTTAGTAATTCACTTTATTTCACTTTACAGAATATAGGCCCACAATGACTGAAATTTTTAAAAACAGGATTTTCTCCACTGACAGTTTAGAAAAAACATCAAAACTTTTCTACACTACCGAAGAAGGTCGTTATTCTAATTCTGAAAGCTCTTAAAGACTGGTGTTTGAAGCTTTGTTCCTAAGAACAGTCTTTAATAGTTCAAAACAATTCTGGAATCTTTAGTGCTTAACATTAAGCTTTTATGAATACAAGGAAGAATCTTGAATAATTTTCTCAAATATAGAAAAAAAATTAAACATCCAGGAAGGTGAGGCAATTTTTTCAATCCACCTTGTAAAACATACATCTTTATGAGGTAGATCAATATACACTGACAAAGGGTGAGGCCCAAGAGGTTTTGGTGAGAAAATAAGTTGTAAAACTGCACTTGTAATATGATGCTGTTTTTTAAAAAATTACTAGAGGCATAGAAAAAAATCTGAACTGTTATACAATAAATTAACAATTTATCTGGTAATGTTAGGCTTATAGGGCACAACTATGTTTTTATGTTGTATATTTTCTTCATGTTTGAAATTAAAATGAGTATATGATATTTTGTAATACAAAATTAAAATGAGTATATGATATTTTGTAATAAAAACATCAATTTGACATGTTAAAAAATTTATCTCTGTCACTTTATAGTTATTAATAAGCATATCAATAATGTGGTTGAGAAATGTTTTCCAAAAAAGGTGAGGGGAAAATCATTTAGCAGCCCCACTGTGCTTCCATTTCTATACCTTCTTTTTCCATTTGGGAGCCAAGTTTTGTCTGTTTTTTCAAGGTACACCTGCAATTCTGAGCATACCATTTCTTGAACAGGAGAAGGTTATTTCCATGTAAGGTACTTGCACAGAAATACTAATCTCCCTGTATTTCACTTCCCACTCACCTCTCCCCGCTGTCCGGGATTAAAAGATGTCAGATGAAATATATCCTTGAATTTAAAAGACCTGTTTGCCAGTCTGAAAAACTAGAATGAATGACTTGTTACAAATAAACAACATTAGTAAGATTAGGAAGCCTACACTGGTTATCCTCCATGAGGTAATAAACTACCGTATTTCACCAATTCTAAGACAATTTTATTCTAAGACACAGCGTTACGTTATGTCTCACTAAGAAAAAAAACCCGAAAACACTGCCAATTCAACTATAACACGTCAGCAATCAAAAGATGCATCCTGATTTCAGGGATGTAAGTATGAAAAAGTGGGCATCTTGGAATCAATAAAATATGGCAATACCATAACTAAAAATCTACAATCTTGTCCAACCTGATTACTTGAAGTAGAGTACCTTCAGCTGGTTTGTATGAACCCTGGACATAAATGGAAGGAAGGATACATAAACATTTTCAGTAGCACACCTTTCATTTATTGACCTATGTAAAAAAAATAATAGGTCTAAAAAAGTCAGAACAGTAAAAGAATATGCAAAAGGGTATATCTGTTTCTAGAAGGCTATACAAATATGCAAAAAGGAATAAGTTATTTTTTTGCATGTCTTTTGTCTTCCAAATTATTCTCCCCCAAACTTCATTTTCAATGATACAAATGACTAAGGACCAGTTTAACAAATCAACTTTATGTATATATTACATGCTTTGGAATATAGATAGAAAATGTTCCCCAAAAGTTGTTCAGAAACTTCTCTATTCACAATATGAACAAGGAAACTGTATAAAAGAGGGGGAAGGAGCACCTTTTATGGAATTCTGAAGCAGAGTAAAGATGAAAAAAAAAGATCCATTTAGAATATGGAAATATTTGTTAAAAAAAAAAAACAAACCAACCCAAAACATCCAACGATAAACCATAGCGAATTATTTCTTCCAAGGAAAGTATGAGGTAGTTTTAGCCTCATAATTAAATTTACGGCAGCTTGGAAGGTTTTCGTTTTTGTTTTTAATGACTAATTTTGCTTTTGTCACTTGGTGACTTAGAACTACCTGGGAAATCCAGACAATATGCTTACTCTTCAAATGTTCACAATTTTAAGGCACGCAATTCATCTAAAATGATGTGGTGTTCGTGGTTTTTTTTCTTTATATTGTGTTGGGTTCTTGCTGTATCACCTTAAAATACTTTTTCAAACTCTTGGTTATAAAAACTTTCCATATTAAGTCTGCCATTGCAATGACAGCTGCGTTGGAGAGTTACCAGCCTGAACAATAGCTCATCATGCCATTGGAGTAGAAAGAAAAAAGGAACTCAATGATAGTGTACCTTAGAAAATTCTCCAAGCAGAGTTTGTCAGTTACGCGGTGGGCTGCTTCATTTTTCCCCAATCTGCTACCATGAAGTTATATTACAGGATGCTACAGCCATAAGTCTTTCCAGAACCCATTTTATGGTGCTTATGAAAACCATCACTCTTGATAATAGCCTAAAAACATTTACACTCATTCAGGAATTCATGAAAAATCCAGCTTCTCTTCAAGTAATTTTCTAATACTGTCTAAATTGTTCATGTCCGGGTAGACATAGTATGTAATTCTTCACCAGCTCACGAGTTCAAACTTTCCGATGGTGAGCAGTGACGAGCTTCTGGCTTCCCTTCTCTCCTCATTCTGAATTGTGCTCTGAAATTTCCCCTGTCCTTCTTTCCTGTTGGAGACCCTGAACGCACTTTTCACAGTTTTGAGGTCTGCCTTCAACAACTTTTGTTCTCTTAAAAAGTGCTTGCTCTTGGTGAAGGCTGAGTCCTCCTTGGCAATGGTTCACATGTGGTCTTGACCTTGCTGTTAGGTTAGCACCTAGACTTGGAAAGGTGGGTTGTTGTTCAGGGGTTTTGTGTGGCTTAGTGTGTGATTCACTTCCGGGGTCACGGGAGTCCTCTCTTCCACCTTGGATGCCTTTAGGTTTCTACAGCCAACAGCCTTCTGGGAAGACGAACACATTTTGCAAGGCACACTAGTGTGAGAATGCAGTGCTCGGTCAAGAGGCTCAACTGCAGTTCAGACTAATGTTCCAGGCTTTGAGTCTTCGTGCCAAAAGAGCCTCTGCTCACTATTCTCCAGGCTGTCTTCCAGCAGGTTTCCCTCTGTATTGTCCAGTTGACCGGTCTCTGTGTATGGTCTATGAAAGGAAACCAGAAAAGTTACAACTTGTTGTCATTTTTGTTCCCAGGGTACAAAGATTACTACACTCAAAGAAGTTAGTAGAAAACACCGTTAAGAAAAGTATCCAAAACTTGGAAATAAAGGCAAGGGATGGCTGTGTGTTTTTTCAAGGTCATACTGGAACATGGTCTAACAGGCCCATGCAAGGAGTATTTACTTCTCCTGAGAGAGAGACTTTTGTCTAAGTTACATTTACCATGGATGAGGACCCAGACTGTGTTAAGTTACATGTTAACTTGGGGGTTTTTGTTTGGAAGAAATACAAACAACTTCTGTCTAGTAGAAAGATTACGGTCATAGTTTTATTGCCCTGTAGGATATTAACTGGTTTTGTATTGAATTGAGTAGTCTCATCTCAGTACTCTCCCTTTCAGTGTGTGGGATTCAGTCTCTTGAATTATCTGGGAACCAGCTTTAGCATTCTGTTAGTTCTCTCATGAATGAGTTAACTAAATCTTCGACATATGCTCATTTTAGGTCTGTGTGAGAGTTGTATTTTTGACTTTTGAAGTGTTTTTGACAGCTAGACGTTAAGCAGTCTTCAACTTAAGGGAAATATACTAGATGTTTTTCTTTGAAACAAAGGAATATACTTAAAGGGAGGCGAGGGTACCTTGGGACATATTTTACATCCTTAGGGTGTATGGGTCACGTGTAAATTGGAAACAGCATCACATAAAACAATCACAGGCCCATTTGGAAAGTACATCCAAAAGAAGGCATCGTGTTACACAGACCATTCCAATAAGCAAAACCTCATTCCTGTAATAGTAGGTTAGAATAGGTTAGATAGTTAGTAGCTTTCTTTTTATTTTAAACTCCAATGTCTTTTAGTACAGGTGAATAAAAAGTCCTCCGGAAAAGAGCTTTGGAAGTAAACACTACGCAAAACCAGATATTTAGTGTTTTTTTTCTAATATACAAACAAAAGCAGATTTCTGTAACTTCACACATCAGTCAGAACAAGCAAGGCTGCTGCTAGGCAAGAAGCGACACACCGATCCGAGGGACTGTACTTACTACAGCTGGCTACACTTAAAAGAGAATTGAAAACTGATCTCATTTCTGGAGACACAACCATTCTCCGAGACAGAAGCCCTTGGTTCTGCCTAGTAACAGGGAGTGTTCAATAAGGAAGAGGATAGGAAACAGAAAACAGGAAGTAAAAGAAAAAAAGTTATTTGAAAACACAGTTTGCAGCAGCAGAGCCAGGAATTTGACTACATTACATACGAGGTAGCAGAAGAGACTTCAACATTTCTAATTTTAGAAAGTTTATGCTGCTGACAGTTATACTACATCATACAAGGAAAAAAATTTTATTGGTATAAATTTGTAGCTTTCTATAATATTAAGACCTGGACGCTCCGAGGTAAGAATCTCTAAATAACATGCACTTCATTTTTAAAAACATACTGATCTACGGCTAAGCATTTCAAATCTTCAATTTAAGGGCGGATCTAAAGTTTTTTATCTTTATCTTGAAACCCAATTTTTCTCTTAGTTTAATAATTACATTTTCATAAAAAATAACACGCAGTTTTAGAACAAATTTCTAAAGCTTTATGGAGTATTGTTATACTTGCCTTATTAATAGGTCAAGTTAAATTGATCAGACCGTACACGATAAAAATAAAATCCTAAACGGACAAATGGGTAGAAATAAGCATTCCCATAATTCTCTGGGATAGAAGGGTACGTTGGCAAATCTTTCTAGTAAGCAGGAGCTTAAAAAATATGCTTTTCAATTTAATCCATTAAACCAACTTATTGGAATGTGTCCTAAGGAAATAATCTAGAATTCAGACAAATATTTTGCACAAAGTATTGTATTTTATTTACAATAAAAAAGGGAAGAAAATTTAAAAGCCATTTAAAATCAAACTATGGGGAACTGTTAATAAAGTACGGCATATTTATTGAGTGGAATATCATATTGGTTGCATAAAATAAGGTTTAAAGAGTTTTGTAAAAAAAAAATGGGAACACATTTTCTACAATGCGCTCATACTATGTGCACACGTACACATACACAATAGAGGTCTTTAAATAGTTTCTAATTTCCTGTATATCACGCCCCTTCTGACTCTGCTATCAAGCCATGTTGGCCTGGCTATAATAGAGGGACAGACTCTGTAAAAACAGATTGTCTCTAAAAATGTTTAACACTTCCTGAGTCCTATGAAAGTGGTGTTAAGGATATGAGAACGGTCTTATGCCCTGAATGGTTTGTTTTATATCATTTCTAACTCAGTCAACAAAAACAAAAGTGAAAGTATAAAATTATTTGCAAATGTATTATACAAAATGATTAGAACTGAATTGAAAAAGTTCAGCTCAAATTTTGGGCCAAAGTCTTCCTGCTCTTAACTCATTTGCAAGCATTATTTACAGAAGTCCAAGCTATCTGACGTCCTCTGAAGTATATTTTCATTAAAATTCTATTTTGAGCATGCCCTTTGTTGAGTTGAGACAATTGGCCTAATATTTCAAGCCAAGAAAAACTTTTGCTAAATATGGAAAAGAAAAACAAGCTTTTGGGGTTGAATTATCTCCAATTTGCTTAAAACATTGAGTGCTTTAGTAAGAAACTAACCTCAAATTCACCAGTATTCACCTTTAAAAGTTATTGTCTATGTAATAAGCCCCCTATGCCTGACTCAATCTGACTTAAAGAAAGCAAAATTAAATTTTCTTAAACAAAAAGAAACAGAAAATGCTTTACTTCTTGGCACCAGGGGTACAGATTATATTCTGTGAGAAGGTGATGGAGAAAAATGACCGCTTCAAGTTTAACTCCTCCCATGTATGCAAAGAATTGAAAAACCAGAGTTTGCAATCTTTTTAATAGTCACATTTTAACAAAGTGACCTTGTCTATTTCCTCTAAATGTTTACAAAGAACTACTATGACAGACACACAGGACAGCTGGCTGCGTCTGTTGCTTCTTAATGAACACAGGGTTAGACACAAAAAGGCAGCAAATGTTTGAAATCAAGCCCACCAACTGTCTATGAGGAATCTTGGTATGAACAGCTTTTTCTGGGATAGAGATATTTTTCCTGCAAGGTTCCAGAAAAGTCTTAACTGGGTATATCAATAGTACAGTTTCAAGTATAGCAATTAACAAGAACCCTTCAGACACAAAATTCAATGTACAGGACTCTAAGAAGAGGGTCAGATTTGAATGAGCTAGATTGAGCACCAGTGAGCTTTTTCTTAAAGGGCCAGATATTTTTGGCTTCGTCGGCCATAAGATCTCTGTTGCAACTACTCCACTCTGCCCCCATAGTACAAAAACAGCCATAGGTAACATGTAAATGAATGAGCATGGCTGTTTTCCAATAAAAATTTATTTATAAACATAGGTGGCAGCCGGTTTTAGACTATAATTTGCCAACCCTTGAGCTAGATTACTTAGCGTTCATAAAATAAAACTGGATTCCTGAATTCTTTAGACCAGGAACAGGGTACTGAAAGTTTTAAGCATGCCTTTCTCACCTGCCTGGAGAGGGCAAAGGATTATAGACGTTGCCATAGCAGCTGGTGTAGGAAGAATGTGCCGGGGTCTCGTATTCAGATAGCCCTATAGTTAGCTGGGTCCTCCAGTTCCCGGAAGCATTTGTAGAAGACACTAGAAAGAAAAATGAAAAAAGACAAATTTAGTGGGACTGTTCAAAGTGAGAATTGTTTAGGCCATTTAGATGTACATTAATCAGCTGTGTGCAGAGTAGAGCTTACAAGCCAATGTTGGGAACCAACAGAGTTCCTATTCCAATTTGGTTACTTACTGGCCGTGTGACACTGGGCAAATAGCTTATGCTCTTTAAGCCTTAGTTTCTTTGTCTGTAAAGTGGAGATAATAATATAAATATATTCTGTATAGGGATGATACCAGGATTAAATAACCTAATTTGTGCAAATATTTAGCACTGTGCCTAGCAATAAATGATAACATTATTGTTATAAATGTGAATAAAGTTAATTGAAAGACATACTATAAAAAAATAACCCAAAAGACAAGCCAGAAAAAAAAATCTCATATATTGAAAGAATCTTCCCAGTGTCCCAGTCAGGCTATGGTGGCTGGACAGCTTCATAGGCTCAATTGTAAAGGTAAGATGACAAGTTTGAGTTTCTGGAGACCTTTAGAGGAAAAGCATTCCATACGTTGCCTTGTTGAGACTTGCTCGTTCCCCAGCCAAAGGCAATATTGGGTCACTAGCAGCGTCAAGGCACATTTTTGCCTTTTAAAAAGAAGTTTTGGCTGTATCAATTTACATTCCCACCAACAGTGTAAGAGGGTTCCCTTTTCTCCACACCCTCTCCAGCATTGATTGTTTCTAGATTTTTTGATGATGGCCATTCTGACTGGTGTGAGATGATATCTCATTGTAGTTTTGATTTGCATTTCTCTAATGATTAGTGATGTTGAGCATTCTTTCATGTGTTTGTTGGCACTCTGTATATCTTCTTTGGAGAAATGTCTATTTAGGTCTTCTGCCCATTTTTGGATTGGGTTGTTTGTTTTTTTTTTTTTTTTTAACATCTTTATTGGAGTATAATTGCTTTACAATGGTATGTTAGCTTCAGCTTCACAACAAAATGAATCAGTTATATACATACATATATTCCCATATCTCTTCCCGCTTGCGTCTCCCTCCCTCCCACCCTCCCTATCCCACCCCTCCAGGCGGTCACAAAGCACCGAGCTGATCTCCCTGTGCTATGCGGCTGCTTCCCACTAGCTATTTACCTTACGTTTGGTAGTGTATATATGTCCATGCCTCTTTATCGCTTTGTCACCGTTTACCCTTCCCCCTCCCCATAACCTCAAGTCCATTCTCTAGTAAGTCTGTGTCTTTATTCCTGTTTCACCCCTAGGTTTTTCATGACATTTTTTTTTTAAATTCCATATATATGTGTTAGCATACGGTATTTGTCTCTCTCTTTCTGACTTACTTCACTCTGTATGACAGACTCTAGGTCTATCCACCTCATTACAAATAGCTCAATTTCGTCTCTTTTTATGGCTGAGTAATATTCCATTGTATATATGTGCCACATCTTCTTTATCCATTCATCCGATGATGGACACTTAGGTTGTTTCCATCTCCGGGCTATTGTAAATAGAGCTGCAATGAACATTTTGGTACATGACTCTTTTTGAATTATGGTTTTCTCAGGGTATATGCCCAGTAGTGGGATTGCTGGGTCATATGGTAGTTCTATTTGTAGCTTTTTAAGGAACCTCCATACTGTTCTCCACAGTGGGTGTACCAATTTACATTCCCACCAACAGTGTAAGAGGGTTCCCTTTTCTCCACACCCTCTCCAGCATTGATTGTTTCTAGATTTTTTGATGATGGCCATTCTGACTGGTGTGAGATGATATCTCATTGTAGTTTTGATTTGCATTTCTCTAATGATTAGTGATGTTGAGCATTCTTTCATGTGTTTGTTGGCACTCTGTATATCTTCTTTGGAGAAATGTCTATTTAGGTCTTCTGCCCATTTTTGGATTGGGTTGTTTGTTTTTTTGTTATTAAGCTGCATGAGCTGCTTATAAATTTTGGAGATTAATCCTTTGTCAGATACAGCCACTGTGGAGAACAGTATGGAGGTTCCTTAAAAAGCTACAAATAGAACTACCATATGACCCAGCAATCCCACTACTGGGCATATACCCTGAGAAAACCAAAATTCAGAAAGAGTCATGTACCAAAATGTTCATTGCAGCTCTATTTACAATAGCCCAGAGATGGAAACAACCTAAGTGTCCATCATCGGATGAATGGATAAAGAAGATGTGGCACATATATACAATGGAATATTACTCAGCCATAAAAAGAGACGAAATTGAGCTATTTGTAATGAGGTGGATAGACCTAGAGTCCGTCATACAGAGTGAAGTAAGTCAGAAAGAGAGAGACAAATACCGTATGCTAACACATATATATGGAATTTAAGAAAAAAAAAATGTCATGAAAAACCTAGGGGTGAAACAGGAATAAAGACACAGACTTACTAGAGAATGGACTTGAGGCTATGGGGAGGGGGAAGGGTAAACGGTGACAAAGCGATAAAGAGGCATGGACATATATACACTACCAAACGTAAGGTAGATAGCTAGTGGGAAGCAGCCGCATAGCACAGGGAGATCAGCTCGGTGCTTTGTGACCGCCTGGAGGGGTGGGATAGGGAGGGTGGGAGGGAGGGAGGCGCAAGCGGGAAGAGATATGGGAATATATGTATATATATAACTGATTCATTTTGTTGTGAAGCTGAAACTAACATACCATTGTAAAGCAATTATACTCCAATAAAGATGTTAAAAAAAAAAAAAAGAAGTTTTGGGGGTGGGGTAGGGAGGGAAACTAGTATAGGAAAGATTTCAGGAAGAAGAGATTTAGTTCTTCTGCGGGACTAATCTGTAACAAGACAAGGGTATACACAAAAAGGAATGAAATAATGCCATTTGCAGCAACATGGATGGACCTAGAGATTACCATACTAAGTGAAGTCAGTCAGACAGAGAAAGACAAATATCATATGATATCACTTCTATGTGGAATCTAAAAAGTGATACAAATGAACTTATTTACAAAACAGAAACAGACTCACAGACTTCGAAAACAAACCTGGTTACCAAGGGGAAAGGTGTGCGGAGGATAAATGAGGGATTTCGGAGTTAACAAATACACACTACTGTATATAAAATAGATAAACAACAAGGACCTACTGTACAGCACAGGGAACTCTACTCAATATTTTGTAATAACATCTATGGGAAAAGCATCTGAATATATAGATACACACATATACATGTAAAAGTAAATATATATAGGCATGTATAACTGAATCACTTTGCTTTATACCTGAAACTAACACAACATTGTAAATCAATTATACTTCAACTAAAAAAATTTTTTTTTTAATGGTTAAAAAAAAATAGACATGGGCATCATTTGGGAGCAAAACCCATTGAATGCCTCATCGCTGGGCGTTTGCTGTCCTGTCTCTAAAACCAGTCCTGCCCCATGCCTGGGCTGCATAACGCCAGACCAGTCATCCACGACTCAAAAACCCCACACTGTTCCTGGAGCCTCTTCCAGCTCTTTCCATTTCCTGCTCCTGGAGGCCAACCTCTTCCTCTTCTCTCTCACACCCACAAAGCACATGTGACAGTGTGAGACAAACACATTTCAAAACTCATCTGTGGTCCTGCGTGCCACAAGGCTTTGACTCAAAGATGTAACATTCCCACTTTAAGCTTCCAGGAAGGTTTCATAACTCAGAGGCGTGGTGGTTAGGATGTCTGAGCTGTGACCAAATTCCTACTCTGCCACTTAACTAGCTTGGGAGCTCGGGCAGGGTCATTTAAACGCTCTGAGTCAGAACTGCCTCAGCTGCAAGAGTAGAAGAATAATAATACACATAACAACAGCACTCGTTACGTAGAACTGCTGCATACATTAAGTGGGAGAGTACACATAAAGCGCTGAGCAGGTCGGGTGGCACAGGGTTAAGTTGCCAATAAATGGTGACTGTCCTTACTACTAAAACTGAGTCACCCGGAGAGCCTTCAGGTGGCTGGAAGAGATTACAAAACCCCTGACTAATCGGCAAATAATCGGAAACTTATCTCTCTATGAGAATGATGCGTGCCTGTTATAAAACATTTCTGTAGCTATGAACTGTAGACAGGAATGAGGAAAATTCCAAAAGGGAATTCTGGGAGCACTGATTCCATCCGTCTTATTCCTTAAAATGTGATGCCTTTTGGCCTATGGCCCGGGCCAAATCCTGCTGGTATCAGCAAGGTTCACACTCTCACACTGGGTCCTGGAAGTGTTATCTCCATTCTCACCTTTGCCCCAGTCCTGAGCCACCGGCCAGGAATGTTGAAGTTTCTGAGTTACACCTGCTTCTCCCTGGCCTCGCTGTTTAAAGAGGCATCACCCCAGCGCTGTGCCCTGATGACCATCCACATGCACCCCAGCCCTCTTCCTTTGGTTTCTGCACGTTTCTCATGCAACACCCAGAACTTGAGGGGAAAGAAAGGCATTCTCTAATCAGAGCCACAGATAAGAAATAATTACAGGAGGCTTTTCATATGTTAGATGTGGTAATAAATGGGAAGTCCAAAGCAGAAGTCCAAAGTCCTGGACAAATACGAGAACACTAGAACCCAAACAGAAATCTCCATGGAGATGCCTCTTGTCAACAACATTAGGAAACTTTTAAAGGAATACTTTTCACCGAAGATCACACAATGATTCAGGGATCCCTGAGCTATGTCTCACTAAGGTGTCGTGCTTGAAAGAGGGGGCAAGACTCATGACCTCGGTTTTTCATGTGGTTTGAGAATTCAACCATTTCTTAGAGCTTTAATATTGCTTAATTTTCATAGATTCCTCTGGCTGCTAAGTAGACTGTGAATTCATCCAGGCCAGGAACTAGCTTGAAACTGGATGCTCAGTATCTACGCCTGCTTGTTTGCTGAATAAATGAAACCCTGGGCAGACTCTCCATTTAGGCCCCCATTTCTCTCCTTAAAGTATGCCTAGCACAGCTGGAGGTACGCAGTAAATCCTCCAGGAACAGTAGTGGAGTTAGGGACCAAAGTCAACACGTGAAGAGAACACCTCTAATCCAAATTATCTTTGAAAGTCCCTTAAATCAACCATAAAGTGGAATACATATGATTACTGAATTAAGACCTGCAAAGTACTTAGAACACTGCCAGGAACAGTGGTTAGTAAACGCCACCTCCTATCAGACTCATTAGAAGCCTTACACAGAGACCTGAGCATTTGGAACGAACAGCCTTTAGATAATCCAATTCCTAGTTGTGAACAGGGAAAGATGTATAATATTGAAGTATAGTTGATTTACAATGTTCTGTTAGTTTCAGGTGTACAGCACAGTGATTCAGTTTACGTATACATATACATATATATAGGTATGTCTGTGTGTGTGTGTGTGTATGTATATATATATATAATGTTCATTTTCAGATTCTTTTTTTTTTTTTTTTGCGGTACGCGGGCCTCTCACTGCTGTGGCCTCTCCCGTTGCGGAGCACAGGCTCCGGACGCGCAGGCTCAGCAGCCATGGCTCACGGGCCCAGCTGCTCCGCGGCATGTGGGATCCTCCCGGACCAGGGCACGAACCCGTGTCCCCTGCATCGGCAGGCGGACTCTCAACCACGGCGCCACCAGCGAAGCCCCATTTTCAGATTCTTTTCCCTTACAGGTTTATTACAAAATATTGAGTATAGTTCCCTGTGCTATACAGTAGGTCCTTGTTGGATATCTCTTTTATGTATAGTAGTGTGTATCTGTTCATCCCAAAGCCCCGAACACTTTAAAGAGATGTGATTGTCAACGGAAGACCTAGAAAAGATAAAAATATATGAAAGCCCCTAACCCAGGGCAGCACAGAGAGTAGGTGCTCAATAAATGTTTGCTGGACTTGAATCTGTGGCTCTACTCAATGGCTACCACTCTCCTGACCTTGGGTCCTGGTCTCATGACCCTTGAGGGGAGTTGGTTTGGGGTAGGTGGGGAACATGAGGTAAATGAAATCTGGACATCAAGTGCCTACGCAGTATTCTTTTTTTTTTTTTTTTTTCCGCAGTATTCTTACCTGAAGAGTAGGAAGACGCTCGGCTGCTTGGAGAACAGGGTACCTGCAGCCCGGCAAAGCCCAGGCTTCTCTGCGATCCCCTGTCCGAATCAAAGCTAGTCTGTGTGCTGTGGCCCTGCTCCTTTTGCCCAGAGGCCCGCTGGTACCAGCCACGCAGGTGCTCTGCCACTAAGGCCTTGTGGATGTTTTTGGTGATGTGCTCTGACTTTGCAGCAGCCTTCCTCGGCAGCCGGAGAGTTGCATACGGGTTATGGGGCACCTGGTCGACCTCGTCTTCATGAAACGACCTGCTGTAGTCCCTTGGGTGGTCATATCCATAGTGGGCGGAGGACCGGTAGGAAGGATTGACACTGTACTGTCCTTCAGTGTCGTTCTCGTAGACGTAGCCACCACTGTAATACAGATCACACTCTGCATATGGCGTGTACCCGGCAGTGTAGTAACTGGAAGAAGGCTGCTCCTGACTCTTTGAGTAGACGCCATTCTTCAGACTATCCTTTTGTGCTAGGTTGGGCATGCTTCCTGAACTTGAAGTGGAAACGTTCTGTTTCTTGGACCTTCTCCGACCCCTGGAGCGAGTGTCCAGAGTTTGGGTGGTGTAACAGGGTCCGGCCACGGGTGTCACGCAGTAATACTCTGTGCTCGACTGGCTGGTATAGGAAGACCCGTCATCCAGGATTTCTGTGCTGCTGCTTCTTTGGGATTTGGAGAGGGAGAGAAATGGCTTATCGTGGTCCATCTCAGACAGCAGATGAGACTGGGACTCAAGGCTTCCACTCCGCTGGCGGCAGTGCTGAGATGAAGATTCGGGTCTGAAAGAGGAGGAAGCAAACTTGTAAAAGACAAACAGGGAAAGGAGGACCGAGGGAAGGGAAAAGGACACCACGTCGAACGATTTAATAGCTCCTGAACTGCACTAGGATTTTTAAGGTTTCCAAAGCTGAACACACAACAGAAACCACTGGGTTCACATGGTCAAAATGAGAAAAGAAATCAATTCTGTCAATTGGGCAATCCACATCCTTCCTTGACAATAGGGAAGATAAACTGATGCTGTATAACCTACATCAAAGCCTAAGAAAAATCCCACATGTCTTTGGAGGGTTCTTTCTTCCAACAGGATAGCAGGATACATAGACTAGGGTGAACACAGCATTTGTTGGGGAACAGAGTCTGGCTTTGACATTGGAGACATCTGGGTTGAGTTACGGCTCCATCATTTCCCAGCCGTATGAATGTGGACAAGATATTTAACTAATCTCCCTCCCTCCTCTGTAAAATGAGGAAAAAAGCAGTATCTAGTAACTCCAGTCAGACTTGTTGCGGGGACTAAATAATATAGTGCATATAAAATAGCACGGCCTTCAGTAAACACTTCAAAATGTTGCTACTGTCATTATCTTCACCCTCACCATTGAATAACAAATGGTAATGTCCAGTTGGAAAAATTAAGGCACAAAAAATCCAGCATCTACCCAAACCATGTACATTTTCAAGCACATTTTCTTGGCTCACATATTTGATCTGTTAAGTGCATAGAAAGTGTAGAGCCATAAAATAAAGTCCCACTGCAGAAAGTGATTAAAAACACAGTGAAGGGACTTCCCTGGTGGCACAGTGGTTAAGAATCCGCCTGCCAACGCAGGGCACACGGGTTCGAGCCCTGGTCCGGGAAGATCCCACATGCCGTGGAGCAACTAAGCCCGTGCGCCACAACTACTGAGCCTGCGCTCTAGAGCCCGTGGGCCACAACTACTGAGCCCGCACGCCTAGAGCCCGTGCTCCGCAACAAGAGAAGCCACCGCAATGAGAAGCCCCCGCACCGCAACGAAGGGTAGCCCCTGCTCGCTGTAACTAGAGAAAAACGGCGCACAGCAATGAAGACCCAACGCAGCCAAATTAAAAAACAAACAAACCACAGTGAAGTAAAACAGAACCTTAAAGCAAAAGTCAACAGAGAGAAAGCGACTGGAATGAAGCCCTCTTACTGCAAGTGACTGCTGCTGTAAGCGTTCCGGGTGAGAACAGGTGTGGTGGGCACGCTTCGCCCTCCCTGCGGCCGCCTCGCCAGAGTTCTGTAAGGACTGCTGTGCGTCGACAGCATTTCTCTGTGACAGTAAAAAAAAAAAAAAAGAATTCAGGAAATGAGGAGCCGCCTAACATTTCTGGCAAACTTGTTATAAGCTGATTAGAAACTTACTGGAGCGGGGAGGGATAAATGAGAAGCTTGGAATTAACAATACACATGACTGTATATAAAATAGATCATCAACAAGGACCTACTGTTGAGCACAGGGAGCTCTACCCAATATTCTGTAATAACCTATAGGGGAAAAGCATCTGAAAAACAAGAGATATAGGTATATGTATAACTGAATCATTTTGCTGTACACCTGAAACTAATACAACATTGTAAATCAAATTTCTCCAATATAAAGCAAAATAAAAAGAGCCTGCTGTATAAAAAGATAAATAACATTCAAAAAAATAATAATAAAATAGAATTAAAAATAAAATAGATAACCAACAAGAACCTACTGTATAGCACAGGGAACTATACTCAATATATATATATATTTTTTTGCAGTATGTGGGCCTCTCACTGTTGTGGCCTCTCCCGTTGCGGAGCACAGGCTCCGGACGCGCAGGCTCAGCGGCCATGGCTCACGGGCCCAGCCGCTCCGCGGCACGTGGGATCCTCCCGGACCGGGGCACGAACCTGTGTCCCCTCCATCGGCAGGCGGAGTCTCAACCACTGTGCCACCAGGGAAGCCCTACACTCAATATTTTGTAATAACCTATAAGGGAACAGAATCTGAAAAAATTACATCTAGGTATAACTGAATCGCTTTGCTGTACACGTGAAACTAACACAACATTGTAAATCAACTATACTTCAATTAAAAAAAAAAAGGAAGGAAACTTACTGGAAACTGAAGGAATGGGAACATAAAGAGATAACTGGGAAAACTGTCTTTGTGGCTTAGTATCCTGGTGCATCATAGATGAGTCTTAGGGGAAGCACAAGTGATGTGACTCTGAGTCATAAATATGGAGGAAAAAACTAAAAGACTTTTAAAAAAGGGTGTATTGAATAAAATAGATTGGAAGCAACGAGAGCAGGAAATCCTTTCTCTGTAAAGAGCCTCACAGCAAATATTTTTGGCTTTCTGGGCCAGATGATCTCTGTCGCAATGACTCAACTCTGCCCTTGAAGTAAGAGACCAGTGTAGACAATATGTATGTGAATGGAGGTGACTGCGTGCCAATCAAATTTGACCGTGGACAAGTAAATTAAAATTTCATACAATTTTTATGTCACAAAATATTACTGCTTTTGATTTCTGTTCCAGTATTCAAAAATCTAAAACCATGCTTAGCTCATGGGCCATACAAAAATACTCTGCAGCATGAATTTGGGTAGTGGACTGTCATTCACAGCATCCTTAAATCACTTTGTCCACTTTCCAGCACAGTGAGAACACAATTTGAAGTTAATTTTTTAATTAAAAATGACTTTGATTATACCTCACTTGTTACAAAAGCATGTCAAGTTCACTGCAAAAAAGTTTAAAAATACAGATAAACATTTAAATGTCCATAATCTGGTGCCTCAGATAAGTCAGAACACTAAACATTTTCAGATATTTTTACTAAGCATATATACTTATAAGCATTTATACTTTTATTGGGATTAACACACACACACTATTAAATATAAAATAAATAACCAACAAGGACCTACTGTATAGCACAGGAAACTATACTCCATATTTTGTAATAACCTATAAGGGAAAAGAATCTGAAAAAGAATACACACACACACACACACACACACACACACACACACACGTATGTATAACTGAATCACTTTCCTGTATGCCTGAAACTAACACGACATTGTAATACAACTATACTTTAATTTAAAAAAAGCATTTATACTTTTAACAACAAAAAATGAGATCTTACTGTATATCTCTTTCAAAACCCACTTAAAAAAATTTGATTTAACATTTTATGTCACTTAATATTCACCTACACTGTTATTTTAATGAGTTTATAGTATTCCAGTGTAAAGACTGACCATAATTAAACAATCCACTAGTTGAGCATTTGGGCTGTTTTCATTTGTTACTAGTATAAACAATGCTAGTTTAAACAAAGCATCCTGTAGTTAATTCAAGGGGAAAAATTCCTAAAAGCGAAATTGCTGGATCAAAGAGCAAACCCATCTTAAGCTCTTGGGGATGAAGGCATAATAATTTTTAAGATAATGATTTTCCCAGTTATAATTCCTCTTGCTGAAATAGCTTTGTTTTCCCTAATATAATAAACACACTTGTCCAGTGTTATCTGATAGGACTTTCTTCAATTATGGAAATGTGCTATATCTGTGGTACCCAGTATCAGCCATCAGCCACATGTGCCTATTAGGACTTGAAATGTGGCTGGTAGGACTGAGGAACCGAATTTTAAATTTTATTTACTTTTAATTAAATTGGACAGCACAGCTCTAGACACCTGGATCTCTGTTGTTTAAGGCAACAGTTTTTAGATGCTAATCTAAAAACTTGGGCCAATGAGATGAAAGTTTTCACTGGTCTTTGACAAATTAGAAATATAACAAAATGTGGGTTTTCTTTTCATAAACGAAAAATTCTTTAATCTAAATAATCTTCCTTTATTTTGAGACTAATTTCCATCTTCCCTGAGATGCAATATAATATTGGCTAAAATCACATCACAGGCTTTGGAGTCAGGCTACCTAGGTTCAAATCCCAATTCTGACATTTACTAGTTGACAAACCCAACAAGTGATTCATGCTTTCTCGTCCTTGGTGTACTTATCTATAATTGGTAAGGATGGTAGTAATACAGTCAGGATTGTTGTGAGGATTAAATTTATTAATACATATTAAAACACTTCAAACAGTGTCTGGCACATAGTAAGTGCTCAATAAATGTTAACTTCATATTATTGTTATTATTATTATTACAACGATGACTGTATTTTGGATATGTAAATGTCTTTTTTTTTTTTTCATGAAATCGTAGTGCTGTTTGTTTGAACGTTCTGATTAGGCGAAGTAAAAAGTTGGTAATCCTACCTTGAGCCCTATGTAGAAAGAAAAATAAAACTAGTATTGATCCCTGCAGCCAAATTCTGGGAACCATTGGTCTGTCATCTTTTAAAAAGTTATTGCCCTGTTGTTATTGCCCTGATAATATTTACTTGAGACACTTGAGAAGTTGTATTAATCTACTTTACAGACTAAAAATGTACTGAAGTCCCATTTTCCTTTGAAAGTTCAGAAGTCAGTTCTCTCACTTGGTTTGGAAGAGTGGTATTTAATGACAGTTTCCTGAAACCGTGGGTGATGAAACAGAACTTTGGACACTATACCCAAATTCAGATTATAATCAATGTTCCTATAATTTAATATAAATCAAGTAGACTTTAAAATCAAGGAAACACCAAATACTTTTCAAAAGATCTCTTTAAAAACACTTCCACTTGTTAGCAACAATAAATAACTGGGTTAGTTTGTATGCTTTGGTTTTACAAGATAACACTTTCTGAAAGAATAAAAAGGATAACGCAAAAATGGGTTGACTATTTTGGAGAAAAGATCTCATAGTGGCAAGGCATTCACCTCACTGATAATGTGACTTCTTACCTGGACTGTCTGGCATCCACAAACTGTTCATTGATGGACGACTTTCTGAAATGGATTCTCTCAATCCCGAGAGACTTGGGAGGAAGAATTCTTGGAGAATGAGGTACCGAACTTGATCGCTGCCCAGCAAGAGTACAGGTGTCACTGGCTATAATAAGTAAATTGAATGAAAGAATAAGTAGATAAATAAAAAAGTAAACAAATACCATGCCAAAACCTCCCAAAAAAGAAAGTGGAAGATTTGTCTGGTGAGCAAAGTGGTCTTCCAAAGATGATATTTTTTAAAGTACCTACGTTTCAGGAAATTTATTTTTATATTTTATACAATAGAAAAAGAATTACTGAATGTTCTTGTGGGGCCTGACCCAACTTATGCCAACTCAATAGGTGGCATGCTGAGCAAATAAATCTCTCAGGTGGAATGGGTGATACTATACTATACTTTTCTCGAATTATATTACAGAAAAACCTCAGTGTGTAAGGGGCCAAGAGGAAGCTGGCCTGTAAAGTGGGCCTGGATCAGTTTTGTTCAGCTTTACTTGTACATTTGTCTTATTTATTTATTTTTTTATTTTTCGCTGTGTTGGGTCTTCATTGCCGCATTCAGGCTTTCTCTAGTTGCAGCGAGCTACTCTTCATTGAAGTGCACGAGTTTCTCATTGCAGTGGTTTCTCTTGTTGCAGAGCACAGTCTCTAGATGCACCGGCTCAGTAGTTGTGGCACACAGGCTCAGTTGCTCCGTGGCATGTGGGATCTTCCCGGACCAGGGCTCGAACCCGTGACCCCTGCATTAGCAGGCGGATTCTTAACCACTGAGACACCAAGGAAGCCCTGTTCAGCTTTACTTTTAATGTTCTTAGGCCTCCTTGGCTGACCAAAGGCTCATCCTATCATTAAAAGTGATGAATCTGATTTACGGTGAGTCATTAGGGAATTGTTGTGTCTCCCACTGGCATTTGTATTTCCAAAGAGGAATGGCAAACATGATCAAACCTCAGCTCAAAGGAAGGATTCTGAAATGGCAGACTTTCATGAACGATTCCATTTGGGGGAAGATAAAGAAGTAGGGGTTACTGGTTCCCCCAAATTCTTTAAATCACATCAAACAGATAGTGAGCTCCTCTGCTTAAGCACAAGGAATGGATTATAAGGAAATACTCTATCACTTGAAATGAAATCCATTCCATCATGAAATATGTTGACCACAGGTCATTACAATAGATACAGTCTACCTCTAGGAAACCAACATAATGACAGGTAACCCAATTTCTAAAATGTGTGTTTCTTCCTAAGAAAAATAAAATAAACTCCAACTTAACGGGAATAAGTAGACAGTGATAAACTCTACATTATTTCCTGGTAGTGTAGTGTAGCCTACACAACACTAATTTCCTAGTTTTGGTATTGGACACTATCTATATAAAATGTCACCAGTAGACAAAGCTGGGTGAAGGACTCTGTATTACTTACGCAACTTCTCTATAGTTACTTCAAACGTTAAAAAAAAAAACCCTACAGAGCCTTACAAATCCTTATCAAGATACCTATTCACTCCAGTTACGGTACTCTGATTCCCTGAAGTCGTGATTTGTACGGTACTGTATTTAATGCTGAGCTAACCTGTGTAGACGTTAATCCTAATCCCCCATTCCCAGCCATTCTGCATAAACGTAAGTTAGCTATCTACTTTTCCCAGAAGAATAATAAACAGACTTTACTGAACTCAAAAATATTCTTAATATTTCAGAATATATAACATTTTAAACTGAAAAGGGGGAGCTACTTACAATCATCACAGGTGGTAGTGTCAGACAAGGAGCTACCTTCTGATGGGATTATGTCTTCTGTGAATAAAATAAACTGCCTTTAGTATAATGGTACATTTGGACACCCTTAATAGTTGAATAAAACCCTTTGCAATGGAGTGCATCTTATTTTTATTTAGATAAACACAACTAATTGCAGTGCATTAGGAAGTTAACTATTGTAAGAATGAACTCATTGACTACTGACGGTATAAACATCTTATATACTGTACAAATATTACATTGGATTATTTATTAAAGTGGAACAGAGTTTGAGAACGGTCCTTTGAGAATCTACTATACTGTTAGGATCACTTATTTTTTTGAGCCCTCCCCTGAAGAGAAGGGCTTTTTCTTGATAGAGTGTGGTGGTCACTTGTGGTGCATAAGCTTCTCAATCAGACCACGGTTTCTTAACAGTGGGTGGCAATACTGACATTTTGGACTGGATGATTCTTTGTTGCGGGGGGTGGGGTGGTGGTGGTGGAGGAGGGTGGGTGCTGCCCTTTGTACTGTAGGATCTCCAGCCTCCACCACTGGATGCCGGCACCACCCCACCCTCAGTTTTGACAATCAAACACGTCTGCAGACATTGCCAAATGCTCCCTGGGGCGTGAAACTGCCCCTGAGTGAGAACTACCGAAATAGACAGACCTGGGTTCACATCCTGGTTTTGTCACTTACTGGCTGTGAGACCCAGGGCAAATTACTTAATCTCTCCAAGCATCATTTGGCTCATCTCTACAACAGTGATAAGAATACTACCTAGTGTTTAGTGCTTTGGTGAGCATTAAATGACGTAATAGATGTAAAGCCCTTAGCCCAGCTCCTGGCACAGGACAAATGCTCAATAAATGTTAGCTACACTTACTACTTTGGTTCCCTAAACACAGCATGCTGGTGAAAGAACTCTGGTGGTTGAAAATGCCCATAATGATCTGATTACTACTGGTGCCCGTCAAACGTTACAAAATGGGTTTAGCAAAAAGCGATATCTCAGATGTTGATGTACTCTGGCAAGTCATTCCATACTCAGCGTCAACGATGGGCAAAGTTACAGGCAAACACGACACCTCAGTGTAAGCTTCAAAGCCATTATGAAGTGAATCTCCACATCCAGTCTCAAATGTTAATCTCTATCAGAGCCAGGAGGACTGTCTCTTAATTGGACACACAGTAGAGCTTGAAGGCGAAATGCCAGTAGAGTCAGCTGTCAGGCAGGCTTTAAAAAAATCCACCCGATATATGCTCAACCATTGGCACCAGCGCTGCCCAAATGTCAGTTACTGAAAAGGATAACATTTGAATCTTACACAGCTGGGGATGAACGGGCCACAACAAATGGCTATGGAAGTTAAGTGCACTGCTAATCATCCGTCTCTGTAGGTCCAGAATGTGGCCAGTGACTAGGCCAACTGGATTTCACATTCAGGGTCAAAGCCATCCTAAATTCCCCAGCTGTAGTTGACACACACTTGTGTGTTGATGTCTGTGCATTTACTTTCCTAAAAGCCATATCTCTGCTTTGCAAATCATATGCTCTGAAGCTGAGTACACTTTAAACCTGATTACCATATTTTGTCAAATCTAAGATGTATCATTACTTGATGTCCCAGTAAAAAAAGAAAAAAGCACTGCCGATCATAACTGTAACACTCCATCTAGTATAAGAATTATAACAATTTCACAGATGTTTAAATGGGAAAAAAAAAAGTCTTGGAATCAAAGAAATAGAATCGTATTTCAACCAGTGATCAAGGCTAAAAGTCGTGCTAATAAATATGGAAGGCCAATTGGACTTGAAATCGACCTAAATGAGATGTTTTTCAGTTTACTTTTTTCCTGAATATTAAAGTTTTAGATAGATAATGTTGAGAATTTTGAAAATATGGAAGACAATTAGGAAGAAAATTAAGTGACATGAAATTCTACAACTATTAATATTTTGAACTCTTTCCCAATTAGTCTTTGTGTGTACGTAATTATACAATGTCAGGACCATGTTATGGTTACAATTTTGTATTCTGCCTTCTGCCTTCCATAATATAACATGAACATATGCCCATATCTTTAAATAGCCTCCATAAATGACAATAACTGTAAGAGCTCTTTTCTATCCATATATGTTGGATAGGTCCTTAAGAAAATGTATGGTCTGCTGCATTAAAAACCTTTGAGAAACTACTAGGTAGGGCCCAGCTCTCTTAATATCCTGTGTTTTCAAATGTATTTCTTGCAGTGACATCAGGCCAGTTAAAGGTGAATCCGTCTTATTAGGAACCAACATTGCTACGAAAGCTGAAAATTAAAGCAATGCAATAGTATAGTATTACAATAGTAAGAAGGTCACTAAAAACCAAGTTAATGTACTTGTAAGACTGAAATTCCAAACCATTTTTATCCTAAGAAACTCATAATTAATCCTGTTCTTTCTTTTGTCTCTTACCAAAGGAACTGGTCTGGAAATGGTACATTCCATCAAGAGGATTGACTTATGTGACTCTAAAAAACCTTACTAATTACTAACCTGGTAAGATAACTGATGCTTTCTGGCTGGGTTTCTTTCCACATCTAATTCGGTATTCATTTATTGCATTTTCGATCTCCTGAAGCTTTTTCACTGCATCCGTGTAATCTTGCTTTCGTTTTTTCTTCACAGTTTTACAAAGATCTGGCTCGTTGGCAAGTTTCTTTGCAGCTTCAACCAGCTTTTGCTGTATTAGGAAATTGCTCTCCAGTTCTTGCAAAGCAGGGTCCTGCATTTACATGATGATACTGTTTTATTTTTATGGACACACACAGTCACTGTGATATGTACTAGATAATAACATTTCTCTTTCTCATGCGCTCTCAAATCAGATGCTCTCTGAGAACAAAATCCTAAGTTTTACTGCTTAGGTATTCTCAAACACTTTCCTAGAAAACAAGACCTCCCTCCTCCATTTACTTTAACTGAATAGTCCAACTCTCTGTCCTTTTCAAAGAAGGGAATGGCCTTCCATTCATTCAGTTGGTTGGATGAAGATCGTATTTTTCAAGAAGGGATACTTCACCCAAGATTCATAGCCAGAGAATGCTATATTCACATGCACAGCTTTAGAAACAGATAAATTGAGGTTTGATTCCTCTTTCTGGGTGATTCCTGGTTGCATGACCCTGGACATATTGCTTAATTTTTAATGCTTCGATTTTTTTTTCATTTTTAAAAGGGAGATAACACCCACCTTATGAAAGTATGGTGAAGATTAAAGGAAATAATGTATGTGCATTGCTTAGCTCAGAGCTGGGTATACAGTGAACACTCAATAAATAGCAATGCTCACTTTATTATTAATGGAAACTGCTATCATTTTCTAAAGCCAAGATGGCTAAACTTCTGCAAGAAACACGAGTAGGGTCATAGTGTCTGATGTCATGCAGATGAGAAAGTACCCTCTATATTGGCTAACCAATATTTTAACTTTATTATACCCAAGTGCTATACATGTGTTATCTCACTGAATACTCCTTGCATCTCTCAGAGGGAAGAACAATCATTACCCCCATTTTATTGATGAGAAAACCCAAGAATTGAGACTTCACAGAGGGTCAACGATCTGCCAAAGGCTACTTGGTTTTAAGTGGGAGACTCTAGTGCTGGAAGTCTTAATTCTTATAATAATATTTCTCAATTTATAAACATTTAGAGTTCATTTAGTGCTCTTTCTGTCTGGCGGGGGTAAAGTCATGAGAGAGAACTCAATTTTAACTAGACTGTGCATGAAAGAAAGAATTCAACTTGGTCTCCATGATCACTTTTAACTGGTGAGATAAAAATGTACAGCAGTAACTCAAAAACCAAAGGAACAAGTCAGTCACACCGAACTGACAGCATTTCTGTCTCATTGTTGATAGACACGCTCAGAGCTGGTGTTCATACCTCTTCACTCGGCAGCAAGTTGTCATCTAATTTGAATGCGGTACCTACACGCCTTCTGACGTGAGGAGGTTTCTCACCTATGTTCAGTGGATACTCCTTTGGCATTTTGCCTGTGAGCTCCTGTAAAACAGGACAGAACCGAGAGGGAGATCACTGACCCTGGCTGGAACTGTCAAACACGATGTGAAGTGCTCCCTAAGAGCAGAAGACACTTACAGCCTCCCGCAAACAAATCTTCTTAAGCTCTTCAACTTTTTTCAGAAGTTTTTCTTGCAACAGCTTTTCTTTCTTCTTGAGTTCAAGGATTTTCTCTCTCTTTTGCTCCTCACTGACTTCTGAGTCTTGAGAACCTGGTGGGGATTGGGAGGGAGGGCAGAGAAGGTTTACGCACGGCATGTTTCCTTCCTTTTTTTTTTTTTTTTTTTGCAGTACGCGGGCCTCTCACTGTTGTGGCCTCTCCCGTTGCGGAGCACAGGCTCCGGACGCGCAGGCTCAGCGGCCATGGCTCACGGGCCCAGCCGCTCCGCGGCATGTGGGATCTTCCCGGGCCGGGGCACGAACCCGTGTCCCCTGCATCGGCAGGCGGACTCTCAACCACTGTACCACCAGGGAAGCCCGTTTCCTTCCTTTTTAAAGGACAAGGGATTTTTAAGCCAAACCTGCTGTTTAATAATAGTTTATTTCTTTTCTCCTTGTTTCTGAACATAATAAAAGGAAACTGGAGAACATTTTCTCATGCTTCTGGGCATTAAACAGAGCCTGGTAATAAGATATGCCTTTTGCATTTTGGCTCAGTCATTTTAGAAGCAATGATAAAATGCTTAGTGTTTCAGACACACCCAAGGAAGAAATTCATTTTTCTGAGCAGGAGAGAAGGTAAGATGTTCCTTGAGATAGTTGTTTAGAATGTTCTTTTAGAATGTAAGCAAGGCAAAGGAATATTCTATGCTTCAGGTTCACAAGCTGACAATGGGATTTAGATGAGAAATTATTTTTAGTGAAGTTATGTATACTTAGTGAGACTCTTATCCAAAATTTCTACAGAGGAAGGGTTTAGAGGCAAAAATCACTTTGGGGGTGAGGTGGGTTTGAAGGCTGTAGTCATGGTTCACTTTATGTTAAATGGAGAATTAGATAACTGTTTGTATCAAAAACTACATATTGGGGAAAGAAAAAGCTTATGAACCTTTTGGGGAGAAAATATTCTTGCAAGCTACCCTGAGGCACTCACTACCTTAGTATCTATTGTTAATTATACAAACTGACTTTACTATTTAACTTTCTTCATACTCTTTTTTTTTTCTCTTCATACTCTTTTAAAAATTAATTTCAAAATTTATTCAAAACCGCAATATACTGTAGGTTCCATATGCTTATTTATTCCCAAAATCATGGGTTAAAAGATACATTTGAAAGTGGTTTACAACGAAAAATATGTGAAATAACATAAAGATCGCTTGCACGCTCTCTAATCCAAAAATATTACCTGAGGAGATTAAACTGCCGTTGCTTGCCATGATGAACTGACTTTTTGCCTCTAGTGTCACCATTTTGGAGACCCTTGGTGTTCCCGTCTCAGTCAAATCCATTGCAATATCGTCTAAACTCCTGGCTGAAGGAATTTTTGCCTAATATAACATTGAAATGGAATTCATTCAGTTAAACCTATTTCAAATTAATAAAGCAATTCAGTTACTATGGAATAAAAATGTCAACACGGAGGACAATATAAAATTTTTATATACAAAAGTGATATTTTTCAGAACAAAAATATAAGATTTCAGTTTTGCAGTTAAAATGTTTTAGTAACTAGGCATGATTCTTTCTCATGGTATAGTTCAATCATTAACATTAAAACATCCTGAGTGTACACACATACATGCATGCCACAAAGGTGGCAAATCTTACAGTTTTCAGATCAGGTTATACGTTGCCCGCTTCCTTAAATGTAAGAAAAATTAAAACAATTGGTAGTAAAGCTTAAAAAAACAAAACTCAAGGAACAAAAACCCACGTGCTTGCATCTTTTCTGAGAAAGCTTATCTTGAGAACACAAAGCCAATGAGGGACAGGACTCTGTCCTTATAGAAATGCTTCTAGTTACTTACTTTGCTTTGCTTCCGGTCCAAGTAAAACTGATGCTGACTAATCGCCATTACCCAGATGGACTTGATGAGAGAAGAGTTCGCATACCACGTTTGCACAAAGAGGCCACTTTGCCCAAAGGTCCTTCTGGATACTGAAATTCTGAAAGAGTAAGGAAAGCACTCAAACAATCTGTCTCGGGCCCAGCATAACATAAAATGTACCCAGTGGGTAATGTAACAAAGCTTCCCCTTAATTGTTTGGGCTCTGCCAAAACTCTTTTGCTCTCAGGGACCAAGCTTCTGATTTTCTCCTTTTATGAGAAAACCAACCCCACCTGGGTAATAGCTCTCTGTCAAAGCAGCATATTAAACAACACATTCACACACTCAAAAGCAGATGAGAAAATGGGAAGAGAATTTGAAAAAGAACAGATACATGTATACGTATAACTGAATCACTCTGCTGTACACCTGAAACTCATACAACATTGTTAATCAACGATGCTCCAACATAAAATTAAAAAATAAATTAATTTAAAAAGGAAAATGATTACTAATATACCAACTGTATAATATTTTAGAAGAACCTAAGTCTAGTATGGTCACGTGCATAAATACACACATTCTGCATTCTGTATAGAAGCATGATATTGGAAATAACAGAAATTAAATATTTAAAAAAAGCAGCAGATGAGAATTAGCCACATTAGAGGCTGTAATAAAAACGTTTAGTTAAAGACCATAGGATGTGCGACCATCACAAGAAGGCGGGAATAAACGTGATAATATTTTAAAGACAAAGCAACCAGGATCTGCGGGATCAGCACCTTCCTTAAGGTAAGAGAGCATCTCAGGTCTAGGTAGAATTGTCTGGCTCTGGCACTGTCAGAGGATGAACATCATAATATGATGCATGTCCAAAACTGGTCCACAGTACTGCTTATGCACCAGATAAAAAGAGGAGAGAGGGTCAGAGTCAGGAGAGAGCAAGAGAGAGAAAGATGGGGCGGAGGGGGGAAGCAGACACTGAGTAGGGGTGGGGGTAGGAGAAGGGCACCAATGTGCGTTGTAGGAATTTGCCTTATCTCTTTGGGTCATCTTTTTGTCACAGCTGTTTCCTCCATCCCTCAGACCTCCAAATATCCATAAACTTATCTGAAAAGCAACCGCTGAGGGCTGATAAGGAATTCCTCTGAAGAACTTGGAGAGCCTACATCCTGACTTCAACTCACGTAGATAATTTAGCAACTTTTTATTTAAGTGACCAAGAACACCAAACTTGAAAATGAGCAAAGGATCCGAATAGACATTTCTCTAAAGTAGATGTACAAGCGGCCAATGAGCCCGTGAAAAGATGCTCAGCGTGCAAATTCAAAGCAGTATGAGCTTATCACTGCACACCACTGGGATGGCTATTCTCACACACACACACACACACACACACACACACACACACACACACACCCCTAAAAATAACAAGTGTTAGGGAAAATGCGGAGAAAATGAAACCACGCACATGGCTGGTGGGAATGTAAAAGGGTGTGTAGCCTCTTTGGAAAACAGTCTGGCAGTTCCTCAAAAGGTTAAAGAGTTACCATTTGATCAAGCGATTACAATCGTACATATATGCCCAAGAGAAATGAAAACACGCGCACGTGAATTTTAGAGCAGCATATCTGGACAGTCGCCAGGCTCATACAGAAGAAAGTCTGTGATCCTCACCTCCGTGGATCGTGAACTTCAACAGCAAACTTTTTCTCACGGAAATATAAGTTCTCCAGCTGTTTCCATTGGAATAACTAAGAAATGAAGAAAACAGAAAAGCCACACAGCTTTAATTAAGGTTAACTTTTACTAAATCTAGAAATCAACTTAATAATGAAAAAATCAAGGATTAAGACTAGAATTAAGATTAAGAATTAAGCACTAAGATTAGGCACGAATATGTAATGCAGTCTTTTTACAAACCAACTATAACCTGAAACCTTTTTCTGATGGTAATCTTCACCTCCTCAATCTTCCCTGAACAATAAAACCAAGCAACTGTGGGGAACATGCATACTATTTTTCCTCTGACTCAACTAAATAAAAGGGTAAGGAAATCGTCGATTCCAGTAAGCCCATATGCCTTCTGTTCAAAGACGTTGACTTCATATTTAAATGGAAAGAAATTCAAAGGGTTGTCTCAATAAGACCACAGATTAAATTCAAAAGAATGCGAAGTGAAAGTAAAATGGAACCCCAAGCAGGGGTGAGTCTCCGAGATACCAGTTTCCCGCCTACAAGAGTTCCTCTAAATGGGACAGAAACCGAGCATTTGGAATTGGAGGCAGGGTAGGGTGGGACTGAACACTGACACTGACCTCTTGGTTTCTGAGCTAGAGCCTCCAGCTTTTGTAAATAGAACCCATTTCTACTGCTGACATTCTAATGCTACACTGGGTGTTATCTGCCAGTTGGTTGGGAGAAAGAGAACTTACTTACTGGCAGTGGGCATCTGAAATCTAATAAATAACTTGTGAAAAGCAGCTCATTCACAGAACTGAGTGTGCCCTGCTGCACTTTCTGGGTTCATTCCCAACCCCTCACGTTAACCTGAGCCCCTGCTTGTCCTTTTAACTTTGACGTCATAGTTGAATTTCTTTTCTCCATCCCAGTCTTGATGATGAGAGAAATACTAGCACAGCGATTTCATTCCATTATTAGACTTCGGCTGGATTTTAAAATTATGTCCAGACAATCTTCAAAAAGCATTTTAATCATCAAGATAGTAACTTCTCTGCAATGCATGATCAGCAAAACCATTTCCTGGGGTCCGGGAACCAAGACTTTTCACCAACATGTAAACCTCACGAAGAGCAACAGCACGAGCTAAAGGTTCCTGTGCACATATAGCTGGAAGACAGACGTTTTCAAACTGGACCCCCAGTCCCAAACGGAGTAAAATAAACTAGCACCCACTAAGAACACAGCCCTTCATGGTCTGAACACGTAGTGTCTGTAACTACAACCATCACCCAGGTAGAAAGAAGGATTTGTGAGAGTTTAAAGCTACATACCGATTTTCTAAAATGTCCATAGGTTTGAGGCTTTCATTTCTTCTAATCCCAAGGTTCCAAAAGTGGGACAGAAATGGGAAGGAAAAGTCCGAGGTGCTCTCTCCCTCCCCGCCCCGTCCTGGCGGGGCAGCTCCGGTGAGTTCTGAATGGAGTTTCCTAAGACACTTAGGTGTAACTCAGTTTCACAAACCGAACCTCCCACGGCTGACACCCTACTGACATCAGTAACTCCACCGAGTGACATCACCCCAGTTCCACTCCTTCTTTGATCAGGAAGAGGACAGCCAAGTTCTCTCTAGCAGATTTTCCCAGGACAGAGACACATTTTTCAAATCCCGTACGGGGTAGATTCAGATGGTTGTTTCCTGGGAAGTAAGCTGCTTTGAATCCAGGCATAAACTTCGCTAGAGGCTGGGTGAGGGAGACATTGCTCCCCCGCTTAACTCACCCTGGACACGAACAGGTTTGACAGGAAGAGCCACAATACAGCTCAGCTGTGTTTTCCTTTGCGTCCATTCCCACACACATAAAACCAGGGCCAGACTTGAAACCTGATCTCTGAAAGCCGCCACCTCTCCCTCTTATCACTTACAAACGTGAAATACTAGCGCTTTTGCCAGCAGACGGACAGCAGACGGTCCTCCTGCAAGCAAAAACCCTACTTAAAAGGTGAAGGGTTTCAGCTAATTTAAAGAGTGAAATAATTAGATGGCAACTGGTTTGCAAACGAAGTTATGGGAATGAGACTGCATATTTAAGTCTGAAAGGCAAAGCCATTTCCCCACCTGAAATCTTAAGTTTTTGCAGGGAATTCCCTGGAGATCCAGTGGGTTAGGACTTGGTGCTTTCACTGCTATTGCCCAGGTTCGATCCCTGGAAAGCTTTTGCAAAATGTAATTTCATATATGTGCCTGTAAGAGTATAAAAGTGAAGAGGAATGGCACAAGCTTCCTTCGTGATAGCGGTTGGGGACGGTAGAATGTATGAGGCGTAAGTGGCACAGAAAACTTCAATGTTACCAGTCATGTTTGATTTACTTTATTAATAAAAACAAGTTGAGGGCTTCCCTGGTGGCGCAGTGGTTGAGAGTCCGCCTGCCGACGCAGGGGACGCGGGTTCGTGCCCCGGTCCGGGAAGATCCCACATGCCGCGGAGCGGCTGGGCCCGTGAGCCATGGCCACTGAGCCTGCGCGTCCGGAGCCTGTGCTCCGCAACGGGAGAGGCCACAACAGTGAGAGGCCCGCGTACCGCAAAAAAAAAAAAAGATGAAGTAAATATAACAAAATATTAGTAATCGTCAATTTAAGTGGTTATGCAGGTATAGTCACATTCTTGGCATTCCTGTACTTTTTTAATTTCTAAAAATTAAAATAATAGAAGTTTGTATAAAATGACCAAAGGTTGGTCTGTTTCACACAAGAGTGAGATTTCCACTCCCTAACCATTTGGGAGGCCTCTATTTTATGCATGTATTACCTCTGTGATTCTTATCAATGTTTGAAGTTGCTAGGAAAACACTTCTAATTGCAGTTGCTCTTGATCTAGCTGGCAGCTGAAAATAAGCTAGTTTTTCTTTTGAAATTTCTGAAATCATTCTTCTATTGTGCTTTTAAATTACCTTGGAGTTCTCCATCTCAGAGAGCAGGTTAAGGCTCTGAAAATGGCAATGGAGCCGAGGTTAAAGTGGATTCCATTGCTCATGCAACATGCCTAGGACAGCACCTGGCACATAGCAGGCAGCTGCCCGATCTTCATTCCCGTCCTTTTTGTCCTTAAGTGTTTTCCTTAAAGGGTAAATAAAAGGCCCCCCTCTGGTCAAAATCACTCAAGACTTTGGACCAATGGAAGGATAATAGGAAAATGCCAAAGAAATAGCCACCAGGCTGACCTGACTTGTTGGGGCCTCTGTATTACAGAAATGGCCTGATAGGGAATTCCCTGGCGGTCTAGTGGTTAGCATTCAGCGCTTTCACTGCCGTTGGCCCGGGGTTCAATCCCTGGTCGGGGAACTAAGATCCCTGCAAGCTAAGCCATGCAGCAGAGCCAAAAAAAGAAAAGAAAAGAAAAGAAAAGAAAAGAAAAGAAAGAGTGAGAAATGGCCTGACATATAAGGAATACTCTAAATCACCTGAAAGATGAAGAATGGTCACAAGAAACCATTTAAGAAAAAAGAACAAAATTCAAAGGAAGGTAGAAGGGAGCAAAGTATGCTTCACATTCTCCACTGTTTGGAGAACACTGGTGCTCATACAGAGTAGGACTATTATAGGGTACGATGTCTTACAGGATAGAACAAGACTATTATATATATTATATTATATGAATGTGTATGTATAAACAAAATTTGTAATTTTCATATTAAAACAGAAAAACAAAAATTTGCCCAAGACAAAATTCCCACTCTTGGAGATTTGGGGGTGGGGGGTAGGAGAAGAGGACTTTTATTTGCTTTGCAACACAGAGTTACGAGCATGAAACTGGACTGTTTTCTAAAGTGATCATTAAAAAGCATAATGACATTCATTAATTAGTATTTATTGTTGTTTATGTAGCACTCACTAGGAGGGATGAGTTTGAAATTGTGTTGTGTTTAGAATTCATGGTGTTAGTAATGAAAGGAAATACTCGCATGGCGACAATAAAACCATAAATTAGGTCTTAAGGACTTCTTTCTACTCTACTCTCATCTAGAATGGTTAGTTGTGCCCTTTAGCATCAAAAGAAGGAAGTAGATAGCAAGAGATGAAATAATAGCATGGATTACTTTGAGATTACAAAATAAATAAACAAAGATAAAACAAAAAAGTCAAAGAGGAGCAATGTGAACAACGATAGTAACAAAGAGATAATCAAAAAACTACAACAGGAAGAGAATGTTTCCTTAGGTCACAGATCACCTTGTCTTAAAAAAAGAAAGTGTCAAAAATTTAATAACTGACACAGAAAACCAAAGTTGCATCAAATCTTATATTAAAAGTGAACGTGTGTAAAATGCCATAGTCTTTATCCTTAGGTGTAAAGGAAGTTGACGGTTTTAGAATAATTTGCCACACGTTATTACACTTTATTTAATGAGATGCATGGGTTGAATATTTAAGCCATTTTGTGGAAAACTAAATAAACCTCAATATTTAGTTACTGATAGCCACCCACTATTACAGCCTTAAAGAACTGGAAGAAATCACCTCTTTCCCCTTCCTATGCTACAGTCACACTGGTTCCTAAACATCTGAGGCCACTGTCAAACTTTAGGAAAAAGGACTATAAGGAAAAGCAGAGGGACTTTTAGGAAACCGGGAGTCACACACTTAAGTAGCTCTTGGAGTCCTTTACACATTCCTCTTCAATTAACAAATATTTCTTGTCCACCTTCTACGCGTGAGGTCCTGTTCTTGTTGGCAAATAACAGCCAGGTCCCCTTCCTTGTGATGCTTACCTGAACCAACTGGACCACATCAGATTGCTTGGTTTACATGCTGATTTCACCACATGCG
Source organism: Lagenorhynchus albirostris (assembly GCF_949774975.1). Lineage (NCBI taxonomy): Eukaryota > Metazoa > Chordata > Mammalia > Artiodactyla > Delphinidae > Lagenorhynchus > Lagenorhynchus albirostris. The sequence continues at coordinate 21,327,798 of NC_083104.1, read as the reverse complement.
CTTTATTTGGCAAGTTGCTTAACTTTCTTGAGTCTCAGTTTCCTCATCTGTAAAATGGGACCAACAATGCCTGCCTCAGAGGGCTGCTGGAAGGGTTTAGTGAGATTATGTTTATGAAGCACTTAGCACAGTGCCTGGCTCAGAGAATCAACATTTCGTAAGCGATAAAGCTAGCTGCATCTGTTAGGAAGGACCCTCAGTCCAATCCCCTTATTTTATCATCTCTTCGGAAGATGGAGGAGAGCCACTTAACAGCAGAAAGAGAACTAGAAACTGCTGTCTGGATCCCATATCTGTCTTTCCACTGATGAGAAATAGCCAAGTTATTCTGTCGACACTTCTGGGTCCCTCAGATTTCCAATTCTATGAGCTTCAGCCTCTGTAAAAACGGCTGTATCTCTGTTGATTTCATTGGTGGTTTCCTGATACACCCTCTAGGTAGGGAATCTGTTCACTGTTCCTGTATCACAGAGATCATAGAGGAGGGGCAAGGGAACGTGTCAAAGGCACGTCCACAGGGAGACGCAGTGGCAGCAAGCTAGCAAGCTCCCTCCTGACTGGAGCACCCAGAAGAGACATGCCCCAGCATGTACAAAAATGCTGAGGAGTGTGACCCACTACCAGCAAGGGGGACCTTTGGGGTAGCGAAAGACAAGGAAAAGTCTTGGACAGAAAGGATGCACTGTCTCTTTGAATCTTGATGGATTGAAAGTAGACAGCACCCAAAGGTTTAACACTAGGCAATGACAGGAAAGACATCATCAGAGGCTTGGTTTTTTTTGTAATAGAACTTATAATACAGGTTAATCATTTAACTGCGAATTCACTTGGAAATGACTAAATTTGGAATAGTTAGCAGCGTGGGTATGACTGTATATCAAATAATGACTCACATAGGGTGATTCCCCTGCTGTAACGTGATGCAAAACAAGATCACTGTATTATTGATTTATTCTTTTTTCATTTTAAAAAAGTTACACTTGATGAGTGTACTGTTAGTACCCACAAGCCAACTAGCAGATCTGTTTGGCCTCCTGGAGTACCAGAAAATGAGAATTTTACAGGATGATGAGCTTTGAGAAAGCCAAATTGACCTACCTTCTATCCAGCTATCCGTTTCGACCAAATATTTATGTGACTGAGAATGAGTCTTCCCAACAACCTTATGGGGAGGTACTACATTTAGCCCCATTTCACAGAAGAGAAAACTGAGGCTCAGAGAGGTTTAATTGGCCAAGGTCCCAAAGTTAAATAGGGGCAGATCTGGGATTCACACCCAAGCACAACCATGGCTCCAAATTCCCCAGAGCACACTATCCTGCCTTTCTTACTTGGGAAGAGTATTCTACGGAGATTTGTTATGTTAACCAAAAAAGAAAGAAAAAAAGAGTAATTCCCAGTTCAACCTCATAGGAAGAAAACGGCAGCAATTACGGCAGCCATTTGCAGAAAAGAACTCAGTCTCTCATATTTTACTGAGACTAGTGGTTCTCCAGCAATGATGATTTCTCTTCACTTCCCACCCTCACCCACAACTCCCAGAACATCTGGCCATGTCTGGAGACATTTCTGGTTTATCACACTGGAGGGGAGGCTGCTACTAGCATCTTGTGGTTAGAGGCCAGGGATGCTGCTGAATATGAGACCATGCTCAGGACAAAATGATCTGGCCCAAAACATAAAGAGCGCAGAGAATGAGAACACCTGACTCAGACGATAATTTCTGGTGACATAACTATGCTTTGGTGGGTGAAGTGTGTTGATGAAGAAGATAAAATTTTTGCTATAAAATAATGAATTTTGGATTTCTCTTTATCTCAACTAGGTATGTCTTTAGGAACAAAGAGATGTCTGTATTGTTTTCTTTTTTTTTTTCTTTTGTGCGGTACGCGGGCCTCTCACTGCTGCGGCCTCTCCCGCTGCGGAGCACAGGCTCCGGACGCGCAGGCTCAGCGGCCACGGCTCACGGGCCCAGCCGCTCCGGGATGCTCCCGGACCAGGGCACGAACCCGTGTCCCCTGCATCGGCAGGCGGACTCTCAACCACTGCGCCACCAGGGAAGCCCTGGATTGTTTTCTAAATGCAAATGTTCCCTCCCAGAAGGACTTTGAACAACTGATCAGACTACAAGAGGCCATGCTCTCAATGCCCGGGAACACACCAAATGGTACACACTCAGGTAGAGAAAATTACTTTTTCAGATGTGATGTGATAACCCTTCACACATAAAACATCAGGTCTTAAACACAAGGAGTGAAACATTCTGAGTATTTTTGGAAACGTTTATTTAGACAAAGAAGTCCTGGGTATCAGAAAATGCATGATATAAAAATCTGACCATCTAAGAGGATGTCACCTCATATAAATTCCCTCTGTGGCCAAATCTCTAACCTCTGAGAGCTGATCTAATGACTTCTGTTAGTACGTGCAATAGAGCGCTCACTGCACGTATCTGGTATAAGCAGGGCTGACCTGTCGCTCAGAGACACCTGCATGGCTCTTCTGGATGTTTACAGCTGGCATCCCTCCTCACAGGTTGGTACCTAGTCTGCTTATTAAATATTTTCAATAAAAATCTCTAATTTTGAACATGATTTTGTCTTTCCAGATGGGTTGTCAGGTCCTTGACGACTGGGACTGGGCTTTTTCCTTAAACGAGATAAAGAATATAAAGTAGGGGACTTCCCCAGTGGTCCAGTGGTTAACCACCTTCCAATGCAGGGGACTCGGGTTCGATCCCTGGTCGGGGAACTAAGATCCCACATGCCGCGGGGCAACTAAGCCCACGGGCCACAACTACTGCGCTGGCGCGCCTCAGCTAGAGCCCGTGTGCCGGAAACTACAGAGCCCATGTGCTCTGGAGCCTGGGCGCCACAACTAGAGAAGAGAAAATCTGCACGCCACAACTACAGAGAAGCCCATGTGCCACAACGAAAGATCCCGCACGCCTCAATGAAGACCCTGCATGCTGCAACTAAGACCCAACGCGGCCAAAAATAAGTTAAATAAATAATTAATAAATCTTAAAAAAATATATATAAAGTACTATAGGGCCCTTCCAGACAGAATGGGCTCATTATTTTTTTTTTTGGAAAAATATCAGAGTACATTGCACTTTGTTAGAGATTTGCTCCTGAAGGATGAATGAATTAAAACCAAACCCATCTTTGGTTATAAGTACAGAATGAAGAAAACTTTACTGTTTATGCCCCGTGATAGAAAAAATTTTCACCATGCTTTATGTACTAACTGGCTTTCTCTGCATTTGGACTGGTCAATCCTATTAGAGAGCTATCTTTCATTTTTCTGTATGTGCCAACAATTCAGCCATTTAGTAAATGCCCAGAAACACAGAGTAGCAGATGAAATAATGAAATCGAATGGTTTTGCCTGTCCAGCAGCCCTTTCCTCTTTTTCAACCATCACCTTCAGTTTCTACAGGGGACACACTCACTCTTTAAGCTCTAGCTGTAGGGGTTTCTCAGTTTCTATAACGCGCCCACCTCGCTCCCATCAGCATACACTGTTCTCTGACAGGAACGTGCCAACCCATTCTTTGTTTTAAGCCTGGCTCCTTCTCACACTTCAGGTCTCAGCTTAAATGTCACCTTTCTCAGAGAGGCCTTGGCTCAGCACCTGAAACATTCCTACCCATCCCATTTTTGTCCCTCCGTCTCATTTGTTTCCATCAGAGACTATTCAAAATGTATACCTAGTCTTCATTCTCTGCTCACTTGTTTATTTACCATCCCCCTGGAAGACTTCCAAGGAAACAAACACAGAGTGACAGGAACTACTTATCACCCTCAGGATCTATTTTTCCTTCTAACAAAACACCTTGAGTTATGGCTTTGTCCATGAACACCCACCTAGAGTATACACTGCCCAGCCTCCTTTGCAGTTAGACTTGGTGATTTTTTTCTTTAAACCTTTTTTTTTAAAAAATATTTTATTTATTTATTTGGCTGTGTCGGGTCTTAGTTGCGGCACGCGGGATCTTTCGTTTTGGCACGTGGGATCTTTTGTTGCGGCGAATGGGCTCTCTAGTTGTGGCGTGTGGGCTTAGTTGCCCCGAGGCATGTGGGATCTTAGTTCCCCGACGAGGAATTGAACCTGCGTCCCCTGCATTGTAAGGCAGATTCTTAACCACTGGACCACCATGGGAGTCCCTAAACTTGGTGATTTTATGAATAAGGCTGCTTGCCTTGGCTTCTTTCCATCTGCCTACCGGTCGTGAGATGGAAATGGAGACTTACCAATGCCCATCCAATTCTCTGAGAGTACCCTGTTTTAGAAGAACTGCTTCAAATTCCAATAGTGATTAACTATAGGAGGAAAAGACAAATGCCTATGCTGCCCAGTAAACTTTCTATAAATTAGAGTATGGTGTGAGGGAAAAATAATTAACCATAAGTTTGTTTTCTATATCTATGGAAAAGAGGCGGGGGGGATAAATTAGGAGTTTGGGATTAACATATACACACTACTATATATAAAATAGATAACCAACAAGGACCTACTGGATAGCACAGAGAACTGTACTCAATATTTTGTAATAACCTATAAGGGAAAAGAATCTGAAAATATATATATATATATACATGTGTGTAACTGAATCACTTTGCTGTAAACATGAAAATAACACAACATTGTAAATCAACTATACTTCAAAAAAAATAAATTTAAAACAAGAAAAGAAAAATATATAGTCAGTGAAAGAATTCACTAACTCATTGGGTGTACATAATGACCTGTGAGGTAGGTAGATAGAATTCTTTGATTTTGATAGAAATATTATTTTGAGAAAATAAAGACCCAAAAGGTTGAGTGACAGCTCCAGGTCAGCCAACCAGTAAGTGGAGTGCCAGACTGGTTCTTATTTCAAATCCACGCTATAGGGTTGGAGTTCTCCTCCCACTGACTCTGTAGAAGGTTTTAACAATCAAATTGATTCCTGGTGTGGCGGGAGCTTAATTATATACTTTACAAAGTATAGACCGGATGGACTGGTCTCCGGGTGACATTCTGTAATTGTTTTTCTCCCTGCACATCATACTGCATTTTGTATTGATGTAGAAAGTATAATACAACTGGATGGCACACCTCCTCTTGTCTCTCCTATAGTTAACCTCACCTAGAATTTAAGCAGCTTTAAAAGCAGCATCCTAATGGAGGTCCATGGTGATGGGGTAGCGTTGGAGGAAGCCAGGTGGGTTTAGAAATGATCAAGATGGCCGTGCTTAGAGAAATAAGCAAGCCACTGAGTTTAAAGGAAACAGGAAGACTTTGGGGCTGGTTACTTAATTCGTCTGCTCTAGGCAATTGGGAATTCCAATTAATTTAAAAAACTCAGTTAACTGATGGCTAAAGACCTTTTCCCCACCCTGAAATGCCCTGGGGTAATGACATGTATCACAAGACTTTATTAGTCTTATAATGCCAAAGATACTAATCTTGAAAATCATTTTATCCTACTATGGTCTACCTGCAACACCTTGACTAGCATGTCATTTTTTTCTCCTCCCACCTCTGACAGGTTCTGGTTTTCCCCAGGGAAATAACTTGCTAGAGGGGTACAAATCAGTCATGACATATATGAATACTTTACTCAGCCACAGACCCATTGTCTACTTCTTTGTGAAGAACAGACATTTTTCCTTGAAATACCGAATGAACAATAAAAACCTAGAAGGCACGTGTTTGAATTTTTCTTTTTTAAATAAAGCCTTCATCGTTTTTAAGTTTGAACATCCTACGATTTGAAGTTGAGTTCTGGTATGTTTCACCTTCCCTGAGAGTTTGCAATGACACATTTCATGCACAAAGGAAGGATTTAAAAGAAAAACTGCTTATGACCTGATTTTTTAATACCGTAATTTTTGTGGATTGTAACTCAGAAGTTAAAACATTTCTCTTAATTTGCATCATACCTTAGGGCATTGTGGTTAATGAATTGGGAGGGGCAGAATGCTTACCAGTCTCTGAAAATAGTAACTGTGAGTGTGGACTCTTATGTGGGACACTAGGGCTCTGGGTTTGTAGCAATGTTGGGTCCTTCCTTAACCAGTGATCCAAGAATATTTCTCATACCCTTCTTTATTGTCTCTCTCCCTCACTACAAATGAGTAATTACCAGTTATGGAGTTATGACTGTGCATCCGGCACGACACTAAATATAATCGCATTAATTCTTACAACCACCCTAGTAGTTGGTGGTATCACCATTGTACAGAGGAGGAAACTAAGGTTAAAGAGAGGTTAAGCAACATGTTCAAGGTCACACAGCAAATGACATCAGAGACAGTCTTTGGATTGCTTCCCAAACCCTTGCCCTGTTGCATTATACTACGTGGATTGCAAACAAATCGAAGCCCCTGACTGGCAAAAGCTTTATAGACAGTACACATGAAGAGCCTGTGCTGGGTGTTTTGGGAGGTAACACAAACACAGTCCCCAATATTCAGACCCTATAACTGAGAGACATTATGTGGAAAGGACAGAGGCCTCAGCCTGGGGACCTCGGACCAACCCTTTTTCAAAACAGACTTTCGCCATCTTATCATGGGTAATTCTTCCTCCTTCTGGCCTGTTTTTAAGCCATGTAATTATAATGCAGCAGGCATGTGATTCAAGAGGCTGAGCATCTACGCAACCTCCCATTCCAGCCTTTGTTTCATTCCTATTTGGCAATAGGACCTTCATTCCGGCCCGGCCATTGGTAACTTGCTGGAACATAGGTCCATGCAGACAGCTGAAGCGTGAGCCTCCTTCTACATGTCAGTGCTCACGTCCCTTTAAGTTAGGCATTCCCTTATTTGTGCAACAAAGCCAAGACAGGGACGTTAGAACGTCCTCCTGCCAATGAAACTCTTAAGTTGTCTAGACAGGAAAAAATAAAGATACGGAAGCAAAATCCATTGTCAGGTTTAACAGAAGAAGCAAGGAGAAAGCAAGCAGTGGTACAAAGTGGACACCTGCTAAAATAACCAAGAAAGAGAAAGCAAGACAGTGATGACGCCAGATGGCCTGTTTATGGTCCTTTTCGACCTGAATGACATGTCTTGAAGATGAAATAGGAAAACTCTTGCACACTGAAAAAAGGAAGTGGCTTCTGATCATTGTCTATAGACTCTGAAATGAACAAGCAAACCTGATTATGATCAGTGTCAAACAATATTTACCAACTTCTATGAAACTGTGAATGTAAAGAAAGGCCTGTGAGTCATGAGCAACTGAGAGGAAATTAACAGCAATATTTACTGTGTAGATTCTGATTCACCATTATTTTGGAAGAAAGCCTGGTTGTTTTTAGTAGATGCATTTGGAGTCTGTGAGAATCTCAATTTTCTCAGGCCACAACAGCTAAGAAATTACTTGTGAGTCGATTTAAGTTATATTTTACATGCAAGATTCAGAAAAACCAAAGAAATGTTATTTCTTAAAGTAAAATTCAGGGAAGAAATAAACTGCCAAAAAAAAAATGTTAACATGGATGAGGTCTACCTTAAGAAAACATGATCTTACAAAATAGATAATAGGGGCTAGTTATTTGCCTTGACTGAAATTCATTATCCTCCAACCCACTCTTCCCACAATGGAAACAACCCAAGTGTCCATCAAGAGAGAACTGGTTAAATAAATTATGTATTTCAACACCATGGAATCCTAGTCAGCTTTAAAAAGAGTAAAAAGACATCTGTTTTAGAAGTGATTTGAAGAAATATGACATAGTATGGAATAGTATACATAGTAAGATTTCTTTCTCTCTGTAAAAACTTAGTATACGTGCTGACAAAGTCTAAATGAAGCAGTATCAACAGCCACTATGGAAAACAGTATGGAGGTTCCTCAGAAAACTAAAAATAGAATTATCATATGATCCAGCAATCCCACTCCTGGGCGTATATCCAGACAAAACTACACAGCAAACTGATACACGCACCTCCAGGTTCACAGCACCACTATTCACAACAGCCAAGACATGGAAACAACCTAAATGTCCATGACAGATGAATGGATAAAGAAGATGTGATACATACATACAATGGAATGCTACTCAGCCATAAAAAAGAATGAAATACTGCCATTTGTAGCAACATGGATGCAACTAGAGATTATCATACTAAGTGAAGTAAGTCAGAAAGACAAATACCATATGATATCACTTATATGTGGCATCTAAAATATGACACAAACGAACCTATCTACAAAAAAGAAACAGACTCACAGACATAGAGAACAGACTTGTGGTTGCCAACGGCGGGGGACGAGGGGAGGGATGGAGTGGGAGTTTGGAGTTAGTAGATGCAAACTATTATATATAGAACGGATAGACAACAAGATCTTACTGTATAGCATGGGGAACTATATTCAATATCCTGTGATAAACCGTAACGGACAAGGATATGAAAAAGAATTTATGTATACGTATAACTGAATCACTTTGCTGTACAGGAGAAATAACACAATATTGTAAATCAACTCTACTTCAATTAAAAAAAAATAAAACAAAATAAAATTCATAAACAAACCAACCAGTATCATTCTCTTGACAGTGATTATCACAGGGGAGGGATGGGGGCTGCTGAAGAACTTCCTGCCCCAATTGATGTTTCTGTAGTGTGTGCTTTTTTTTGTTGTTGTTGGTTTCTTTTACAATGACTATTTAAAACTTTTGGTAAAAACATTAAAATATATGACTGTAAAGAAAAACTGTACGCCCATATCATTTCTAACATTATTAGAAATTTGGTCTTAGAAACAAGTTTTCAAATATAACCAAAATTACTCGTATTCCTCCTGGAAATCAAGTATTCCTTACTTCAACTGATCTGGGTCACTGGGCCAAAATTATACAGATCAAGTTCTAATTGTATGATTACACAAATGCTTACTTACCATGCCTCACACAGATGGATCTTTTGTTAAAAATAATGCCTTCCTATTTTTACTGATAATTCTCAGTAAGAAGCCACAGTGCCCAGCTAGTCTGATCCAGGAGAGCTGGATGGGCATTGAAAGGGGGCTGTGGTTTGTCCTGGGCAACACCCTTTCATGTTTGCTGTGCCAGTTTCACAACCATAAAATGGGAAGAAAAGGGTAACTTATTCTCTAAACTCAAAGGAAGACTGTAAGTACTGATTGAAGCTAAAAGGACACTTAGAAGATGAAAAGCTTGTGGTATTATGACCAGGGCCTGACTTTATGAAAAATATGGCTGTTTTTCTAGTACAAATTAAAGCAAGAGACAGATGGAAGTGATAAGAGCTATTTAAGGCGGTGATGTCGGGGTGTGATAGAGCAGGCAGCCTAACCACGGTCTGTTATTATAGGTCATTGTTTCACAGCTGTGATTCCCAGCGCTGGCAGCAGAGGACACGGAGCGCGGCAAAACCTAACAGCACGGGTAAGGCTTTATGTCATTATAATACTGAGTAGGCCAGAGCAGCTAGATGGATATCTACACGAACTCATCACTTCTTATATAGGCAAAAAAGTATTGTACACTTGTGCTTGGTCAAGAAGAACAACTTCATAATCAAATTGCCAAGAATGTAACTTATTAGCTCTGGAAAATCCAAACCTGATAGTGTGACCCTTTAATAAATAGCATGTAACTTACTTTCCTCTACAAAAAAGTAGACATGTTAAATGTGGAAAACTGTGAAACAAAGATAAGCAAAACTAGCAGCAGTAGTAGAAAGAAGGTTACTTATAACTGTATCACTGAGAGGTAACTAGCACCAAAAATTCTGACTTAACGTCTTTACAATTCACCCATTTGTTTATCCATCCAATGTACATATGTATATGTATGCATATGTGTGTGGATGCAAGTATATATTTTTATATATGTAAAATTCATTAAACAAATGACATCATCATGTTCATACTAACTTAAATAGAAACCTAATTGTATGCACTTGTAAACTACGTTGTGATCAACATCCTTGTAGTTAAATCTTTGTGTGTAATTTTACTTCCTTAGGATAAATGATCAGACGTGGACTTGCTGTATAAATGGGGCACGAATGAATTATAAAAAGCATTTCACATTTAACTTGAGTCTCTAAACCTAGGACTTCACTAATCAAAAATTCTTTACCCAAGACTGCTTGTTGCCCCATAAAATGATGTTTCGAGCTCTAGAACAGCTCAATGTTCTCATAAGTGTCTGAAATGATTCACACTTACTTTCCGAGGTTTCACCTTATCTTGCAAATCATACTGGCCAATTCCTTTATAGCTGATTCCAAGCCACCAAGGAAGTCCTTGTTTATCCTGGAAGATGGAAAACCATGAGAACCAAGACCTAATTGTTAAGGCTTACAGAGATGAAGTAACATCTACCAATTTCATCCTTTAACAAGTATCAACAAGTTAAAATAACTTTGTCTTGGAAAGCAAAACACTATTTAAAATCCTAACTTGTTATTAAAACGCTTTCTTAGAGCTTCTTCAAATAAGATCTATAAGTCAAAGCACACCAATACTATTAACACCATCAAAAAGAAAGTAGCATTATTGTTAGGATTAAACAGTTGGAGAGAAGAAATAAAATGTAAGTAATTCAACCAGGAATTAATCCAGAGTACAAAGCCAGTTAACCACTGGAAAAAAAAAAAAAGAAGAAGAGAAAGAAAAAAAGCTCTTTGTTCTCTTGATTAGTAACCAGCTATAAAGGTCAGAGAAGTTTCCAAAGAATTACAACGATGAGAAAAGTGGTTCCAAATCCTAATGTTTATAATATACTTAACAAATGAATATGGGAATACTAAAAAATTCTTTGGGTGAATTATATGATTCAAAGATAAGATGCTTGAATAATGACTTCGAGGTACATATGGGGAGGAGAGGAATACATTTTTTTTCATAAATTTATCTTTTAGGTCTTGCCAAAGAAAGGGATATATACTGACATAGGGAAAGAAAAACTTGGGCTTAAACATATACCCATATGCAAACAAATTAAGAATCAGTAGAAATTAAAGTGGAATTGGTACGTATTTTTAGTACAAGGTGTCCTCATTATACAGGTATTATCCAATTCCCCACCATTTTGAATTGCAAACACTGTCAGAACTTGAAAAGTCACTCAAGATTGATCAAGTATAAAATTATTCCTCTTTCAAACAAGACTCTCTTCTTAACAATATGCTTTATCCTCTATCATCTCAAAATATTTCTTAGTTAATCTCTCCCTGTGTATAAACAACTGAAAGTACTACACAAATATAAAACACACCAATTGAAAATGGGTACTGCAAATCTTGTAAAAACTTGAGGATTTTGTGAAGCTGCTGAAATGATACTGGATGATTCTTCAATGATTCTCATACAAAGGCACTATCAAATGAACATCTAGTAGCATTAGAAAAGTGCACAATTGGAAAAGAGAAAAATCAGCAAAAGTAGCTAAAAGATTAGGTGTGCCAAAAGAGAATGACCTGAATACTTCAGGGCTAATAGAGGCTTCGGGAACACATCTGAACACAGCTAGTATTTCGCAAAAATAATGTGCTTTATGATTTGCTAAAAATGACAAGATACAATCAGGCTTTTATTTTTTTAAGAAAATCAATCCTATTCTAAATGCTGAAATTTCTAGAGATAATTTATATATATATGCATATTGATTTATGTGATTTTACAAAGTTGGTGTTGTTCACTAACTCTCATAAAATAACACAGGCATGATGAAAGGTTTGTCATATAAAAGTATTTACCTTTACTGCATAATAATGGACTCCATAGGTCGGTAGAGCTTCTACTATTTTCATATATCTATGGAAAATGAATATATATTATAACCTCTTATTAAATTAGTTGGAGGGTCCTTTTGGGAAAAGTGATCTAAAGAAACACAATTTGTATCTACTTTCCTCATTATAGCTTTGTCTTTGACTAAAGTAGAAATAGAATAAACCACTCCAGGGAGTAATATATTTTACTTTATCCAAATGTTGGGAGGTTGTTAACAAAAATTCAATTTCAAAAAGCTATAGGAAATGTTATTTTCTGCATATTAAAATTTCTATGGCTTAGAAACATATTGTACTTTATTATAAACCCAAACTTCAAGTATTTTTAAACTAGCACCTAATGATGCAAGTCACGAGAATCAACTTTTGGGTCATGCTCATAATAAGTAAAAAATAAAGCTTATTTTCTGTTTGCTGTAAATTAAGCAAACATGCTATAATAAAAACACGGTGGTTTTTATCACTGATGGTGGTACACTTTTAGAAATTTATACTTAACCTTTAAGTCAAACCTCTTAGAAATACATGCTTTAAAACAGTGAATTTTACTATATGCAAACCTGATTTTTAAAAATATGCACCCCCCTCCAAAAAATTAAAGTGATGATATACTTCTTGTTATTTTTAATTCAACAAGTATTTATTGTATAACTTTAAGACTTTATGGAGTGGACTAAATTGTGTAAGATTTCCTCTCTGCCCACACAGAATTGAGGTTCCTGTATGATACAAGTGGACTCTTTAATAACATTTTGGAGATCAATGGCTCTGGACCTTGTTATCAATAATGTGATAACTTTTTAAAGTAAAAGGTCTACATGTTAGTGAATATAAAAAGTTAGGGGGACTTCCCTGGTGGCGCAGTGGTTAAGAATCTGTCTGCCAATGCAGGGGACAAGGGTTTGACCCCTGGTCCAGGAAGATCCCACATGCCACGGAGCAATTAAGCCCGTTGCTACAACTACTGAGCCTGTGCTCTAGGGCCCGTGAGCCACAACTACTGAAGCCCGTGCGCCTAGAGCCCGTGCTCCACAACAAGAGAAGCCACTGCAATGAGAAGCCCGCACACTGCAACAAAGAGTAGCCCCCGCTCGCCACAACTAGAGAAAGCCCGCATGCAGCAATGAAGACCCAACGTAGCCAAAAGTAAATAAATAAAATAAATAAATTTATTTATTTTTATTTTATTTTTTTGCGGTACGCGGACCTCTCACTGTTGTAGCCTCTCCCGCTGCGGAGCACAGGCTCCGGACGCGCAGGCTCAGTGGCCATGGCTCACGGGCCCAGCCGCTCCGCGGCATGTGGGATCTTCCCGGACCGGGGCACGAACCCGTGTCCCCTGCATCAGCAGGCGAACTCTCAGCCACTGCGCCACCAGGGAAGCCCAATAAATTTATTTTTTTAAAAAAAAGGTAGATGTGCCAAGGCCAGGCAGCAATTACACTGCACAGCCAGGATTCCAACAAAGTGAGTCGGATTCCACAGTCTAGAGCCTTAACTACCAAGTTAGACAATTTCTTATTTGCAGCCACAATGATAATGATCAAAGGAAGTAAGAGGATGCTGCATTTCAACAAGGACAGTTCGTAATACGTTCATTAACCTAACCTAAAATCCTTCATGGAAATTGTTATTCCTTTTTGTTTTCCAGTTCACAAAACAGGCACAAGTCAGGGATTCAACTTCAGGCTGTTAACTTCTCATTTCTGTCTTGAAGATCACAGCAGGTGCACTATGATAAAAAGGAGATGAGCGCAAGAGCAGGGATGTGGGGGAAATCTATACACTGACCAGGGGAATAGTGATCGCTAAGTCCTTATTTCACTTCTCACATGCTCTGAGCCATATTCAGCAGATTTTTTGTTAAAACTTCTATGGCCATAACAGTTATTCTACTGTACAATTACTATAGCAATAATGCTACACGTTTTTACAATTCAAAAATTTTTTAATTATAAATTTACTTTTTACAATTTAAAAACTTCAGTGTAGCCTGTGAACTGTTCTTAATAAATGACGGTAACCCTATAGGTCTAAAATGCAGAAATCTATCATTATGGTCTGCTATCGGTACCATAAAGAAACAGATTATCCAACACTGACACTGCATGCTCCACCCAAAATAGAGTCACAAACCAGGTGACAAAACACGGCCTCCAGATAGATGTTGTTTGGCTCATGTTGTACTAAAATTTTCTTAAAATTACTTTGCAATGTTTAAAATTAGGATTTAAAAAATTGTAATTTCCAGCTTTTCTTGAAAAACATCAGATCATCTGGCAACATTATGCCTGAATGCTGAAGCTGAGTAGTCTTGTCTCTAGCCTGGGCAAAAGCTCTCTAGTTCACCACAGTCCCCACCACTCCCTATTGCCTACACTTGGCCTATGAGTTCTCATTGTTGTTACCTGTCTGACACTGGTAGGCATCTGAATTGATGACACCAAAGTATGGAATGACCCAAGACACTTTATAATTCAAATAATTATAAATATAATTATATTATAAAAATATAATTATAAATATTATATTTATAATATCATAAATTATAAATATAAATTATAATTCAATAAGATACTTCTAACCAGGTGATTACTATATGCACACAAACTACACAATAGAAATCATTTCAGATGACTTTCTCAAACGGAAGACATTACAACTATATCTAAGCAAAAAGAAAGATACTTACTGAACCACAGCTTGACCCCGAGTCAGACCTTTGATTTTCAAATAATGCTCAATTACCCTGTCCTCACTGTAAAACAAGGAAATGAAAAGTAGAGCAATGCATGACTGTATGAGGTACAGATCCAATTTCAAGATTCTCAGGTGGCCTACTTGAAACACTTGAGAAAGAAGGCCTAGACCAACTTGTTTGGGAGATAGAAGCTAGTTGACTTTTGTTTTTGTAGGATATGGACATATGGACTCCTGAACCTCAGACATTTAACTACCTTGTCTCGATTTTATATAATTTTACATAATATACTTATATAATATGTAAATTTTTAAAAACTTAAGTTATTAGAAAAGGAAACATAATATCAATTCATCAAATAAAAAACTAATATTCTCTCCCATAACTGAATGGAATATAATAAATACAAAATAATGTTATTAAATGCTAGTAGAGAGCCTTGCTGGGGAAATTAAAAGGGTTTTTTAGAGAGATCAGCAAGTGTAAGGTATTATAGACATTTTCCTTAAATTGTTCAGAAAGATTTAGAAAGAATTAAAAATGCTTCTGAGTGAGTGTGCAATCTAAAATATTCTACTGTCACTACTTGTGGACATAATACTTTAGAAGAAAACCCTTCATTATTGTCTTAGAATAAAACTTTTTGACTAGAAAGGAGAAACAGGCTGAAGTCTGGTCACCTTTGACATCATTCAGTTATTTACCCTCCTTTCAGACTGGTAGCTCATTAGTCATATCTCAAGTATAACTGAGAAGAGTAAACGTTTTTATCTCTATACAACAAATAAGCAACAGTAATTGGTCTTTGCTTTTTATCCTTAAGAAACTATCACTTAACAATGATTTATTTAGAAGGTTCCAGACTCAGGATGCAATGTAGCCGCAGTACCTACTCTCACTATTGACTTGGGAAATATTCCAACTTTCATATTACAGCTATTCATGTTGAATATTTATTTTGTAACCATTTTTTTAGTGGAAAAGGAAAACCATCTTCAGGATTCACAGCCTTAAATCAAGGAAAATATATTTAAAGGGAATGTAAGTAATTCAAGGGGAGAAAACGTACTTTTCTAGGAAAAATGTTGCATGGGAAATGGGGACTATGGATTCATTAAAATACAGGCAAATAAAACAACTCAAAATAGACAATGACTTCTGGCTGTAGAGGAAACCTGATCATTCAGGTTGTTTCTGTTTATTATGAATGCCTCTGTTCAAGGAAATCTGTATTTTATACCACTTGTATTGCACTCTGCCACATTAAGCCTGCATTATACAGTGACTGCACATCTACTGAGCAGGATTCACTTAAAAGCACACTCTACAAATGTATCATGCACTTGAACGAGAAGGCACATGGCCACTCTTCACACATGACTACAGTCTTGGAACAATGATCTCCAGAGAGATTTCATAAGACCTTTTCACTGGAAGGATCAAGGTCTACTTATGATTAGACTGACACGTATGATGGGCAGTTTGATATTTTCCGCACTTGTATTTCTTTCAGTTCCCTGAAGAGCATGCCGTTCTCCGTGGAGGTTACTGTAACAGGGTCACTGGCAATCTTGGCGTGGCTTACCAGTAGGCAAGGGAGGGGTGCTCCTGCAGAGTTTTGGTTGGAAAGGCTGGTAATGTCTTTAAATCTTTCCTGGCATTTTCATCACTAAAAAGAAAAGTAATACAGTATGTCAGTCGTTGTTACCTAAAAGATTACCCAAGCTGGTCACCACATGAAATCTGTAAAGTAACAACAGCACACTGGGCTCTGTCAAATGTTATTGTCAGCATACATAAGGCTGTAGACTTTAACTAAAGGCAGCCCCCAAATGGACAACCAACCTGATGAGATTTTGAAGTTTTTAAAAGACCAAAAAAAAAAAAAAATTTAAATACTATTAAATTGCCATAATTCCATTTTCCTTACTTATAAACTCCATTTTCATTGTATATTTCCTGTATGTATCTATTTTATTATTGATATATAATTATTACTACAGTTGTGCACACTTTATATTCTATTTTTATGCAGCATTCTTCAAATTTCATTATACACTTTCTCCACACTCCTGTAGTACCCTCATAATTATTTTTAGTGGTTATATAATATTCACAATGTTGGAACACTGGTTATTCTAAAACCATTCACATAGAATCACCATTTTTCATAATAGCTATCATTGCAATAAAAACGTTTGAGTGTAGACCTTTCTATTACTCGTCTGTTACTTTCTTACCACTCTCTGAAATAAAATGGACCAAGTCAGCCATCTGTGGAAATCACTTGGATAGGAGATGACTTGAGGGACTCCCCTGGTGGCACAGTGGTTAAGAATCCGCCTGCCAATGCAGGGGACACGGGTTCGAGCCCTGGTCCAGGAAGATCCCACATGCCACGGAGCAACTAAGCCCGTGCACCACAACTACTGAGCCTGTGCCCTAGAGCATGTGAGCCACAACTACTGACCCCACGCGCCTAGAGCCCGTGCTCTGCAACAAGAGAAGCCACCGCAATGAGAAGCCCACGCACCACAACAAAGAGCAGCCCCCGCTCGCTGCAACTAGAGAAAGCCTGCGTGCAGCAACAAAGACCCAACGCAGCCAAAAATAAATAAATAAAAATTAAATTAAAATAAAAAATTTAAAAAAAAGATGACTTGAAAATGTGTTTCTAATGAAATCCAAGGAAGTTATCCCTCAAATTGCAACAAGTGAACTAAAATGTACCTCATGAAACATCAGCTAATTTTAAAATGGCAAAATTCTGGGAATACAGGCAATATTTTATAATAACTATGAATGGAGTTCAATCTTTAAAACCTGTGAATCTCTATGTCATACACTTGAAACATATAATATTGTAAATCAACTATATCTCAGTTAAAAACAATAATACAATGAAAACAAAACAGAACCAAAAAAGAAGGCAAAATTCTGGTTGTGAAAAGAGAAGGGTGTGGGTGGGATAGGGAGGGTGGGAGGGAGACGCAAGAGGGACGGGATATGGGGATATATGTATACATATAGCTGATTCACTTTGTTATACAGCAGAAAGTAACACACCACTGTAAAGAAATTATACTCCAAAAAAGATGTTAAAAAAAAAGAGAGAGAGAGAAGGGTGTGGTCTTTAAAGAACTTAAGAGAAGGGAGAACAGGTAATATGACCCAGTCAGGTTTGTCCTGCACAGTGTGAGAACAGTCCCAAGTATTTAAGAAGGCAGTCTCTGATGAAACAGACATGACTTTCTGGGGTTCATTAGAGCCTAGGATAAGCACATTAAAGAGTTACTCAAAATCATGATTACCCTGGTGTTCATCAAACAGCATACTGGTAACTTTTTTCCACTTACTTGCCACCTCTTCATATCTTTGCCATTATCATCTCTTTGTTGAGGTTACCAAGAGCAGCATGAAATGCACTTCTAGGGCACTGTTCCCCTCATGGAAGTCCCATCACAACTCTTCCCACGTGGTAGGTACTATTATTACCCAGACTACTTCACAGGTAAGAGTCTGAGGTTTAGAGAAGCTAAGCCTCTTGTTCAACGTCTCTCAGCTACTATGTGGAGGAGCCAGAAGGCTTCAAAGGCCAAGACCATAACCACTGTATTCTATTACCTGATTCCCTGAAAGACTCCCAGAGCAGCGTCCTGGGACATTTTCATCTCTGGCAAGGCAGAGCTCCCCTTCACCCTCACCCCTACTTATAAATGAAAACTCTGAACTGATTAGTTGCAAAGTCCATCACTCAAGCATTTTTACATTAGCTTCCCCAGGGTTTGCCCCAATGTGAATCGTGATACTGAAAGAGATGAACCCCCAACTGTAGGACTAAACGCTGAACTCAAGGTCAATCTCCTCCCAAAGCATTCCTTCAATTACCTAGATCAAATGTTATAGGTCAAACTAGGGAACCAAGTATGGCCTGCAGACAGGCTTTGTTTGGTCTATGTTGCACTGTGCTGGATTAGAAATTGCTCTCTCCTGTCACTTGGTCAGGCCTGGTGTAACTGGTTCTCCTTCAATGTCTACAGAAGGTTTGTTTACTGGTTCTATCACCAAGTTTCCCCACCAGCCCACAGGACAATCAGGTGAACCCACGAGCAACCTGTACATAAACTTACTTTCAGTAGGAACAGATAGAGTTGAGTGTCGCCTAGCTTAGAGACGGTATGATTTGTACCTGTCAATGCTATATTTCAAAACTAGGCTTGGGGCCTTTCCTAAAGGTGAGAGATCTGACTTTACAAATTACTCCAGGAAATGAAAAGTCACTTGGCTCCCATTCTTATATAAGGCTAAATCTCTCTATTCATTTGAAATCTGAGCAGTATGGCTTAACCACATTGACAATCTAGGGAAACTGGTTTGAGCTTCCTGAAAACCAAAATATATACCACAATCGTATTTAACCACAGTAAAGGTCACCTGTCGACTCCCAGTAATGATATTTATTTCTCTTAATGATTTCTTTTATGCTCTGTCCTTCAAATCCCATTTCCTTTTCAAAGAGGTTGGCTTATGAATTTTTTGTGAAGGGCAAATACCTGTACATGTTCTAAAGTGACAGACTAAGGATAACACTTTTTGTTATTAATCATCACCACCAACCACATGTGTGTTATCTCCTGGGTTCATGTGAACTGTGTGCTGTGTTCCAAGAACTCAGCCTCACATTCACTTATGTCTTTGGATTATAGTTAATTTTGTGGCAATCAAGACCTACTAGAGTAGAAGAGAAGCTGCTATTTACCATAAATTCACTTATTCATTTAGCAAATACGTATAAAGTGTAGACTGCATGCTGAGCACGTAGAAACAAGTGTCATATGACGAAGTTGCTTTTAACTTATACCAATGTAGTCAGCCAAAGGAGAGAGGAGAGGGGGGAATGAAATAAGAGGGAAATTTTATCCATCATTTTATTCAACAAGCTCATGGTTGAGAATAAGTGTGAAACGGGAGACTTGAAGTTGCTGTCCTTTAAGACAATTTTAGTTCCTGCGTCCTTAAAGCACCAGTCTCTCAGTATACTGAGATTTTTCTAGTATTAAAGCATTTAACACATGTCTGCTAAACACACAACTTGTATATCTAGTGACTAACTTAAGAAATAGCTACATGTTACAACTGGAGAAAAATACTACCTGTGTTGGATATACTGAAAGATGAACTTTGGCCTTCGACATGTCACCTTCCCAAGGAGTTTTTCATTTTAACTATGCACCATTAGAACCTACCCTAGTCCTAAGATGCGATAAGACATTATACATCTGGAAATGGTGACTAAATAAATCAATAAATTACCAAACGTTAATCACAAGGCAGCATCCTAAATAACAATGAATATTTACTCATTAAGACTTTTTTGGGATACTAGTCAATCACTGGGAAGCAACTAAAATGTGCATTAATAGGCAAGTGGCTTAGGGATCATTTTAAGGAAAGTTTAGACGACTTTAAAAGGAATATAATTGAATAGGTGGAGCACAAGGGATTTGGGGGTGTGTGAAACTATTGTGAATAATACTGTAATCATGGATGCATTTGTCAAAAGCTATAGAACACAGAGTGAACCATGATTTGACTATGGACTTGAGCTAATAATAATCTGTCGTCTTCTTTTCCTCGGCGCTGCCTACGGAGGTGGCCGCCATCTCCTACTCGGCATCATGGCTGCCCTCAGACCCCTCGTGAAGCACAAGATCGTCAAAAAGAGGACCAAGAAGTTCATCCGGCACCAGTCAGACCGGTAAGTCAAAATTAAGCGGAACTGGCAGAAACCCAGAGGCACTGACAACAGGGTGCGCAGGAGATTCAAGGGCCAGATCTTGATGCCCAACATCGGTTACGGGAGCAACAAGAAAACAAAGCACATGCTGCCCAGCGGCTTTGCCCAGTTCCTGGTCCAGTTCCTGGTCCACAACGTCAAGGAGCTTGAAGTGTTGCTGATGTGCAACAAGTCTTACTGTGCTGAGATTGCGCACAACGTCTCCTCCAAGAACCGCAAAGCCATTGTGGAGAGAGCAGCCCAGCTGGCCCTCAGAGTCACCAATCCCAACGCCAGGCTGCGCGGCGAAGAAAATGAATAGACGGCTCGTGTGCACGTTTTGTTTAATAAAACCGTAAAACGGCAAAAAAAAAAAAATCTGTCAGTATTGATTCATCACTTGTAACAAATGTACTACACTAATGCAAGGTGTTACTGATAGGGGAAACTGTGAAGAGAGGGGGAAGGGGAAGGAGAGAGGATATAGAACTCTCCATACTTTCTGCTCAATTTTTGTGTAAACCTAAAACTGCTCTAAAAACTGAAGTCTATTAATTTTTTTAAAAAAGGTAAAAAAATAAAGAAATATACTTTAAATTAGTGGTTCTTAACTGGGGCAATTTTGCCCCTCGGGGGATATTTAGCAATGTCTTAAGACATTTTTTGACAGTCACAACTGGGGAAGGAGGTGTTACTGGCATCTACGGAGCTGAGGCCAGGATGCTACTATACATCCTACAATACACAAGATGGGCCCCCAGCAACAAAGAATTATCTTGCCCCAAATGTTAATAGTGCTGAGGGTTGAGAAACCCTGATTTGGATTATTATAAAACTCCTGATAATTCAACCCTAAAACTTCTAACTGTACTGTATCTTTCAGACTTAAGAATTTTTCTTTTGTGTCACTCTTAGACTATTAAATATTAGAATATAAATATATCTTAGATGCAACTCTCTAACAGGAGCCAAGTGAGAGAAGTATTAGAAATCCAACTGTCTAAGCCAGCTGAGAAAGGCAAGTCAAGCTGGGCAGCAGACACAGGGACTCGGTGGGGACCGTGAGGAAGAGGAGAGAACATTACCCACTTGAAGTTACTTAGGATATAGATTTGACTGTGCGTGACAGAGATCAACACTTTAATTTCTCCTTACCTACAAGTTAGAGCTAGAACAGCATGAAGTGTTCAGGGACTGAGACTCTTGTTGCTTCACCGTTCGTGGGGTTCTGCTGTCCTTCACATGGTCTGAGATAGCTCACCACCATGTCCACCTTTTAGCCATCACGTAGGGGAAAAAGAATAAAGGAGGACATAGCCACTCCTTTCGGGGCAGAACCTGAAAGCTGCCCACATCCCCTAATCCCACTGGCCAGAAAAATCACAAGGCTCTTGATAATTGCAAGGGACACTGAGATATGTAGTCTTTATTTTGGGCAGCCACATGCCTTGCTACTAATATTATTACTAATATGGAGAAAAGGGAGATTGGATACTGAGGAAACAACCAGATGCCACTGCTGATGGGGAACCACCACTCAGATCAATGTAATTTCTGCCACGTGAGAATGTGGATCCACTATTGCCTAATGATGGCACTTTCTTCAAAAATAAGGCAAAATCTCAGAGTTTCACCTAGAATGTCTGAATTTTAAAATATTGCCTCAACCAAAAAACAAAAAAGGAAAGCCAAAAATAAAAAGTAAAGCATTGTGCAGGCTATATAAAACATACCTGCAGACCATCACTATCGCTTTGCAATTTCTGACAAACTAATAGTAAAGAATGTATAGGGAGGCCCTTCTCAGTTCAGCTTGGTTTCTAGTTTCAGATAATTTACTTACAGTGCAAAACATCAGTAGGGCATGAGTAAATGAGACACATAAATAATGCTGACAAATGTGGAATCTGGACCATCCCAAAAGATTACTTTCTCAGGAAAAAACACAGCCTTAATTTCTTTGTGTTAGAAAAGGTTCCTATTAATCCTCCAAATCTGTTCACTTGTGCTATTGCAAAATATCCTTTCTTGTGAATACACAACATCACTTTCTATAAGGACCTATTCACACAGGAAACTTCTAACAAGCCACCACCAATAAGGAGGTGATTGAGCTGGGGACCTGTCTATGACACTAAAAGAGGACGAAAAAGATGGCTGAGACAGATGACCTGGCAGCAAAATGGGTTAAATCGTTCAACAAGCAGTGCACAAGTAGAAACCCAAATGGCCAACAGGCAGAAGCAAGGGTTCAGCTTTATAAGTACTCAGGGAAATGCAAATTAAACCTTCAATGAATTACCACTTTGCACCCGACTGCACTGAGGTTACATGAAGATGAAGGGTGATAGGAACTCCCATCCATTGCTGTAGAATGCCCATTGACATGATCTTTTTGGAAATCTGCATACCCCATGACCCAGAGATCCTTTCCTAGGTATACCTCTAGAGAAACTTATGCAAAAGAAAAGGGTTTATAGCAGCATTGTTCACAGTAAGACAAATAAAGAAAACAGCCCAAATATCCCATAACAGTAGAAATGATAAAATTACAGTATTCATACAATGGAATACCATGCAGCAAACAAAATACAGACTAGCTTCACACAACATGATGAATCTCACGATATTTAGCAAAGAAGCAAGACCCAAAATAATATATACATCACCATCCCATGTATATAAGTTCGAAAGCAAACAAAATGAAACTACAGAGAATCATACGTAGGTGATACAGTATAAAGCAAAACAAGAAAATATGTTCTATACAGCCCAAGCACCTCTGGGGAAAAGAGGGGATTTTTACTGGGAAAGGGGGGTCCACTACACAATGGGGGTGGGGTGGGATCCTGGCAACATTCTTCATCGGGTGCGGTTACGTGGCTGTGTAATTTCTAATTTGTTATTTAAACCATTCATACATGTTTTACACATCCTTCCGGGTGATAGAATTCACCTAAAACTAAGTCAAATCTGGTTAGTGGGTGTAAGGGAGGGTACTGATGAGCAAGCCCGTTGCCATTTAGGAGGCAAGTGTTTCAAACACTGGTGCATTATTCTTAAGTTAATCCTGATCATTTTCAGAGTTTAGAACCTGAAGGATTTCACGTTTGAGCGGACTGACAGTAGCTGAGTGCTTATTTGTTCACCCTCCGAAGAACCCCTGCGGGGGAATTTGCCTGGGAGCCAAGGCCACGTGGATCCACTGAGCTGGCGGAGGCAGCCAGGTCTGGCTTGGGCAGAGAAGGCCCCTCCTGGGGCTGACAGGCAGGCAGCGTGGGAGGCTAGGTTTATATGAATGAGGATCAACCTCAGAATCCCAAGGGAGGGCCTCTAAACAGCCGGGAGGTGAGCAAGCCTGGACGGAGATGTCTCTGCCTCATCCCAGCAGGAAACGCACTCACCCTGTCTGGACGTTCTTTTTTTTTTTTTTTTTTTTTTAAATTTATTTATTTTTGGCTGCGTTGGGTCTTCCTTGCTGCGGGTGGGCTTTCTCTAGTTGTGGCTCGCGGGCTCTGGAGCGCAGGCTCAGTGGTTGTGGCGCACAGGCTTAGTTGCTCCGCGGCATGTGGGATCTTCCTGGACCAGGGATCGAACCCGTGTCCCTTGCGTTTGCAGGCGGATTCTTAATCACTGCGCCACCAGGAAAGTCCTGTCTGGACGTTCTTGACCCGAATGCAACGGAAGTGTTATTTTAAAGACGAACTTGACCAGAACTGCCAAGAGGGACTGCTTTCTCCAGGTCCTAGCCAAAGACAATGCCCATAAATCTACAAGACTAGCTCCTTCTCAGTAACAAACCAGAAACTGCTATTCTTCATCCTTTCAGCAGGAATTCAGATGCCACAATGAAGAACACTGCGTTTTACCTAATTATCTAGGCTGATAATTAGATTAAATACCTGGTAATACCTCCTTTAGGTATTCCAAGTTCCTATTCTGACAGCTTTCTAGAAGGAAGCGGCCCATGACCCACCATTTAGCCACCGCAGCTCTTTTTCCCGTGATGATTCCTTTTGGCATTCCCAAGCCCCTTTCACGGGCTCTTGTTTTTCTTTACTGACCGCAAAAACCCTGTAGGAATGTGCCAACCTCACTCATTTTTGAGAGCGCCACATGGCTGGCAGAGCTGAGGCCACCCTTTGTGTGCGCTGGAGCAGTTGTGTGGAAACAGCCACCCCCAGCAGATGTGTGCACCTGTTTGTGCCTAATTGGGAACTTGCCCACAGTGACAAGCAGCCACCTGCCATTCTCAGGCTGGAGGACGAGGGAGTGCGTGCAATTAGCCAACTGCGGTGCTGGCACTTGTGGAGCAAACGGATCACTGAATGACATCCTCAAAGATGGCAGCTGTCAATGCTTGGTGTGGAAGCACCCTTCGGTTTCTAGGACAGTTTAAAAAAAAAAAAAGCCCAAGCCCCAAACTTCCCTTTTCTTTTTGATGCTAACGCTCTTCCTTAACTGAAATTGCAAGCAAAGGTGCCTACAAAGCACGTTACATATAATGACCCAATGGAAATGAGCGTAGAAACATCACCAAGACATAAATTAAGCTCTTTAAAAAGTAACTTGGGACTGGAGTCTTGCATGAGTATAACTCATGCATATGCAAATGTAAAAAAGCTATAGTTAATGCCTGTTGAACACTCAAGATAAAGGCTACCATGTAGCCTAAGGGGCCTCCAAGACCTCAAGCAAGTTGTCACAGCTGGGAGCTCTATTTAATACTGTGCTATGTGCAAGCTAAAGATTTACTGTCTTTAGGAACTGGTGTAAATTAGAAACGTTTGCCAGTCTTCTGGAGTTGCCTGTACAGAGGCTGGTGACAAGCCACTTCCTTATCTATGCTTGCTAGAGAGCTGGGGTGGCCGTCAAAGTTTTGCACTATACTGAAGGAATGGTCCATGGCAATGATCATAACGGCCAGAAAAACTGTATTTAATGTCTGTTAAATGGTGTAACAGGTGTCAACTCAATTACTAAAGCATTCCAGCTGGATCCAGTGTTTAAGGAGGACAGCTTGCTTAAACATGCCATTATTAGAAGGATCTGATACTGAATAGAAACACTAATTTCCTCAACTAATCTACCAGCATTGATCAACACCTTGGTCGTTAGCAGTTTAAGGTATGTTCTCAGTTTACTTAGAGCATTTGCTCACTGGCCAGATTGCCTTCACATCACCCATTTTTAATTTAAAAAAAAAATCATGTTTCTTTCAGTTATCTGGGAACTTGGCCTTCAGTGATGAATCTAGTTTATTATCTCCTTGACTTAATAACTAGGGAGTTCTAACAGTAAATTTGTCTCCACTAATTCCTAGGTAAAGGGATTTTAAAGGTTGACAAGCATGAGAAAACACAGGAGTTCTTTTACAATCCCCTGACTAGCAGCATCCCTATTATCTGAGAACTTGTTAGAAATGCAAATTCTCGAGCCCACCCCAGACCTACAGAATCAGGAGGGCAGAAGCTGGGACCCAGCGATCCGTTTAATAAATGACTTGAGAACCACAGGAACAGAATAACAGAATAAACACATCATAAAACAAAGGGAGATTTTCAAGCAAGAGATAGCAATCTACAGTTTAAAACAGGAAAGGAGGTCAAAGAGGCTGAGGACAGCCCAGGAGGTTAGTTTCACAAGACTCTTCGAGGCTGAGCCAGCAGTTATACAGAGTGGATACCTTCATTCAGTCCCTAAAAAAGAAAGGCTTTGAACGACAGCTCACACTCACTGAGCATTACTAGGTTTCAGAGACTGGACAAAAACCTCTCTCTACAGGTTATGCTATTATCACCAGCATCCCCATTACATAGATGTGAAAACTGAGATTTAAGAGAGATTTAAACTCAAACGGCAAGAAAGTAGCAAATACGGGGCTTCCCTGGTGGCACAGTGGTTGAGAGTCTGCCTGCCGATGCAGGGGACACGGGTTCGTGCCCCGGTCCAGGAGGATCCCACATGCCACAGAGCGGCTGGGCCCGTGAGCCATGGCCGCTGGGCCTGCGGGTCCGGAGCCTGTGCTCCACCACAACGGGAGAGGCTGCAACAGTGAGAGGCCTGCGTACCGCAAAAAAAAAAAAAAAAAAAAAGAAAGTAGCAAATATGACTCCAAGCCTGTGCTTGAACCACTCTGTCTAACTCCTCTAATTCCAAAAAGAGACAGAAAATGGGGGGAGGAGGAGGTGAGGAGATGGAAGGCTTCTGCCAGCTTAACTCGAGGCTTCAGAATTTATAATTATAGTGGCCTCTCATCGATTCTACTAAAGTTAGTTTCTGCGACTTCCCTGGCGGTCCAGTGGTTAGGACTCCGCGCTTCCACTGCAGGGGGGCATGATTCCTGGTGGGGGAACTAAGATCCCGCATGACGCACGGTGTGGCCAAGAAATAAAATTTAAAAAATAAATAAATAAAAATAAAGTTAGTTTCTTCGGTGAGGATAGGCTGCATTTTTTAAACCAGATAATCTGGATTAGCCAAAAACTGGATTAAACCACAAAGATCTGAACACGGATAAGAAGATTGAATATGTGTTATCACTCAATGTCTCTTAAACCCAACCAAAACCACTACAGGCTATAGTTGTCCCCTGATAGCAAAGATACCAAATTTAGTTTTAAACAATTTGTTTTAAGAGCCACAAAATCAGACCCGTCATTTTCAGCAGAATTTTAAAACAGGGCACCCAAATCCGCCTGAGAAGCCCAACACCCAACAAAGTTTCCTTAAAACACACGAGGTGTTCCTGATGCCCGATTTTTTAATCTTGACTAAAAAAATTCACAGTAAAATATCTACCCCTGTCGAGTTCTCTCTTTTAGAGAACAGAGGGCTTGGGAGGTGCTGCAGAAAGTTGGAAACAAATTGTCATCATTCATAGTCAATCATACACCAAGGCAGAAAGCTAGGGCTCAAATCCACCCCATTCTAAAGCCACCACTGGTTGTTGCAGTTTAGTCAAACTGCTCACAGACTGAGACGATTTCATAATAGCTAAAATAAAGTGCCCGCCTCACTTTCCACCCCTCCACACCAAACCCTGCCAGCTGGTTTAGGCAAGCTGATTTGGTGTGTCCGACCCTGAGTTCTC
The DNA here is from genome assembly GCF_949774975.1 of Lagenorhynchus albirostris. Classification (NCBI taxonomy): domain Eukaryota; kingdom Metazoa; phylum Chordata; class Mammalia; order Artiodactyla; family Delphinidae; genus Lagenorhynchus; species Lagenorhynchus albirostris. The sequence goes on along the minus strand of NC_083104.1, from coordinate 21,300,466 downwards.
AGGGGGAAACAGGGCCCGCTGATGTTAAAGACTTACCCAGGGGCCCCTCGGAGAGGTGGCGCTAGATCGAGAGGACCAGTGGCTGCTTGTCTGGTTCTCTGGACTCCAGGTCAAAGTGGAGCAGCCGGGGAGGAGAAGGAAGCAGAGGGAACTGGAAAGGCAGCAGGAGGCCGGGGGGAGGGGCCGGAAAAGCCAGGCGGGCTGGGCCAGACCTTGCCCCCTCTCCTCCCAAGTCACAGGGTCTTTCCAATCTTGGAATTTTCTTCCCACCGCATTTGAACAGCTCTTGATCACGCCTCAAGCCAAATCAGGTGGTCACCATTTGCAGAGCGGAAAGTGAGACCTGAAAGGAGCCCTTCTCCTGGCCTCCCCCTTAAGCTAGGGATGCTCCCCCAGCACTTCTGGGAGAAGGAGGGATGCCCTCCATTCATCTTAACCCATTGAAGCTCCTTCCCTGGGGATCAGGCGTGAGCACACGTTTCTAGGCTGCCTCTGGTTTGCAGCTCCCTCCGACCACTCAGCCCCTTCACAGGACAATAAATGAAACTCTCGTGGCTTTAAAGGAGACTGTCCTGGGCATGTGCTGTGTGGCAGACAAGTGCTCAGCATTTTACTTATACAAAATACAAAAAAAAGAGCTCATTTAATCCTTATGGCGAACGTAGATGTAGGTGCTATTTCTAACTTACAGATAAGGAAACTGAGGCTTAGAGAGGTCCCCTGGCTGCCCACTGTCCCACCAGAGCTGGCACATGGGCAGCCAGGGTTGGGACACAGGCTACTGCAAAGCTGCCACATACTTAGAAACAAATCAACAGAGCAGCCTACCAGCTGGCCCCAGACTTGTAATGTGCAGTAATAAGGTAAGGACTTCGAACTGGATACAGTCCCAGGTCTCCATGTTTGTAGGACGTTTGTGGTCTTAGATAAACTAACCTTTGTGAGCCTCGGTTCCTCATTATAAAGACAGGGATAGTGACCTGTTTTATAGGGTTCTTGGGAAGATGCTATGAAGCTATGTTGCTATGAAGGCACCTGCCTATGTTCAATAAATGTGTTCCTTCATTTCTGATCACAGCCCATGAAACCAACAATTATAAACACTTTATTTCTACCATTCTCAGAACAGGCTGCGGGTGGATTACTACCACTGAGAAGAATCCCCAGTGGGCGATCTTAGATTAGAGTTGCCAGATTAAATATTTAGAACACACACTCAAAAAGTTATTCGTTGTTTGTTTTATTTGCTCAATCTGGCAACCCTAAGGGCTGGTAATAAGCCACATGGGAAAAGAACTTTGGAAGGGACTTGGCAAGTCCCAGGTTGTAAGTGGCTTTAGGATTGGTTCAACAGAACCCACAGTAACTGGTGGAATTTCAGCCTTGAAACTTGCTCCTCCAACATCATGACCAATCCATGGAATTTGTGTCAGATCCCCCTCACCTCAGCACTCTACCAAAGAGACAAGAAACCGGTGTGCGTTCTGGGGAACACAGCGTCCACTCAGCTAGAATTCCGTTGCTGTTAAATTTCTGTCTGTGGCCTAACTTGTAACAAAGGACGAATTACTCTGTCCATCTGCGGGCTTGATAGGGATCAACTGTCAAACTACATTTTTTTTTTAAGTCTAAAGAATTTCTAATAATAATGAAAATGTGATGAGAGATTTTTCTAAACATTAGTCAGCTTGCCAAGGACTCTGATCCTGTCTACTTTGAAACTTCAACTCTTTTAGAAGAAATGTAATCCATAAGGATGACTTTGGCTGAGAATTAGGTTAACATGAAAATTTGTAAATATTTAAAATAAAAACATTTTAGAAATTCAGAGAGACAGAGGGTAGAATGGTGGTTGCCAGGAGTTGGGGGGAACCCAGTGAGATTCCAAGGTCTGAGCCAGCGCTGATGACATTCCATTGCTGCCAGAAACAAGCTATGAAGAACTGTCTGGCATGTGGGTCCAGGAGTTCGCCAAAGTCTAACTGCATTTGCATTATCAGCCCAAAGCAGTAGATACTGTTAAACATCTTTTGGATTCACTCTTGAGGAATTATCAAGTGGAAAGGCTGAGGAGAAATTCAGAGGATGGGGGTTAAAATCCAAGTACCACCATATGTGGAACAGATATGTGACTGTGATCACTACGTCTGTCTCCACATCTGCAGAATGAGGATCTCAATGGCTATAATTTGAGAAGCAGATGATAAAAGTACACAGGAATACCTGGCACCTAATAGATGATGATGAAAGCAGGGTGCACAATGGTGGAGTGAAAAAAGCATGACCTCTGCCATCAGATGGCTTGAGTTCAAACCCTAACTCCATATGGTAACCAGCTGTATGACTTGGGCAAGTTACTCAACTTCTCTGAACCTCAGTATCTTCATCTATAAAATGAGGCTAGGGACTTCCCTGGTGGTCCAGCAGTTAAGACTCCACGCTTCCACTGCAGAGTGCGTGGGTTCGATTCCTGGTCAGGGAACTAAGATTCTGCATGCCGCAGGGTGTGGCCAAAACCAAATAAATAAATAAATGAAGTACAAAATGTAAACATCAGGAAAAATATTTAAAAAATAAAACGAGCATAATGATACTACCTAGCTCATATTGTTGATACCAGGGTAGCAACTGAGTATTTAGGAAGCTTTTAAAAATGAGTATTCCAGGTGCCAGGCACCGTTGTAACCCTTTCACGTGCATTTTCTCTCTCGATTTTCACAGTGCCCTTATGAAGTCAAGGTTGTTACTCCCCGTGCTTCAGACCTGGGAGATCAAACATAGTGAAATCAGAAAAGGGTAAGAGGTTCCCAGACATATATGCAAAAAGGCTGTTTTGCAGAATTCTGTGTGATTCCAGCTTCCTCAATGGAGTGCCCATTTAGACACCTACAAGAGGACCCCTTCTTTAACAATCCATTCAACACCCGGGCCTTCCCAATGCTTTACAGTTTTCAACAGCCAGGACCAAGCTACAATTTGCAAGGCCCAGTGAAAAATCAAAATGTGGAGCTTCTTTGGGAAAAAATCATGGAGAATTTCAAGATTTCGAGACAGAAGAGCATCAAACCAAGAGTGGGGTCCTTCCGAGCAGGGGGCCCTGTGTGACTGCACAGATCACACACCCATGAAGTCTGCCCTGCCAACAGCTTTTTCCCTGGTAGGTTTCCACTGTCTTAATTGCTTCCTTTCTGCCTGCCCAGCCTCAGGCGCCTGTGCTGAGAACTGAATGAGCCTGTTCACAGAGGCGCGCAGGCCCCTGGGGGCCAGCAGGTTCTGGGCAGGGCCTCCCATATACGGGGGGGAATCACAGGCTTGCTGCTCTGGGGTGGCAGGGAAGGGCTTTAAGCCTTGGTTTGGGAAGTTTCCGTTAGGCCAAGTGGGTAATGTTCCATGAATCTTACATTCATTTTGAAAAAGGATGCAGTGCAGGAGATCTCTAGGTCACTGTGCTAAGCTCTGAGTTTTTTAACAAGACAAAATAACATTTAAAAAAATTCTGACATAAGCACTATATCTTCATTTTCAATAAATGAAAACACACTGACATGCAAAGAAGGAAAATTGTAAACATTTCTATCCCCACCATCCCGAGACAACTGTTAGTCATGACAATAGTACCAGCTTAATTTTTTTTACCCCTACCATAAACCAGGCAGGGCACAATGCGCTATTAACACTGTATTGCACATCTGAACGCTGCTAAGAGAGTAGATCTTAAACGTCCTCATCACAAGGAAAAAAAAAGTTTTGTAACTATGTATGGTGTTGGATGTTAACCAGACTTATTGCGGTGATCATTTTGCAATATACACAAATACTGAATCATTATGCTCTATACCTGAAACTAATATAATATTACATACCTCAAAAAAAAACATATCTCAATAAAAAAAATTTTTTTATAAAAGAACTGTAATTATTCCCACTTACAGATGGGAAACTGCAGCTTGGAGATGTTCAGTAACTCAGCTAAGATTATTCACCAGTGAGAAGTGGGCTCTGGAATCCAGTTCAGCTTTGCCTAACTTCAGAATCTACTCTACAACAGTCTATGTGGTAGAGAGATCTGTAGGTGTGCAGGAAGAATATACTAGAACTTCTTTCTTTTTTTTTTTTTGGCTGTACCACGTGGCTTGCAGGATCTTAGTTCCCCGACCAGGGATGGAACCCTGGCCCTAGCAGTGAAAGCGCTGAGTCCTAACCACTGGACTGCCAGGGAACTCCCAATACTAGAACTTCTAACGATATTTATTTTTATTCATTCTTGGAACATGTTACTCTATCTCTTTCCTTTTGATACATTACTCTTTTGACAATAGTTTATAATGTATGTGATGTCAATATAGTTCTACATGTACATAACTATATAATTAAGTAAATAATTAAAAGTATATGCATATTGACAATGAAAGGGGCTGTATGAACAAAAAAATTGAGGGGCTCCTGCACGATGCTACAACTTAAGGACCAGTTTTTATATCTGTATCATGTATTTGAACATATTGGTATATATAATTTTTTTATAAAAATGGATAATATACATATGCTTTTTTCCTACTTCCTATATTGTAATCATTTTTCCATGTCAATAAATATTCACCTACAACAATATTTTAATGTAAGTACTGGGTTCCTCAAGTATTAATTTTGGTAAGTAAGATCTGATGATTGAGAACAAGGATCTGATATCCATCCTCAAGTCCTATGCCTTCACCCCACCCCCACTCCAATGAACAGTAGAATATACTTAACTATCTGGAAGCCAGGGATTCTTCTTAAAAATGCATCTCTCTTCCCAAAAGAACTGAAATCAGGGTCTCAAAGAGATGTTTACCTATTTTTGTTCATATCAGCATTACTCATAAGAGTCCAAAAGTGGAAGTACCCCAAGTATCCATCAATGGATGAATGGCTAAACGAAGTGGTATATACATACAATGGAATATTAGCCTTCAAGTACAGGCAATTCTGACACACACTACAACATGGAGGAACCCCGAGGACACCATGCTGAGTGAAAGAAGCCAGTGACAAAAAAACAAATACTGGGGCTTCCCTGGTGGCGCAGTGGGTGACAGTCCACCTGCCGATGCGGGGGACACGGGTTCGTGCCCCGGTCTGGGAGGATCCCACGTGCCGTGGAGCGGCTGGGCCCGTGAGCCATGGCCGCTGAGCCTGCGCGTCCGGAGCCTGTGCTCCGCAACGGGAGAGGCCACAAGAGTGAGAGGCCCGCGTACCGCAAAAAAAAAAAAAAAAAAAAAAACAAATACTGCATGATTTCACTTCCATAAGGCACCCAGAAAAGGCAGATTCATAGAGACGGAAAGTAGAATGGCGGCTGTTAGAGGCTGGGGGCGGAGGGAGAGGGGTTATCACTCAATGGGCACAGAGTTTCCATTTTGCAAGATGACAGATCTTGGAGATGGATGCGGTGATGGTTGCACAGCAATGTGGATGTACTTAACGCCACTGAACTGTACACTTAAAAATGGCTAAGATGGTAAAACAACAACAGCAACATCATCTCAAATGCATCTCAGTATACTAGATGGGACTTAGTGGAACCAGACTCCCAAGTACTAAGTCTCCATTCTGTACCGGGCACCCTGCAAGGTGCTTGATCTCACTCAATCCTCACAACGAATCTCCGAAAGAAAAGGGACCTTAGGTTCAGATGGCTTTAAAACTGCCTCAAGGTCGCACCACTAGCAGATGAGGAGGGCTTGTTTCACTCAACCTCATGCCTGCCTGTCTGAGTCCAGGGCCCAGGCCTTTCTCCAGTGTCTCTTATAAAGGATGTAGAAGGACCGTGGCTCAGGAATAAAAGGAAGGCCGGAAACTCAGTCTGCCTCCATCACAGCCCTCGCTTGGTCCAATGCCTCTCACGTTGTAGGTATTAGGTGTTCAATCTACAGGAGTGAATAAGGTCGAGCAATGAGAAGAAGACAAGGTATTCCAAAGGCACTGCTGACTGCGTGCTCATTTCCGGCCTTCTCCCTCTTAAGCTATGTCCTCAAGTGACTAATATTAGCCTCGGGGCCACTCCAGTGATAACACCACTTACCATGGTAGAGTCCACTGCCTGCTGTCCTCACTGCCTTCTATCAGGGACAGCAAGGATCCATGGAGGCCTCCTGATACAAGTGTAAGACAAAATGGTAAATCTGAGATGGTCAGGGAGACCTGGGGACTGTAGGTCTGGTCCTGTCAACCTGAATTGTCATGGATATGTCACTTGTTAGTTCATCAGCTATGAAATGAGGGTTCCAATTCATAGTATTGGGCAGCCCTAACATTCTCTGCACAGAGCAGATGAAAAAGCACCCACTGTATGGGATGGATGATTCCTTCCAAAGTCAGGGCTCTTCAGAAAAAGCAAGTTCAGAACTTGATGAATGTTTACCCCAAGAGTTACTGGAATTAAAATCGAGGGATGCAATAATCTGGCAAGGAGTACCAAGAAAAGGTCTGCCAAAACTGCTTATCTTGTAAAGGCATTTTAATACTGAGCTTTCAGCAAATAAATAATCCCCAGCTTCACAAAGTGAAGTCCATAGAACACTGCTCCGGCAGGAGACTCACACATCAGGGACAAATAAGTGTTGGAAACACTGTTTATGTGTCTACTTCTGGGAGACCCGCCACGCACATGAGCAGATTCGAACTTCATCGGAAAGAACTCTGTTTAGCTTTTAACCACGTATTTCCCACACTTATTTGTCTGTGGTTCCCTATGTGTTCTTATCTTGTTTGTTTATTCAACATAGCAACTCTACACATCTGGCCAAGCCATGGGGAAATGTTAAACCATAATATGGTAATATAAACATAATCCACACACAATCGCTTAATCTCACTTGTAACGTGGGAATAATATTCCACCAACCTCATGGATGGAGACAATGAGTTAATGTTTGTAAAACATGTTAAACAGCCTGACACGTAGAATTAGTTACCAATCATTAAAAATAAATGAAATATTAATGCGCTGAACTGATTAATAAAAGAACCTATGTGTATCTTTAAGTCAAACCTTAAAATAGAGTCATGACACCAGGAGAGAGAAAAGCCATTTCTTAATAGGTTTTTCACAAAAGTGTTTTGCTGATTCATTACAGCCCTGGCCTGAAATCAGACAGAAACGTTAAATTTCTGTCAAGTCAGCCTTCTTTATTCTGCCAGCAAGGAAGGTAATGATTCTTACATTAAATACAAAAAAAGGAGATACAAAAAAGGAGACTCCTGACAAAGGTGGAGAGCATGAGGCGTGGAGTCCTAATTGGGCCACTCTCTAAGCCATGTGACCTAGACAGTCAACTACTTACTCCCTCCAAAGCTGATTCCCTCTCTGTAAAATGGGGATACCAGTAGCGCCTGTCATCACGGGATTGGTGGAAAGGTTAAACATATTAACAATAATAATAGTAATACCAAGTAATAGAGACAAAGAAACTGAGTTCCAGAGAGGTTAGTTACCCACAGTAATACAGCAAGTGCCTGGGCAATTAAATTCCAAAGCTCTTGTCTTCACTCCTGCCTCCCCATTGATGTGAATAAGGACATACTCAGCACAGCACCTAGCCCACGGGAGCTGCTATTTTTATCATTGTAACTGATTTTAAAGGTCCCGGAAATGGAATGATATTTTAGAGCTTCAAGTGCTCTAGAGGTGTAAGAGTAGAAGTTCTTTAAAGTCTTTGCTTGTTCCCCCCTCCCTTCATTAACTACTCTCAAGGCATCCAGAGAAGTTCCTCTCCCATGGGAAAACAGCTGTTCCCAGTAGCACAGCTGTAAATTGTGAATTATTCCTTCCCATTTGAAGCTAGGTGACAATATGCCTTCATGGTGACCCAGTACTGAATTGTAAATTGTAGTCACTCACTCTTTCTTATAAGCAAAAAGTGCCCTAGTCACATAGTTCCCTTAGTAATTTCCACCTTTCAGGATCTTAAAAAGAAAAGAAAATGCTTTGCTTTTACGAACTCATTTGCGGCTGGCTCAGTGATGAAACCTTGCCTCCTTGCCGTGTCAGCTTTCAGGAATCCTGTGTTTGTCTGTGTTGTGTTACCCGAGTAGCTTGTTATCTTTGCAGCTTAAGGGCTGACTTGGAAATTCAGGCTGTCAACTATTTAAAGAAAAAAGTCCCCATGCCACTATTTTAATTAACTTTCAGAGAGCAAGGTTTCCTACTGGTCATGATAATGTTAACTTAAAATACTCAAGGAAACAGGGCAGGAAACAAAATAGGGGAGGACTGTTGTTTTTAAAGGCATTCTAGGAAGAAGAGTTTGAGCAAAGCCATAAAGGCGAAATAGTGAAAGCATGTGAAGAAAAGAGAAGAGAGGCAGGAACAGATATTAAGGTGTATGAGCAGTAGAGTGTGGGAGGTTAAAATGTATAATGCAGATTATGGGGGGCCTTGAATGCCAAGTTAGGGTTTTGGAAGATGGGTGTCTGTGCAATGAGAAACTGTAAGAGGTGTCTGGAAGTCAACAACAATGATCGCATTTATGTCTTAGTAAGATACCAGGGGGTTATGTGCAGGTGGTAGTATACAACGGAATCAGAACAGATCTGGGAACTTACTGGCTATGTGACATAGTCTCTTTGGCCCTAAAATTTCCATCTATTAATTTGTTAAATGGTGATGATAACAACTGTGGTGGGAATTGAATGAAATCAGGCATTGACTTTTAAAATAATGTCACAGAAAGCAGGCAAAGAAACAACACACACACACACACACACACACACACACACACATACTTTTACAGTCAGGCTGAGTGGAGGAGACTAAGGGCTGAGAAAGCCAGCGTTCTGATAAAGACAAGGAAAGAAGGGAGGTGTCTGACAGATGGACAAGAAGGTGGGAGGGAAAAGAGAAAATCCTTAGAGATGATTCAAGAGAGAATGGTGGTTACTCAAGGGGAGACACTGGAGGAGGAGTTGGTCTGGGGGCTGGGATGGTGGCGGGTTCAGCTTTGGAAATTCTAAATTTGAGAAAGAAGACCATATTCACGAGGAGTGGGTGGACCACAGCAGCCTCAAGAATTAGGTGTTCAATCACTGTTTTAATTGAAAAAGCCACATTGCCCTGGTCTAGGAGGGTAATAATTGGGGACTTTTTCTGATCCACAATCAAACCTCAGTGACGTTCTAAAAGCTAAGAGCTGCAGCCACTGACATGTAAACAAACAGAGAAGTGGAATTCAGAACTGCCACGGAGGTAGCTCTTGATAGAAAGTCAAATTTCTCTGGAAGGAAGGCCCCTGCCTAAGTACCTCTGCATCCTAGTTGCCTAGATGGGTGCGGACCCATTTCAGGCATTTAGGAGACGTCACTGGATGAAGCTATGAAGTTTGTATAATTTTAGTTTAGCGGTATCAAGAATGCATAAATTCCATTTCAGCGCTTCATACTTTGCCTCCTTTGAGGAATTTCCCTTTGCTTGTTCGCCACCTGAGAAACATCACTTAAGAAAATAATCACAGGGACTTCCCTGGAGGTCCAGTGGTTGAGACTTCACCTTCCAATGCAGGGGGTGCGGGTTCGATCCCTGGTTGGGGAGCTAAGATCCCACATGCCTCAGGGTCAAAAAACCAAAACATAAAACAGAAGCAATATTGTAACAAGCTCAAAAGGGACTTTAACAAATGGTCCAAATCAAAAACTCTTTAAAAAAAAAAATCACAGACAACCCCAATCCCAACTACACAAAGATGTTCATCAAAGCATTATTTATATCAGCAAAAAATGGGAAACAATTCATATTTAAGACAACAGGGGAGTGATAAATTATGGCCATCAATTTGATGGAATATGAAAGTGGAGACTGCAGGAACCGTTCTAAGTACTTTGTATATATTAATTCATTTGGTCATCATAGCAATTCTGTGGGGTGTATACTGTTAGTATAAGTCCCATTTTACAGATGAGGAAACTGAGGCTTGGTGAGTTTAAATAACTTGTTCAAGATTATATAGGTAATAAGTGGCAGACCTGGGATTTGGGTGAGGCTTTCTGGTTCTAGCGTCTTTACTCTGATCACTACACCACACCGCTGCATGGTATTTTTAAATTTTTGGCCTGATTTTCTTAAATTAGTTTTATAATAGAACTTTGGAGGAAAAATATACCCTCTCCATTCAGGGGAGGAGGAGATCAGATAGGGAAGGGGTGGTGACAGTCAACCAGAATTCTGCTTCATTATATACCCAATGACAAAAGTTCACATTTCCTATTCTTTCTTTCACCCTCATCAGTAATAACTAATGCTCGTAAAACAAACTGTCATCTACAAAGTCCTTAAACATCATTCGTAGCCTCAAAACTACCCTGCCAAGTCCCATTTTCCTTAATCCCAATTTACAGATGAGAAAACCGAGGCTGAGAACGGACAGAGGGCATTCAGGGTCACGGTGCTAGTTTCTTGATTCCTAGTCCCAAGCTCCTTCTACTACTCAGTGTGGTTTAGACAATTCCAGAACAGTGTCCTCCATTTCTTTAGTCTAGTAATCACTCAGGAAACCACCAGGAACACACTGAAATTAAGGAAAAGGATTGGTTTGTGCTTGGCCAGACTGACTCACCAACCTTGAAATCCTAGGGCTAAAACGTCTGTACTACCCAAGGACCGTTCCTTCTAAGCCTTCTCCTGCCATAGGCAAGCGATCTTCCCTAAGGAAGGTTTGTGGAATCAATCTTTCTCTTTGATTCTTTCCCCTGACACGTGATTACAGCTTCTTCAGACCCTACTACATCTCAAAAGCCTCTTCAGAGGTTGCCAAGAGATGGGACAGGATGATAATGATGAGGGCAATAATGATACTATAATAGTTAATAATAATAGCCAAAGCGTATAGAGAGCTTGCTACATGCCAGATACCGCCCTGGGCAATGTTTACATACAATTAATCTCACAACAGACCTACAAAGGAGGTACCATTTTCCTGATGAGGAAATGAAGCTCAGAGGGTGTCCATCACACGCTTGACCGGGAGAAAGTGGGGGAGGAAGGGTTAGCGGTTCACAGACCGCAGAGGCTGAGCTGTTGGCTCAGAAGCCCTCATTTATAAATCAACTTCAGACTCACCCCCTACACGATGGAATTCCTCACATATCTGATCTTCCTAGGAAACATGGCTCCTCCAGGGAAGACAACAGTGGAGAACACAGCCGCTCTTGATGTTAATGACCTAGAGACTAATTTATCCTCTTTTCATGCTCTGACATTTTCTTTTAATTAAAAAAAGTTCGGTGTTCATTGATCTTTATGAGTCCTTCAAAGCATATTTCCTAACCTAAAATTTTTTAAAAAATAATATAGCACAAAACAGAGCTAAAAGGAGAGTGTGGTGAGTGGATCATGGCGTGCTAAGTGGAAGCCTCAGTCATTCTACCGCATTAAATGGGCAGATGTGGAAAGTGCTTGGAGTTTCTGAGGTGAAGCATGACTCCATGAGTGGACGTTTTCAAGCTTGGAAGGCATTACTTGGTTATCAGCCTGTTCAGCACACTAGTCAAAGCCTTGGCTGGGAATGAGTACTAGTTGATCTGTAAATAATCTACAGGTAGAGGTTAACCAGCAGTGGAACATTAACACTGTAGAGGCGAGGCTTTGTGGGTCGTTGGCCTGTGAGCTGCTTCGAATTGGAGGTCTTGCCTCCACCTTTAACCCTTTCTACTACCCCCACGCAACTATTGCATTAAAAGAACAGAATGGAGCAGATAGAGGGTGAATTCAAATACAAACACTCTCTGACGATTTGGCCAGTTAGGCAGTTAGAACCAGTAAGTGCCTCGGTGGCAACAATACAACTGTTAGGTCAAATATATGAAGGGTGAGGCCCCGTTAGGGCAGCTGCAAAAAGAAAGCCCCTATTAATCCCTTAACTAAGCAGCTGATGGATTTAATCTTTTTGTGCTTATGGTATAATTCTTTAAACACAGGATTATTATAAATTTAAAGAATCAGCACGGGCTACCCACGTTTTTTATAGATTTCTTCGTCTTGCTCACAGATGATGGAAAATAGAACTTTGGAGGACTTCTGAGTACAATCTGCTGTCACTCTGGCTTGCAAAGCTTCATTCCCGGATTCATTCACAAAAAGAATAGGTCTCTATTTGAAGAGGAAAGAGACCTCAGTCTCTCGCCTGGGGATCTACTTTCTTTTGCTTTGCATCCATTGTTATTTAAAATAGCATTAAAAGATTCAGCTAGGGTTATTTTGCATAGTAATATTCGAAAAGGAACCATACCTGGTGTAATCCCCTTTGGCTTCCTGAAATAAAAAACAAATATAGATGATCAATTTGTATTGATGGTGATTAAGCTAAAAGAATTGTACTCCTGATCATTTTCCCCTCTTAAAATGCCTGAGTTTTGTTTTGAAAACTTTTTCACAAGGAACACCTTCCCTACATATGACCCTGGAGAAGAATGTGGCATTTAAGAAATCGTTATTACCCAATAATTATTTCTTGTTTTTAACAGAAGAGACAAATCTATCTGAAAAAGCATAGATGATTATTTCTCCTTTAATGTTCTGAAGATCACGAGATAAAGGCCTGTCCTTCGGAGCAGCACACTTTTTAGTCTGGCCTCAGACTGTTTAAACCATGACACAGGTAAATCAACACATGCCATTTGTTTTCTTTTTCTAAACCAGCATGGAACACACTGCTTTTTCAGCTACATGTGCCTTTAAGAATTAAAGGGCTCTTTAACTCCACCTCAAGAAAAAGTATACAAAAGTTACTAAATTTAAATGCAAATTACAGCTGTTGTAACAACTGCAGCCTCCCAAATTCAAGCCACCAGGAGCTCTTTGCCAGCAATACGGTCTTAACTCTTCTTCCTCAGTGAAGTCTAAGTTTCATTTTCTTCTGAGACATATCACACTCTCGCTCATGCAATCCACACTAAAACAGAAAACAGTGGCTCACATCTTATACTGGCAAACAACCAGAAGGCTTTAAAAAGCCGTCAGCCACTGGCCCATGCAAAAGATTCAGAAGGGCAGGCAGTTCACAAAACCCAACAAACAAAAGGAGCGGGTAAGAGGCAGTTTGTCAGTTCTTACCTGTAAAATAAGCGCCGCTAACCTGAAGATAGTTTCGCTGTCTACTTCGATTTGCCCCTGTCGGTGGAAAAGGAAAGCATCACTGAACACAGGCTGCCCTAGGTCGTAGCAAATGGCTGTGGAGTTGGGGAAGCTGTCACAGCTTGGTACCTTCAGTTTAGGATTGAACGCAGATCATACCATTGCAGGGGGAAGGGAGGGGGGCGTGGAGAGACGTATCCAGGGTTAAGGGGAAGCCACATTGTGTGTGTGTGTGTGTGTGTGAGAGAGAGAGAGAGAGAGAGAGAGAGAGAGAGAGAGAGAGAGAGGGCGTGCGCGCCAGCACTTTAATTAGCTGTGGGAAATTGTGTTTTGAGAGCAGTATTCTGGAAGGAACACACATGACTTTGAAACTGAAAATTCAGACAGCTTCTAAATGAATAATTTTTACCTCTCTAAGTTCATTTTGAAGCTCTGCTTTTCTTAGATTAGTTTGCTTAGTGTTTTCCTGTGTCATAGCAGTTATTTTGGTACACACACAATGCAAATATTATAAAAAATATAAGTTCTACTTCTGTGTCAATGAGACATTATTGAATTAATATTTATACTCTTGTAGAGAAAATGTAAGCCTTAAGAACAGGTTACAAGGCTTCCCTGGCGCAGTGGATAAGAATCTGCCTGTCAATGCAGGGGACACGGGTTCGATCCCTGGTCCGGGAAGATCCCGCATGCCACGGAGCAACTAAGCCCATGCGCCAAAACTACTGAGCCCGTGTGCCTAGAGCCCGTGCTCCTCAACAAGAGAAGCCACCGCAATGAGAAGCCCGTGCACCGCAACGAAGAGTAGCCCCCTGCTCGCTGCAACTAGAGAAAGCCCACGCACATCAATGAAGACCCAATGCAGCCAAAAACAAATAAATTAATTAAAAATTAAAAAAAGAACCAGTTACAGAAAATGCTTGAGATTAAAATTCTGTTGCTTTATACTGAAGTTTGATGAACCCTAATTTATCATTTTTCCATGATTTTATTTTATTTTTTCTATTTTTTAACATTTTCATTCCCAGAAGGAAATCTGGTACTCACTCGACCCTCCCCACCACCACTTTATTTATTTATTTATTTATTTTTAATATTTTATTTATTTATTTTTGGCTGCGTTGGGTCTTCGTTGCTGTGCACAGGCTTTCTCTAGTTGCGGCGAGCGGAGGCTACTCTTCATTGCGGTGCGCAGGCTTCTCATTGTGGTGCCTTCTCTTGTTGCGGAGCACGGGCTCTAGGCGCACGGGCTTCAGTAGTTGTGGCTCACGGGCTCTAGAGCACAGGCTCAGTAGTTGTGGTGCACAGGCTTAGTTGCTCCACGTAATGTGGGATCTTCCCGGACCAGGGACGGAAACCCATGTCCCCTGCATTGGCAGATGGATTCTTAACCATTGCACCACCAGGGAAGCCCTCCACTATTTTATTTTTTCAGCCTTTAAGATCCCAAAGAAAAATAGGAGTTTGAGGCTGTAACTAACAGGAATACTTCTTCAGGTGCCTGGTACGGATGCATAACTGTGTCGGGGTATTGCCTCTATCAATAACACTCACATGCACCTTCATTTATTTTGTTAAATGTGATGACATATGTAAATACCATTATTGCATTATGTGATAAATTACAACATTGAGTAGTAGAGCAGGGTCTTTATTAAAAAAATTTTTTTTTTGGGTGAGATGCTAGCTTATAAGCATTAACACATGCTAAAACAATTCCATATAACCCTCTCCTTGCATAAATCCTATATAATTAGTACTTGAAAGTGCATAGTGTTTAAGAACATGGGTCTGGAAATTGCCCTACACTTTTTTTTCTTTCTTCTTTCTACCTGTTGAATCTGAGCTGGAGAGTTTTCTAATTATACCAAGTGCATCAGTGGTGAGTAATTAAGTAGTTTTAAAGTAAATGCACACTAGGTAGGTTTATAGAAGCAGTTAGCTCAGTGAGAATTTCTGGAAGGTTTATGCTTTTCTCTCAAGTGGCCAAGTGATTTGACCGGGCTTCTCAAAAAAACAACAAGAACAACAACAAAAAAAACCCAAAACTAATAACAATAGTTCTTTTAGAAGCCATAAAATAAAATAAACAAACCCCAAACCTGGGATATTACAATGTCAACAGTGATAATTACCTGTTTCCCTTATATTTCATCCTCCAACAACTAAGTATCCCTTCTGAAACCTGAGGCAGTGGATCTGCTTCAAAGTTTTTCGCTTCAAAAGCTGACAGGCCCAGAGCCTTGGAATTCAAAGCTCGCCTATAATCTCTAGAAACAGATTATAAAATCAAAGAGAAGCCAGGTTGATTGCAGAAATCAATTGCCCTCTGTCTTTCAGGCAAGAGACAGTCGTTTTCTAATCTGGTGAAAGATGATGAAGCAGTTAATCCAACAGGTGAGGTGGGTGTTGATCGAGATTAAATTTTAGAAAAGCTAAATTCCTTATCTTCAAAGAAATAGAAACTCATGTGGGGCATAGGGGTGAGGGCTTCACAGGGGAACTCAAGAACATGTTTGAGTTTAAATTAGACCTGAACTCGTTAAAGTCAAATCTGTCTTAAAATCAGAGAGAAGAGGGGAAGTGCGTTAGTTCAAATATTTTTTTAAAAAAACTGAAGATGAATAAAGTATATTGAAAATTATTGCCAACTCCTCTGACACCCTGGGACCCCTTTGCGTCCTCAGAACCTTAGATGAGTCACTGGAACAATATTTTAGACACCAACTTTTCAGTTTAGTAAACTAAAAGACCTCAAACAGATACTCTTAAGGAAGTTGCCAAATATTTCTCTACATTGGAAGGGTCATCAAATATTAAAAATGCTGAAATGAGGAGCTAAAGCATGCAAAGTACCAGGCTCAGACAGCTCCAGGGCAGAGGGCAGGCAAATACGAAGCTTGCCTGTGGACTTTTTCACCTACACCAGTGGCCCCGACACAATTCTGGTGGAGGAAGGCCATGGTGGGACGGAACAGTAGGGCCTTTGAGAAATCTCGTTCCAGGAAGAGAGGAAAATGAGTGGTTTGGCAAAGCCCCACATTCTTTTACACATCTTAGGCCCCACCTCACCTTTCAGTTAACCACTGTTCTGGAAATACAAGGCAACATATTTTAAGTTCTAAAACTGACTGTCAAGGTTACCTGACTTGTGCGTGGAGTTCACCAAACAATGGATTCATCAAGAAAATACTATTTTGCCTGGTTCTCAGCGATTTCATATGGTGAAATTTAATTAAGACTTGTACAGAACTCTGGAGTTTCATGTCTGAAGGGTAAAACTTTTTTAGAAACTGCAGTCTGCTCTTGGATAGAACATTTCCTTTACTTACAACCATGGCAACCGAGGTAACCTTATAGGTACTGGGAAAGCTAACACTTGAGAAAGGGATCACCTCAAAGGCAGAGGTAATGGGATCCTTCAGTGGGTTTCCATGATTGTCAAGGATAAACAAAGAGAAGCAGAGGAGTGAAGCAGGGGATGTGGCTGAATGCACAGAGGTAACGTGAAACAGTATCAAGTGCTGGTGCTATACTCCCAAAGCTCACTTAACAGGATTATGGATCCAATCACGAGGTCACTGGGTTCAGGCTCCACCTTCGACATCTCACTTTTGGTCCTTGACCTGTCGGTTCAGTTGACCAAGACATCATGCTAATGAGGTGACCTCTAGGTTTTGACTCCCAAGTAGGAAAGCAGAATAAAAGAAAGTTTTAGAACTTGAAAGGGACTTTTGTGAAAATATGACTCCTATGATTTTACAGATGATGGCACTGAGGGCCAGGGGCAAGAAGTGAACCACTCAATCCTGCAGCACATGTTGACTCTGGACTCTTTCGACTTTACCGTGCTTTAGTTAACGCCAGTGCAAATCTCACCAGGAATGTCCTAAAGGCACGCTTTTGGTAAAAATTGGAATCAGGTTAAGATCAGAAAAATGACTCCAAATGCCACCTCCACTCTTGGTAGGATAGTATGTCACCATCAAACATACACACTCACATAGAATGGGAAAACTATTTCTGAAGACCCATTCTGCATTTTCTGTATTGATGTATTGATAGTACTCCATTGATAGTACTCTTATTCTGCACTATAGCAATGAACATTCATAACTTGGTCACAAATACTGCAGATGGAGAACTACTTGACAAAACGTTGAGAAACCTCCGTTTGTTTCCAAGTCTACTACTAATCATCTATTTAAGGGTTAAGTCTACCAAAAAACAAAACAAAAACAACCTGGAGAACACCAACAAATAAATGTAGAAGAAATGAAAGAGATAAAAAAAATGACAATTTGCAACAGTCATAGTACTAATTGATTCAGGCAGTACTTTTCAATAAGTAAAAGCTATTGGGTGAAAGTTAGATGAGAAACAGAATATTTACATAATCACAAAGGATCTCTCCATAGGGGAGAATTAATTACAAAGGGGAAATGGTAACTTTTCAATGGTGAAACCTGACAGATACCATCTTAACCAAGGGATGAGATATCACCAATAACTGGGAAGACCAGCATCATGTGCCTTCTGATACGTTCTGAGAAGGATATAACTTCATCTACATACAGTGCTGTGCTGCTAAATGTAAATGTTTCACAACCAGAAATGCGAGAGGGGGGTACAAGCTCTGATGTGTAGCATTTGTTGATTTCCATGGTGTGAACATTCCCACCATGGCTGATTTCAAGCTACCAGTATGACATTACAGAACATGGAGCTGGGAAGAGATGTGACAACTGGCTCTCATAGATGGTACTAACTGGTTCTAGCACACCGCTGGGTAGTATTCCTGCCAAAAATACATCACTAGATCTAATCATGAGAAACCTTGAGACAAAAATCTGGCCCATACTCTTCAAAAACGTCTGTGTGATGAATGCCAGAGGAAGGCTGAGGAACTGTTTCAAAGCAAAGGAGACTAAAGAGTTATAACAACTAAATGCAGTCTGTTATCCTGGATCAAGAGGAAAAGTTGTTATAAAGGCACTACTGATACAACTGGATTGCATATTAGGCAACAGTATAGGTTCAATATTAAATGTTCTGAATGTGATCATTGTTATATGGGTCTGTAAGAGATGTCCGTTATCCTAAGAAAGATACCATGAAACATTTAGGGGTAAACAGTGTAACTTACTCTCAAATGGTTCAGAAAAAAATTACACACATTTGGAGGTGGGGGAGATAGAGAGAGCACCAGTACAAATGTGGAAAATGTCAACAACTGGTGAATTTGGTTTGATAGACATACATTTTGTGTGTGTCTGTGTGTGTGCTATTCTTGCAACTCTTTTGTAAGTTTGAAATTATTTCAAAATAAAAAGTTTGTTAAAAAATTGATGTATTTTCCGGGAGGGTTGGATATCTATTTGTCTCGACTGCCTCGTACCCCAACCCCCTTTCTGAACAGAATATCCCATTCTTTTGGAGAACTGCTTCTCTCCTTACTGGATCTAATGGAAATACAATCATCCTTCTGTGGGCAAGTGATGGAAGAGGGTTCAAAGACCTTCCTAGGGATTTTCCAAATTAGAACTAAGGGAAGAAAGCTCTCTCCCTCTGGAGGTGACATTGGGAAGATGTGAACCAGAGACAATCAGTGACTACAGATGGACAGAAAGGGGCTTCTTAACATTGGTGGTCAACTGTGTCCACTGCTGAGCTGGGCCAGACTTCAAAGTCTGGTTAAAGTTCAAAAATTGTCGAGAACGATGCCTTGGATGCTGCTTCTATGCTCTCACCTCAGTTTACCAGTAAGCCTGCAAACAGTGCAAAGAACCAATGGGATAAGGACACAAATGAGTGAGTTGATACAGCTCCTGGGAGCCTCTCTAACACCTTCTGTGGACACATCTACATGGAAGGAAGACTCTGCCAGGCCAGAGAAGCCCAGAGCGATGGGCTGACTAGTTTTTATACAATTTGGCTGGGGGAGAGGCCGCATCAACACTTAATACCTACCTACCGTCTAACAAGGCAGCTCTTGCTAGGCCATAGAAACATACTTCCCTGGGCAATTTCCTATTTTCTAGGGGTTATCATGCCCCTAGAAGGCCAGGCCATAATTACTACACCTGCACTCCCTCCTCCCCCTAGGTAAATAAGCCAGTACTTTCTCCTTTTCCATCCAAGCTAGCTGTGAGAGGCAATGTTTATGGAGGATGGTCTCAGTGAATACTACACGTTCGTTCTTTCAGAGCAGCATTTTGCAACCTCACTACAGTTGACATTTTGAGTTAGATAATTCCTTACTGGGGGGAGGGGCTGTCCTGTGCACTACAGGGTAGTAAACAGCATTCCTGGCCTCTGCTCACTAGAGTCTAGTAGCAGCCTCCTCACCAGCTGTGACAACCAAAAATGTCTCCAGAGATGGCCAAAGGGTTCCTTTTGGCACCCCAATTGAGAACCATTGCTCTAGATTCACTAAGTTTATTCTTGGATTAAGCTAGAATCATCAGAAACCTACAAAACTGAGCCATAAGGTTTCCCGAGGTAAAACTCCTTTTTTGGTATGATTTATTTATTTTATTTTTAAATTTATTTTTGGCTGCTTTGGGTCTTCGTTGCTGCACGCAGGCTTTCTCTAGTTGCGGCAAGCGGGGGCTACTCTTCATTGCAGTGTGCAGGCTTCTCATTGTGGTGGCTTCTCTTGTTGCAGAGCACAGGCTCTAGGCACATGAGCTTTAGTAGTTGTGGCTCGTGGGCTCAGTAGTTGCGGCTCGTGGGCTCTAGAGCACAGGCTCAGTAGTTGTGGCGCATGGGCTTAGCTGCTCCACGGCATGTGGGATCTTCCTAGACCAGGGATCGAACCCGTGTCCTCCGCATTGGCAGGCGGATTCTTAACCACTGTGCCACCAGGGAAGCCCAAAACTGCTTTTTAGAAACTGTGTTCTGGCATCACTCCCCTGGCTTATGTTGAGAAACAACGTAAGAAACAACCCTCAGAAACTCATTATTTTAATAACTTTAGGTGTGTTGTTCAGGACATAGTTCATTACCTCATATAATATCACTTTACAAGGACACATGGGAGCAGTTTCTGATTTTTAGGACCAGTGATGACTGTTCCTTCGAGCAGCTGCTTTGTTTTTACCTTAATGACCACTGTGCGTTATGTAAGTGATCATAACTTCCTCTGAGCTTTGGCTCGTAAGAGAAGTTGAATTTCAAATTTGTGGGCTAAATGCTTTATACTCACCATGCTGAATTTTTTTATAAAATATTTATTTATTTATTTGGCTGTGTCGGGTCTTAGTTGCGGCACGCGGGCTTAGATGCCCCACGGCATGTGGGATCTTAGATCCCAGACCAAGGATCGAACCTGCATCCCCTGCATTGGAAGGAAGATTCCTAATCACTGGACCACCAGGGGAGTTCCATGCTGAATGTTTTATACTAAGCTTAACCTTGGCAGCATCTAATTATTTCCGCCTTTATTTTCTCACAAATAATTCTGGTTTCATCAGTTAACATATCTTAGTGTTTTTTTTCCTTTTTATTGACGTATATACAGTAAAACGCACAACTCTTACTGTGCAGCTCGATGACTTTGATGTGTGTATATACTCATATAACCATCACCTGAATCAAGATATCAAATATGCTTACTAATTTTTCATCTTAGGGAAAGGTATATATGTTTATAAACCACATCATATCAAAAAATTACTTTTGCTAATAAGAAAGGTACAAAATAATACTGCAAAATTGTTTCAGTTTGCAGTTTTTTGATTACTAACCAACTTGAGTATTTCCCTTGCAATTGCCTATTATTTGCTATTGCCTATCTGTGAAATGACCCTTTGTTCACTTATCTACTTGAGAGTTTATGTTCAACTTGAGTTACCAATATTAACGCTTTGTCTTGTTTATGGGGCAGAAATTGTGTCCTTCAATCTCATCCCCTCTGATGTGCTCTCTCCTCCTGTGAAGTCAGATTGGACTTGGCCCTCCCACATTGGAAGAATCTATGGGGTCCTGAGTAAGTAATTTTTTCTGAAACTCACTCAGTTCCTCCTCTGCAAAATGGGGAATGATAATATTGAATTTACTGAGTTGTTTAGAGCATAAAGTATAAAATATAAAGCACTTACCATGAAGGGTAGCCCCCAAAGACTCTCAGTGTTATTCTCTCTGCACTGTTTACCATGCTACTTCTTACATCCTTATATATCATTATATATATGGTTCTCTACTTTGTTCTGGGACACGGTTCAATTTTTGTGTAGTTCCATAACATTTAATCATTCTTCCTTTATAATATGTCTCAGTATCTGATATGACAAAGGCTTTAACTTTCCATAATAATATTTGCCATTCTTTTCCATTTATGTTTTTAAAGAAATTTTTAAAATAATCTTGTCAAGTTTTTAAAAAGATATAGTAATTTGCCTTCCTCTTTGGAACCAAAATAAGTATCTACTGAAATTGCTCTACAGAGATCATAAAGTTTTATGATATACCATGAAGATCACACACAACCTGGTTTAGGATTAATAATTGTTTTTTTTGTATTTTCCAACATAAATAGGCCACTTTTTTCATTCTGTTAATCTGGTTATCATTGTGTAGGATATTATTTTTAGTGTATTTAACTTGTATTCAACTTCTTCACCAAAGCCAATAATGCCAATAAACTTTAGTTAGTTTATTTCCATTTCCTAGGCACCTAGCAAAATTGTCTCCAAATAATATTTTGGTGCAGTTCTTTTCAATGTATGGTGGTATAACTGATTGCACTGAATAAAGTAGACATTTTACTTAACACATCAAAACAGCACTCCTCCCATACACTGCTGGTGGACCAACTTAAGTTACTTCTGGACTAACTTTTTGGCAAGGTCCACTAAAGTGTAACATACACATGCACTATGACCCAGCAATTTTGCTCCTAGGTATACACCTAATAGATATGTTTACAGATGTCCACTAAAGGGCAGGCACTTGGATCCTCATGGCAGCACTACTTATAATAACCAAATACTGCAAAGCTACCCAAATGTCCATTTATGTAAATGAACTGTGGTATACTCATACTCTGGACTACCATTCAGCAGGGAAAATGACTAAGCTGGCTGTAACGACACACAACATGAATGAATCTCAAAAACATAATTTGAGCAAAAGAAGCCATATATTAAAAAAGCATATACTGTATAACTTCAGTTCTATAAAATACAAAGTCAGCCCAAACTAATAAATACTATTAAAAGTCATGGTAGTGGGGGGATTAATGACTGGAAGAACATGCTAGGGGCTTCTCAGGTGCTGGTAATGTTTTGTTTCCTTGATAGTGGTACTAGTTGCACAGATGTGTTCAATCTGTGAAAGTTCATTGAGCTGCACAATTACATTATATACACTTTTCCATGTGTATACTTCAATATAAAATTAAGAAAAAAAAATAAAACACAGAACCACTGATCTTTCCTCAGCCTTTCCCATCTTACTTAATGTCAGTTTCATCCTAAGTTGCTTGGTCCAAGATCTCCATGGTACCATTGGGCACAGAGTCGGGCAGTGCGCAACCTGTGCAACTGTATTTGGTGACCCTGTTTGCACCTTCTAATGCAGTATAACCTTATTTATCTTCTTTATTGTCTTTATCCCTATCTACCATCACCTCTGCCTAATAAGTAAGCTCCTTAGGGCATGGGTTTTCACCTATTTTGACCCTAGCTATATCTCCAGGACCACTTGGCACACAGCAGGTACTCAAAACATTTGTAGAATATCAACTAAAAGAGTAGTGAAGGAAAATGTCGATGGGTGTATTATTATCTTTCCTTTTTAAAAAGGGAATGCTTCTTATGTTTCTCGATTCACTATACAGTTGATTTGCCTTGATTTTCAACTCAGAATAAGGAATCCTAGCTTTCTGAACTATGAGAACATAGCTCAGGCTTTATCAGCTATGGGAACTGTTAGCATAGTACCTAGTTATCAAGGATATATATATATATATATATATATATATGCAAGAATATATATATATGCAAACTTATCAAAAAATCTTTTACTTTTCTGGCATCACTTTCTAAAAATGTAAAAGGAAAATAATATATCTGTCCCCCAACTTCACAGAGTTTTGAGAAAAAAAAAGAAAAATGAGCTATAAAGATGCTTTCAGGGCTTCCCTGGTGGCGCAGTGGTTCAGAGTCTGCCTGCCGATGCAGGGGACACGGGTTCTTGCCCCGGTCGCGGAAGATCCCACATGCCGCAGAGCGGCTGGGCCCATGAGCCATGGCCGCTGAGCCTGTGCTTCCGAGGCCTGTGCTCCGGAACGGGAGGGGCCACAACAGTGAGAGGCCTGCGTACCACAAAAAAAAAAAAAAAAAAAAAAAAAAAAGATGCTTTCAAAAACTAAAAAGCATTACAAGAAGAGCAAACAAGTACAGGTGTTTTGTGGGTGTGTATCACAGTTTCAAAGATATAAGCAGTAGGATCAAAGTATCTGGACAGACTGCTTCTCAGAAACTTGATCACAATGAACATGGGAACAAAGAGAAAGTTTATGAATTAGTGTTTGGTTCTGGGAGGATAATACAAGTGAATATACAGACATGGAAATGAGAAAGAAGGGAAAATGAATCAGATCATCTTTTCTCAAGGTGGAGCCCAGGTATGGTTTGTGCAATGCATGTTTCTTTTTGGTGGACAGGTGGTTCTTGAGATGAGGTTCCAACTAGTTTACATAGAAACCAGACCTTGGTTTCTAGATAGCATTCTCCACTGAAAGGAAAAACGGCTGATTCCAAGGCGATGGTAGTGGGAGCCTTTAGAGCATCAAAATGAATGAGAGAAGGGATTATAATATATTGAATAAAAAGAAATCCATGAGTCCATGTTGATAATAAAAACCATTTTTTTAAAAAGATGGAGAAGAAGGGAAAATTATTCTTTACCCATGAATGCTAAGAAATGTTGAAGGTGATAGAATTAGCAAATCACCATTTACAATCACCATATACCACAGTACTAACTGGCTTAGCCAAGATCACCACTGGAGACCAAGACCATTGGATCAAAGACTGTTGGGAAACAGGATGGTCAAACAGTCTCAAAGTGTTGACTCCAGACAAGTTGTTAATTACAAAGTGGAAAAGATGAAGAGAAATCTGGTAGATACCACCTTAACCAAAAACAAAGCTTACTAACGTTGCAAGCCTCCCTGTGAGACACACTGAGGAGGACCCAACATCACTTATGTAGTATTCTTGCCACAAGGAAATTATATTAGACTAGTGGCTCTGAAACGTCTGTGTATAGCAGAGTTACCCGAAAGCCACTGAAGAATAGAGAGACCCAGACTCACTGAAGTGGTATAGGGTGAAACGGGGCAGGTTGTGGGTCTCTGTAGTTTCACCAAGTTCCCTAACGATTCTAAGATGTGGCCAACACAATACATGTCTGGAATCACTGAATTAGACAAATCCATATTTCACAAATTGAGAGACCTTCTACAAGGCAAATGGCCTATACTCTTGAAAAATACCAATGTAAGAAAAGCCAAGGAAAGACTGGACATCTGTTTCCCATTATGGAGACTATAGAGTCATGACAACTAAAACCAATGTGTGATCCTAAATGGATCCTGGCCCAGAAAAGGAAAACAAACAAACAAACAAATACCAAACTAACTCAAAAGCTAATTATTGAGACAATATGATATTAATCTCATAAAACTCTAAACTGCACATGGGCAGAGATCCAAGTCACCACTGTGCACACAGCACATTAGTGTAGCACATAGTGGACATTCAATAAATATTTTTAAATGAATTAATCTATACTTTAAAAAAAATACCAAATCTTTTGATAACAAGGTTCTACCAGACGATGCTACAAAAATACCATCAGAACTGTGAGTCTTCCTCCACCCAATTCTTTTTACTTCGCCCCTATTCTGAGATCTGGAGGCTCGGCTTTATTTCTTTTGATCCCAGGAAGAATGGTATTGTCACGTGGCCAAATATCAGTGACACTGGCTCCACCATTCTGCCAGTATCTGAAACCTTGTAATAAACTCTTGCACCAACATGGTTGCAAAGCAAGGGGCTGAATGTTTATGAGACTGCTCTGAAAATGAGAGGTGTGGTGATCTACAGCCAAGTCGTTAAGCGATGCAAGACGGAGAGCCTAAATAGGTCAGGTTCCACTAATAAGCATGGAGGTTCCAAGGCACCCACATCTGATAA
This sequence comes from Lagenorhynchus albirostris, assembly GCF_949774975.1. Classification (NCBI taxonomy): domain Eukaryota; kingdom Metazoa; phylum Chordata; class Mammalia; order Artiodactyla; family Delphinidae; genus Lagenorhynchus; species Lagenorhynchus albirostris. The sequence goes on along the minus strand of NC_083104.1, from coordinate 21,275,155 downwards.
ATAGGAGGTGAGACAATTGGAGAACAGATGAATAACTGTCAGTAGACACTGAGAACCCAGCTCTCTCCTTTTGTACTCACCTGTATGCATTATTAGATTACATACACAGCAGAATTTAATGACAGCATTCTAATTGCTTAAATTACCCTGGCACTAATTTACGATTATAATTTGAATTTGTAGCAGTGGAGTGTCCTGAAGAAAAACTAGTCATATTAAAAAAACCCAAAAAGTGCAAGGTACTTGCAAGATAATCAAGGATGATTAGAGGGAGAAAAGGATGAATCATGAGAAAGAAGAGAAAGTTATGGTCATGATGTTAAAATGAATCTTCTGAATAAAGAAGCACTGCTAAAGTTAGTATCCTAGCCTCACATCCTAGATGCTTTTTGCATCTAGGAGTAAATATGCGATGATACTTTTATTTTTAGGACTATTGTACATCCATTTGATTGGGCTTCCTGTTTATCATTTTTTTCCAATAGGGTATATACCACATTTAAAATGTTTTCACCAACATTCTCCTTTTATGCCATAATGGTGGTTATTTATGCCCAAGTACTTCTTATAAATGAGAACATCGTATGATAGTCCTCTTGGGAATTTTGGAAGAATATTATCAATAACAATAACAATAAAAATGAGAACATTTAAGTGCTAACTATCTGTTCCAAGAGGCTGACCTATATTAATTCATTGAATCCTCAGGACAACCTTATGAGGAGGTATTATTACCTCACTTCACAGGTGAGGACTGAAATTAGGAGATTACAGTAGATTACTGCTTAAGGCCACCTACCCTCTTAGTGGTGCTACCAGGATTCAAGCTGGGACCACCTCTCCATAGTCCCCCAACTCTTTGCCATGTCATGCATTGAGCCATATTTTGGTCTCTCCAAGGAGTGAACAAAACAATCTTGGTTGGTGTCCAACACCCATGAAATACTTACTGACTTCACTTCAGCTGGGAGGTAAACTGTACTCTTATAGCATATATTGCATGTGTTCTTAGTAAATTTAAATTGTAACTATTTGTGGCCAATTCAACAGGTTTAGCTGAAATGGGTAACTTGGTCTATTTCCCAATGAATCTATATTGTAAAACATTAATATTAGGCCTCCTTAATTATGAAATGGCAGTCTTCCATTCAATTTCTTCTTTCTGAAAAATATAAAGGTAGCTTTTCAAACCTCCTCCTTAGGCCTCTTAAGCATGTGTAACACGCCAGAAAGGCAAATGACATGTGCTTCTAGTATGGGTTGAAAAAACAGATGCCAAATAGATGGTAGATGACAGATGGACAGGTAAATGGATGGATGTACAGAGAGAGAGAGAGTGGGTGTGGGTAAATTAGTTTTTAAAAGTTTCTTTGCCATGTTCCTTTTGAAATATAAGATTTGAATCTTCAAGGATGTCCACTTAAGCATTTTCAAAAGCAGAAAACATACAAAGAAATTTGATTTCTATAATAAATTGAGAAAATATCTTCCAGAGTTTTCTCATCCTTTCCTAGATTTTAAGATATTGTATTTTCAGCTGAATTGACCATCTACCTCGTCCTCCCTCCAGCCAAGCGTTTATCATACTATGTTTATGACTTTTTTTGGAGTGACAATTTAGCTGTAACGATATTCCGATAGCCTCTTTCTGAGATGACGGTCTACCAAAAGTATCAGCACTGGGTTTAAATGTTTTAAGGTAATTCATGTTAAATGGCACCAGTACGAAATACAAATATTCCAGTTGGGTGTTTAGTGGCTCTGTTCAACGTATTCAACAAATATTTGAGTGCCTTCTTGTGCTGGCAATACATCAATGAACAAATAATTCATTCTTTGTAAATTTACTCCGGGTAGTGCCAACTAGAGTGCATTTTCCTTGTTCTCTAAGACCATGTCCTTTTGCCCTTCGGTGGGCCTTGATTTTTTCATCTGAAGACCCAACAACTTCCCCTTTAGCACCTCAGGGAGGTGGTAAAGGCAACCGAAACAGCACAGGGGACAGGTCCCTGAGGATTACAACTGGCATGTGTTATAAGCTATTATTATGAAAACTCTGATTCTCACACATGCACAAGGCAGCACAGATCTAAATGCTCATGGTTTAAGACACACATCATTTCAATACCAGGAAAACATAGAAGGAAAACAGGGAAAACAGGGAAAGGTGAAGTACTGATTATGAAACTCTCAATAGCCCTTTAAAACATGGCATTCGATTTCTTTGTTCCACATGGATTGGCTAGTCTTCAAACCAACTCTGATGTTCAGCTTAGTGACTTCACTGTGTAAATATCTATGGCTACTTATTACCAGAAAGCACGCTCACCTCTGTATAGACAGAACTTACAGCCTGCAAAAAAAAATTCAATTTCTGTTACTGACCCTTTAAATAATTTCAGCATCTTGAAATGAGTTTCAGGATTAAAATACACACACATACACACACATTCACGTAGACAAACACTCTCAAATCCCAAATACTAAAACTCTGCCAGGTTAGCAGATATACTGAATATATTTTATCCTTGGTAACCATTCAAACTGTCGGTTGTTGCACTACATGGAATAATTCCAGGACAAGAACCATGAATGTGGTGCTGACAGTAATGGATTGGTTACAGAGGAATATGCTTCATGTTGTATTAGTTTAAATCCAGCTGAGACTAATTCCTCTCTTTTAAGGCACTGTAAACAGGGATAATAATAGGTCTTACCATGAACGTGTACTTTTATAAAGTCTCTTTGTCATGAATAGGCAGCTGGAACAGTATTAAATTAGCAAATACCTTTCTAGATTTTAGGAGAATGTTTCCCTCTCACAAAAGTCACATGATTGTTTCAGGACCTCATTATTGACTTTTGGGATGATTTATTTCTCCAATTTTTCTTCCACTCCTGCTTCGTTGTTGCCTATATGGTAACTCTGGCTTTAGTAAGAAGGAAAAGGGAAAGCCAATGATGTTCAGATAGTTTGGCTGAATCGTTGGGGTAGAAGAATATATTGGAAGATTTGGCTAAAATGAGGTTTTAAGATTAAGTGGACTCCCTCTGCATACACTTGCAATGCCTTTCCATACTAAAGGCAATCGAATGTTGATGACTTATTTCCTTGAAATTCCAAGAAAAGCTGTTTGAATCTAAGAGCAGAGAAGTATGCCAAACTATCCTTGTAGCCGATTTTACAGCAATTCTCCTAAAGGTCTCCAAAAAGTATTTACGGTGAATAAAGCAGCAAAGGTTACAGTACATATGCTGAGACTCCTGTGCTTCAAAATCCGATCATGCGATGCCCCAAATGGTATTCCAACGGGTTCAGTATATGAAATTTCAAGGTTACAAGTACAATATCAACTCTGGAAAATTGAACGTAGGAGCACTAGCTCCATCTTAGGTAATGAAAACAAAATAAGATTGAAAGCTGAAAGAGTCTAATTTTAAGGTTGTTACGCAGATCTTATTTTCAATTTGGCTCAATCTTTTCACAAGCCCATTCTGCAAAATTTGATCAATGTAGTTGTGCGTGTAAGCTACATTTACTTTGCTCACTTGACAAATATTTACCGAGGGCCTATAGTGTATGCCTGTCTCTGTGCCAGTGGCTGGGACGTAAAGCTGACCCTGATCCCAAGGAATCAGTCCAGTTGCGGGGTGGCAGGTATATAAACAAGCAAGGCAACGCTATGGGAAGATAGCTAGAGAAGTATTTAGAGGATACTTTCGGGATTGGAGGAACTTAATTTCTTTAGGATATGGTTGGTGGTGGTACACAGGGAAGGAAAGAATTGGTTAAGGGCAGGGGACTTTGGAGTAGCTGAGTTCAGAAGGATGAGTGGAAATTTACCAGAGGGAAATGAAGGGAGAGAGAAAAGCATTCAGCAGACAAAGAACATGAAAAAGAGAAAGACATTCAGCACAGGGATAAATATATTAAAAGGCATGGAAGCTTGAGAAAGCTGGTATTAATCAGGGAATGAGGAATTATTTCAGTATGAACATGGTGAGTGCGGAGGAGGCTAGAGTGACGAGCTGGGGTTTGTGTGTCCTATGAGGGAGCGTCATATGTCAGAGTAGTAGTAATAGTAGTAAAAACATTAATAGCAAAACAGTGTCTGCTCATGGAAAAGACTCTGACAAGTACAGGTTTCTGGTAACTGACTATACTGCTGAACTGAATGAATAAGCATTTTCAGAACTCTAATGGAAAACTGATGAACTCATAAAAGTGCTAACAAAAGATCAAGATGAAAAAAAATTAATTACATGGGACTGAGTGAACTGATGAGGATGATTATAATTTTGGTGACTTTCTGTTTGAATAAAAAAAAATCTCACAAGGACTGAGAGGCAAAAAATATACAAATCAATTTTCACTGCAAAGTAAAGGAGCTGTTACGGTGGAGGATTCCTGGACTGAATGTCAATATTATGACATAGTATGAGCGTGTTTTGTGTTTGGTAATTGCAATTGTTGTTGCTTTTGGTGTGCTCATCCATTTACAATGCTTGGTGTCAGTTTATTTATCTCCTGTAAAAATAAAATACAGTGTGTGTGTTTTCGAAAAAAAAAAAAGAAGTCACCCAGAATTGGCCTAAATAAATAAATAAAAAAAAAAACAACAAAAAAAAACCAGTGTCTGCTTCAGATACTCTTCTGTCTAGCTGGTATATATTAACTCATCCATTGTAGTAGGAACTATGATCCCCACTTTACAGTCGATAAAACTGAGGCTTAAAAATGTAAGTAACATGCCCAGGTTAGAGCCAAAGTCATGTGTTTGAACCCAGACTGCCTGGTTTCAGTGGAACCTTTCCCCCACTGCACTATACTGCCTCTGTAGGTAGCAGGGGCTAAGACGTTAAACATGGGGGATACAAGGTCTTGTTGATTTTACATTCTAAAATGCCTCAATCCTGCCATCCCTTCATTCATTCTTTAATTATTCGCTCGTTCACTTAAGCAACCTTTCACGTAACATCTAGGTCCTAGAGACTCCAACATATAAAAAACCTGGTCCCTACTCTCAATGTGCGAGTTTATCTTTAATGAAATAAAAATGTGAATGTTCAAAGCAATCCTGCAATCCTTCCCCATCTTGCATCCTGGTTCTTGTAAGAACACATAGAAAATAGGAAGAAAAGTGGATGGATGAGGTCAACGTAGCCAAAATACCTAAAAAGTTAAAAGTCTAACACAATATAAAATGCAGGCAGCAACTGATCTCAGCCAACAAAAATACATACTTCAAAGAAAGAAACAGGTCAAACTAATACAATTAACGCATCAGTAGTAGGATTATGGATCAATACCTTTTTTTGATTTTTTTTGTCCTTTTCTGTATTTTCTAAATGTTCAACAATCAAGTATTATTTTTACAATCAGAAAAAAACATTCTGTCAGTCGTCATTAAGAGTAGACCTTTTGTGGGCTTCCATGGTGGCGCAGTGATTGAGAGTCCGCCTGCTGATGCAGGAGACACGGGTTCGTGCCCCGGTCCGGGAAGGTCCCACATGCCGCAGAGCGGCTGGGCCCGTGAGCCATGGCCGCTGAGCCTGCACGTCCGGAGCCTGTGCTCCGCAACGGGAGAGGCCACAGCAGTGAGAGGGCCGCGTACCGCAAAAAAAAAAAAAAAGAGTAGACCTTTTCTTTTTAGATAAAGCAACTAGGAATTTTCAGCTTCCACTTAGCTTTGTCCAGTGAGAAAGACGACTATTTTTCTAATGGAGAGAGAGTGATCAACACAACGTTTTTATTCTTTTCATACAGCTTCAAAGAGGTAAAGTTTAATGAATACACTGATTATTTTTGTCTCTATTTTTCTGATACAAAATGAATCCAAGTATCCTATTTAAAAAATTTTAGAAAAGCATTACTTAGAAAGCAGAAGTCTTTCCATAATCTCACTCTCAGAGATAATAAAAATTTATACTATGCAATATATTTTTCTATTTTTCCTATAAGTACATTTTATACACACACACACACACACACACACATATAAACAAATAAAGTTAAAGACAATTATTATATTTACTGTTCTGTAGCTTGGTTCTTTTTAAACTTAACAATGCAATTTCAGGACTTCCCTGGCAGTCCAGTGGCTAAGACACAGCCCTTCCAATGCAGGGGGTGTGAGTTCGAACCCTGGCCGGGGAACTAAGATCCCATATGCTGTGCAGTGCGGAGGAAAAAAAATGGATGAAAGAAAAAAAAAAACAATGCAGTTTGGACATGCTTCCACACCAGCCGAGAAGGGCCATTCTATTTTTTTAATGGCTGCCCAGTATTCTTATCACATGAATGATTGGTCACTTGTTTAATTAATCCTTATTCAATCACATTTAGGCAGTTTTCAGTTTCCTGCTGTTAGAAATAATAATCTAAGATCTTTTGATATTCATCTTTTCATATTTCAGTAGTATCTTCCACACGCTAATTCCTAAAGTTGGTGGAGCACTGGGTGAAAAGATAGACTCTTCATTGTCACTGACGTGGCCAAATTGCCTTGTGAAGGGGCTTTTAAGAGAGCTTTGGTGCCTCCAGGTTCACACACTTAAATGCAAATGGCATTAACAGTCTGAGGACATTATGCAACATGTTCTATCACTGCAAGTGTGGCAAGAGCGTGTTTGTGGGTGACAGGCTGAGACTCTCCCCAAGTCTCCTGATGAAAGGGCACACCTAATAAGGCCTCAGTCCAGAAATGAGGGAGGATAAAAATAAACATGATTGGATAGTCTTGCAATGACTTTGTTTTTTAATAGGATTATTAATGTTTGGCTCACTAATATTTCCACATTTATTCAAAGTACAAAGAGATGAGTGCTTATGAAAGCAGGGGGCACAGTAAATCTCTGAAGGCATCACTGAGCCATTTTCTCCTGCATCTTGATATGGTACCTGCTCCTGTTAAAGCCTGGAGCAGGGTAGATCCTAACTGCCTTGTACTCAGGTTAACACCTCTTGACTGAAAGGAATTCCCTGGTGGTCCTGTGGTTAGGACTCTGTTCTCTCCCTGCTGAGGGCCCGTGTTCCATCTCTAGTCAGGGAACTAAGATTCCACAAGCCGTGAGGCACGGCCAAAAAACAGAATCAGAATAGACCTAGGTTTTATCTTGTGGCCAGATCTAACCTAAGGTAAAACCGAGGAAGCTTACAGTTGTCTTGCTTTATTATTTAACGGTATAGGATATATCTAGGACATCACTTTCAAAAGCGTGGTCAGCAGTTCACTGGTAAGCACTGCCTGAAAGAAGAATTACATCTGCAAGTAAGTTTGGAAAATACTGGGTTAAACAAAATCACACACCTGTACACTGAAGGACTTCTTGATGCCTTTGTCAAATTCACTTCTTGAATTTCCAAGAATGTGGTCTAATATTCAAAAATTTTTAAACTTTTTCATATGAAAATAGCTTATGATCATGAGGTAGATTCTTGAGCTGCAGATTTAAAGTACGATATTAGTGTGTGTGTGTGTGTGTGTGATTACAAAATCCTAATTCTGTTTGTGCACTGCAGAACTAGGAAAATGTTTCAAATGGCTTTCTATGTGATTTTTGGAAGGAGTAACACATAACATCATGGAATTCTGGGTATGTTCAGTCTCTCCAAGGTCCCTGGTATCTTTCAGAAATATTATGTTAGAAAGTACCATCATGTACATTGCCTTTAAAATAAACACAACACACACCATACACAAATGAGAGAATCCTTAAGACTTAGGATGGGCCACAGGAAGGCAGCAGTGCTAAATATTACACTGATAATGCAGCACTCATCAGAAATCCTAGCCCTTAATTGGAATGCAATAATTTTTTATTGAATGAATAAAGACAAATACTATGGCTTCTGTAGCCAGACTGCCTAGTGATTACTTCACTGCTAATGAGCTATTTACCCAGGGCCAAATTATTTACCTTATTTATGCCTCCATTTGCTCATTTGTTAAAGTAACAATAAATAACATTATCGGCTGTTGCGAGGCTTAGGTGAGTCAATACATGAAAAAATCAGTATCGGCTGTTTGCTGAGCTCTCAGTAAGTCGAGCTACCGTCCTCTTCTTCCCCACCCACCCCCATGCACGGTCTCTACCACAGAGCACCTCTTGAACCCCACTTGCTTTTCCACATTTTCTGTCATCTCACTATTATAATAATTCTATACACACCTAAAGAGACAAGGTAGCCAATACTATTTTAATTTTCCAAGCATGTCTTCAAATCGCTGATTTTAAAAATGGGGTGGTAGTGATAAATGTTGTTTGATTACTAAAATCACACGCATGGTTGAGGAGGCCTCCAAAAACCATCACTGCAGGCAAACGTGCAGTGGGTTTCTCATGCATTTAAGGCTTTTCCAAGCAGGCTGCAGGTTGTCTAAGGTGGACCACAGCCCACATGTTGAGGGCTCCCAGGTTCCCCAGCATCAGTTTGGGCATTTCCCCATCATCACCACCTGGCACAGGTTATGGCTGTGTGCAGGCAAAGTGTGCCCTCTGCATTCTCACCAAACAGGTTCGGGAGCCTTCACTTGAAAGACAACTCAGACCACAGCTCTCTTCTGGGGAACTCTTGAACCGTATAGGCAGTTTCTAACATTCTGGTAGGTTTTGTACCAACAAGGGCACTAGTGCACTTCTGAAGCTTAAATTCAGATGCCACAAATATGCCACGTGCAGTGGGCAGACAGCCATTATCCATCAAGAGCTAGGATGTGTCATGGTTAAACTCGTGGACTCTGGCATTATACTGCCTGGGATGAACATTGGCTCCTCCACTTATTAACTATGTGAGGTTTGTGTATGTTACTTAACCTCTGTACCTCAATACTCCCATCTATAAAATGGGAGATAATAATAATAGAACTTACCAAATAGGTAAGTTACCTGACTTATCTAATAGGGTTGGAATGAAAACTAAATGCATGAATACATATAGTGCCTGGTAAATTATTCATATTTAATATTTGTTAGTGCTATGACCTGCCAACTCTGTAACAATAGCCCCTGAGTTCTAAGTTATTGAGGACACTTTTATTTCCCCAGAGCAGTGACTGAGGTCACTGCTGAGGTAAATGGGGGGTGTTTTTAAGACCCAGGGTGTCCTGCTGGTATAATTTGCCAAGGACACTTTTCCCACATAATAGCTCTGTGACGTTAAGAAAACGACTTAACCTCTCTGTGCCTCAGTTCTTTTATTTGTAAAAGGGGTCACAAGTTTCCGTCTTCATGGGCTACAGTGAGGATCAAATGCAGTTAACCGTATACCACTTAGCACAGTCCTGGCACACTTTTGTGGGCTTCCCTGGTGGCGCAGTGGTTGAGAGTCCGCCTGCCGATGCAGGGGACGCGGGTTCGTGCCCCGGTCCGGGAAGATCCCACATGCCGCGGAGCGGCTGGGCCCGTGAGCCATGGCTGCTGAGCCTGCGCGTCCGGAGCCTGTGCTCCGCAACGGGAGAGGCCACAGCAGTGAGAGGCCACAGCAGTGAGAGGCCTGCGTACCGCAAAAAAAAAAAAAAAAAAGAGTAGACCTTTTCTTTTTAGATAAAGCAACTAGGAATTTTCAGCTTCCACTTAGCTTTGGCCAGTGAGAAAGACGACTGAGTATTTTTCTAATGGAGGGATTACGTTATAGCCATCTACATATTACCTAGAAAATACCAAACTGTAAATTCCTACAGATGAATTTTTAAAAATTATCCCAATAACCTAAGTCATAGTGCCTGACAACTTTATGCTTTGTAAAAGTTCTGAATCCTTTGACAAGTCATGGAATACTCTCATTTAGAAAGGAGCTCCTAGGACCTGACATATGACGGAGAATAATTTAAAAGAACTCTGCTTCTTCAAGACCAACAGAAATAGCATACAAAACTACAAGAGAAATACTACGAGCCAAAATTTGCATCCTATTTTTCTTTCTATTAGCAACAGAGCAAACAAGTCATCAAGGAGGCTATTTCTTTGGACCCTGGCCAGCTAGGCAGTGAGAAATATCACAAGGGGTAACTGTACTTCTTCACATAAGACATGATCACCAACTGTTGTTTACGAAATATTTTCCTGACTCAGTAAATGCTGCATTGGCTATACAGGTGTCTACTTATTACTCAAACCATGGTGTTCTTAAGGAAACCCACATCTCACAAAAAGAGGCTCTCACAAAGTCTCTGGTGCTGGAGACATTTCCCTTTCCTCATAGAAGTAGCCAAAAACTCTGGTTTGAGTACTTTTGCTTCTGGCTAAGATGGAGTAACAGGGGCTGGATTTACCCTGTTTCCTGAAAAAAAGTAAAAAACTAGACAATAAATATGAAACAACAGTTTTCAAAACACGGAACATCAGGCAGCAATGGACAGTGAACCTTGAATGTGGTAAACCCTGACTGTCCCTACTTGCTGCCATGAGAAGGTTTCCAGGCTGTGAAGGGGAACCCAGATGGCGCAAGGTGGACTTTTGGAGTTGTGCAGCTGGAGCTGAGAGAATGGGGAAACCGAAATGGATGGAATTTGTAGAACAGAGTGCTAGAGAAAAGAGAGCTGCACCAAGAGAGACTCTTGAAGCTATACAGTGGGTCTTTTTTGAGTATTTAGCTGAGTACTGATCACTGCATGCGTGGAAGGAGACTACCCAAGGCTGGGGAAAGAACTAGCCAAAATGAAAGGGAAGGCTGCCTGGTCCTCACACAGGGCTGAAAATGGTGCCTGTTCCCACCAGTCAGACTGAAAAAACTCATAATTCATGGGGCATTGAGTAGAGTACTGAGGAAGGTCTTGCCTCAGTCATGGGCCCTCTAGAATGAGTACTGCTCTGGTCCAGCCTAACAAATCTTAAAAGTGAGACCTTGAAAAATTGAACTGCATCCAAGTAACTAAACTGTATCCCCAAACACATGTCAAGAATATTTAAGGAATATGAAAATACGTGGCACCCCAAAAGGTACAATTAAAAATGTCCAGCATCCAATCAAAAATTATCAGGCATGCAAATAGGTAGGAAAATATAACCCATAATGAGGAGAAAAATCAATCAATCAGAACCACCCAAACTGACACAAATATTAGAATAAGCAGATGAAGGGACTTCCCTGGCTGTCCAGTGGTTAGGACTCCACGCTCTCACTGCCAGGGCCCAGGTTCAATTCCTGGTCAGGGAACTAAGATCCCGCAAGCCGCACAGTGCGGCCAAAAAAATAAAAGAGAGTAAGCAGATGAAGATCTTAAAACAATTATTATAACTGTAGCCCATATGTTTAAAAAGTTAAGTAGCCACAGGCAAGATTTTAAAAAGATCCAAATCTCAAACTTCTAAAGATAAAAACTTCAATATACAGGGTGGGATAAATGGCAGAATAAATTCTAAGAGAAAAGATGAATAAAATTGAAGATACTGCAGTAGAAATTATCAAAATAAAACACAAAAAGAAAGAAAGAAAGAAAAAGAAAAGAGCATTATTTAGCTGTAGGATAACTTTAGGTGGCCTACTATATGTGCAATTGGAGTTTGCAAAGGAGGCATGGATGGGGACAGAAAAAAATAGTTGAAGAAATTATGGCTGAAATATTCCCAAATTTGATAAAAACTATAAACCCACAAGTCCAAGATGCTCAATAAACACCAATCACAAGAACCATGAAAGAGAAAGCTATATCAAATTGTTCAAAGCAGTGATAAAGAGAAAATTTTAAAAGCAGACAGAGATGACCAAATGTTTACACAAAAACAATAACAGTGTCATGTGCATCTATAACAGATCTAAAAATAAAACGTATGACACTGACAGCATAAAGGCTAAGAATGAAGAAACAGAAATATACTATGATAAGATCCTTGTACTACATGTGAAATCGTACAAGATCACTTGAAGGTAGACTTGATAAGTTAAAGATGTATACTATAAACCCTAAAGCAATCACAGAAAAAATAAAACAAAGAGTTGCAGCTAGTAATCCAACAGAGATAAAATGAAATCATAAAATACTCAATAAATCCAAAAGAAGGCAGAAAAAAGGAACAAAGAACAGATGGGACAAATAGAAAACAAAGAGCAAGACAGACAAACTTAACCATGTCAATAATCACATTAAATGTAAATAATGTAAACAACCAGTTAAAAGACCGAGATGGACAAATGGATAAATAAAATGGGTAAAAATATCAAGATGCAATTATATGTTGTCTGTAAGAAATTCACTTTAAATACACAGACACAAACAGTTTACAATTAAAAGGATGGGAAAAGACTTACCATGTTAACACTGATCAAAAGAAATGTGAAGTGGTTATATTAATATCAAAGCAGACTTCAGAATAAAGAATATTACCAGGATAAAGAGGATCATTCTATAAACACAGTCAAGAGGATATAGCATTTCTAAATGTTTATACCCTAATAACAAAACTTCAAAATACATGAAACGAAAACTGATAGAACTTACAAAGAGAAGTAGAAAAATCCACAATCATAGCTAGAGATTTCAGTACCTCTCTGTCAATAACTGATACAGGAAGTAGACACACAATCAGCAAGAGTAGTAGACTTAAACAATACTATCAAATTGACTTGGTTAAGATCTATAGAACATCCATCCAACGATAGCAGAATACACATTCTTCCCAAGTGCACATGGACCACTTACCAAGACGAAGCATATTCTGGGCCATAAATAAGTCACATTAAATTTAAAAGAATTTAATTTACACAAAGTGTGTTTTCTGACCACCGTGAGATTTAATTAGAGGTAAATAAAAGATCCCTAAAAGTCCCCAAATTTCTGGAAACCAAACTATACTCTTCTAAATAACAATGAGCCAATGAAGATATATCAAGAAGGAAATTTAAAAATATTTACAAATGAATGAAAATGAAACACAACATATCAGTATTTGTGGAATACAAAATCAGTACTTAGAAAATGTTACCGTAATAAATGCATATATTAGAAAAGAAACATCTTTAATCAGTGATCTCAGCTTTCATCTTAAGAGACTGGTATATGAAGAGCAAATTAAACCCAAAGGAAGAAGAAGGGCAATAATAATGATAAAATATAAACTAATAAAGATCATAGCAGAAATCAATGAAGTAGAAAAAAATTTCAAATCATTGAAACCAAAAGCTGATTCTTTGAGAGGCTCAATACAGATAAACGTCTGGCCAGAATGATAAGAAATAAAAAAGAGAGAAGACACTATTTATTAATATCAGGATCGAGAGAGGCAATATCACTATAGACTGCACATATTAAAAGGATAATAAGAAAATATGAACTATGGCTATAAATTGGACAACTAATAAAAAGGCACACAGATTGAAAAGGAAGAAGTAAAGCTATCTTTATTAGCAGATGATCTATAAAGTAAACCTGATGAAATCTACAAAAAAGTTACCAAAAGTTATAAATGAGGTTAGCAGGATTCAATATCAATACACAAAAATCAATTCGATTTCTATATACTGATAATGAACATTCAGAAATTGAAATAAAAAGGTATCATTTACAATTGTATCAAATAATATGTAAGACATAGGGACACATCTAACAAAAGACCTGTATACTGAAAACTACTGAGAGAAATTAAATATCATCTAAATAAATGGATATATATATATATCTTGTTCATGGGTCTGATGACTCAATGTTGTTAAACTGTCAATACTTCCCACCTTGGTCTATGAATTCATGTAATCCTAATAAAAGTATCAGTAGGGTTGTTTGTTTTGGGTAGAAATTGACAAGCTGATTCTAAAATTTATATGGAAATGCAAAAAACTTAAAATAAATAAGACAACTTTTAAAAAGAACAAAGTTAAGGTTTGTTCTGATTTCAATACACAGTTCAAAGCTGCAGTAATCAAAACAGTATATTATTGCCATAAAGGCTGACAAATAGGTCAATGGAACGGAATAGAGTCCAAAAGTAAACCCACACATATATGGACAACTAATTTTTCTTAAAGGTGCAAAGGCAACATAATAGAGAAATGACAGCCTTTTCAACAAATGGCACTGGAGCCACTGAATATCCATATGCAAAAAAAAAAAAAAAGAACGAACTTCAATCTGAACTTTGTGTCATATATAAAAATTAATTCAAAATGGATAATAGACTTAATGCAATACCTAAAATTCTAAAACTTCTAGAAGAAAACACAGGAGAAAATCTTTGTGACCCTGGGTTAGGCAAAGTTTACTGAGATACAATAACACAACCCATAAAGGAACAAATTGATAAAATAGACTTCAACAAAATAAAAGCCTTTTAGTCTTTGAAAGACATGAAGAGAATGAACAGCAAGCCACAGACTGGGAGAAAATATTCGTAATCCATATAACCAATAAAGTACTTATAACCAGAATATATATACTCTGAAAACTCATGAGAAGAAAACAGCAACCCAAAGAAATTGGGCAAAAGACTCAAACATAAAGAAGATATAATGATGGTAAAATAAGCACATAAGAGACACTCAAACATCATATGTCATCAGGGAAATGGAAATGAAAACTGCAATGAGATGCTGCTACACTCCTATTAGAATGGCTAAAATGGAAAAGATGTTGATGCCATGTGTTGACGAGGATATGAAGGAACTAGAAATCTCAGAAACTGCTGGTGGGAATTTAAAATAGCACAACCACTTTGGAAAACAGTTTGGCAGAACCTTAAAAAGTTAAATCTATCTACCATATGACCTAGCCATTCTACTCCCAGGTATTTGCCCAAGAAGAAAAGAAAGTATATGTGTATACAATGACTTGTACATGGATGTTTATAGCAGTTTTATTTGTAACAGTCCCCAAACTTGCATAATCTAAATGTTCATCAACAGGTGAATGGATCATTCTGAAATATGTGCACATATCAAATCATCATACCGTACACCTTAAACTTACACAATATTATATGTCAATTATATCCCAGTAAAACTGGGAGAAAAAGAAAAAAAAATGCACAGGTGAATGCATAAACAAGGTAAGGTATAGGGACTTCCCTGTGGTTCGGTGGGTAAGACTCCGCGCTGCCACTGCAGGGGGCACGGGTTCAATCCCTGGTCGCGGAACTAAGATCCCGCGATCCTGCATGCCATGCAGTGCGGCCAAAAATACAAAAACAAAAGCAAAAACAAAACAATGTAAGGTATAGCCATACAGTGGAATATTACTTAGCAATAAAAAGCAAAGTGCTACTGATACATGCAGCAACGTGGATGAATCTCGAAACAATTATGTTCATTGAAAAAAGACAAAAAGATTATCTACTGTATGATTCCACTTACATTAAACTCTAGAAAATGTAATCTCCTGTGAGAAAAAGCAGATCTGTAGTTGCTGGCTATATTCACTATCTTGATTGTAGTGATCATTTCAAGGGTATTACTTCTAATAAGACGTAGAAAACTATGTAGTCAATTACATCTCAATAAAGCTATAAAAACAAAAACAGCAACAACAAAAACTCTGCTCTTTGCTGAGTCTTACACCAATTAAAGCTGCAAGTGTGCAGTGGGCCACCTTAACACGTTGGGGGCTGAGGGAGGAGTACCAGTACAGGTGTCCTAACCCACAGTCTGACCCCTTGTCCTTCCAGGCCAGCTGTCTCTGGCCACCCCTCAGATTTAGGGTGATATGTATGGGCAGAAGGGGTTCCCACCGGCCCTGGAAGCAGGCGTGGGATCTGAGATCCTGAACACTGAGAACATAACCTTGAAGGGAAGAGCTGGGCTCCAGCTGAGCCTATCTTGGCCCACAGACTCCCTGCCGTTGCACAGGGTATGGTTTGAGGAGGCCAGACTAGAGGCCTTTAAAGCAACGCTTATCTGCAAGGAGCTAAGATAAAAATGGAGAGTGTCTAAAACTTCTACAGCAATCTGACGGACATGGCTGCAACATCCAGGCATGGGATAATTTTTCTAGCAATTCGTGTGTATTGAATTTTACAAAAGCTGTGTATCCTCCATGGACTGGATGGAAAACAACAAACCAAAACACAGGTCCCTTGACCACAGGTAACTGAGACTCTGCCTTAAAACACATGGCTTTGAGCAGAAGCCCCTAAAGAAGACTGGTTTTGAATTACGATCAATGTAGGCCGTATTCTGTTAAAAAGGATTTCTGGCCTGACTTTTGTGAGGCTTCGATCACAGTCTGCTTGATCCATCTTTGTGTCCTGCTGGGTCATTCCGTGTGGAGTATGAACTACATTTAAGGCCGTGGTAATTCTGCGTGAGCACAATGCCTCTGTACATGGCTGTCTTCCCAACTCAGAATTTGAGAAGAACTGCCTTTCTTTCTCTTTCTTTTTTTTTTTTTTTGGTTTATTTGTTTGGTGGGGAAGGATATGTCAAGAAAAAGATTATGTCCTTTTTTTCTCCATTTGAACATGAAAACAAAGGCCCTGCCATTGCTCCCTCCTTCTCCAGTCCGTCTGGAGTCTGCCACTGACCATAACAAATGGGGCCCTTACCTTGTGCACACAGGCCTTTGCATTCAGGAAAAACAGCTCCACGGTGGTTTTATCCTTCAGGAACGATATGCTCTCAATGTAAAACCTGAAAAACAGTACAGAAGTTTGTTCCTTCAGATTCCTTCCCTTTTCTCTGCAATGATTTCATTTCCTCATGCAGTTTCCTGCAGAGAATTTTCAGAAACTAGGGGATGGTTGTGCTTTATTTCCCTCTTAAAAGCTATCTGCAACACATATGTACAGCTGTGTGTATGTATGAATCTATGTGGATATGCAGATAACATCTTCTACAGAAGGCTTTTGTGTGTTGGAAGGTGAATTAAAGAAAAATCCAAAATGGTCACCAACTGCAAAGCCAACTTGACTCTTGGTCGCCCATTCTTCAACACACGTTCTGGGAGCTCAGAATACCTGAGACAGCTTCGAAACAAAGCCCAGTTGAGCTCTGAGGGCTGAAAACAGAAGTCTGCTGAGTAAGCACTACTAAATAATTGAACCTGGAGGCCTGTGGCTCTGTCGTTTTCAGACCCAGGGTGGGTGTGAGAGCCCCACGTTTACCTCGCCCCCATCCACCAGGAGAGTTTCAATCGCACCCTCCCTCCTTTCCTCTCATCCTTCCAGGCTCCAGGCTTTCCCCGCGGCTGGAAGCTGAGCTCTCCTACTACTTAATATTGGTCTTTCTCATGCAAATCAGGGCATTCTGGGCCTTGCTCCCTCCACTGCCTTTTCTGGGCCTTTGCTCGTTCAGTCTATGAGGCCAGGTCCCTCTTTTAGGAGAGAGCTGACTACCAGGAAGTGCAGAGGGGAGGAGAGTCTTGTGTTTTCCTCATCCCGTCCTGTGGAAGCTGGCGGGTGAGGGCTGGTGCTCTGGCATGGGTGAGTGCGCCAGCTACGGCCTAGAAGGTTTCCTCTACTGTTGGAGCCCCACTGATGAATAATGCATGAAGAGACTTAATACCCAAAGAGAGCTCACAGCTAGGGTCCTGGAAGAGAACTTGCTCTCAACTTGGTGAGAGGCAAGATAAACCCGGACTGAAGTGGCAAGGGGGGTAGTCTTGTCCTTAGCCCCGCAAAATCCTGACAGGCATTGGGCATTTGCTTTTTTTATTTTTTCCTCCCTTTCCACAATAAGGAAACGTTTGAGAAATAAATCCAGCAGCTTAAAAAGGCCGTGAAAGATTTTACCACTGAGACAGTAAAATCATTTGAAAAATTCCACTCTTAATGCTGAATCATCAAGGGAAGTTCCAGAAAGAATAAATCCTTTATATTTTCACTTACAAGGGTTTATCTCACCTATGAGTGAGCTTAATGAAGATTCATGAATGTTAGGTGTGTGAGAAGGGAAAGTTAAGGATTAAGGCAGGAGGGGGAGAGGAAGAGTTGGAGGGAAAAGCAGGCTTGGGAATATGCAACATATAGAATCTGTAGTCCCAGCTCCATCTTTTATTAGCTGTGTAGCCTTGGGCAAGATCGTTAGCTTCTCTGTGTCTTTTCTAAAATGGGTGTTATGACTGCGCTTACCTCACAGGGTTTTGGAAGGAGTAAATGAGATAATAGAAAAGGATGTAAAACAATAAAAACTAACAGTTGTTAATAAAAATCCATTTTCTGGAATTTAATGCTATGTGGCCTGGGGGTTGTGGCTTAAGCTTTGAGTCTAAGATCCTTTGTCTATAAAGGGGGGATGACGATGGCCCTAGGAGGGCCGTTATGAAGTACCCACGACAGTGCCTGGCACGTGGTAGGAATTCAAGAAATCCTAACTAGTGTGGCTTGGCAAACCTTGCGTCATGTTTAAAAAAAAAAAAAAAGCTGATAGGACACGGTGGGATTTGAATTATATCTGAAGGCTAGGAAAAACAACAGGATTCTATAGGATAAAAAGAAATCCAGGTGGAGAAAATACAATAGGTAAATAGCACCTCTGTGGTAATGTGATAAACATTCATAATTTGGCTTTCGCCAAGAGTTAGTTATAATCTGAGTATTCTCCCATCAGTTTCGGCCTCCTGGCCATGGCCAGACAGACCAAGGACAGTCACCTGACTCAAAGGCAACCAGTCCGTAAGCTGGTGAGCATCCTATGAGGTGGGCTGGGGAGAAGAGAGATCGGCCCATCAGAGGCTCCTTATACGGGGTAAGGAACGGACAAACCCATCAGGTACGGTCTCTTAGAGAGGCTGAGAGATGAGACAGACAGGTCAAGAGGGAAATAGTGGAGGCAGAGAAAGGCACCAAGAGTAGCGAGTCCCTGCGACGGCGGATTCAAGGCCTGCTGCTGCCATAGGACTGAGATGACCTGTGCAGCTAAGTTTCCTGAAGGACCTTCTGTTTCAACTAGGTGGTGATGGTTTTGCCCTGCTTCCTTTGTTTTTACAAGTATTTTTATCTCTGTCAACTGAGATAAGATGGGCAGGTTTTCGGTGGGCAGCCTGAAAGTGCAGCAGCAGGATCACAGCTAATGTTTCTTGAGCTCTTACTTATGTGCCGGGTCGCATGCTGAGTGCTTTCCACGTGTTGTTTCATTTAATGCTCACAACAGCCCTGGGAAGGAGATACCTATCATCATTCCCATTGTACAGATGCAGAAACTGAATTCAGAGATCTGCCTACATGCACAGGCAGGAGGAGGTCTTGATCTGGGTCCCTTTGACTCCTGTAGACAACACTTTTCAGTGGAACCTCCTCCTGACTGCCTTTCTTGTTCATTCAACTAGCGTTTATAAGGAAAGCTAAGCCCTAAATAATTGTGTGCAGAAACAAGTAAAGTAGAAGTACATTTGTTGTCTATTGTTTCAAAAGTCAGAACCAGGGCTTCCCTGGCTGGTGGCGCAGTGGTTAAGAATCCGCCTGCCAATGCAGGGGACACGGGTTCAAGTCCTGGTCTGGGAAGATTCCACATGTCACGGAACAACTAAGCCCGTGCAGTGAGCCTGGGCTCTAGAGCCCACGAGCCACAGCTACTGAGTCCGCGCGCCTAGAGCCCGTGCTCCACAACAAGAGAAGCTACTGCAATGAGAAGCCTGCGTACTGCAACGAAGAGTAGGCCCCGCTCGCCGCAACGAGAGAAAGCCTGCACACAGCAAAGAAGCCCTAACACAGCCAAAAATAAATAAAATTAAAAAATAATAAAAATATTTAAAAAGTCAGAACCAGATCAGTGGACCAAAAAAATACAAGGTGATAGATTTTGGATCAACCTATGAAACACCTTTTAGAAAGTTAAAATAGTCTTGGAAGGGTCTTCCTGCCCTATAAGAGTCCCAGGTCAGATTAGGAGAACTCAGGGTCTGTTATCTATGCCAAGATTCGGTGATTCTTTCACTTTTACTTATTTCAATATATATCTCAGAGAGGGATCGTATTAAAAGCATAACCTATGGGGAGGGGGAAGGTTAAGCTGTGACAAAGTGAGAGAGAGGCATGGACATATATACACTACCAAATGTAAGGTAGATAGCTAGTGGGAAGCAGCCGCATAGCACAGAGAGATCAGCTTGGAGCTTTGTGACCACCTAGAGGGGTGGGATAGGGAGGGTGGGAGGAAGGGAGACGCAAGAGGGAGGAGATATAGGGATATATGTATATGTATAACTGATTCACTTTTTTATAAAGCAGAAACTAACACACCATTGTAAAGCAATTATACTCTAATAAAGATGTAAAAAAAAAGCATAACCTCAATGAATGTTCACACTAGCAAAGTTCATAATTCCTTAATGTTTAAGATTCTGATCTTCATTCACATTTTGCCACTGTCTTCAAAACTTTTTTTTTTTTAAATCCTGTGCTTGTGTTATTAAATAAATAAATCTGCAATGGTCTTTAGTGGGAGTCACATATGCAAAAGCCTTAAGGATCACCAGCTGGATATAGAACAGCTGAGCACATTCCTTTTACTCAGCTGCAACTCCTTCTCCAAGGTATGAGCATGTGACCCAAGCTAGACCAGTCAGATTCTTTCACCCTGGAATAGAAATATGATTACAATGACCTATCGATCAAAGATTGTTGGAGCCTATTGTTCTGCCAGTGGTACTCAGATGAAACTGTCCATTGGTTTCTGCTCCCTAGATCCCTGCAGAGCCTGGATTCCTATCTTTTCTGAGGCTTTGTTAGTCCAGTTTTCCTTCAATTCTGTTAGCCACAATTGGTTTCTTTTGCTGGAAACCAAAGAATCCAAATTACTGGATACTAGAGGGCTTCCCACGTGCTAGGGACAATACAAAGGGCTCTACACGCATCATTTCATTTAACTCCAGTATAAGCAGATGCCAGAGGTAGCAAGTTATGAACCTATCTTACAGATAAGAAAACTGAGAAATAGAGATGTAAAGTCAACTTCCCCAAGCCACACAGGTAGAAAGTGGTGGAGCCATGATTCAAACTAAGGCCTTCCAGACTTCAAAGTTCATATTTCAAACCAATATGATAGGATGCTTTCCTACAGTAACAATCACAATGAAGTATAAAATGTACACAATGCCACGGGGCCCGAGGGAGGAACGCCATTAAATCAGCTTATGAATCAAGAGGAAGAAGGCTGCCAAACTGAAATCCAGAGAACTAAGTGTCACAGGACACGGTGTACCCTCAGACAATTGAGCCGAGTCTTAAAGAATGCATGAGTTCACCAGGTAACGAAGGTTGGAAGGGCATTCCAGGGAGAGGGCATGTTAGCCAGGCCTCTTGCTAGTCTGCAAGAATTTAACAAACCATATGCAGGGAGCTGGGTGGCTTAGCACCAAATCAACCTGTGGCTTGTCCAATTCTGCACAGGTACCTTTGTACTAGAAATTGGGTTCCTCTTGTTTCTGAAGCTCAGGTCCCTGACTATATCCTAGTTCCAGTAAACAGGTCCCTATCTTGTTTCCCGCTACTTTCTGGCGAGCCGCCCTGTTGCCTTCTACCTTTCTGCCTAGGCATCCGATTACCGGCTCTCTGAATCCATGATCCCATCTCTCCCTCAAGGGAGCCACTGTAATGACTTTATATTTACAGAGGGTATGAACAGTACGTATGTATGGTCCTCCGGGAGAATGGCTCCCCAGGAGCACCTATCAACACGTACCATGAACTGAAAACAAAATCTAGGGCTTCTTAATGAAATGAAACGGACTATGCCAGACATAAAATAAAGACCTTTTGTTTCAGCCCCTTTTTGGCAAAAGGATATTGTTTCCCTTCTGCGTGCTTACCATGAGTGATTTCACTAAGATTCTGTGAAGTCAAAGCCCACGGTTCAATTTTCAGCCTCTAAACAAACCCAGGCTTTTGGGGGCTAGGCATATGTTTTGGAGACAGACCTCAAGCAGTTCAACAAGTGTAATTTCTTGAGAATCTGCCTTCTTGAGAAGAGGTTTTGTCTCTGCTTTTCGTGTTCCTCCCGTTAGCATTTTCTCCCCCTTTCTTGATGGGACAGGTGTTCACCTAACCGATCATCGGTGATAACAGAACATCAACCTCAACGATATGACATAATTGGCTTGGAGGAGGGGCAGGCCTGTCAGCGAGATGACAACACACGTGTGTCGAAAAGCAGCGGACTCTGGTTGTTTGGGATGGGCTGTCCTTTAATGGTCACTGCCATGTAGTGGCCCATGTTCTCCTCCTATGGCATTTATTCATCACGGTCAAAAGTCAACACCACAGGGAATTCCCTGGTGGTCCAGTGGTTAGGACTCTGAACTTTCACTGCCACAGCCTGGGTTCAATCCCTGGTCAGGGAACTAAGATCCCATGAGCTGCATGGTGTGGCCCAAAAAAAAAAAAAAAAGAGAAAGAAAAGGAAAAAAAAAGTCAACACCACAGAGTTGGGGAGATAACTAGGTTAAGTCCAGCCCTAACACTGATCCAGCTGCTCGGCTTCTCCGTGCTTCCCTTTCCTTACCTGCCTCCACACCAGAAACATGAGAGATATTTTCAACTTAGCTTAGTGGGTGGCATGTATTTCAGCGGTCAGTGAGCAGTGGTGATTATTACTATGTTATTATTATCTGCCTACCAGGGGGGCTATAACAAAAGGTGCACATTTAGCTGGGAACCTGCTTAAAAGTAACAACAAGAATGGAAATTCCAGTTACCTTTCCTAAGCTCTTTCTCTCAAGGAAGCAACATGCTACAAAGGTGTCCATTTTGACAGAATGGGAAACCACTCTGAAACGCATACTCTTCTGACCACTTTATCTCCCCAGCTGAGCATATTTTCTTTGTTTTCCAGAATCTTTGCTGTGTCTGAGCGATAGCATCAAAGAAGGCGAATTGGGCAAGAATGACTCAATTATTTCGCATTCTGAACAATGCTGACTTGGTGACTGGCGTCCTGCAAGGGCTGCATTCAAACGCCTCGTTCCAGGTTGCGTTCAGTTATTGTGGGTAATTTTAGGCACTCACTGCAGCCACCTGCCTAAGTAGATTTCCTTCAGGTCCTAATCCACACCCCGAGCAGGGAGATCTGTATTTATTGCTTGTAATGACCCTGCAACCTCATAGTCCTGCTTTATAATGCACGCTGAAGACAGCGCTATAATTTAAGTGTATTTCATTTTCTCCAAATGACGATGCACAACTTCTGAGAGTCCCATATGTTCCCATTCATCTCTGGGAGGGGTGCACTCTTGGAAGATTCCCCAAGGGAAGAATTATTTGCTTCTACAATGTGCTCCCCTGCCAGGAAAACTCTGCCTCACTTCCGAATTTCCAGGCTTCCCAAGGAGAACTAGAGAGGGCCCTCCAGGTGTGAGCCTGTGGAAACCTGCCCTGGCGCTCCTCTCCCACGTTGTGACTCTTTGAGTTCTCCAGGGAACAGCTGGAGGCCCAGGAGGGTAAGGGCCTTGCTGTGACCTGTCTGAACGGGGAGGGAGTCTTCTGCCCCAGGCAATGTGAAGTGTTAGGGTCCCGTGGTGAATTCCAAGTGCTTGCTTCAAACTGCAAAATAGCCGGCTCCCGTCCACCATGAGCAAAGTAGGGACAGATGCTCTGAGAAGGAGACAGGAAGAGGCAGGAGAGGTTAACTTTGCAGGGAGGGGATGGCTGGGACTAGTGAATGATGGAGACAAGTGAGGAAATCTTCCACCCAGTGCAAAAGTGAGTGGGTCAGACCCAAGCCAGACAGTCTCCAAACTTCCATATTCAGTAGCCGTATATCACATTAAGGAATTTTTTACCCATTCAACATGTGGTTGAGGCAGCCTCTCTTAATTATATCATAAAAACAGTTAACATTTATTGAGGGTCTTCGTTACATGTTAACATGCACAATTCTCCAACAACCCTGTGTATTACCACAAGCTCCTTTTCCATTTTCTAGGTGAGGAAAGAGGCCCACAGAGGGTGCCAAAGGCCACACAGGTAATACACGGGAGAGTTAGGGTTAGAACCCAAGAGCAATGCTAAAGCATTGGTTCTTAAGGGATGGAGTGAAGTGCATCTGGCCATGTTGAAGACATTTTTCTGATTGTCCTGACCTGGAGAGTGTTCCTGGCATCTCATGGGTAGAGGCCAGGGGTGCTGCAAACATCCTACAGCACAGCATGGCTCCCTTCAGTGAAGAATTCCTTGGCCCCAGAATTCCCTGGCGGTCCAGTGGTTAGGACTCTGCACTTCCACTGCAGGGGACACGGGTTCTATCCCTGGTCAGGGAACTAAGATTCCGCATGCTACACAGTGTGGCCAAAAAAAAAAAAAAAAAAGAATTACTTGGCCCCAAATGTCAATAGTGCTGCTACTGAGGGAGCGTGCATTAAAGGCCAAGCATTGAACTTCTGTACCCTACGGCCTTTTCACCCATCATAATACTAATGCTTCCCTTCTGCCCTTTCGATGTCACCCTGAGGACAGATTACAGAGAAGACTGAGCAGATTCCCATAAACACTGTCTGATATGTGATTGCGGAGCACACAGAAATATAATCCTGTAAGAAACTGGAATGGGGGGCTTCCCCAGTGGCACAGTGGTTAAGAATCTGCCTGCCAATGCAGGGGACACGGATTCGAGCCCTGGTCCGGGAAGATCCCACATGCTGTGGAGCAACTAAGCCCGTGCGCCACAACTCCCGAGCCTGTGGTCTAGAGCCTGTGAGCCACAACTACTGAGACTGCATGCCACAACTACTGAAGCCCGCGTGCCTAGAGCCCATGCTCCACAACAAGAGAAGCCACCACAATGAGAAGCCCGCGCACCGCAACGAAGAGTAGCCCCCGCTCACCACAACTAGAGAAAGCCCGCGTGCAGCAACGAAGACCCAACACAGCCAAATAAAATAAAATAAAATAAATAAATAAATTAGAAACTGGAATCAGGATTGAGTTTTGAAGGATTCTGTGTCTTTCTGGAACTCTCATATGAATCAGGATGGTGACTCCTCAAAGACGAAGGCCCCTTACCAAGTGCCTGGAAGTTCAAGAATGGGTTAGGCCAGGAGGTCATGGTCAATATTAAGGCAACTAACAGACTTTTTCCCCAGGTTCTGGGATATCGTTCAGATGGAAGTGTGGTGATGTGCAAAGAGCTCTGGCTAACTCACACATCTGCCTCAGATCCCTCTGCTGGGCCTAAAGTAGGAGAAATCCGTTATTTCTCGGTGCTTTTTAATCACATTCCTCTGGGAAGAGGTGAACTTTCCTGTCCTCTCCTTATTGTAAATCACCTACTCTTTGACAGCTCTAAAATAACTCACGGCTACCCAGTCACAAACATTTTACCTTTTCTTCATTTATCACTCTTCACACTTGCATTTTTAAAAAACTGCTTAATACGTTCATTGTAGGAAAAAACATATATAGACAAGCAAAAGTCATTCCCACAATCATTCTACTCAGAGGTAAATTACTGTAAACATTTTACACTTTTCCCTACTCCTATCTTTTACTTCAGTGCCATCCTGTGGTCTGCTTCTTTCCCCTAGAATATACTGGGAACTTCTTTCCCCTAGAATATACTGGGAACTTCTTTCTATATCAATAAATCTATTTCTTCACCAGAATCTTTACCTGTTGGGCTGTATTTCATATATTTGTCTTTCTTAAAAAAATCAGGTGGAATGATGTGGACCCACGAGTTGCAGTCATAATGCTTCCTTGAGTTAAAGGCCAAACGTTCCAGAACCAGGCCAAGGGGTGCTTTTAAGACAGAAAGAAGTCTTTCAAAGGCTGTGTGTTTGCAGCAACTTTGACGGAAAGTTAGTAGTCTTTCCCCACATCTCCTACTAGGACTCTCCACACGCGGCGAATTCTCACCCCCAAGCGTCACAGACAGACAATACTTAGGGTACCTCTGAGTGGCCACTTACAGTCTTAGTGCATAGCAATGGAGATTTGGAAATAGGAGGAAGAAGAGAGGGGAAGAGGAGAGGGAGAACCAGAAAGGAAAAAAAAGCAAGAGGTAGTCCGATGAATAAGAGGGGTAAAAGACCAAGATCCTGGCGTTTTGTGGAGCTGGGTGGTACCAGCCAGAGCCACCTCGGCTTGCCCCCCGCCCCGCCCCCGAGGGGATGGGAGCTTTTCCAATGAGGTCACACGCAGTTCCCCTGCCACCCCTGAGAATTAAATGCCTGTTTGCTCACTATCAAGCTTTTCAAATGCTTACATCTGGGCTGCATTACCCAAGAGGCCCATGTGTTTGTGGATGATAATTTACAGCAGCAGATAACAACCCTGGGGCTGGAGGAGTCCCCCAGCAGCCTGGAGGAGTTTGGATTCACAGGGAAACAGAGGACGGGTTAAATGAATTATGGTGCATAAATAAGTTATGGGGCGTCTATACACATATGTGTTACACACATAGCACACATCATTGAGATTTTATAACTAAAGCACAGACAAAGGTTTAATCCTGAAGCTCATAAAGAGAGAACTCAGTGCATTCACCTTAAATGTTTTCTTCCTTCCATGCAGAAGCGGCATGTGTTTCTGAGCTGCTCCCTGCATCCTGGGGGATATGAACTGGGAGAAAAGTCTTTCCCTGCAAATCTGTGGGACCCCAGTGTTTAGCTCAGGAATCAATGAGACAATACAGGTCAAATATCTAACCCAGTGCCTGCCACAGGGTTAATGCTACATTTCAGTAGAGAGGAAACTTCTGGAGAGCAAAACTGTATGGTATTTTTCCTTTTCATAAACGCTGCAATTAAAAAAATGACATTTTTTATATTTGTATAATATTCTGCCAAGTTATTTTGTATCCCCTGATCCCTTTTTAATTCACAACCAACTTGCCCAAGATCCCATTTACCGTCTCCAGCGCACGGTATCAGAATCTGGGCCAGGAATGCGGAGGTTTTGGGGGTTGGAGGGGTGACTGTTTAAAAATTTTCCTACAGTGATTCAGATATGCAACCCCTCTCCTTCTGGGGGAGCTCTGAAATGCAATGTCCCTTTTCATCTGATGTCTTTTATTACAGCGATCAATTGTTCTCTGTAAAAATGCCATCACTTCCTGAAACCATCTTCATCGTTGGCATTTGGATATTTTAATCTTTATTTATTTATTTATTTAGGCCTTGCCTCGTGGCTTGCGAGATCTCAGGTTTGCCAACCAGGGATTGAACCCCGGGCCCCCGGCAGTGAAAGCACTGAGTCTTAACCACTGGACCGCCAGGGAATTCCCCTACATTTGGATATTTTTAATTGTTAGCAGTGAAAATAAGAGTGAGGTACATCCACATCATGCATTACTTCTGTGGGGAATCCTTCCTCCTTGTGTGCTAACTACTCAGCACCTACACACCTTGGTGTCCACGAGTGAGCGACTCCGAGTTCCAGGGCATGCAGCAGTACTTGCTGATGGGAAAGGCAATGACCCCGATATCAAAAGAGACCATGTGTCTTTCTAGAGGCTTCTGTGCTGACCCCGTGTCCAAATACAATCAAATGCTCTTTGGTTCTAGTCTTCAATGACTCAAAAGTGTTGTCACTCCAGGCAACCTGGGGGTGGTGGGGTGGTGGTGGTGATGTCTGCTATGATGTAAGTATGAGCGGCAGTCCGGTTTTCTTAAAAGAGGAGGCTGGAGACCCTCTGAGAGGCCACCAACGTCACTGCGGTGGCTACAGTCCCATTTGTGAGACCTCCAATCCACTCGCTGACCTCTGTCAGTTCACTTAATTCCCTGGTGTGTGCTTTTGCTCTATCATTTCCTTAATTAAACTGGAGTAACAACAAGTCCTTAATTGGAATAATAACAAAGACTATTAAGGCCCCACGGTACTGTTGGGAAGAAGAATTAAGTGAATAATTAAAAACTTGATAAGGGCTTTTAAACATGCAAGTAGTTCAGGGAAAGTAAAGCTAAGTGATTACGGGACACTCGTGAGATAAGTGCTGAAACTCACAAACAGGCAGCAGGCAACTCCGGAATCCCAGGAACTCGCTTTGGAATGACAGGGCCGCCTTATGAGTGACTGTACAGAAGGAAAGACACAGCTTTCTCCCCTGGCATTTTGAGACCAAAAATAGACCAGATAGTAGTGGTCAAAGAACTAGAACACAAACCTGGTGACTAAATAAATGGCACTGAGTAGTTAGGCTACAGAAGCACTACCTATGTGTCCAAAGATGAAAGTGTAAGGATGTTAACTGCAAGCTACATCTTAATAAAGTCACTGGAAACAGCCTAAACACTTAACAGCAGCGTGGATAGCTAAATTACGAAAGTGAAAAGAAATAAAGTGATTTTCATATACCCAAGGAAAGATCTCCAGGTTAAAAAAAAAAAAAAGTAAGTCACCAAACAACTCATCAGCCTTATTCTTCTCTAAGAAGGGGAGTGAACTGGGGATACGGTGAGGAAGCAGCCTGATGGACAGTAATTCTTCCTTTTCACTCTATATTTTCATAAAGTTTGAAATGTTTACAGCGATAATATAATTCTTTGTGAAAAAAGACTGATTTATGTTGAGCCATTTTCCCTACATAATACGAGATGAAAGCTTCTCTATTCTCTGACCCCTGCTTAATTACTAATATACATTTTTTGTTATTGCTGCTGGTCTGTGTTTGTCTTTTTCTCCATTTCCATGGACACAAGCACTCATATCACACTCTTTCCAGGAAACTCCTATGTTTTTCTGTAGGATTTCTGTGTACTTTTCCATACATGCTACGCTCCTGGACAAATCACCATTATGCTACCTCCTTCCTGGGTTCTAAAAATGTGACTTCTGGTGGTAAGAAAAAAATTCTAAACAAGATTTCAGAGCAAAAAGCAAAAAAACAAATTGGGGGCTGTCAGCGCTTTATTTACTTCATAAGGAACAGCCTCTATCCACAATGACCATCAATTCATGTTAAACAGAGACTTAAAAAGAAAAGGCCAATCAGGACATCTTATCACACTTTTGGATTTCAAGGAGCATAAAGAAGTAAAAAAAAAAGAAACAAGGGTTTGTGGAAATTGACATGATTTTGTCAGGTAAACATACTATAACCAAACCCCACCCCGCCCCAAAGAAAGACAAAAAGCCTCCACGGTCATGTCATAAAACAAAGCATAGTTCAACATCCAAAAAATAACATAAGCTCAGAATTTAGGGTCCATTCTTTAGGTTAATCCAGCTTTATGAAAACATATTTAGATTTATGGGAAATCTCCTACCTTAGCTTATTTTATCATATTTGGCTTCAAACCAGGAAGACAAAATTTATCATGAAAATATATCAAATTCAGGATAGTGGGGAGAGGGGCTACTACATAGGAAGGGGCTTTCAGCAAAATTGGTGCCTTTTTATTTCTTCAGCTAGGTAAGGAACATGGGCGTTACTCTTTATAACATTTTATTATCTTACAGTGTGAATAATTAATGTGAAAAAATATCTCCATCGTCGGCTGGCTTTAAGAAATCACTGATTTAGTTGAATGTATCCACTGCAGGAGGAAATAACTGAGGCCAATATGTATGGTTAAGTGACTTGCCCAAGCAGAGCTCAGAGGACAAATCAATTATTCCTTCCCAGCAGTCTCTTCAGGAAAGCAGAATTCAGATTTCTGTACTGTTAATTCTTTCCATGAGCATTTGTTTGCATTTTATTGTCTATTCCAATTAAGGTGTGAGATTGTATAAAATTCAATTATTTCCATAGTCTCTAGAAAACATTCCTACATAAAATGTAAGAGTAAGTGTTTGCTGTATTTCAAATTATAAAAATCTAGAAGTATGTTGAGTCAGAAACAGGTTTATGTATTAAAATATATTACTCACGTTTTTCAGCTTTAAATGGATTCAAGGGGCTTTGAGAACTAAAGGAAGGTGATTCTATACTTCATCTTCAAAGGAAACAGTTCTACACAGTATCTATGTTAACTTGTTCCCCAGACTAAGACAGCAAAGAATCTCTTTCACATAATAATTTTTTGATCTGTCCCTTCTTTTTTAAAATTCTCTGACTCTGATCACCAAGAATTTTTTTTTCTAAAAAAAAAAGAGGCAGGTGGTGATGGTAGATGTGTCTCTGGTTACATACCTCACAGAAAAGTACAAAACGGTTGGGCCTGGTTTCTTGGGCAAATCGTGGTCAAGAACTCGGTGGTCTAACTGTAGCCAGTTCTGCTGACCTCTGTAAGAGTAAAACAAAACAAAACAAGAAAGATTAAACAGAAACCCAGAGAAAGGTTTAATAAACACTGTGTTGGCAGAGCTGTGCGGTAACAGTTATTCTCACACATTAATGGTTGGAGTATAACCTGTTACAACCAGTGATGAGGCCAATTTGGCAATTTCTATCAAAATTACAAAAGCACCTGCCTCTGAACCAGCATTGTCATTTCTGGGAGTTAATCAGGATAAACCTGCACATGTGGAAAACAGCCTATGTATAAAGCCACTCACTGTAGCATTGTTTGTAGCAGCAAACAGGCTCACAACAACCTAAAAAAACGAATTTAAACAGCAATGAAATACTATGCAGCCATACCAAAGATCAAGGGTATCTTTACAAACTTATTGTGAAAAATTTTCAAAATATGGTGTTAAATGAAAAGGCCAGATGCATGACAGTGAGTATAATATATTGCCATTTTTTAAGTTAAAAAAAGAATAGCTAGACATATGTGCATTTATATGTATAAAAATATCTCAGAGAGGATACATCATGAAATGAACAAGAAACTGAAAACACTGGTTGACTTTGGAGATAAAAACCTAGGTGATATTAAACATATTACTCCTTAAATCCTTACTAAACATAAAATCTGAAATATTTTAGATAGTCAAGAAGGGAAACTTTTCTTTTAATGAAAACAGACAGACACAGATAGCTTTTATAAAAATATGGGGTCGACACACTACTATGTATAGAACAGATAACTAATAAGAACCTACTGAATAGCACAGGGAACTCTTCAATACTCTGTAATGACCCATATGGGAATAGAATCTAAAAAAGAGTGGATATATGTGTATGTATAACTGACTCACTTTGTTGTACAGTAGAAACTAAAACAACATTGTAAATTAACTAGACTCCAATAAAAAAATTAATTAAAAGATAAAAATAAAAATATGGGGTCAGGGCTTCCCTGGTGGCGCAGTGGTTGAGAGTCCACCTGCTGATGCACGGGACACGGGTTCATGCCCCGGTCCCGGAAGATCCCACATGCCATGGAGCGGCTGGGCCCATGAGCCATGGCCGCTGAGCCTGCGCGTCCGGAGCCTGTGCTCTGCAACGGGAAGGCCACAGCAGTGAGAGGCCCGCGTACCGCAAAAAAAAAAAAAAAAAAAAAATGGGGTCAAATACTTTCTGGGGGCTGTTTTTGGATATATATTATGGAATTCCTAACATTTAAGCACGTATTTGTTGATTCATTCAAGTGCTTCACTAAATTCATGGGTATAAACATTCTCCTGAAATTGTGACCTGAGGGATAGAAGAATTGAGACACTGTGGCTGGGGATTGTTTATGTGACTTTTCCAAGATGGTCCCACTAGTTGATCCATTTTAGATTGTAAATTCCCAGAAGGCAGAGACTACATTCGCTTGCTTACACAAAACTTAAGAACATGCTGATAGTGGTGGGATGTCAAATTTTACCAAAACCTATAATGGTTCAGAAGACATATTCCAACCTATTTTGGTCTTTGAGTACAAAATTTTTTTAAAAATCATAAAACTCTAAGCTGTATTTATTATAAGTAGATAGGAAACGTGAGTAATAATAATAGCAGCTAATCTTTATTGAGCAACTACTTAGTGCCAACCAAGCTGGTACTTTTAAAATATATTAATACTATATTTTACAGTAAATCTGCAAAGAAAAGTGGCAGAGCTGGGATTTGAACCCAAGACTTAGGATACAGGAGAAAATGAGATTAGAGGGTTGAATCAGCTTTTTTTTTTTTTAATTTTTGTTTTCTTGTAGTAAGAACTCTTACTACAGATTTACCCGCTTAATTTTTTTAACACCTTTATTGGAGTATAATTGCTTTACAATGGTGTGTTAGTTTCTGCTTTATAACAAAGCGAATCAGTTTCTGCTTTATAACAAAGTGAATCAGCTATACATATACATATACCCCCATATCTCTTCCCTCTTTTGTCTCCCTCCCTCTCACCCTCCCTATCCCACCCCTCTAGGTGGTCACAAAGCACTGACCTGATGTCCCTGTGCATGCAGCTGCTTCCCACTAGCTATCTATTTTACGTTTGGTAGTGTATATATGTCCATGCCACTCTCTCACTTTGTCCCAGCTTACCTCCCCCTCCCCGTGTCCTCAAGTCCATTCTCTAGTAGGTCTCTGTCTTTATTCCTGTCCTGCCCCTAGGTTCTTCAGAATCTTTTTTTTTTTAGATTCCATATACATATGTTAGCATACGGTATTTGGTTTTCTCTTTCTGACTTACTTCACTCTGTATAACAGACTCTAGGTCCATCCACCTCACTAAAAATAACTCAATTTCGTTTCTTTTTATGGCTGAGTAATATTCCATTGTATATATGTGCCACATCTTCGTTATCCATTCATCTGTCTATGGACATTTAGGTTGCGTCCATGTCCTGGCTATTGTAAACAGAGCTGCAATGAACATTGTGGTACATGACTTTTTGAATTATGGTTTTCTCAGGGTATATGCCCAGTAGTGGGATTGCTGGGTCATATGGTAGTTCTATTTGTAGTTTTTTAAGGAACCTCCATACTGTTCTCCATAGTGGCTGTATCAATTTACATTCCCACCAACAGTGCAAGAGGGTTCCCTTTTCTCCACACCCTCTCCAGCATTTATTGTTGGTACATTTTTTGATGATGGCCATTCTGACTGGTGTGAGGTGATACCTCACTGTAGTTTTGATTTGCATTTCTCTAATGATTAGTGATGTTGAGCATCCTTTCATGTGTTTGTTGGCAATATGTATATCTTCTTTGGAGAAACGTCTGTTTACATCTTCTATCCATTTTTGGATTAGGTTGTTTGTGTTTTTGATATTGAGCTGCGTGAGCTGCTTGTAAATTTTGGAGACTAATCCTCTGTCAGTTGCTTCATTTGCAAATATTTTCTTCCATTCTGAGAGTTGTCTTTTCATCTTGTTTATGGTTTCCTTTGCGGTGCAAAAGCCTTTAAGTTTCATTAGGTACCATTTATTTATTTCTGTTTTTACTTCCATTTCTCTAGGAGGTGGGTCAAAAAGGATCTTGCTGTGATTTATGTCAAAGAGTGTTCTGCCTACGTCTTCCTCTAAGAATTTGATAGTGTCTAGCCTTACATTATATGTGTGTGTGTATATATATATATATATATATATATATATATAATTTTTTTTTTTTTTTTTTGCAGTACGCAGGCCTCTCACTGTTGTGGGCTCTCCCGTTGTGGAGCACAGGCTCTGGACGCACAGGCTCAGTGGCCATGGCTCACGGGCCTAGCCACTCTGTGGCATGTGGGATCTTCCCGGACTGGGGCATGAACCTGTGTCCCCTGCATCGGCAGGCGGACTCTCAACCACTGCACCACCAGGGAAGCCCAAGCCTTACATTTTAGTCTTTAATCCATTTGAGTTTATTTTTGTGTATGGTCTTAGGGAGTGTTCTAATTTCATACTTTTACATGTACCTGTCCAGTTTTCCCAGCACCACTTATTGAAGAGGCTGTCTTTTCTCCATAGTATAGTCTTGCCTCCTTTATCAAAAATAAGGCAACCATATGTGCGTGGGTTTATCTCTGGGCTTTCTATCCTGTTCCATTGATCTATATTTCTGTTTTTGTGCCAGTACCATACTGTCCTGCTTACTGTAGCTTTGTAGTATAGTCTGAAGTCAGGGAGCCTGATTCCTCCAGCTCCATTTTTCTTTCTCAAGATTGCACTGGCTATTTGGGGTCTTTTGCGTTTCCATACAAATTGTGAAATTTTTTGTTCTAGCTCTGTGAAAAATGCCATTGGTAGTTTGATAGGGATGGCCTTGAATCTGTAGATTGCTTTGAGTAGTATAGTCATTTTCACAATGTTGACTCTTCCAATCCAAGAACATGGTATATCTCTCCATCTATTTGTATCATCTTTCATTCTTTTCATTAGTGTCTTATAGTTTTCTGAATACAGGTCTTTTGTCTCCTTAGGTAGGTTAATTCCTAGGTGTTTTATTCTTTTTGTTGCAATGGTAAATAGGAGTGTTTCCTTGATTTTACTTTCAGATTTTTCATCATTAGTGTATAGGAATGCCAGAGATTTCTGTGCATTACTTTTATATCCTGCTACTTTACCAAATTCATTGATTAGCTCTAGTAGTTTTCTGGTAGCATCTTTAGGATTCTCTGTGTATAATATCATGTCATCTGCAAACAGTGACAGCTTTACTTCTTTTTTTCCGATTTGGATTCCTTTTATTTCCTTTTCTTCTCTGATTGCTGTGACTAAAACTTCCAAAACAATGTTGAATAATAGTGGTGAGAGTGGGCAACCTTGTCTTGTTCCTGATCTTAGTGGAAATGGTTTCAGTTTTTCACCACTGAGGACGATGTTGGCTGTGGCTTTGTCATATATGGCCTTTATTATGTTGAGGTAAGTTCCCTCTATGCCTACTTTCTGGAGGATTTTTATCATAAATGGGTGTTGAATATTGTCAAAAGCTTTTTCTGCATCTATTGAAATGATCATATGGTTTTTATTCTTCAATTTATTAATATGGTGTATCACATTGATTGATTTCCGTATATTGAAGAATCCTTGCATTCCTGGGATAAACCCCACTTGACCATGGTGTATGATCCTTTTAATGTGCTGTTGGATTCTGTTTGCTAGTATTTTGTTGAGGATTTTTGCATCTATGTTCATCAGTGATATTGGCCTGTAGTTTTCTTTCTTTGTGACATCTTTGTCCGGTTTTGGTATCAGGGTGATGGTGGCCTTGTAGAATGAGTTTGGGAGTGTTTCTCCCTCTGCTATATTTTGGAAGAGTTTGAGGACAGCTGTTAGCTCTTCTCTAAATGTTTCATAGAATTCACCTGTGAAGCCATCTGGTCCTGGACTTTTGTTTGTTGGAAGATATTTAATCACAGTCTCAATTTCAGTGCTTGTGATTGGTCTGTTCATACTTTCTTTTTCTTCCTGTTCAGTCTTGGAAGGTTGTGCTTTTCTAAGAATTTGTCCATTTCTTCAAGGTTGTCCATTTTATTGGCACAGAGTTGCTTGTAGTAATCTCTCATGATCCTTGTATTTCTGCAGTGTCAATTGTTTCTTCTCCTTTTTCATTTCTAATTCTATTGATTTGAGTCTTCTCCCTTTTTTTCTTGATGGGTCTGGCTAATGGTTTATCAATTTTGTTTACCTTCCCAAAGAACCAGCTGTTAGTTTTATTGATATTTGCTATTGTTTCCTTCATTTCTTTTTCATTTATTTCTGATCTGATCTTTATGATTTCTTTCCTTCTGCTAACTTAGGGGTTTTTTTGTTCTTCGTTCTCTAATTGCTTTAGGTGTAAGGTTAGGTTGTATATTTGAGATGTTTCTTGTTTCTTAAGGTAGGACTGTATTGCTATAAACTTCCCTCTTAGAACTGCTTTCGCTGCAGTGCATAGATTTTGGGTGATCGTGTTTTCACTGTCATTTGTTCCTAGGATTTTTTTGATTTCCTCTTTGATTTCTTCAGTGATCTCTTGATTATTAAGTAATGTATTGTTTAGCCTCCATGTGTTTGTATTTTTTACAGATTTTTTTCCTGTGATTGCTATCTAGTCTCATAGCGCTGTGGTCAGAAAAGGTACTTGATACAATTTCAATTTTCTTACATTTACCAAGGCTTGATTTGTGACCCCAGATATGATCTATCCTGGAGAATGTTCCATGAGCACTTGAGAAGAAAGTGTATTCTGTTGTTTTTGGATGGAATGTCCTAAATATCAATTAAGTCCATCTTGTTTAATGTATCATTTAAAGCTTGTGTTTCCTTATTTATTTTCATTTTGGATGATCTGTCCATTAGTGAAAGTGGGGTGTTAAAGTCCCCTACTATTATTGTGTTACTGTCGATTTCCCCTTTTATGGCTGTAAGCATTTGCCTTATGTATCGAGGTGCTCCTATGTTGGGTGCATAAATATTTACAATTGTTATATCTTCTTCTTGGATCGATCCCTTGATCATTATGCAGTGTCCTTCTTTGTCTCTTGTAATAGTCTTTGTTTTAAAGTCTATTTTGTCTGATACGAGAATTGCTACTCCAGCTTTCTTTTGGTTTCCATTTGCACGGAATATCTTTTTCCATCCCGTCACTTTCTGTCTGTATGTGTCCCTAGGTCTGAAGTGGGTCTATTGTAGACAGCATATATACGGGTCTTGTTTTTGTATCCATTCAGCCAGTCTACATCTTTTGGTTGGAGCATTTAATCCATTTATATTTAAGGTAATTTTCGATATGTATATTCCTATTGCCATTTTCTTAATTGTTTTGGGTTTGTTATTGTAGGTCTTTTCCTTCTCTGTGTTTCCTGCCTAGAGGAGTTCCTTTAGCATTTGTTGTAAAGCTGGTTTGGTGGTGCTGAATTCTCTTAGCTTTTGCTTGTCTGTAAAGGTTTTAATTTCTCTGTCAAATCTGAATGAGATCCTTGTTGGGTAGAGTAATCTTGGTTGTAGGTTTTTCCCTTTCATCACTTTAAATATGTCCTGCCATTCCCTTCTGGGGTGCAGAGTTTCTGCTGAAAGATCAGGTATTAACCTTATGGGGATTCCCTTGTATGTTATTTGTTGTTTTTCCCTTGCTGCTTTTAATATTTTTTCTTTGTATTTAATTTTTGATAGTTTGATTAATATGTGTCTTGGCGTGTTTCTCCTTGGATTTATCCTGTATGGGACTCTCTTCACTTCCTGGACTTGATTAAGTATTTCCTTTCCCATATTTGGGAAGTTTTCAACTATAATCTCTTCAAATATTTTCTCAATCCCTTTCTTTTCCTCTTCTTCTTCTGGGACCCCTGTAATTTGAATTTTGGTGCATTTAATGTTGTCCCAGAGGTCTCTGAGACTGTCCTCAGTTCTTTTCATTCTTTCTTTATTCTGCTCTGCAGTAGTTATTTCCACTATTTTATCTTCCAGGTCACTTATCCGTTCTTCTACCTCAGTTATTCTGCTATTCATTCCTTCTACAGAATTTTAAATTTCATTTATTGTGTTCTTCATCATTGCCTGTTTGCTCTTTAGTTCTTCTAGGTCCTTGTTAAACGTTTCTTGTATTTTCTCCATTCTATTTCCAAGATTTTGTATCATCTTTACTATCATTATTCTGAATTTCTTTTCAGGTAGACTGCCTATTTCCTCTTCATTTGCTTCGTCTGGTGGGTTTCTACCTTGCACCTTCATCTGCTGTGTGTTTCTCTGTCTTCTCATTTTACTTAAGTTGCTGTGTTTGGGGTCTCCTTTTCGCAGACTGCAGGTTCGTAGTTCCCGTTGTTTTTGGTGTCTGTCCCCAGTGTCTAAGGTTGGTTCAGTGGGTTGTGTAGGCTTCTTGGTAGAGGGGACTGGTACCTGTGTTCTGGTGGATGAGGCTGGATCTTGTCTTTCTGGTGGCCAGGTCCATGTCTGGTGGTGTGTTTTGGGGTGTATGTGGCCTTATGATTTTAGGCAGCCTCTCTGCTAATGGATGGGGTTGTGTTCCTTTCTTGCTAGTTGTGTGGCATAGGGCGTCCAGCAGTGTAGCTTGCTGGTCATTGAGTGGAGCTGGGTCTTGGGGTTGAGACGGAGATCTCTGGGAGATTTTCGCCGTTTGATATTACGTGGAGCTGGGAGGTCTCTTGTGGACCAGTGTCCTGAACTTGGCTCTCCCACCTCAGTGGCACAGCCCTGACTCCTGGCTGGAGCACCAAGAGCCTTTCATCCACATGGCTCAGAATAAAAGGGAGAAAGAAAAGAAAAAAAGAAAAGAGAAGGGAAGGGAAGGAAGGAGATAAAATAAAATAAAGTTACTAAATTATTAAGAAAAAAATTTTAAGTAATAAAAAAAAAACGGACAGACAGAAACCTAGGACAAATGGTAAAAGCAAAGCTATACAGACAAAATCACGCACAGAAGCATATACATACACACTCACAAAAAGAGAAAAAGGGAATAATATATATATATCGTTGCTCCCAAAGTCCACCTCCTCAATCTGGGATGATTCGTTGTCTATTCATGTGTTCCACAGATGCAGGGTACAGCAAGTTGATTGTGGAGATTTAATCTGCTGCTCCTGAGGCTGCTCGGAGAAATTTCCCTTTCTCTTCTTTGTTCGCACAGCTCCTGGGGTTCAGCTTTGGATTTGGACCCGCCTCTGCGTGTAGGTCGCCTGAGGGCGTCTGTTCCCACCCAGACAGGACGGGGTTAAAGGAGCAGCTGCTTCGGGGGCTCTGGCTCACTCAGGCCGTGGGGAGGGAGGGGCGCGGATGCAGGGCGAGCCTGCGGCGGCAGAGGCCGGCGTGACATTGCACCAGCCTGAGGCGCGCCGTGCATTCTCCCAGGGAAGTTGTCCCTGGATCCCGGGACCCTGGCAGTGGCGGGCTGCACAGGCTTCCCGGAAGGGGGGTATGGATAGTGACCTGTGCTCGCACACGGGCTTCTTGGTGGCGGCAGCAGCACCCTTAGCGTCCCATGCCCGTTTCTGGGGTCCGCGCTCATAGCCGCGGCTCGCGCCCGTCTCTGGAGCTCCTTTAAGCGGCGCTCTGAATCCCCTCTCCTCGCGCACCACAAAACAAAGAGGCAAGAAAAAGTCTCTTGCCTCTTCGGCAGCTCCAGACGTTTTCCCGGACTCCCTCCCGCCCAGCCGTGGCGCACTAGCCCCTTCAGGCTGTGTGCACGCCGCCAACCCCAGCCCTCTCCCTGGGATCCGACCTCCGAAGCCCGAGCCTCAGCTCGCAGCCCCGCCCGCCCCGGCGGGTGAGCAGACAAGCCTCTCCGGCTGGTGAGTGGTGGCCGGCCCCAATCCTCTGTGAGGGAATCTCTTCGCTTTGCCCTCCGCACCCCTGTTGCTGTGCTCTCCTCCGCGGCTTCGAAGCCTTCCCCCTCTGCCACCCGCAGTCTCCGCCCGCGAAGGGGCTTCCTAGTGTGTGGAAACCCTTCCTCCTTCACAGCTCCCTCCCACTGGTGCGGGTCCCGTCCCTGTTCTTTGGTCTCTGCTTTTTCTTTGCCCTACCCAGGTACGTGGGGAGTTTCTTGCCTTTTGGGAGGTCTGAGGTCTTCTGCCAGCGTTCAGTAGGTGTTCCGTAGGAGGTGTTTCACATGTAGCCGGATTTCTGATGTATTTATGGGGAGGAAGGTGATCTCCGCGTGTTACTCTTCCGCCATCTTGAGGCTCCTCCCCTATTCCTGTTTTTTGTCACTTACTAGTTTTAACATAGGAAAAAAGTGTGTCTTTATTTCTGTAATTATTAGATGAGACTTCCAATAACTGTCTCTAGCTTTCCTTGGAGGAATATTATCAAGATAAGTTGATATAAGTGACATAAGGAAAGGTTCATAGAATTACTGCTTTTGTGGGTAAAAAATATATAAGGATAGGGGACTGGAAGTTAAAAGATTCTTACACTGTATTTGATCAAGTTTAGGATGGCACTGATTTGAAGACATACCCCAATTTCACAGATGCTCAAATGTATGTCTGAAATACATAAAGTATTGTATAGTATTCAAAAGTTTTCTTAGAGAAAATGAGACTAATTTTGAATTGTCTTTTTTGCTTTTACTTAGGAAGATGTGGCATCATTTAAGAAGCATAATGTATATTTACATGAACTTGTGTGAAATGATGTCCAAGAATGCAGCACGTTGTATAATAACATATAGAGCATAAATCAATTATATTAACCACAGAAGACACTCAAATACTATTATATATTGACGAAAATTCTTAGAATTCTTAGATACACTTCTGGAGAGATACAGAGCAAATTGCTACATCAAAAGACAGCAGCCTCAACTATGAGATTAAGTGTTTTTATAAGAAGATATTCATGTAAAAGTAATACAAAAATAAGTTTTTAGAAAAAAAATCTACCCATAATTTCACCAACAGGATGAAGTTAGAAGAACAAAAAAGTGAAAATTACCCTTAACTCTATCATTGAGATATATTCCAGGTTAACATGCTGTTTTCTAGCCTTTGAGAGTAAAATGAGATCAAAAAGCACTTACTCCTTATAACCTACTTTTCTCAAGTTTTTCCATCAGCAAATGGGACAGATCTAATCAATACCTCAAAAAGACATGAATTTACACATTCACCTCTATCAGCTGTGTTAGCCCACTATGAAGCAAGCGTCCCTTTTGGCTAGAATTGTATCAGTCTAAGGTCGATCATCTCAGGCCCACCGGATGGAACGGTGATCAAAAATCCCAATTGTGTTGTGAAACCTATTTGTTATTTCTTAATAAACAAAGCTCATCCAGCAAATCCTTTCAAAACAAGGAAAGGAAAAAAATGTCAAGTGGGTTGAAGGGGATGGGAACCATTATGGGGAACAGAGTGCTGCCTTAGGAGGGTCGTGACTGCCCTCTAGGGGTAAAGACTCGCCCTGCACACAGAACACCAGAAGGCACTAACCCGCGTGAGCTTAGGAATTCTACCCCCTCCCTCCAATAGGACCACAAATTTGTTTTTGTTGGTCACCATCACTACTTTTATCATGTAATTGCGTGATTCCATTTTTCCATTCCTCTTCTTGGCCCGTGGAGTAGGATACAGACAGTGGCTAGTTTCATTGACAAAATGTCCCCTCCGCTTTGCCTTACTCTGTTTGAAGTTCACCAAAGGCAAAGAACTGATGTGGCATCTAAGCTGGAAAATGCAATTCAGACAGCATCCTGGGAGGGATCCGACTAAGTGGTTTTATGGGGGCAGGGCAAGGGGAGTGCCGAAAGAAAATACTTTCCAAAAATATTTACCAGACAAGAAAAAGAACTAAGCCTGTGACCAAGACATTCCAAGGAGACACCCTTTGACAGAAGCAATTTTCCAGACCTGTTCCCCAGAAAGGTGGAAATGGCCAATTCCCACTCCCCCAAGAGCCCAGCTCATACTTCTTCTAAAAATAAACACAGCTAGAGCCAGAAGACACCTTCTAAACTGATCATAATTCAGAAACAGACTCTGCTGTCATTTGCAGGGGAGTGCACGAAGGACACTTTGGAGCCAGGCTTCTTGGAAAGACTATAAGCATTGACTGATGTCACTAAAGAAGAGAGCTAGAGGAGGGACTTAAGTGAGACATTCTTCTTCCAATAGAGTATTTAGAAAGAAATCATCCCCAGGCACACGATGGGGAGAGTGGCCCAAGGCAGAAAAGGAAATCATTCATATTATGTATTCCTTACTTTCTGAAGAGAAGGTGCTACAGTCTGAACACTTGATGTATGCCTCCTCTGGCTATGTTCACCTGAGTCTGGAGCTTTCCCAAAAGCCTGCCATGTGGCCAGGACTCTTTTCCAGCCCACCATGAACCTTACAGCCTGGGACATTTGCAAGACCACAGTCATTAATCATGTCACTCCCCTGCAGAACATCCTTCAGGGGCCTTGGTGTGCCTTCTGCATCTCCATGACTCTCTGGGCCCACCTGTGTGTTTGTTCTTCTTATATCTTAATCCACGCTCAGGCCAGTTTCCTAGCCACTGGGCAGATGTACCATGTTCATGACCATGTCCATGCACTGGTGCACAAAATGACTTTTCCCTGAATGCCGGCTCCTCTCCCCACTACCTAAGGTCTAAGTGCCCTCCCAGTTACCCTCCTGTGTGGCTTCCCACCCAAGTCCTCCTTCAGAGCACACCTTCCTGCCATGACGACGAACAATAGGATGTTGTGTGCATGGGCTCTGCATAGTATTGTACCTGTTTAATAGTTTAATACTATGACCCTATCATATGTACCTTATATAGTACTTATTACTTTGGTGCTATTATTATGCCCATTGTACAGATGAGAAAACTTGAGTGTCAGAGGTATTAAGTCTAAGATCTCATAGCTACCAAGCTTCTATGATGTCCACCCTGCCTCCCTCTCAACCTTTATCTTGTACCACTTTTCCTCTTACTCTCTCTATTCAAGGCATACTGGCTTTTATTTTTTCGTTCTCAAAAATAAAAAAACAAAGTCAAGCTTATTCTCACCTGAGAGTATTTCCACCCGCTTTAGCTAAGAAAGCCACGCCGACTTTTGCAGAACTGGTTCTTGCTTTCTATTACACATCACCTTTTATAAGCCATCCTGGTCCACCCTGTCTAAAACTGCACCACCCCACCCCCATTTTTCTTGATTATGGCCTCTTGTTTCATGTTCTTCAAAGCACTTGTCATTGCTGGTATCTTCTCATTTATCTTTTTTTTTAATATATATTTATTTTGGCTACACTGGGTCTTAGTTGCAGCATGCAGGACTGTTTAGTTGCAGCATGCAGACTCTTAGTTGTGGCATGTGGACTCTTTAGTTGCGGCATGCATGTGGGATCTAGTTCCCCAGCCAGGGATCAAACCCGGGCCCCCTGCATTGGGAGCGCAGAGTCTTACCCACTGGACCACCAGGGAAGTCCCTCATTTATCTATTTATTTACTTGTTCTACTGGACCATACTAGTGCAACATAAGCTCCATGAGAGGAAGAACCTGGTCTGTGTTGTTCACAGCTGAATCCCTGGAAGCTAGAACAAATGCCTGGCATTTAGTGGCACTCAAGAAATAACTGTTGAATGGATAAATTACTCTAATAGTCATGATTTTAGCCTCTATTTTATGTGACCTTTCCCTAAATTGTAGTGTTTGTGTATTTATGGTTTTTACCATATAACTTAGCCATCATGTATTTATGGTTTTAAGTCAATGCTGTTTGCTATGATTTCAGTCACATCCAGATTCAACCTGTATGTGTGTGTTTAATCACTGATTCTCATGAACTGGTTTTGTCTTTCCAGCTAGCGCCTGTGCTCAATGGACATCTGCATTTCCTATTTCATCCAGCAGAGGACTGATCAGACAAGGTCTCAAACTGCTGTTGAGTGAACAGATAATTTTGTGATTCGGGATGAAGTGGGTGAGGTGGAGTGCACTTTTTTCCTGCTTTGTTGAACTCCATTCAGGAAACATCTTGAGTCTGAAATCAAAGTTTTCAGGTTTTTCTATGTCTCCTGACAACTCAGCTGTCTGGGGTTTTTTTGTTTGTTTTTTTTTTGCCCAGCCCAAGTCCTGAGCCCACTGGCATTTCCAGGAGGTCCTAAGCTTGCAGCCCACCAAGGCTGGAAGTAATCAGCACATACAAAGTGTTAAAAACAAATTAACCCCTTCCTGAGGTAATTTTCTGCCTGGTTAACATGAAGAATGGAAAAATACTTAAACTGAGAGAGTTACGGAAAGAATGCTGGCTGGGTGGTTGGCCAATATATTTTGTGTCTGGAACACGTTTTCTTGAATTTTAATATTTGAAGAGCTCTTTGCAAATTATCCCATAAGGGAGAAGAAATCATTTAATATATCAAGCTGCATATAACGTAGGCAAGTCAGGCTGCCATAAAGCACACACACACACATGCAGAAAAGAGCTGGTAAGACTAAACACCTTAGCTTCCACGGAGCTTTAAATTCTTGTGAATTCACTGTTATATACCAAAATATACACAATATCCACGTTAGCATTAAAAATGTAAGTAAAAGAAAAAAAATGAGGGTTACATAAAATGGGCCTGCCTAAGTGGAAGTTAGAAATTTCGTCCATCATTCAAGTATATACATATTTATCAGGTGGGCACCAAAATCGCCTTTAAACTTTCTGGCCACCACATCCAAACATTAATTCGGTTTCAAGATATGAGTAGATGACACTAGCGTTTCTAGCCCTGGTACATAAGCTAA
This sequence comes from Lagenorhynchus albirostris, assembly GCF_949774975.1. NCBI lineage: Eukaryota > Metazoa > Chordata > Mammalia > Artiodactyla > Delphinidae > Lagenorhynchus > Lagenorhynchus albirostris. Next base: position 21,231,398 of record NC_083104.1, on the reverse strand, counting down.
ATAAGCAAGCACAACTGCATTCAAAGCAATGTGAAGACAGACTATCATCTAGAATAACAAACTCACTGCAACAAATTGCTAAGGCACTTGGGACAATGTTCTGAGTTCTTAGAATGATCAATATTCCCTTTCTTCTCCTTTTACCAGAGTTCTAAAGAAAAACCTGTATTAAGAAATCTTTAGCTAAGCAGGACATATTCTAATTCTTGCAGCACTCCCCCTGCCCCTGCTTTTGCCAGTTGAGAGTTACGCACATAGGTAACCCAAACAAAAGGTAAAAATAGGAAGACTTACGTGTCATCTGTAAACGTGATTCCAAAATACTCCTTTTCTTTCAGGCTGAAATGCGAAGCCACGAGGTCCAGCAACTCTCTTGATAAAAGTTTGGGCTGTTAAGATAAAAACAGGATTAGGAACAATTTGGTCCCCTCTCTCTCTTACTGCTGCCACTTTCCTCTGTCCCAAACAGTTTAAAGCAGCCTTTGTTTGTTTGTTTTCGGATGCCCGTGCCCTTTTGTTGCTTAATCTACTATAGACCATTCTCTAAGGGTTCGGGAAGGCGGGGGGGAAATGGGAACAGGAACACCGCTGAGATCATCATTTTGATATATTTGCAATTCCGCCCAGCACCTTATTTTTTCCTCTAAAGTAAAAGTGTATGCACCAATGCATTGGTGTTTTGGAAAAAATGCTCTTTTATATATAGTATGGTGCTAGTGATCAAGACAAAGAATATTAAACACCGCCTAGACTGTAGGAATAACTTGGCTTGGTCAACTGAGGAGGGTCAAGACCCAAAGGCTCAAGACCCAGAGAGAACTAACAACAACAACACCACCACAATAATAATAATAGTGACTGTCTACTGTGCTGGACTCCTTCTACCCATTATTTCATTTTAATCCTTACAAAGAGTCTATGAAGTAGGGGTTCCTGCCATTTTATAGATGAGCCAACAAAGGCCAAGAGCAGTCAAGCACCTTGCTTGATGTTCCAGTTAGTTAAGGACCTGATTTGAACCCAGTTCTGTCTGAATCCAAAGACTAAGCTTTGCACTTCTCTCCTGGGATGGAGTAACTGTATCCATCGTGCAGATCATCATCACCAGTACTTACTGGGCACCTCATTAGAGGAAGGATCTAGTCTATAAGCTTTTGGGAAGCACTGGCTCTGGTGGGAAGAAGCATGGTTTGTCATCAGCCAGTGTCCAGAGTGAGAGCAGATGGTGGATGTGCAGAGACTGGGGAAGGAAAGGGGGATTGCAGGGAGGCATTCTAGGGGGACTTCTTTTGAACTTTGAGCCACACATTTTAGGGCTCATTATGGTAGTTTGAGGGTTGGATGTTTGTTGTTGGGGAAGAAAGAACAGTCGTGATAAAAAAAGAAGAAAGAAAAAAGTTAAAGGAAAAGAAAAAAGAAAAGAATAGAAATCTAGACCAAAAGGTCTACTCTGGTGAAACTATGATTGATGTTCTATTTTCATTCTAATTGAAGCCTGTACAGAGTGGGCTCGGCACAGCCCCAGAAAGGAGAAGAATTTAGGTTTGGTGAAGGGAGGGAATTCTAGCCACGGCTTTAGGTGTGGCTGTCATCAGGCACTTCCACGGTCTTTTAAGATTCTGGGTCCAGAGTGTTGGGTGAATAAAGACAGAAGCATCAATAATTAAGATATCATCACTCATATAGTCCCATGTGTTTTACAGAGATTTTGTTCACATATATAATGCAGTTTGATGTTTTTTTAATTATACTGAAGTACAGTTGATTTACAATGTTGTGTTAATTTCTACTGTACAGCAAATTGACTCAGTTATACATATACATATATATGTATGCTTTTTTAATATTCTTTTCCACTATGGTTTATCACAGGATATTGAATATAGTTCCCTGTGCTATACAGTAGGACCCTGTTTATCCATCCTGTATCTACGAGTTTGTATCTGGTAATCCCAAGCTCCCAAGCTCCCAAGCTGACTTGCAGACATAGAGAATAGACTTGTGGCTGTCAAGAGGGAGGGCGGGGGAGGGAAGGATTGGGAGCTTGGGATTAATCTAGTATGACTTTAACCATAATTTCTGAGAGGAATATTAGGCAATCTTAATCCCAGTTCACAGCTGTTGAAACTGGGTATTTAACTTGGACCATGCCATGTGACAGGGAAGTGGCAGAATGACGAGTCTCAGCTCACAAAAATCCTTTCAGGGAAGCATTATGGTCTCCAGTTTACCAACAAGAGGTGATTCAGAGAAGTCAAGTCACTTGCCCAGGGTCACACAGCTACTGAGTGTCAAAGCTCAGACTGCAATCCAAGCATCTCTGAATCCTGTCACCAGTCTCTAGTTACTCTTAAATACAGCTACGTTTCCTTGCTTTGAAGCTTTATCCCCCATAAACAATCCTGTGTCACTGGCTCTGAGGCACAGATAAGCAAGCAGGCTGAACATAGGCCACAAGGCCTACAGAGGGAACCAGGATGGCTTGTCTCTGTTGTGGCATCACCTACCTGAACCAGCAGCTCCAATCTCCTGTCATCCAGGAGGTGCACCTGGCAGTGCCTGCCTTCTGTCATCTGTGGAGACAAGACAGCAAGAGTGGCATCAGGCTGGGGCTGGCAGGCAAACCCTTCAACTTGATTTACCATTTCTTTTATGGGTGACGTGCTCAGCCTAAAAATGCCATCAGTTGAGTTAATCAACAGGTTTGGTCATAAACAGATTTATTATACGGCATCAGCTCTTGCACTTATTTTTATTTATTTTTATTGTATATTTTTTGGCTGCGTTGGGTCTTTGTTGCTGTGTGTAGGCTTTCTCTAGTTGTGGCGAGAGGGGGCTACTCTTCATTGCGGTGCGCGGGCTTCTCGTTGCCGTGGCTTCTCTTGTTGCAGAGCACCGGCTCTAGGTGCGTGGGCTCAGCAGTTGTGGCTCGCGGGCTTAGTTGCTCCGCGGCATGTGGGATCATCCCGGACCAGGGCTTGAAGCCGTGTCCCCTGCATTGGCAGGTGGATTCTTAACCACTGTGCCACCAGAGAAGTCCCTATTTTAATTTTTTTAGCTCTTAGATTTAAAAGAAAAAAGAATGAAAAGCAAAGACCACTCAATATATTGATAAAACAACACCTATACAACACACAAAATTATACTATGAAAAGGAGGTTTCCTTCCCAGAGGAAACTACTATACTTTTCCTTGAATCAATATTTTATTTTCCAAATGAAGATGGTTTTATTCATTGTTGTGTTTTAATAAACACAATACATGCATAATTATAGGATGAAAAACAAATGATACTAAAGTTAAAATGCAAAGTCTCCATTTTTGAAACTTTGGCCCTCCTTTGTAGTATTCATATCACTACCATAATTAACAGTTAAGAATAGTTAAGACAGGGAGTTCCCTGATGGTCCAGTGGTTAAGAACCGATCCTGCGATGCAGCAACACTGGTTCGATCCCTGGTCGGGGAACTAAGGTCTCACATGCCGCAGGGCAACTAAGCCCGTGCACCACAACTAGAGCAACTAGAGAGCCCATGTGCCACAACTAATGAGCCCATGTGCCCGCATGCCACAACTAGAGAGAAGCCCACGCACTGCAACAAAAGATCTCGTGTGCCACAACTAAAAAATAACAACGCAGCTAAAAAATACTTTTAAAAAAAGAAGAGTTAAGGCAGTTAAGAACAATTCGATGTATTAATTAGTAATTATATTTAATTTTTTATCACTTATAACTGCAATACTGGGAAATTACTCCTTGTAAAATATTTAAACAATGCATAAAATGCAAAGATCAACTTTGAGTAACTCATGCTCCAAACCTTTCTACCTGCGGAAATTACCACTCTGTCAGATTGAGGAGAATCCTCACAGACCATCTTTAGATGGATTTTCAGATATATACATGTACATGTTAAAAAAACATATTCTCATGTTAAATGTTTTACTTTAATATTATATTGAACATATTTTGAAATGAAGCAGGTACTCTTTTTTTAACTTTTTAAAAATATTTATTTTTATTTAGTTTTGGCTGCATTGGATCTTCATTGCTGCGTGTGGACTTTCTCTAGTTGCGGCGAGCGGGGGCTACTCTTTGTTGTGGTGCGTGGGCTTCTCACCGTGGTGGCTTCTCTTGTTGCAGAGCACGGGCTCTAGGCACACGGGCTTTAGCTTTTGTGGCTCGCGGGCTCTAGAGCGCACGCTCAGTAGTTGTGGCACACGGGCTTAGTTGCTCCCTGGCATGTGGGATCTTCCCGGACCAGGGCTCGAACCCATGTTCCCTGCATTGGCAGGCAGATTCTTAACCACTGGACCACCAGGGAAGTCCCGAAGCAGGTGCTCTTAATATTTGTGTGTGTGTGTGTGTGACTGCGGTGTCTGTGTATATGCATATTTATATGTGTATGGTTTTTTTCAATTGAAGTGGAACTATGCTATACTTACTGTTTTGCCCCTTGCTTTTTTAATTCAATATTTCTTGGAAATCTTTCCAATGTCAACACATATAGACCGACCTCATTCTTTATAAAGGTTCTATAGTATCAAATCATTGTGCAGACGTATTTAATGAGTCTCCTGCTGAGGAACACTTAGACTGTTTCTAGCCTTTTGCTGTCATAAGCAATGTCACAATAAATTTTGCACATCCAGCTTTGTCCATGCATGTGGAATTGCTGGGTTACTTTTGAAAAGCATCGGCAGCACTTTGTCTCTTAGGTGTTGTACAAAACTATAAGACCTTGGGAATTCCCTGGCAGTCCAGTGGTTAGGACTCAGCACTTGCATTGCCAGGGGCCCAGGTTCAATCCCTGGTCGTAGAACTAAGATCCTGCAAGTCACCATGACTTGGCAAAAAACTGAACAAAACAAAACAAAACTGTAAGACATGGAAACTCAGATACATATAATCCCAATTTAAAAAGAAAATTTCTTCCATTACTGAGAACCAACTACATACTTAGCATTGCTCTAGGTGTTTATAATCTTATCTCTGAGCTGCATAGTCACCTCCTGGGATTGGGGTTGTTATCCCCAATTCAACAGATGAGAAAATTGAGTCTCAGAGTGGGATAAGCAATCTGTTTTTAATGTGAAAAATACTAATTACAATATCTTACTTACATGTTTGATTGAGCTCTGCTCTAAAAGCCTAGAAAGTAGCTCAGTTGATTAGAACGGAGATGTGGCCCATAGGAACCTCGGAAGTAGTGCTAAGAGGTAAGTGGGAAGCTTTACGTTGCCCCATGGCCACTGATTATGCCCTCAAACTCTGTAAAGCCAGGTCACATACACATCTCTGGTGGCAAGAGGAAAGGGAACCAATCTTTGTTTCAGGCACAAAACTGGGAACTTTATGGAAATTATCTCATTAAAGCTCCACAAAACTCTACAATATGGCAACATCCCCATTTTACAGACAAGGAAGTCAAGGTACAGAGTTTAAGGTTAATCATTCAAGTTTGCCTGGGCAAGAAAAAAGCAAGGTAAAATTTGAATTAATGTCTAACTGAAAAAAAAAAGTCATCTTTTTTCTACTCCTCTATACTACAGGAGGAAATCAATCAATGTGTCAGTTTAAATCATTTAATCTCTTTTGTAAAACCCACACAAGCAAACCCTAAGTACATGCCCTACAGAACAATCAAATAATACTCAGAAGATCCACGGAAACAATATGAATCCATTAAGGGATATGTCAAAACTCATAAAACATTGCAAGGTATTCTGCTGTTGCATAACCCAAATGAATTTATTTCCTGATTTAAAAAAACATCCTTTCTCCTTTCTGGTTTTCTTTGGATCTCCCTTGATCTAGTCAATGTGCCTTTTGTCAACACACAATTTTATCCTAGAGAGTTTAATAGTAAATTTTTTTTTAGGTGTATCTGTCCACCTCATGACAACCATGGGCAGTGGTGCCCATGTCTGTACAACTTGATTCTACCCCTTTGGCCTCAGTTGATTGGATGAGGGGAAAGACACCTGACCTAAGCTGGGCCAGTCAGAACCTCAGTCCAGGGAATCTGGAATTGAGTCTGAGTGGATGAAAATATGGTGGTTGTGGGGCAGCCACTGTCTGCTGCATGTGGAGAGAAAGGAAAACCATCTGCAGAGAGAATGAAGAAGACAGGGAGCTAGAAGGAGGCCAGAGAAATCACGCAGCCTAAGAGGAAAAGCTTCAGAATTGCTGTCAGGGTCCCTACGTCTTTCCAGTCACTTCTAGCCCGTTCCACTAGTCTGGGTGAATCCTGTTCTTTTTTTTTTAATTTATTTTTTAATTGACATATAGTTGATTTGCAATGTTGTATTAATTTCTGCTGTACAGCAAAGTGACTCAGTTACACACGTGAGTACATTCTTTTTAATATTCTTTTCCATTACGGTTTATCCAGAATCCTTGTTCTTGAGTACCATAAAACATCCCTGTATTCCTTCAATGAATCCACTTTTTCCCTGCCTCCCTCTCTTAAGCTAACTTGAGTTGGAGTCTGCTTATTGCAACTAAAAGCATCTTCATACGACACCACAGGTATCTATACCTAAACCAAGGCAAAAGATCCCAGAGGACACACTCCCCGGATGATGTCATTAATATGGTAAAATCATCTGCTCAGAATCACTGATACTCCCATCCCGGACAATACATCAGCCAAGAGAGAGGCTGACATCTGGGGTGGGGGGCCCGGGGAAGGGACTAAACAAACACCCCACCATGTGATGTGATGATACACACACACAAACTGGAGAAGGGCAGTGCAGATGAACTGGGGAGAAACTGCTACAGTTTTATGCCCACATTGGCACACTTGAATCCTGGCATATCTGAGCCCACAGTCCTCACCAAGCCCTTTCCTACATGGGAGGATGGCTCCTCCGGGAGCTCAAAGGTCTAATTTGATCATTAATAACCACAGAAAAACCTGCCCTTGTCACTTAAATCAAAAGTTGAAAGGTGGTGGATGTATCTTGTTGGTCAAAACAATGCTTATGAATAAATTTCAGTTGCTGCTATTAGAAATCAGGAGATGCCATTTTAAAAAAATTTAGATGGTAAGGTCTAGAAACACTGGGCTGGATTTCCTTCATGGCCACATGTGGCCAGGGTAGGGCAGAACAGCCCCCTCTGTAGGTAGTGTTGGTGGTCTCTGTTGGTGGTCACACATGTGTATTATCTGCCAGGTTCCTGGGAGTCCTACTATGTGAATAAGAAAACTACATTCAAGTTCACTCTGTACCAGGGAAGAGACACAACCAAACGTCAAAGGAAGGCCTGCTGTGCACCAGGCAAAGGATTTGACACCCGACCCTCATTAACATAAAGTATTCCAAAATAACTGACCAAAAGTCAGGTAGTCCTAATCCAGACCTTCCAGTGTAATAGGGTTTCTAACAAAGTTTAGGGGGATAAAATTTCAAATCCAAGCTACGTGTGAACCAAGTGTGAACCAATGCATTTATGTGATGGCAAGAGAAAAACAGAAGAGACTTCAGAATAAAAATACCACTCATGTTCTCTTCTTTTAAAAAAATACTATTTCAATCTCTACACAAGCCTATGAAAGGAGGCATCCTCATTTCAAGCACCAGGAAACTGAGGCCTGAGAAATGATGGAACTTGTACAAGCGTTCTAAGCCAGACTTGGGCTCACAATCATATTTTATCTCTTACTACCTCTGTTACCTTAAAAAAGTTACTCAGTCTTTCCAAACCTCATAAGCAACATCCTGACAGCTTTTAATCTGACACTCTTGAGGGTGAAATATACCGCTTCTGAGGACCACATTTATTATAGTCCCCACGTGCTTGAAAATTAACAAGCAAACAGCTAAATTTTTCTGTAATCCATTTATCCTCCCACTTAAAAAAAAAAAGCTTTTTAATGGGAGGAATATTACTAACCCATTTTAAAGAAAATAAATGACAGGTAAAGTTAAAAAGTACATGGTGGAAACATTCTCCAGAGATGATGGGGCAGAAATAAAAAGAGAGAGGGGAACACTAGTTCCTGTGTCCTTCTGTGACCCTGCCACCTGGCTAGGCATTTTATTTATTTATGTATTTTTGGCTGCATCACGTGGCATGCGGGATCTTAGCTCCCTAATCAGGGATCGAACCCATGCCCCCTGCAGTAGAAGCACGGATTCTTAACCACTGGACTGCCAGGCAAGTCCCTGGCTAGGTATTTTAATAATAGCACTAGCAACACAACCAGCAGATGCTTTCTACATTCCAGGCACTGCACTAATCACTTTACATGTATTAACATATGCAAGCCCTTGTGATACTCACATGAGACAGGTAATCTTATCTCCCAATAACACAGGAGAAGGAGGTTACTAGAGAGATTATAAATAACAAGATACATAAATGGCAGAACTAGACCCAAACTCAAAGTCCAAGTTCTTAACCACTTAGCTACCCACTAGGTACTCCCTACACTATAAAGTGACAAATTGTGGGAAAGCCTTCCCACGGAGCCCATTTTCAGGAGAGGAGATGAGTGGGTAGAAAGGGAAAAACAATGTGTCATAAAGCAGGTGTGAAAAGTCATCTCAGTACCAGGGCAAAATCATTTGACTAGAATTAGTTAGAATTGTAGAACTTAGAGTCTTAGAAGGGATCTAATCACCGCCGCTTATTTGGAACGTGGGGAAATTAAGGAAAGATGTGCCTGGTGCCACACAGCAAGTCAATGTGAGCCCCAGGATTAAAACTCAGGACTCTGGAACCTAAAAAATAAAACCAACTAGTGAATATAAGAAAAAAGGAACAGAGTCACAGATATAGAGAACAAATTAGTGGTTACCAGTGGGGAGAGGAAAAGGGGGAGGGGCAAGACAGGGTAGGGGATTCACCGGTACAAACTACTATGTATAAAATGAATAGGGGGCTTCCCTGGTTGCGGAGTGGTTGAGAGTCCACCTGCCGGTGCAGGGGACACAGGTTCGTGCCCCGGTCCGGGAAGATTCCACATGCCGCGGAGCGACTGGGCCCGTGAGCCACAGCCACTGAGCCTGCGCGTCCAGAGCCTGTGCTCCGCAACGGGAGAGGCCACAACAGTGAGAGGCCCGCATATCGGGAAAAAAAAAAGTCTACAAGGATATATTGTACAGCACAGGGAATATAGCCAATATTTTATAATAACTTTAAATGCAACATAATCTTTAAAAATTGTGAATCACTATGTTGTACACCTGAAACTTACATAATAAAACTCAGGACTCTGTCTTCCAGGCCCGACATGAGGTAAGCATGAGGTTACTCAGCTGCTAAATACCACCTTATGCAAATGCACTTCTTTTCCCAACAAATGGACTTGTTTCTTTTAATTTTTTAAAAATACCATAAACATAAAAAGAAAAAAAAAACTGGGCATTTCTTACTTATTTTCAAACATGACTCCCACTGAAGCTTTCTCTTCTAATTTCATCCACAGGAGTTATATTTGAAGGGAGCTGTTCATGGATCACAATGATTATACCTACACATTCAAAATCACCTTTGAGCCCCACAGAGACCATCAGAGCAGTTTCGGATTTGGCCCGTACCCAGTGACAGCTAATAGCAGCAATGCCTCGCGTGGAATAGAAAAACATGTAAGAAATTGATCTCTTTGGAAAGTTTCGCTTGACACCCACCCAGACTTGATACCCTTCCCACCACCCTCTCCCGTCTTCAACCTCCGGAAATCGGAGGTTAAAATTGTGCACGTTGGATTAAAACTCCCACCTCAGTGGCTGCCCTGCGTTTGCTCCCCAGATGATAGAGCAGGTCCTCAGAGGCTAAGCGCTGAGTGCTGGTGGAAGGACCTTCTCCATCTGGTCAGTGGTTAAATGAGGAAGATCAGAAGGGAAGTGAGAACTGGCGAGAACTCTGGCTTCATGGGGTGTGCTGATGTGCAGCCTATAGTGGGGTTCAAGTCTGTGTGAACTTCACCCTCACGCCCCACCAAATCCCAATCCCACTACCTGATTCAGGAGACGAGAGCAGAGAATCGGTAAAACAAACAAAAAACAAACGAAATAAAACCCCCAAAAACCCCTAAGGCAAGTCAAGATAGGGCAGGGTGGGATCATTCCTAATGACCGGGAGCAGCTTAGAAAGCAACAGGAAATACCAAAAAAGGACCAGAAGCCCAGCCTACTTTGGTTTTGCTTTAGTAGCTCTTTGGAACACGGAAATATAAAAGCTTGGTAAGGAAGCAGCGAGCTTCATTTCCTCTCTCTCATTCCCTTTTGACCTTTTCTGAAAGTTCAGCAAAAGAGGACCTGTCTCATTAAAATGACTCCCCAAGATTTTTTGTGGGATGACCTATCCACCATCATCATTAGAGTCTAATCTTGCCTGGATGTGTGCAAAATCAGCTACCTAACGGGGCTTGGTGCTTTTGAGTCCAATTTCCGTATGGCCCTGTGAATGATCTCTTCAAAATACAGATCCAATCCCTTCACTTCTCTGCTTAAAAAGGCCCAGGGGCTTCTCAAGCAATACAATGGAGAATCCGACTCCTTGCCTCGCTCACAGTGTCCATGTAACCTGACTCACCACCCTCTCTAACTTAATGTCCAACCCATCTGCCTTGCCTGGACACACCAGCCATACTGACCTTTTCTTTTTTCTTATCTTTATATTTATTTATTTATTTGGCCACGCAGCATGTGGGATGTTAGTTCCCGGACCAGGAATCGAACCCACGTCCCATGTAATGGAAGCGCAGAGTATTAACCACTGGACCGCCAGGGAACTCCCGACCTTCTTTTCCTCCTCAGAATAAAGGCTTGTTCCTACTTTGAGACTTTGCATATGCTGTTCCCTCTGTCTGGAATGCTCTTTTCCCAGATCACGGCACGACTGGGTGCTTTTGCATCTTTTAGATGTTAAATCAAATGTCACCATCCCCAAAAGGCCTTCCCTATCCTCAGTGTAAAGTACAGCCTGGACACTGTCTCTCATACCACACTGCTTTATTTTCTTTGTAGCTAGTATTTCTTTTTGGTTGTTGTTTGTTTATCCTCTATCTTTCACCACCAGAATGTAAACTCCACGGGAGAGGCCTTGGTTGATTTGTTTACCATTGTATCCCCAGGGCCTGGAACAGGGCCTGGTACACAGTAAAATGTGGGCAATAAATCTCTGCTCAGTGGAGGAATACTTTAACTGGTCAGAGTCTAGACACAGGTACCAATGAAATATTCACAAGTGATTTAAACATGTAGAGCATAATGTAAAGTGAGGATGTTCCAAAAACACCTCTCAAGCCTTGACCCAGACAGACATACACATTTAAAAAACAAGCTTTCCACCCAGAGAACAAGGTGAGCTATTAATTCCTCACGAGATGAGACATCCTGGAGGAATTGGAGAGAGGGACGTATCTAGGACGTTCTTACTTTGGGATCTATTGAGTGGACAGGGTTTTAGATTTCACCCACATGATGTCAACTCCAGCTGAACAGGGTCCCTTTATATCATCTCTGGGTGCTGAGTGAATATGAGCTATTGACACTCTCGTTCAGAGAATGGCCTAGACTGACACAGATGTCTCCAATCCCAGTCAGCTGCGATTTCCCCTCAAGGTCTTTCAAGACGGTGCCTGCCCTCCCAGTGTGCTATCACTGGGAACTTCTTTTTTCACTATCAACCAACCATTCCGCTAGCTTCTAGGAAGCATGTAGGACATGTCACACGAGTGCTAAGCACTTCATGTGGGTAGTATCTTCCTTCATGCTGTGAACAACCCTAGGGGGAAGAAGTTTTATTGTTGAGATTTTATAGGTGGCAAAACTGAAGGGCAGAGAGGTTCAGTAACTTATCTAGGGTCATGTTGCTGTGACCTGGGGTAGAATCTCCGGACCATTAGTCGTATCAAAGTAGGACTCTTGGGCGTCCCTTGCAGGTTCACTGGGACTGGAGTAGGAAAACGAGAGACAGTAAGTAAGGAAAAAGCACCCGTGGCATAAAAGCAGCAGAAGAGGAAAGGAAAATGGGTCGGGGTGGGGAGAATTCAGTTAACCAAATATGAAATTGAGTAGCTGAGTAATCTGCCTTAGAAAAAATGTTAGTAAGTAACTGTTGCGGTGGGCTGGCTCTTTCCAGAGACCTTTCTTTTATTTACATGGGCCTTTTCAATTCTCTCATGACAACCCTGTGAGGTAGATTCCAATCCTGCTTCACTGTGTAGGTGAGAAAACTGAGGTTCAGAGAAGGTAACTGACAGACCCCAGCCCACAGGTCTCCACTAGGTCGAAGAGCTAGAAGGAGGCAGAGTAGGACTTAAATTCAGGCATCTGATTCGCAGTTTGCCCTGCATGGCCGTGTTACACGACTTCTGTTACAATGTTATTTCCCACCCATTCATCTTTTGTTTTTTTCAGAAGTATTTATTTATTTATTTATCTATCTATTTATTTATTTTTGGCTGCGTTGGGTCTTCATTGCTGTGTGCAGGCTTCCTCTAGTTGCGGTGAGCAGGGGCTACTCTTCATTGCAGTGTGCGGGCTTCTCATTGTGGTGGCTTCTCTTGTTGCAGAGCACCGGCTCTAGGTGCACAGGCTTCAGTAGTTGTGGCTCACGGGCTGTAGAGCTCAGGCTCAGTAGTTGTGGCACACGGGCTTCAGTAGTTGTGGCTCATGGGCTCTAGAGCGCAGGCTCAGTAGTTGTGGCTCACGGGCTTCAGTAGTTGTGGCTTGTAGGCTCTAGAGCTCAGGCTCAGTAGTTGTGGCACACGGGCTTCAGTAGTTGTGGCTCGCAGGCTCTAGAGAGCAGGCTCAGTGGTTGTGGCGCATGGGCTTAGTTGCTCCCTGGCATGTGGGATCTTCCCAGACCAGGGCTCGAACCCGTGTCCCCTGTATTGGCAGGCGGATTCTTAACCACTGCGCCACCAAGGAAGCCCCCACCTATTAGTCTTATATATTAAATCACACATAGCTTAGGCATTTTACATATCATCTTGATCACCAAGCATGTTCTGGAAAAGCTTGATCTAGATTCACCAAACCACAGCTGCTTGGTTCCTGCCACTATCTGAAAGCAAGGTCAGAGGTTTGCAAAGGTTTTCGTAATCACCTTTCCTCGGCTATCTCCTGGCCATACACTGAAGAAATATGGGCGGCCGCTAAAAACGCTGTCTATGTGTTTGTTAATGATTTTCAGTGAGTATCAGGATGGAATTAACCCTGCCTCTTGTGCTGCCAGCCCTGTCCTGCTTATGTGAACACTCTGGGTGTAGGATGATTACCTATCGGTTAGGTGGCTGCCTGGGCCTAACTCTGTTATTCTAGTCTTAAGATGCAGTCTAGCACACAGTGCAATTAATTCAATGTGGAGAAGCTCTGGATCCTGTGTTCATTCATTCACTCAACCAATATTTACCGAGCACCTCCTACATGCGAGCACTGTTCTCGATACTAATATATATTTGCAAACGAGATCCACAGGGCACTGTCTCTGGAGCTTGTCCTACAGTGGGATTTCTCAACGTTGGCACTACTGATATTTGAGGCCAGATAATTCTTTGCTTGGGGGGGGTGCCCTTGTGCATTGTAGGATGTTTAGCAGCACCCCTGCCTCTACCCAACAGATGCCAGTACTCCCTCCCTCCTTGCGACAACCAATGTCTCCAGACCCTGCCGAATGTCTCTCGGAGGACAAAATCATCCCTGGTTGAGAACAACTGCTCTAGAGATAAGGAGAAGAAAAGAACAATGGTGGTAGGGTAGGGATAGATTAGAAGTTTGGGAATGACATGTACACAAGGCTCTATTTAAAACAGATAACCAACAAGGACCTACTGTATAGCACAGGGAATTCTGCTCAATATTCTGTAATAACCTAAATGGGAAAAGAATTTGAAAAAGACTAGATACATGTATAACTGAATCACTCTGCCGTACACCTGAAACTAATACAACATTGTTTGTTGTTTTTTGGTGTTTTAAAAAATATTTATTTATTTAGGCTGCACCACGTCGTAGTTGCCGTACGTGGGATCCTCGTTGTGGCATGCAGGATCTCCAGTTGCCATGCAGGATCTTTTATTGCGGCATGCGGACTTCCTAGTTGCGGCATGCGAACTCTTGGTTGTGGCACACACGCGGGATCTAGTTCCCCGATCAGGGATCGAACCTGGGTCCCCTGCACTGGGAGCGCATAGTCCTACCCACTGGACCACCAGGGAAGTTTCTAACACAACACTGTTAATCAATTATACTCCAATATAAAATTTTAAAAAAAAACAATTAAACAAGGTATTTTCAGATAAGAATAGGGCTCTCAAATAGCTCAACTGGCAATGCAGTTAAGTTCTGAGCACGTGCAAAATGCACTTCGAAGCTCACTTCTTACCCAGGAAGCACGAGACTTCAGGAAGTGGATGAGGAGAACTTAAATTGGACCACTGCTCTTGACGGGTGGCTCCCAGGAGAGATTGGAGGGATAACCCTGTTTTCTGGATGTTAGCATACAACTGCTAGCCCCCTTTCTGCCTGGCAGAGGCTGGAGAAAAGCAAACAAGAAAAGCTATTTCTGTGGCTTCAGCATCAACCTGGCAAGCAATTTCAGTCAACTTTAGCAGACATTCCCCGGGGAAGGCATTCTCATAAAAGACAATCCCTTATCAGATCATCTCCTGATCTCATAAGGCTGGTGAAAAGAAAAGCCAGGTTTGAAAGAGAGAGAGAAAGGGAGAGAGAGAAAGGAAGAGAGAGAGAGAGAGGGAGAGAGAAAGGGAACAACTTATTAAGTCTGGAACGGAAGGCCATCAGGAGAAACCAGCCTGGTGTCAATGAGGTGCACACAGGATTTAGAATCAGGAGGCTTGGGTTTGTGTCCCGGCTTTGCCATGTAACTAAGAGTATGGCCTGAAAATCAGAGTCTCTCTCTAAACCTCCATTTCTGTCCCTGTAAAATGGGTAAGAATCAATCTCATTTAGCTTTGTTTGTCTCTTGTATTAATGCAGGTTGAACCTAAAGTTTACTTCAGAAGATAGTCATATCACCTGTCATACGCTCAAGTTAATCGGCACCGATTATGCGTTAGGGTCTGTGCTAAGCCTGACATGCTTTATCAGCCCTACCGTAGTGCAGTGAGTCTTATAATTAGTGGAAATGATTTGTAAGCTGTTGAGTGCTATTATGTTAACTGTACGTGGTTATTTTAAGCTGGTTCAACGGTTGTTTTTCTTAAGGAAAAAGTTCTGCTGGGTTATTAAGAGGTCAAACTGTCACACTAGAGTTGAAGACTCAAACTGCCAGTGAAACCCTGGAGAGAGCAGGCAACCCAATAGCTGGGGATTAATTCCATTCTGATTTCTCAGTGATAATCAACAGATTAACTCAAATCCACCATTTGGAGCTGCCCGTGTGCACAAAGCTGGGGAAACTCTTGCAAACTCTTGCTCTGTACCTGATTGCCACCAAATGGTGTCCTGGACTAGCTACTCTTGTTTGCACTAACACAAAACAGAAACGAATATATGTTGACTGCCTTGTCTATGTCCTGTGCTTTGGCATACATTTTATCCATTGAATTCTCACAACCATCCTGCCACGTAGACATTTTTGGCCCTTTGTTTTACACCAAAGAAGCTGAGACCCCAAGAGGTTGAAAGCGACTTGCCCAAGGGTCCCAGCTAATAAGGGGCTGAGCCAGGTTCAAGAAGGAGCTCACCAAAGAACAAGGGGAAAAACAGGTGACATAGCTTCATGAAAACAGGGTTCTCTGTATAAATTCATACTCTGCCTCGTTTTCCAATTAGAAACTCGGATGAGGCACTGATGAGAGACTGTCAAATGTTTATTTTCAGAAAACCATGCAGGATATTTCTGCTGCTTTTTTTTTTTTTCCAGAAAGAAACATCCTCTTTACTTAAAACCAGTCGTTAGGCTGTATTTTTAGGTATCGTGGTACAGTATCGATGAGTCAAAAAAGAAAAGAAAAATTGGGAGGGCACAGACACTGTAAACAGGAAAAGTCACAAAGTGGAACCAAGAAAAGCTGAGAACACAGCCCGTGGGCCATGGGGGATTTTCGTTCTTGTCTGCACTTCAGGTTGACCAGAAAAGAAGTTCTCCGGTCGCCGGGTAGAAAATGGAAATTTTAGCTTCAGTGATTATGCAAGTAGCAGACACCCTGTGGTTTGGAAACTTTTTGCTTTGCCAACTCAGTTTTCTCTTTTCCCGTGAAAAACAGCCTGTAGGAAGGAGCAAAAGTACTGCGTCTTTCAAAAACTTGAAGATAAAAACTTAAAGACAAGCACAGCTCGGGTGGAGGGATTTTAAAAATAAACTACCATACTTGTAATTTAAAGATACTCTGGGTACTGTTTATTCAGTGCAGCACATTTGGAAATCTGGACTCAATATAAGCCATCCACAGAGCAAACAAATCACATATATTGCCCTGAAAACCTAAACGTGTGCAAAAATTAACTAGAAAACCTAAATCAACTTTACCCTAATTTTAGAGGACACGCTTACTGTCAGAGTTTTCATGTTTCAGTTTTTTCATCAGCTTGTTAGAATGTCTCTGCTTTATGCTTTTCAAAATCTCTTCGTTCTTTGGGGTTCATGTATAAGGAGAGGCTGAAATAAGTCCTTAGGGAGTTTATAATTAATACAAATGGATTCTACTAGGTCCAGAGTCCTAGCTTGGTGGATAGAAATGTCATATTTGGGTAGGGGATTTAGCAAAGCATTACCAAATAATGAAAACAAAAAAGTCAAACTCATTTGGGCCAATACAGAAAAATTCTTAATGTCCAAGACCCATTTTACCATCACAGAATAAACCTTCCCCCACTCAACCCAGATGCTTCTAATACTCGGTGATGAAACTTTAATGTCGCCTAATGCAGGTTGTGTTTTCAAAGAGGATTCAGTCTTTTTTTGAGGCTAACATGGGATTCAAAGATTAAAACAGAGCAAATCATAAACTGGAAGGCCACAGGTCAAGATGAGAGAAATTTGAAATAGGAACCCAAGAAGACTTCTGCGTGAGCACCAGGAAACAGAATGAGGAGAAAAGAATCCTTTGAGGGAGAGAATGGTGATGTGGAGCCGTCTCCTAACAGCTCATGAGCATCTACTGTCCCATTTTCAAGCTGGTTTTTAAGCACAACCAATATTAAAAATTAAAGTATGTCAACTTAAATCGAAATAAATTACATTAAAAACAAGGGTAATAAATGCTCACTAAATTGGAAATAAATTCATCACTTTCCAATTATTTTACTCCCTTTTACTATTCTCTTTGCTCTTGAGGTTTTCAATGTCTAGTGAATCAGTGAAAGCAATGCTCTTTAATGGTACCTAATGCTCATCTTTCCCCAACTCAGTGTTGTGACCTTGGTAACATGAAGTCGGTCAAGGTGAGAGTATTTACACCATGGAAATTGGCAAATACAACCAATCAGTGCCCTTTTCCCCAGACAGCTGGTTGTTAACTACTTACCAGCACACCACTGGGGAAGTTCGATGGGAGAAGGAGGTCTGGGGGCAGGGTGCTGCTCTGAGCTCTAGGTCAAGATGTTGAGGCCACTGAGAGACCACATGACAAAGAGGAAAGAACAGAGGCTTTAGATTCCGACACAACTGTTCAAAGCTCAGCTGACTTAACTTTCCTAGGGCTTATTTATTACATCTCTAAAATGGGGCTAGTAATGCCTACCAACAGAGCACAGAGCTTGACAGAGGCCAACATAACCGGGGCTTGTTATACTTTATTATTGTACTTGAAAAAATCCCCAGGGGACAAGCTCATTGCTGAGGTTCTCCTGACCCAGGACTACAACTCGCATATCAAATGTTCAGTGTCATTTGCTTTCCCTGTTCTTTTGCTACTGGAATGTAAGTTTCACTTGCTGCTGCTTTCCTAGCCCCTAAGACGGTGCCTAGCCCATTGTGAAGCTAAATAAATGTGTGTGGAATAAATGAATTTCCCTTCATTTCCAGCTCCTGATTCCCCCCCACCCTTTTTTTTTTTGGTACGAGGGCCTCTCACTGCTGTGGCCTCTCCCGTTGCGGAGCACAGGCTCCAGACGCGCAGGCTCAGTGGCCATGGCTGACAGGCCCAGCCGCTCCGTGGCATGTGCGATCTTCCCGGACCGGGGCACGAACCCGCGTCCCCTGCATCAGCAGGTGGACTCTCAACCTCTGCGCCACCAGGGTAAGCCCCTGATCCACTTTTGAGTTTTCTGCCTATTTCTACTGTTAAGGTCTCATCGGCAAGTGAGGGACTCCTCGGCTTCTTAATGGCCAGATTCCTTCTGGAATCTATCAGACCATTGGAACTCTTCTGCTAAAGCACGCCACTGTGACCTTAAAGCCTCGATGAAAGACGTTTCCACCTTTTTCATCACAAGCAGAATTGAGCCTGTGTCATTATGCTCTGTCGGCAAGTTTCTCCCCATTTCTATTCCTGCTCTGAAATAATCTCAGTTCCGTTCTGCCCCCGTCAGAAGGGACCAGCCTTGTGAGAGGAAATCTCACCCGACACTTGGGGCTGTAACCAGGGAACCAAATATCTCCCCCTGCGGCCCTGCCTCAGTGTTGTTTCTTACATGTGCTCTCATAGAGCAGCATTTCTGAAGGTTGGGGGTGGTGGTGGTGTGGTCCTTTAAAGAAGGATGGCTGCCTCTCGTAAGAGTGGCCTGGATGGTGGATTACGCAAAGTCATTGGAAAGTCATCAATTTCCAGAATTTCTAGTGCTTTTCTGATCACTCTTGCTCTTGTCAGGGGGGGTAAATCAGGTTGGAGCCGCCACTCAGGTACTTGGTTCAGGGCAGTGCTTAGGCGCAGCCCCTCACAAGTCCAGTGGGCATGATGCCTGTTCCTGGTGCTGCCTCGAACTGGCTGGACACTTCAGGGAAGCCACTTACCTTCTTTGAGTAGCTGCTGTAAAATGGGGATAATTTTGCCTAAGTGCAATATAAGCGTCCCATAAGAAGCAGCCCTTACTACCTTTTAAAGTATAGTATATTATTTAAGAAGTGTGATGGTCAAGACCATAGGTTCTGGCGTTAGTCAGACTTGGGTTTAAATCCCAGCTCTCCTCTATAGCACCTGTTGGTCTTACACAGATACTTCACTTCTCTTGAGCCTTGGTTTCCTCACCTGAAAACAGGGATAATAATAGCACCCCCCTGCCCAGGGCTGGAAGGGTCACATGAGATAATATACATAAAATGCTTAGCAGAGTGTACACTTTACAAATGGTAATAACATGTAATATTATTATACTTTTCACTAATAAAAACCAGGTAATTGCTACAGGCCCCTTCAGTGTGGGTGTTCTCAAAGGCCACGTTCAGGTACTGAGCAGGTGGTGGGCAGGTTCTTTTCTGTCCCTGAACTCTACAGAAGAGAAGGAAGCAAGAAGCTCCGGCCATGTATAAACTTGTTTTGAACGTTTCAATTAGTAATAATATCACCTTGGCTGTCTGGAGTGCTTTAAACTTTCAAAGTGCCTTGGTCTCTATTTCTCCTTTGAAACTTTACAGCAAGTTTTGATGTGGCAGAAGTGTCATATCCCTATTTTTCTCTGTTAATTCATATCCTTTTCATACTTCAATTGAAGTATATTTGATTTATAATATCATGTTAGTTTCAGATGCATGGCACAGTGAGTCATTATTTTTGCAGATTATCCTCCATTTGTCATATCCATATTTTACAGATGAGGCCATGAAGTCTCAAAGAAGGGAAGTGACTTGTCTGTGGTCACACAGCTAGACAGAGCCAGATGTAGAGTTCCTTCTTTGTACTGCCCCACACCATCTCCTGGCCCTTATAAGAGTATTCACGAAAAAAGTAAAGTTAAAAGAAAAAACAAAACTAAAATATAAGCCAGCTCCTGCCTGCAATGCTTCCTCCTGTGCATTTTACAGTGGGAAGGCTCCCAGAACATTCAATTAGAATTGTAAACGAGGATGCAGTGCTCCCAACCCAGGGGTGCTCTGGGGAATCTGCAGTGCTCCGTCAGCAGGGTCCTGCTGCCTTGAGCACTCACCTTGTCAGTCCCTGAAGCCTTTTTTTTTTTTTTTTTTTTTTTCCGGTACACGGGCCTCTCACTGTTGTGGCCTCTCCCGTTGCGGAGCACAGACTCTGGACGTGCAGGCTCAGCGGACATGGCTCACGGGCCCAGCTGCTCCACGGCATGTGGGATCTTCCCGGACCGGGGCACGAACCCGTGTCCCCTGCATCGGCAGGCGGACTCTCAACCACTGCGCCACCAGGGAAGCCCCTGAAGCCTTTTATTAGACTGAAATCAGTGAAGAGAAAAGCACTTTTGAAGAATTGGAGAATTTTACAATAGCCCTGCAGATAAAAGTCTGAGGGGAATGATGAGGAGTCAGACTTGGGAAGATCTGGAAAAAGAACATTCCAGACAGAGGCCCAAGAAGTGCAAAGGCCCTGTGGCAGGAATAGGCTTCATTTGTCACACAACTTTTTTTTTCATGATTACACTCTTAAGGAGCTTCTCTAGACATTTATTTTTCCCCTTATGCCCTCCTCCCTCATGAAATTTTAATATCACAGATATATTGTATATCTATTGGGTAGAGTTGAGCTTTTGAAGTCCACAAACTACTGTAATATCAGAGGTTTTAATGTTTGCCCCCAAGAACCAATTTTCACCCTCCTTGGAGAAAAGCTGTCCCACTGAGAATGCGCAGTTTAAGAAAAAAGTAGCAGCAAACGTGGCTGGAGCTTGGCACCAAAAGGGAGACTACAGTAGACAAGGTCAGGGGATCAATGAGGAGCTCATGAGTGGTCCTCAAAGTGTGGTTCCCGGACTCACAGTGTCACTATTAACTGCAGCTCGCTAGGAATGTGGAGTGGCGACCAACCATCTGTGTTTTAGCGAGCCGTCCAGGTCACTCTGTTGCATGCTGAAGTCTGAAAACCCCTAGGCTATATCAGGAGTTAGGAGTATGGGTCCTATTGCAAAGGCAGTGGGAGGCCATTGGAGGCTTTTAGGCAAGTGGGAAACAAGATCGGGGGACATTTGTAAAGGATAACTCTGGTTCCTATCAGGAGGTGAGACTGGGAGTGGGGTGGCAAAAATCAAAGAGAGAGAGAGAGAATGACAAGACTGTTGCATTGGTCCTCATCCATAAAATGGACATACACATATGACCAACTTTATCAGCTTGTTGTGAGGGTTAAATGAGTGAGTACTTGTCAAGAACTTGGCACAGTGCTTGGCACCGAGTGACTATTACTTATAAAAAATACCAAAACTATTCTGTTTTACTCTTAATTCTCTCTTCCAAACTCCTACTGGTTAATATCCAGATTCCCCCACTCCCTTCAGATCCCTCTATTTTTGCCCGTGTTACCAATTTAGCCGGCGGGCGGGTAACATATCTCTGTGGGCTGGTAAATCTGTAACATGTTTACAAGGCTACTTCAGGTCATGGTGAAGGTCCACAGTGTTCTATTCAGTTTCCTTTCTTTTTCATTTTTCCTATGAGATTTAATGTTGGCCTAGAAAATGAAACTTCATGTAAAATCTGAGTTTTAGAATCAGTTCTATCATTAACTTTGGACAGTTTTTGCATCTGTAAAATAGGAAGTGAGATCCGCAGGGTTAAGCACGCACTTTGGCATCAGGCAACCCAGGATGCAAGACCTGACTCTGACAATTAGCTGGTGGGACTCTGGGCCAGTCATTTAACCCCTGTAAATCGGTTTCTTTATCTGAAAAATATCGATAGTAACAGTGTCTAACTCATGGAGTTGGGGCTGGAACACTAGAACAGGTAGAAAGAGCCCAACACAGCACCTGTCATTCTGTTAGCCACGATGAATGATGATGACAGTTGGACCTGCTACAGGCGCAGTGTGGCTACATGGACCACTAAGAAAAATGTAATTCTGCAGCTCCCAGAAAAGGCAGAAAACGTATGGGCTTGGAAAAGACATCAGTGGGACAGACTGATGACACAGATAAAACATCCTCGAGCAGGATGCTTTGTGCATACACAAAGGTAAATGGATCTGGAATAATCTAGCCAGATCAGGAGAACTTCCCTCCATGTGTCCATCTCACAGGAATGGGAGGTTCCCGAGAGGGTCTTCTTGACCGAGGGGGTCTAGCTTTGGAGCTGACCCGATTCAGTTGGAAGAAAAGCTTCCATCACCCATGCGGCCCACCTCGTCCTGCACCGCCTGCTCCCTGTCCACCCTTCCCCTGGTCTTGCACTCCTTTCCCTTTTGCTCTCTGGGCTCCAGCCACACTGATCTTCTTCTAGTTCTTCTTCGTATGATCTCCTTCCCACCTCAAAGCATGAGGGCATTTGGAAAGTGCCTGGCTAAACCAATTTACCCTTAAAAACACAGATTAAAATAAAAGTGAGTCTCTCGGGCTTCCCTGGTGGCGCAGTGGTTGAGAGTCTGCCTGCCGATGCAGGGGACACGGATTCGTGCCCTGGTCCAGGAGGATCCCACGTACCGCGGAGCGGCTGGGCCTGTGAGCCATGACCGCTGAGCCTGCGCGTCCGGAGCCTGTGCTCTGCAATGGGAGAGGCCACAGCAGTGAGAGGCCCGCGTACCGCAAAAAAAAAAAAAAAAAAAAGTGAGTCTCTCATAGAAGCCATTGTGTAGTGGTTAGGAGTGAAGACTCCGAACTCAGATCACCCGGGGTTCAAATCCTGACTTAGACGGTTTGCTAGTGGCACCACGTGGCCAAATGACCTCATCTCTTTGTTACTCTGTTACCTGATCTGCATAATGGAAACAGTACTGGTGCCTTGCTACGAGCTTTGAATGAGCTGATGCAGAGTGTGTGGAATAGCCATGGGCTCCATCACTCTTACTCTGAGTGTTATGTGTTCTTTTAGCTCTCTAAACTGCTCCTCCGCAGCACTTTACACAACTGTAATTAAAGAATGATGTACTTTGTTACATAATATCTGCCTCCAGGGACCCTATCTGTCTTCTTAATCCCTGGACCCCCCAGCTTATAGCTGGCACCTTGCAAAAGCAGCTGCTCAATAAATGTCTATTGGATGAAAAAATGGAGTTGCTTATTCATTTTTTAAAAACTGAGACCACAACGGAGACTTCTTGTTTCATATAAAACATTTAAAAGCTATCACGAGTTGATGCGTAGTTTCCTTTAAAAACAAGGAAAAAGGAATAATGCAAAGTAAGAGCTGTGGCATGTTGGACCTCAGCCCTTGTTCTAATGAAGAGGGGTGCCTGCACTTGAGGGGAGCGCTTGGTGACGTGCGTGGTTACTACGAACAAGCTCCCAGTGCTGCAACTGAAATATAGTGGTTACTGCGAAACCTCTGCAGATTTTCAGGTGACTCCCTAAAGCCAGGTGACTGTTCTAATGGTGAACAGAGCAATTACTTACAGGTCCCACTAGAGTCACCTTACTCTCAACACAAGGCCAAGTACCAAGAGGGTGCCTGCCTCACCCACACCCCCATTGTTGGTAGAGGTATAACTCCTCTCCGACGAGCAGTATAAACAGCTACGGAGGAGGAGGTGGCAGGACTTGCTCTTACGTTCTAAATACCTTCTATGGAGCCCGTGTCAGTTCCAGGATCACACACTTCTAGAGGGTTCAAATAAGGTTAAGTGCTAACGAGTTCCAAAAAGCTCATTTCTCGGTGTCACGCACAGAGGCCAGCTAGTTTCTCACCATTTCTCTGAAAGATACATACATTTATTCCATTTCCTCAGCTGGGATACAGGAGCTCTTACAAGTCTATTAGTGCTGGTAGAGGACTTTGCAAACACCTTCCTCCAAAGTATAAACAAAATGTGCGTGTGAGAATCTTTCCAGGAAGACTTTCTATAACTTCTGTCAGATTTATATTTTGGGTCCACGTCCTTAAAATGGTTTAGAGGGCTTCCCTGATGGCGCAATGGTTGGGAGTCTGCCTGCCAATGCAGGGGGCACAGGTTCGTGCCCTGGTCCGGGAGGATCCCACATGCCGCAGAGCGGCTGGGCTCGTGAGCCATGGCCGCTGAGCCTGCGCGTCCTGAGCCTGCGCTCCGCAACGGGAGAGGCCACAACAGTGAGAGGCCCGCGTACCGCAAAAAAAAAAAAAACGTTTAGAACTAGATCCTTAAAATGATAAACACTTGACCTCAAACCCAAGACGGAAGTCTGCAAGAGACATACTGCAGTTGATTACTTATTTGTGAACTTGTGCCCAGTGAAATACAGACAAATGTCTGCAGGGTCAAGAGATCTCATGTGTCCAAAAGGACGGAAGGCTGATGGATACCCTGACAGTGACGAGATGTGGGGTAATGAATAACTGATTCACATTGATGCTATCATGAGCATGAAGGGCCCTGAAAAAAATTACCCATTCATTACTTTGAATACTCAGTCTTCTGGTGGTGTTTACATATTTTCATATGTATGTACCCTTGTTTTTATTTGCTGTACTTGGGATAGACGTATAATAATGTTACTTAATAATATTAATTGCCCAGGCTTCCCTCGTGGCGCAGTGGTTAAGAATCCGCCTGCCAATGCAGGGGTCACAGGTTCGCGCCCTGGTCTGGGAAGATCCCACATGCCGCGGAGCAACTAAGCCCGTGCGCCACAACTACTGAGCCTGCGCTCTACAGCCCGTGAGCCACAACGACTGAGCCTGCGCTCTAGAGCCCGCAAGCCACAACTACTGAAGCCCACGTGCCTAGAGCCCGTGCTCCGCAGCAAGAGAAGCCACTGCAATGAGAAGCCCATGCACCACAGCTAGAGAAAGCCCGCACACAGCAACAAAGACCCAACGCAGCCAAAAATAAATTAACTAATTTAAAAAATATATATTAATTGCCATTTACTATGTGCGTCTTCAATGCCAGAGGCCAGCTCTAATCCCCTCAACAACATAATAAGGTCATTTCAACTGTGTCTGTCATAAGGCCAGAGGGGGTCACTCAGTTCATAAGTGGCCAAGCAAGATTTATGTGCTAAGACTCCTGCCACTTCCTCTCCCTCTTTCATTTGGATAGAGCCTACCAAAAACAGAACCTGTACCAGTGGACTCCTGAATGCTTTACAGTGTCACTGTTCGCTGGAATTGACACTGTTCCATTTCTACCTAAGAACACCCATCAGTTTAATCCTTTGACCTCAAATCATATTCATGACATTCCACTACTCACAGCCATTTTATGTCAACAGCTTTTCCACTCCCCAAGAGTGAGCAGTAGATGAACGAAAAGTCAAGCTTGGAAGAGCTACTGAGACTCACTGGAGAGTTCCAGTTTGCACTCCCCCACTGGACGGAGCTTCATATAGTGGCTGCATCTCATTCACCTTTGTAAGCCTGAGCC
Source organism: Lagenorhynchus albirostris (assembly GCF_949774975.1). Lineage (NCBI taxonomy): Eukaryota > Metazoa > Chordata > Mammalia > Artiodactyla > Delphinidae > Lagenorhynchus > Lagenorhynchus albirostris. The sequence goes on along the minus strand of NC_083104.1, from coordinate 21,206,085 downwards.
TGGCACACCGGGTGGCGCAAGACACACCCAGGAAGTATGTGTTGACTTCTAAGGAATTTGGAATCCAAGGAGCAGTGTCAAATTTCAATACAAGAGGTGTATCCATGACCCACAAAGTCTGGATTTCTTCCTGGAGAGCATCTCCACGTCTGATTTCAGTTTGCAGTTTGGGGAATTTCTCCATTTCCAACTTTGCCTTCTTCCCATTGCTGCTACTCACAGGCTGTCCCTGGCTCTACAGGCATCTGAGTCATATAGTCCATGCCCTGAATCCCTTTTTGTGAAAAGGAAAATATCAGTGGAAAGGAAGAAAGAGGGGAGAGAAGAAGGAAAAGGGGAGGAAAAGAGGAAAGAAGAGAGGGAGCGGGTGGCTAGCAGAGAGGGAGACAGCTGCAACTGATCTGTAAAGAACCTGTAGTGACTTCAATTAAAGTTAGAGCATTTCGAAACTGAAAAGGGGCCTCAGCACGAGACTAACTTCTTCACCCACAAATGTGGGTTCGGAGGCCTGGATAGGAAAAATCAGCTCTCCAAGGCCATAGAGCTTATCAGTAAGGGGCAGACTTAGACCTGGAATCCAGTTCTCTCTCTCACACTGCTCTTCAGATAAAGATTTCCTATTGTGGAAGGTCAGCTTCTGGACTAACCTCATTCCTGACTGGAAAAACTGAATATAAATACCTCTAATAGAAAGGGTGGTGTACAGTCAAATCTTGAAAAAACGGGTACAAACTCTGCTGACTTGTTCATTCTAACTTGCAAGGATAGAAGAAAACCAAAAGAGGAAATAAACCAACACAAGAGGACAGAAGTGAACATGTACTTTACAGCCCTACCTACAATGGCTTCTTTAAGGAAAAAAAACACATCTAAAAGAAACAGAGAATGTGCCCAATATCACCCTTTGCTTTCACTGCTTTTATTGGAAGGATAAACTGTTTGCCTAAACTTGGCAGATTATACTAACATATGTTAATGTATATTTTACCTGTACTCAGCTTTATCTTTCCAGTTTAGAAAAAGTCTTCCATTTAAAACTTTTCATAGTTTTCCAGCATTAAGCAGGAAAAAGTCTTAACTGGAGCTTCATGGAATTCAGATCAGGGACAAACAAATGTGTCTCATACTTGAATTATGATGTTGGAACAGGCCTCTACAAAGAGCTAACTAAATATATTCAGGTTCTGACAATATTTTCAAAGCAAAGAGAAAGTGTTTTAGTACGTTTTTATCAAGTACTACAGCTTGTTATGACTAGTGACAAGGCTGCTGGTTCTTTTTCTCGGGGTCCTTCATGTACCTGCCCACTGGTTTCTGCCAGCAGTTGGAAGCAGTCCATAATAAGAAGCAGAGCCTCCTTTGGGATGCAACTTCCACCTTTCTATTCCAAGATAGAAATGAGTGCATGAGAAGAAACTCATGCTGCATGAATTGCAGAGATGCTGGAAATTAGACAAAGCCATCAGCTGGTCCTAGAGACAGCATTGTGGTGGACACAGCACAGACTCAGGACCCAGGAGAGAGGGCTCTAGCCTGTGCCCTGCCCCTAATGGGATAGGAGAGCTTAGGAAAATTCCTCCACTACTCTGGATTTTCATCTACTCAGTAACAGCATAAGGGGACTGGATGACTCCAAAGTGACTTACAAGGTTTTTTCCAGCTCAAATATTCCACGGCATGAATATATTTAACAATTCTACTCAGGACTTCCCTGGTGGCACAGTGGTTAAGAATCCGCCTGCCAATGTAGGGGACACGGGTTCGAGCCCTGGTCCGGGAAGATCCCACATGCCACAGAGCAGCTAAGCCCGTGCGCCACAAGTACTCAGCCTGTGCTTTAGAGCCCGCGAGCCACAACTACTGAGCCCGCGAGCCACAACTACTGAAGTCCGCGAGCCACAATTACTGAAGCCCGTGCACCTGGAGCCCGCGCTCCACAACAAGAGAAGCCACCGCAATGAGAAGCCCGCGCACCTCAACGAAGGGTAGCCCCTGGTCGCCGCAACTAGAGAAAGCCCGTGTGCAGCCGTGAAGACCCAACGCAGCCAAAAATAAAAGTTAATTAATTTTAAAAAATTCTACTCAAATAGTGTTATTAATCCACCACTCATCCCCCACCCTCCGCATAGTTATTGAGCACTCTCTTCATGGTGGCGGGGGGCGGTATACTTGACCATAAGAACCTCCTTTCCAGTAGTTACCACTTTTCCATGTACTACAAATGAAGGATGAAAATAAATGAGGCACTGGAACACAGATAATGTGCCCTGGAGTGGAATTTGGTATGTCTGGGAATATCTTAGATCCTCTGCTAAGAGATGTACTTTTTGATTCCTGAAGGGGCTGCATTACAGAATGGTCTTACTTCTAGCGGGGTTCTATGGCCTGAGTCTAAGAATAGGATCATCTAACATGAGGCTCTGGGTGACCATAATGCCGCTCTGAGAATCCAGGTCAAAGGACTGCATTTTGGATACGATCACGTTCCTTTCTACTCCTTCAGATCATTAGATACCTTTAAACAGGACTGATTTAGAAACAATCGATTCATTTCTAAGCACATGCTATTGTGTTAGATTATGACAAGAGGGTCCGATCCCCGACCCTATTGTGATATGTTTGTTTCCCTGACGTTTCTCTTCTCTACCTAATCCTGCCCACTTCCTCCACAGACTTCCTCCTATACCCAAGAGTTTTGCAGCCTCCTGGATGAGACAATTTCCTTTGTTTTCTGAAGTCTACCCAGCTTTTCCTCCCCTCCTCCATCTCCAACATCTACCCATGAGGGGAAAAAAATGGACACATAGAATTGGACATTATGAGTTTAGCATAACCACATCAGAAGGGAGAAAGAAAAAAAAAAGCTTCCCTTTTAATTAGATTGTAGGACTTCCTTTGACAAATCATAAAGGTTTTATGAATTAATTGATAGCCATCCCCAAAGATGGCATTTCTGAGGTCTCTACCTTGAGCCATTGAATTCTGGTCACATAAAGTCCTCATAAACTAGACTGAGGGACGGAATTCAATTTCCCTGCTTCTGTCTCGAGGCAAGACAGGGACGTACATTAAAAGGTCCTTTTAGAAAAGTTACTAATGAGTTCTAGTCCCCCACAGGATCTTTCCTGCCAAATGCTCACAGAAATAGAGATGGCTCCAAAACCACTGTGCTGACGAGATGATTAACAACTGCAAATCTCAAAGCATTTTCATGCTGCTTACTGACACCGTTCCTGCCCTTGCCCTGTCCTTTCCACATCCATAAAAGGGCTCAAGTCTTTAAAATTAAAAAAAAAAGAAAAGAAAGAGAATGGTAGTGGGATGGCGTTAGGGGGAAGCGGTGAGGTGGAATTATACACTGCAACAATAATTACCAAAGTTCTGAAATAAAAACACAAGAAATGAGCCTTTTAGGACTTTTAGGGGAACAGAGATAACAGTTCAAACAATGACAGGAAAACCCTCCGAAAGATGAGCGTTAAGGACGATCTTCACCGTGGTATCAAACTGGAGGAGATTCAACTCTTTTGGAGAAGGAATAACTCTTTGAAAAGAGCTAACATTTCTTGGAGTTTCCTTTTTTGCAAGTTGGGTTCTGAAACATTAGTACGTAAGTTCGTCCACCCCCCGTATAACATTAAAATCTGCCCTCAATTCACTAAGAAATGCCAGGAAGAGCTCAAGAAGCACCATTATACTGTCTGTAGTCAAAAGATTATAAGAGAAATTGTTCTTACCTCCGAACCATGGTCTCGGCTCATTTAAAGGGACCGGAGAGAACGGGCAGGACAAAGGACACATATATTAAGCACTTGTGATGTGTGTGTGTGTGTGTGTGTGTGTGTTTTCTCCAAATATAAGCTGGTGGAAGTAGGGACCTAAAAACCCCGACGCCTTCCGCTGCCATATAATCACAAGGAAATGACCTTACCGTTTGTTGCTTTGATTAGAAACAAAAGGCTTTCAACATGAGTCAGGAGAGCGGTGGGAGAAAAAAAAACCAACAACCCAAAATTTCTGCTATTTTTTTTTTTTGCCACCTAAAGCTTTTCTTCATAACATGTTTAAAACATATGATGAAATGTTGTTTACTGATAATGCATGATCTGCATTGGATAATAATTCAGAGATGGGCTATGCCATCTAAGAATCCAAACTTCAATTTTGGCTCTTCAATCTTTACACATTCTGAATTTAATGAATACAAACAGAAATGACACTTAACTCAACTGTGCTACCCACAGCCATTTTACACCAATAGCTTTTACACTGAGAAGGAAACTCAGAATTCCACGGGACAAACTTCATAAGATCAGTCAGCATCAGTGATGCCAGCCACAAACAGAAAATCCTAGTAAGATGCCTTTGGTCGAGAAAGGATTTATTTCATCATTTGCATTTAACTAAGTCATTACTACTGAAATTGCTCAATGGATAGGGAATAATCAAAATCCATTATACTTCAAAGTAAAGCAGAGAGAAAAATATATAAAATCCAGTAAAAATAATAAAACCACTTATTAGTTTTAGAATGGCTAAGTAAGAGCCTGTGACATGGTACCATGTTTTTCCCACCTGAAAAAAGAATCTTCTGGATTTTTGTGCAAGTGAGTGGTATGGTTAAGAACATGTGTTCTAGAGCCAGACAAACCTGGCATTTTGTAGCTGTATGTTCTTGGGAAAGTTACTTGACCTCTCTGAGAATCCATTGCCTCCTTAGTATATAGGGATAAAAATCCCTATCTTATTAGGGGTGTTGGAGGAATTAAATGAGATCGTGCATACAAAGCACAAAGAATGTGCCTGGCAGACAGACATATATCATGTATTTAAATAAAAGGTGAGGTGCCCTCCCCCCTACCAAAATCCCTTATCTCTCAAAAATGAGAGAGTAGCTTTATCTTCAAGTCCTTTCAAAGACTCCAGTTCCTTTGAACTACAACATACTGTCGGGGGAAGACACAATACTTTGAAACAGCCTCATTCAATAACAAGTTTGTATGCTTATAAAGATTACTTGATGAAACCAGTAGAAAAGGTGGCAAAGAAGTTAATACAGATCAGGTAGTTATTATAGGCATGTGACTTCACAAGTGGAGGGGCTGAATGTCAAAGCAAACAAGTTACTTAAATATTACCTTAGTTTTTGTAATTTTTATTTATTTATTTGGTTGCACCGGGTCTTAGTTGCAGCACATGGGCTCCTTAGTTGCAGCAAGCGGGCTCCTTATTTGTGGCACTCGGGCTCCTTAGTTGTGGCATGCGAGCTCTTAGTTGCAGCACGCATGGGGGATCTAGTTCCCCAACCAGGGATAAAACCTGGGCCCTTTGCATTGGGAATGCAGAGTCTTAACACCTGCGCCACCAGGGAAGTTCCAAACATTACTTTAAAAGGCCACACGATAGGTGGTTATGCTGGAAGACCATACGTATACACCTCTAGGATGAATGAAAAAGGGGGGAAAAAAAGTCATGCAATAATACTCCCAGTGAAGTATCATATATGGAGATTGAAAAGTGCTGTACTATTTACAAGAGCCAAACTAAATGTCCATGGACATATGAATGGATAAAGATGTGGTACATATATAAAATGCAATATTACTCAGCCGTAAAAAAGAATGAAATAATGCCACTTGCAGCTACATGGATGGACCAAGAGATTATTATACTGAGCAAAGTAAGTCAGAAAGAGAAAGACAAATATCATATGATATCACTTATATGTGGAATTTAAAATATGACACAAATGAACTTATCTACGAAATAGAAACAGACTCACAGACATAGAGAACACACTTGTGGTTGCCAAGGTTGGGGGGGGATTGGGAAGGATGGATTGGGAGTTTGGGATTAGCAGATGCAAACTATTATATACAGAATGGATAAACAACCCAAGGTCCTATTGTATAGCACAGGCAACTATATTCAATATCCTGTAATAAACCATAATGGAAAAGAATACGAAAAAAAATACGTATATTTATAACTGAATCACTTTGCTGTATGCCAGAAACGAATACAACATTGTAAATCAACTATACTTCAATAATAAAAAAAAAAAGAACAAGTTCTGTAGCTCAAACAACTTAGGCAGAAGCAAAGATGTTGTGCTTGGGTAAGCCAGAAGGATGATTTGAAGAGGGCCTTTTGTTTCAGGGCCAACACACAGATGCATGTGGAGAGGCTGAAAAAAATTACTTCATAAAGAGGGAAAGTGCAAGACAGGAATCACCCAAATTATTAATCCATAGGACAAATGATCTTAAATATTAGAAGTAAATACTGGACTACTTCATCTACATTGCTAAATTTTTATACATTCAGGTTGGCCTAAAACACTGGTTTTGAATCTTCTTAGTGGGAAGATGAGTGACTTTATATTTGAGGGAACCTTCTATTTAGGTATATATAGCAGGAAAAACTCAAGAAATGGTCACTTTTCTCACCAGGTTGAATAGCCTCCTGAGAAAACTAGTGTGACATTTCCAATTTTAAGGTAAGAATTTTTCACTGTCGAAGGACAATCAGAATTTTGATAAATAGTTTCAGAATCGAGGCAACAGAATGGGCTAAAACTAGGAGATCAAGGCCAACATGAAGAACCAGGTGAAGTGACTTGACAGACCAAATACAGGGCTGGGGCAAGGTCAGGGTATGGTTGTGGGAGCACCGGGAGGATTAAAACTAGATGATCAGAGTAAGTATCTGTTGTTTTTGCCCATCCAAAGTCTGTTTCACTTTTTCTAATCACAGATCCCCGCTTTTCTATGACAGCACCATCCAAATCATTAGGGTGACCTAACCTCAGGCCCCTATATCAAGGGATAATTAACATGCGATTCAGGAATAACCAATAAAAATACCCGGCCCCAATATTCCCTAGTTATAGGGATGAGGGAAGAAGGGTATTTGTCTTTGTTCTGGAGTTAAAAAGCTGTTGGGATGAGAGCCTGGGGTACCAGAGTACTTCAGGCCAGACAGAAGTGCTGGAGAGAGACAGACTCCAATGACTGTCTGAATCACTATAATTTCTATTTCTACTTAAGCTAATTTAATTTTTTTTTAAATTGGTTTGCAAACAGAAAGGTCCGATCTAATACAGCAGTTCATGGGAGACAGGATAACTGGAATCAGATACCCTTCATCAGCTGACCAATACTGTTTAACAAGTTGAATGATTATCGACACAGAATTGGGGACCTGGGTGGGAGGCCAAGGTACCGGGGATTCAGCCTTGGGTAAAAGGATAGTTCCTGCAGCACTGGGGCATCAGATAGGAGCTCTGTGGTCAGTGCATTAGTTAGGAAAAGGTCCTTTAGAAATGGCATAGAGAGGCCCACACAGGAATAGCAGAAAGTCTCACTCTACATCCAACCTGAAACCACTGCTCTTCCAAATGGCTCTTGCCGGACAGTCAGACACGGGGCAGGGCTGAACCTGGGATCCAAGAACGCAGACTCAGGGAGCCCTGTTACGGAGTCCCATTGAAAATGAAAAAACAAACAACACCCCCCCCCCCAAAAATTAACACAACATTGTAAATCAACTATACTTCAATGAAATACATTTTTTTAAAAAAAGGGGAGAAAAAAGAAAATGAAATTATATCTCCGGAATAGGTCCAAATGAATGATGGGCATATGTGAAATTATGCCTATAAAGTGCCAATTGTGACACAATTCGCTGATCACTAACTGGTGAGTCTGGATAAGTGTATGGTTACTTTGTGGAGGCTTCCACCATCCCGGAAGTGGGACAAAGGGAATAGGTCCATCATTTGGGGGGAAAATATGTGAAAGTGTAGACCAGATTTTTAAAGAAATACAGTCTTAGGAATCTTTACGAGAAGCTTTGCATTTATCACAAAACTATCACTTTCATCAGAACACTTCATATACCAAATTAATGCCAGACACACCATAAAATCCCAACAATGTATTGCAGTTTTCCAAAACTCTGATGGCTGAGCAGAGCTCTGAACCACTTGTCATAAACTAAAAGGACAAACTTAAAGACCAGCTCATCTCCTCCTAAATTTAGTGAGGTTTGCATTAAAGAAAAGAATATTTCTGGGCTTCCCTGGTGGCGCAGTGGTTGAGAGTCCGCCTGCCGATGCAGGCGACACGGGTTCGTGCCCCGGTCCGGGAGGATCCCACATGCCGCAGAGCGGCTGGGCCCGTGAGCCATGGCCGCTGAGCATGCGCGTCCGGAGCCTGTGCTCCGCAACGGGAGAGGCCACAACAGTGAGAGGCCCGCGCACCGCGAAAAAGAAAAAAGAATATTTCTATCATAACTCCTCATCCTTCTCTAATTCTACTTCTAGAACCAATTCGGTTCTTCCCAAATATTCATGGAGCACCACGGACGTGCAGAAGCCCTGCAAGGGAAATCAAAGGTGAAAACACTACAGTCCTGACCCTCGAGGGATTTACAGCCCAGACTCGGTGTTGCTCAAGGTGAGCAGAGTCATTATCTTACTTTTCACCTCACAGTCAACCCTGCACTTGAGGAATCATGCATCTTTTACACACACGCTGGTTCCTGTTTTCAGTCTTTTATCAATCTGGATGCCAGCACTCCTTGGGTCCCTGATGGTTTTTCTTAGATCTGCATTCATTCCAATAACTATTTTGGGGGTGCCTAATAATAATGGCTGTAAGACCAGCAGAGTCCCACAGGATCCCACTCTCAGAAGGGCACCAACCTTGTTTAATGCTCTGCTGTCTTGTAATTCTTCATACATTTTGAACAAGGGCTCCCACATTTTCAGTCTGCACTGGGTCCTACCAATTATGTAGCTGGTTCTGCTGGGTACCAGGCTAGGTGGTGGGGAAACAGTGATGAAAAGGAGAGACTCCAGAGGGGGGCAAGAAATAAAAAATAAATTAATTAATAAATAAGGTAATTCCAGGTGAGGGTTAAGACCTGTGAAGAAACTAAAGCAGGAGGATGTGATGAAGAGGATGGAGGGACTGGAGACTAAGAAGGAGTCAGACAGGGGAGCTCCCTGGTGGTCTAGTGGTTAGGATTTGGTACTTTCACTGCCATAGCCTGGGTTCAATCCCTGGTCATGGCCAAAAAAAAAGGAGCCAGCCATGTGGATATCTGGGGGACGAGTTCAGGACCACTTCTGCCTTGTTTGCGGCTATAGCACGTGGCACATGGAAATCTCTCAACTCATATTCTGAATGAATAGAACTTCTGTTCAAAAAGGAAGAACACCAAATACAGAAAACAAATTCATAATTTACTAGAATTGGGACAGCACTGCTGAGCGGTAAGGAACATTTGAAGTTTATTTAAGGTCTCCTTCAGGATCACATGTTTCAGCAGTTGGAGGGGGCACACCATGTCCAGGAAAAACAACCCTGATGGAAAAGTCCGTTATTCACATTCCCCTTCAGGCAGAAAAAGAGGGAAGTTTCTTGTTCTAGGCGGATTCTCTTGCTTTCCTAACCCAAAACAGAGAAACAGAGGTGAAAAAGTTAAGGAGAAAAGGAGACATTGTAGGGGCTCCTTTCTGTTTCACAAGATGAGTGCCATGAGTTTTGACTTGGTTTTTACATAAGGCACGCACAGGTTTTCAGGCGATGGACATTGTAAAATCTAATCTCACCCCTGTGTTTGGAGATATGAACAGAAAAAGGCTTTGGAAGTTCAGAAGTCATCAAAAATGTTCCAACATTCATTGTAAAGTGCATATATTCATTGTTTTATCTTCTGTTTTAAATGTCACATGCAATAAACTAACACTCAACAGCCCAAATTTATCGAGTGCTGACTGGTACCAGGTACTACGCCCCATGCTTTACACAGATTCTTCTTTTATCCTGACAGCGACCCTATGAAGTGGGTACTTGTTCATCTCTATTTTACAGATGAGAGACAGAGGCTCAAAAGATTTGGTAACAGAAGTCCCCCCAACTGGGTGCAGAAGAACAGGATTCGAACCCGGGGCTTTCAGGCTTAAACTGCCTTCTTATTCGGCTTTTGCAGACAATGAGAAATGCATCCAGGGGTTAACAACATGCTGTTAGGTTTCCTTCCTGTATTTCTGCAGAATCTGTTTTTTGTATTTTTTTTTTTTTTTTGGTTTGGTTTGGTTTTCCCCCTTTTCTCTCCCTTTGTGTTCCTTTGAAATCGAAACCGAACTTTTTATGGTGGAAAATTTCAAGCCCTTACAAAAAGTGACAGATGGGTCTAATGAACTTCCGTGTATCCATCACCCAATTTCAACAGTTATAACACACGGCTAATCTTGTTTCATTAATATTCTCATCCACTTTCTGTCCTTCTGTACGTATTACTTTGGAGACAATTAAGACTTCAAATAATTTCATCTGTAAATATTTCAATATAACAGCTAAGGACTCTTTTAAAAGACAACCCCAATTACCTAAAACAATATTCATTAATATCAGCAGATATGCAGTTAGTGTTCAAATTTCCAATTGTCTTATGAATGTGTTTTTTTCAAGTTTGTTTGAATCAAGATCCAAAAATGTCTACATTTTGCAATTTGTTGTTATTTCTCTTAGGTCTCTGTTAATCTGTAAGTTCCCCTTCCATTCATCTTCTCCCTCTCTTTTTCTCTCTCTCTTTGCAATTTATTTGTTGAAGAAACAGGGCTGGTTATCCTGCCATTTCTCCTGCCCATCTGAGTTCTGCTGATTACATCTCTCTGGCGTCATTTAATATGGTCCTTTGTCCACCATATTTCCTGTAGGTTGATTGAGTCTGAAGGCTTGATCAGATTCCAGTTAGATCTTTTTGGGCAAGATTGTCTCACTGGTCACCAATCTGTGTTTTCTCATTAGGGCTGTCTCTTTTTGTAATGTTAGTTCAATAGCTAGATCATTTAATTGACTAAGGGTTGCAATATGATGACCTTCCAATTCTATCACCCTTTACTTTGAGCCAGAATAGTTCTGTAGTGTGAAATTTCCTCTCATCTACTAATGGGTTACCTAGTGGTACAATTCATAAAGAAAAGGCAACAAATGCTTGATTCTTCACCTTTATTTACTAGTTTTCAAAATAGTGAGTTGGCACTTCCAATGGTGGCCAAATGGTTTTTAAAGTATTTATAAACTCATGAATTTAAATATATTATATATGTTTCAATCTATTAACATTGTTGTCCTTTGTGATGTTCAAATTGTCCCATACTAGCCAATGGGAAATTCTTCCAGTCAACTCCTACGTCCTTCTGACATGACTCTCACAGTTTTTGCTATCTTTCTTGCTACATGGGATGAAAAGATGCTCATCTTGTATGTTTATTGATACTTTCCAAGACCTACACAGCTACTGCTATTGCTACACAGTCTGTTATTGCTTTTTGTTTCATTTAAAAAATAGAGTTATAAACAGTAAAATATATATCCTTTAAGTATTACAATTTGATGAATTTTGACAAATGTGTACACCTATATTATCCACACCCCTACCAAGATAAAAAATATTTCCAGAATATTCTGCCAATTGCCTCTGCCAGTGTTTCCCCATCCTCCATAAGCAACCACTGTTCAGATTTCTATTATCATAGGTTAGTTTTTCCTGTTCTAGAACATCATATGAATTGAATTATAGACTATGAATTCTTTGATGAATGTTCTTTCACTGAGCAAAATGTTTCTGAAATTCATTCAGGATGCTGGATATATTTGTTAATTCATTTTTTATTGCTGAGTAGGTATTCCACTGCATGAATATACTACAAGTTATTTATCTACTCTCCTGTTAATGGAAATCTGAACTATTTCCAGTTTGCGGGTATTATAAAGAAATATGCTATGAACATTCGCTTACAAGGTTTGTGTGTGTGTGTTTATCTGTGTGTTTGTATGTGAGTACATATGTATGTACATAAGTTTTCATTTCTCTGGAATAAATACATAGGAGTGGAGCTAACAGATCATGGGGTGGAAGCATGTTTAATTTTTTAAGAAACTGCCAGTTTCCCAAAAGACTACACAATTTTATACTCCCATCAGTAATGTAGGAGAGGTCTTCGCCAACACTTGGTATTATAGAGCTTCTTAATTTAGCCACTTTAGTGACTGTGTAGTGCTAGAAGCACCCATGTTTAAGTGACTTTTTTTTTTACATGTTTATAGGTTTGGATGATAATTGCAAATTAATAAGAGCAAACACTTACATAGTACTTAAGATACACCAGATGCTGTTCCTATACTTTATAAAGATATATCCAATAATACCTTTGAGGTAGGGACTATTATTATCTTTATTTTACAGATGATGAGAAAAATGAAGCACAGAGAGGTTAAGTAACTTACAGGAAGTCACAGCTAGGAAGCAGCAGATGCAGGATCTGAAACTAGACAGTCTAGCTCCAGGGCTCAGGGCTTCTGACTCGTAAGCTCTTCTACCTCTTGCAGTTGTTAATTAAACTCTTTTTCCTTTCTCTAATGTTTCACAGAGATGCTGGCAAATATTTCTGGTCAATATTACTAATTAATAAAGAAATACTGTACTTTTTAATGTAAAGAATTTTTTTAAAAAAGAGTTTCCTTCTACTTTTATCCAACTTACTCTGAACTTCGACATTTTCCTTTTACCAGCACATCTCCAGTTCTTGTTCCATTCTTTCCACAAAAGTTTCTTATTTTCGCACCTTTTTTTTTTTTTTTTTTTTTTGCGGTACACGGGCCTCTCACTGTTGTGGCCTCTCCCGTTGTGGAGCACAGGCTCCGGACGCGCAGGCTCAGCGGCCATGGCGCATGGGCCCAGCCACTCCGCAGCACGTGGGATCTTCCCAGACTGGGGCACGAACCCGTGTCCCCTGCATCAGCAGGCGGACTCTCAAACACTGCGCCACCAGGGAAGCCCTTGAGCACCTTTTTTGTTAGACAACTCTTCTCTAAGTCGTGATCTTCAAGTCCTGAGCAGATCTTATATCAGAGTGCTTTTTGCAATAAGTAACAAACAAAGTAAAAATAACTTTAATGATATGAATCGATTATCTCACTATCTAAAGGGAGGGTAGTTCCAAGGTTGGTGAAGTCCACAGATTAGTACTGCCATCAAAGTTCCAGGTTCCTTCTATTTTTCCACTCAGCATGCTCTCCTGAAACTAATATTCCCTCATGGTTACACTATAGCTGCCACTCTTCCAGGCATCACATCCCTACTCCAAAAGAAAGATCATCTCTTTCTTCTATGTCTCTTTTTAAAAAGAGAGTTTTTCAAGAAATGCATCAGGGGGCTTCCCTGGTGGCGCAGTGGTTGCGAGTCCGCCTGCCGATGCAGGGGACACGAGTTCGTGCCCCGGTCTGGGAAGATCCCACATGCCGCGGAGCGGCTGGGCCCGTGAGCCATGGCCGCTGAGCCTGCGCGTCTGGAGCCTGAGCGTCTGGAGCCTGTGCTCCGCAACGGGAGAGGCCACAACAGAGAGAGGCCCGCATACCGCAAAAAAAAAAAAAAAAAAGAAATGCATCAGGGCTTCCCGGGTGGCACAGTGGTTAAGAATCCACCTGTCAATGCAGGTGACATGGGTTCAAGCCCTGGTCCAGGAAGATCCCACATGCCGCAGAGCAACTAAGCCCCTGTGCCACTACTACTGAAGCCCACGTACCTAGAGCCCGTGCTCCACAACAAGAGAAGCCACCGCAATGAGAAACCCACACACAGCAACGAAGAGTAGCTCCCGCTCACTGCAACTAGAGAAAGCCCGCGTGCAGCAACGAAGACCCAATGCAGCCAAAAATAAATTAAAAAAAAAAAGAAATGCATCAGCAACTTGCACCCCATTGGCCAGAGCTAGGTCATATGTTTACCCTAAACCAATCACTGGCAAGAGGAATAAGGCCACATGATTAACTTTGACCTCAGCTTCACAACCAATGTGTGGATATAACAGGCAATAGAGTATCCTGAACTATAGGTCCTCTCAGCCCTCAAGGCAGCCTAAGATCCTGCAAATGGTCACCTCAGGCTCTGAGCGGCCTCATATACATCTACCTTGTGTACCATACAGGTACTAACATCTCGTATGTACGCTACGACATGAAAAATGTTGGGAAGCACTGGCTTAGAGACCTACCAGGATATTCCTAAGTCACATGGGAGGTGATATTGATCCCTGAGCCAAATAAGGCCTCTCAGGAGGGAAGAAGGAAAAAAATGGCTCCTGGAAGCAGGCTTAGAAAATGAACAGGAAACAAGAGAACCCACCCATAACGGAGCAGACACAGCTGACACCATGTCATACAATGACTGTCTTGTCTGTGTCCCGCCCCCTCTGCTGCTTTGATGGTTCTTACTTGCAAACGTTCCCTCCTCTAGCTCAAAACTCGGAGTGCAGGAGCACAGAGGTATCATAAGCCTGGTTGAGACCTCAAGCCTGCCCCCTAGATGAACAGGGGCAGACAGGAAGATCTGGCTCCCTTGGTGGCCACGGTAGGAAGCCTGCACGGGGACCTGCCTTTTTGCCATCTGCCTGGTGGGCACCGCCAGAAGGGAGTCGGGGAGCTAACAGAACGCCAGTGGTGAGTGCTGGCCAGCCCACACACGACAAAAGCCCTCTTTGAGGGGTTTCCTGTAGCAACTCCAATTTAACTCTAAGATAGGCTGGCCCTGGTGAAAGTCTATACACAAACAAATCTGCAGGTCAACCCATCCTCACCCTCAAGGTGCAATCTCTCAAATAACCATGACATTAACAGGACTTGCAGTTTCAATAGTCTCCCAAGTAATCAGTTCTGGTGCCTCCCGAAATGAGACAAATGACAGTTTCATAGTCGCTTGTGGCTATGAAATCTCACTGAAACAATTCAACTCTGGCTAAATTATATTTAACTTAATAAATATGGATTTAGAGGGCCAAGTAAGCTTGAAGCCCTTGGGCATTCAAAAGAGAAAAGGTGAAAAAGAGAAAATAAATGGTGCATCGCTGCTCTCCTGCCCTAAGCTTTATCCCTTGTCTAAAAAAATAATAAAGCCTTGGTGATCACTTTCAAGCTTATCTAAATGAAGCTGAGAATGTTTACAGACAAGATAAAACAAGATTTTTGAAATCTACTAAATAGTACTTGGGGACACCATAGTTTGAAACCAAAGAGTATAATGAATGCAAAAAAGAACTAACTATTCTGAGCTCTTTGTAAATCTTAAGACTTTAGTACATGGCAGAGAGACTATATGAAAATATATCTTTATGATACTTGGATTTCAACCAGCAATGCTCTACATAAACTTGCTTTAACTATACAAGGAAATTCCATATCACTGTGAGAGGACAAACATTTTCTAAGAGACTAAAATGTGCTCTAAAGCATGCAAACTAATTTATACTGTGATGAAATGCAAAATATGCTTTTCCTGATGCTCACAGGCAAGTACAATTCCAGTGTTCCAAGCATCAGGGCCCTTAAGAAGGTTATGAAAAGCAGACAGCTCCACTAACTAAGGAGATAAAATGAAAACAGATATAAAATATAAATTTTTTGCTAGCACCATGGTATAAATCAAAAGTTGTTGGCCATGGTATGGAAAAGAAGGATTCTTGTTCACTCAATGGCATCAGAAATTGGTACCACCTTTTTGGAAATCCAAATTCCTTCCAAATGAGGTATGTATCTTACAGAAATTCTCCCACAAATGTTTTGCATATGAGGATGTTCATGGTAACATTTGTCTTAGTAAAATTTTGGAAACAGGGGCTTCCCTGGTGGCACAGTGGTTAAGAATCCGCCTGCCAATGCAGGGGACACGGGTTCGAGCCCTGGTGGGGGAAGATCCCACATGCCACGGAGCAACTAAGCCCGTGCGCCGCAACTGCTGAGCCTGCACTCTAGAGCCTGTGAGCCACAACTACTGAAGACCACGCGCCTAGAGCCCGAGCTCTGCAACAAGAGAAGCCACCGCAATGAGAAGCCCGTGCACTGCAGCGAAGAGTGGCCCCCGCTCGCCGCAACTAGAGAAAGCCGCGCGCAGCAACAAACAGCCAAAAAAAAAAAGAAATAATAATAAAAAAATTAAAAAAAAAAAAATTTTGGAAACAACTTAAATGTCTATTAATAGGGGATTACCAAAATTAATTGATACACTCATACCACTGAATACACAGCAGTTATGAAAAACAGAGATAGATCACCATCTAAGATGTGTAAGTAAATACAATTCAAACTAAGATGTATAGAATGATCTCACCTCCGTAAAAATTTATATTAATGTAATATGTAAGTCACTATATGTTTAGAAAGTATTCGGTGAATATATACCGTTGATAAAAGACTCACTTTTAAGCCATGCATTTCTATAACAATTAAATTTATGGACTTATGTTATTTTAATGATAAAAAACTCTATGGCTCTCCAAGGAACACAAATATTGATTTTTATCTAATAGTAATCACATCAATAATAACTAATGGTCATTATTAAATAGACACACTAGATAAACACGTGGAGAGACACTGCTACATGCCGGGTGCTGGGACACAAGGTTACACTGGACAGATCCCTGTTCTCCAGAAATACTCTACACAACAGCCTGGATCAAATGTTTTGTTTTAAATAAATTTATTTATTTATTTATTTTTGGCTGCGTTGGGTCTTCATTGCTGCACACGGGCTTTCTCTTGTTGCGGTGAGTGAGGTCTACTCTTCATTGCAGTGCACGGGCTTCTCATTGTGGTGGCTTCTCTTGTTGCGGAGCACGGGCTCTAGGCATGTGGGCTTCAGGAGTTGTGGCACGCAGGCTCAGTAGTTGTGGCGCATGGGCTTAGCGGCTCTGCGGAATGTGGGAACTTCCTGGACCAGGGCTTGAACCTGTGTCCCCTGCATTGGCAGGCAGATTCTTAACCACTGCACCACCAGGGAAGCCCCAGATGAAATGTTTTGAATAGGAAGTTTTACAAAATTATAAAAGTTACGTATATCCTTGCCATAAACGATTTAAATTCAGAATTATTAAAGTAAAAGAAGTAGAAACCTTTCTCTTTGTCCACTTACATATCCCAGGGGTAAACATTATTAATGGCTTGGTATATGTATTTCCAATGCTGTTCTCCCATGTACAGGAACATATACACGCACTTCTTGCATTTATTTGTGCCTTTTTGTCTCTATAGACATACACACACATATATACACACACACATCCTGTATATTGTTCTGTCTTTTGTGTTTATTTTTACCCTAAAATCGGTCAATGACAATTCTGGGGGGGCTGTGATGTATAGGTCTACTTCACTTTTCCTACTGATGTCATAGAATCCCATGCTTTGGAGGGACTATCATTTAATTAATCATTCTCTTATTCATGTCTTCACTGGCTTGCTATTTCAAATTATGCTGCTGTGAAAATCCTTACACATATACCATCGTATCCTTAAGATGACTTCCTGAAATGGAAATGTCTGGTCAACGAGGGCACATATCTTACATTTTGATTGGATACAACTAAACTGTCCTACGGAAAGGTTGTAACAATTTACCAGGTTATAATTTAATTCTTCTGCTTCAAAATGTCCATCTCTTCTCTTATCCTTATTTTACGTAACTTCCTGTAGACGCGAGAGGAAGTGAGCCTCCCATTTCTAAGATTTTTCCTTTTCTTTTTTGGTCTATTTTAGTAACCAGGGCCTTTTCCTTAAACTACAGTGTATCGAATTCTTGTCATGTCCCAGACACCATTCTGAGAAGTCACAGGGCATCGTTTCACTTAAACCTGGCAGCAGTATGATGCAATATTATGTTCCCATTTCACAGCTGAGAAAACGAGGCTCAAAGGAATGAGGCATCGCGCTCTGGGTCACACAACCAGTGAGGGATGAGGCACACAGGATTAGAGTTCATATCCATCTGGCTCCAACATCCTTAGCTCCCAAAGATTATGTGCACATCACGCAAAAGAAAGTAGACAAAGCTGTTCATCTCATTACAAGTTCTATTAAAACAGACCGGGCTTCCCTGGTGGCGCAGTGGTTGAGAGTCCGCCTGCTGATGCAGGGGGTGCGGGTTCGTGCCCCGGTCCGGGAAGATCCCACATGCTGCGGAGCGGCTGGGCCCGTGAGCCATAGCCGCTGAGCCTGCGCGTCCGGAGCCTGTGCTCCACAACGGGAGACACCACAACAGTGCGAGGCCCGCGTACGGCAAAAAAAAAAAAAAGAAAAAAAAAAACCGACCGATGGCATTAATATTTGTAAATAATGAATGAAGCTGCTTGGGCTGAGGAAGGCAGCTGTTTCCCAGGCTGCTCCCTCCATCTTTTTCCCCACAGGTCCCTCAATTCCTTAACCAGCCGCCTCGTCCTCCTTTTTGGACGTAGTTGCTGGGGAAGGGGAGGGGGCAAGAGTTCCATTTTGAGTAATTTGCTCTACTGCTGTCTACTTAACACCCAGTACCCTCCAGTGTGACAGCCCATGCCATGGCCCCATTTCACAGACCAGTGAGCTGAGCCGAGCCGGGAGGTGACCAGGAGCTTCTACACATGACCAGTTCTCTGGTTTTCTATTTTCTTCTTTTTTAAACTAAGGGTACCAGATGAAGTTGTTGACCAAGCTTTCATTTGCTGAACTTCATCAAAATTGATAGTAACCTGAAAAATACAATCTACTACAGAACCTAACATATTATTGGTAGTGGCTAATTACTTCAGGGTCATAATATAACTTTAGAAGTGATGTTGAAGATTGGGGAAAAAAAGCGATGTTTGGTAAATATGTTGGCTAATAGTTTTATTTTCTGGAAAAACTTCAGATACAGTGATATACATATATACACATACATACATAGACACACATGCACATATATGTATGCATATTTATACATTCTCATATATACATATATATGCACATACATATATATGTCTATATGTAATTTATTTATACATTTAAATGTGACCTATTTAGCTCAGAGAAAATACACCAAAAAAAAAAAAAGGGAGGAAAAAAAGAAAAGGATATAATTAAATTTGATGTACTTACAACACACAATATACAGCATAAAGGTGTGGCAAGCTTTTGCTATATTTGTAACCTAATGTAATGTTTGAGCCTGAAAAAAAAATTAAACTGATGCAACTTGGTGGTGAATAAATGGCACCGTTCAGACTCTGGCACTGATATCTCAAAAAAAATTTTTTTGAAACTCAGAGTTGGCTTCTGAAGTTTATTAAAGGAAAAACACATTCACTAAAAAAATCTCATTTCCAAAAAGAATTTGAGAGCAAAAATCTTATGAGCTCGGCTGGAACTATATCTGGCATCAATACCTAGAAATATTAATATATAAAAATCTTAAGGAAGGAAAAAACCCCAAAATCTAAATACTATGAGTGGATGCTTAGGATTCTTCATATCCTGAACCAAACTGTTTCAAACTTAAACATTAATTTCACTGAAAAACTGGTATTGGACTATTTATTGAAAGTAAATGTACTTTGTCTTCAGGAAATATTTGAAAAATGCCTCGTATTCCTTTTTGTTCTAGAAGATTATGATTCTGTCATCATTTGAGGTTGATAATTAGACACAATAACCAGCTCTTCTAACTCAAAGGGTCAAACTCTCTTTATATTGTCTGTGCTTGCAGAATTTTAAAAAGCCTGGACACGGCCAAAGACTTAGGGAAAGCAAGCTTTTAATTAAACACTAATGAAGACCAGAGAGAAAAAAAATATTTTCCCCCAAGAATGCAGGCAAATCCAAAGGGTCCTTCCATCCTTAGCTCCAGGGGATGGGAATGACCTGAGACAGGGTCAGAATGAAAATCGACATCCACAGAGTGCCACGAAGAGAAAGCCAGAGGTCTGAAACGTCTGTCAGCATCAGTCAGGCCAAAGAGGGCACCTTCCAGACCTTAACCACAGGGATGGGCACAGGAAACAGTGATCACTTGACAGTAAGAGCTAACAAGAACTATAGAAACTGCCAACTTCCCCACCCTGCGCTGGGCACGGGCAGGGACCTGCAGCTGGCTGTACACAGAAGCTGGGGTCCCTGACTGAGCCCGTTTTACAGGAACTGGAGGAAATAATCTGTTCTGCTCTCTGCAATGCTACTTCCTTAATGAAATGGCTGTCAGAGAACACAGACCAATGTAGTCTCAGTCAACGTACACTGGCTTGTGGCTATTTTCCCTAATGAAAAAGAATAAACACATACACACAAATACACTTCAGCACACATGGCTTTGTCCTGGATGTTTCCAAAACTACACAGACTGTAAACATTCTCTTTGGACACAGTCTCCTTCCTGCTGCTTCCCCCTCCTCCAAATTCTTCGTGTCTTCCTACAGCATATGTGGTCACCACTCCAGCCCAGGTCTCCCATCGTCCCACAACTGGTCACGAGAAACAGCCTAACTGCTTTTACCCCTTCCGCACCAGTCCCCTCACAGTGGCTAGAGCGAGCGTCTTAAAATGTAAAGCAGATCCCTTTGTTCATTTGGTCAAGAACTATTTCCGAAGGAGTATTAGGTTCCGGCACTGAGGATACCACAGTGAACAAAGCAAAGTTTCTGCATGCCTTCAGCTAACCTTCTGGTCGGGGAAACACAATAAGCACATAAGCAAATAAATTCCTAACGTCAGGTGGTGACGGGGTTACAGCGAAGAATAAAGCAGGATACGAGAGCAGTCAGGGGTGGCCTCTCTGTTTGGATGGTGTCTGAAGAAGGACCTGCAGGGAGTGAGGGGGGGAAGCACGCCACAGGAACCTCTGGGTGACAAAGTTATAGGCAGAGAAAACGCCAAGGGCAAAGGCTCTGAGCTTGGAATGTGCTTGGCGGGGTTGAAGGGACAGCAAAGAGGTCAGCGCTGCTGGAGGACACTTAGAGAGAAAAAGAAAGTTGGAAGTTGAGACCAGAGGTTGACGCAGCTCACAGACACAAGAACAGATTAGTGGTTGCCAGGGCGGGGTTGGAGGGTGGGAGAAATGGGTGAAGGGGATCAAAAGGTACCAACTTCCTGTTATAAAATAAATAAGTCACGGGGATGTAATGTAGCACATGGCAACTATAGTAAATAATACCGTATTGTATATTTGAAAGTTGCTAAGAGAGTAGATCTTAAAAGCTCTCATCACAAGAAAAGAATATTTGTAACGACGTGAGGTGATGGATGTTAACTAGACATGTTGTGATCATTTCACAATATATACAAATATCGAATCATTATGCTGTACATTTGAAACCAATATGTTACATGTCAATTGCACCACAGTAACCAAATAAATAAATACAGTGAATATAATGCTAATACTAATACTATTAATAATAAAAAGACCAGAGGGCTTCCCTGGTGGCTCAGTGGTTGAGAGTCCGCCTGCCAATGCAGGGGACACGGGTTCGTGCCCCGGTCCGGGAAGATCCCACATGCCGCAGGGCGGCTGGGCCCGTGAGCCATGGCCGCTGAGCCTGTGCGTCCGGAGCCTGTGTTCTGCAACGGGAGAGGCCACAGCAGTGAGAGGCCCGCATACCGCAAAAAAAAAAGATCAGAAGTTGAGCATGTTTGCTGTGGGTAGGTGGTGGAGGAACGCAGAGAAGGGGATGCCAATTACACAGGGTCTTGTAGGTTCGGTGAGACTGGCTTTTTCTGAGTTGGGAAGTCATTAGAGGGTTCTGAACGGGACAATGACACGATCTGACTTATTTTTAACAAAATCGCTCTGGAGGCTGGGTTGGGAATAGACTATAGAGGGAAAATGGCACTAGTTATTCAGTCTCAATGAGTTTATTAATACCTGCTCTAGTTATTCAGTCTCAGTGAGTTTATTAATACCTGCTCTGGCTACAGGTTTTGGTAGAGGCAGAGATTAGAGACTGGGAAAGTCCTAGGAAGGACTCCATGAAGGCAAATGTAGAAAAGGAAGAGGCTGAATGGTTTGCAAACTAAGCTCATTCCATGCAACGGCTGAGAGAATGGAACTTGGATTTACACAGATCTGAGCTCCCCCTCTTTGCACTCGGCTAAGTGACTTGACAGCGCTAAACAATTTCCACATCTGCCACATGGGTTTCACAGTACCTATTTCATGTCGTTGTTAGGAGAACTAAGTGAAATGGTGAAAATGAAATGCTTAGGGAATAGGGAATTCAGTGGTTAGGATGCAGCGCTTTCACTGCTAAGGGGCCGGGTTCGATCCCTGGTCAGGGAACTAAGATCCCGCAAGCCGTGCAGCACGGCCGAAAAAAATGCTTCGCACTATGTTTGACAACATAGAAAATGTTCATTAAGTAGAAATGACACTTCTTAACTGCCGACTGTGAGCCAGGCACCCTAGCGAGACCTTTATTACATGATCTTGTGTTGTCCTCTCCTGTCCTGAGCGGCAGGCACTATTACCATCCCCATCACATATGCGAGAAAAGGAGGCACCAAGAGATCACGTAACTTGCCCACGTCACACAGCTAGTAAATGTGGCTGTTTGGGCTTAATTCCTGGTCACAGTTTGCACTTATCACAACTCGCATGACAACTTTAGGCTTAGGATCAACTTTGTGAAGGGATCCAAATGTTTACCTTTTCTCAATCCATGTCATTTCTAACTTTTACACCAAACTTAAAATGTAGATCTTATTTTATCTTTCGTATAAGAAACAAGCTCAGAGCAATTAAGTAGCGTGGCTCAAGGTCACACAGCTGGTAAGTGATGAAGCCTTGATTTGTTACCCAGGTCCAACTGACTAAAGCCCATTCTATTGCCCTATTTTGTCAAGGCTCTTTTCTTTCTTAGCTAATAAGCATCTAATCAAAGTTTAATGAGACTGACTAATTCCTGTAAAAATATTTGCTGGCTACATTACCCAAGGGTAGCACGATGCCTATCATAACAGGGTCTCCTTTGCCGCTGCAAATTTAAGAGTCATATCAGAAGAAAGCTTATACAGATGAGAAAGACAGCAGTCAGTGGGGACCCAGGGCCTTTATGCATGAGAGTCTAGGGCTCTTAAGGAGTGGGGCTCAGGGTAGAGAGGGAGAAAGTTTAATGGCTTTCTGTTGGAGAGACAGAAAGAAAACAACTAAACAGTTGTGAGAATCTTTGCTTTCGTAGAATAAACCAAAAAGACAACAGCATTAGCATGCCAGAGTCTCCTGATAAAATCCTGTGCCATGAAACCATGTGAGCACAATGTCTCTGTGCAGTGGTCAGTGGGCCCCTTTCCTGCTTGCTACATTAGACTATAGTTCTTAATCCAGAGGGGAGGGGAGGAAGGAGGAGACAAGGCTTCTGCAGATTTTAGAAGCTCCAAAGGTTATGCATATGCGTAAGTGGTAGAGCACTGCACAGATGAAGATAATTATTCATGAGGGATTCATCCATCCATCCAACCATCAATCCACCCATTAATCTATCCATCCAACCATCTGCCCATCTGTCCATCCATCCACACCTTTGTCCATCCACCCATCCATCCAAGCATCCACACATATATCTAACACTGTTTTCAGTGCTTTTAAATATTAGTGCACTTGATTTTTGTAACAATCCCAGAAGCATAACTCTTTAAGGGAGGTCCATAATTAACTATTTTATGGCAAAAAAAATTTAATGAGAAAAATCTCAGAGAACTCACATGGCTAACAAAAGGTGAGTTAGGATTTGAATTCAGGAAGTTTACAGACTTCATTTTTAAGCACTCAGCTATGTTTTCACCCAATGTTGATTGAGCAAATAAGTAAATAAATGAGATACTATCTTTATGTATCCCTCTAATAAATAAAGCAGCAAGTCAGTGGCAAGAGGCTAAGCACTGGAGTCAGCTAGAGCTCTGTTCAAATTCCAGCATCATGTTTTATTAGCTAATAAGTATATAAAACCAATAAAGTGGGATTTATGATATCATTTTGAAGTGTTATTATAAGGACAGAAATAAGGCACAACATCTAATAAAGCTAAAAACCTAGCAAGTCTCCCTTTTCGTATATACCCTAGAGCAGGGGTCCTCAACCCCCGGGACTGCTACCAGTCCGTGGCCTGTTAGGAACCGGGCCGCACAGCAGGAGGTGAGTGGCCGGTGAGCAAGCGAAGCTTCATCTGTATTTACAGCTGCTCCCCATCGCTCGCGTTACCACCTG
Source organism: Lagenorhynchus albirostris (assembly GCF_949774975.1). Taxonomy (NCBI): domain Eukaryota; kingdom Metazoa; phylum Chordata; class Mammalia; order Artiodactyla; family Delphinidae; genus Lagenorhynchus; species Lagenorhynchus albirostris. The sequence goes on along the minus strand of NC_083104.1, from coordinate 21,182,034 downwards.
AGCTCCGCCTCCCGTCAGATCAGCATAGGCATTAGATTCTCGTAGGAGCGTGAACCCTACTGCGAACTGCGCATGCCAGGGATGTAGGTTGCGTACTCCTTATGAGAATCTAATGCCTGATGATCTGAGGTGGAGCTGAGGCAGTGATGCTAGCACTGGGGAGCGGCTGCAAATACAGGTTATCATTAGCAGAGAGGTCTGACTGCGCAGAGACCGTAATAAATCAATTGCTTGCAGACTCATATCAAAACCCTATCAGTGAGTGGCAAGTGAAAACAACCTCAGGGCTCCCACTGATTCTGCATTACGGTGAGTTGTATAATTATTTCATTATATATTACAATGTAATAGTAATAGAAATAAAGTGCACAATAAATGTAATAGGCTTGAGTCATCCCGAAACGATCCACCCTGCCCCGGTCCATGGAAAAATTGTCTTCCATGAAACCGGTCCCTGGTGCCAGAAAGGTTGGGGACCGCTGCCCTAGAGAAGCTCTTGCTCACAAGCACAAAGAGACAATACAAAAATTTCAGTGTAGTATCTTGGGACACTGAAAATTTGTAAGCAACCTAAATGCCCATCAACAAGAGATTGGTATGTTTAATGCAATGGAATATAAGGGTTAAAATGACTTTAGAGATAAATTCCAAAAGCCTATTGAGAGAAAAATAAGGTAGCAGAATGACACATCCTTAAATAAATTTTACAGACACGAAAATAATATATATTGTTTATAGATACAAACACATGTGGCAAAATGATGAAAATATGCCTGGGAATGAAAAACACGAATTTCAGAACAAGACTACTTTTAGGGAGAAAGGAAAGGTATAAAGGTGGTTTCAACTGATTCTGTAAAATTTTATTATATACAAAAAAAGTATCTGGAGCAAACATGGCAAAATGTTGAGATGCCTTAAAACTGAGTGGTGGGTGCATGGGTTTTTACCTATATTATCCTTTATGTTTTTGTACATTGAAATCTTCCCCAAATGATATCTTTCTTAAAAAAAGATAATACATGTAAAGTGCCAAGCACAAGGCACAGCACAAAGCAGTTACTTAATAATTAGCAGCTATTAGTCAAGACACTAAGACTGTATAAAAGCCCTAGTTAAGGAGAAAATAGTTATTTAAGCAATGCACTTTGCCCAAACACAAAATTCAAGAAACTAAAAATGATCAGGACATTAGGGGAAAACGGTACTGTTTAATTTACCATAGTTACCAGCTCTTTCATGGCAAAAGTTTATTTCAAGGATGCCAGAATTTTTATCTTTTCTGTATGTACGTATACACACACATGTATGTCATTACTTCTGGATATTAATTTCAATTTTTTTATCCCATTTGATCATTCACACTTTTCCATAACAACCAAATTGGACATCACAAATATAACATTCAGAATAAACGTAAGTAGGGGACGAACAGGAAGTTATTTCACGCTGCAGCTCCACCAAGAAAAGACAGAAGGAGGAAAACAAACACCAACTTGACAAGGCAGGAGAGTCTATTCTTAACTTGGTGTTTTCCAAGCTGTACAACAAAGGTTCAAAAATGCTTTTTAGAGATCCTGAGACTGATCTGTTGATCTTAAATCATACAGTCTTTTAGAAAATTATTGATGCCAAGTGATGGACTCAAACATTAAGACAGTTTTCTTTCTCACTTTGGGGTATCTGAGCATCCCAATTTCCTGCCATAAAATCCTAGTCTTTGGTTACCTGAAAATGTAGAAGATGAATTTCCTCAGTGATAAGTGGACTCATATGTCATTTATCAACCAAGTCTTTGCTTCTTTCTGTATGTGTTGCTACCATGAACTGACTCTGTGGTTGCCCAACTCCTTCAACAGAATGTAGGATCTAGCTGGGAGACCGCCCTGATTGTCAGGCCATGTTTTAAACCTAGATCCTACATCCTTCACATCAATGCAATCCTTACTCTACTTCCTTCCCGCTGGCCCTGCTGCAGTCCAGGCTTTGATGTGAATACCTGTTGGGCAGACATTTGTAGAAGATGCAGTGTGATGAGCTGCCCAGACTTATTGCATCAGCTGTCTGGATTTTTTTGAGCTCTTAGCCCCTCTGGGAACTGCTGTTCCTTAAAGAGAGCTGCCTACTTCAAGGTCACACCGCTTATACAAGGGCAGCCAATCTCTAATGAGGCTTGATGAAGGTTGGGGGGAAATCCAGCCCTCTTGTTCCAACTGGGGACAACTCTCAGCTTCAGGGCTACCTGTGAGGTCAGCTGAGGTCTTTGTTAAGCCTGAACTGTCACCCAATCTCTCCCTCTGCTCAGTCCTACTTCTTTCTATTCCCTTCTACACTGTTGATCCTCAGAGCACTCTACAGTAAACTTCCTGCTTGTTAATCTCTGTTTCAGAGTCTGCTTCCTAAGGAACCAGATCTGCACCAGCATTCACGCTGTTCCATGGAAGGACTGCTTTTCCTGCCCCCTGTGGTTGAGTGAGTGACATGACCAGCTCTGAACAATGTCTTGAGACAAGTGACGTGAGCTACTTAGAGGCCAAGCATTGCATTGCCAATGCAAAGCCCTGAAAAGCTCTTCACTCTCTATCATGGCAACTGGCAATGTTCCGGAACATTCTGTGAGCCTGAGTGACAGTGATGAGCAGAGCTTCCAGCCAACCTGTGAATGGACAGGTAGTGTAAACCAAAAATAAACCTTTATTTCTTTAACCCGTTAGGATCCTGGGGCTGTTTGCTGCCGCAGTAAAATCTATCCTATCCTGAGTAACACACCGACATCACCACAGGCCTCCTAACTTCCTCCCCTGTCCTGCCTCCACTATGCCACCCTCTTCCAAATCTATCAGCCTCACCATTACCAGGGACAGTTCTAACTTAACCTGTCCCCCACCCCCAAAGTTCTGAAGAAAAACATCAAATCCTAATCTTAAAATAAAAGATCATTCAAGTTGAATGTTATTCTCAATTAAAATCTGCCTGTCTGGGCTTTCCTGGTGGCACAGTGGTTGGGAGTCCACCTGCCGAAGCAGGGGACACGGGTTCGTGCCCCGGTCCGGGAAGATCCCACATGCCGCAGAGCAGCTGGGCCCGTGAGCCATGGCCGCTGAGCTTGCGCGTCCAGAGCCTGTGCTCCACGACGGGAGAGGCCACAACAGTGAGGGGCCCACGTACCGCAAAAAATAAATAAATAAATCTGCCTGTCTGTCTATGACTTTGACTCCGTCTGTCTCTTTCTTTCCTCATCAGCCTTAAAAAACTCTTTATAACACGCACCCCCACCGACCAGAGCCTTGTTTCCTCATGCCTGAAATGCACGTCTGCCTTTCTTAGTCTATCTAACTCTTACTTGTCCTTCCGACTTCTGCCTGAGAATCACCCCTGTAGGAAGCTTCCTTGGCTTCCACGCCCTCCCCTTTTGCTTCACTCCTGTCTGACGGAAACTCCCTTCACTGTGCACCTAGAGGACCCAGGTAAAGCCCTTGCACAGAGGTTATTTTCTTAACTGTCTCCCTACTTGACAACAGATTCCTTGAGGGCAGGAAATAATCTATTTGACTTTGTGTTGCTAACACCTTGGCATAACAACTGGGACACGGTAAGCACCTGATAATTATTTTATGTATGAATAAACGGACAAATGAATCAATCGATCTATAACTCCAATCATGTTCTACAATGCAGGACCTAGTAAAGGTAAACTGAACACTGATCCTGAATATTTGTTTATTAATTTCCTAGTGACTGGGTTTTTTAAGAGAAAATTCTTCCATATTCCTTCAAGTTCTATTTTTCCATGACTGAATTCTAAACTTTCCTTCTTCTAGCATTCTCTGCCCAACATATTGTTTTTGTCTAGTCTGGAGATTGGCAAACTTTCTCTGTAAAGAGCCCGATAGTAAATATTTTCAGCTGTGTGGCCAATACAGTCTTTGTATCAACTATTCAACTCTAAGTAGCTGAGTGACAACTACTCAATTCTGCCATTGTAGTTTGAAAGCAGCCATGGACAACGTGTAAATGAATGAGCAGGGCTGCATGCCAATAAAACTTTATTTACAAAACCAGGAGGTAGGCCAGTTTTCTCCTGTGCATTGTATTGGGTTGGCCGAAAAACCCAAACAAACTTTATGGCCAACCCAATAACTTGTCAGCCTCCCTTCTAGTCTGTATAATTCAGGAGGCTGTGGAGAGTGGAGGGCGGGGGCAAGCAAAGGATATACGGTTTGAAATGTACACAGGTCACTGAAGGCTCAATAAAGGATTGCCATTTGGGGGACCTGGTCTTTCATAACCAATGCAGTGGGATGAAAAGTTCAGGTGTTACCAATTTATGAATCATCAGAGTCTTGGAATATAAAGAGATTATCTCCTTAGAGACCCTACTGCTAGCTCCTGTGACCTCCTAGATTTTTTGTATGGGCCTTAAAAAAATTGTGGGTTTACTGCGTAGAACACAAGCTCAGATACCCAAGGTCCACCCTACATCCACTGCTGTGGGAGATTCCACAGTCTCTCTCACGGAACATCTTTGCGTGCAAAGATGGAAATTCAGTTTCCACAGAACTAGTCTCACTTATAAAAACAACAGTAAAACCCTAAGCTACCCTTTATCGAGTACCTTCTATGGGTCTGGTGTTAAGCCCTTTGCATATCCAAGAGCTAACATTTACTGAGTACTCGGTTGTGCCACGCAGAGCACTTAGTATTATACACACAATCTCATGAATTTTTTACACTACCCATAATGCCAGGACTACAGTTCTCCCCTCTTACCCAGGAGGGAATGGGGTTCAGAGACAAAAAGCAATTTGCTCAAGGTCAGATTTGCTCAATTTTGAGCAAACAGCCTCTGCTGTGATCTGCCCGGCATGCCACCCCTCACTGCCAGCTACCTGTGCAGTGGAACTGACCCAGCCTCTTATGGTCCCTTAAGTACCCTAGATTCTGTTCAAGTTGCCCCTACTGGGGGCGATTACTCCATTCAGGGTTTGCAAGAAATTCTACCTTTGAGACGTTGGAGATGAAGGGAAAACTTAATTCCAAGTAACAAACTGAGGGCTTCATTCGACCGTGTCACACTTGATAGAAAGCAAAGGGTGTTGATCCTTTTTCAACAACATTCTTCCATCATTTTCCACCTCAACTGTTTGTTAAATCTATTTAATTGTGATAACGCAACCCATCCGGGCAAGATAAAAGCAGGAGAGATATATCAGCTTTTAATATTCAGCCCTAAGTGGAAGGTGAATGTCCCATGTCTGCTACTCCAACCACATTCAAACCTTCACTCATCAAGTGAGTCTTTGTTAGAAGGCAGCCTCAGTGCAGCCTCAGTCTGCTTTTTATTTAGTCACATGACTACAGAAATGCCTTATAGCTAGTATCTTAATTATTCATGGTTTCTGGCAAATTAAGTCTCTTGCCTCTCCAATATCTAGAAATGGAGGAAGTGTTCAATTCCAAAGAACTTATGTCTTCCCAGCCGTGCCGGCGAGGCAATAATGTGGTTGTCAAGTTCCTTATGAATAGGCAGAGATCTTATTTCACTTATAGTATATGAATAAACAAAACACCCCCGGGGACTGTCAGGTATTTCGTGTAATGGATATCTCCCACCCCACCCTTTCTCTCTAGAGTGATTGAATCCTGGGTTTTTTTTTACAAACAAGACTATTCAGACTAGAAGCAAGAAATTGACACCTTTTTATCATCAAGATGATAAAAAATTGGGTTCAATAAAATATGTAACCCTGTGGTGTTTCCAATTCACATGCCAGAAACTTGAGCAGTATAATGGAACATTCCTCTCTGTTTTAGAATTCATAATTATGGGATAGCAATGCTGGTATTCTAATGATGGGCCCCCTAACCCCGTAACTCAAATAAATTACTGTTGCAAAATACTTACAAATGTATTTGTGCATCAATCTTTGTACTTATCTTGAAAAATAATCATTTTATTTAAACAGCATAAGAATCTCATTATCTGAGATTCTAATAATGCAGATACAGTGGACACTGCATCCCTCCCCCCATTGCCTGGCAGCCATGTGGTCTGGGCGGGGCCAACCTCACTGCCGGCTTCAGAAATGGGTCTGCACTGGCCTAAGCCAATCAATGTAATTCAGGGTCTCTCAACCTTTGTATTCGTTATCACTCCCTTAAGGAGCCTCTGAAGATATTTTTTTGTTTGCTAGCCACCTCACTCCCCCCAAAATTCTAACGCCATAAGTACACTGTAGATCTGTTTATGTATACCTGTGCTTTGTACATAAAGACTAAGATTTTTTTTTGCCCCCCCTCCCATCCTTACGAAATGATTTTTGCCTGTTGGGGGCCATATCATTCCCTTTGAGAATGCATGAATTACAATCCCATTCCCTGTGCCAATCAGTGCATGGCATTGCCGGTGGGCACATACCCTAAACTGACCCATCAGAGGGCAAACCGGGGAATTTCTTTTGAGAGTTGGTGGCTTTGAAACATTCTCTTTCTTTCTATATGGGTTGATACATGGGTCCAAGCCCCAGAACTGCTTTAGCTGTCTGCTATCATGAGGAAAGAAACCAGCTGAAGATACATGAACAAGACAGGATTGACAGAATCATGGGGAACAACTATAGTGCCCTGATCCTACTGCTAGATTTTTCAGTTGCATCCAAAGTCCCTACTTTTTATTCTGTAGGTTAATTTGAGTTCATTTTCCTATTACAATAAAAATACCCCAACTGATAGAGCAGATAACATTTACTGAATGTTTCCTAAGCTCTTGGTACTGTCAATTAATTTTAATATCAACCTCTGTGGTTAGTACTATTGTATTTCTCATTTTATAAACAATGAAACTAAAGCACAGTAAAATTAAGTAACTCATCCATGATCATACACAGGCAGAGGTAGGATTTATCCTATCCTCTGTCTATTTAACTTGGAGTATAAGGTATTAACCACTTCATTTTACTGCCATTCTGTTCTATACAATTTACGTTAGTACCTTCTTGTTGAAATTTGAAAGGCATTAAAGGAAACGGTATTTCTTTGCTAACAACTATGTTGTACAATTTAAAAATCTAGAGTTCTCTCAAGTTTTAAAATATTTTCAAGTTTTCTCCAAAGACACAAACCTTGGAGATCATTTTCTGCTTAAGACTCAATACTCATAAAATGGCCATGGTTGTTTTAGATGTTCCCTCTTATCATTATGAGAGGGTACTGGCTCAGCCACTATCCATTTTACGGAAGAGAAAACCTGTCGTTCAGTAGGTTAGTCCTTCAAGTTGCTGTTCTGCTTAAAAATAATTATTGATCAACCTTGTAAAGATCTCGTGGGGTCTCAGGTTTCTGGAAGCGTCATTTTTGAATTGGTCACTACCAGTAGAAGAGGTAAGCCATAAGTCCCCTGAGCCTTTGGGGAGAGCGGCATGAAGGCTGAATGGTTGGCCACAGTGCTTGTGCTCTCCTTTTGAAAGTTTCTCAAATGTTAAAAAGTGAAAACAAAAGTGTATCAGGGCCACTTCTCCTACAGAACAAACTGAACAATGATTTCCCAAAAAAGAAAAAGGCTGAGAGGCAGACACACCTCTGGCTCCAAAAAGCTAGGTGATCTGGGTAATGTGGCCAGATGGGCTATATCCACAGCTCCATAATCCTCTCAAACCACCACATGCTGCCCCGGTTCTCAACCTGGCTTTTGGATTCTTTCAAAACGCAAGACATCTCAGACATGTTATCCAAAGCAGGAGTCGGGAAAGCACAAAGTATAATGTTCCTCACATTTTAACAAGGATGATACGGATGTCAGGGATGACAAGGGGACGCTGATTTTTTAAATGCCCACAGTTTAACCGCAGGTGCCGGTCTTTTAATTTTGCCTGATTGATGGAAGACAATGGCTTATCAACACCAGAAGCTTGATCACATATGGGACTCAATACAATGCGATATGAATCACAGCCATATGGAGAATGTGGTCAGAGTAGGGAGAATCCAAGAACTGCAACAAAGCTAATTCTACATCACAGGAAAGAAAACGTGCCACTATATTCTATAGTAAACACCGGGTGTAATCTTCCTAAAGGCAATGTAGATTATTTTTTAAACCTGAAAAATATTAACAACCAAAGCACAGGACCTTTAAATCCACAAACGACTGTTTAAAAAATATGAAGGGAAGCTGTAGCCCCAGAGAGACTGAGCAAAGTTGCTGCATTTTTTGCCTGCAGGATGGGACCTAGCAGAGAAATAAAGAGGCTGTGTTATACCACAGGGAGTAAATCCAAACGTAAGCATTCCAACGCTCAGCCAGGCCACCCCTCCCTTCCCCAGCCCGTCATCCTCCTGCAAAGTGTTCACAATTTGCTGTCCTTCCTTCCAAAAGCCAGTAGACACAATCAGCTTTTCCTGGCTCTGCCTTGCAAGTTGGGGCTGCCCGAAGGAAAGCTGAAATAAAATCAAAGGGAAGAATGCAAATCCATTCAGACCCTTCTGACCATGAACTGGTGTGAAATCCTTGCTCCGTGAAATGCCTACCTTCACCCCAATGAAATGAAAAAGAAGGAATCATGTGAATGTCAAGAGTTGCTCCCTGCAGACGCTCTGCTGCTAAGATACACCATCACTCGCTAATAGATGTCTGCAAAGCCAGGGACTAATTCACAAGTGCCCCCCATGCCCGATGGGGAAAATTCACAAGCTCTGTCAGGCAACGATTACCCATAGCTGCTGAGCTTTTGACCCAAGAGGCGAGCAGCCCGATAGGAGTTGAAAGAGCGAGCGGTGGAAGGAGAGGGACAATAAAATCATACAGGTGGAACCAACCGGCTTCCCACGAGCGCCAGGCATCCCGCTAGGGCCCTCAGGCGCCGCGGTCCCCGGCTCACCTGGTACACGTCCCGCAGTCCGCACCACGTCCGCAGCACCTGGTGGCAAGCCCGCAGCCTCTCTGTGTACCATCTCCGCAGCGTGGACACGGTCAAGTTCCACACGAAGCGGCTGCCGCTGAAGAGCAGGTCCTCCACTCCGCACATGAACACCGAGGCCATGCCTCCTCAGTCCCTCTGAACCCAGGCAGGGGGTGGGGTGCCGGCGGCTCCCGCAGCTGCAGCGCTGCGAGCCCGATCGCAGCGGCCCCACCGCCTGGGCTCCCGACGCCGGCTTCTGTGGACCGCCGGGGGTCAAGCCTTCCCCCAAACTGATCTTTCACGGTGCGTGCTGGCCTGGCTCCGGCGGCATGCCCCGAGATTGGGCGCCCGCCAACCAACGGCTGCGGCGGGCACACAGAAGCCCAGTGTCCACCCCGCCCTCTCGCTGGCGGCGCCGAGCGAGCTGCGCTAAGCTCCGCCAGGCGAGCCCTCGGCGCTCCCGGGTCGCTGGAAGCCCGGGCCGGCGAGGACTCCCCCTGGCGCTCCCCGAGTGCGCTGGGCAGCGGGGGGAGTGGAGCAACTCTTTGCAGGCAGACGAGAGCGCTGCATTTCAGCACACTGGGCTTGCACGTCCTGCACACACCACACACGCGCGCGCGCACACACACCAGCCCCAATCTCCGAATCCGCTTTGGGAAGCACCTTACTTTACACTACAGGGTCTTTGCTTGGCCTCTGTTCACATGATAAATATCTCTGGGCAGCCAGAGATACAGGAGGAAAAAAAAATCCTCCGAAGCAGCCCTTTGGACCCCACTCGGGAGAACAGCCCTGAGTGTTTCCTTGTGCTTCACCAAGAGGTGAAGATAACAGTCTCTGAGCAACAGCGTGTGCGTGACTGCAGAACCTGCCTTCGCTCCTAACTTGAGGGTCTCAGAGAAAATGACAACCTGCCTACTGTTGCCAGCCGGAAAGCAGGATCGCACACCCCGCACACTGTGCTAATTCCAACGCAGCAGTCAGTTCATGAGAAACACAAAGAGCGTTCTTGGTCTCTGGCAAATAGCTTCCAGTTAGTATCTGCTGGGAAACAGAAGCTCACAAGAGATTCCTTGGTTTGGTTCTGGAAAATTCAGCTTCTGGACATGTGTAGCAGCAGCTACTAGCACAAACCTGCACAGATAGTTTATTCTCGACTCAAAACCAAAGGAAGCTGTTCCACCACTCACAGTCACCAAATAATTAATGTTTTGTTTTTTTAAAGTTCTCCCCCAGGAACTGATATTGCCAAAGGCATGTGCAAAAAAGAGCCCAAGGAGTCCCACATGCCACCAGGCTCTATTTTCCTTTGGAATATGTGTAGATTTCAGTCCCAAATAATTGTAAAACATTGCTCACAGCAAAAGTACTGCAGCAAATTTCAGGATGTTGTTTTTTCCTGAATCCATCTGTAGGACAATCATCTGTATTTTACTGGCAGTTTCACACCTAGGCTGTTATCTGTGCTATTAAGTGGCAGAAAGGTAAAAGTGCCAAAGCTTTTCTCCCGAACTAGCTCAGAAGGCTTCAGAAGAGATTATCGACAAGTAAATCAGCTTTATTTCAGGTTTCAAATGTGCCTTTGGAATCTTAATTCAGGTGAAAGTCACCCAGTGAAAAGAGAACACAAAAATCTGTCCTCAAAGCGCCTACTGTTTTCAAAGTGACCATAATTGGGAAACTCTTAAAAGATGTTTCTTTTCTTACTTTTTACTTCTTTTATTACTAATGAAATTGCCTAAGAGTTTTTTTGTTGAATTAGTTAATAGGACAAAAGACCCGATCCAAGATTTGCAAACCTTTCTTCACAGTAAAACTGCTCCATGTGTTCCTTAGTATTAGCACTCTGATATTTTCCAAGATAATGGTCACAGTGTTTACACAGAATCAGAAAATACTAGGTCCCACTGAGTCAAAAGACAATGAACCAAGTACACTTTGAAAATGAAATGTCATCCTTCTAATGGAAAACTACCGAACTTCAAAACTGGCTTACGAGTACACGTGGATGATGGTGGTACATTTACTATTCTTTTTAATGATGCAGTGAGACCGTGTTCTCGGAAATCGGCAGCCAAGGGAATACCGAATAAAACCTACGACAGGTCATTTATCTCCGTCTCATGACACTATTCTCTCACAAGAAATGCTCTAGAAACACCATGGCTATTATCTGTGCACAGGCCTAATGTCAGTGGTCAATTCCAACTTCAGTGGTTTGCATTCAAGGTTTTCAAAGTCAGTGCTTACACTATTTTCTAGAAAAATTGGATGTGGCAGAACAGGGGTCCTCAAAGTATAGTCCCTGAACTGGCAGCATCAACATCACCTGGGAACTTGTTAGAGATACAAGTTCTTGGGCCCCCTCCAGAATCAGGGTGCGGTCAGGGATTTGAGGTTTCACTTGGCTTCTGGGGGATTCTGACTCTAAAGATGGAGAAGCGCTATTGCAGGGCATGGGCATTAGGTGCTAAGTGTCCTAAGAGACTTAACTCCCTGCTCCTTAAAATAAATAAATAAAGTTACTTATTTATTTTTTTAAAAAAGACCTGTGGCACTTTGTACAAGCTCCTTAAAGCCACAAAGCCTCAGTGTACTCATCTATAAAACAGGGATAATATCAGAATCTACTACATAGCAACTGGGGAATGATTAAGTAAAATATGCTGTATAAAGTGTTTAGTATATGGCTGGCAAAAAGTGAGCGCCCAAACAATGATCACCACCACCAAAATCAGGAATTGTTTCATTTTTTTGGTACCTAGATAAAACAGTATTCGTAAAATGTGTTTTTAAAAAAATGTCAACTAATTATCTACATCTGTTTTCCTATCCCTTTCTGTGTGTTGGAGGTTAAAGTTGACTTGTTTTTGAAGGAGCAGTTCTTTCACTTTCTTCAAGTTCCCCCCAAAATTCTTTGGAGCTAGCTCTTCTCCATCACACAGCCAGCCTTTCTTGAGGACCCAGAGAAGCAGGAGATGCTCCAAGCTAGATGCAAGATAAGAAAAGACATTTTCTTCCCACCAATATAAACATGGACGCTTCTTCTTATCCAAACAGCTTTCTTCTCCTGCAGCAGGAGAAGTTCAAAGCTCTAGGCAGAGATAGCTTTTAGAGGGAAGGAAAAGTAAGTTCTTCACACCAGGGGCCGACAGTGGGTGGCAACTGAACCCAGGCGTGGAGCAGTGGAGAAAAGAGCCACCCAATTGCGGCATCTTTCTGAAAATGGACAAGCCACGTGGCACAAACCAGATCCCAGACACACACCCTTGAAGCTGGTCTAAAATTTCCTGTGGAAAGGGAGATAAATCAAGCTGTCTTCAAAATTATCTTGCCTTTTCTTTTTCTTTTTTTTTTTTTAATTTAAGAAGAGGATTTTTTTTTTCCTCTACAGCATCAGAGTTCCCTGCAATACACTGTAATTTCCTGCAGCTCTCTCTGGAGGCTTAAAAAGATGCTTCAGGTGACAGCATGGCTCATACTCCTGGGAGTTCTGCTGCAGACGTAAAAGAGAAATTGTCATTATCCCCGAGGCTCCCGTAGGTTCTCCTCTGAGCAATCCGCAGGAAGAAGAGCACAGTGCTAAGAAGACAGCACAAAATGCTAACCCCTGTCTCTAGAAAGAGATAAGCAGTTCTATCGCAGCGGCTTCCAGGGGTCCCCTCTGCCCATCAAAAAGACAGAGTCCATCGAATGCCTGTGGATATTTTTAAAACTCTCCTCTCTCCATAGCTGAAGAGCCAGTGTGGCTAAATTCTGACAGGCCACGTCTGACACAGGGCTTGAGGGGGACGAAAACAAGGTCTGGTTCAGTGGCTCTCAATCAGGGGCAATTCTGCAACCCTGTCTACAAAGGCATTTTTGGTTGTCACACCTCGGGGATGCTAGTGGCGTCTAGTGGGTAGAGGGATGCTGGTAAACATCCTACAGTGCCCAGGGCAGCCTCCACGACAAAGAACTCTCCTGCCCCAAATGTCAGTGGTGTGGAGACTGAGGAACCTTGGTCTAGTTCAACCCCACAGCCTGCTCTTCCTCTCAGAGGACTGGTGGGGAAACATTCTTCCCTCCTGATGTTTTCTCCCAAAAGGCAGACTGGAGATGCAACAATCACTCTATAATGGTATTCACACACTCACCAAGAGCTGTAATGGACTCAAAGCCCATCGAGAAGGAACTGGAATGACATTTCCTATCATTGACACCTACCTTTATTTTTTGGATATTTATCATAAAAATAAGAAATAGTCATTTTCACCATAAGCTATGTATCTTTTGGCACTTTAATTTTTGGCTTTATCATTTCCTTTAAATCACAGGCTGCTTAGTAGGGTTGAAGGCTTTCTTTGGCACATGACAAAAACAATTCCCCCTATATCAACCCCAAGGTGGAATGCTGATGCCTCCAGTGGGCCTTGAGTTGCTACAGAAGTCTCTCATCGCCTCAAAAGGGGCCAAGGTGCCCCCTTTGGTCCACTTTTCACTGCTAGACTGTCAACTTTTTTTTTTTTAATATACAATACTCTTTATTGTAAATTCCATATAGCCAATTAATCAGTAAGTCAAAGAAGGCTTTCACTGATTTTTAAAAATATTTATTTATTTTGCCGTGTCGGGTCTTAGTGGCGGCACGCGGGGTATTTTGTTTTGGCACGCAGGCTCAGTAGTTGTGGCACGCAGGCTCAGTAGTTGCGGCACGCAGGCTTTGTTGCCCCGTGGCACGTGGGATCTTAGTTCCCCGACCAGAGATCGAACCTGCATCCCCTGCATTGGAAGGCAGATTCTTAACGACTGGACCACCAAGGAAGTCCCCAGACTGTCAGTTTTCTGAGGAGTGCCTACAGGTGAGTGGAGGCGGGGTGGCTGGATGGTCCCTCCTTGTGCAGGAGTGTACCCCATGCACTGGAAAATGTTTAGAGACCTTGGGCTCTGCTCACTACACGCCAGTAGTGTCCCCAGGCATTATGACATCAACAACAAAAAGCACCTCCACACACTTCCAATTACTCCAGGTGGGGTGGTAGCCAAGTCCACTCAGAAACCACTGGCAGAAGTAGGGAAAACGCCTTATTCATATTTGTTCCCCCAGTGGCTGGCACATAACAGGCCATCAATCAATGGTTCTTGACCTGACAAATGAATGACTCTTTGTCTCAAGCGTGAATATAGAAAGAAGTTCATCCATTCCCAAAACACACTCTTGTTCATTAAAAAATTACGTATTGAGTTTGCAGTACGTGTCAGGCAGGGAACTGAGTACTTAGAACACACTAGGCAAAACAGAGAGGATTTCTGTCTAAGTGGGTCTTAGAGAAGGGAGAGAAAGGCAGACATCTGAACAAGTAATATAGAGGAAGCAGGCAGAGCCTCACAGGGTTATAAAAGAGACATGTGATGGAAGCTGGGGGCGGGGGAGGACCAGGGAAGGCCTCGCTGAGGACGTGACACCGTGACACCGCAGCTGAGACCTGAAGGCTGAGGAGGGCGGAGCCAGGTGACAGGAGAGGGGGGACACAAATAGTGGTCCAAGGTGGCATGAGCTGTAAGAATGAGGGCTCCATGGCTCTATAGCAAGAGGGATCTCAGACTTGTGGGACTTGAGGGGAAGGGTGAGAGAGAGCGCTTGAGAAGCAGCAGAGCACGGAAGCCCAGCTGCAAGGCAGCTGCAAAATTCCAAGGGTGACAAGGGCTTACCTAGGAATGGCTACATAATAAAGTCAACAGGTTCCCCGGAACAGGGCTTCAATATGCACATGGGGTGAGAGTTTGGTGGGCAAAGGTGCCCTTTTCAACGCAAGCACCTCTTGTGGCCTCTGGGAGGACTGCCCAGCTGTGCAGAGGCAGTCTACCCCAACAGGGGGTCTGCATGCCCCTCCCCGCTTCTACATCTTGCCCCAAGGAGAAGGCAGGAGGGCCAGTGGGACACAAGTTCTGCTTCAATCTCACTTGAGCCAAAGGCAAAGTGTTCTTGTTCCTCCCTCCTCTCCTGCTTTTTTCTCTCTTCCCTTCCTCGGGCTGAGCGAGCCAGGAGCATCCTTCGGTCTTGGCCTCCAGCAGCAAGAGGTGGACGGGAGCATGCAGAAGTCATGGAATCCTGAAGGGTAGGGTACCTGTCATTATCACCATCACCCAAGGCTGACCAGTAGGTTGGTTAAGTTCTGCAGCTGCCTTTAGGACTTTGAATGGCTTTTTGGCATCACAAAGGGCTAAAACCACTACAAACTAAACAATATCCAGCACCAAGGCATCTATCCATCTTCTTTTCCTCGGCAAACTCATTCCACTCATAGAAGGAAAACAACAAAACAAAACTTTCTCATCTTTCCTCAAGAACCTCACCTGTTATTTTATTAAATCAAATTCTCCTTGCTCAAAGGAAAGAGGAGGATGCTATCTCCACTGCATGAAAAAGCACAAAACAGGGAGCAACATATTAGATCCTGCATTGTATCCATTTTTACTAGTTAATCCACTAAAGAGATACTGGAGATTTTGCCGGGTCAGATTTTAGAATTCATCAGCGTAGATGAGAAAGCACTTGAAGGACCATGAAGGTTTCAAGGAAGCCCACGTAGATCAGAGGGAAAGGGCTGACCTTCCTCCTCTTCTTTTTTGTTTTGTTTATAACTTTTCTATTTATTATGTATTTAAAGCATTTTCAAATACTTTGTTTTTCTTCTTTTTGCATTTTATTTTTATTAAAAAATTTTTTTAATTTTAAAAAAAGTTTTATTGGAGTATAGTTGCTTTACAATGTTGTGTTAGTTTCTGCTGTACAGCATAGTGAATCAGTTATACGTATACACATATCCACTTTTTTTTAGATTCTTTTCCATATAGGTCATTACAAAGTATTAAGTAGCATTCCCTGTGCTATTCAGTAGGTTCTTATTAGTTATCTATTTTATATATAGTAGTGTGTATATGGGCTGACCTTCTTCAAAGAAGAAATAGTATCAATCTTGTGACTTATCTCCACCCCCATAATTTATCACCTTTTATTTATACTTAATTTACATGCACACCAACAATGATAAAAATAAAATAGTAATAAATTGGTCTATATAGCACCCTTTTCTAAATAAATAAAGGCAGCTCCACACATATTATCAGTTGATTTGCACAATATTCTCCCAAGGTCAAATGGAGAAAGGTATTGCTGGCCCCATTTCATGGATAAAGAAACTGAGACACAGAAAATCTGGGTGATTTGCTGAAGATCTGTGGAAAAAAGCATTTAAAAGCATCTTAAATAGCACAGCTGCTAAGTTTTCAGTCCTTCTACTTTAATTGAGAAATAAAAGGACTTTTTGGTATTTATAAGTTATCATTTGTTTTGGCCTACACTAAAATTTATAGGGTACAGGGGGCTCTAGGACTTACTTATTATCCAGGAACTTAATGTGACAAAATGTCCACCCTTTGGGTTTACCCAATTTAAATAAGAATAAAACAATGAGAAGGAAAAGAAAATCTATAAAGAAAAGTAACTGAATTTTTTATGGGAGATAAGAAAGCAGTGACTTAAAACCCAATGACCGGAACTTCCCTGGTGGCGCAATGGTTAAGAATTCACCTGCTAATGCAAGGGACACAGGTTCAAGCCCTGGTCTGGGAAGATCCCATATGCCACAGAGCAACTAAGCCCGTGTGCCACAACTACTGAGCCTGCACTCTAGAGCCCGCGAGCCACAACTACTGAAGCCCGCGTGCCTAGAGCCCGTGCTCCGCAACAAGAGAAGCCACCGCAATGAGAAGCCCGCGCACCGCAACGAAGAGTAGCCCCCGCTCACCACAGCTAGAGAAAGCCTGCGTACATCAACGAAGACCCAATGCAGCCAAAA
Organism: Lagenorhynchus albirostris; assembly: GCF_949774975.1. Lineage (NCBI taxonomy): Eukaryota > Metazoa > Chordata > Mammalia > Artiodactyla > Delphinidae > Lagenorhynchus > Lagenorhynchus albirostris. The sequence continues at coordinate 21,165,296 of NC_083104.1, read as the reverse complement.
CTAAATAAATAAATTCATTAAAGAAAAAAAACAACAATGACCTTCACTCCTATACAATAAATGGTAGAAGGAAAAAAAGGATAAATGAAAAATCTTGACTTTCCAAAGATTAACAGATAATTGTAGTAAAATGAAAAACAGAAATCAGCCAAGATCAATGGCCTTCAAAGTAGTAAAAACTCTCAAGGCCAGGAATACTCTGGCTAGCAAACAAACATGGGCAACAGGTTATAAATATAGATCATTTCTCCATTATTACTAAAAACTACAGAATAATTTGGTAGGATTATTGTTAGGAACTTCAACTATTTGGCCCGTTAGCAGTAAGAGCAAAATAAAAGCGAAGTTTAGCATCCAAAAAAAAAAAAAAAAAGGATATAAGAGTATTTCTTGTGTCTTGCCATCCTAAAGTTAATTTGAAGTGGGTAGTAGGGTAGTAGCAACATACTGTTTTCAACTATAAAATGAATTGTCTACAAGAAGATAAAGAGGCCAAAAGCAGTAGGCTACACACCTGAAGGATTGTGAATATTGTATAAAGTTGAGAAAGCACTTGTGTATTTTTTAGACCAAGAGTTCAGGGAGCTCCAGGCAGTATTCGACAGGAATGAAGAGAAGAACTACACGATCTGGTCTTGAGTCAATAACAGAGGAAGAAAATAGGTTTTATTTCTGAAGGACCTAGCACCAAAGAAATTTAAGGTAGACCTCCTTACCCTAAAAAGATCCATTATTATTTCAGTCTGGTGGACTTAACAGATAATCTTGGTTTATTCTTTATATGTTTATGTATTTTGGCAAATAGTGTTGGTCGTCTATCCATTAGCCATTTACCCCCTTTTCAGAGACTCTGATTTTGTGGGTGGCCATTTTCTATGCCCCTGGGATGAAGTATGATTGGTCTAAGGGAAGGCATGACACCCCATTCAAGCAATAAGCTATAAAGTGAAGATTTCTAAAGGGTTCTGGAAAAGATTTTCCTCTTCAAAGAGCTGGAACAACACAAGAATTTTTTGAGCACATTCCCTGATTCCTGCTTGGGACACTGTCATATGAAGACACAATGCTTTGAGCTACAGCAGCCATCTTGTGACCAAGAGGACAGGTGTTAACAGCAAATATAGTAGAAAAGAGGGTGGTAAAAGCCCAGGTCCTTGATGACATTGTTTAGATATCAAACCAACTCAGCAGCAGCCTATTTTCAGATGACTTGTAATGAGGTGTAAACAACAAATGACCTTACATAGTTTAAGCTACTTTCAGTTGGGTGTTTTGTTACTTTTCAATAGATCACATTTTAAAACTTACTACAAAGCTACAGTAATCAAGACAGTGTGGTACTGGCATAAGGGTAGACAAACAGATCAATGAAATAGAATCAAGAATCCAGAAACAAATCCTCACATTTATGGTCAACTGATTTTTGACAAAAGTTGCAAGATCATTCAATGCGAAAGCACAGTCTTTTCAACAAGTGGTGCTGGGACAACTGGAGAGCCACATGCAAAAGAATGTATCTGAACCCCTACCTCACACCCTGTACAAAAATTAACACAGACCGAAGAACTAAAAGTAAGAGCTAAATCTATAAAATTCTTCGAAGAAAACATAACTGTATATGTTTGTGATACTGAATTTGGCTGTGGTTTCTTAGCTATGCCAGGAAGAGCATAAGTAACATAAAAATAAACTGGATTTCATCAAAATTTAAAACTTTTGTGTTTCAAAGAATTCTATGAAAAAAAAATGAAAAGACAAGCCACTGACTGGGAGAAAATACTTGTAGATCTTATATCTGAAAAGGAACTTATATCCTGAATATAGAAGGAACTACAACTCAATCACAAAAAGACAAATAGCCCAATTTAAAAATGGGCAAAAGATTTGAATATACATTCCTTTAAAACAGATCTACGAATGCCTAGTAAGCACATGAAAAGGCACTCAACATCATTAATCATTAGGGAACTGCAAATCAAAACCACAATAATATACCCACTTCATATCTACTAGAATGGCTATGATCAAAACACGGACAGTAAAAAGTGCTGGTGAGGCTATGGAAAAACTGGGACCCTCCTATACTACTGGTGGTAATGTAAAATTGTGCAGCTGCTGTGGAAACGACTGCCGATTTCTCAAAAGGTTGAACAGAATTTCCATGTGTCCCAGCAATTCCATTCCTAGGTATACACCTGAAAGAGGTGAAAACAGGTGTTTAAAAAAAGCCTTAAACACAAATGTTCATAGCACTGCTATTCAGAATAACCGAAAGGTGTAAACAAGCCACATGTCTATCAGCAGATGAACAGATTAAAAAAACCCCAGTATATCCATATAATGTAATAACTATTTAGCAATAAAAAGGAATGAAGCATATACGCAAGGGAATTGAAAATATTTGCTCACATAAAAACTTGGACATAAACGTTCATAGCAACATTATTCCTAAGAGCCAAAAAGTGGAAACAACTCAAATGTCACTTGATTAGTGGATACATAACACGTGGTATAGCTATATAACGGAATATTATCAGCCATAAAAAGGAATTAAGTATTGACACATGCTACACCATGGATGAGTCTTGAAAACACGAGAATTAAAAAAAGTTCGACAAAGAGGCCATATACCCATAAAGACAGAAGGTAGATTAGTGGTTGCCAAGGGACTGAGGGGATAGAATGAGAGGGACTGCCAGTGGGTATGGAGCTTCTTTGGGGGATAATGAAAATGATCTAGAATTGAATAGTGGTGATAGTTGCACAACCTTGTGAATATACTAAAAACCACTGAACTGTACCTTTAAAAGGGTAGATTTTGTGGTGTGCGAATAAATAAAAATCAATCAAGAATAAATAATCAAGCAATCAGTAAAAAGTAAATAACTAAAAAAAAAGATACATGCTACGACATGGATGAATCTCAAAATCACTATGCTAAGTGCAAGAAGCCAGTCATAAAAGACCACACATTTTATGATTCCATTTATATAAAATCTCCAGATTAGGCAAATCTATAGAGATAGAAAGTAGATTAGTGGTTGCCTAGGGCTAAGGGAGTTTGGAGGGAGGGGTGGAGGAAATGAGTCGACTGCTAATGAACACGGGGGTTTTTTTAAGACAATGAAAATGTTCTAAAGTTAGAGTACAGTGATGGTTGCCTAACTTCATAAATACACTAAAAGCCATTGAACTGTACACTTTAAACAGGTGAGTTTTACAGTATGTGAATTATGTCTCAAAAAGAAGTAAAAGAAAACCTTAAGCCTTTATCGATGTTTGCTAAATATCCTACTATGAGCATGCGACACTTACATCTTCAGAAAAAGGGGTGAACAATTTTCTTGACTGGAAAAAAACACCTATTATACAAAACAAAGTAAAAATGAGGGCAGGAGAAAAGTACTGCATATGAACTCCATTTTGAAACTGACTGTATGCATATAGAAAAAAACTAGAGAAAAATAGATCAAATTATTGATAGTAGTGATTTCTGAGTTGGCATCACTGGATGATTTTAATTTATCTTGGGCGAGGCTTTCTTTTCCTGGTTTTCTATATCAGCACATACTACTTTTCAATTTCTAATTTTGAATTGCACATGTAATCATATAAAAGCTATTCAGTGAATGAAACATTTCCAGACATGGAAACATCCTCATTTCCAGAGCTGCCATGTAAGACTGCTCAAGTTGTTTACTGCACAAGGACATCTGGCTGAGGCAGTGAGTGGAGGTTATAATCTAGCCTGGGCTCCGCTGGATAAGCCATAACTCATGGCTCTGAGGAAAGAGTCCTTTTCATCTTAACCACATGAAAAATGCTATGTAGATGGCAGCCCTGCCCTTCTCCTTCCCCCAAGGGCTACCACCATGCCTAGTTCCTCGTATACCCCTCCAGACATAGTCTATGCTATTTAAACATAGACTGTAGTATGTAGGTAAAAATTATTCCAAAAGAATTTTAAAATAGCAGGAAAAGGCAATATAATATAATCAGAATTCAAGTACTTCTAGAGAAGTCTTTCAAGGTAGCATGGTAAAATTGGATGTAAGGGAAGAAAAGCATATTTTGAACAAACAAGTCTTAAAGAAAGAATTCTAAGTGCGACAATCGTTGGGTTGTTTTCCACCTTAACAGTCCACAATTCACACACATTGTTTAAGCAGCACATGAGACTGGTTGTACCCATTGCCAAGCGGGTTGATATTTGGTACTTCACTCACCACACTCGCCACGGCTTAGAAGGGCATGGTGGTGTGCCTGTGGTCCAGCTTCTACCGGGGAAAGCTTTAGTATCTGAGTCTGCTGAGAAACCTGAGAGTGAGTGTCCCCACGTGAAAGCTGGTACTTCCATTTCATTCACTCTCCTGTCCTTCAAAACAGACAGCATTGCTCGAACAGAAATCCTAAGGCACTCTATTAATTTGTACTCTAACATCTGTATATTCATTCAATTTGGGCTGAAATTTCTACTTGAGGGAAGTGATGGTTACATTAGTAAATAATTCAAATTACCAGATCTGATTACAAGACTTTCCCTGTCACTCTCAATAACCTTTTCAGCTATTGTCTTCTGTTTCAGGTTTCGCCTCATTACAGAAAGCCATTCTGGTCTTCTTTGGGGTTCCAACTCTTTTGCCTCGGGCTTTTCATGTTTGCTGTTCCTTCATTCCTGAACATTCTTTTCCACCCCAGGATTTCATCCAATAAACCCCTCATTTATCTTTCAAGACTTAGCTTGAATGTTGGTCTCCTGAAGCAGGTGCAGGTTCCATCACAGCAGCTTAATCCTTCCCTCTCATAATATCCATCATGTTTACAATCACCTGTTATGCCTTATTTCACCACCAGACCACACCCTCCATGAGTTCAGGAACTATGCCCGTCTAGACAGAAATGTAACAGCTATCCATGGTCCTACAAAAGGAGAGCCTGTCCTCATTTAAAAAAAAAAAACTGGGGGACCTCCCTGGTGGCGCAGTGGTTAAAACTCTGCGCTCCCAATGCGGGGGCCCCAGGTTCGAGCCCTGGTCAGGGAACTAGATCTCACACGCGTGCCACAACTAAGGAGCCCACCTCCCTCAACTAAGACCTGGTGCAACCAAATGAATAAATAAGTAAAATGAAAACAAAAACAAAAATTAAAGCACTGTGATTAAAAAAAAAATTGGATGTAATTTAAAAGAGAGCTTAGGACTGACTGTTTGAGAGCCAAGAATAACAAGCCTTGGGACCTACTCCCTAGGTCTAGAAGCATTTTCCAAGGAAGAAACATGGGGCTGATATTGGATTAGGGCAAATCACTGGATAAGAACCAACAATGGGGTAAAATAGTTGAGACCCAGGAAGGTGTTCAGATGGCTTAAGTGTGAGATATTTCTAACTGAGTTGGGGACACTATTTCCTAAGAAAGAAAGTGATGTGTGAGACCTCTGGTGCTGAACCATCTTAATTTTAATTTGACCTGATTCAAATGAGTCTTGACAGTAGCAGCAGGGATTATCTGAGACATATTTGTCCTCCTAAGTGGCTTAGTTCTCTAAACCTTTTCAAGAGTGCTTTGGGACATTAGGAAACTAGTTCACCTTCTATAACTTCAAGTTATGCTAGGAGCAGGATGAGAAGACTTGAACTCATTAGCCTGGCGGATTTGTCCTCTGTGTCTATTTCTAAAACAGAATAACTGATTAGCTACAAGAGTGCAGAGAATGTCAACAGTTATTGGCATTCTTTACTCTGTTTTGAATGCCATTTTCTGTATGCACTACTATACAGTTTTAGGGAGGGTAAAGAATTAAAGTAAATAATTTAAGCTATGCAACACAGAAATATATAAAATGCAAACATTATATTTACATGATAAAGTACAACTACCATAAACATCAGATTATGATCAAGCTGGAGGAGATGTTTCAAAAGCCCACAATCATTGAAACACAGTTGTGTGGGAAGAAATGCATCCAGATTAACTAAACTTCTTTCCAAAACAATGAAAGCTCGGGGAAACTGACCCTCTTCTACTATTCCATCCAAGTAAACTACACGGCAAAGGGGAGGGAAGAGAGACCATCAAGGGCCAGGGGTAGGCTCCCAAAGAAATTTTACCAATCAGAAGTTGAATACACCTTTTGTATCTAAAAGATTCATGTACATTTTGTACTCTTCATTATGTATTTTATTATTATTAATTATTATATATATATTATATATATATTTAGACTTTCCTTCTAGAAACAAAGTAAGTAAAACTGATTCTCCAGGAAGATGCACATATTTATTTCTGGTTTCCCATAATCTCTTAGGACACCCCCCAGTACCCTGATTAAGAGAATGCATTACTCCAGTGTAAGCAGCACAGAGGTAGACATTAGGGGAAACAATCATTATAATCTCTACAGACTTCAGAAAAGCTTTTACCTTAACAAAAAAAACGTTTCACCAGTAAGTGATTAAATACGGTAGTCTATGTAGAGACACTTGTTCTGAAATCTCAGAGACTCCTATCATAGGACATGCCACATTATAGTAAATTTCTAATTTCTCATGTCTATCCAACTGTTATGGTAATGGGTCTGTTACCCAAGATCCGTTCTACCCAAAATGATTAGCCTAAACCAGTTATGGTAATCCCACTCTCCTCGCTGTGTGATTATGATCCAGTCTTGGCTATTAAGACCTAAGGAAAAGTCTACTGAGGGGAGCTTCTGAAAACCTTGCCTGGGAACTGGTAGAGCCCTCTTGCTGCCATCTTGAAAATGAAGCCAATACAGAGATTTAACTTAAGCAAGACAATTACCAAGAAGAAACACTGGAGCTTTCAAGTATTGTGTGTGTGCTGGAGGATGTCTCAGGATGCCTGCTTATATGTTTTCTTTTTAATTAAGCCAACTAATATGTGTTCTTCTCTGTTACTTTAGGAGATGTTTGACAATACACTCTACGCTGGACTGGAAGCTTTGTCAAGGGCAAGATGTATGATTTACATATCTTTGTATCCCAGAGGCTAACGTAATATCCCATGTATAGTAGAGGCTTAATTAATATATGTAGGACTAAATTGAACCAATTTTCAAACTTACAACATACCAAGTGAATTTCTCAGTCAACCCTAGGTCTCCTGGACATCTAATACCCAAATGAGCAACCCAGATGATAGACACTATGACATGAAGCTAGCTGACGGTTGTTGGTATCAGGAGATAGCACAATTGACCTCAATATATTATTTATATCATACATGACAAACAGCAATCAAAAGGGATAAGGAACCAATGAGGTATAAGTATGGAAATGGCTGGTTGAAGAACAGCTGAAGAAGATCCAAAGTGATTATTTTATTTCACAAATCCTGGAATGTCTGGATTATAAGACATTCAAGTACAGAATGCAGGAGAGGAACAGCGCTGTGTATCTGTGGAACATTCCAGAGGACATGCCAGTAGCAGCTAGATGTGTAGATAATTCAGATGATACTGTGTATACAACTGAAAGGCTAGGTAAGATCCCCACCACTTCATTTGTATGAACTGCTCAGATCACAGAGGTGCTCTGAGGTCTAGCATGAATTCAGGGGCCTCAAATGGGCTTCCTTCTTGGAAAAGGAAGATTTACTCCTTCATGATATTCTTAAGAAAAGAAGCTGTGTTGACATTGCCACAGTGGATTGCACAACCACCAAACCACCCTAATGTCTTCAACGACACAGAAAGGACTGTCACCATCCCCACTTAAAAACTGGCTTAACTGAGCAATTAATTACATTAACCAAGGGATGAATTCATTTAATGCAACAGGGGATGCCATGTAAGGCAGCATTCTACCAGAGGTCCTTTTCTAGCAAAGTAAAAGCGTTCAGTGACAAGGATTTCAACAAGAAACAAGAGAACCCTTTCTCATTAGGTAAGTGGAGAAGTAGATCTCATTCCTGCCATTACTGCTACCCCCTGAGACTATGAAATACTGGGCACTAAACAAAGACAGTCACGGGACCCTTCACAGAGAAAAGGAACGGGCTCAACAAGTTTTGAAGTGTAGAAACCTTAAATATGCATCTAATGTGATCAGCTGGAAAATAAAGGTGGCTTAAGGACATGGCCAGATGTCCTTACAAGTTCAAATGTACTTACAAGTTCAAATGTACTTACAAGTTCAAATGTACTCATTTTCCCTCTCTATTAGATGTGTGTGCATGCACACACACACACACATCTGTACACAGTTCAAATGTACTCAAATGTACTCATTTTCCCTCTCTATTAGACGTGTGTGCATGCACACACACACACATCTGTACACACATACACACACATACTGGTCTCCCTTTGCACATTTTATTCTACCTAGAATCACTGACAAGTCTATTCCTAAGGGTATCTTCTTCTGGATTCCCCTTTTTTTAAAAAAAAATGTCAAATAGGAAATACAGGGCAAATGTATTTCTTCCCCTGAGATTTCTGCCCAATAACAGAACTCTGAAAAATTAAAATTAAAAAATGTATCGCCTTTCTCATCTAGAAGATCTTTTTATAGTATTATTTTCTCGCATACTAAAGATGAAAAGAATGTGATTCTCCATTTAAATCTGTTTATTAGAGTTAGAAGTAACAGATAATCATTCCTACTACTGTATGTTGACTTCTTGTTATGAAGCACGCATTAAGCATTTGATCTCCACCACAACCTGTGGAACAGGTATTATTGCTACCTCTATTCTACAGATGGCAAATCTGAGGCTTAGAGAGGTTAGAGAGCGACAGCTTAGATTCAGAGACTGGAAAAAGCCACCCAAAGGCCAACAGTCAAGGCAGAGCAATGAATTTAGTGCTTTGTACTGAGTAAATTTGTGCACAAAGTAGGTCAAGAAAGACAAAAAGCCAAGTTCACGTGAGCAGTTGGAATGAGGACATCAACAAAGGAGGACGCGGCACAGGGAAAGGTGAGTCCACGGTTCAGAACCCAAAACTCCACAGGAAAGGAAGAGGGTGCAAGAGGTCTTGTTATACCCATACGTGTCCCAAGAGGGCAGGGACCACAACTATCTGCCTAAGCATCGTATCCTCAGGGCCTATCACACTGCCGGCACAGTAACAGGCAACTGAAGGAAGCTTGCTGAAGCAGGCAGGAATGAAAGGGGTTAGAAACGAGGTCTAGCAGCCTAGGAGACAAATGTGGGGCGCCAGCTTCATTTGGTAAAGCTGTTTGCTTGCAAACGACAGAAACATCATTCCAACTAAATTAAGCAAAACAGGACATTTACGGGCTTCTGTGGTGAAACTGGGGAACAGGCAGGGTCGAACAGGCCTCGTGGATGCCAGGAACTTTCTCTTTCTCCTTGCCCTTGTCACTGCTTCCTTTGCGTGGTTCATTCGTTCTTTTGGGTGTGCTACCTCAGCAGGGTATAAAACTACAACCAAAGGCAGCTCCAGGTGCATATCCTTATAGCCTACTAATCAGAAAGGAAAGAGAGCTCTCCCTTGCCAGCTCTAGCAGGTTAAGTCACGGCAAAGGATGTTGACTATCATAAGGATGGTGGTCAGGGTGCAGGTATGGGGTGTATGTGCAGTGATTGGCTCAGCCAGAAGCAGGAGCCATCCCAGGGTCCAGGAGGGCAGGGTATCATGATCGGCAGCCCCCTACTGAAAAACTTGGTTGGAAGTGTGGAAAGAACGTTTCCCCCAGTGAAGGGAGTTCTTGTACCAGAGGAAGGGGATAAAGGGATGCTAGGCAGCAGAAACAACATACTTTCTTTACCAATTCTCTTGCCCATGAGGCAAACCAACCCCCAAGCTCAGGCAGAACCATGGCTAAGCCATGGCATCCTTGCTCTGGAACACACCATGACATCTAGCTTACTCCAATATCTTATTTCCCAGTCTCATTTGTGCCAGAAATTAAATAATCCATGGCAATCAGCTTTCTGGTCTGCAGAAAGGGCCTTCTAGTTCCATGACAGCCCATCCAACTGAAATTTAAATTGTTCCTCTCAGTGAAAGAGTACCCCTGATATGCACAATATGCATAGTAACAGCCTTTACATTAACGTGATTTTAAATAATACTATCTTATGTTTTCAATGTTTGGTTATATGGCACCTTGGGTATAATACTTAACTAAATTCTTTATCTGTTCCAGGAAGGGATGCATTGCTTTTTTCACTCAAAGAATATCAATAACTCCACATTATTAATTTTACTGCGATCCCATAAACCTAAAAGCTTAAAACATTATTAAGAAGGCCCTCATCATTGCCATCTGGGAGGACACATCTCATACTGCTTCCATAAATCCAACACAAAAAGACACAAGGTGCCAAATGCTAAAACCTTTTGCCAAGGTTGGCTTAATGTTTTGAAACGGCCAAAGGGCATGCTCATACTCTCACCGGCTCAACTTTTAAAGCTCCAACTTTGATGAACAACGGATCTTGGAAAAACTTGGCTGGACTCCAGTTGACACTCTAACGTGGTGCATGCAACTCTGCTGTCAAGATGCCAACTGTGCAAGGCTCAAATCAAGTTTCCCAGGGCGTCTGGATCCTTCCAGTGAATAGTTATCATTCCTACAGGCTCAGATGCTCCCTAGCCAGTAAGAAGAAGCATGTCTCTCCAGCCAACGGCCCCCTTAAACCACATTTCCTTTGTAAAATAGTCCCTTTCCTTCCAGTCCTCTTCTCCAACTTCTGAAGGAAAAAACCTGGGAGAAACTGCTAAGTGATCCACTTCCTCATTTGCAACTTACCTATCACCTCCTCAGGAGCTGGTCCAGTCAGTTTTATGGCAGCAAATGTGGTCTTTTGGGCAGGTCCCCACAGCTGTCAATGGATACCTATCTTTAGCCAATTCTTACCTATTACGGTTAACGTCAGGTTATTGAACAATCTGCTCCAGCATTTGAAAAGAGGGTCTTTTAAGAGCTTCCTGAAACTTGGCTTGGTTTAAGAAACATGTAGTGATACAGATGCCTCCACTTCAGCCCCTGGCAACACTGTGTATGTGCTTCTACCTAATATGAATTCAACAACAGGAGCTTGGCTAAAAGAGAACGGATTAGCCAAGAGAGAGAAAGAGCATAAACAGTGTCAGTGATTCCACCTATGAAGCCACTCAATGAGGGCGACATTGATATGCGACTTGAGAATATTCTCAGTGGGCCTCAGTTCCTAGGTGCCTCTCACGGTGCGAGCACTGCACAGTATAACGGATCTCTTATTTAAAAGGAGACGGAGGGGCTTCCCTGGTGGCGCAGTGGTTGAGAGTCCGCCTGCCGAAGCAGGGGACACGGGTTCTTGCCCTGGTCCAGGAAGCTAGATCCCACATGCCGCGGAGCGGCTGGGCCCGTGAGCCATGGCCGCTGAGCCTGCGCGTCCGGAGCCTGTGCTCCGCAACGGGAGAGGCCACAGCAGTGAGAGGCCCGCGTACCGCAAAAATAATAATAATAATAATAAAATAAAATAAAAGGAGACGGAGGCATTTTTCATATAATATGGTCCCCTATTGCAAGCCAACGACTTCATCTATCTGGTGCTTAATCAAAGAAACAGAAAACAGTGGATTAAGTTCCAACTCTGGACTTAATGAGAGACAGTATGTCTGTCTCTGACACGGCAACCCAAAGGCTGTTCAAGGATTATTCATTAAACGTGATTTTTGTCTTAGGTGATTCTCTGATCCGATAGTGGCCGCTGGACCAGAGGTGGAAAATAGTTTCTACTTCAATGCCAAATTTGATTGATTAGAAGTGGCTGCCCAGGCATTGCTTTGAAGAAACTGAGGCTCCATAGGAAAGAGTGCAATAACTGATTAGCAATGTCTGCCAGGGGCCCAGAAATTGGAAGGGGATGCAGAAGTGTCAGCACAAGCTTTCCTTGGGACTGGGCTGACAGTGAGATTGCGTTTTCCTTTCCAGACATTAGGCATTTGATTTTTTTTTTTTTCTTGTTAGAGCCCAGGCTTTGAGAGGTTTCTGTTCCTGGCTGTGTGAAGGAGAAAGGATTTAGGGGTTTGTGGAGGAGTATACTGTATATATATGGAGGTTTATATATATGTATATATATGGAGTATATATATGGAGGTTTCTGACCTAGATCAGAGATAGATAGCAAATATTTTAGCTTTGGCGGGACATACAGTCTCAGCTGTGACTGCTCAACTCTGCCACTGTAATGGGAAGGCAGCCAGAGACAATCCATACATGAACAGTGTGGCTGTGTGCCAATAAAACTTCATTCACAAAAACAAGCCATGGCCGGCTGACCCCGGATGAAGATTATGAGAGATACGGGTAGGACATAATGCACAGATGAAATGGGAAGGTGGTATCAGGAGGAAATGCATGTCTGGAAAGGAAATAAGGGGCAAACCTGAAAAAAATCTCCCTGGAAATGATGGAGGATCCTGCATTTCTGGGACATGAAACATTCCTTTCAATGAATAATCAGCAATGCTAACATGGACTCCATCACGTGCAAGGAAGATACTGCTACCCCTACCAGTGTGGGTCAAGAACCAAATGACCCTAAAGGCACTATCTTTTTTTTGTTTTTTGGGTGTTTTTTTTGCAGTACGTGGGCCTCTCACTGTTGTGGCCTCTCCCGTTGCAGAGCACAGCCTCCGGACGTGCAGGCTCAGCGGCCATGGCTTGCGGGCCCAGCCGTTCCACAGCAAGTGGGATCCTCCCGGGCCGGGGCACGAACCCACGTCCCCTGCATCAGCAGGCGGACTCTCAACCACTGCGCCACCAGGGAAGCCCTAAAGGCCCTATCGTGCTAGTCTGGAGTTTCTACCTAGTGAGCACACACTCTTTCCAGAATTTACTCATTGAAAAGTCAACCTGTCTCCATGGAACACTTAATACAACAACCCACCAGCTTTGGGGGAGCATCTTAGCTAACAGCACAGCTGTGATGGAAGGGGACAGGCGACATGTACGTTTTGAATGGAAAATGGTGTAAAATGGGGAAATGAAATCGAGTCAGGGCTCATTGCACTAGCTGGACAGGGTAGGTCTGGGTGCGGCAGGAAACAAGACCAGTTCTCCTGAGGTGGAGGACACCAGCGTCTGGAGATACTGCATGGATACTGGCAGAGGGACAGGGTCACTCTTAGAGCAAGGACGGCCATGGGTGGGGAGAGTTTCAAGCAGGGAGGGGCACAAGACGGGGCAGCTCGCCCCCAAGGTCCACCTGAGGACCGATGTTCAGAGTCTGTTTATACACAGAGAGGCGGGTGAAAAGCTGAGGTTTTACCCCAACGTGAGGTAAAAATCCCAGCTCTGTCCTACCTGCTCTATGGCCTTTGAGGAATTATTTAGTCCCTCAAAGGCTCTGGTTTGTCATCTGTTAAACAGAGAGAAAACCACCTCCTTCCTAAGGTTATTAATGAGGAATATGTATGCAGTGTCTATAGGGACAGTCCCTGGCCCCTAGTGGGTTTTCGGTAGTGTCTAGTCCTCTACCACCCAATCTCAGCAGGACACTGGCTTTCACTGGGTTCAGCACTTCTTTGTAAAGCAGAGGCCACAAAAGGAAGGAGTAGGTTACCAGCAAACTCTGGCTTAATCACTACCCTGGAGCTAGATATCTGAACTTCTCTCCTGAAGTTGGAAGAGCAAATCTACTGCGCTGTGGAGAGATTTCAAAAACGATTTCATGAAAAAGGAAAGTAACACAACCTTGGAGATTTTTACTTAGCAGGGCTCCATTTCTCCGTGTCTAGAACAGAAAGCTTATGATGATTTGCGAGCAGGAGAAGTAGTGAGTCACCAATCGCTCCCAACAAGGCCAGAGGAACATGATGAGCCCCTGCCCAGGGCCACTAGCATCCATTCTCCTTCTTGGTGTTAAATCCCAATTTTTACACATTATCCATTGCCACACAACCCATGTATGGCCCCAGTCTTCACGCTGGGGGAAAACCTAGTTGGCATAAATAGCACGTGAGTGGACCTGGGATGTAAGCGGGTCCATTAGGGAGAGTCTCAGGACTATTGCTTGGAATGTTGGATAAAGCTACCCTCTCTTCTCTGTATACATGAGGCCCAGATGGAAGAACTAAACTGCTACAGCCAGTCTCGCTACTATAAAGGAAGAAAATGTGATCGTAAAGCCCACAGGTGGGGAGGGAGAACAGAGAGAATTCAGAGCACTGTGTCAGCCTCTTGATCAAACCTCACCTGAAATGATCTCTTTGGATTTCTCAGTTACACCAGCCAATCAACAGTCCTTTTTATTTATGTCACTTCACACTGGGGCGTCTACCGCTCACACGCATTCTTCTACCTCCAGGATCCCCAGACCCTCCAGCAATGCCAACAAGAACTCCACCCTTTCCTCAAGTGGACCAGATTTCCTGACAACACACGCAATTTCCTAGTACATGGAACAGACCCTGGCTTGCTGCCCTCAGGCTGTGCAGCAAAAGCACAAAGCGATAAAGTTTAACCTTGGCAGCATCCGCCCTTCCTCTCTGAGCCCATCTCTTGTTCCTGACTGTTCTCTCTGTCCTGACATTCCTTTTGGAGTGATCTGCCATCAACCAAGTCTGACCAGCTTCAAGTTCCGAAAGCAAGGTCTGATACCAGCTCTGAAATTCTCATAATTCTACCAGCATTCTTGGGCCAAAGAGTGGATGTGTGTCTGTGTATGAATGTGAGTGTTCGTAAGTGCAAGTGGGTGCACACAAGTGTGTATGCATGAGTGTATGAATGTGTATGTATGTGCAAGTTAGTGTGAGTGCAAGTGTGTGAGTGTATGCGGTGTGCATGCAGGCCGTTTCTGGATGAGCACTCCCCCTAGGGGTGGACTGTCAAGATACTCTCTGATGACACGGGAGGTAGGTATGACTCAGGACTGGCCACGAGACGAAGGGAAATGGCATGACGATAGGCAGAAGGCACAGCTTTCTCTTTCAATAAGAGTAAGTAAGAGAAAGGTTGTGGAACAAAGAAAAAAGGGAAGAATATTTTTTATTTTAATAGAAAACTCTACCCAAGCCTAGTGTTTGAAAATCTGTACATGGCCCATGGAACAGGGGTTGCAAGCCTTAGAGGGTCAGCCAGGTTAAATCTATGAGTCCTGCGGGTGGTGTTCTCCTGTGACAAAGTGGACCTGGCATGCCTGATCGAAGGGGGACATTGCCACTTAGCTCTGATGGTTGACAAGTGGTCATGGTGGCCCAGTGGTGCCAGGACTCTGGCTTTGAAACAGAGCACGGCAGAACAAGTTATCCAGGTTTATACATGAACCTGTTTCCTGTATGGTGGTGATTAATTCACATGGTATCAAAATAAGACGCCAGTGTACAACCTACACTTAAATTCTCAGTTGCTTCTTTAGATTCAAGAAGGTTTAACTTGGGAGTCCTTTAAATTCTTCTTGCCCTGAAAGTACTTACAACTATGACTCAACTCACAAAAAGTACAATTGCCCTCCCCCCCTGCCACCCCACCTCAGTCTGAAGCAAGGGACACTTGGATGATTATAAATGCATCTGAGCAACACCGTTCAAACCTAGGAAGAGAGGGAGGAGTTGACAGCACTGGGTTTCTGAGTTCTGTTTTTCAGCCCACAGGATATGAATCATGCAGGGCCCAATCCCTCAGCAGGGTAATCTCTTTGTCAGAAGCATGAGGCATTAGAAATGTTCTGTCTCCATTTCGTAAAAACACTTGCCTACCGAACAAAGTCTTTAGCTCCAAGGCTGACTTTCCACTCCTTTCTAGGGGAACTCTGAAGAAGTCTATCACATAAAGTACACAGTGAGTAATCTGCAATATCCTGGACAACCATCTTGGGACGTCGTGGTAATGTAACTCACATTGAAATTCCAGTTAGTGATATACTAGCCTCAAATCCTGGTTTCACCAGACACTCCTTTAAGCGGAAGATGTCCAAGGGCCATGCTCCTGAACACTTATCTATATCAAATCCGAACAAACCCCTGAGTGATTTCTAAATGTGATTGTCTTTCCACCGAGTTGTAGAAGCAAGTGGCTGAGTGCTCAGAAATACAGGAGGGATATTCCCCACCTGCTGATCCAGCTAGACATTTCATTTCTCTAGATGCCAATAACAAACGTTTACTGAGCGTTTACTATGTGCCAAGCACTACTTTAAGCACTGTGCATCCATCAACTTATTTAATGAGCTCAACAACCCTACGAGGGGGTCTATCGTTATCCCCATTTTTCTCATATGAGGCAAAAGAGGGCTAAGAAAATTACACAATGTTTTCCAGCCAGTGGGTCATGGAGTCAGGTTTCAAAACCCAGGCCAACTGCCTCACAGGATTAAAATGCAGATTCGAAAGATCTTTTGAATGATAACAAAGGAAGGATAAACTGAAGATACTGATGGATACTGCTGTCACGGGAAAAGGACACCTGAACAACAAGGACCGAATGTATAGCACAGGGAACTATACTCAATATTTTTTAATAAGCTACATGAGAAAAGAATCTGAAAAAGCATACATATATATATATATATATATATATATACATGAATCACTTTGCTGTACACCTGAAACTAACACAACATTGTAAATCAACTGTAGTTAAATAAATTTTAAAAAATAATTTTAAAAAATTAAAAAAAAATAAAAGGACACCTGGAAATAGAAGAGCTTGTCATTGGAGTTAGACAATATGGTGGATGGGCCAACTATCAGTAGGCTGATTTTACTTTACTGACTCCTTCGTTTTTCATAACCAAAAGTCAGAGCACACGGGGGTGAAAGTTGGTAGAAGTGGGAGGAGGAAGAGATAAGGGTGGAATGTGGGAGGTCTAAAGTAAGCAAGAGCAGTAAGACAGCCCCTGGTTCAAAGTTCTCCATCTTGAGGCCAAAGAGGAATTCATGTCGCTGACTTTAAAGCACAAATGGCTGTAAAGTAACGTAAGCTTCTCCAGTGTTCCTACCTTCCTAACCATGAATTTGCTCCTAACCATGAATTTGCTTCCTAACCATGAATCCAAGATTCAGAACTTGACACAAGTCTTTTCAATCATTTAAGTTTTACTGTACGAAAGGGTTAACTTGCGTCAAATGCTTACGTTGGGGGTTTGAGCAGCAGGGACTGAGATGAGAGCCCTGGGGTGGAGGGTGGATGGAGGGCAGTCAGAGGATACCTGAGAGAATGCCAAGGACCAACTCCGGTTTCTTTGCAGAGCCGCCAAGTTCAGCGGGAAGCTTCATACCCACTGGGCACTAAAACCTTCTTTGTGGTCCCCTATAGCACAGGTGGGTCTCAGAGCTATGATCTCCTCTTTGATCCCACTACAGTAGTCTACTCATATCCCTAGTACAGTAATTCTCAGGGTCCATGGTAAGAGTTTATTACTACATTCTTTTTTTTTTTTGGTACGCAGGCCTCTCACTGTTGTGGCCTCTCCCGTTGCAGAACACAGGCTCCGGACGCGCAGGCTCAGCGTGCATGGCTCACGGGCCCAGCCGCTCCGCGGCATGTGGGATCCTCCCGGACCGGGGCACGAACCCGCGTCCCCTGCATCGGCAGGCGGACTCCCAACCACTGCGCCACCGGGGAAGCCCTTACTACATTCTTAACAGCTGGCACAATGCCTGCTGTATACTGGGCACAAGTCATGTTTGTTGAGCGAATGGATTAAAGACATTGAACTAGACTAACATATGAAACTAGTCAACAGTATCAACAAAAGCAACAGCTAATATTCATTGAGTACTAATGAGCTAAGTACATACACGTTATAAATTTCATTTAATCTCCCAACTACTCTATAATAGAGACATCACTCTGATTATCTCCATTTTACAGTTAAGGAAACCGAGTCACAGAGAAGAGAAGGAACCTACTCAAGGTCACTTAGTTGACTTGGCCAGGTGGTGCCTGGACTTGCCCTGAGGGAATCTGATGTTAGAGTCACATCCTTAACCTCACACCATATCTCCCCTCACCTGCCGTCCTGTGTAAAGGCAGTGAGGCATCCCACGTTTGCTCACCAATTCTCAAATACTGCCCCTCTCAAAACTGCACCTGTGTCTGGTCACAAATCACCATAACCTCACTTCATAGCCAGGCTTCCCCAAGTCATCTAATCCCAACAATGGCTTTAAGATGGAGACCAACATGCAAGATGCTTGAAATATCGTTTCCCCTTTTCTTCTCTTTCACTAGCTTTAGAGCTTGACTTGATTACCTCATTAATCCCAAGGGCATGAGATGAATCCACCAAAGATGTGCAGCATTTGGAGAAGCAGCAGAACGAAGACAAAAACCCCTGCTGGTCATACACTGTGTACTGCAAGGGAAAGGACTAGAAGAAGAAACAGAGCAAGCTTCTCCTAGTTATTTCTCAGAGAGGCAAGGGAGAAGTGGAGAACCATTTCTACTTGCTTAATTTCTTTTGTTTGCACTGATTTCATTCTCCTCCCCCGGGAATTTCTGATTCTGGAATTTCTTAATTCCGGTGGTTGGGTTGGGAGTTTCACGACACTGAATTTGTTTCTCTTCCACAAGGATGACGTTGGCCTGGGGAAGATGTAGACACATGGAATAGTTTCAACTGTTCCTCATGACAGGTATGCTCCTTTATCCAAAGCGAGCCTAGAAGTTATCACACAGTGATATTTCATTCACACAGAGAGGGAATCCAAAGGAGAAAGATGGCTACGGGTAATAGATGAGTATCTTAATAGAACCACGAGATCTTGTATAAAATACACAACACTCTCCTCAAAAGACCTCATTCAGGAGGAAATAATGCACCGCTTTAACAATGGGGAGATACTCACTAGGATAAAACTGAGCAGATGAACAGCACAAGCCAGATCTGCATTAAAAGGATGCTCCCTCCCCTCTAACAAATTTCTATTCTGTGGCTGAGAAGCATGCATCTTAGAAAATGAATGGCTCTTCCTTTCAGCAAGTGAGAATAATGCTTCCCTTTTAATTAGAAGGTGTTCCTTCAATCAAAGTCTAGTGGTCCATGGGCAGAAAAAGTCAATGGTAATCTTAGATCTCTAACTTGGGTGAATCAATAGACATTGTTTGCTGCTGCCGGTCAGCACTGCCATGCCATTGGGTTTGATGTGGAGCACATTTCAAGGGGCTGTATTTTAACACCATTACAGGTGTTCACGTGAGGTAGAGGGTGTGCCTCGGACGCAGGTCCAGCCGGCCTTCTGCAGGCGGCTGTGTTCTCCTCCAGGTATGGACATACGGACCACTCTTTCTAATCTTTGCGTCTAATCGAGGCTGAGATCCACAGCTCAGTGACAGGAGAGGAATATTAGACATGTGTACTTTGGGAACCGGCAATGATATGAGTGAATCACTCAGACACAGAGAAGGCCCCATAATGGCTTCTCGAGGCTGGGTGATTGCTTCCAAAGGAAAGCAAGGTCTCACGTGGTGAATCGGGGAGCAGATTTACACTCCCAGTTGTTTTTATTTAACCATATGTGCTTGACCTTCAAGAGGCTTCTGTGTTTGTGTGTTCATGGCCAGGCCCTGCTCACCCCTCCAGCTCCCCCTTGCCCCACTGCCCCACTTCTTTCCTCTTGGTCCTCAAACGCATCATGTCACCTGGTCACACGGCCACTGTGCATGTTGTTGCCTCCACATTGTACCCTTAACCTTTTCCTGGTTGAGTCCTACTCAATTTCAGCTCTCAGCTGACAACTCACGCCCAGGAGAAAACCAGCCATGATTCTCCTAGCCTAGGAAAGTTCTTTTTTGCTAAATAACCTCCTTAAAACTTGTTTCTTTTCTCCAGATCACCTCAGTCTGCAATTACACATTTATTCATGAGACTATTTCATTTTTATCTTCTCCAGCATGCTGTGGGTTTTTTGAGAGCAGGAAACGTTGTGTGTTTTGCTCTTTATTATATCTCCATCCCTCACAGCAAGTTGCAGGGGCTCAAGACATGTTTACTGAATGTATCAAAGTATCTGGTTGACATCTTAAGTTCAGATACAAGATAGCAGTGCTTGTGGGATCAACTGTTTATCTAAGAGGAAAACTAGATGTCCCCGCTGAATAAAGTATCTCCCCTCCCAGTTAGAAAGATTAAATATGGAAAGTTATATATTGGGGGACCACTTTTTGCTTTGGCCACTAGGTAGCACCAAGTAGCTTGAAGCCAAATTTCTGGTCTGCCCTTCATAACTGGCACTGTTTAGCAAGTGGCTGCGAGTAACCCATTCCTAGCAAGCGTCACAAAAGACACAAAGCAGGTGCTCCAAGGTCCTTGCTGGGAGAAATATTATTTTATAAGTTAGACTGAAATCTGGCTGATCAAATTGTCTTCAGGCTCAAAAAATCTCAAATGCACACCTGATTCTTAATCAGACAGTATGGCCATTGTATTCGTTTCCTGTGGCTGCCATAACAAATTATCACAAAATGAGTGGCTTAACACAGCAGAAATGTGTTTTCTCACAGTTCTGGAAGTCGAAAGTCCAAAATCAGCTTCTATGGGCTGAAATCAAAGCATTAGCAGGGTCACACTCCTTCTGGAGGCTCTGGGGGAGAATCCATCCTTGCACCTTCCAGTTTCTGCTGGCTGCCAGCATTCCTCGACTTGTGGCCCCATAGATCCAGCCTCTACTTCCAACTTCACATCACCTTCTCCTCTGTGTGTCTCCCTAATCTCCCTCTGCCTCTCGCTTCTAAGGATACTTGTCATGGCATGTCAGGCCTAACCAGGTAATCTAGGATAATTTCCCATTCTCAAGAACTTTAATGTAATCACACCTGCAAAGTCTTTGCCATATAAATGTACCATTTAGAGATTAGGACCTGATTTCTTTGGGGGGCATTATTCAGCTGACTGCAGTTATCTTTTTCAAATCTAAAAAGCGCACACACACACACATTATAACTGATAACATTTTTACTAAAATTTTACTTTATGAATGCAGAACAACTTTACTAACCAATACATATCACTACTCTGAATTAGGTTTAGATCATATGGTGGGAGGTTAACTTGAAGTGATAGGCAGAATTCTAATATGGCCCCATGATTTCCATGCCCTGGAGTTATGTCATGTGTGGTCTTCTCATTTTGAGTGTAGCTGGGGCTTGTAACTTGCTTCTATTCAAGAGAACATGGCAAAAATGATGTCCTTCAGGGATGTCACTCCCCTGATTGGATTATGGCTATGTCAAAGGGGATGGGTCGTCACCCCCATGACTACTCCATCTTAGCAGACTGGAGAGAAATACACTCTCCTGCTGTCTTTGAAGAACTGCCATGCTGTGGAGTGGCCACCTGGCAGGGGAACTGAGTACAGGAGTCCTCTAGGAGCGGTCGGACTCAGTCCTCCAAATGTAATGAACTGAACTGAGCCAACGTCAGTCACGTCGGAAGAGGATCCTGAGTTCCAGACAAGATCACAGACCCAGGCGAGACCTTAATTTCAGTCTGGTGAGACCCCGAGTAGAAAGCCCAGTTAAGCTGTGTCTAGACTTCTAGGCCACAGAAATTGTGAGATAATATGCGTTGCTGAAGTCACTAACTTTGTGGTAACTGTTATGTAGCAATCGAACATGAATACACTTGGGTTACAAAGTGTTTCTTATCCACATCTGAGGTAGAGATTGAATAATCATAGATAGCCCAAATGAAAAGCACCAGTTGCACCAAATGCCCAGATAGGAAATCACCCTGGGAGGAAAAGGTCCACCGCAAACATGAGATGGCTTAGAGCCAGCAAATAGATTTGCGTTAGCTGGGAAATATACTGGGAGACAGATTTGGGGAAATTTAGACATGGAAAAGGGAGAGTTTTAACAGAACACTTTCAGTTACAGGAACAGAAATCCACCATAGACTGGCCAAAGCAAACATGAATAAATAAATCCTATAAAGGTGGATGTGGAGGGTTTATGGGCTCAGATAACTGACGCATCCAGAGGTGCCTGGCTTCACGCACGATGCTCTGGACTCTCTCAGTTCTCGTTCCTCGGTGTTGATCTCACTCTCAGTTCCCAGTGGAGCCACAGGTGACCACTGGTGGGTCCGAGCTTACATCCAGCTGGTTTAGCAACCCTTGTGGAAAGAGAGATTCTCTTTCCTAATAATCCCAATAAGAGTCCTTCCATTATCCTTTACTAGCTCTGACTGGTTAGACTTGAGTCACATGTACAACCTTGACACCAGCAGAGAGGCTGGTGGAGCAGCCTCACCTAAGCCTAAAGGAAACTTGGGTGGGTTCTCTCATCAGAAGAAGGGGGACTGAATACCAAGCAGGCAAAAACCACAGGTGCCCAATCTCTAGTACGCAACATGGCAGAAGTACACGGACGCCAGCTCCACATTTGGGACAAGAAGGGAAGGGGCCTTTGTAAGTCAAGAATCAAGTAGTGAATGGAAGTTTCTATGCAGAATACACGGAACTTGCAGATTGAGATGTATGAAGAGACGTCTGGGGTTAAAATGGGTCAGGGTGGTTGATCTGCTGTTTTATGAACAAGGCAACCCCAGGGAAGGACTTCAGAAAAATGTGGCCTGATTAAACTAACAGATCCCTCTCTGGCAAAAGCCTGTAAGATGTATGAAAAAGGACACGGTATCAAGGTTTTTACCTTATATTCATCATCTGATTTATTCCTCACCCACAGCCCTGTGAAGGAGCTCTTTGATACTTAAGGAAATTCAGTCTCAGGATGTTAAGGGATTTTCTTTGAGGTCATTGACCTGGGAACTAGCAGAGCAAGGGCTCAAATCCAGGTGAGTACAGCCCCCTTAGTCACTGAGTTAAACCTCCTCTTTCTGAATTAGCCTTGACCTGAACAGGATAAGAGACTGGAGAAATGCCCAGTAAAATTTAACTCTCATAGTATGAAAGACTATTTCAAAGCTTTCTTTGTGGATTTCAGTAAGTATTTTGGCCCAAGATTGAATTGACTAGGACTTCAGAAGTAAGTCAAAAACCCTTTGGAAAAAGAAAAGTAGACCACGTGAGCAGAAGATCTGCATGAAGCAGAGGTACCAGGGAGGGTGATCGGCCAACAAAGGGTTATCAGATGCACCATCCCTGAGAACTGTCAGAGGTAAACAATGAGGGAGGAAGCCAGAGAGGGAAACGGCCAGGGAAAGTTCAGGCCCCTCTCCCTCCCACGCCCTCAATGCCCATTGTGGCTCCCAGTGACTCAGCCCAGAGGGGAGGAAGCAGAGACCTCACTCACCCAATGTCCAACCTACACAGGGCCTGGAAGCAGGGGAGGAGGCGGCTTGTGAGTGCAGCTCAGACACACCCAGGTACCACCCAGGAGTACCCGCCACGGCCCATACACACCCAAAGATTTCAATCAGGCCCTGGAGTAGAGAGAGCATGGCCAGGGGATGCTGGTGTGAGGCCAAGCGTTAATTACTGGACGACTTTGCATAAGGTACTCATTGTCTCTGGGCTTTAGTTTCCCACATGAAAACTGTGGGGTGGAATTAGATTAGGGATTGCATATTCAAATGCCAACAGAGACGAAGCAAGGTAACGAAAATGATGCGGCAGGATGAGTGGAAGCCGACAGGGAGCAGTGGGGACTAGAGACCACATGTCTTGCCAAGAAAGAGCATCATCCCCAGTGTTCCCAGATGCTCCAATTTTCCACAAGAAGTCAGAGGAAGCCTGCCACCCTTGACAGGAATGTAAATTGGTGCAGCCACTATGGAGGCATGGAGGCTCCTTAAAAAACTAAAAATAGAGCTGCCACATGATCCTGAAATTCCACTGCTGGGCATATATCCGGAGAAAACTCTAATTCAAAAGATACATGCACCTCAATGTTCATAGCAGCACTATTCACAATAGCCAAGACATGGAAGCTACCTAAGTGTCCATCAACAGATGAATGGATAAAGAAGATGTGGTACATACATACAACGGAATACTACTCAGCGATAAAAAAGAATGACATAATGCCATTTGCAGCAACATGGATGCAAATCCATTAGAGATTATCATACTAAGTGAAGTAAGCCACACAGAGAAACACAAATATCATATGATATCACTTATATGTGGAATCTTAAAAAAATGATACAAATGAGCTTCTATATAAAACAGAAATAGACCCACAGAGAAAGAAAGCAAACTCATGGTTACCAAAGGGGAAAGGGAGGGGAGGAATAAATTAGGAGTTTGGAATTAACATATACACACTACTATATATAAAATAGATAACCAACAAGGACCTACTGTATAGCACGGGGAACTATACTCAATATTTCCCTATAAGGGAAAAGAATCTGAAAAAGTATATATATACATGCATATATATACATATATATATATGTATAACTGAATCACTTTGCTGTACACCTGAAACTAACACGACATTGTAAATTAACTATACTTCAATTTAAAAAATCATTAAAATTGAAGAAACTTAAAAATTCAGTTCCTCAGTCGCACTAGCCACATTTCAAATGCCCAAGAGCCATAGGAGCCACTTGTAAATATTTCAAATGCATAAGAGCCACCTGTAAGTATTATTGGCTATCATATTGCATAACACAGAGAACATGCCCAACTCGACAGAAAATTCTCTTGGACAGCCTTGATCTAAATGACCTGTAAGATAACTTTCAGCTATTAAAACTCCAAATAAAAACAAACTGAAATGAACTTTACTTACTTCATTGGTAAGAAACAAAGCTACTGGAATTTCACTGCCTAACTTCAACACAAAAATGTTCATGTCATCATGTTTTATTCACCCTGCTGAGTTCCCTTTAGTTGCATTTAAATTGGGTTCAACAGATTTGTTCATAGAAACAGCCTGATACTTTCTTATCTGCTTCAACATGCAGACTAAATTCTTGAGTTATTTATAGGGATTTGAAATCTAAACTTGTATTTTAGAAAGGGAGGTAGGAGTGGGGAAAAGAAAAGCCCTATTTTATGTTGCCTAAAACTTACCCTTCCCTGCTAGAGAAGTTTCACTGTCATATAAAGCTTTTAATTGTCTGTGCACAACTGTCCAGGGTGACAATCAGCAATGTTTTATATCACGGATCATCCAACTTTCCTATAAAGAACCAGCTAGTAAATATTCTCAGCTTTGTAGGCTGTACAGTTTCTGTGGCAACTACTCATCTCTGCCTCATTACGTGAAAGCAGTGATTGACACTATGTCAACAAATGGGCATGGCTGTGTTTCAATAACACGTTACCTATGGACACCAACACTTAAATTCCATATAATTTTCAAGTGTCATGAAATAGTCTTTGTTTGCTTTCTTTCCCCCTATCCATTCAAAAGTGAAAAAACCCTTTCTGAGCTTGAGACTGTAGCAAAACAGGCAGCGTGCGGGATTTGGCCCACAGACTGGGGTTCGCTGACTCCTAAGTCCTGCAAACTCTCTGATGGAGAGACTGGTGGGCTCCGAGCCAGGGAGGGCTGAGCTCTGGCACATACATACGATTCACTGGGCATTTATCCAATGTAAGTTCTGTGCTTTGCTAATGCTGTTCAGGAAGGGAGGGCTGGGCCACACAGGCCCTTTCTTGTGAGACCACCTTATTTATAGAGTCAACCCTCATTATTCACAGATGCCATATGTGCAACTTTGTCTACTTGCTAAGATTCACTTGGGACCCCCAAATCAATACTTGTGGTGCATTTGCAGTCGTTCTCAGACATGGGCAGAGGGGCAAAAATTTTGAGTTACCCCTTAAGCAAGACTGTAGCTAAGATCAAATAAGGCAACTCTGCCTTCTTGTTTCAGCTCTCATACCCTAAACCAAGTGTCCTGTTCATAGACTTCGTAGAGGTCTTTGTAGGTCTTTAAACTTTGTTGTTTAATATGTCCCCCTAGCATAGTGGGGAAATGCTGGTTAGTGTGCCTAAGCGTAAGAAGGCTGTGATGTGCCTTACGGAGAAAATCTGCGTGTTGGAAAGTTCCGTTCAGGCATGAGTTACAGTGCTGTTGGCCGTGATTTCAACGTTAATGGATCCACACTGTGTAGTAAACTGTCGTTAAACAGAAACACACATAAAACAAGGTTATGTATTGATTGATTGATGACAATATTGTGCGTAGAGATTCACAGGAACCCTGTATTTCCCCTAGAAGTGATGGTTCAGAATTCACTAATTCAGTGTCCGTGGCGACTTTATAGGACATAACTCCTGCAAATAACAGAACTGACTATGTATATATATATTTTTAGTGACACTAAAAAGGAGTTGCTGTGATATCCCATAGATTCCCTCCTCTGCCTTATAAACTGGATTTAAGGTTGACTGAGGAAGGTTGAAACTATTTTAAATGACGTTTTGGGGTTATTTCATGACTTTAGGTTTCCACGATTCCCTGTTTTCTGATTCTCCAGATAAGTGGGCTCTTGCCTGGTAAATGGCATAGAAAGTTATTTTCAATAAATTCTTTACTTGTAGGCAATTTGCAAGCGCACAAACTGTGCTCCGACTAATGAAACACCTCAGGCCTAAAATCTCAGCAGGACTCTGCTGGAAACTTGGCTGGTGTACCTTGTGCCGCATTGTAAATATTCAACAGTTCTGTAGACTCCCTACACATGGTACTAAATATCAATCATAGTTAATAACCCAAACCTAAGTGTTCCTTGTGTAAGTCAACCAGGGTTTTACAGGAGACTTGTCACCTTTATTATATGTCCTTGGGTATGATTTTCATTTGCAAATGTTGCATAAAATGCACTGGCTTTGCCCTTTGGAAATATATCACGTGAGGTGGTCCAGCAGGGGAAGTTATTTGAAAACGGAACAGGATGTTGGAAGCTGATACATCTGAGAACTGAGGTTCAGGCAGAGTAAAAAAAAAAGATATTTCAAATACTTTTAGGAGAATATCAACAAGCAAGTTGATATGTCTTAGGGACACATATACACATACTTTTTTTGTTAGTGACTGACTTCCCTTGACCAAATACAACCTTTCTGTGATTACTGATGTAATCACTGGCATTGACTGAGCTCTTCATAGTGACCCTCGCCACTCACCAAAGCATTTCTAAATATTAGATGACAACATAGCTCTTACTATATGCCAGGCACTATTCTAAGCACTCAATATTAATCCACTAAATCCTCAAAAAATCTTACGAGGTAGGCACAGTTATTATCACCTTCATTTTACAGATGATGAAACTTAGACACAGAGATGTCATGTAACTTGCCCTGGGTCACACAGCAAATAATTGGCAGAGCCAGGATCTGAACTCAGGGAGTTTCATTCCAGAAAGCACTGGATAACTGTGGAAGAAACCCAGCTCCAATACAAAGGGATTTTTAGTGTCTGCTTTTATTAGCAGCAATACACATCTTTCTCTCTCTCTCCATCTCTTTCTCTTCCTCCCTTCCTCCTTTCTTTTCTTTTTCTCTCTCTAATTTACATACCATAAAATTCTCCATTTTTGACAGACATATACAGTCATTTAAGCACCATCACAATCAAGATTGAATAGCTCTAACTACCTCAAAAAATGCCCCCAGGCTCCTCTGTAATCACCCCTTCCCCTACCCCAGCCCAGAAACCAAGGGATTTAGTCAGGGGTCCATGATCCCCAGCGGATCCTGGCACAGAATTTAAGGATAGAACCTGAATTAGTATAAAAATTACATATTTAAAAATTATCACTAACTTCTAGTTAAAATTTAGCATTCCTTCAGTTGCGAATATAAGCAACAACCTACAGAAATATTAGCAGTAACACTTGGTCTCCAAGAGAAATCACAGATACTCTTACATCACATTAGTCTTTGTCTATATCACAAAATACTGTTTACACTCCTGATTCCTTTGAAATTACGGTACACTAGATCTTGTTATTTATTGCATTATAAGCACCTCTGTTATTATATCACAGTGTTTTAATAAGTGTATTTAAAAATAATTTAATTTAAATTTCTTTTTTGAACATTATTTTTTCCTCTGAGAAGGTATTCAGTTTATGGAAGGGGTCCCCTTTCCTAGAGTGTGGTGCTAAGAGAAACCATATTTGGGGCAAACGGAGTCACTTATCATTTATTCTACCATCATCCCAACTAACGTTGGCCCAGAGAGTAAGATATAGAAATGAATAAGATGCAATCACCAACCCAGACTGGCGGAGGAATCGTGCATCTCCTTTCCTTAAAACTGATGGCGGGCGTGGAGCTGTGCACCTTCGCAGGCAAATGTTGCCGCTGCCTTCCGTTGAGGACGGTGGTCACACAGCCCCACCTGCCTCCTCTCTGGGACTCCGCCGGGACGGCAAAGATGCTGCTCTCCCGCCCCATGCAACTGGCCCATGGCTCACAGAGACCACGCACACCTAATCAGAAAGGGGAAACAGCCATCTGTGGGCTCAAGACTGTCTCCAAGAAAAAGGGACACCCCGAGGCACCAACTATAAAGATTAGGCAGAAGCTGAGAATTCACATTCTCCGATTATTTGCAATCTTTTTGTGATCGGGACTGTGTTATTAGGACACACGGCTTATACCTTGGTGTGTCACCTTCGAATCAATTATTTCTTAATTTATTAATGTAATCAACAAATCAATACAAAAAGAAGGATGGGAACAGGCAATTTTCATAAGAAATACAAATGGCCAATAAATATAAGAAGAAATCCTTGTCTTGACTGAAAATCAAAAATAAATATTAAACGGGGACTTCCCTGGTGGTCCAGTGGTAAAGAATCCACCTTCCAATGCAGGGGGTGCAGGTTCGATCACTGGTCAGGGAACTAAGATCCCACATGCCACGGGGCAACTAAGCCCGCGCGCCCCAACTACTGAGCTCAACCGCCTCAAGGAGAGAGCCCCGCGTGCCGCAAACTAGAGCCCACACACCACAACCAGGGAGAGAAAAAACCCACACGCCACAGGTAGAGAGAAGCCCACACGCAGCAACAAAGAGACCACGAGCCGCAAGGAAGATCCCACGTGATGCAACTAAGACCCAACGCAGCCTAAATGAATAAATGAATAAATAAATAAATAAATAAATATTAAACGAATGAGATACAAAGTTTCTCTTCAATTATCAAAAGCCAAATTATTGGTTTATTGGTTTACGACACATGAATTAATGTAAGATCATTTCAGGGCTAGATGAATTAATTGCCCGATTCCATTCAGTCCTCCCAAAGATGTTTAATACTTGGTACAAAGCAGAAGCACAGTAACATTTATTTTATAAATAAACCATAACAAGACAGGTGTTGTTACTATCTTTATTTCTCATAAGGGGTTAAGTAGTAGTTAATCAAAGGCTCCAAAGCAAGTAAGTGGCGGAGCAGAGAACTGAACCCCGTCTAACTCCAAAGGTTACCCTTAATGATGACCTCCTACTGCTCTCTTTATTAAATATTATGTTTACATAAATATAAATTAAATATAATGACATAATCAGTATAAATATTATGTTTGTTAAAATAAATTCTCAGCATTAAAAAAAAAACACCTGTCAGAAGATAGTTTCAAAGCCTACCAAAATATTAATAGGTTAGGCTTTTGCTAAAGTTTGACACAGCACAGGGTGTTTGCTGAGCAGCTCATACTAAGGCAACTCCAAGGACATGTTAATTAAAATGGGACATAGGTCACATGATATCAATTACAATCAGAAGTTAAACAACAGAATGGGCTCAGTCTGAAGCGTCTGGCACATCCTGGATGTAACAACCCTCCTCTTCCAATTAAGTGCAGCACCTACACAGTGTGCTACAGATAAGGTACGGACAAGGATGTGATGGGGCTGGAGTGGAGACTTTGATTTTTGTGGATCTAAAGTAGTTTTTAAAACCTGTGTGTGTGTGTGTGTGTGTGTGTGTGTGTGTGTGTGTGTGTGTGTGTGTGTTTGCATACAGAATTAGGGAGATTACATTCATCTGAGAGTCACTACAGAAAGTTCCAGAGATGGGTGGCATTTATATCCTAGGTTTGGATGAGAGAATTTTCCCAATTACATTAACAGCACTCTACTGGTAATACCTGTCTGGAGCCCAGGGTCAGGAAGGATTGTGAGACTGAGTTCTACAGAGAAAGCATGCTGAGATGATTAATAATGTCTGCCCTGGCATGAGACCTGAGAGGCACATTTACTGCGAATTTAATCAGGATTAGACCATTCATGGGACTGCCATGTCTATTCATCACCACAGAGGTACCTCAGAGCTTCCAACCAGGACTGAGAAGAAAGATCACAGGGCAGACCTGAGAAATTTAAATCAGAAAAGAATTTGAGCTGTGAAGACACAAAGGTCTGTGGGATTTATCCTCAGCTGTGATAACGTAAGGCCACAGATGCTCTTGGGAGCCAGGATGATAGAAAGGCCACTTGGCTGAGAAACAGGAGGGAAAAAGGCAAGCAATATGGCTGAGAACTCGTATTCCACACTGGCCCAGGAGAACTCGGCAGATACGCTATTTCTTTAGCTCAGCCTCATGGATTTGGGAAATATGACTATAGGACTTCTTACTTTTTAAAATTTCTTTCCTTCATCCCTTGAAAGTTTTTAGCAAAGTCTGCTTGGAAATGTCAGCCTGTCTCAGGTGTGCTGAGGGAAAATAAAGTTTTGGTCAATGTTTAAATCAGAATATAAAAGGGGGGACAACTGCCCCCTGGTGGTAGATTTGGAAAATCCCTAGAATGTTATTCCCAAAAGTGTTCCTGGAAGCATGTCTTTCCACAGGGGAAGTACTCTGCGGTAAAATGACTGTGGGAAACAATTTTTAAATTATATAATATATATTCATATATTATTTAATGTACTATACATGTTATATCTCTTTCTGGCAATTCACAGTATGTATTAGCATGCTAAATTCCTAAGAAGTCCAGCACTCAAGAAATTCTAACTCCTTTTAATTCAGCATTATTTGAACATAGACATGAAGTCTTTTTTTTTCTTTTTTTAATTAACCTAACATTTTCGGAGACATCAATCTTAGCGCAAAGGAAAGAACATGAGGTCATGTCTTCCTCTTCCAATATAAAGATTTCCTTTCCAGAGCCTTTCCTTGATAAAATCTAGAAAACTTTCATTTTTATAGCATTCTCCTGGGTCTCCTTCACGATTGGCATTAATAAAAAGCTGGGCAAATGTTAATTTCCAGCTGGAGACAAATCATTTACAGGTATCAGGTCACAGTCTTCTACAGAAGAAAAGCTAATAGCATATCAATACACTCAAGCTTTTCAGGTATAACTACCCAGAAGAAATCCTAGACATGATCACACAGTGTATAGACAGCTCTCCTGATAATAAAGCTCTTCGTAGTTGGGAGGTGGGAAAACAGAGTGGCTCAGAGTGCTGTGGGCTCTGAAGCCACATTTCTAGTGTTTGACAGCCAGCTGTACCTCTCACTAGCGGTGTAACTTTGGGAATCGTTCATAACCTCTCTGTTCTTATAGTCTTCATCTGTGAAATGGAAATAACAGTATCTCCTAGTTCTGTTGAGGATTAAATGAGTTAACAAACGTAAAGTCTTAAAAGGGTGCCTAGTAGTTGGCTAGTAATTTCTTGCTTCTGAATTTGCACCACTAAAGTCAGCAGTATGAAGCATCATTTAAATGGAAAACAGTATTTTTTTCCCTTTAAAAATATTGTACTTTTGTTTTAGGTCATGAGACCATTAAGAAATGTTGGCGAACTATCACTAACATGTATTTTAAGCTAGTAACTTTTAAAATTTGAAAACACTTGGAAATTTTCCTCTTCTTAACATTTTTTAAAATTGCGGTAAACTATATATCAGATAAAACCTACCATTTTTTAAGTGTACAGTTCTGTAGTATTAAGTACATTTATACTATTGGGCAATCATCACCACAATCCATCTCCAGAACTTTTTCATCATCCCAAAATGACACTCTGTATCCACTGAACAGTAACTCCCTACTTCCCCGTCCCTCCTCTAGCAATCACCCTTCTCCTTTGTAAGAATGTGACTACTCTAGGTACTGCGTAAGAATGGAATCCTACAATATTTGTCCTATTGTGTCTGCCTTACTTCATTTAGCATAATGTCTTCATGGTTCATCCATATTGTGCCATGTGTCAGAATTTCCTTCCTTTGTACGGCTGAACAATATTCCATTTTAAAGAACCTCTGTACTGTTTTCCACAATGGCTGCATCATTTAACATTCCCACAGGATTCCAATTTCTCCATAGCTTCACCAACTCTTTTTTATATATACATATGGTATAGCCATCCTACTTGATGTTAACTGGTACCTCATTGTGGTTTTGATTTGCATTTCCTTAATGATTGGTGATGTTGAGCGTTTAACATTTTTAAATGATTTTCAAGCAGACTTCCATAGGAAGAGCACATATTTCAACCACTAGCACTCATCTGACATTTAGATTTCCCTATATACATATGCACCTTTGATGACTTTGAAGTTATTTCTTCCAATCCAAGAACATGGTATATCTCTCCATCTATTTGTATCATCTTTAATTGCTTTCACCAGTCTTATAATTTTCTGCATACAGGTCTTTTGTCTCCTTAGGTAGGTTTATTCCTAGATATTTTATTCTTTTTGTTGCAATGGTAAATGGAAGTGTTTTCTTGATTTCACTTTCAGATTTTTCATCATTAGTGTACAGGAATGCCAGAGATTTCTGTGCATTAATTTTGTATCCTGCTACTTTACCAAATTCATTGATTAGCTCTAGTAGTTTTCTGGTAGCATCTTTAGGATTCTCTATGTAGAGTATCATGTCATCCGCAAACAGTGACAGCTTTACTTCTTCTTTTCCGATTTGGATTCCTTTTATTTCTTTTTTTTCTCTGATTGTTGTGGCTAAAAATTCCAAAACTATGTTGAATAACAGTGGTGAGAGTGGGCAACCTTGTCTTGTTCCTGATCTTAGTGGAAATGGTTTCAGTTTTTCACCACTGAGGACGATGTTGGCTATGGCTTTGTCATATATGGCCTTTATTATGTTCAGGAAAGTTCCCTCTATGCCTACTTTCTGCAGGGTTTTTATCATAAATGGGTGTTGAATTTTGTCGATAGCTTTCTCTGCATCTATTGAGATGATCGTATGGTTTTTCTCCTTCAATTTGTTAATATGGTGTATCACGTTGATTGATTTGCGTATACTGAAGAATCCTTGCATTCCTGGAATAAACCCCACTTGATCATGGTGTATGATCCTTTTAATGTGCTGTTGGATTCTGTTTGCTGGTATTTTGTTGAGGATTTTTGCATCTATGTTCATCAGTGATATTGGCCTGTAGTTTCCTTTCTTTGTGACATCTTTGTCTGGTTTTGGTATCAGGGTGATGGTGCCTTGTAGAGTGAGTTTGGGAGTGTTCCTCTGCTATATTTTGGAAGAGTTTGAGAAGGATCAACATTGTGAAAATGACTCTACTACCCAAAGCAATCTACAGATTCAATGCAATCCCTATCAAACTACCAATGGCATATTTCACAGAACTAGAACCAAAAATTTCACAATTTACATGGAAACACAAAAGACCCCAAATAGCCAAAGCAATCTTGAGAACGAAAAATGGAGCTGGAGGAATCAGGCTCCCTGACTTCCGACTATACTACAAAGCTACAGTAATCAAGACAGTATGGTATTGGCACAAAAACAGAAATATAGATCAATGGAACAGGATAGAAAGCCCAGAGATAAACCCACGCACATATGGTCACCTGACCTTTGATAAAGGAGGCAAGAATATACAGTGAAGAAAAGACAGCCTCTTCAATAAGTGGTGCTGGGAAAACTGGACAGCTACATGGAAAAGTATTAAATTAGAACACTCCCTAACACCATACAAAAAAATAAACTCAAAATGAATTAAAGACCTAAATGTAAGGCCAGACACTATCAAACTCTTAGAGGAAAACATAGGCAGAACACTCTATGACATAAATCACAGCAAGATCCTTTTTGACCCACCTCCCAGAGAAATGGAAATAAAAACAAAAATAAACAAATGGGACCTAATGAAACTTTAAAGCTTTTGCACAGCAAAGGAAACCATAAACAAGACCAAAAGACAACCCTCAGAATGGGAGAAAATATTTGCAAATGAAGCAACTGACAAAGGATTAATCTCCAAGATTTACAAGCAGCTCGTGCAGCTCAATAACAAAAAACCAAACAACCCAATCCAAAAATGGGCAGAAGACCTAAATAGACATTTCTCCAAAGAAGATATACAGATTGCCAACAAACACACGAAAGAATGCTCAACATCATTAATCATTAGAGAAATGCAAATCAAAACTATAATGAGATATCATCTCACACCAGTCAGAATGGCCATCATCAAAAAACCTACAAACAATAAATGCTGGAGAGGGTGTGGAGAAAAGGAACACTCTTGCACTGTTGGTGGGAATGTAAATTGATACAGCCACTATGGAGAACAGTATGGAGGTTCCTTAAAAAACTAAATATAGAACTACCACACGACCCAGCAATCCCACTACTGGGCATATACCCTGAGAAAACCATAATTCAAAAAGAGTCATGTACCAAAATGTTCATTGCAGCTCTATTTACACAGCCAGGACATGGAAGCAACCTAAGTGTCCATCATCGGATGAATGGATAAAGAAGATGTGGCACATATATACAATGGAATATTACTCAACCATAAGAAGAAACGAAATTGAGATATCTGTAGTGAGGTGGATAGACCTAGAGTCTGTCATACAGAGTGAAGTAAGTCAGAAAGAGAAAAACAAATACCGTATGCTAACACATATATATGGAATCTAAGAAGGAAAAAAAAGAAGGTCATGAAGAACCTAGGGGTAAGATGGGAATAAAGACACAGACCTACTAGAGAATGGACTTGAGGATATGGGGAGGGGGAAGGGTAAGCTGTGACAAAGTGAGAGAGTGGCATGGACATATATGCACTACCAAACGTAAAATAGATAGCTAGTGGGAAGCAGCCGTATAGCACAGGGAGATCAGCTCGGTGGTTTGTGACCACCTAGAGGGGTGGGATAGGGAGGGTGGGAGGGAGGGAGACGCAAGAGGGAAGAGATATGGCAACATATGTATATGTATAACTGATTCACTTTGTTATAAAGCAGAAACTAACATACCATTGTAAAGCAATTATACTCCAATAAAGATGTTAAAAAAAAAAGTTATTTCTTGCTTTGAAGAGGAAAAAAGTACATATGTCTGGTGTCTATTCATTTTAATTTAAAAAAATATTGAACAGTTGAGTTTGAGGTGTGGACGGTGAGAGTTTTTAATTTTCAACATCACAAAATACTTTTACTCTTTGCATATTTTTACAAAAATCAGGCATTAATTTTAAAACAAAAAGTACATTTTAAAAATACGAAAATTAAAAAAAATAAAAGCCATCATTTTGTGAGACGTCAGAGCCTAAGGAGAGTCTCTTTGTTTTAATCAAACTTCAGCAGGAAATTCAGGTACCAGAAGAAATACATCAAATTCCTCAATGTTTAGTGTTCTAAATGACAGTCAGTCTCCAAGTACCTGTTTCAAATCCTGTTACTTACATCTAATGACTGTCTATTCATGATTGTGAAAATGTTTAAATTATTTGTACCTGTTTTTAAATTTATTATTCTATTTTTCTTCAAATGTACTTTAACAAGACTATTTTATACAAAGTCTAGAAACTACACATTTTCCAGGGACCTAGAAAAAGTATTCTAGACCTAAAAAACAAGGAAACAAACGTACTGACTTTTAAATATGAAAAGAAAACTACACAATCTAAAGTAATAAATATTTAAGTTAGTATCTATACAAGTTAATATGTTGTCCACTTCATTAGTTGATAAATCATCATATTCACAAATTGCATTATTTTTAAAAATAATTTTTAGGTTTGATTTTTTTATTTGGTATGGATCAACTAAAATGCATGATGAATCCTGGAAAATTATAGCCAATAGTAAATGAGTTTATTGTAATAGTTTCAAAAGCAAAATTATAGGGTTTTTAAACAACATATAGAGTAAGAAATTATTTTTAATGTGGGGTATCTGTGCATTTTATTTTATTTTTTTTTAAGATTTTTTTTTTTGATGTGGACCATTTTTAAAGTCTTTATTGAATTTGTTACAGTATTGCTTCTGTTTTATGCTTTGGTTTTTTGGCCGTGAGGCATGTGGGATCTTAGCTCCCCAACCAGGGATCGAACCCACACCCCCTGCATTGGAAGGTGAAGTCTCAACCACTGGACCACCAGGGAAGTCCCTGTGCATTTTAATATGCTTATTATCATGTGGGGTAGGTATCTAAAGGTAAAAATTTCTAGGGCTGACAAATATCTTTAAATGTCCCTCACTATAATAATTCATCAAATCAAATCAAACACACTTAAAACTTCTGCTATTAGGACTTCCCTGGTGGCACAGTGGTTAAGAATCCACCTACCAATGCAGGGGACACAGGTTCGAGTCCTGGGCTGGGAAGATCCCACATGCCGTGGAGCAACTAAGCCCATGCGCCACAACTACTGAGCCTGTGCTCTAAAGCCCGTGAGCCTCAACTACTGAGCCCACATGCCACAACTACTGAAGATATACAGATGGCAAGTAAGAGCATGAAAAGATAGTCAACATCATTTGCCATTAAGGAAAGGCAAGTTGACACCACGATGAGTTACTACTTACATACTTATTAGAATGGATAAAATGGAAAACGATTGATCATACCAAGTACTGACAAGGATCTGGAGCAACTGAACTCTCATTCAGTGCAGACAGGGATGTAAAATGGTATAACCACTTTGGAAAATTTGTTTAAAAGTTAAACATACACCGACCATATGATCCAGGCATTCCACTCTTAGGTATTTACCCAAGAGAAATGAAAGCATATGTCCATATGAAGACTTGTACATGAATGTTCACTGTAGCATTATTCATAATAGTGGAAATCTGGAAACAACTCAAATGTCTGTCAATGGTGAATAAATAAACAAATGGGGGTTTATTTATATAATGGAATACAACTCAACAATAAAAAGGAATGAAATATCCATACACATTATAGCATGGATGAATCTCAAAATAATTATGCTGAGTGAAAGAGGCCAGACAAAAAGATATATACTGTATGATTTCATTTATATGGGTTTGTAGGATATGCAAACTATTGTACAGTGATAAAAACAAGATCAGTGGTTGCCTGGGGCAAGACAGGGCCTGGGTAGGGTAGGTAGGTGGGATTACAAAGGGGCATAAAGAAACCTTGTGGAATGACAGAAGTTTTCATTATCTTCATAATGGTGACGCTTTCATGGGTATATGCGTAGGTCAGAACATCAAATTGTACACTTAATTTTTTATTTTTGGGGTTTCTCAGCTCTGAGCTGCTGCTTTATTTTATTGCCTAAGTGGTGCTGAACATTCAATACCAAGCAAGAGACACAGTTCTCCGAGGATCCTGTCTTAAATATATTTGATCTCAAATTTTACACTTTAAATATGTGCAGTTTATTATACGTCAGTTATAGCTTAAGAAAGCGATTAAGAAAAGGTCCTAATTGTAACAATTTAACAATACACAAGTGTATAAAGAAAAATAAATAACCTTTCATCTGATGCCATCCATCAGATAATCTCCTTGAGGTTACCAACCCGAGTAGCCTCGTGAGTGCATCCTTCCATATTTTCTCTTTACTTGCACAAATTTATGATCTCATTATAGGGTTTAAACCTTTTATATAATGGATGACCCATTAAAGTGGTATTTTCCGCAACAATTTATTAGGGTTTTAGAAAATCTCTTATTATGCAAAAACTTTTCGGTGTTCTGAGATTGAGGCTCATTTTTTTTTAACAGCCAACATGCCTTAAATGCCAAAGAACGGGATGTAAAACTACAAACAGAAGCATCGTGCTTTACAGTAAATTACTAGACAGAAGAGTTGGTCCTCACTGAGGGAGTCAGAAGACCAAATGCTGTCTATATTAAGAGCCTGTTTTTCCACAAGAAATAATTTAACCTAGAAATGGAAAACCACTCAGTGTTTTAAACTATAATTAAATTCTCACTCTAGGTTAAACATTGCATAGGGATGTGAGGCACAAGCAAATTCAACTGCAAACAGATCTGCAGGATTGTTTTGGTTGTACAGGCTAGAAAATTGTACCAACTCCAAGATTTTACCACAGGTCAACTTTAAAGAAAAACCTTCAATTAAAAAATTATAAAATATATGTTCACTGTGAAAAGTGCCAAAAATACACAAGTATATAGGACAATATTTTCTTCTGTTCTTCCCTAATTCCCTCTGTTAGACATAACCACCATTAACAATACAAACACATCTTTCCAGATTATACAGTGTGCGTGGGCATGCATGCATGCATGTGTTTTTCTTTTATTTTTTGACCGTTTGTTTTTTCTTTAAAGTTTTTAAAATTGTGGTAAAATATATATGACATAAAACCTGCCACTTCATTTTTTTTAATACTATCATTCCAGAATCATCAGAACATGCAGATTATTTTTCTTTTTAATTTTTTTTGGCCGTGCTGCATGGCAGGCAGGGTCATAGTTCCCTAACCAGGGATTGAACCCATGCCCCCTGCAGTGGAAGCGTAGAGTCCTAACCACTGGACCGCCGGGGAAGTCCCTCAGTCATTTTTAACTGTACCATTTAGTGGTATTAATTACATTCACACTGTTGTACAACAATCACCACCATCTATTTCCAAAACTTTTTCATCACTCCAAACAGTACCCATTAATCATCAACCCCCCATCTTCCCTCACCCCAGCTCCAGGTAATGTCTAATCTACTTCCTGTCTCTACGAATTTCCCCATTCTCGATGTTTCATATAAGTGGAATCATACAATATTTGTCCCTTTGTGTCACCCAGCATAATGTTTTCAGGGTTTATCCACGTTGCAGCCTGTATCAGAACTTTATTCCTTTTAATGGCTGAATAATATTCCATTGCATACAAAATTTTTCTCATCCATTCATCTGCTGAGGGACACTTGGGCTGTGTTCATTTGCTGTTAACAAACATGATCATGGTATACACAATTCTGGCAGCTTTTTTCCCTTTTACTTAATACATTTCAGCTATCTATCCTAAATTTTTAAAAGCCACATTATTCTAGTAGATGGAAGTACCGTCATTTATTTACTACTCTTCTAACAACAGATGTATAAACTGCTGTCATATTTCGGCCAGTAAAACAGTGCTAGAGTGAACATACTAGTACACACATCATTTTGCATTTCTACCAGGTTTCCTGGAAGATGAACTCCTAAAAGTGCTATTAGCTGGTCAACAAGAATGTGCATTTAACACTTTGATAGATACTGCTGAGTTAGCTTCCAGAAATATCACCCCTATTGACATTCTTATCAACAGAGACCATGAGAGCTTTTTTGTCCATATCCTTCCCACAAGAATTACTTGGAATTTCTTTCATCCTTGCCAGTCTGACAGGTGATGAGTTTGCTAATTTAAAGTAGGTATAAGGAAGGATGTACAGGTGTGCCATGAGAGCAGAGGGTGCTCAGGGGTGAAGTTTGAGGGTGTCTAGAGAGTCCGCTAGACCAAAGCAGAGAACAGAATTCCAGGACCAGAAGGGGTTCTGCTTGTTTCTGTAATCAGGGCTGATTTCAGTAGAAATACACACATGCAGCTGCACTTAATGCTAAAATACTGAAAACTCCTCCATAGTGGTTGGCAATAGATCACTGTCCTGAGCTCCACCCTTGAATCCCAACCCACCTTCCCACAATCCAGCAGCTGAAGGGTAAAAACCCTGCCCGGCACCGTTGCTGATGCCAGCTCAACTTGATCTTTATTTGTGCTGACTGGTTGTTAATACTCAGAATATCGCTCCTGCCTACATGAGTCTAATTTTTTGTGAGACCCACTGATTCCCTCCTCACTCTATTTCTGAACCCCTAACACTGTAGAACAATCGTCTATTTCATTTACGAGACCTGTGCTCCTGAGGGCAGGAAGCCTGTCTCTCTCATTCATTCTTTCTCTCCCAAAATGTTTTTCGAGCACTTTGTACATTGCAGTTGCTGAACCCGGATCCCAGAATATCACTGTGAAAAGGCAAACACCATCTTGGGCCTCACAGAATTTACGTACTTTTTTACTTACCAGTAAAAAGGGCAGGTGAAAAATAACTGAACAGCCAAATAAAGAAAATAACTCCCAATAATCATGAGTGCTATAAAGGAAACAAGTTTTTCTCTTTTTTTTAATTGAAGTATACAATGTTGTGCTAAAAAGAAAGGAAACAGCCTCCAAAGATGAGTTAATGAATGATTAACCTCGGCCCTCACTGCATACCTTCACATCCTCCCTTATACAAACTTTAAATAACCAAGCTCATCACCTGTCGGACTGGCAAGGATGAAAAAAATTTGAATACACCTTGTTGCAAGGATATGGACAATACAGCACTCATAGTCACCGTTGACGAGGATGTCACTAGGGATGATATTTTTGGAAGATAACATCACAAAGGGGTCCTTCTGAGTAGA
The DNA here is from genome assembly GCF_949774975.1 of Lagenorhynchus albirostris. Lineage (NCBI taxonomy): Eukaryota > Metazoa > Chordata > Mammalia > Artiodactyla > Delphinidae > Lagenorhynchus > Lagenorhynchus albirostris. The sequence goes on along the minus strand of NC_083104.1, from coordinate 21,124,832 downwards.
GAAGCCAGAGAAAATCCAGTCTGAGATTAAAGGAAAAGGCCAGGAGTTAGGTGCCAAAACAGAAAGCACCCAGGCTGCATTGAGTGTGTGCAAACGCTCCAAGTGCAAAAGAGCTGGTGTGATTTAGAGGGTGAGGAAGGAGGTAAGAGTGAGCATAAGGAACTAAGGGGGTGAGGCTGGGAGAATGGCCACAGCCGGGTCACGCCAAGCCTTACAGACACCAAGCCTTACAGATGACAGCAAACAGCTTGATTTGTGACTTAAGAAGATCCTACATCATTTAAGTCTATATTCACTAATACTTCTCAAAGTACATAAATCAGTAGGAATCTGAGAAATGCCCTGAGCTCCCCTCTAACTTTCTTACATCTCTGCCTGGTGCCCGGCAGCCCCGATGATAGTCTCTCGGAAAGTGTGCACACGCCCAGGGTTAGAATTATCGCCCTTCACTTCCCTGACATGTTTTGGGCTTTTCCACGTCTCTACTGCCCAAAAAACAGACAACTGAAATGTCCATCCCCGAAGTACACTTCACTCAATGAAAAAAAATCAGTTAACAGTTACTGAGCACTCTTTATACGCTTGGCCTTTGTCCAAGTGCCTTGCATGCATTAACTCATTTCATCTACTCATCCTTCCCCAATCCAGGAAACTGAGGCAAAGGAAGATTCATCATTTTCACTGCAGTCACACAAGAGGTAAGTGGTAGAGTCCATGTCCTGGACCACTACACTGTAGTCCTCGCCACCAGGGGCCAGCGTGCAGAAATTGAAATCCTATCATTAATTTCACTAGAGGCAGCATTTTTTTTAAGGTTTATTTATTATTTATTTTATTTATCTTTGGCTGCGTTAGGTCTTAGTTGAGGCGCGTGGGATCTTCGTTGAGCTATGCAGGATCTATCGTTGCGGTGTGCGGGCTCTTTTGTGGTGCACAGGCTTCTCTCTAGTTGTGGCGTACGGGTTTTTCTCTTCTCTACTTGTGGCGTGTGGGCTCCGTAGTTTGCGGCACGCAGACTCTAGTTGAGGCGCATGAGCTCAGTAGTTGTGGCACGAGGGCTTAGTTGCCCCGCAGCATGTGGGATCTTAGTTCCCTGACCAGGGATTGTACCCGCATCCCCTGCATTGCAGGATGGATTCTCTACCACTGGACCACCAAGCAAGTCCCTAGAGGCAGCATTTTGAGAAGACTGGGAAAACGCTGTCTTTAACTGTTGTACATTCTATTCGTGCACAAGTCATACTTTTTGCACATTAGACATCAGCACACTTCAAACCACCTTTGCCTTTCAAATATGAACTACTGAGATCAACTAACGCAGAAAAATCTTGAGAGAGCACATGGACGTGCTACCTACACACCCACATTTGGTCTCTATCGCATTGTCATCACTATGGCAGGCTTAGGCAACCATTGGAATATTTCATTCCCCCCCTCACTGTATTCTAAAAAGCAGTGAAAAATGGAAAAACAAACCCCAAAGTATTGATATAAAAGATATAAAGCACACCTTCACTACAACTAAGCTAAGGAAGAAAATCATTGCATATATAAAAATAATCATTAGTGTTGCTCAATTGTCCAGTGGACTTAAACTGGTCAAATGTTCAACTGCGAATAAAAAGACAGTTTTACAAACGTGCAAACAGAATATTGGAAATATATTGTAGGAAATGTGTCTCTGCACAGTAGAGTTAGAGCATTGTTCATTATTTTTTGTTTGTTTGTTTGTTTTCCTTTCTGACAAGAGAACCCCTTTTTAAAATGTAATCTATCATTTAACTTTTGGGCACTGAGCTTTTATGTGAGAGTAGCAGACTAACTATTTACTGATTTTCTTCCTCATTGCTCATAGCACAGATGTTTAGATGGTAGATCATATCATATATCCTATCCCCATTTGACAACTCAACGCACACTCACAAACATTCATAAACCCACTTACCTGTTCTATCAGAGTTCAGCATTTACAGAGATGTCTGCTTACCTTGAACTAGTAAGTACTGTCTTGCTTTCCTTTTGTTTTCACTGTAATAATCTTTGGATTTTGTTTGCCAGGCACAGATGTCATCTTTTTCCTTCACATATTCTTTCTTCCGGATTTCTCATCAAAACCTGAAACACAGAAGGGAGCAGCTCCTTGACTTCTGTAGGCATATAGGAAAGAACCAGACATCTCAAATCAGGGACTTCTAATTTATTTCTAATTTTCCTTTGATTGGCTATAGTTTAATCACAGTTTTAGAAATTCACCTAATTAGGTGAGATTTAGAATAGAGCTATCTCAAAATACAGACGAAAAGAGGCTCTCCTCCTTAACAACTAAAGATCTGATACTGATTTGGCTTCTCACGTAAGGCCTTTCATTGAATATAGAATGCTAGCCTCTGTCTCTGTAGGAGACGCTAAAGCACTATAAGTTAGCTACAGTCAGTTGTAAAATCAAGGCTGTGAGAGTGGGAGAACTCAATACAATATTTCGGAATTGCTGAAACCAGGATGGTTTACTCCTGAACCTAGTTTTAACAGATGTCAGTGGTGGAGAGAATGAGGCACATGTCATGAATACTGATGAAATTTAGCGTGTGTACTGCGCCATAAGATACACTCATTTATATGGATTTGTCATTCTCCCTATAAAAGAAAACAGCTTTTCCCCAGAAGCTCTCCTTCAGTCGGGAAGGACAATTCTCGCTTGTCAACTGTGGGCCCAAACTGTTTCACACACAGCAGGGTGTGAAAACTGGACGAGAAGAGGAGGGCAGAGGCAGCAGATGTGGTATTCATCATTGTGCCACGTGGTTCAATGCAACTCCACTGTTGCACCATCCTCAGCGGACCCCACAGCCCAGCCCATCTGACCCTCAACTCCTCTAGATGTGACACAGGTATGAGGTGGAAGGTGGCAACAGGAAGCAGAAAGAACTCAGTATGATTCCTTCACAAGCACCTTTAACGGCTCTCTCCTTACTGCTGCCATAGGACAAATCCATCTTTTCTAACAGGAACTGTAAGAGAGAAGAACAAACCTGACTCCATATTGGGTTTATTCCTTTAGCTCTAACCCTTGTGCTTCGTTGCTTGTGCTTAGTCACGCTGTCTCTGTAAAAGACTGTTGCCTATAGCCTGAAATATACATTATAGCCCATTCTCAAGGCTCTTCCTTTTAAAGGTATAACACTTTTCCATTCATATAAAGATAAAAAATTGCAGAACAAAGAACAACATTGGTTGTGGAGGTTTACAGGAACATTACGACCAGATCTATGTGGACAGCTGCAATAACAAAGGATTCTGGCATCGAGAAGTATGTGACCACCAACCACATCCGCTCCCCCTTTTATATCAAAGTAGCCTGAATTCTAACTGGGGTAAGAAGGTTCTTTGGGACACTAGTCCACCATCTTCGCAAACTGCTGGCTTTCTGAATAAAGTCTCTATTCCTTGCCCCAACAACTTGTCTCTCGATTTATTGGTCTGTAGTGCAGCAAGCAGTATGAGCTTGGACTCGGTAGCTAGATATTCTAAGAACTCATCTACAACGAGAGCGTAGTGTAGGTTGGGAGTTTCTTGTAGGCAATCTTCTTCAATGTCCTTTTAGGAGGAAAGTAGCTCTTAAAGCTAGTAAGAGGCTAATTTTATGTTAGGTGTTTAAAATTAAACATTAAAATATGAACTATGTTAAATCTACATAGTGAAATCTGATGTTGATAGAGTGTAATGTAGGTAGAGAGTGAGGGGATGGGGTAGTGGTTTGGGTCGTACTAAATCAGAATGAAGACCTCCCACACCCAGTCATCCCCTTGGTCCCCAAGACTATTAGGTAAAATACTGGGCTTAGAAAGAATATACTGGGCATGTGTTAAGAGTCCAAGCCCCTACTTTACAGATTAATTAGACTCAGAGAGAGAGAGAGAGAGTGATTTGCAAAAGATTACGCACACAGGGAAAACTGGTGCTGGAACGACTCCGTGTATTTTCTGCTTTATTGAACCATCTCTCCACAACTGTCCTGTGTCCACTAGATGACCAAAGTTCCTAGTAAATAATGATATAACAAGCAGCATCTAGCATCATGTACAAAGAACTGCCTAAGTACCTTATTTTAGTTGTGTTAACAAAGACGGAACAGCTTCTGTCAGCTCGGATCACAAGGACAGAAAAAAGAGATATGAACAGATACCTCCCAATTGTCTACAAAACTACCATTTATCGAGCACCCACCATAAGCCAGAGTTGGGTACACCACTTATGTGGCCTCTGATGTACGTAGAAACTCCGAAAATAATATAGGTTTTATTAAATGGTGTAGATGAGGAAACTGAGTCAGGGAAATATAATCTCTTGTATGAAGTTACACACAGCTAGTAAGTTCTTTGATTCCATGGCCCCATGCACAAGGACTCCTGCCTGTGACAAACAGCACTATACACGAAGCAAATATGCATCAATGTGAAAACCCCAAAGCCTATGAATAGAAACGGAGTGGATGGTATTTGGAAGGAGATTAAAGAAAGGAAGGGAGAAAAGGCAAGCTAAGAGAGTTATGTAAATATATTCTACCATGACTCTTAACACGAGTGAGGGCTGTGTGTTAAGATCTTCGGACGTACCAAATACACAAATGCAATTAGAGCATATAATTTCACCCATAAAATTTAGTGAAAGATATTTGTGCTATTAGGTATCTGAGGATGAGCAAAGAACTGCAAGTCTGAATGAATTAGGATGGATGAGTTACAGTAACCCCAATATTTTTAAATAACAGAATCACTCTGGGAATGGTGACATACCTGAAGGAACTGTGACCAACCAGGAAATGGGAGATTCAGGACAGCATCTCATGCCCCCTTCTTTAATTTGCCAAAGTTAACAGTGCACTCGATCCCCAAAAAATTAAACATAGAATTACTATGATTCAGCAATTCCACTTCTGGGTATGTTACCAGAAAGTACTGAAAGCAGGGACTCAAATAGATATTTGTACACTATGTTCATATAGTGTACTGTATTATCTGTTATATTGTTCACAACAGCAGAAAGGTAGAAACAACCCAAGTGTCCATAAACGAATGAATGGGTTAACAAAATGTGGTATATACATACAATGGAATAGTATCCATTCTTTAAAAGAATGAAATTCTGATACACGCTGCAATGTGACTGAATCTTTAAAACATTATGGCGAAAAAAAAAAAAAACATTACGGTGAGTGGAATAAGCCAGATGCAAAAGGATAAATATTGTTTGATTCCACTTGTATGAGGTTCCTAGAGTCAAATTCATAGAGAAAGTAGAACAGAGGTCATGGGGGGATGAGGGGACTGAGGAATGGGAAGTTACTGTTTGATGGTCACAGAGTTTCAGTATGAGGTGATGAAAAAGATTCTAGAGACAGAGGTGGTGACGGTTGTACAACATTGTGAGTGTACTTAATGCCACTGAATTGTACATTTAAAAATAATTACAATGGGGCTTCCCTCGTGGCGCAGTGGTTGAAAGTCCGCCTGCCGATGCAGGGGACACGGGTTTGTGCCCCGGTCTGGGAGGATCCCACGTGCCGCGGAGCAGCTGGGCCCGTGAGCCATGGCCGCTGAACCTGCGCGTCCGGAGCCTGCGCTCCGCAACGGGAGAGGCCACAACAGTGAGAGGTCCGCGTACCGCAAAAAAAAAAAAAATAATAATAATAATAATTACAATGGTAAATTTTATGTTAAGTATATTTTATCACAATAATCAAAATGCTCAGAAAAAGAAAGGTGTGGGAGCATAACTGGAGGGATGGGGATGAAGAGGACTGAAATTGTTTAGACATCAGTTGAGCATCTCATTTTGCTAAAAGTGTGAGCAGCTGACAAATTCCTGGCTTCTTTAGATGACAATTTCATAACTTGGAAGACAGAGGAAGCGACAGGGGCAAGTGTTATACTAGGAAGAACTTTTGGGCAGTAGAGAAATGAAGCAAAAAAAAGTGGCACATCTTCTTGGAGTTCAAAGTAGTACCAGCAGCATCTACCCAACAACAGGTGAATGGACAAAGAAGATGTGGTGTGTGTATATATATACACACACACAATGGAATCCTACTCAGCCATAAAAAATGAATAAAATGTTGCCATTTGCAACAACATGGATGGACTTGGAGGGAATTATGTAAAGTAAAATAAGTCAGACAGAGAATGACAAATACCATATATCACAAGTGGAATCTAAAAAATATACAACTAATGAATACAACAAAAAAGTAACAGACTCACAGAAAAAAAATATATCATTTTTTTCGTATGGAAAACCAATTGTTCCAACACCATTTACTCTTGATTCTCTATGTTTTCCACTGGGACTTCCAAGTCCTCCTGTATCATACAGAAACATCCATTTTGTTCAGCTCATCACGGGGCTCTCTATTCTGCACCACTCATCTATTTTTCTGTACCCTTTCACCAAAAACACAGTATCTTAATTACTAAGAGTTTATAATAGATTTTGATAGTTAGTGGAGTCCTAACTCTTTTTTTCTCCTTTTGCAAAACTCCCTTGTTAATAAATTCGTGAATTTTTACACTGCCACTCAAATTTTAGAATGCTGTTGGGATTTTGCTTAGAACTGCAATGAATTTATAAATACTTTGTTGTAAACATCGACATTTTATGATATTGATCTTCCCCTTCCATGTATATGGTATATCTTACCATTTCTTTAATGATTTCCAAGTATTTGCACATCTATTTACAATTTACTGTACGTTTCTACATAATTTTGAGTGCTGCAGTGATTTAAAAAAAAACCCAAATCCAAAGACATCAACTCATCCCTCTCTCAGTGTAGCTCTGCTAGGACTTTCTATTACACTTAGAATGAAATTCAAATTCTTTACTCTGGCATGATTATAATACATGGCTTGGTGCTGTTTTCCTCTTAAACTTTATCTTGTATCTTCTGTTATTCATTAAGCTTTAGCCACACAAGTTTTCTTAATGTACCCCAAACTCAACAAGCTAATCCACCTTGGGACCTTTGTCCATGCAGCTTTCCTTTTCTGGAACCGTTATTCCCCAGGTATGCCCCTGGCTGGTTTCTTCTTACCATTAGGGTCTCAGTTGAGATGTCATCTCTGAGGGACCATCCCTGTCCACAAGAGAATGGCCCTGATCATTCATAATGGTATAGCTCCTTTATTTCTTCACAGCATTTGTCACCATTTGAAGTTATCTTGTTTAACTCTTTATTGGTGTTTCCCATAGTAGACTAGAAGTGCTACATGATCAGGGACCCTGCTGACTTGTTCTCTCCTGTGTCCTCAGCACCTCAAACAGTTTCTGGCACACGCTAGGTGTTTTTCAATGAATATTTGCTGAATAAATGAGTAAGTGAATAAATGAACTAACTCTGATCTCCCCTGAGCCCCCCGGTTGTTCCTTCTGTGTCCTCTTATATCAGCTATGGAGTATTCCCTTTCTCCCACTGGCCATACACACGCTAGCAAATTAAATAATATTACATAGATATTTCTAGTCTCTCAAAGAAATAGCGTAACTGCACAAATACTTATAATGTGTTTAGGAATTCTAAACACATCTATGGTCTGTGTATCCAGGTTTCTAAGTGTCTTAGAACAGAGAAAGCCCCACTCTCCCATTCACCCCATTTTTATACCTAAAAGATAACCATTAAGAGTTTCTCGGCATGGAAACAGAAACTTTTTATCCATTTACAAACACCTATACATCTACCCATCAATATATCTATCTATCCATCTCTCTATTTATCCAATATAGAGAAGACAATTTGAATGATAAAATATAAAAAGTTTTATTTCTCTTGATAAAGTATTATTTTTCAGTGGATCTGAGTTTAAGAAGTCAGATTCCCAGTCCCACCCCTAGAGATTGTGATTCCACAAGCCTGGGTAGAGGCACAGGAGTCTTCATTTTCAACAAGTACCCTAGATAATTCTGATGCGGTAGTCCAAAAACCATTCTTTAAGAACTACTCACCTAGATCAAGGCAATTTAATGCCATCCTTACTTAAGAACCACGGGGAAGAAGCGAAAAGAAGAAAAGACCATTCAGCCTCCCGAACACCAGGGGGCAGATGGAGCCACACGTATGCTCAGTGACAAGATGTGTCACAGGCCCTTAACTCAAGAAGGGCGGGGGGGGGGGGGGCTTCCCTGGTGGCGCAGTGGTTAAGAATCTGCCTGCCAATGAAGGACACAAGGGTTCAAGCCCTGATCCGGGAAGATCCCACATGTGCGGAGCAACTAAGCCCGAGTACCACAACTACTGAGCCTGAACTCCAAAGCCGGCGATCCACAACTACTAAGGCTGCGTGCCACAACTACTGAAGCCCGCGCACCTAGAGGCCATGCTCTGCAACAAGAGAAGCCACCGCAGTGAGAAGCCTGCGCACCGCAAGGAAGAGTAGCCCCCGCAGGCGGCAACTGGAGAAAGCCCGCGCGCAGCAATGAAGACCCAATGCAACCCTAAATAAATAAATAATTTTTTTTTTAAAAAAAAGGGGGTAGCAGATCCTTGTGCCTCCAGTGAGAACCCAAGAATGTGAAGTACTTATGAAGCCATATAAACAATCAGGGAAGCAGCTCAAAACTGGTAGTGAGGAAACCTGGGTTCTCGACTCATTGCTGCCCTGGGCCTCAGTTTCTTCATAGGCACAATGAGAAGATGGTGCAGATCAATGAACAAGCTCGTTCCAGCCCTTCCAGTTTATGAGAAACTTCAACATCTCATGGAGTTCTTCATGATTGGGCTATGGCTGAGTTTTACTTTGTATCTTCCAAAATTTTTAGGATGAGCATATATTATTTTTATAATGGAAAAGAAAATAATTCAAAACATTTTAAAAGATAACATTTCTCACTGTTACTCAGACATTATTTTCACAAGCTAAGATGCTTGTATTCCAGTGCTAAGCTCACTACTTTACTGCCCATGAATAGAGAACAAACAACAAGGTCTCAACACATGCTTATCCAACAGGTTGTTTGAAACAAACTTAAAATTTGCTTTAATAGGCAGAACTGGACCTGTGACTCTCTACAAGATGATAAACATGGAACTAAACAGCCCAAAGATCCAATCGCAGCCAAAATCTCATACCACATAGAGAAATTAGCAATATTTAATAATACCTCATAATTTTTTTAGACTTCTGGGTTTCAAAATTTCTGACAAAGTAATTCACGAGCCATAATTAACAAAAATAGGCAACCTTCTCAAAAGTCTCCCAGAGCGAATGTCAATTCATCAGAGCCCTCTCCCTGCAGTGAGCATGTAGTGAACAGTGACATACCAGCAATAAACTACAGAAGCCAGAGAGGTTTGGATCTTGCCCTGAACTGGTGTCTGCTGAAAATGGCTTTAGCAAAAGAAGGTTGTGATTAGAAGTTAACGTTTCCAGCGCCCACTTATTAGCATGTCTAGCGAATCAGAGAAGGGAGATGATATAGTCTTTACAACCAGAGAGTTCACATCACAGGATATTTACAAACACTTACTGCTGTTTCAGTCTTCAGAGTAATTCGGTCACTGCTCTAACGGCAGACAAAGGATGCAGACACTGTAAGCAGACACTCTAGGTGGTCTCCTAAGAAAGACTCCCATCACCTCCTGGTTGCTCCAGCCATAAAACTATGCATTCTCTTTCTTCATCACCCCTCTTCCCATTCATCAAATCCTAGCAGCACCACCTCTCAAACACGTTCCCTCTATTTGTTCCTCTCTCCTTATTTCCAATGCGATTCCTAGTCCAAGCCACCGTCATGTCTCCCTTAGACTACTTCCATAGCCTTCATGCTAACTGCCCCCCTTGACCCGGGCCCGAGTCAATTCCTTCTTCTCACGGTGGCCATATTTATATAGTAGATCATTTCCCTCCCCCACTTAAAACTCTTCAGTGTCTCCTGATTTTCACAGAAAACATAAACTCCATCCCCTCTTCACCTCTCAAACCTTATGTCACGACAATCTTCCCTTCACCCTCAGTACTTCTCGCATTGGCCTCCTTTTCCTTCCTTCCTTTGCCAAGCCCGTTCTAACTTGCCGTCCCCACTGCTTCCTTAGATCACTGTTTCTCCAGCTTGTCCCACAGCTGGCTTCATCTCATCGTTCCAACCCAACACACGAGACCTTCCCTGACCACTGTATCCTAAATACCATCAACCTATATTTGTGTTTTCTCTCCCCCTATTTATATCCTGTAGGATCCTTAAGTCTCATTGTTTGACTGCTCGTTTCCTCCCCGCAAAGAGAATGTAAGCTCTGTGAGGAAGAAGATCTTGCTTTTCCTATTCAGTGCTAAAGCCCCAGGGCCTAGAACACAGCACATAGTAGATACTGAGTGACTTTTTGTCAATTGAATGCCTGTGTTGCTTCAGATTAAATCAGGGCCCAACTTTTCAATGTTCCTTGTCCATTCAAAGTCAATTCGTTGCCCAGAAGACAAGTTGTTAATTTGCAGAAGGGACATCTCTCTCTATATATAAATATCTTCGTTGTTACCCACAACTAGGTTAGCCTCCGACACAGAGTTCATTGCTCTGGAAACAGAAGATTCTTCGAAGATGTCAAATGAAACTTAAACCTAGTTGACAAGCTAAGATGACTCATATAGTGTGTCTTGACTCGGGGGAACAATTGTGTAGGTTGTCACCGCTGGAAGTGAAAGGCTCAGAGCCTGAGTGGGTTGATCGTTATGTCACACGGACTGAGGCAGGCGGATATTTTAAAAGTGCTAAGAAAATCTGCTAGGATTCTCTGTGCTCTGGCCTGGCATTCAGTATGGGGAGAGTTCATTTGGGGCCCAGGTAAGAGGATCAACTGTCTGAAATTTTAGATGGGGCACCATTTCAAGGTAATTTCACTCTGACTTGCAGAGTGAACTACAAAGTGGGAGTGACAGCCAATTTTCTGCGGAGTATCATGGTTCAAAAATCACTTTTACACATTCACCATCTCTTCTGTTCCTCAGGGCAACTCCAAAAGCTTGGCAAATGTAGTAATTATACCCATTTTATATATGGAGTATGAGAGCCACGATCCCACAATGAGTAAATATGGAAACTTGATTTAGAATCAAGATCTTAGGTCGTCTAGAGATGTTAATGAACCAGCAAGAGAGATACTGCAAAAGCCATTTTCAAAATCAACTTTTTTGAGGTATAATTTACATATAATAAAATACTCCCATTTTAAGTGTTCAGTTCACTGGATTTTGACAAATACATATATACTCCTGTACCTACCACCACAATTAAGATAGAGCACGTTTCATCCCCTGAGAAGTTCCTTCATGTCCCTCCATACTCCATTCGCCCCTTTACACCTCCTACCTCTGCCCCAGGAAGGCACTGATCTGCTTCCTGTCACTATATATCGATGTGCTTTTTCTAGAATCTCATACAAATGAAATTAGACGGTCTGAATTTTTTTTGCATCTGGCTCCTTTCACTCAGCATATTTCTGAGATACAGTCACGTTGTTACACATATTAGTAGTTTGTTCATTTTTACTGTTTTGTCTTATGTTACAGTATTCTATTGTATGGCTATACCCCAATTTGTTTATCCATTCATCTACTGATGGATATTTGTCGGGGTTTCTTTTTTAATTGAGGTATAGTTGATGTACAACATGATATAAGTTTCAGGTGTACATCATAGTGATTCACAATTTTTAAAGGTTATATTTCATTTATAGTTATTACAAAATATTGCCTATAGTCCCTGTGTGTACAATATATCCTTGCAGCTTATTTTATACACAATAGTTTGTACCTCTAAAACCCCTACCCCTATCCTGCCCCCTTCCTCTCCCCACTGGTAAACACTGGTTTGCTCTGTTTATCTGCGAGTCTGTCTCCTTTTTGTTATATTCAACTAGTTTATTGTATTTTTTAGATTCCACATATAAATGATATCATACAGTACTTGTATTTCTCTGTCTGACTTATTTCACTTAGCATAATACCCTCCAAGTCTATCCATGTTGTTGCAAATGGCAAAATTTCATTCTTTGCATGGCCAAGTAACATTCCAGTGTGTGTGTGTGTGTGTGTGTGTGTGTGCCTCACATCTTTTTTTTCTGTGAATACTTTGGAGTGGAACGGCCAGGTCCTATGGTAAGGGTATTTTTAATCTTATAAAAACTGAAAACGGTGATCCAACGTGGTTTTACAATTTTACATTCCTCCCAGCAGTGTATGAGAGTTCCAGTTGCCCCATGTCCTCACCAACACTTGGTATTGTCAGTCTTTTAATTTTATCCATTTTGATAGGTATGAGGTGGTATTTCATTGTGGTTTGAATGTGGGTTTCCTTGAGGCTAATAATGTTGAGCATCTTTTAACATGCTTATTGCCCATCTATACAACTTCTGCAAAGGGCAATTTGAGAGGTAAGAGATATAAGTAATTTCATCTCTCATGTGCAAGAACTTGCTTTATTTTAGAAACAATTTTTGAAAAATATAACCTGGAAAAAGATTTATAAAAAGACTTATAAAATATTCAGATTATAAAAATCAAATATATTTAGAGGCTAAACTAAAAATAATGAAAGCAGTAATATGGTAGAAAATATCCACATTGTATTTGCTTTGTATTTTTTACTATACATTCATCTAATGCTCTAAGAACCTAGGGGACCTGAATTGGCAGGAAGGGGCTGAGATTGAATTAACTTGATCTCAGCAAAGGGAAAAGCTTTGCTCTTTTCACTTCCAATTACTCTTTCTTCCCTAGACTTCATTTTATAAATCATGGGCTCAATTATTCACAGTATCTTTTTATATCTAGTCTCATAAAACTGTAAGGTGAATCATTACAAAATTAATATTCAACAGGCTTTATATAACTCTGCTTAATGCAATGTATAACTCAGATTTTTATCACTGCAGGCCTCTCAAGATCTATAAACGCGACTAAATTAATAAAACATCATGTATTTAACTCTAACAATCCCATCACAACCTCAACACCGCAAAACCACTAAATTTAAACTAGACAACCAGACAGACATTGATGACAGACATGGACTATATAGTAAAGGCCAGACCCAGCAATCCCACTACTGGACATATACCCTGAGAAAACCATAATTCAAAAAGAGTCATGTACCAAAATGTTCATTGCAGCTCTATTTACAATAGCCAGGACATGGAAGCAACCTAAGTGCCCATCATCGGATGAATGGATAAAGAAGATGTGGCACATATATACAATGGAATATTACTCAGCCATAAAAAGAAATGAAATTGAGCTATTTGTAATGAGGTGGATAGCCCTAGAGTCTGTCATACAGAGTGAAGTAAGTCAGAAAGAGAAAAACAAATACCGTATGCTAACACATATATATGGAATTTAAGAAAAAAAAATGTCATGAAGAACCTAGGGGTAAGACAGGAATAAAGACACAAACCTACTAGAGAATGGACTTGAGGATATGGGGAGGCAGAAGGGTAAGCTGTGACAAAGCAAGAGAGAGGCATGGACATATATACACTACCAAACGTAAGGTAGATAGCTAGTGGGAAGCAGCCGCATAGCACAGGGAGATCAGCTCGGTGCTCTGTGACCACCTAGAGGGGTGGGATAGGGTGGGAGGGAGGGAGACGCAAGAGGGAGGGGATATGGGAACATGTGTATATGTATGGCTGATTCGCTTTGTTATGGAGCAGAAACTAACACACCATTGTAAAGCAATTATACTCCAATAAAGATGTAAAAAAAAAAAAAAAAAGAAAAGGCCAAGCTCTGTATGAAGAGTCCCATGATGACAACCAAGGTCATGTTCTAACACATTTGTTTTGAGAAACTCATAGTTGTAATAAAATTGAGCTATTGTGCTTCTGGAGCACTTACACAGAAACCGCTCTGAATTTTTTATACCATATGGTCCCAAAAGAGTTTCTCACTCTTATATAATCATCACCTCCCAGGTGGAAAAGAAAAAGCTGATGAATGCATCTACTAGATACTACCTCCTAACCCCTGCCCAAATAAATGTGTATAATTTCCAGCCCAGAAGGAATCTTACAGATCTTTCAGTCCAATGATCATATTTTATAGAAAAGGAAACCAAGACTGAGACAAGGGAAATTACCAGCTTAAGGTTAGACAATCTGTTAAAAACAGCTGGGTATTAAATTCAGATCTTCTAACTCTGACTCCAGATTGATTGTCTTGTGAGTTTCTTCTTTTTCTTCTTAAGACTTTTCCCTCTGTTTTCTATAGTTATATAGGTTCAATGTAGAAAATTTTGAAAACTCAGAAAAGCACAAAGAAAAAAAATCGCTGAATCGCCTCTAATCTCAAGACTCTGAGACAATCACTTTCAAACTCTGGGTGGGGCAGTATGATGCAGAAGCTAAGAGGGCTGCTTTTGGAGTCACACACTTGGCTTCATATCCTTGCTTATTTGTTTAACAAGCTTGTGACCATGGAGAAGTTACTACACCCTCCTCAGCTTCAGTGCCCTTGTCAGCAAAATGGGGCTGACAGGGACACTCATCTCTTAGTGCTGTTGTGAGAATGAGGTGGGATGGAATTTGAAAAGCATTTCACACACTGCCTGGCAGTTAGCAGACACCCAATAAACATAAGCCATCATGTAAAGATGTGGCACATATATACAATGGAATATTACTCAGCCATAAGAAAGAATGAAATAATGGCATTTGCAGCAACATGGATGGACCTAGAGATGATCATACTAAGTAAGTCAGACAGAGAAAGATAAATATATGATATCACTTATAAGTGAAATCTAAAAAAAAGATACAAATGAACTTATTTACAAAACAGAAAGAGACTCACAGACTTAGAAAACGAACCTAGGCTTACCAAAGGGGAAAGGTGGGGAGGGAAGGATAAATAAGGAGGTTGGGATTAACATATACACACTACTATATATAAAACAGATCATCAACAGGATCTTCTGTATAGCACAGGAAACTCTACTCAATACTCGTAATAACCTGTATGGGAAAAGAATCTGAAAAAGAATAAATATATGTATATGTATAACTGAATCACTTTGCTGTACAGCTGAAACTAACACAACACTGTAAATCAACTATACTCCAATATAAAATTTAAAAAAAAAGAAAGGCAAAAAAAACCACATTAGCCATCATGATTTTATCCTTTTGGACACTGATCTATGCATATGTTCTTATTCTTTAAAAAGAGTCAATAAAGTCTGTGGCTTTATTTCACCTAAAAGTACTCTGCCAGGAAAAGTCATTCCCCAGTTGCCTTTTCCACTACACGAAACTAGCCCAAAGAAATCCAAATGTAAACAGCTGTCTGGAGAGCCAGATACTGATGTTCTAACCACTAGGAAGAAGTTCCCACAATCCAGCAAATATCTCAGAGTTTTGGGTATTGTCCCAAGAAACAAGGCTGCAGCCCCCTTCCCTACCAAGTCCTGATGATGACCCACTAGTGGAGCTTCAGAAAGAATACGGTCCCTGGCCAATTCCCTCAAAGTCTCAGCCCATTCAGAGCTCTGCCACCTCAGTGTTGCCAGGAACCAGAAGGGCTCAATGACCCTTCCACACCAGGGTCATCTCAGAGGATTGTTTGCGATATCATCATGACCACGCTGGTGACTTCCAGCTAACGCAGGGAAGGTTTTTAAGAATAAAAGCTGTCCTACTGTGATTTCTTCTCTTCTCCCTACCCTGCACAAAAAGAGAAAAAGGACTGTTTGCCTGGCAATGGTCAGTGACTGATGAGTGACAGTGTAAGCAGTGCTGTGATAAGGTTTATGAAGCTGTACCCTGGATCAATGGAAAGTAAATTGTGATTGATTAGCAATGTCTGCAATGGAAGACAGCAACAGCAGGGTGGTACGTATGCCATGTTGCTGTCCTTTCTGATCTATTTCAATGTCCTCAATTTTATAGATATGAGAACTAGGTTCATGACAATGAGGAAGCATGGCTCATTCAAGGTTACAGAGATAGTAATGACAAAGCTGAGACCAGTAACCACTTCTAATGCTTTGTAGCTCAGTGTTCTTCTCTCCATGTCTGGCTACCTTTCTTTCCTGGTGGGCAGGATGGTTTCCGGTCTTATAACCATTAGGTGGTCCTGGCATGTTACAATCCATTCAGATACTCTATGGCAAATAAGTTATGCCAAGATAATTTTAAAAACCCATCAGTCCCAGGTTTGCACCAAGGCCCCGGCAGCAGCTAGCACACAGCTGTTATGAGGATGCATAGTGTATTTTGACAAAAGACAGGTGGTTGGTTTTGTCATGTAGGTGAGATAAGATAAAAGCAGAACCGGCAGGGAAAGAGAGACTTCTTCCCCAGACTCTAAATGGATTTCTTTTTTGCATTGTAGAGCTCTAAATAAATAAAATACAAAATGAATGTTTACAATATTTCAGTTGTTGAGAAAGCAGCTATAGAGCTTTATTCCAATTTGTATCCTCTCCAGGAAAATGGAATTCAACATGAATTTTATAACGGTGGGAGGGAGAAGGCACACTCGTTTATTACTAAATATCTTCAACAGACATTTACTAAGTGCTTACGAGGTGCCAGGCATGTGCGAGGCCCCAGGGACGCAACAGGGATCAGCAGAGACATAGTTCCTGTCCTCCCATTCAGAGTCTATCGGGAAAGATGGACGATTAGAGAGCGTTGTAATAAGTGCACATATACAAACAAGAAGACAGGATTTAGGGTGCACCTGGGCTGGGGTGAAGGATTCTCAACAGGATCAGCGTGCTGGACATGATTTGGAGCCACACAAAAAAAGAGTTCTGGGATCCTGTTTCCTGCCCCTAACCTAGTGGGTCACCTTGAGCAAATCACTTAAACTTTTTACCCCAATTTCCTTATCTTGCAAAATAAAGTTGATAATTCCTACATTCTTTTTCCCTACGCCAAGTTTTGAGTTAAAGTTTATTAAGTTCCCAGGGGAACCTGGCACAGAGTCTGAGTTCAACAAATATTTGTCAAATGAATGAAAGAATTGTTATCAAACACACATTGGATCTTTAATAGCAAAAGGGGCACTTTGGCAGGGCAGAGAGTGAGGAAACACAGAGGAACGAGACGAGACATTAGTCCTGTCTTCTACCTACTTAGAGAGACTGAGAATATATACTATACTTACACGCACGCACGCACACACACACATATATATATATGTATATGTAACAAATACACGGCGAAGTCATAGAGAACCATATTTGATGTGGCTGAGTCAGGGAGGGCTCTACAGCGGGACTCTCCCTTGAGCCACAAATGAGATGTCCATATGTAGTTTTCAAATTTCTAATAGCCATATTAATAAAAGTAAAAAGACAGAATAATATATTTAATCCAATATAGCCAAATAATGTCATTTCGATGTGTAAGCAATATGCGTTTATTAACGTGATATCTTACATTCTATCTTTGTGTGTGTCCTAAGCCTTCAAACCCCGCGTGTATTTTATATTTACATTACGTCTCAACTTAGCCTGGTCACACTGCAGATGACTGGCAGCCACGGGTGGCTAATGGCTTCTGTACTGGACAGAAGTTAGGAGACAGAAGAGTTCGTTGAAGACACAGGCACTCAGGTGGGCTTAAGGAGGAAGTGGGGCTTGAACAGGATGGACATTAAAAGCCCTGACTTCGGGTGTCTTTAAGAGCTCTCTCCTGCCTGAAGGCTTTGGTTGCAGCACCTTCCAGAAGTCTCCCCGACCTGGTGCGTTCTGCCGCGAGGAGTTTCTGAATCTACTCCCTGCTGGTGCAGATGCCACACTTGACCTGGTTCATACCCTCTGCTGACACCTCTGACGCCCTCACTGCCCTCTCCTTCCTGGTACCCCTCACCTGCCACGGTGGCTGGTGTATGGGAAGCGCACATACGTAAAGGTGACTTCTTCGCTGCGCTCTGTGGCTCTAAATAAACAAAACACAAAATGAAGACGAGATAGCCAAGCTCTGGCTTCCAAAGCCACTAGGTCTGACAGAGCCCCCGTGTGCCCTCCAGCCACAGAGAGTTAGGAGGTGAACAAATGCCACAGCCACTCCTAGCAGAAAACCAATGGGTGCACACGCGCCAAGCGGGCAACAGATGGGCACACGGCCAGGCTGTGGGGCAAGCATTTGGCAGAGACGTACTAAGAAAAGAAGACAACAGTCTGAAAATGGCCAAGTCCACTACTTCCTAAGGCGAGATGGAGTAGGGAGACCCACGTGGCCAGGAAGCGTGTGGTGACGTGTACTAGAAAAGAATTTAGGTGGTGAATAACACAGGAAATGAGAAAGATGGATGTAAGAGGAGGAGGGCAGACACCCAGAAACCAAGACTCATTTTACAGGCTGTCCCCCCAACAGCTTGGGACACCCTCACCTAAGTGAGCCTCTGCAGCGTCCCCTCCTCTAGAGCCTAGGCTGGGTCATGCTGATGGCTGGACCCACATCTGCCCTCCTTCTGCTCAGTCCTGTCTTGTCCCATAGTTAACATCCAGGCCACAAACTCGGGCAAGTAAATAAGTAAGGAAGTGGCTTGGAGAAGGAGGGGCATCATGCATTCTCCCCACAGCTCCCCGCCGTGTCCCAAGCACAGAGTTACTATCGGTTTGCAGGAGGAATTTCTTAGCGGCCGCTCGTCTTAGCTCAATAGTATCATCATCAGAACACACGTCCCTTGTGTAGAAGAAGCCCCCCACGACCCACCCACTGTCAGCAAGTGGGAGTATGACCCCAGTGTGCCCAGGTCTTGCCATTTTTCCAAAGTTTTAAAGATAGATTTTCTGTGACATTTTCCAGTTTTAAAATGTTTGGAAGTATGTCGATAAATGTTTAAATGCTGTCCTGGGCCACACTGTGTGAGCCAAAGAAATCAGACCGCGGGGCTCCCAGCTTGACATTTCTACTCTAGTTCAAAGAGACCCGGTCGTGGTCCGGCTCCACCATCATCAGGCCGTTCTGAGGCTTAATTCAGATCACGCACGTGAAGGGCTTACCAGAGCTTCTGGCACGTGGTGGAGGCGGTAAATAACTGGTGTCAGCTCGCACTACAGAACGTCTGAGATTTATTCCTAACCATTACATGGGGAGCAGATCACAGGAAACCCCTGAAGACAAAACATCTGAAACTGGCTCCTCTCCCACCAATGATTCCCTATCTCCTTCTTTCTATTTCCCAGCTTAGATTTATGCCACTTTCATTTTACTTTCTCAATTCATGAAACTCAGTCTGGCTGCACAAAGGAAGCAAGGGGTGAAAAAAAAAAGGTCAGGTGAAAGTGTAAGTTGGTATAAGTTTTCTAGAAAGTACTTTGGGAATGCTTAGCAAAAGACCAAAAAAATTTGTATTCCTTTTGACTCAGGGATTCCACTTTAAGGAATTTGAGCCCAAGTAAAAAATGACGGTTTTTCATAAAGACTTAAGCCTAAAATGTTTACGACAGGAAAGTCTACAATAGAAACAATTAAGGAAATTAAATGCCCCTGAATAGGGGATTGGTTGCAAAAGTTATGATACACTAGAACGCTGACTTTTGTCTATCACATCCCCCCATGACTTTCAGAGCGCTTATGATTTTCACTGTGTCCCTGGCAGTACACACCACGGGAGCAGACAGCCTGTCAGTCTTGTGCAACATTGTACACACCACTATATATGAGCTGGCACGTAACAGACACTAATAAATATTTAAATACATCCAAAGACAGCTTATGTAGTATGATTCCATTTTTGTGGGAAAAAAATAGGTATGTGTTTCTGGAAGTTAAATAATTAGTGCTTTGCCCTAGACTGGGCCAAGCAAACTACAGTTTCAGGATTGTCTGCTGTTTTTTGTAAATAAAGATTTATTGGAACACAGTCATGCTTATTCTTTTACACTTTCTCTAGGACTGCTTTTGCACCATAATGCACAGTTGAGTTGTTACAACACAGACTACCTGGTCCTTTAGAAAAAAGTTAGCTGACTCCCGCTCTAGATGGTAGAAGTTCTTTCTGAGTGGTCTAATAAACACACACATGTGTATACATGTATATGTATATCTGTGTGTGTGTGTATTTTTTTTACATGACTGCTTTTCCAACCAGACAAAAGATAGAATTATTTTTACAAAAGAAAGGAACGCAGAAAGAAACCGAAGAAGGATGGAGGGAGGTGGGAGGTACGGAGGGCAGAAACTGTTTATCCATATTTGTCAATATAGAAAAATGTCCAAAATAAGTGAGAGTTTTAAATATGCTATGAACAGAACGCTGTCATTTTCATAATACCTGGATCAAGTGCCAAAAGAAAATATACAAAAAGGTGAGCTTGGCTGTATCTAAGTAAGGAAAATATAAATGACTATTATTTCTTTCTTTGATCTTTCTTGTATTTTCTAAAATTTCCAGAATAAAAATGCATTGCTTACATAATAAGAAAAAGAGAAATAAGTGATCTTGAACAGAAAGACAGAGAAAAGAAAATATGAATCTACATAAAAAACAGGAATCTTTCTACCAGGATTTGGCAAGTAAGGGAGGGAACTCAGGGTGGGTCACAGGGGCATTTGCTTCTTCACTGCACGAGGATCAGTGCTACACTCCAGTAAAATGAAAACATGGCAAAGGCAGAGGGGTTCATACCCAGGGCCAATTTTTTGTTTCCAAAAAACATTAAAGTCGGCACCCAATTTGCACTGATGTTTTCTCTTTACATTAAAAAAAAATTTTTTTAATACACTTCCAGAGGACAGCTTCCCATTTCTACCTAGATTAGAAAATCAGTTTAGAAAAGACGGCCATTTGCAGAAAAATGGATGGAACTAGAGTTTATCATATGAAGTGAAGTCAGACAGACCAAAAAAAAATACGATAGCACTTAAATGAGGAACCTAAAAAGATGACACACATGCACTCCCTAGCAAGACAGAAAAAGACTCAAAGACTTAGAAAATGAACTTATGGCTACCAAAGGGGTAAGATGGGGATGGGGAGGGATAAATTAGGAGGGTGGGATTAACATATCCACAGTAATATATATGTAAGTGATAATCAAAGGACCTACTGTCGAGCACAGGGAAACCTACTCAACACTCTGTAATACCTTATATGGGAAAAGAATCCTAAAAACAATAGATATACGTATCTGTATAACTGAATCAGGTTGCAGTACACCCAAAACAAACACAACACTGTAAATCAACTATATTCCAATATAAAATAAAAATTAAATTTCAAAAGAAAAGGAAAGAGAAGAAATGCCAACGATATTCCCTTCAGGGCTCGGTGACCTGGGCTGGTGTCACATCCCTGGAGCCAGAGCAGCCTTGGGTCCCAAGTCTAGACGTGGTGGAGGTGAGGGAACTGGGAAGCAGGTGCCAGCAAATGAGCCTCTCTTGGACCTGACAGGCGGACGACAACCTCCAGATGCAGGCGGGGCCTCCTACAGCTCAACCAAGCCTAGTGCACCCAAAGGTCGGTGGACCCTCACGCTGCATGAGCTTTGAAAAATCACCTGGTCTCCAAGTCTCCTGGTGGTGGGGTTCCCAGGGGCAGCCTCCTTCCTCGGAGTCTCCCCACCTCCGCACGACAGCAAGCTCAGTATAGCGTTTTTGGCAGGGCTTGGGAATTGTCGTGGGGGGAGCGGGGAGCGAAGGGTAAGGAGGAAGAAGTAAGGAAACACGAGCTCTGGGGTGTTTCTTCTGCCACAGTCCACTCGAATCTACGACCCAGTAACAGGACTTTAAGGCTCTGGTTGCCGGTAACCCGAGTGGGGCATGAAAAAATGCTGCCACCTTGTGGCCATTTCCCGTAACAACAACTTTAAAACCGGTCCTAGGTATCCCCCTAAGGGACACTTCATAACAAGGCCTGCGGGGCTCTAAAGCAGGGATCCCCAGCCTTTTCGGCACCAGGGACTGGTTTCATGGAAGACAATTTTATGGACAGGGGCGGGGATGGTCCCGGAAGTAATGCAAGCGATGGGGTGGATGGTTCCAGCGGCAATAGGAGAGATGGGGGGGATCGTTTAGTCGGTAGTGCGAGCAAAGGTTCAGGTGGCAATGGGGGTGACGGGGAGCGCTGGGGAGTCGCAGATGAAGCTGCGCTAGCTCTCCCGTGTTCACCTCCTGCTGTGAGGCCTGGTTCCTAACAAGTCGAGGCCCGCGGGTTGGGGACCCCTGCTCTAAAGGACACCTGCCCTCAAGAAATGTCCTGGGGTACCTGATCGAAAAAGAATTCAAATCAGGGCGGACTTTTAAGAAACCAATTTCAAGAGGTAAATTTAATGCACACTGTTTTGTTTTTGATTTTTTTTAATGCACATGAAAAGATGCTCCACATGGCTAATTATTAGAAAACCGCAAATCAAAACTAGAACAAGGAATCACCTCACACCAGTCTAAATGGCTATCATCAAAATCTACATACAAAATATGCAGGAGAGGGCATGGAAAGAAGGCAACCGTCCTAAGCTGCTTTTGGAAATGTATGTTGGTAACGGCCACAGTGGAGTACACTATGGAAGCTCCCTACAAAACGAAAGCATCATGGCCGCTGAGCCTGCGCGTCCGGAGACTGTGCTCCGCAACGGGAGAGGGGCCACAACAGTGAGAGACCCGCGTACCGCAAAAAAAAAAAAACCAAAAAAAAACGAAAGCATTATCCGCAATCCCATTCATGGGCCTATATGTGGAGCAAAAATCATAATTCGAAAAGATACACGCACCCTGACGTTCACTGCAGCACTATTTATGAGGACCAAGACATGGAAGCAACCTAAATGTCCATCGACAGATTAAAGATGATGTGGTGTAAATCCTTGTAAGTTGTAAATTATTGTAAACTATACTTCAACAATAAGAAATGAAAGAGAAAACATTTTCTGGTCAAGTAGCCGGACATTTTCATGATTTCAGTCTCAGCCAAGGTGGGTTTTTGGCAAATCTGACGGCTCCCATTAACGCTTCCACTGTCCTTCTCTGCTTCTGCAGAGGTAGGGAAGGTAAGAACCCTGTGGCAACCCTCCACAACGAGGGAGCTGTGGACAAATGCCCCGGTCTCTGGGCCTCAGTCAGGGCCCTTGCAGAAATGAGCACCAGTTGCCCACAGAGATGTCTTTCTTGGCTTTTTCTCCTTTCTGCTCTCACAGCTGCCCCCACTCCTCCCTCCTGCTTCCTGGAAATCTCACAAATTATCCTCCTGCATCCAAGATCCTGCTTTAGGTTCTGTTTTGGAGGAACTCAAACTAAGAGAGTTCATGAGGATTTTTTTTTTTTTTTTTGCGGTACGCGGGTCTCTCACTGTTGTGGCCTCTCCACTTGCGGAGCACAGGCTCCAGACGCGCAGGCTCAGCGGCCATGGCTCACAGGCCCAGCCGCTCCGCAGCATGTAGGATCTTCCCGGACCAGGGCACGAACCTGTGTCCCCTGCATCGACAGGTGGACTCTCAACCACTGCGCCACCAGGGAAGCCCCATGAGGAAATATTAAACCAGTAATAAGAATTACACCATAGAGCTTCAGAAAGCTCCCACAGATGGTATGAAATAGAACTCATTAGTTTCCAGGACATATTCCTCCACTGTAAGCTACCTATTAGACTTCTACAATGGGCCACACACGCGCTGGGTATGTAATTGTAATAGGGAAGAACAAATCTGACTCCATATTACATCTATTTCTTTCACTTTAACCTTTGTATTCTAGTGCTTTTGCTACAAGTTAAGAATGTTGCTTGAAATATACAGGGTAGCCCATTCTCAAGGCTCTGACCTTTAAAGGTATGACACTTTTCCATTCTGATAGAGATAAAAAGTTGCAGAACAGAGAATAAGATTTGTTGCAGGTAGGGCTTCCCTGGTGACGCAGTGGTTGAGAGTCCGCCTGCCGATGCAGGGGACACGGGTTCGTGCCCAGGTCTGGGAGGATCCCGCATGCCGCAGAGCGGCTGGGCCGGTAAGCCATGGCCGCTGAGCCTGCGCTTCCGGAGCCTGTGCTCCGCAACTGGAGAGGCCACAACAGTGAGAGGCCCGCGTACCGCGAAAAAAAAAAAGATCTGTTGCAGGTATACTGAAACATTGTGACCTGACCTCTGGGCAGCTGCAAGAACAAAGGATTCCGATACCAAGAAGTTTGCAGCAACCAACCACACAACCTTCCCTTTTAGTATAAAAGAAGCCTGAATTCTAACTTGGGTAAGACAGTTCTTTGGGAAACTATTCATTATCTTCTCCATCTGCTGGCTTTCTGAATAAAGTTGCTATTCCTTGCCCCAACAATTCGTCTCTCAATTTTTTGGCCTGCTGTGTGGCAAGCAGTACGAGCCTGGACTTGGTAACATAATGGTGAACTAGTAAATACAGTCTATACTTACGGACATTAAACAAGCACTATGTAAATTGCATTATGGAAGTATAGGAAATATAGGAAAGTTAGTGTCTAGGAGAAAAAATGTTTTTCCCTCTACTCTTCCAAGTTTTTCGCTGAGACACCTGTAATAAAGGATTAATAAGAGAAAAACAAGCAGAAGGTTATAAACATTTGGCTCATGGATATATGGAAGATACCCAGGGAAAAATAAATAAGTACTCAAAGAGGTGGCTTCAGAATTCAGGATTAAATACCATCTTTACAGGGAAAGGGAAGGGGGCATGTAGGCCTCTTAGGGGAGAGTAAATGATTTTAAAAAAAGATGAATGGCGCCGTAAAAGAACAGATGAGAGGTATGATAGTTTGTGACAAGGTTTTTGACTGGGTGTGGTGTTGACCTGTAGTTTTCTCTCCTGTGATGAATCAATCTTCCCTGGAGTTTCCCAGGGAGGGGATTTATGACAATTGAGCTCCTTCTGAAGGATGTGTTTCTAGGCAGATAAGGGCAGTTCAGAGACTACCATATTAAGTGAAATAAGCCAGGCAGAGAAAAACAATATCATATGATATCAGTTATATGTGGAATCTAAAAAAAAAAAAAAAGATACAAATGAACTTATTTACAAATCAGAAATAGACCCACAGACATAGAAAATAAACTTATGGGGGCTTCCCTGGTAGCGCAGGGGTTAATAATCCGCCTGCCAATGCAGGGAACACGGGTTTGAGCCCTGGTCCGGGAAGATCCCACATGCCACGGAGCAACTAAGCCCGTGCGCCACAACTACTGAGCCTGAGCTCTAGAGCCCGCGAGCCACAACTGCTGGAGCCCACGAGCCACAACTACTGAAGCCCGTGCGCCTAGAGCCCGTGCTCCACAACAAGAGAAGCCACCGCAATGAAGAGTAGCCCCCGCTCACCGCAACTAGAGAAAGCCCGCGCACACAGCTACGAAGACCCAACGCAGTCAAAAATAAATAGATTAGAGAGAGGGACGTTCAGCTTGCGAGCGGGAACGTCTTGGTCGTACACGGAGAAAGAATGATTTAAAAATGGGTGATGGTGGGCTTCCCTGGTGGCGCAGTGGTTGAGAGTCCGCCTGCCGATGCAGGGGACACAGGTTCATGCCCCGGTCCGGGAGGATCCCACATGCCGCGGTGCGGCTGGGCCCATGAGCCATGGCCGCTGGGCCTGCGCGTCCGGGGCCTGTGCTCCGCGACTGGAGAGGCCACGGCAGTGAGAGGCCCACATACCACAAAAAAAAAAAAAAAAAAAAGGGTGATGTTGAGAAGGGAAAGAAGATTTTTGTTCAGAAGTGTGCCCAGTGCCATACTGTGGAAAAGGGAGGCAAGCACAAGACTGGGCCAAATCTCCATGGCCTGTTTGGGCGGAAGACAGGTCAGGCTGTCGGATTCTCTTACACAGATGCCAACAAGAACAAAGGCATCACCTGGGGAGAGGAGACACTGATGGAGTATTTGGAGAATCCCAAGAAGTACATCCCTGGAACAAAAATGATCTTCGCTGGCATTAAGAAGAAGGGAGAAAGGGCAGACTTGATAGCTTATCTCGAAAAAGCTACTAATGAGTAATAGTTGGCCACTGCCTTATTTATTATGGAACAAGTGTCTCATGACTTTTTATGTGTACCGTATTTAAATGGATCTCATACACTGGAATTCAGATCATGAATGGCTGATGTAATATTTCTGTCCTGATTTAAATAAGATTGGCTCGTGGCTAAATGAATATGGTCAGCTTTTTGAATTTTGATAGTAATTCTGGTTCAGCAAGTACTATCACTATTTTCCCCTTCTAAAGAGGTGATTAAACTTGAATAAGGAATGTTACACTTTTCAGGGATATGGTGAATGCCTTCTCAAACCCTATCGGAGATTGGTTTTATATTTAGATTTCTATAACTGGTTATATTAATACACTTAAATATTGAGAAGCTCCCTTTACTGTCTCATAGACCAGCAAGATTCACCTGTGTTTAAAGTTGTGTTCAATCACCTGTTAAGGCAAGGGCTGAAGATACACTGACAATGTCCACTTTACCTTTTTTGGTCTTAACTATGCCAATTTAATTAAAATTCTCCATCTAAAAAAATAATAATAATAAAATAAAATAAATTATTTAAGAAAATAAACTTATGGTTACCAAAGGGGAAAAGGGTGAGGGAGGGATAAATTACGAGTTTGGGATACATACTGCAATATATAAGACAGATAACCAGGGCTTCCCTGGTGGCGCAGTGATTAAGAATCCGCCTGCCAATGCAGGGGACAGGGGTTCGAGGCCTGGTCCAGGAGGATCCCATGTGCCGCAGAGCAACTAAGCCTGTGACTCTGAGAGCCACAACTGCTGAGCCCGTGTGCCTAGAGCCCATGCTCCACAAGAGAGGCCACAGCAAGGAGAAGCCTGCGCACCCAACGAAGAGTAGCCCCCGCTCACCGCAACTAGAGAAAGCCTGTGTGCAGCAACGAAGACCCAATGCAACCAAAAATAAAAATAAATAGAATTTTAAAAAAAACCAACAGATAACCAACAAGAATCTACGGTAAAGCACAAGGAACTATACTCAATATTTTGTAATAACCCATAAGGGAAAAGAATCTGAAAAAAAAAGAAATATATATATATATATATATATGTATATATATAAATAAATAAAACTGAATCACAGTGCTACACACCTGAAACTAATACAACATTGTAAATTAACTATACTTCAATAAAATATATATATACATTTTTAAAGTGTCTATATCTCAAAATAATCAATATACCAACAAAGCAGCATATTTTGTGTGGCACGTCCAGAACTCCTAAAGTTGTAACTTTCACTAAATGCTGTCTTCTCAAAAAACTCGTGCTGAATCATTTCAGACTAGGTTCAACTGGGCTTTCAAGTAGGAGTTAGCCAAAGAGTAGGCAAGGGCTATTTCCTCCATGTACAAGGACTGAACAAGGAAGGTGGACATCTGAGCTAACCATGTTAAAGGTTTAAGGACTTCAAAAATTATACAGTCACCAAACATTCCCCCCTTTCATTTCACATGGGTTAAATATCCCAAGAGCTGAACAAATGCTTGGACACTTTCAGGGTATTAATTCCCAAGAGGATCAAAGTGCTGTTAAGATTGAAACATGGTCTGGAAAAGCACCCCTGCAGTCAGACCGTGCACCTGGTGGATTCTCTTCTTGTTTGACTGGGGACAGCAGAGAGCGTGGCTCTTCTACCAGGTGGCAAAAGGCACTCTAACTTGTTTCAAAGACCCACAGCGTCAGGTTCACAAAGATGTCACTTTAAACTGGTTTGAAGGGCGCCTGCTTGCTGAATCCCTCAAGGAGCCTCAGAAGAATCTGATTCTTACAAACCTTTAGTGCACACACACCCCCTGAGAATGTGAATCAGCTGAATTCTTTCTGAACACGTGCACTTTCGCACAGTGCTTTCTATGCTAAGAAAAGGCAATAAATACGTCTTTGGTGCTTCTGTGTTTATGATCGATGGGCTTTTTTCTTAGAGCAGTCTTGTAAGAGTCTGCCTTATTATTCTCGCTGCATACTAATACTCGAAACATTTTAGTAAATCATGGTTCTCTGGTTCCTACTTCAGGATCATTGAACTGATTTAATGAGCTCTGTCTAATTATCGCATTTCACCTTTCACATGAGAGTGCAGCAATGTTTTGGCTGAAATAGGTGGTAATAGCTCAAACACTCAGAAAGGAAAAAAAATGAGGACGGGTAATGCAGGACTCACAACAGTTCATTTTATGCCAGATAGAATTCTTAAAGATATATGTACATAGCTGTACTACGTACACATTCATTCATTCATTCATTCATTCATACATTCATTCTGTACTCGTTATGTGTGCTCCAGGCATCGCAAAAGACACCAGATCAGCTTCCGCGGCTCTTTCTTAGGTCTGCGTCCATTTTGAGGGGCATAAAACACGATGGTTTATAACTCTTAAGCTAGACTGTGTAGATTTACATCCCAGCCTCACCATTTCTTAGCCATATGACCTCGGGCAAGCCAATTAACCAACCTGTTTCCCCATCTGTAAAATGGGGGTTATTATCGTAGCTACCATCACAGGACTATTGGGAACATTAAATGTCAGTACATACAAAGCATGTAAAAAAAGTGCCTGGAGCATAACAGGCATTTTGTAATTGTTGCCTCTTGTGTTTCTGTCATATTGTGTCTTGTCTGTGTCGCACATGGCAATTGCAATTGCCTATCTACTTATCTATTTTTTACTAGTTATCTATTACGTATTGTTTGTTTGCCTCCTTCATCAAACCATAGGATCCATAAAGACAGAGACTAAACTCCCTGAGCCTGGCATTGTGCTTGGCTTATAGTAAAACACTCAATCAAAGTTTGCTGAATCAGTGAACCAATGAATGAATGATTCTTTTTTGGGATGTGTAACCCCCTCTCGCTCTTTTTTTTGTTTGTTTTTTGCGGTACGCAGGCCTCTCAATGCTGTGGCCTCTCCCGTTGCGGAGCACAGGCTCCGGACGCGCAGGCTCAGCGGCCATGGCTCACGGGCCCAGCCGCTCCGCGGCATGTGGGATCTTCCCGGACCGGGGCACGAACCCGCGTCCCCTGCATCGGCAGGCGGACTCTCAACCACTGCGTCCCCAGGGAAGCCCATCCCCCTCTCACTCTTGACAAGCTTTTCACTTAAGAGATTTCTGTGGCACATGTCTATCAAATGCCATTTGCTGGAAATTCCACATGGTTTTCTATCCAGATGGTGCCCATGACAAAGCGAAGGCGTTCTGGCATGCAGGAAAGTTAGGGTGATGGACGCCAAGCCAAGTCACTGTATTATTCATCATCAAATGTTGTTGGCCAGGGAGCTGACTGCTGCCAGCTGAGCCCCACAGTGGTCCAGTGAAGAGGCTGGTTTCTAACAGAAGCTAGGAACATCATTAGGGAGGGAGAGTGCGGCGGGAGGAAGACAGGGGTTAAAAGGGAGAAGTTTCTCAGACTTGTCTTGGCTTTGCAACCTTGGGCAAGTCACTTCACCTCTCTGGGCCTCTCAGCTTAGTGTTTTTATAAATGCAAGGCGCAAATTGTCATCAGTACTTCCCAAACCTGGCTGTGCACCAGAATCTACGGGGAAGCTTTTTTTTTTTTTGCGGTACGCGGGCCTCTCACTGCTGTGGCCTCTCCCGTTGAGGGGCACAGGCTCCGGACGCGCAGGCTCAGCGGCCATGGCTCACGGGACCAGCCGCTCCACGGCATGTGGGATCCTCCCGGACCGGGGCACGAACCCGTGTCCCCTGCATCGGCAGGCGGACTCTCAACCACTGCGCCACCAGGGAAGCCCCGGGAAGCTTTTTAAAATACCGATTCCTCTAGGCCAGCAGTCAGCAGAATTTTTCTATAAAGGGCCAGATAGGAAATAGTTTAGACTTTGTAGCTTGTATGATGTCTGTTGCAACTGCCATGCTCAAGTCTCCCACTGTGTCATCAAAGCAGCCCAGGATGAAATGTACACAAATGAATGTGGCTGGATTTGGCCAGCTTCCCTGGGGGCCATGGTTTGCTGACCCCTGCTCTAGGCCAGGTGTGGCCTCCCTGGATAAGGACCAATTTTCTGTTTATTTACAAAAGCTCCTCCAGATGATCTCGAGAGGCAGCTGCACTTGGGATCCACCAGATGAGACGCTATAAGGCTTCTTCCAGCCTTCACTGGAGCTTTGATTCTCTACTTTCACTGTGAGAAGTGGCCACTCTCAGTCAACACTATTTAGACAGTGATCTTAATATGCTTTCAAATGCATACCACTTGGGTATTAGCTTTCTACATCTGAAGTTTTTACTCTCTCAAAATTCAATTCTCTATTCTACCAGGAGAAGTTTGAACAGTCCTTTTCACTATGTTTAGACCTAAAGCACTTCTGTGTGTGATATGCCTTGTCAGTTCTTTGTAAGTGACAACTGCACTGCTAACTTACAAATGAGAAGTTTAATATTATCCTGTCTAGGCCCTAAATGGCTACGATAAGGTGAGCCTCCACTTAAGAAAGGATAATACATAAAAATATGAAATTATGAAACAGTTACGGGTGTTTATAGTGTTGGGGTAGAATTTCTTTTGTATGGAGAATTCCCTTTCTACTAAAGTCATGACTGTTGGGTGATAATACACCCTGGTTTCCTACAGACAGTCCTAGTTTTCACCTGTATTCCCTGAGCAATTACCATAGCGCCCCCTTTCATTCTCAAAAATGTCCAAATTGGATGATAAATTACATGGTTGCATGGGCGACTTTGAGGGAAAACAGTCAAAACGACTGTTCCATTCATTTTGCACTTTCCAAGAGACAGGCACTGCTCTGAGGGTTTTAATGATATTATCCCACTTAATCATTACAGTATTTTGCTGGCGGCTGATGTCTCTAGGTTGGGTTTCCTCAAAAGCAGGCCATGAGGCAAGGATTTGGGGACAAGTAGTTTTGGGGGAAATGCTCTTAGGAAGCACAGGTAGGGGAATAAGGATGCAAGGCAGGGAAAGGAAGGAAGCCAGTACACAGTACATTTTTGAGTAGGTTATGGCCCTGAAGAAGCGGGGCTCAATCTCCCTGGGAACCCTCTAAGAGATAAGGTCAGCATGCCCTCAGGAGGGGCAGGGAACCAACAGTTTTATTCCACAGTTCCCATCTCTCGCTGGTTGAGGGTCATGCCTGGATATGTTCACTCACCCTCCTGCATGTGTGGCCTGTCCCATAGTTAGAAGGACCCCACTCCTGTGGCTAGAGAATGAATGGGCTCAGGTGAACAACACAAAGAACCTTGTCAGTGTGTAGAACTGTCTGCAGACAACTTCCAGGGTAGGCCCAGGGCACCAATAGCTTCCTGTGTTTGAATCCTAGTTCTACCATCATCACCTACATGCTCATGGGCAACTCACTTAAGCTCTTAAGTCTCCGTTTTTCCACCTGTAAAATGGGGTAAAAACAGTATGTGCCCAGAGTTTTTATGAGGCCTAAATGAGATCATATAAGCACAATGGTCATCTGTCACTTCTCTCTGTCCAATATCCACGTCGTTTTCCCTTGGCACACTCCCTGGACCCTCTTTAGAAGAATCAGCCTCTCTAAGTCCCTGGTGTTTGAGAGGGAGGGAGACTACTCTCAGCTCCAGGGGTAGAATGTGACTGGTCCCTCTGAGCATCACATTCTCCTGTCCATCACTGGTTTAGATCCAGGTACAGAATCCATGCTGGATCAATGGGATCTCAGTGTGGGACTTCCTGCTGCAACTAATAAAACGGAGACTTCCCTTCACAATAGCCAAGACATGGAAACAACCTAACGTCCATCAACAGATGAATGGATAAAGAAGATGTGGTACATATATACAATGGAATACTACTCAGCCATAAAAAAGAACAAAATAATGCCATTTGCATCAACATGGATGCAACTAGAGATTATCACACTAAGTGAAGTAAGAAAGAGAAATACCATATGATATCACTTATATGTAGAATCTAAAACATGACACAAATGAACCTATCTATGAAACAGAAGCAGACTCATGGACATAGAGAACAGACTTGTGGTTGCCAAGGGGGAGGGGGTTGAGGGAGGGATAGATTGGGAGGTTAGAGTTAGCAGATGCAAACTATTATAAATAGAATGGATAAACAGCAAGGTCCTACTGTATAGCACAGGAAACTATATTCAATATCCTGGGATGAACCATAATGGAAAAGAATATTAAAAAAAGAATGTATACGGCTTCCCTGTTGGCGCAGTGGTTGAGAATCTGCCTGCCGATGCAGGGGACACGGGTTCGAGCCCTGGTCTGGGAAGATCCCACATGCCGCGGAGCAACTAGGCCCGTGAACCACAACTACTGAGCCTGCGCGTCTGGAGCCTGTGCTCCGCAAGAAGAGAGGCCACGACAGTGAGAGGCCCGCGCACCGTGATGGAGAGTGGCCCCCGCTTGCCGCAACCAGAGAAAGCCCTCGCACAGAAACGAAGACCCAACACAGCCAAAAATAAATAAATTAATTAATAAAAATAATAATAATGAGTCACTGTGCTGTACAGCAGAAATCAACACAACATTGTGTATCAACTATACTTCATTTAAAAAATAAATAGAAATTTTAAAAATTAAAAGGAGAGTTCCCTTTCCTCTGGGGTGTTGAAGAAATGGGAGCCAGCCAGGAGCTGCTAGGCAACGGCCCAGAGAGAGCCCCAATGAGGAAGAAAGCACAACCAAAAGATGCGCTTAACTGGGCCTGAAGCTACCTCTGAAAATGCCAGTCAGACCAGTGAATAAATTCTCTTGTTGGCCTAAGCCATTCTCAGCTGATAGCTATTGCTCCTAGCAAAGAGCAAATGCTCCAGAAATGTTAGCTACCATTACTGATAACACGAAAACAGATCAAATTTCTCCTGCTACTTATTCTTCCCCTGTTTCGCCTGGATTATTTATTTGTTTTAAGGTTTTGGGGTTTGTTTTTAAATCACAGATAATTTCAAACAGATGCAAAAGCTTAGAGAAAAGTATAATGAACCCCCATGAACTCCAACAATGATTTATTCATGGGTAGCCTTGCTTTGTCTGTGCTCTACCCATTTCTCCTCTCCCATGGTATTTTGAAGCAAATCCCCAACACATACCTTTTCATTCATATTTTTTTCAGATCCTTTTATAGTGTTTCCTTTTGTAGTAGGCACGGTCAGTGTTCTACCCATCATCCCTGTCTTCAATGAGTCCATCCAAGATTGTTCCTTTTCTTTCAAATCTTCCCCTACTCAGCCAGAGATGCAGATGTCACTCAAGCCCCTGCGGTGCACCTGTTTGGTCCAGGGTTAGTTTCATTCTAACTAACAGGAATGGGGTCAGGAATGTGCCTCAATATCAGCTGTTAACATATGAATGGGACACTGCTGGGAAATTTTTTGCTTCTGGGAACATTTCTGCTCTCCTAAGAAGCAGCCACAAATAAAATAGTCTCTCTTTCTCCTATGAATGTTGTCCAGCCTGGATGTGATGCTCAGAACTGGAATATTAACATTTGCCACTGGCTTGAAGATGAAGCTAATACTAAGTCTGGCAATAAATGCTGGAGAGGGTGTAGAGAAAAGGGAACCCTCCTATACAGTTGGTGGGAATGTAAATTGGTGCAGCCACTATGGAGAATAGCATGGAGGGTTCTTAAAAAACTAAAAATAGAGCTACCATTTGATCCAGCAATCCCACTCCTGGGCATATATCTGGAGAAAACCATAATCCAAAAGGATACATGCACTGGAATGTTCACTGAGGCACTACTTACAATAGCCAGAACATGGAAGCAACCTAAATGTCCATCAACAGAGGAATGGATACAGAAGATGTGGTACATATATACAGTAGAATATTACTCAGCCATAAAAAAGAATGAAATAATGCCATTTGCAGCAACATGGATGGACCTAGAGATTATCGTATTAAGTGAAGTAAATCCGACAGATTAAGACAAATATCATATGATATCACTCATATGTGGGATCTAATTTTTAAAAAACATATAAATGCACTTACTTACGATACAGAAACAGACTTAGAGATATCGAAAACAAACTTATGGTTACCAAAGGGGAAATGTGCGGGCAGGGCAGGTTATAAATCAGGAGGTTGGAATGAACATACCCACAGTACTATATAAAAGATAGATTACCAACAAGGACCTACCTACTACATAGCAAGGGAACTCTACTCAATATTCTGTTATAACCTATATGAAAAAAGAATTTTAAAAATATATGTATATGTATAACTGAATCACTTTGCTGTACACCTGAAACTAACAGATCATTGTAAATCAACTATACTCCAATAAAATTAAATTAAAAAAAAAAAAAAAGAATGGCAGAGGACTGGGAGAAGGAAGTTGAGCCCTGAATGATATGATTTAGCAGCTAAATCAAGCAACCTGAAAGCTTGCCCTGTCTCTGCACTTGCTGTTCTGAGAGTTAAAATTCTGCTTCACTGTTTAAGCCTGTGTGAATCCAGAAATCTGCTATTTGCTGCTGAAAGCACCCAATTTTGCCATCAATACAGACCCATACAGTTTGGGTTTAAAATTCCAGAGTGAGGAATCAGATTAGGATGATATAACAAAGATGCCCTAAAAGCAAGTCCCTTAACCCAGAAAAAAGTTCATTTCTTTCTCATAGAAGAGTTTGCAGAGGTGGTCCTGGACAGGTTAAGGTGGCTCTACAGTCATCAGGACCAAGTTTCACCTGCATCCTTCTCAGGCATCTTCCATCTTCTCATCTCCGCCAGCTGCTCTGCCTCCCACCAGCACATACACCCTCCAGCCAACAGGGAGAGACAGAGATAATGTGGCTACCCAGTGCCTGCAAGGGTACAACCCAGAAATTAATCGCACACATCACAGCTCATTGGCTGGAGGTAACAACCAACTGCAATAGAAGGCTGAGAAATGTGGTTATTATTCTGGGCGGTCATATGTCCAGTTCTATTTCTACTAGAAAAAAAGGAAAAATAAATACAGGGGCACAGCTAGCAGTCTCCACTAGGGAAATAGCAGGGAGGGTTAACTGGATTCGTTTCAACGGACAATTTTTAATTAAAAAGACTTGAGAATGTAAACAAGATGTTCTTCACCACCCTCCCGAAGACTGAACTGAGCCTATTTACTCAGAAATAGGTAAAATGATACATCCCTTTATTTTTTTTTTGCGGTACACGGGCCTCTCACTGTTGTGGCCTCTCCCGTTGCAGAGCACAGGCTCCCGACGCGCAGGCTCAGCGGCCATGGCTCACGGGCCTAGCCGCCCCGCGGCATGTGGGATCTTCCCGGACCGGGACACGAACCCGTGTCCCCTGCATCGGCAGGCGGACTCTCAACCACTGCGCCACCAGGGAAGCCCGATACATCCCTTTTATCTCTCCTTTTTAGGTAGATCTCAGAAGGATTCCAACAGTCAGTAATCCCATATTAGCCCAGTTTATTACCTTGTGTACGTGAAATTAACAACTGAATTTCACCGATTTCCCTTAATTCCAAATCTCTTTTCCTCAATTAGGCTGCATAACTATGGTTTAATTATTTTCTGTTTGATAGTCACCAGAATCCCATAACAAGCTCCTCTTTCACAATCCTATTATTAGTCTAGGTAATCCAATTTATGGAAAAATACAGACAAATAGAGAAAAATGACAGAGGTGGCAAGAAGCACAGCATTCTGCAGCCCAGCTGAAGTGGCTCTCAATGGAAGGTTTACAGAGTTAAGAAGCAGACTCTGATTCAGCGGCAGCAGGTTTTAAATGATGCATGAGGAGCCACCAAAGCAAATCCCTTTCTCCATGGTCCCCTCAGGGTCAAGTACCATGTTTCAATTATAATTTCACCAAATTGATGTGATGCGGCAAATGTTCCAGATTAATAGTGGTACAGCACTGTTCTCCACGGGACAGAATCAAAAAATCTAGTTCAGAGGTTTGTTGAAATATACCCCAAGACACTCAGCTGCAAAACCCATTAAAGACTCCAAGATGATGGGAACATTTCTGATCTGTATTCCCCAAAGAGGTTACTTTTGCAGAAAGCAAGTTTATTATTTATGGTAGCAAATAAAATCTCTCAGTGCAGCCAAGGAGGCTTCTGCAATTACATCAGGAAGGCACCATCATGCAGTCCATTATGGAAATCGTATCTACGTGAATAGGGAAGGCTATTGTTTTGCCAAAGACGCATATTTCTTTGCAGAGCATGCTCATGATGGGCTTGCGTGGAGATGATAAATTGTTTGGTTTGACTTTTCATTTCAAATGGCTCTATTCCTTGGAAGAGGATTTTGTATAGAAAGACATTATCTTGCAAATTCTGCTTCAAATTATCAGTGGAGTTTTAAGAGAACATCTCATAAGAGGCTTGCCATGGATCAGATGGCGACCGCCATACTGGGTATATGAGGAGTAGAGAGCTCCAAAGGACTGTGAGTTTTATCCAACCTGGTGGCTCCGTTAGCATTTTCAAGCCTTGAAGTGAGTCTCTGGGGAACTGTATTTTTAGCTAATTCCCTCTGCATATATTACCCTCAAGAAGTAAGTGTAATTTGGGATCTAACCTCCACATTTGAGGGGTAGCGTTCACTAATCCCTTATGATTCTCAGTAGAGGAGAAAGAACCTTCCCTAAAAGAGATGAAGGTTGGAGGAAAAACCTTTGGACCCTCTCTCCAGGGGTAATTTACCTAACAGGAATGGGAGAAGACCAATGATTAATACACGCATCTGCTTTCTTCGGCCTTTCCTCTTCCTAAACTGCATCCCTAAAGCAAGCCTGCACAATGCTACCTGCCCTGCTCCTGGGCTTCACAGGGGTGAGGCATGAGGGGTGAGGGGTGAGAAGTTGGAACCTTCTCTACAACTGGTGGGTACGTGTCCACTCTACCCCGTCAACTCTTTCCAAGTTTGGGCTCCAAAGTCTAGACATGGGGATGGAAAATATCATAACAAAGACCATTTCGGCTTCAAGCCCACAATGTGGCCTCATCAGCAGCAGGGCTCCTATCTTGATCCCCATCTCACTCTTCACTCTGAACATGTTGGGAATATGATTCACTTTCACAAACCCCAACACCTGGCATGGCTTTCATGGAGTCATCTTGCCTTTGACCCTGATTTGCCTCTCCAGCCACCTCTGTCTTCTTTCCTAGAGTCATCTCAGCACATATATTTCCATTTCTCCAACATCCTTATGTTTTTGTGTCTGTTGAGAATTCAGCTGGTGGTTTACAATCCATCTGCACAAGCATGGGTTTTTTAATAGTGAGCTTCACACAACTAGCGTAATTTATGAAATTTTGTCATTGCTGAATGTAACATGAAAATTTAGGTGGATGAAACGAATCAGCTTTAGGCAAGAGGTTTGAAGGAGTGATCCTACACAATGTTTAGTCAAGAGGCAGACAGCCTATCGAGTTCAATAAGAGAAGGCTGGTCTTACTCCTGTCACCCTCAGCAAAATATTATTGATCTTTCAAGCCTCAGCTCTTAGGCCACCTTTTCTCCCTAGCCTTCTACCACGTAACTTCTCTTCTCCTTCTTTTCCAACCTCCCCTACACAATTCAAAAGTTAGAGATTCACTTGAGTCTCTGAAATGCAAATGCCCAAAGGATGGTAGAGCTCACTAGTCATTTATCCAATAGTCTCAATTACTTGCTGTCCTCTTGCTTCCTCATCTTGAGTCTGGTCTTAGCTCACGTACCTGCTAGGAACTACTAAGTACAAGTGACAGAAACCTGTTCTAGCAAATCGAAGTTAAGAAGAAAGGAAGAAACGTGGTTCCCGGTACTGCTGTGAGCATTTCTGTCCCCAAAGCTATAAGTTTAAATACTACCTGTATAACAATGGCAAATGTTCAACATGGCAAAAACCAAAGAATTACAACTGGAATATATGTTCCAACACTATATAGCTCAACTGCCTTAAACTTCAGACCATTGTTGCACATCCTTGCACTATTTTATTCATGTATTCTAGTCACCATTTAAGCATATTAAGCATATGCCATGTGAGGGGCAATAATGAACAAGAGAGACAGGGTTCCTGCCTTCACAGAGGCTACTGATTGATGGGGCAGATGGACGGCTGAACAAGCACTTAAAACAGGAATTAAATGCTATGAACAGAGAAAGAGAGAGTGGGAGGAAAGCCTATATAGCAAGAGCAATTCATCAATCTAGAGACTTTGTGGAGAAAGTCGCTTTTAAGCCTAGACCAAAAGGGTGTGTTAGAAGGAAAAAACAAATGTGTTGGTGTTAGGAGACAAATTCAAGTTACAGGACTGCCGTACAATAGCTATGTGACCCTGGGCATGTACCCTTGCCTCTTAGAGCCACGGTTCCTTCTCTGTAAAACAAGGGTTTGGAGAAGTTAACCTGTAGGGCTCCTTCCATCTTTACAAGTCCCAAAATCCTGGAAGAGGTTGCTAATCAGTTTAGTGAGTCTTTAGTTGATCCTTTCTGACAAAAGGCAACTAACACAAGTAAGAGAAAATCAAAGAAATATCAGTTGGGAGGTTACAATGGTAAAACTGGTCAAACAAATAAACTCTGCAGTCAGACCATCATAGGTTCACGTCCAGTTCTGCCCCTTACTGGCTGGGTAACTCTGGGAATACTTCTTAACTTCTCAGTGTCAATTTCCTAGTCTGTGAAACGAGGAAAGGCTATTACTTACCCCATAGTGTTGTCGTAGGGTCTGGAGTCTGAGATATTGTATGTTAATTTCCTGGCCCATAATTTCCTGGTCTATATTATTTTTTATGCTCATAATAGTGCTGGTTCCTGCATGAGACTCAGACTGTGTAACGATCACGTGTCACCTATTAGGCCTTTTTTTGTGGCTACAGACGAATAAACTCCAATGTGAAACACCTGAAGCAAAAAAGGAAATTTAGGTGTATTCTGAGACTTTACATATCAGGGAAGCAGTAAGAAAGACGGGGAGGAAGCTGTGTCTCAAGAAGGATATAATCAGGGGCTCAAATGCCATGAGAAGTCTAACTCTCCCTCTGCATTTCTTTTCTTTTCTTTTTTTTTTTTTTTTTGGTCGCATTGGGTCTTTATTGCTGAGCGCGGGCTTTCCCTACTTGTGGCGAGTGGGGGTACTCTTTGCAGTGCACGGGCTTCTCATTGCGGTGGCTTCTCTTGTTGCGGAGCACGGGCTTCAGCAGTTGTGGCCATGAGCTCAGTAGTTATGGCTTGCAGGCGCAGGGTCAGTAGTTGTGGCGCACGGGCTTAGTTGCTCCGCGGCATGTGGGATCTTCCCGGACCAGGTCTCGAACCCGTGTCCCCTGCATTGGCAGGAGGATTCTTAACAACTGTGCCACCAGGGAAGTCCTTCCCTCTGCATTTCAACTTCAATCTTCTGGTTCACTGACCTTTTTTATACAGAGGAAAACTTGGCCACCGCAGCTCCCAAGCTTTACCTTTTACAATTTCAGTCCCCAGATAGAGAAAACCTCTACCTTCAAGGTCCCAAGTTCAAGGATCCCAGGGAAGAGCTCCAGTTGGCCCAGTTGAAGTCAGATCCCTGACCCTGGACAAACCAGCCCTCAACAGAGAACGGGGTACTGGTATATCAAATGACTGCTCCTACAGAAACCAGGGAATTAGGGCTTTTTTGGGCAATTCCCAAAAGATTGAGCAAAAAATCCCACAAATACTGACTAGATTTTTTAATGCAAACTGCTTCCATAAAGTGACGCCAAAGACACAAAAAAACTCAATAAACAAAACAAATTCTTTTAAAAGCTGAAATTCTTTTGGGGAGAAATATCATGAACTAGGTTTCAAAAATGTATATTCATTTGATTTGCTCATACCAAAATGTTCTTATGGGCCTGTAGTTCAACGCCCAAGTTCAAGTTCCTTAGACTTTCGTTTGCTTTCTTAGGGGATGAAGGGTAAAAGCTGCAGTGAGACAAAGCATTTTAAGAATACTCTAAGCAAGCACTGTTGCTGAGAGCTTTTCTGCAGCCCTAAGAATATCACAGAAATGAGTACGCTGGGAATTACAGGTCATACCCTGGAGACACGTGAAGTGTGTCTGCTCCTGTACTTAATGATGAAAAACACACTCCCACAGGTGACTGGTCCTGTGAAGATGACAAATAAGGAGTGAGAACGAGAAGGAAGGAGAAGCAGGAGAAAGAGAGAGACGAGGAAGAGGAGAGGCATGCGAGGCAGAGGGGGAAAAAATGAAGGAGCAAGATAGGAAAGTTAAGCCAGTCTGAGCTGGGGCACTGCTGTAACATCTTTCTTAAAAAAGCAAGTTTCACGCAAACATTTCACAGTGGAGGTTTTTCTAGATGCTCACACCAATTCTCCTCTGACTTAAGGATCAAAGCTTTCACCAACATCTTCTGAAGTACGTTGGAGGAGGCAGGAATTGCCGAATCGGTCCAGGGATTGCCAAAGTGTGGGCTTATGCTATTGCTTGAGATCACCTCGTGGGATCGCCAGCAGGGGTGCCTCAATAACACTACATTCCAGAGTAAAAAGTTAGCCCTTTTTGCTTCTCTTTCAATCCCTCTG
This sequence comes from Lagenorhynchus albirostris, assembly GCF_949774975.1. NCBI lineage: Eukaryota > Metazoa > Chordata > Mammalia > Artiodactyla > Delphinidae > Lagenorhynchus > Lagenorhynchus albirostris. The sequence goes on along the minus strand of NC_083104.1, from coordinate 21,084,369 downwards.
AGTAGTCCTCAAAGAGTCTCAGTTAGGTGCTATTACATATTCAGCACTTCCCTAAAACCAAGTCTATCCCCTGTTGTACAGAGAAAAAGCAGAGCCTCTGGTGGCTAGGAGGACCTCAGTAAAACTGAATAACAAAGGTGTGCTTTCATTGCATTTAATATCCCAATAACCTTCCATTTTGGGCTAGAATTATTGGTCTTCCTTTTATAGTAGGCATGTAAAGTTACCTTTTAAGATTATTTTTGAGTTTTAAAAAAGGCAGCAAATTTAAAGAAAAGTATCAGGAGTGGTGGTACCATATGTAGCACAGAGACAGGAAATACTCTTTTAGTCACCGAGCATGTATGATTGTGAGATTCCTGGGTCAAAAGAAGACCCCATGTTCCCAACCCGTGCCGATATGGGAGTTAATAGTCAAATAGTTTATGTGGGAAAGAGTGCCGATGTATTCTGAAACCTTTTCCAGAGCTTCACGTGTTTTACGAGTCTTCAGAGCTGCTTCCTTCCTTCATTGCAGCATTTTCCCTTACACAGTGCTTACACTGGTGACAATAATGATTACAACAACTTAGAGTCCTAAAGCTATTTCCTCTTAAAATCTTAAGTCTACAAAGATACTGTGGAATCCCTGACAGAAGGGAAGTGTGCCAAGGTGCAGTGTTTGACTAATGCAAAGCAGAAAATGGACTGAAGAACTGCCTCCCTTCACGTCAATGATAAAACACTGGAAAATATGGGACTGTCTTGGGAACTGGCCACCAGTGGGCCATCTCCCTACATTTCATGCTGGGAAACTTCATGAGGAGGAGAAGACACAAAACCCTGAAAACTGCTGGTGGAAAAACAGTGACCTATCTCTTGGCCAAATCCTAAAAATAAAAGCAGTAAATGGTAACCAACTGTGGACCCGTGAAGTTATTTTTAAAATCAACCAAAATAAAACAGAAGATTTAGTTTCCATTATGATGACCTTATCAAAAGCCCTGAATTGATTACCTTATTTGAAAGAAAATGTCATTTAAAAATAAAATCCAGTTACAGCCAACAAATAAATAATGTAACCAGAACACTGATTAGTGAGGCTTTCCTGGGTTCGGCTTACAGATTTGGTTTTCCTTGAAATAAAATATATCTTACCTTTCTTTTCCCTTTATATATGAAATCTTGACAATCACCTTTATTACATGCTCCTGTTTCTTTGGTCTGGTTCTTTATTTGAATTTCTCTTCTATTTCCTTATGGAACAGGTCTTTTAAAAATACTACCTGAAAAAAAAAATACTACCTGAAATCCTTTTAAGCAAGAGGTGGCATTATTTTACGCAAGAAGTGGGAGGTTAAAATCACCTTAAGGCATTTATTTAGTACATTATACACACGAGCTCTCATGGGAGGTAGCATAGAAGGAATATTTTAATTTAATGATCTAACATTCAAGATAACAAGAAGAGGTAGTCATAAGGCCTTACAGAATTAACTGTCCAGGCAGATGTTCACAGGTGCTGGATGGGGGATATACATGAGTGATGGGGGAGACCCAGTACCAGGCATAGCTCAGTGCTGCTGTGCAAACACACACATCTTGGCCAAATGGGGGCAGCTTAAGGGAGCAATCACACATAGTTACCACCTGGGAATACACAGCCCTGCTTTGAATTTTTCCAAGTTGGCTGGAAATCTGATTCTTTAAATGTGATATATCAGAATTTTAACTGTTGGCACTAACTGAAAAATTTATTTAAACAAAACACAATGTGGATGAAAGAAAACATATCTGTAAACTGAATTTGGCCCATGGATTGACAGTTTGCAATCTCCACCATGGAACTAAGCCGTTAAGGATCTCGACTTGGACCTATCACTCACTGGGGAGTAACCAGAAGAAATAGGATTTATACTGAGTCTTGAAAGAAAGGGAGATTTATATAAGAAGAAGGGAGGGAGAGCGGCAGATATACTACATGGGCAGCAAAAGGTAAAGGAAGCCCCAAAGCAGAAAGGCTCAAGGTCTGTTCGGGAAACACTAAACAGCGTGGTTTGGAAGAAGAAAAACTCGGAGGAAGTCAGAAAAAAGGCTTGGAAAGCAAGTGAAAGACAGATTGGACAAGGATTTTGAATATTAAGCAAAGAAGTTTAAGTTTTATCCTACAGGCAATGGAAGATTTGGGGCTCTAGAGATCGATGTCATCGATGAGGTTTTCCAACAAAGTGAACCCAATCTATCTGGAAGAGAAAGAGACTGCAGGGGAAGAGACTGGTCAGAAGTTTAGTGCACTACTTCAGGAGAATCACGTAGAGGCAAGAGGAACGGAAATCTAGTAGATGAGACAGACCCATGGCAATGGATAAATTCACAGGACTGATAAATTGTTTGGTCTTTTATTATTTTTTTATGGATACACTATCTTATAAATATTTAAATTTCAAACAACGAGCAAGCATATACTGGCCCTAAGTTCAGATTTGATATAAACACAAATGGACAGACAACTTTTAAGGGTGCGATGTATTCAACAATTAGAGACAATCTAGTCGGTGGTATAATTTATCCATTTAAGACTGAACAGAGTTCCTTGGTTGTTCACAGAACCTCCCCTTGACTTCAGACTTGAGACAAACCGAGAGTGTCTGTCAGTATGCAAAACCACCGAATTCAGGACAAACAGTAACAGGATGGGTTGGCAACAGCCAATTCGGATTGTGTGGGCCAGTCTGAAGCAGCAGGGTTGGCTGGAGGCTGAAAATGTTGCAGCTGAAGTCCAGGATCTGTAGATTAGAGCAGCTGTTCTTGTTTCCAAACAAGTTCATAAGATGCTTTTCCCAAACAGGTGTATGCGCTTTTAAAATGTCAAAAATAATTCTTCTGTTTGTGACCTTTAACACCTAGTAGGTGTCCTGGTGAAAATATCCAGTAGGACATTTAGGGCCTGAGTTTAGGACACTGTCCAGGGATGCTGATTCAGTTTGGAGCATTAGCCACATAAAGATGGTCCAGGGAGAAACTTCCCAAGTGAAAAGTGTTAGAAAGAAGAAGCATAAATCTTGGGAGGATGAGTGCTCAATGTGTATGTTTCTTATAATTTACTTCAAAAACTTTGCTGAATTCAGAAGTCATTAGCCTGAGTTTGTGTGATTACATGATCTCAAATATCCATATATTCTAATCTATTCACATCATTGTATGCATCACCTAATTTAAATGTTCCCTTGTATCATGACTGTAAATCTCATCTCTGCAACCTAGGTTATGTTTTAAAGGAAGAAATGAAAGAACTAAAGAAAGGAAGGGAAAGGAGAGAGAGAGAGAGAGGAGGAGAGGCAGGAAGGAAGGAAGGAAGGGAGGGAGGGAGGGAGGGAGGGAGGGAGGGAGGGAGGGGAAAGGAAAAGAAATGAAAGAAAAAGGGAACTTCAGAAGAGATATTGCCCTGTCAGTGATGGTTAAGATGAAGCCCTATTAAATGTCTGAAAATGGCCTGAAGGATCTTTTCAGTACTATAAGGAAATAATACAAGAATCTTCATCCATAAATTCACTGCAGAGAAAATGAAGCCTCTTCAATCCAGAATTTACCTGACAGCTGCTTTACTACCCAACCAGAGCGCGGATCTCTGAAGCCTTCACACCATGTTAGAAAGATGCCGTAATTAAAAATGCATCCTCCTTAGGGCCCAGAAATAAACTCTAATGTTCATGGTAAATTGATTTTCCACAAAGGAGCCAACATAATTCAATAAGAATATTTTTTTCAACAAATTGTACTAGGACACCTAGATAAGTACATGAAAAATAATGAAGTTGGACACCTACGTCATAACATAAATAAAAACTAACGAAAAGTGTATCACAGACCTATATAAAACTCTTTGAAAAAACACACTATGAAATCTTTGTGACCTTGGGATTTCTTACATATGACACCAAAAGCACAAGCAAAAAAAGAGATTAACAAATTAGACTTCATCAAAACTAAAAAATGTTGCGCCTCAAAGAACAACATCAAGAAAGCAAAAAGATAACCCACTGTCTGGTGGGAATATCTGCAGATCATATATCTAATAAGGAACTTACCTCCAGAATATTAAATAAAACTTCTATAACTGAAAAATAAAAAGGCAAGTAGCTCACCTAAAATATAGACAAAGGATCTGAATGGACATTTCTCCAAAGAAAACATACGAATGGCCAATAAGCACATATGAAAATGTTTCAACATTATTAGTCATTAGGGAAACACAGATCAAAACCACAATGAGACACCACTTCACAACCACTAGAATGGCTATGATCAAAAAGACAGACAATAACAAGTATTAGCAAGGATGTGGAAAAATTGTCACCCTCACACATAGCTCGTGTAAACTGCTCGTGCAGCCACTGTGGAAAACAATTCAGTAGTTCCTCAAAATGTTAAACAGAGAGTTGCCGTATGACCCAGAAATTCTACTCTTAGGTAACTACCCAAGAGAAATGAAAACAAATGTCTACACCAAAACTTGTACACAAATGTTCATAGCAGCATTACTCATAAGAGCCAAAAAGTGGAAACAGCCCAAATGTTCATCAACTGATGAATGGACAGATACAATGGAATATTATTTAGCAATTATAAGGAATGAAATACTGATGGTGTTATAACATAGAAGAACTTCAAAAACATTCTAGGGCCATCAGACAAGACCACATATTGTATGATCCTATGTATATGAAATGTCCAGAATGAGCAAATCTGCAGAGACACGAAGTAGCTCAGGGGTTGCCTAGGGCTGGGGTGACTGGAAGAATGGGAAGGGACCGCTGGTGGGTACAGGATTTCTTCTGGGGGGTGATGAAAATGTTCTAAAGTAAGATTATGGTGATAGTTGCCCAACTCTGTAAACATACTAAGAGCCAGTGAACTATATATTTTAAACCGGTAACATTTCAAACGGATAAACACATCTCATGGGATGTTACCTCTCACTAAGGCTATTTAAAACGTACCTTCACACCATATACTGCATGACGTTTTCAGCACTAGCCAGACAGCACCTGCTATTCTTCTTAGTCTCCTTTCATAAGGACCTTTGCCCCGGTTCTTCCCTTTCTCGGGAATGCCTTGATTCTGTTCAGTACAATCTGGTTCCTCTCATCTTTCAGAAGAGCTTAAACGCTCCTGTCTCTCAAACGTGCCAGGCTTGTTCCCGTCTCAGGCATCTGCAACTGTGCTTCTTCCTTCTACTCTGAAAACTTTTCTCCCAGACCTTTGCCATGACTGCCTTCTTTGCAACCTTTTGGTCAATGCAAAAGAGACGCCTTCTGTAGCTCAAGCAGCCCATAGTCACTACTTACCACTCATTGTTTTGTTTCTGGAATGCGTTTCTATTAGGTTTGTTTCCATATTCGCATTTGTATCAGCTTATGGCTTTACTGTGTTACACACTAGAGCATACACTCCCTGAGGGCCACAACGCTGCCACAGCTGTCTCCACCACACCAGGCCTAAAATTAAGAGTGGTTGGCCAACCACCTTTTAGGCTGAACGGAACACAAGATAAGATTGCCTGCTTCAGGCCCTGTAATAGGGTGGGAAAAAAAAGAGAGCCTTACTCCCTCTCCAAAACCACCCTCATTCACCCTCACCCCCACCAGAAAAAGAAGAGCAAGAATTTCCTCAACATTTTACATGGAAAACCTCCCCATAAAAGACTAATTTCAGGAAACTAGAGTCCTCTTCATTTGAAGGGCCAGCACTGGCTTGACGAAAATTATGTTTCAGGAAAACTAGTCTCAAGCAAGACCCACGAGACGAAAGGGAGAAAGGGAGGCTTGCGTACCTCCCCGATCCACAAGCCTCAGGGAGAAATGACAGAGGCCAGCTTGCCCTTCTAATGAAAGGAAAAGCAAAGCCGAGCTCAAACAATAGGTGTCAGGAAGCCAGGCGGTGTTGTACTCAGTTTTTCCTTTCATTGAGGCGGTCTCCAGTTAGCGACCCCCTTGACAAAATGATGATCACTCAGGAAACAAAGAGGTGAATGAAGCAGGGCTTATTGTGGAGTTCTCCAATGTAGAGCTGCCTTTGTGTAGCTAGTTGCAAAGCATCAAGCTCTTCAATATTTAAAAAAGAAAGAAGGACAGAAAGGGAGGGAGGAAGGGAAGGAAAGAAGGAGAGGGAAAGGGACAGAGAGAGAGAGAGAGAGAGAGAGAGAGAGAGAGAGAGAGACAGAGAGAGAGAGAGCACGCAGACCAGAAAAAAAAGGAAAAGAAATAAAAGCAAGAGTATACTCCCATCTAATACTTTCAGATAAGAAAATCAAAAGAAAGAAAATGCCACCTATTTAGAATTGAAGAAACTTTGTGTAAAAGCAAAAGCACCATATTTTTCTTTCAGCTTTTTATGTATTTTTTTCCATCTGAATCTTTAATCCATTAAGAATTAATTTGGTATATGTTGTATGGGGAGATGCTATTTTTTCCCAGCTTGTCAATTCTCCCAGCACTAGTTTTGAACAATGTATCCTTTCCTGGATAATTTCACCTTTATCACATGTTACAATTTTATAAACATAACAAGAAGAATTTACTGTATAGCACAGGAAACTATATTCAATATCTTATAATAACCTATAATGGAAAAGAATCTGAAGCTGAATACACCTGAAACTAACACAATATTGTAAATCAACTATCGTCAAATTTTTTCAAAGCGCCCTTTTTTCATCTCCTGAACTATTTATTTCTCTTCTGCAAAAAAGAAAAGAAACAGCTAAAGTTAAGAAAACAAAGCCATTCAAATGATGCTCCATTCCTTTTTAACCTAAGACAGTGTTAGTGAACAGCACAGTCAGTAAGAAAAATGTCAGAAGCCCTTCGCAATTTACCTGTTACACCAGGAGAGACGTCACATCCAAACACCTCACTGATACACAAGCCTCAGGCCAGATGCACAAGAGACAGGAAGAGGGAGTTTGGATACAGCAAAACTGTATCCGTGTCTCGGGCATGAACGTTTGCAGACTAGTCTTACATCTGAATGACCACTAAATATTTAAGACCAGCATTCAGGAAATGTTCTCATGCTCATACAAGAGGAGACCAGGGATTACAAAAGGATCCTTGCACCTAAGCTCCCACTTCCCCCTCCTCCACCCTTCCCCCACACGTCCCAAGACAGTCTGCCAAGAACAAATTTAGTATCAGCTTATCATAGGCTCTAGACAGCCCTGCAATTACATCCTGCCCTGGCAGGAAACTGAACCTGGCAATCAAGACTCCCTTTTGTCTCTGATTTCTACATCTTGCCTGTTTGGGGAAGCGGCAGAGCATGTGGAATGACCACATGCAGAAGTGACAGTTTCCAAGACCTAGTTTGAGCATGCAAGCTTGGGCAGCTGGCTGTTAGTAAGGATACAAAGCATCTAACAGTCCCTGGCACCCGGTAACAACTCAGTAGGGGTTAGTTCCCTTTATATAAGGTTTCTGAGATTTTCCGCCAGTAGATGGGTTTATAATGCCCTAGAGGACAAATGCAAATAGCCAGGTGCCCACAGCACAGCAGTGGTTAAGAGCACAGGATTAGAATTCAAGATCTGCATTTCTGGGACTCCTCTGGTCAAATTCCTCTTCATGACCTGAAAACGCCTTAATACTCAGGTTTCACATAATGACTCTCTTCCAGCCCCTTGACACAAAGGGGAAACTGAAAACCTGTTGTCACACTGGGTTCCATGCGTCCCCGACCACCATTTCTACATATTACAACATAGGGATCGAATGCTAATGTCTGTAAAAATTTCTAAGGGAAAATTTGGGCAAACGTTTCCTTAAGAACATGGTGGAAGCCCTGGCCATTTGGTTGGCTTCAAGTGAGGACAAAGAGTTAAGACTAGACATCACTGCAGGTGATCACTTGTGTCGTGATCACTTGTGTCCCAGGGGAGGTAATAAAAGGGTCAGAGCATCTCCTTCCAAGAAAGTCACACGTGTCATTACACTTGTTCCATCCTCCGGCCTGGAGAGCCACACCAGCTCTGGAGCCAGGACCGCTCAGACGTAGAAAAACAAATCCCCCCATTGCCAGGAGCTGTGAACAATGGAGACCATTCACATGTTGCTGGCATAACTAGGTTAGAGCAGTGACAAATCTTTGTTTTCTTATTGTTGATTACATGACTTTGAGTTTAAAAGAATTCAAGACCTACTCCTCTAGAGAATAAACCCATGTCTAATTCGGGCAAGACTTTAAAACAATAGGTTCAAATTCCAGCTCTATAACATCCTAGCTGGGTGGCCTCGAGGGAGTTTTTTGGTTGTCCTGTGCCTCAGTGTCTCTATCTATAAAATGGGGATAAGAGCAGTTCCCACCTAATAGTACAGGATCGAGTGATACTATACACACTGTACGAATGATGAGACACTGCATGCCAAGTGCCTGGCCCAGAGTGATGGCGCCTTATGATGGATGGTGGCTACAGCATCTTAGGCACTCTCCCAAAGAAGGACCAGACAGTGAAAAGACACTTAAATTACCTGATGTCCCAGTAGTAATCTGGCCTCAAGGAAACTTGCCCAGCCTGCTCTGAGACTGGGCCCCATTGATCAGATTGATTAAAAACAATAAGAGAGACATTATCAAAAAATAACAAACATGGAAGGACGCCTACCAAGTTCTATAGCTGAATTCCAACTAGACGACAACATCTGTTTTAAAAAGAAAGGCTTTATCTCCTGTTCCATAAAGTTACCTTATATTATTTTTCTACGTCGTTCACAAAAGAGAAAAGGGAGAAATACGCTGAAGAGAGAAAACAATCTTTAAAGTCTTTGAGTCAGTCAAACGCTATTTGGCAGAAATCAAATGCAGTACAAGATAGTGAGGAAGCAAAACCATTGTTTCTGAACCAGGGTAAATAAAGCAGTTTGCTCCGAGTTTTGAATTAAGAATCAAAGGTTATCCACGTGGGAAATCCCTGTTTTAAAGATTTCATGCCTTGAGTTTCATTTTGCCATGAGTTGGAACACATGTACGATTACTGTATCAACTCCAAACCTCTTTATTTCCTAAGAGAAATATGATTTTTCACAAACTAATTTTTCTTATCTCTGAAAAATAATCTATACATTTTCCCACTATTTTAAACAAGTTCTGATAATATAGTTTTAGGACTTGGATCTATAGTTCTCTAAATTCTCTAAATTATCGAAATATCTCTGGATCAAGCCAGACCATCAGAAGGCTATGAACCTGGGTTATTCTTGACTTCACAGAATCATATTTTATCTTTACACCCCTGGCTTTTATCAAAGGCTGATACATGAAACACCATGATGACAAAGACAAATGTACCAGGGTACCCACTGCAGCACTGTTCACAGTAGGAAAAGGTTAGAAATATTCTAAATCAATAGGGTACTGGTTAAACGGATTAAGATACATCCATACAATAGAATACCATGTGGATATTAGACGAAAGGACACAGCTTTATAAGTACTGATATGGAATGACTTCTAATATATATTGAGTAAAAAGATAATGTGCAGAACAACATATATAGTGTGCTCAAAATTGAAATACACACACACATATGCGCTTACACACATACAAACATGATTGCACATCTTGAAATCAATGCTTGTCTCTCAAGAGAGAATCTCAGAGACAGTGATTAAAAGCAGACAGACAGACCTTTTCACTGAATACCTTTGCATACTCTGAGTTTACCACATGTGTCTTTTACCTACAAAAAAAAGTAAACCAAAAAAGAATGGCTGTTATGAAGTTCATTCTGGCTGTGTGTGTCACACACACCAGCTCTTTACAACGCTAATAGGTGTCCCACAAAAAAAGATTTATGCTCTACCCATCTTGGGGTTTCACAATGCATATTCCAATAGTAGAGTCTCTGAGAAGGTCCGCAATCTACAGTGTGTGTGACTTAATATAACCCAACATTTCCCAAATTTCTTGATCATAGAAACTCTCCCTCCCCCGTTTTATGGAAGGGCATTTTCTCTGAACACCACACCTTGGCGAGTATAACACTGCAGCATTTATTTTTTAAAGGTTTTGGTCACCAAGGTATGCATCATCTCTGATAGGTAAGAATTTAGCAGTAGGGTTACCTTTGTTTACTCTTAGGAATGACTGTATTTCCTATGCTGTAATCTGAAGAAGTCTGTATTGAATTGGAATTTTTTTACACCTTGTCTGCCAGGAGGCACAGAGCAATGATGTCTCAACTTTCTCATCCTTAGGATGGGCATATCAGCACCAACTTTGTGGGTAGTCACGAGATTGAAATTGGGTATCTTATATAAAAACGTCTCTCATAAGAGACACATAAGAGAGATCCAGCACTTACAAGCCCCTGCCAGACTTCTTCTCATCTAGGCAACAGTCTCATAAATGCACGTTGTTATTCTCAAGAGGCAGTGAAGTAAAGATCAAGGCAAATCCATTAGCATCACTGATGACAACACCGGAGAGCCTCAGGGGGTGCGGTGGACGGTCTTTGTACGAAAAGCGGAGTATTTTAATCGGCTCTGTTGCTTGTGACCAGAAAGGTCAGTGGAGGAAGAATATCTGGGGGTGAGGGCAAGGGCAAAATCAGCTGTCCTAATCACCATGATTCAACGAATATTTTTCAGGCTTTGGAAAGATTAAACGCAGTGGTAAAGGAGGAAGCTCTCTTACCTGCAGAGACCATTCTATTTGTAAACATTATCCAGGATTCACAGTGACAAAGGCTTAAGCTTGGTGTATATCCACCAGCTGCCTTCTCTGCAGGATCCTTTCATATAATAAAGAAAAAGGGTGAGTAGATTTTGCCGAAGAGGCCACCCCAAGAGTTTAACAGCTATGTTGGATTAAAAACCACAGCATGTAGAAAACAAACTTTCACGTACTTCCAAATTTTTTTTTTTTTTTTGGCGGTACGTGGGCCTCTCACTGTTGTGGCCTCTCCCGTTGCGGAGCACAGGCTCCGGACGCGCAGGCTCAGCGGCCATGGCTCACAGGCCCAGCCGCTCCGCGGCATGTGGGATCTTCCCGGACCGGGGCACAAACCCGTATCCCCTGCATCGGCAGGCGGACTCTCAACCACTGCGCCACCAGGGAAGCCCCCAAATTTTTAAAGAAGGGGGAAAGTCAGTTTGGCAATAACATATTTTAAATAAATAAGATTATGAGCCTAATGATACTTAGCTGCCTATAGGCTGTGAAACCTTGGGTCTAAATTCCACTGACACAAGACATTATTTTTCTGGTTGTCAACCACTTCTAGGAGGCTGGTAGGGAATACATATACTTAAAAGGACAAAGTGAGACAATTTAAAGAGACGATCTACCACTTACAAGTCTCTGTCAATTTTCCTTAATGCCAGACGGCAGGGAGGTTTCTAGTTGAAAATGATAAAGACTGATATAAGTAAATACAATGTGTTCCCTTTAGGAATATCACTGTCCATCAGAGCCTCTGACACCCAACATAGGATAGAATTCCCGAGAATGGTTCTCTAGAATATTAGAAATTGTAAATACCTCCAGGTGTCACAAGGAATACAAAAGTTTTGTAGTTCATACGATGAGGAAGAAGGAAGTCATTAATGTGCTCAAATGAGAGAGAAAGTCTGGATTAGAAGCGCTTGATAGTCAAAAGTCTGGAAATTATATGACCCAGAATTTTCAAGTCTAGGAATGCATTCAAAGGAAATAGTTAAGATTAATCTATAAGATTATTCATCATGGAAACAACTCAAATGTTCATCACTGATGAAAAGATGAGTAAAACGTGATATAGCCACACCATGGGATGTTTGGCAACAAAAAGGAATAATGACCTGATAGTGCTACAATGTGGGTGAACCTCAAAAAACATTATGTAAAGTAAAAGAAACCAGTCTTCAAATACAACAGACTGTACGATCCCATTTGTAGGAAATGTCCAGAACAGACAAATCTACAGAGATAGAACGTAGATTAATGGTTGCCTGGCCTGGGAGGGTTGAGGATGTCGGTGACTACCATGGGTGCAGGGTTTTTTTCTTTTTAAAACATTTGTTTTTATTTATTTATTTATTTATTTATTTATTTATTTTGTCTGCATTGGGTCTTTGCTGCTGCATGCGGGCTCTCTCTAGCTGCGGTGAACAGGGGCTACTCTTCGTTGTGGTGCAAGGGCTTCTCATTGCGGTGGCCAAGCTAAGCTCTTGTTGTAGAGCACGGGCTCCAGGAGCACGGGCTTCAGTAGTTGCAGCACGTGAGCTCAATAGTTGTGGCTCGCAGACTTAGCTGCTCTGCAGCATGTGAGATCTTCCCGGAAGAGGGATCAAACCCATGTCCCCAAATTGGCAGGCGGATTTTTAACTACTGAGCCACCAGGGGAGTCCCAGGTGCAGGTTTCTTTGTGTAGCAACAATCATGTTCTAAAATTAGATTCTGGTGATGGTCACACAACTCTGAACACACTAAAAATCACTGAATTGCACACTTTAAGTGTGTGATTTGATGGTACATAAACTACATCCCAATAAGCCTGTTAAAAAAGACTTTTCATCACAGTGTTATTTAAAACAGAAAAACCAAATGATCAACAATTAATCTGAGCCTGTTATACTCTACAGCCACTAAGAATGGGTCCACAAGAGAACACACAATATGATTCCAATTATGCAAAATACGTATGTGTGTATACAGAAGCTTTAGGAAAAGGTCTAAAAATAGGCCAACAAGTTCCTTTACAGCGATAATATATGATCCTGTAGGATTATGAAAGATCTTTTTTCTCTTTGCTGATTTAAAGACAATGACCGTTACTTTTGTGACAATAATCACATGTAACATGTTACTGAGTCCTGAGGGCACGCCAGGCAGAGCCTGGGTTAAGTGGATGTAGTGCATTTAATCCTCCAACAGCCCTATAATGCAGGCGCTATTAACTGCTGTCATCCCACAGAAGAGGATACTGAGGCTGGAAAAAGTGAATTTACTCAAGGTAGCGCAGTCTGCGTGGCAGCAAATACTAAGTCTTAACTGGTGGTCTCCAAAGTGGGGAGTGTACACCCCCAAGAAGGTGTGCAAGATGGGGTATGGAAATATATATTCTTATACACTTAAAATATATATAAAAACTTCTATTTATATATTTTGATCTCACCCTTAAAAAACTTCTGTTTAGGGTACATTTCATACCACAATGTAACCCATATTCTGCTGACTTCATGTCAGGCATTGTACTAAGGGCTTTGCAGGTAATCGTTTCTCACAACAAACCTACAAAGAAACTGAGGTACAGATCCATGCTCTTACCCACTATACCTCACAGTGCTCAGTATGTCCATATGGTAATATGCATAGACGAGAGGCAATTTATAAATAAATATGCAAATATTGGTTTGCCTTTACATACACAACACTGGACTTCCCTGGTGGCGCAGTGATTAAGAATTCGCCCGCCAATGCAGCGGACGCGGGTTCAAGCCCTTGTCCAGGAAGATCCCACAGGCCACAGAGCAATTAAGCCCGTGCACCACAGCTACTAAGCCGGCGCTCTAGAGCCCGCGAGCCACGACTACTGAGTCCGAGTGCCTAGAGCCCATGCTCGAGCAACAAGAGAAGCCACAGCAATGAGAAACCCGCGCACCACAACGAAGAGTAGGCCCCACTCGCCGCAACTAGAGAAAGCCCGCGCGCAGCAACGAAGAACCTAATGCAGCCAAAAATAAATAAATACGCTTTAAAAAAAAAAAAACATACACAGCACTACCTCCCAAATCATAATAAAAAATACAGAGCTACACTTGGAAAGCTTCTGCTGCGATACCTTCTCCCAAGACGCTGGCCTCCAGCTCATCCAGGGCCCTCTTCCAGTTCTCGCTACTCTGAGTGAAATTAAAAGAGCATCACTGTCTCCCCTTCCCCCTTCCTTGACTGCCAAACCAAATATCTTTGCTGTAATTTTCTGCAATGCCTCTCCCTGAAAGGTGAGCTGCCGTTTTTAGGAAACTGGACCAGACACCAACTTGGGGGCTTTAAATCAAACCACCTCAAACCCGTACCTTCCCGTGTAGGAACACGCGTCTTTGAAGCTCTGACTGCCAGCCTTAGTCTTCATGAAACATGTACTGTGACCCCCTTCTACCCCCAAAATGCCATTGTCTTTTGGGGTGAGAAGTTTCCTCATTCACTCTGAGCCCCTCTCCCGCTCTGCAAGTCAACCCCTAACCAGCAATAAGGGTCCAGGCCAGGACCCCATGCACACTCCCTACTTCCATCCCATGGTGCCCCTCGGGGATACCTGGATGCACTCAAGACCCACATACCACAGCAGTCACACTCCATCTCCCGTCCCTGCAGTGGTTTCTGGGTGTCGTGGGGTTTGAAGACTATTATAAATGAGTAAAAAGAGAGGAGGAGGTGGGGTGTGTCTCTGTTTAAAGACAATGCCGATGCTATGATGTGGAGCGAAGGACGACATCCCTCTTGGGTCTCTGGTCCTTCATTTGCCCTTCCGCATCCGTCTTCCTTCCTGTCCGCCCTCTCCTCTCCCCAGCAGATGATAGGACAGGGCGGGTGGAGAAGCTTCCTCACTCCCTCCCGCTTCTGGGCGACCTCTCTGGTAGCAGATGCTTCCTCCGGGTCTCCAGCTGCTGCTCGTGGCCCCTCCTCTATGGCACCAGGTCTCACCTGGCTCAGGTAACTACAGTTCTGTCCTTTCTCTTCTTTGGCCCTTGGAGTGGTAACAGTTTGCCCTGCTCTTAGCCTCTTGGTGACTCCCCTGCCCTTTCAGTGTCCCCTCAGCCCCGCCCACACCTCTGCCAATAGCTCCTTCATTCAGTCTCTTCATTTGAACCATCGGAGGTGAATCCTGTTTCCTGCCAGGATCCTGACTGATGGATACTCTCCTGTAGGCCCACGCAGGAGCCTTTCACAAAGTAAGGCTAAGCCACTCACTGTCAGAATTCAGATTTCCGTCTGCAGTAAGAATTGATCTTAGGGACCCTCCACGCAACTTCAACCAAGAAATGATCACTGCCAAGTACAGCTGAAGTTATAAAATCTATTTTCATAAATCCTGACGTGAATGCTGCCAGGAACACATGTGTAATTTCAACCACATGCCTGACCTTAGTCTCTTGTCTGAAGCCAACTCCGGAGCAGCCGGGGGACAGCTTGCCCCACCCTGCTCTCTGTCCAAACCACAGGGGTGACCCAGCTCCACCACACCATGGAGTTCTGGAACCCGCTCTGCCTACAGAAAGCAGGGAGCCAAAGAGGCCAGGCTGTCATACTCGAGCCTCTGGGGACCATCAGATGCCCCTGACCATGGTCCAGATTCCCTCCTGCAACCCCATCTGTCATCCCATGCTGGGATGTAAACAGTCTTCTTGAGTAAGTCATGACACCAGGTCCAGGAAGTAGGCTGCAGACAAAGGGCAGCGCTAGGCAACAAGAAGGCCAGTCAGGTCGACATGGTCAGCCTTTGTCTTCTTTTAGATTGAAGGAACTGGACACCGAGGCATACATCCTCACTGGCAGAGCCAATGCGCCACAGCTATTACTAACCTAGTCAGAAGGCTTGCAGCAGACATCTGGGGCGGGCAATCTGAATTCTAATGCAACCTATAAATATCAGTCTCTCTCCGTGCTTCCTGTAGACAGAATAATAAGGTGACACTTCAAAAGGAAAAATTCCACACTAGAACAGGCAATTAGACCCTTGCCTTTCAAAAGAGATTGCTGGAGTGTTAAGGAGATCTGGGTTGAATCTTCGGTATTATAGAGATTCATGATTTAATTGCTTTGGTCAAAACCATAGAAGTTGCCCTTGTTTCTGTTTTGTATTTTTTTTTTATCTCCTATCACTAGTCCACCAGCAAACCCTGCCATCTGATATCCAAAGGTATCATAGATTCACCCACTTCTCTGTATCTCTGTTCCTACAATGATGGTCCAAACTACCAGCTTTCTCCTCAGCTGACTTTCTTCTCACATTCTGCTGTACCCACTTTGTCCATTCTACCCAGGAGCTAGAACGATCTTCTTAAATCCTACTCAGATCATGTGACTTTAGTGTTTAAAACCCTCTAATGACTTCCCACTGCCCTTAGATAAAATCCAAGCTCTCTACTGTAGCCCTAAAGAGTCTCTAATATCTTGGCCCCCAAATAAACTTTTCTTTCCTGGGTTCACCATATTCCCACCATGTGGCTTTCTCTTTCCTGTTGTCAAATCTGCTAAGTTGTTTCCTGCCTCAGGACCTTTGCACCTGCTGTCTCCCCACGTAGAATGTTTTTTGCCCCCAGAATTCCTTCTCATCAATCCTGTCTCAGCTCAGATATCTTCCCTTCACAAAGGACTTCTTTGACAAAGGTCCCTTTTTAATGCACTTAATTACATTCTACCCCTTGCTCTGTTTTATTCTTCATGGTATTATATGAAATTATACTATTTGGGTTTTTTTTTTTTTTTTTGCTTATTTATCTTTCCAAATAGAGCATGAGCTCTATGAGGACAGGCAATTTATTAGATTACATTGCTTACTTGGAAATAGTCCTAGCATACGGTACTCAAAAAATATTTGTTGAAGGAATAAGTCCTGATATAAATATAAGCTTTGAACAATAATGAGTACCCGTGAGTCCAAAAGCAAGTTGGTTAATATCTGCAGGTCTCAGTCTTCGCATTTATAAGTAACATTAATCAGTGCCCACTGTGTCTCCTTTTTTTTTTAATTTATTTATTTTTGGCTGCGTTGGGTCTTCATTGCTGTGCGCGGGCTTTCTCTAGTTGCGGCGAGCAGGGGCTACTCTTCATTGCGGTGCGCTGGCTTCTCACTACAGTGGCTTCTCTTGTTGTGGAGCACGGGCTCTTGGCACGTGGGCTTCAGTAGTTGTGGCACATGGGCTCAGTAGTTGTGGTTCACGGGCTCTGGAGTGCAGGCTCGGTAGTTGTGGTCCATGGGCTTAGCTGCTCCGTGGCATGTGGGATCCTTCCGGACCAGGGCTCGAACCCGTGTCCCCTGTACTGGCAGGTGGATTTTTAACCACTGCACCACCAGGGAAATCCCCACTGTGTCTACTTTTATAACTCTTATGAGAGTTACATATTATATATTCTACAGCTATTAGTTATATAACTTATATTAGTATAAGTGTATGCTTTTATAACTACACCATGCAAGAGCACAGTCTGAGAAATAATAAACACTGAGCACAGCTGAAGTCATGAAAGTTTCTCTTCACTAAGTTGCAAAGCTAATTCCTTGAAGAGCATGCTGTTACGCAATATCCCTCAGGCTCTTCAAACAGCTCTGACAAGTAAAGAGCATCAAGCACTTGGGGTGGGGGGAAGTTCCAGAAGATTACAGGACCACACAACACCTAGACTTCACCGTTTGGCCTGGGGGCTGGAATATTCGAACTGTGTCCTTGAGCAGCACATTATAGTCTGGGTACTTGTGTTGACTTTGGCTGTGGACCACCAACAAATACATTATACTCTAATCTTCTTTAAACACTGGGCCCTCAGGGAAGTGAGCTCAAGGGTCAGTGATGGGACATTTTATCAAGTCCCAATTATCTGTGCCGTAACTTTGCTTATACTGGGGCAAATACTTCACTTTATTTTTCATGGTGCATTTATGAAGTCCTAGAGAGAGAAGCTTAAAACCCAGAAGTCAGGGCTTCCCTGGTGGCGCAGTGGTTGAGAATCCGCCTGCCGGTGCAGGGGACACGGGTTCGTGCCCCGGTCCGGGAAGATGCCACATGCCACGGAGCAGCTGGGCCCGTGAGCCATGGCCGCTGAGCCTGAGCCTGTGCTCCACAACGGGAGAAGCCACAACGGTGAGAGGCCTGCGTACCGCATTAAAAAAAAAAAAAAAACCCAGAAGTCATTCTTGACATCACTCCCCTCTTCTCTCTCATCCAATTCTTCACCAAGTTCAATTGAGTTTACCTCCTAAAGATTTATGAAATTGGTCCACTTCTGTCTCCATTATCACCTCCTTGTTCTAAGCCAGCCACATTTCTTCCTGGGATCCCCGCAGTAGCCTTCTAACTGATTCTTTATACCCACTATTGAATCTTCATTTCAACAATGAAGGCAGAATAATCTTTTTGAAAGACAAATCTGACCATATTGTCTCCCTGACACTACCAGACAAAGGACATATCCTTCTAGTAAATATCCTGGTTCTTGTAACTTTCCTTCCTTGTACTTAACCACATTGTAACTTCATAGTTATTTACGTTATGATTTAATCACCCCTGTTCCTTCTTAGACTCTAGGTTCCATGAAGGTTACAGATGATACCTGACTGTACTCACTACTGTGTTCCCAGGTGCCTAGCACAGTGCCTGGCACATTGTAGGTGCTCGGTAAATATTTGCTGAATGAATGAGGGAATAAATTTCTATATCTTTAGTCCCTAACACAATACCTGAACACAATACCTGAGAGAGGAATCTTTATTGAAAAAAGGAAGACTGGAACTATCCCCAATTCCCAGGTAATATTTCTAAGCCCAATGTTTCCTTTCCCTCTACTAGCTCACATTCTGAACCTTTCCATGTTCCCCAAACGTACACGTGCACACACACACACACACACACACACACACACACACACAGCTATCAGTCCATATCAATCAAAAGACTTACTCTTCATTATTCAGAGATATTTGTCTTAAGAAGTATTCCTGTCATAAAAACCTCCTTATCCCCTTTTCCAAGGTTATAAAATAATTAGTTAAACCAATATAACCTTTGCCCTCTAACAAGACAAATTTTCCAAAAGGCCCTTGTAAATGAAGAATGTACAAGAACCGCCATGAGATGCTGGTGTCCTTCTCAGATCTGGTTTGAGGACCAACTCTGCAGGCACTGTTATCTTTTCATTTACCTTCAAGTACAAAGAAATTCAGAGAATAAATGGCTCTCCTACTCCTCAGTATATTCCTTCAACTCTCATCCAACTTTCTCGGCAGCATTCTCCCCAGTTACTGTTTCCTGAAATGATATAGATGCAATTTTAAAAGTAATGTCTTGGGAGCCTCCCCAGAATGCCATCCATTACAGAGTGGTGCTTAATATTGGTTAGGCTTACCTTGGATTTCACCCAAGGGGGTTTGTTACTGGAAGCATCAAAAAGAGTTTATTAGGGCACTGTCTTCTGTAATGGTAAAAATTATAGTTACTATTTACTGAGTGTTTTACTATGTGCCTTGCACTGTGTTTAACTCTGTATTCACAAAAATCCTAGGAGGAAAGTATTATTATTATTATTATTATTTTTGCAATATGCGGGCCTCTCACTGTTGTGGCCTCTCCCGTTGCGGAGCACAGGCTCCGGACGTACAGGCTCAGCGGCCATGGCTCACGGGCCCAGCCGCTCCGCGGCATGTGGGATCTTCCCGGACCGGGGCACGAACCCGTGTCCCCTGCATCGGCAGACTGACTCTCAACCACTGTGCCACCAGGAAAGCCTAGTATTATTATTATAAGGAGGACATTGAGAATCTAAGAAGTTCGGTAGCTTACTAGTTATTAAACCACAGAGATAAAACCCATGTTCTCAGTCACAACTGCATATAACAGGGCTACAAACACCAAAAAAATAAGAAGTAACCAGTCATCCCACATTCATATTTGGTAACTTGCAGGATATAATCAAAGATTATAGGTGCTCTAGGTTTATACTCAATTATAAATTTTGCAAGCATTCCAAAGACAGCAAGTATATTAGTCAACTCTTGCTGGGTTATGCTTCATTAACAACACCACCAAAATATCAATAGTTTACAACAAAATACATTTATTTCTTGTTCACGTTACTTGTCATCTGTGGATCCACTGAGGCTCTGCCCCAAATATCTTCTCCATTCTGGGATTCATGGCCACTTGGCAGATTAAAAGAGAGAGAGAGAAAGAAAATGGCAGAACCATGTGATTGCCCTTAAAGCTTCTGCATGGATATGCATATTCATTTCTTCCCACATCCTACTGACCCAAGCAAGTCACATGACCAGACTTGACATTATGGTTTAGAGAAGTATTCTCCTTCCACACGCTAGGTAATGCCAGTCACATGCAAATGGATGGACATGGAAGCTCACAGAAGAGGAGCAAATAATCAGTAATAATAACGTAATCTACCATAACAAATAAAGACACAATCAACGTATTTCACCACGTCAGGCATAATCAACTATCTCACTTATGTTACGTGAAAGTAGATATAAGTGACAGAAAACTCAAGCCAATTGGCTTAAACAAAAAGCATGACTTTACTAACATGGGTCAATGAAAAGTCTGTGAAACTCTAGGTATGACTTGATAACTTGGCCCAGACATTCAAATGATGTCATTAGAACTCAATCTCTCTCTCTTTCTATCTCCATCTCCATCTCATCTATGTTCTTCTTTATGCTGGCTTCATTCTTAAGTAAATTGGCTGCCCACAGCTCTTGGCTTATAGCCTTATAGCTCCAAACCAGCAAAAAATAAAGCATGTTTCTTCTGATAGATGCTGAACAAGTCCCAAGATTAACCCTAATCTAGCCCATCTCTAATTGTATCAATATAGCCAAAGAGTTCAGTGTCTTAATTATCCAGCCCTGGGTGACTCTAGAGGAAGACGTGGGTCCTCCTAGATGCCATGCACTGAAAGAATTGATTCATTTTCTCTAAAATTTTTCTCTAAAATTCCTGAAAAAACACAACCCCTACAGAGTTTCAATCTTAACCAATTTCAAGGATTAACATACACAGTCAAACAGATTTAAGAGTCTGGCATTTTTACAATATTTACTAAAGCTACCATCTGTAACAATTTTTCTTCTCTTACTTTACAAATCTAACCTATCTGCTTTTCTTTTTTTTAACCTATCTTCTTTACAAACAGTAACTAATAAGATGATGTGAAAGATTAACTTTACATTTACTGAATAAAACAGATGAAATCCTAAATAAAACAAATTTTGACTTGAAACACAACCTAACCTACTTATTAAGGTCAGACTCCAATATTTTTCATCCAGGATACAAACCAAATACTCAAAATCCATTCTCATGCCATAAAATCACTGAATACTGATTTGGATGATTTTAATTAGGGAAATCTGTGCTGTGAATTACTGATCAATTTTAAGTAAAACAATGGCCCACAATTTAATATTGCAACCTAGGTAGAAGGCAATAAAATATATTGCATGTCTATTTCATAAGCTAACTAATCACAATTCCTTCAGCACATTTCTCTTCTTGTATTACTTAAGGCAATGCTAGCTGCTATCACAAAGAGACCCCAACTTTCAATGATTTAACACATTAGAGGATTGTTTTCCATTCAGATGACTCTCCAAGGTAGGTGCTCCAGGTCGACAGGCAACTTTCCTTGATGCAGTGATTCAGGCACCAGGCCTCTTCCATCTCGCAGTCTTGTGGCTCTCCATCCTCTAGGGCAGGGTTTATAACTCTTGAAACAATTCAGACCAGATAATTCTTTGCTGTGGGGGGATGTCTTGTGCATTGTAAGATGTTTAGCAACATCTCTGGCCTCTGCTTATTAGATTCCAATAACTCCTCCACCCAAGGGTGACAACCAAAGATATCCTCAGATTTTGCCAAATGCCCATTAGGGGGCAAAAATACCCCCTGGTTAAGAACCACGGGTCTAATACAGGCCTGGCATCAGTTTTGTTAAGATAACCAAGTGATTCCAATGTGTAAGGAGCATTGAGATCAAGGTCCTCATCGCTAACTATAACCAGGAGAAAGTACGGAGAAAACAAGAGCACTTCTTAAAAGCCTTGGCTTAGAAGGGCTTCCCTGGTGGCGCAGTGGTTGAGAGTCCGCCTGCCGATGCAGGGGACACGGGTTCGTGCCCCGGTCTGGGAAGATCCCACATGCCATGGAGCGGCTGGGCCCGTGAGCCATGGCCGCTGAGCCTGCGCGTCCGGAGCCTGTGCTCCGCAGCTGGAGAGGCCACAGCAGTGAGAGGCCCGCGTACCGCAAAAAAAAAATAAAATAAAATAAAAGCCTTGGCTTGGAAGGATCACACATCACTTCACTTCAACCCCACGACATGAGTAAGATCTAATCACATGTATGCCCTCTAACTCCTCCATCTCCCATGCAGGGGAGGAAGAATGCTAGGAAATACAGACCCTAGCTGGGCAGCTACTTCCCAGCAACAATTCTATATGGAAGAGGAATATAAAATGTGGTGGACAGAGGCATCTCTGCCTCATTGCTCAAGTCTCCCTTTTTTTGCAGTACGCGGGCCTCTCACTGTCGCGGCTTCTCCCGTTGCGGAGCACAGGCTCCGGACGCGCAGGCTCAGTGGCCATGGCTCACGGGCCCAGCCGCTCCGCGGCATGTGGGATCTTCCCGGACCGGGGCATGAACCCGCGTCCCCTGCATCGGCAGGCGGACTCTCAACCACTGCGCCACCAGGGAAGCCCAATTCTCCCTCTTTTGAACGAGATCCCACACCTCACATGGACAATAACTGTCCCAGTTTCAGCTAATAAGAGTCATCCTAGACAACTGTCTTTAACTAGTACGGCAGGGTGAATCATTCTCCATCCTCTGGTAACAGAACTGTTGGGCTATGAGCCAGAGCTCCTGGAAGCCAATAATAACACAGTACTTTCTATGTACCAGGCACGATTGTAAGGGTTTTACATTTATGTGCTCATTTAATCTTTGCAAACAATCTATGACATAGGTGCTATGAATTATGCCCATGTTATAGATGAAGAATTTGTCTAAGGGCAAAGGGGAGTGGTGGCCTTCACAGCCAGGCTGTGGGACTGCCCAAGTTCATGACCACCAGGTTACACCATTCTCTGCAGGGAAATCTCTCCAACAGAGGAGAGAGTAAAGCCACAGCAGAGAGAGCATAAAGCCCAAAGCCAGCTCTGCTCTGCTCTCACATGCTGTGTTTATATGAGCCAATAGCTTCCTCTTTGTCACTTAAGTTAATATGAAGGATCTTTCTGTTCCATATAACCAAAGAGTCCTGATTGCTAAATATGTGAAAGCACTAACCCACATGGGTTCTCCTGTTCTAAAAATTAAACATCCTAGGTTCATACTCACTTAGGACAAAGGACTGGAAGCTCTTCTCCCTATAGCCAAGGGTACTGGTGTTAGCCCTTCAGTTACTGGCACTAATGTGCTCTTAGTTGGGGTGGAATTTATTAGAGAACTCGACACCAAACAACACTAATGCTGGTGTGGGCCTGATCTGGGCTCCAGCAATCATTCTGTCTGGACGTTGAGGCCAAGTCTACGCTTTGTGATCATTTCTGGAATTTTAGAATTCTAAACCCGTACTGGATGTCCAGATGGTTTCCTGGTGCCTTATCTCCTGTTGGGCCTTTCTCTTACCATTCCTCTTCTTACCACGTGTGTGAAACTCAACATTCAGCTCCTGTGGATTTAGTTCTAGCATCAGCTGGCTCACCCGAGGCGGACTGCATACCTTTATCTGGGAACAGTGACCCCTTCTGGATTTCCTGTTTTTATCCATCATCAGACGTCACTGATGCCAGCAACTTGCTCTGATTACTAGTCATGCCTAATTAGTATGCATAAAGCTTGACATTTTCTGTCTTACCAAACTGCCTGGCAGAGCTGAGGCCAGTGCCCAAGTTTCTCCCCAGTCTGCTGACCACATCTATTTCGAGACTTTGCCCTTCACCCAGTGTAAGCTAGTTCGATGTGGTTAACCATCTGCGGCGGACCATCATCACCAACAACTGCATCCAACGAATACTTACTGCATCACCACAATTGCACTAAGCGCTGGGCGTGCCAGGATTAAAAAGATATGTCACATGTTGATAAGATGTATCGTACTCTTTGCTTCATCCCCTCAACAGTTTTTATGAGGACCAATTATGTATCTGACCCTGGGTAGTGTTGGTAATCACAGAGGTGAGCAAGAAAAATGCAGTCACTGCCTTCATAAAGCTTAAAGTTGAGAGAAAGAGATTATAAACAAGTAAACAAATTAAAAACGGAAGCTAATTATACAGACTGTGATAAGTGCTAGAAAGGGGAATAAAAGCAGGGATCTACTTGGATACAGTGGTCAAACTTATGAGACCTTAATATATTTCCCTATCTTGTACTAATCTGTTCCAGAAACTAGAAAACTTCCAACAGCAGCCAGTTCTGGTTTAGATGCAGCTCTCAGTATGTTCTGTTTGGGCAGCATAATACTTCAAAAAAAACACAAAATTCAGCTGGGGCATGGCTCCCCAGTTTGCCCCAGGCCTCACCTTCCCTTATTGCTTTACTCAGCCTTAATTACGCACTTAGGTAATCTGTCTCATTGGCCCTTTCCAGCACTTTGAGTTTGTAACTCTTGATTCCATCTTTAAAATTCTTGAGGCAATAGGTTAACTTTCCATCCACTCCTCATCCCCTATAATTTGATAAATTCCCAAGTTTACCTGGCCAACACTCCTCTTCTTCTACCTGTTGAACTGGAAATGAAGCTGAAAACGATGTGTGTGAATGTGAGTTTGTGCTTTTGAGTGTATATAAAAGGAAGCATATTGTTGGCTGCTTGCAAGATACAAGAATTAAGTTTGCCAACACTTGAAGTAATAGCTCTTGCCTCGATAATGACTTCAGCCAGTCACTTAAGAATCCTAATGGAGCATCTGAGACTGAAGATACAGAAGTGATCACTTACAAACACCTCTCTCCGTGGCCACTGAGCCTGCGCGTCCGGAGCCTGTGCTCCGCAACGGGAGAGGCCACAACAGTAAGAAGCCCACGTACCGCAAAAAAAAAAAAAAAAAAGAAACACCTCTCATCTTTGAAACATTCATCCATAAAACAGAATTAATGTCACATGTAGAAGATCAAGAGCACTAAAATGTATCTGAGAATATTGACCAGCCATGAAGTGACGAAGGTCTACTCTGAAAGGTTGTAAGGAACTTAGTAGACACACAAGACATTCCAGACACGCTAGAAGATTAGGTAGCCAAACATTTATCAAAAATCATGACAGTCTAAATGGAGCACTTGGTGTAATTACATTTGAACCCTCACTTTATGGAACCCTGAAATTATAAGTCAAGTAAATTAGGAGAGTGGTTTCTTGATAAAATAGTTTCTTTCAAGGTCACAGAAGGGCAGACCACATGTTTATTCATATAGGAAAGTCTCTGGGTCCCTTCAAATATGTATATTTGTATTAGATTTATCTCATGCCTTAATCCAGAAGGATTTACAAATACCTATAATAACCCATAAGATACTGTCAGACGATGTAAAATGAAGTACTTCTCCCTTCTCAAATCAGAGAGAAACTACTCAGGTTAGAATGTCAGTTTTATCTTTAGCTAATATTTATACCTCCAAGGTCTTTGTTTCCTTTTACATAAAAAGAGCAGAATAATTTTGCCTACATCAAGGGTCGTTGGGATTAAATTATACAATCCTCATAAAGCATTTAGTACATAGTAAACTGATTATAATACATATTTTTGTTATTAGAATGGAATTCCTAAACAATTAGATAGATGATAATATCCTAACTTAAAACGATAGTGTCAGAATCCACGACCAAATGAAGATCAGAAATGAAGTCAGTCCAGCACAGCAAAGGAAACCATAAACAAAACAAAGACAACCTACAGAATGGAAGAAACTATTTGCAAATGATGCGACCGACAAGGGCTTAATTTCGAAAATATACAAACAGCTCATACAACTCGACAACAAATAAACAAACAATCCAATCAAAAAATGGGCAGAAGACCTAAAGAGACATTTCTCCAAAGAAGAAATACAGACGGCCTATTGGCCATCCTATGAAAAGATGCTCAACATTTCTAATTATTAGAGAAATGCAAATCAAAACTACAATGAGGCACCACCTCACACCGGTCAGAATGGCCATCATTAAAAAGTCTACAAGTAACAAATGCTGGAGAGTGTGGAGAAAAGGGAGACCTCCTAAACTGTTGGTGGGAATCTAAGTTGGTGCAGCCACTATGGAAAATAGTATGGAGGTTCCTCAAGAAACTAAAAATAGAACTACAGTATGACCCAGCAATCCCACTTATGGGCATATATCCAGACAAGACTATAATTCAAAAAGATACATGTACCCCTGTGTTCATGGCAGCACTATTTACAATAGCCAAGACATAGGGAAACAACCTAAATGTCCATCGACAGATGATGGATAAAGAAGATGTAGAACATATATACAGTGGAATACTACTCAGCTGTAAAAAAGAACAAAATAATGCCATTTGCAGCAACATGGATGCAACTAGAGATTATCACACTAAGTGAAGTAAGTCAGAAAGACAACTCCCTATTTGTGCTATTCCCTACTGCATAGCACAGGGAACTATATTCAATATCCTGGGATAAACCATAATAGAAAAGAATATGAAAAAGAATATATATATCTGTACAATTTTGCTGTACAGCAGTAATTAACACAACATTGTAATTCAACTATACTTCATTAAAAAATAAATTTAAAAAAAATGAATTCAGTCCAGAATTCTTTACACAAAATGTTGAGCAGTTTCTTTCATGGGACGAAATTACAGATGTTTTATTTTCCCCCTTGATATTGAATTGCTTTAATAATACTTTTATTATCAGATAAAACAATAAGGCAATTTCCATTTGGAGTGAGGAAACTTAAATGAATTCAAGGCATAGCTGAAAGTACAAAT
Organism: Lagenorhynchus albirostris; assembly: GCF_949774975.1. Lineage (NCBI taxonomy): Eukaryota > Metazoa > Chordata > Mammalia > Artiodactyla > Delphinidae > Lagenorhynchus > Lagenorhynchus albirostris. Next base: position 21,057,673 of record NC_083104.1, on the reverse strand, counting down.
CAAGGGTAGAACTGGATTCTACTTCCAAACACCTGATTTCATGCACCCTCAGAGGAAACAAATCCAGCACCATGAGCACACTTTTAAATTACAGATCTAAATTTACACATGGAGGGCTACCAAAAGGCAACAGGAAAGCAAATGGTGTTGATGACGGCAGCAGGCAGGCTCACACTTAGTAATGCCACTTGGGATCCTAAACTCCCACACATTACACTATAAGCAAAGAACTTTCCAGACCACCCACATTTACACTAGCAAGTCGACAAACTGAGTAAGACAAGAATTCTCATACAGTCCTGTCACAGTGCCCAGATTTCAGGCCTGCCTTTTTCTGACGCTTCCTCTTTTTGCCTAACTTCAAAGCAGTGAGCATGGAAGAATCATCTACATTTTTATAGTTGACCAATAAATCTGACCATTTATCTGACCCCTGCAGACCAATAAAGCATTTTATTTACATGTGGGGTCATTTATAAATACTTTATTAAACTCATAAAGATATCTCAGAACAAACACTGTCTTTCTAAGCACAATGAATAGAAAATTGGGTTTAAGATTTTCTTGGAATTAGGTATTTCCAGCATTTCGCCTGATCAACTGCCACAAGGACATTAATTTCATTAAATTTCATCTAATAGAGATTTTCAGGTTAATGTTTTCAGTTGTTTACAAACATTATTGCAGATTCTATTTATTCTGAACCTCCCCCCAGGGCACATTTTTCTTTAAACCAAGTTGAAAAAAATTTCTTAAATTAATAAAAATCTTTTTAAAATTTAAAAGAATTTTAAATTGATTTTTGGAAAGTTCAGGTTGCCTTTGTTTTAAAATGTGCTAGGCCCTAGGGATATCATGCAAAACACACACAGTCCTTTCCCTCGTGGAGCAGAGTGGTACAAAGAGGGAGGAGCAGAGTGGTACAAAGAGGGAAGAGCATAAGAATATAATGCCTATACAGTCACACACTTGTATAATCAGACACGGGGCTTAGAGAGCAGATGAGGTGGCTATTAAAATGCACCACTCACATGTCTGACTGCAGGCAGCACGGCTCACTGACAGCCCAGCTGATGCTCTTCTTGATTCTTTGGGCTCCTTCCAGCCAAGAGCCGGGCCCAGCAGGGACCCATCCTGTGAGAGGCAGGACTCCTTCAATGGGCTACTTGCGCTTGAGGACGCCCCATCAACCTCAGCGAAATGTTCTCAGAGGTGCCCAGAGTCTAAGACTCTTCCTACCCACTCCTCCTTCCTTCCCCTCCCCCCTCTCCCAGGGGCCATACCCACATCATGGTCTGAAGGCTCTCCCTGTCTACTCCTGCTTCTTGCACTCCCAACTTTTAAACTGAAAAATCATTTTCCCTAAAAAAATTCTTTGCACATCGAATCCCTTTTTGGTGTCTGTCTCTCAGAGGCGGTGAACTAATACAGCACGTAAGAGAGGAACACAACCTACTTTGAGGGGTCAGGGAAGGCTTTTGGGGGAGGTGATAACTGAGCTGAGCTATGAGTACAAGTAGAAGGCAATGAAGCCAGAAAGAAGAGAAGAACATTCCAGATACATGTTAGCGTGGGCAAGGAGCCTCCGGTCACGAGAGAGTATATCCACTTGGAGAGAAAAGAAAAGGGAAATAACAAGCTTTATGTACTCTGCCTAGAATAGAAAGCAGAGAGAGAGAGAGAAAGGGAGACGGAGGAAGGGAGAGGGAGAGACTGGGAGAGAGCACAAGAAGTGTAAGGTACAGAGATACGCAAGGACCAAATAAAAAGGAAAATAATAAAAATATCATTCCTGCTCACCATAGTGAGATACTATGTTGTTCTGGAGTTAAAAGGAAAGACCCTGTATAGGTTGGAGACCCACTTAATTTTTCATAAGAATTTATTTACTAATTTAGTTTTAATGTCTTTTTTTTTGAACCTCTAAAAGACATGTAGAATTTTCATGCCTACAGATAAAATGATTTAGTATTGACAGTAGTTACCCACAGCTTATACAGCTGTAGAACAGCTTTCTTAGAATCAGATAATACAAGGGGTGTCAACGGGATGGAATCTAGACTATGTACTGAAGCACATTTTTCCTCACATATATACACATCGTTTCATACATTAGCCATACACGCTCACCTAAATGCTCCCTCCCCCTGTCAAACTTACTGAAATAATAGTCTGTTATCACAATTTCCTCCCTTCTTATTTATCCAACCCACAGTATGCTTGTTTCAAACACCTATACTGTTAACATCTATTTACAGCCTGATCATATCCATTCTCTACTCTTTGTCATTTTCTTAAATATGGCAGACAAGGTGTACATGTCTTAAAAACTCAAGAAACGCCTGAAGAAAATCAGGTAATATAGATAAAAGTCTAATTTCTAAGCTGGCTGCAGCTATCTTGTACAATAAATGAAGGCACAGGCTTATTTCTTTTATATACCTATATGTTAGCTTTAATCTTCCACAGCTACAGACATCACAGAACTCCTTTCTAAACACTTTTATGCAGCCCAAGAATAAAATCGGACAGAACTGCAAGAAAGAAAAGCTAATTTCCACTTGGTGACAGAGCACCTAAAGCCTCAATTCTAGTCTTAATGTCTCAATAAGGAAGGCCAACAAAGAAGAAGGCCGATACTTGGATCACTGTAGCACTCTGGTATGGTTAAAGCATTAATATGGTTCATGCTAAGCTGCTATCACAAAGAGACTCCAAAATATAAGGATTTTATTGAGACAAGCATGTATTTTTCTTTCACATAATAGTCCAAATAGAAGCAGGTAGTCTAGGGCAGGTAGAGCATCTGATCTGTAGGATCACATAGGGATCCATGATCATGGATTGACTCTGCCACCTTTCAACATGGCCGCTCCAGGTGTTGCCATTTTCCTAGTTCTCCACCAGTGAGAACATTCCCACCCAACAGTGCATAAGGGTTCTCTTTTCTCCATATGCTTGCCAACACTTGTTGTCTTTCATACTTTTAATAACAGCCATTCTAACTGGTATGAGGTGATATCTCATTGTGGCATTCACTTGCATTTCTCTGATGATTTAGTGACCAAGAACATCTTTTCTATGTACCTGTTGGCCATTTGGATGTCTTCTTTGGAAAAAAAAGTCTCTTCAGGTTCCTTTGCCCACTTTTAAATCAGATTGTTTGTTTTTTGCTATTGAGTTGTATGAGTTCCTTAAATATTTTGGATATCAACCCCTTATCAGATATATGATCGGCAAATATTTTCTCCCATTTCATAGGTTGCCTTTTAATTTTGTTGATCAGCTCTTCTGCTGTGCAGAAAGAAGATTTTCAGTTAGATGTAGTCCCACTTGATTTATTTTTGTTTTTGTTGCTTTTGCTTTTAGTGTCATATCCAAAAAATTGTTGCCAAGAGCAAGGTCATAAAGTTTTTTTGCCGACATTTTCTTCTAGGAATTTTATGGTTTCAGGTCTTACATTTAAATCTTTAATCCATTTCAAGTTAATTTTGGTGAGTGGAAGACAGACCTGTTAGTATGTGCTTAATATATTTAGGTGTTCAATGTTGAGTGCATGTATATTGACAATTGTTATATTCCCTTAATGAACTGACCCCTTTATCATTGTGCATGTATATTTACAACTGTTATATTCCCTTAATGAAATGACCCCTTTATCATTGTATAACGATCTTCTTTGTCTCTTGTTACTATTCTTTGCTTCGAGTCTATTTTGTCTGATATAAGTATAGCTACCCCCACTTTTTTTGGTTTCCACTTGCATGGAACATCCTTTTCCATCTCTTCATTTGAGCCTATGTGTCCTTGAAGCTGAAGTGAGTCTCCTGTAGGCAGCAGATAGTTGGGTCTTGTTTTTTATCCCATCGGCTACACTATGACTTCTGATTGAAGAATTTAATCCTTTGACATTGAGTAATTATTGATAGGTAAGGACTTACTAGTGCCGTCGTATTATTTGTTTTCACATTCCTTGAAGTCTTGCACTGCTGTCTTCGCATTTGTAGTGGCAGTCAACTCCTTCCATCTTTACTAACGGACTTTGGAAGAGAAATACCTGTGATCAGTTCTGTTAGGGATTCTGAGGCTTTTCAGATTTTCTATGGATACGCCTATTCCATGCTTCTTATTCCTTCTCGTGATGGAATTCTTGAGCTTGGATGCCTTCTCTTGATCCTGCCACCCTCTGAGCCAGGTGCTGACAGCCTCTCTTTTGCTTTCCTGAGGGCAGAGTCAAAGCTCAAGTTTGCGGTTTCTCTCTCTGGCCTGCAGACTTGGCCTGGCTTTCTGTCTGTGCTCACTAGCCATCTGCCAAAGCTCACTCTCTCTTGCTGCCATTGGGAGCATGCAAACAGTGCCAGACACACGGTAGGGGTGTGTGGGGGGGAGGTGCACAGAGTGGTGGGGGTGCCTGCGGGTCATTGGGGGGGATCAGCCGGTGAGGAATTACCAATGGTTTGTGTGGACAGACTACTTGATAGAGTCTTCAATGCGGTTAGTAGGATGTGTTCCTTTTTTTTTTTATAAACATCATAACCAAGTCGAGTTTATTCCAAGACTGTAAGATTGATTAAATATTAGAATATCTATTAATTTATTACAGTAATAATTTAAAGGAGAAATCATACAATTATGTCAATAGATGCAGAAAAATCATTTAATAAAATTCAATACTCATTCATGTTCAAACTAAGAAACAGAAGGATCTGTATCCCTTTAATGCCATCCTAAAGTCCTACCCACTGCTCTCCCAGCCTCTTCCAGCCCCAAAGTCATGCAGCTCATGACTCAGTGCTCTAGGTGGGGTGAGAGAGAAATGGGCCTCCCTGTCAATGTCCAGCAGACCTGAGAGGCCAGGTGCTCATGCACACGCTCTCACTTTCCCCTGGAGGAGAAATCACAGGCCCAGAAGATCTCGCTTGGCACTGCACTGTGTCATCTTGGAGGAGGGGGGTGTGAGTAAAGTGAAACTGTGCTTCTCACCCTCTCCAATGTGACCAAACTTGTACTTTTTTGCTCCAACAGTGTGCTGGGAATTCTCTGCTGGAAATCTGGAGTTCATTAAAGGCTCTCTCATTAGTGAGTGATTGTCTAATACCGTGTTTTTCAGGGGCTCCCACACTGCAGCTGAGAAGGGCTGGAGCCAGTTCATGGGCCACTGCAGGGTCCACAGCCAGGAGCGAGGTCTGTATGTCTGTTACCCAACATGCGAGTAGGCGAGACTCCTCCTGGGTCCCTGGCACAGGTGCTGTATCCCACAGCTCCCTCAAAGGCAGGTTTGTCTGTGGACAAATGCTGAACTGTTGTTGCTAAGGGCATTTTATGACAAGGGACCTCTTACTGAGTCATGTCGGTGATGTCACCACCTCAGGGGTATTTTATACCTTGGGTTATATCCAGTGTTACTTATTTTGTTACACAAACTGTTGCAGCCTTGGCCACTGGGAGTTCTTTCAGCTGGCTCCTCTGTCCCTTTTACATAGTCCCATCACCATGGTCAAGTATAATTTTCAAAATATTAAAACTATCATTCCCTTACAATTATAAAGAGAACATAAGCAATCAAAATATTGAATTCATTAATGAGGGAACCAGAGGATGATAAAGCTTGTTCAAAGGAGAATGCAAAAACCTGATGCACATACACATGTACACATACACACACACACACACACACACCTGACTCTGACCCTACTGCCTTCATCATGTGTAAAGTATATACAATACATATATATACACATAGATACTATACACATACGTACATACATATGCAAACATAGCGTTATATATTTAAAGTAGAAAAAATAATGCTGAAATGATGGTTATATTCAATACAAAACTGGTTAGTGTCATACAGTGCATTAAACCATAATTTCCGGGGTCAACTTCTCTTACAAACAAAATCATCTGTATCTTTGCAGTAAGCAGAATAATGGTCCCCTAAAGATGTGTATGTCCTTATCCCTAGAATCTGTGAATATATTACTTCACACAGCAAAAGGGGCTTTACAGATGTAATTAAGTTAAGAATCGTGACATGGAGAGATTATCCTGGATAATCCAGATGGGCCCAATGCAAATATAAAGATTCTTATAAGAGAAAGAAGGCAATGCAGTGAGAGTCAGAGAGTGACTGGAAGATGCTACACTGCTGAATTTGAAGATGCAGAAAGGGACCAAGAGCCAAGGAATTCAGGTAGCTTCTAGAAGCTGAAAAACACAAAGGAACAGATTCTCCCCTAGAACCTCCACCAGGAATACAGCCTTCCAATATCTTGATTTTAGCCCCAAGAAACCCATTTAGGACTTCTGACCTCTGTAATTATAGAGCAAATCATAATTCAAAAAGACATATGCACCCCAACGTTCACTGGAACACTATGTACAATAGCCAGGACATGGAAGCTACCTAAATATCCATTGACAGATGAATGGATAAAGAAGATGTGGTACATATATACAATGGAATATTACTCAGCCATAAAAAAGAACAAAATAATCAACAAAAACCACATTCACAGAAAGACAGACAAGATGAAAAGGCAGAGGGCTATGTACCAGATAAAGGAACAAGACAAAACCCCAGAAAAACACCTAAATGAAGGGAGATAGGCAACCTTCCAGAAAAAGAATTCAGAATAATGATAGTGACGATGATCCAGGACCTCAGAAAAAGAATGGAGGCAAAGATCGAGAAGATGCAAGAAATGTTTAACAAAGACCTAGAAGAATTAAAGAACAAACAAACAGAGAGGAACGACACAATAACTGAAATGAAAACTACACTAGAAGGAATCAATAAAATAACTGAGGCAGAAAAACAGATAAGTGACCTGGAGTATAGAATGGTGGAATTCACTGCTGCGGAACAGAGTAAAGAATAAAGAATGAAAAGAAATGAAGACAGCCTAAGAGACCTCTGGGACAACATTAAACGCAACAATATTCGCATTATAGGGGTCCCAGAAGGAGAAGAGAGAGAGAAAGGACCCGAGAAAATATTTGAAGAGACTATAGTCGAAAATTTCCCTAACATGGGAAAGGAAATAGCCAGCCAAGTCCAGAAAGCACAGAGAATCCCAAGCAGGATAAACCCAAGGAGAAACACACCAAGACACATAGTAATCAAATTGACAAAACTTAAAGACAAAGAAAAATTATTGAAAGCAACAAGGGAAAAATGACAAATCACATACAAGGGAACTCCCATAAGGTTAACAGCTGATTTCTCAGCAGAAACTCTACAAGCCAGAAGGGAGTGGCATGATATACTTAAAGTAACGAAAGGGAAGAACGTACAACCAACATTACTCTACCCGGCAAGGATCTCATTCAGATTCGATGGAGAAATCAAAAGCTTTACAGACAAGCAAAAGCTAAGAGAATTCAGCACCACCAAACCAGCTCTTCAACAAATGCTAAAGGAGCTTCTCTAAGTGGGAAACACAAGAGAAGAAAAGGACCTACAAAAACAAACCCAAAACAATTAAGAAAATGGTCATAGGAACATACTTACGATAATTACCTTAAACGTAAATGGATTAAATGCTCCAACCAAAAGGCACAGGCTTGCTGAATGGATACAAAAAGAGCCATATATATGCTGTCTACAAGAGACCCACTTCAGACCTAGGGACACAAACAGACTGAAAGTGAGGGGATGGAAAAAGATATTCCATGCAAATGAAAATCAACAGAAAGCTGAAGCAGCAATACTCATATCAGATAAAATAGACTTTAAAATAAAGAATGCTACAAGAGACAAGGAAAGACACTACATAATGATCAAGGGATCAATCCAAGAAGAAGATATAACAATTATAAACATACATGCAGCCATCATAGGAGCACCTCAATACATAAGGCAACTGCTAACAGCTATAAAAGAGGAAATCAACAGTAATGCAATAATAGTGGGGGACTTTAACACCTCACTTACACCAAAGGACAGATCATCCAAAATGAAAATAAATAAGGAAACAGAGGCTTTAAATGATACAATAGACCAGATAGATTTAATTGATATTTATAGGACATTCCATCCAAAAACAGCAGATTACACTTTCTTCACAAGTGTGCACGGAATATTCTCCAGGATAGATCATATCTTGGGTCACAAATCAAGCCTCAGTAAATTTAAGAAAACTGAAATCATATCAAGCATCTTTTCTGACCACAGTGCTATGAGATTATAAATGAATTACACGGAAAAAAACGTAAAAAACACAAACACATGGGGCTAAACAATACGTTACTAAATAACCAAGAGAGCACTGAAGAAATCAAAGAGGAAATCAAAAAATACCTAGAGACAAATGACAATGAAAACACGACTATCCAAAACCTATGGAGTGCAGCAAAAGCAGTTCTAGGAGAGAAGTTTATAGCTATACAAGCCTACCTCAAGAAACAAGAAAAATCTCAAATAAACAATCTAACCTTACACCTAAAGGAACTAGAGAAAGAAGAACAAACAAAACCCAAAGTTAGCAGAAAGAAAGAAATCATAAAGATCAGAGCAGAAATAAATGAAACAGAAACAAAGAAAACAATAGCAAAGATCAATAAAACTAAAAGCTGGTTCTTTGATAAAATAAACAAAATTGATAAACCATTACCCAGACTCATCAAGAAAAGGAGGGAGAGAACTCAAATCAATAAAATTAGAAATGAAAAAGGAGAAGTTACAACAGACACCGCAGAAATACAAAGCATCCTAAGAGACTACTACAAGCAACTCTATGCCAATAAAATGGACAACCTGGAAGAAACGGACAAATTCTTAGAAAGGTATAACCTTCCAAGACTGAACCAGGAAGAACTAGAAAATATGAACAGATCAATCACAACTAATGAAATTGAAACTGTGATTAAACATCTTCCAACAAACAAAAGTCCAGGACCAGAAGGCTTCACAGGTGAATTCTATCAAACACTTAGAGAAGAGCTAACACGCATCCTTCTCAAACTCTTCCAAAAAATTGCGGAGGAAGGAGCACTCCCAAACTCTATGAGGCCACAAAAGACCCCAAATAGCCAAAGCAGTCTTGAAGGAAAAAAACGAAGCTGGAAGAATCAGACTCCCTGACTTCAGACTATACTACAAAGTTACAGTAATCAAGACAATATGGTACTGGCACAAAAACAGAAACATAGACCAATGCAACAAGATAGAAAGCCCAGAGATAAACCCACACACTTATGGTCAACTAATCTATGACAAAGGAGGCAAGGATATACTATGGAGAAAACACAGTCTCTTCAATAAGTGGTGCTGGGAAAACTGGATAGCTACATGTAAAAGAATAAAATTAGAACACTCCCTAACACCATACACAAAAATAAACTCAAAATGGATTAGAGACCTAAATGTAAGACCGCACACTATAAAACTCTTAGGGGAAAACATAGGAAGAACACTCTTTGACATAAATCACAGCAAGATCTTTTTTGATCCACCTCCTAGAGTAATGGAAATAAAAACAAAAATAAACAAATGGGGCCTAATGAAACTTCAAAGCTTTCGCACAGCAAAGGAAACCATAAACAAAACGAAAAGACAGCCCTCAGAATGGGAGAAAATATTTGCAAACGAATCAACAAAGGATTAATCTCCAAAATATATAAATAGCTCATGCAGCTCAATATTAAAAAAAACAAACAACCCAATCCAAAAATGTGCAGAAGGCCTAAATAGACATTTCTCCAAAGAAGACATACAGATAGCCAAGAAGCACATGGAAAGCTGCTCAACATCACTAATTATTAGAGAAATGCAAATCAAAACTACAATGAGGTATCACCTCACACCAGTCAGAATGGGCATCATCAGAAAATCTATAAACAACAAATGCTGGAGAGGGTGTGGAGAAAAGGAACCCTCTTGCACTGTTGGTGAGACTGTAAATTGATACAGCCACTATGCAGGACAGTATGGAGGTTCCTTAAAAAACTAAAAATGTAATTACCATATGATCCAGCAATCCCACTACTGGGCATATACCCAGACAAAACCATAATTCAAAAAGACACATGCACCCCCAATGTTCAATGCAGGACTATTTACAATAGCCAGGTCACAGAAGCAACCTAAATGCCCATCAACAGCTGAATGCATAAAGAAGATGTGGTACATATATACAATGGAATATTACTCAGCGATAAAAAGGAAGGAAATTGGGTCATTTGTTGAGACGTGGATGGATCTAGAGACTGTCATACAGAGTGAAGTAAGTCAGAAAGAGAAAAACAAATACCATATATTAACGCATGTATGTGGAACCTAAAAAATGGTACAGATGAACTAGTTTGCAGGGCAGAAGCTGAGACACAGATGTAGAGAACAAATGTATGGACACCAATCGGGGAAAGCGGCCGGGGGGTGGTGGGCATGGTGGGATGAATTGGGCGACTGGGATTGACATGTATACACTGATGTGTATAAAATGGATAACTAATAAGAACCTGCCGTATAAAAAAATTAATAAAATTAAATTTAAAAATTAAAAAAAAATAATGCCATTTGCAGCGACATGGATGGACCTAGAGATTGTCATACTGAGTGAAATATCAGACAGAAAACGACAAATATCTTATGATATTGCTTATACGTGGAATCTAAAAAAATGGTAAAAATGAACTTACAAAACAGAAATAGCGTCACAGATGTAGAGAACAAATTTATGGTTACCAAGGGGGAAACTGGAAGATTGGGATTAACATATATACAGACTACTATATATAAAAATAGATAACTAATAAGAACCTACTGTACAGCACAGGGAACTCTACTCAGTATTCCGTAATGATACGGGAAAAGAATTTTAAAAAGAGTGGATATATGTATATGTATAACTGTTTCACTTTGTTGTACAGCAGAAACTAATACATCGTAAATCAACTATACGCCAATAAAAATTAATTTTAAAAAACAAGTTTGTGTTGTGTTAAGGCACTAAATTTGTGGTCATTTGCTGACAGCAGCAATCAGAAACTAATACAATGCCTACTAGACAGAACTCATTTGGATATTACCAGTTTTCAACAAGTTAACATTTAATTTTACATAATCTGGGCTCTAATCACTAGTTAATCATGAATTAAGGTTACCTTCATCTGGAGAGTTGGATGACCCCTGGGAGTGCTTGATTGAACAGTGCTCTGGTATCATGTTGAAAAGACATACAGTGATCTTTTTGCTACATTTCCAAGTTTCAAATAACCTTTTTTAGCATCCATTCGCTCTGCCCATATTTTTTTCCAAAGCAATCACATACTTCCTTTCCTCTTCTCCCTAAAAATCTATTGACCAACCAAGTCTGCACATCAGCTGACACTGTTCCTGAAGCTAGAATCTGTGTGTATTTCTTGTCTTTTCAAGTAGCATACGATCCGTACAATAAACTCCCTTTGTTCCATTTTCCTCTGCGATGACTTACCCAGCCACTATACCCTGTAACAGGTTGATTTTTTCAGCCTAGCAACCTTGTGGAAAAAAAGCAACAAATCACACACATAAATTTTAAAAATGGACATCATAAAGGCAGAGTTGAATAGAGGAAAAAAATTCTAATGAAAATAGCATCAGGATCAGACATATGACCTGAATCCTTTCAAAGGGGAGGAAAACTACCTAACCACCAAATCTCATCCTAAGATAATGTCGTTTCAAACGCCTCGTTGCATGAAGACTCCAAAACTACCAAAGACCTCAAGTAATGGAGCAATGTACTCCTATATATTTGCAGTGACAATGGGCCTTCTAGAGCCTGCTGTAAAAGGAACTGGTCCTCCTGACTCCAACCTTCTGCTTTCAAATCCATCCTGCAGGCCCCACTTAGCCTTTTCTTCAGAAAACACTTTATCAGCTTCCTTTTGATTCCAGGGCAGGCTCTCAAACACTTCCATGACCCATCTGGCTCCACTCCAGTTGCCCATTTTAAAGAAACCTCAGTTGATCTAGTGCAATGGTTTTCATACTTAAGCTTTCACCAACAACACACAGATTGTGGGGTCCCAACCCTAGAGTTTCAGATTCTGCAGGTCAGGGGTTGGGCCCAAAGATTTGCATTTCTAGAGCACACTTTGAGAACCATCTACTGACTCTGAGCTTGGACTGCTCCTTTCTGAAGCAAATTGAGAAGAATTAAGAAGCGGCCCCTTGCGAGAGGGGACTTTTGGGGTGATGAAAATGTTCCATATCTTGATTGACACATGGTTACACTGATGCATACACTTGTCAAACTCATCAAACTATCCACTGTCCACTTAAAATGGGTGTATTTCATTGTATGTAAATGATGCCTTAATAAAATTGATTTAAAACTTTTAAAAAATTGTGGAATCATGGGCTCCTGTACATTCGCAGCGACATCAAACTGTCCACTTAAAATGGGTACATTTTACTGTATGTAAATGATGCCTTAATAAAATTGATTTAAAACTTTTAAAATTAGTGGAATCATATGCTCCTGTACATTTGCACTGACATCATCCAGTAACTATTTATTGCGTCCCTTCTTGGTGATAAGCATTCTGCTAAGTTTTAGGGATATAAGAGTCCTTAAGATGGGGATCTTGTCCTCAGATTTTTGTCAGTCTGATGGTGGATACGAGGAAGTATACTGCCAATTACAAGATTAGACAGTAAATGCTATAATAGGAGAAAGTCAAAGCCCCATGGAATGTTGCACTAGAAATGACAATTTCTATTCTTTTACTTAAAAAACTGCCTGGTCTATAATCATTGCAGAGAACGTACCATGAGGTGCTGTCTACCCTTCCATCCCCTGGGCCACAGGTGGCTGGAGCAAGGATGACCCCTGGTCCAAGCTGGATCAATCCACGATTGGGGATGGGGATTCTGAGGATAACCCAGTTGGCTGTTGGAAGAGTCGAGTTTAGGATTGAGGGAGCCATGTGTAAGCAAAGGAGGGCAACTAAGGAGACTGGTGGGGAAACAAGAAGTCAAACTTCTACAGATCTAGGAGGATGCTTGACAAGGTTCTGGTTCCTCTCAGACCTGGCTGTACGTACTCTTTGCAAAGAGCAATGGGAGACTCTCCTGGAGCAGTGGTTCTTGAAAATGGATGTGCACCAGAACCATCCAGGCAGCTTGTTTATGTGCCAAGTCCTCAGACTTCCGGTTGAGCAGGTGTAAGCAGGGTGCAGGGGTGTGTGCTTAGAACCAGCACCCTAGGGATCCGGAGGTAAGTAGTCTGCAGATTACATGCTGAGAAACACTACCCTACATTCATTTGTTTGTTTGGTTGTTTTTAACTTGAACTCTTTGAGTGGGGGTCTGGTTCTTATAATCAAAAAGCTCTAAGACAGTGTGTATTATTACCAGGTAGAAAGTTAAGGAAAGCCATCAAAGTGAGATCAGGGTCTTCAGGGATAAATGAGAATCAGTCAGGCAAAGTGTGTATGTGTGTATGGCTGGGACGGACAAAGGAAGGCGTTGTACAAAGGACGTAAGTCAAAAGAGTGGCATATCTGGGGATCCAAGAGTCCCTCCATATGGCTTGTACTGTGTGTATGTGTGTGTGTGTGTGTGTGTGTGTGTGTGTGTGAGAGAGAGAGAGAGAGAGAGACAGACAGACAGAGACAGACAGAGAACACACTGCCCAACAACCAAAATTCTCTGTTGAGAAAGAGTTACCTCTTATTTCTTCCCACATGCAACCTTCTATTCCTTCCCATGCCTCAGGGCTCTTGTTGGCTTTTTGGCTGCCATCTTCTATATATTTTCCTTACCCAGACGCTTTTTCTCTCTGGTTAGCTTCTCTGACATTTGTAGAATCAAAACTCAACATTTTAAAAGAGCATTTAATGCTAAAGCCTACAGGGAAAGAGCTTGGGGCTTTGTACCCTAGGGCTTGGCGTAAGAGCCTGGCAGAAGCACTCAGTGTGAGGCCTGAGTGAACCTGGAAATATGAGGCAGCTTACACCCACAAAGCAACCTTGCTCAAGGAGGGCAAGACCCGATGGAAAAATACTCTTTTCCTCCCACCAGGTAGAAAATTCTAAAGTGCATTTTGTATGGCATCTCAGAGAGTATCCCCAAGTGGGACTGAGGTGCAGTTGCCCGCTGGTGATGATGTGTCTTCGTCCTGGTGTGGACGAAGAATGTCACGTGCCATCTCAGCAGACAAAGGATGTTGCAGCCATCAAGCCACAAGTCACTGAAGCCGCCCCAGACTGTGCACCCTGAGCAGATTCAGGATGGAGAAAAACAGGATACTAGCCCTAGATAGTCAAGGTGCACGTTAATAAGCCCAGACTCTTGCATCTTCCCATACAAATAAAAGTACCAAAGTCATTAACCTGAGATGCTTGTTTTTTTCTTTAATTAACAGTTATCTTTTGATGTTCTGACTACCTGGTTTTTGTTTCAAAAACTCCTATATATTCTGGCCCCTCTCTTAGCTCTTTGGAATAGTCCCTCAGTGCTATCTGAGAGGCTGTCTCCCAGGATTCAAGCCCTCAGCAAATCCACCAATTCTCAACTTGTACGTTGTGTGTTTTTTTTCAGTCGACACTTGTTTAGAAAACCCCTGCCCCTTCTCCCTGAGATCTCCTCCAGGCACCCAAGTACTCATCTCCAGCTGTACTTTAGGGAGAAGCTCAATAATAATGATGAAAGAGAAAAATGAAAGGCAGAAAACTATAGAAAGGCTTATCAATCTCTCCTGGCCTTCCTTGGAATGTAAATAGTGCTTGTTTAGGCTTCCAGCACTCTCCTGTTTTCACATTGTTCTAGGTATTCCCAGGAGAACACCCTTAGTTCTGTCTGGAGTGAGTGTCTATTTTATCCTGGGGAATCAGCACTTCCATGCTGTTGTGAATCAGATCACGTCACCTCTCTGCTTAACACTCCATTGGCTTCCCATTGTACTCAGAATAAAATACAAACGCTCAACCAACGTGGTGTACGAGGCCCTCCATGATTTAATCTCGCCTCACCACTCTCTCCCCTGCTCGCTCTGCTCCAGCCATTTTCTATTCCTAAAACCTACCAGGCACGTTCCTACTCCCGGGCCTTTGCACTAGCCACACCCTCTGCTAGGAATGCTCACACCCCAGGTGTTCACATAACGGCTTCCTTCTCAGCCTTCTGGCTCAGATGAAACACAGACTCCAGAGACAGGCTTCCCTTCATTGCTAATTCGAAGGTACACTTCTTCCCCAAGTTGCACTCCCTCAGTCTTTATGGTCCCTCACACAATCACTGTAGGCACTCACTCAGTAACTGTTTCCTGAATGAATGAATGATGAACCCTTTAGCAAGCTGTGAAGTCTGAACATGCTTAGTGGTACTTCAATTAATTCACTTATTAGCACATTAAAGGTTGCCTTCTCATCGTGTCATGATCCAGTGCAGGACAGCTAGGGAGAAGAAAGGAATTCTGTTTCCCGAAGTTGTCTGGGCATCGCAGGCTCCTTCCTTCCAGTGAGTCTGTCAACCCCAAGGACCTTAAGTTGGGCACCAGATCTTCTGCATCCAGAAAGCAAATGAGGGCAGGGGAGGTCGGGAAAGTAGTGGAGGCAGTTTTGTTTCGTTTTTTTTTGCGGTACGCGGGCCTCTCACTGTTGCGGCCTCTCCCGTTGCGGAGCACAGGCTCCGGACGCGCAGGCTCAGCGGCCATGGCTCACGGGCCCAGCCGCTCCGCGGCACGTGGGATCTTCCCGGACCGGGGCATGAACCCATGTCCCCTGCATTGGCAGGCGGACTCTCCACCACTGCGCCACCAGGGAAGCCCCTGGAGGCAGTTTTTATGGACCAGACACAGTAACAGCATATAACACTTCTACCCTCATTGTACTGGTCAGAAATCAGCCTCCTCCTCTCCTCCACCCTGATACTCCAGCTGAAGAGGCCGAGCAGTGTAATTTCTCTGTGTGCCACCCAGGAGGTAAAAGAAATGGGGTTTGGTGAAAACTGTCCATCAGCCTTCAGATGACATTGTTTGTAAATATGGGACTGGGTCAGTCTTCCCACTCAAGTACACATTTCCCGGCTGAAGCACCATGATGTCTACAGCTGCTGCGAAGATGCCAACTTGAGATGAAAACAGAAGTAATTCCCTTCTCCCATCCCCATCTGTGGTCAACAACTCCACTCACAGAGCCTAACCAGAAGCCAGCTAATGGGCTGTGGCAAAGGTACAGCTTGGAGACGTCTACACCGCATCACAGTTCAGAGGAGAGCAGGATACCCCATCGGATATTTTTCTAAGGCCTTTTCCAAGGACCCTTCCTCTGAGGGAACAATCATTGGGAACCTATCCACGTATTCAGAAAAGCAAATATAAGAAGTGTTACAGTATTTGGAAAAAAACCTTTCTGACCATCCTGAAAGACCATTAAACAAGTCAAAATAATCAGAGAGCAGTTAAGCACCCAAATGTTCAGCCCTAAGTGCAGAGGACAGAACGGTGGTATCATATGCTTATTTAGCTGGGAAGCTGGACTCTAGGCGTTTGCAAGAAGGATAAAGAAATTAATCCAGCCCCACAGGAAGATAAGAGAAGTATCTATGCAGTCCTTTAGCATGGGGCTTTTAGTCTTAAAGGCTTCTGAAGTACGTAATGTAAAATGAGACCAAGGCTCATTCATACACATAAAGCCAGAATGATGGGAAGGAGCTTTGGGCGGCACTCAGATATTCGGGCAGGAGAGCCATTTCGGGCAGAAGGCAGTCCCCTCTATCTTCGACTGCCTTCCTGAACCAATGGCTTCTGCCTTCAAAGTCACAAAATAGTTGCTGACGCTCCAGCCATCATTTCCATGTTCTAGGCAGCAGGAGGGGGAGGAGGATGGAAAGGCAAAAGAGCAAGTCTCCCACCTGAGTCAGTTCCCTCCTGGAGCTGAACATCCCACAGAACACTACTTAAACCTCACCGGCCAGCACTTGGTAACCCGGCCATATTTAATAGTGTGGGAGGCAGGGAAATGTAGTCTAATTTTATACCAAAGCACGCTACCACCTCAAATAAGACTGGGGTTCTTTACCCCGAGTGGAGGAAGTGGGTATCAGGTAGGCCACCAGCAGTTGGCGGGCACTGAAGATGTGGCTTCCCAGGTTAGTCAGGGGAAAGATTCAGTTCTCTCCTGACCAGCTGGTTCCCCACCCTTACCTCCTCCCTCACCCTTTGTGAGGGATCAGAAGGCACCACCCCAGGAAGCCTGTCCACTTCATCATAAGACATATCCTTTACCCAAGTTAAGTAAATGCCACCCACAAGGGCTTGACGGAACATATGGTTTCTGCTGACCTGCTCATTTGCCATGGTCACCCAGCCCCTTCAGAAATTGGCAAAACTAAGTCCAGACCTGAGAGTCAGCAGGTATAAAGTTACCAGTACTGCTTGAGTTGGTCAGCAACCACTGAGCATTGTGAATAATTAACAGTGATATGAATAACATCAAGAACCAACTTTCACTGATTGTTGACTATGTGCCAAGCACCGGGCCAGGCTTTTTACCCCGAGAGGCTCTCTGCCGAGAATTAAATCTGGTAATGCATGCCACAGTCGCAGAGAAGCTGTAGGCTAGTCTCTTACTCAACACCATCCCAGTAGTACGTGGCAGACCTAAGATTAAACCCAGGTCTTCTGGCTCCAACCCTCATGATCTCTCCAGTAACTCTCAGCTGGCTGAGGCTAAGTCAGGTATCAATACTTTAATATCAGTCACAACATAGGTTCTTGGTTAGAGCAGAGACCAAGCAAGAGTGGTATAGATTTGTTCTCTTTTGAGTCCAAGTCCAAGGAGAGAGTGGTCTGGCAGCGGGCAGGGGCTGGCAGCAGAGCTCTGCCCCACACAGAGGTAGAGGGACCCAAACCCCTTCCACCTTGATGTTCTACCCTATCCTGGCGTTGGAGCAGGTCATCGAGAGGGCATGCTTGCTGGGTGACCCATGAGCTGGGCCCAGACAATTGGAGGCTCCTCAACACCCCTTCCATCCTTGGAATGTATATTCCACCCACCATTCCTGCACTCAGCCATTTCAAGGATGCAGGCTTGAAAGAATAATGTAAAAAAGGAAAGTAAGAAAAGATATCTTTATTCAAAGTTCTCACCAAGAGTTAATAATAACTGGGGCTTCCCTGGTGGCGCAGTGTTAAGAATCCGCCTGCCAATGCAGGGGACACAGGTTTGAGCCCTGGTCCGGGAAGATCCCACATGCCGCGGAGCAACTAAACCCATGCACCACAACTACGGAGCCTGTGCTCTAGAGCCCGCGAGCCACAACTACAGAGCCTGTGAGCCACAACTACCGAAGCCCTCAGGCCTAGAGCCCGTGCTCCCCAACAAGAGAAGCCACCTCAGTGAGAAGCCTACACACTGGGACAAAGAGCAGCCCCCGCTTGATGCAACTAGAGGAAGCCCGTGCGCAGCAACAAAGACTCAACACAGCCAAAAATAAATTAAATAAATTTACAAAAAAAAAAAGCTAACAATGATTTTTTTCAGTCTGACAATGACCCATCAAGAAGTGAACTTTAAGAATGAAGTCTGTCGCTATCTTAACCTATTGTTTTACACACACTGAAGAGCCAGGAACGACCTCCCTCTCACCCTCCCTCAGAGCCCAAGTATGACTCTCTTTCCAGACCTTTTTCCAGGGATGGGACAGCAGAGATCAGAAAGGAGGACAGAGGCTATGTAGCCAGGGGCAAGGATGGTTGGAAGGGAAAAGGAGCAAGGATAAAGTGGGGATGTGCGTATGCAGGGAGAGAGTGGGTGGAGGAAAAAAATAATATTTATTTGCTATATAAAAAAAGTCCCATTGCCGGTTTGGGATACATACAGATATATAGATATACAGATACATAGATATAGATATATTTACATGTGTGTAAAGATATATAGGTAGTATCACAAAATCTTCTGCACAAGGTCACAAAGCAAAATTGGCCACACCCTTGTCGTACCTTCATTTACAAAAATCTGACGCGTCTTCCTGGGTTTTTCTTTTTAAAAGATAAAGAAAGAGAAGGAGGACCATGGAAACTATTAGAACTGCCACCTACCAGTCTGGAGTCATCTGCCTCTTTCTTCCGTCTCTCCTTGCCCTCCGCGTACAAAGGCCAGTTTCGGGTTTCACCTGGGGACCCCCCGAGGTTGTAAATCAACACCTGGAATACTGCCCTCACCCCCATTATTGACAAGGGCTCACCACTGCCTCCTTGTTCCAGCTCAAGGGAAGGAGGCAAGAACAAGAAGGTGTTTCCTTCCATTGGGAACAACTCATAAGCTTGCATAAATCACTTCCTCTCCGCCTCTCATGTAGGCGGAGCTTGGTCACTTGGCCACACCAGACACAAGGGAAGCTGGGAAATGTAGTCCCTGTCTTGGCAGCCATGTGCCCAGAGAAAACCCAAAGGATGGGGGTTATTACTTAAAAAAAGGAAGGGAAATGGGCTTGGGGGACGAAAAGCAGTCTCTGCCACATTTCATGACTGCATCACATGAAGAGAGGAACAATCTGGTTTCTTTGGTTCAGATGGAAAGGTGGGCACTACCCCACCAAGACCACACAAAATGGGGAACTTCCATAATGGGTGGGGAGGAAGGAAGAGAGACACTGGAAACTATAACTGCTATAGTACTCAATAGTTATATCCTGGAAGAAAAAGTGACCGTAAGATGTGGCAGGAAAACGAGCTGTTATCTTCTTTAGAAAAACAAAAAAGTTCTTGCTAGTCAGCCCAGCTACATTTATCCCTCCTTGCTCTTAGCTCACAATCCTTTTTTGAACTCCCTTCCCCTGAGCACAAAGGGCGGGTAAACTTTGGGTTCTGGACACAGAGAGGAGGTTTCTCAGTCTTCGTGCCAAAGCACCCTGTCTGGCTCCTCCCTCTGCACCCAGACTCCAAGGTGGCAAGTGTTTCGATGGACCTCAGGTGGAGGGCCCCACTTCTGAAAGAGTCCAAAGGGGAGGGCTGGGCAGGCCTGGAATTTATTAGAAGTTCATGATGAATACACGCAGGCTGACCCCATGCAGGTCTTAATATGGGTTCCTGGGAACAATTCTAGGTCAAGCAATGATGCACAAGACTCATGCTAAGCCTTCAAAAGTCCCTTTACTGTCAATTTACGTAATCATAGTAAACCCTCCATAAATGGTGGCCCTAAGCCTGCCACTGTGCATACTGTCTCCATTTCTAATAACCACTGTAGTAGGTGCTGTATGTGCTGCTTCCACACCCCCTTCTCTTTACCATTTCAAGACACACTGGCCTTTTCCAACTGCCAGACCTGCATTTCTTTGCCAAGAGCTTTCCTGGACTCACAGTCCTCCTTTGCCAAGCACAGGATACCAGGGAAACACCTAGGAATAGATACTTCACCTCCCAGAAGGAGCCCTCAGTTAATGACTCTTGGGAGCTGGAGTATAAATACCCCAGCTACCTCACCCCTCAGATAGGATCATTCTGAGGCACATGCACTATGCTGGTTCCTGAGTTTCTCCAGTGGGATGGCGCACTGCTGGCCCACTGTGGTAGTTAAACTGCTAACACACTTGTTTTTGGCGGCCTTCCACTCCTTATCTCATTTCCTGATTTCTCTACTGGTGTTTCCTGCACTTCCCAAATAAACTACTTGCAGTATCTTAGGATATGCTTCTGGATGAACCCAAATAAGACCACCAGCATGAGGAGTAAGTTATGATCCCCATGGGGAGAACAGGCTGGCACAGGCTCAGGAGGCAGCCTGAACCAGATGTGAATTTTGGCTTCATCCCTGAGCAGCTGAGTAATGCTGGGAAAATTATTTGACTGCTTGGTGCCTCCATTTCCTCATCTGTAAAACGGGGCAACCTCGCAGGACCATAAACTCTCAAATGAAACAATTCCTCTAATGCCTACAATGACCCTAATATATAGCAAACACTCAACAAAAGTAAGCTTTCCTTCCTTCTTATCTCCATTTTATAAGTGAGAAAACGGAGGCTCAGTAAGGTTTCCTGACCTTCACAAGGTAATCATGCAGTTAGGTGACAGATCCTGGATTCAAACACGTACTTAGAACTTTCCCACTAACCCTCACATATCAACTTCACCGTCAAAGTTACCTCATTTGATACATAAAATCATTTTAACCTTCAAATTCCCAGGTCTTCCTTTCACTTTGTGTGGTGCAGACAACACATCTGGATTCTGATTTACAGAGATTCCCAGATCTTGGTGCATTCACACTCTCTGCTGTTTATGTCCTCAGACTGGGGCATGACTCTCCCTCTCTCTCATTCAGCTGTGACACACTCGTCTAATCTGGGTGCAAAGATCTTCACAAGTTCATCTCTGATTAAAACACAATGTTACTAGGGGCTTCCCTGGTGGCGCAGTGGTTGAGAGTCCGCCTGCCTATGCAGGGGACACAGGTCCGTGCCCTGGTCCGGGAAGATCCCACATGCCGCGGAGCGGCTGGGCCCGTGAGCCATGGCCGCTGAGCCTGCGCGACTGGAGCCTGTGCTCCACAACAGGAGAGGCCACGAGCAGTGAGAGGCCCACGTACCGCAAAAAAAAAAAAAACAAAAAAAGCATACAATGTTACTAAAAATAGATGAACACCCAGGAGAGGAAAGATGAGAGAGAACCCAGGGCAGAGCAAATGCACATGTAAGTGGTTTCCCCTTGGGCACAGGTGAGGTGACTTTTCCAAGTGCCCTTTCACCCCCGAAGAGAGAACCCAGAGCTTCAAATGTGGGGAGCACGCCTGCTGAGCCCCTGCTTGACTGAGTAGAGGCTGTGAAAAGGAAGAAGTAGAGAATGTTTCCAAACCCATTCCCTTAACTAAGTGTTCTGTGACCCCACAGCCAGCCAAGTCCAAACGGCAAGCAGAGGTACAGACAAAAAGCAAAACCAAAGTCACGCTCTTAAACTCACTCCAATTTTTAGTTAGAAATCTAGACACAGCTGTTTTATTTTAGCATACATTTAAGTTTGGGGTCATTTTTGAAATATAATTTTCTTTTGAAATATATATGTATTGGAGGGACATCATCTTTCAGAGGTTAGACTTTGAAAGGTCCTGTGTGTGACCTGCATCTAAAATAGGGTGACCAACTCATCTTGGTTTGCCCAGGACCTTCCCAGTTTTAGTACAAAGAGTCCCTCATCCCACGAAATTTCACAGCCCTGGGCAAACGGGGATGGTTGGTCACCCAATTAGAAAACAAATTTGACTCTCAAATTGCCTCTTTTAAAATACAAGTCTCCTCAGGCAGGTTAAAACAATTCACCAATCACAATCTAGAGATGTGGATTGCTTCTCACAAAATACCCCCATCAAATAGTCCCATTTTAAGGATCCTCTATTGCAGGAATCACAAATTCAGATACCCATACAGGCAAGGCTGAAACTATGGGTAATCATGAGTCAAATCCATCTCACTAATCAAGGTCGTTATAGTTGTTGCTAGCAAAGACTTGCATGTCTTCCTAGCAGTACGTAACCTAAACAATAAGATGTTTGCCAGGGCTGTTTTCCAGGAACTTGGAGTCACCTGTGTCTAGTTTAAGCTGAGCCAGTTAAGACTGGATTAGGACCACATACCCTCCAATTAGGCATGTGCTAGTGTCCTTTTGGTGACCCTTTGTTTTTCCAATCACCTTCTCCCACACTCCCCGCACCTCAGACTGCCCTGCCCTGCCACTTTACTCTTTTTTTTTTTTTTTTCCGGTATGCGGGCCTCTCACTGTCGTGGCCTCTCCCGTTGCGGAGCACAGGCTCCGTACGCGCAGGCTCAGTGGCCATGGCTCACGGGCCCAGCCGCTCCGCGGCACGTGGGATCTTCCCGGACCTGGGCACGAACCCGTGTCCCCTGCATAGGCAGGCGGACTCTCAACCACTGCGCCACCAGGGAAGCCCTGCCACTTTATTCTTCATCCCATAAATACCCTGAGCCCCCTGCCTTCGGGGAGGCGGATCTGACCTTTGTTCTCCTATCTTCCCGTTTGGCTGCCTTAGAATAAACTCTCTTTGCTGCAAGGTGTCTCAGAGTTTTGGCTTGCTGAGAATTGGGCAAAAAAATCTGGTTTGGTAACAAGACTTCAATAAGTAAAGATCACTTGCATAAAAACTTTGTCTATTCTTTACTTACACAAGGAAACTCCCCTTCTTCTAGAACTCCTCAGCCCATTCACTCCTTTACCTTCCCTCTTTTGAAGGACATGGGATGGACAACTGTTTCTCTACCCAAGAAAAACTGCCCAAGCCTGATGAAAAACAAGGGCAATTCTCATTTGGCCTCAGTGGCAGGGACTATGGTTTTCTTAGTCTGATTTCCTCTGGAAGCTGACCCTGGACAAGGGGTCAAATGTGGGGTGTTTATCTGAGGTTTATCTGAGAGTTCATCCCTGGGAACAGCAGTGGAAGACTAGGGGAAATGAAACAAGAAAGGAAAGGTCATCAAAACAAAGTGTCCTATTAGATGTCATATATATATTTACCATGGAATATTACTCAGCCATAAAAAAGAATGAAATAATGCAGCAACA
Source organism: Lagenorhynchus albirostris (assembly GCF_949774975.1). Lineage (NCBI taxonomy): Eukaryota > Metazoa > Chordata > Mammalia > Artiodactyla > Delphinidae > Lagenorhynchus > Lagenorhynchus albirostris. The sequence continues at coordinate 21,034,163 of NC_083104.1, read as the reverse complement.
TGGATGGACCTAGAGATTATCACACTAACTGAAGTCAGACAGAGAAACACAAATATACGACTTAGCTGTGGAATCTTAAAAAATGATACAAATGAACTTATTTACAAAGCAGAAATAGACTAAAGGACACAGGAAACAAACTAATGGTTACCAAAGAAGAAAGGCAGGGAGGGATAAATTAGGAGTTTGGGATTAACAGATATACACTACTATATATAAAACAGATAGATAGAAAGGACCTGCTATATAGCACAGGGAACTATAGTCAGTATCTTGTAATAACCCATATTGGAAAAGAATCTGAAAAAGAATATATATATGTTTATACATATATATATGTATAAAGATAATCTGGAAAAGAATATATATATTTATAACTGAATCACTTTGCTATATACCTGAAACACTTAAATCAGCTCTCCTTCAATTTTAAAATTAATTAATTAAAAGGTCCTATTAAATCAACTATCACCATGAGTGACCAGGGTTTAATGCCATGGGGAAACTCTAGGAAATGGTGCAGAATATTCATCTTAGTTATCCTACCAGATGGGCAAGGGAGCTGGAGTGTCCAGATGCTAAACCCTTCATCACTGGAGAGACGGGTCTTAATTCCCCAGCACTTCCAAACCATCACTTCCACAGTCAGAGAAAGTCCTCAGACAAATGAATGCAGGCAGAGGTGGTGGGAGGTCAAGCTGGCTTGACTGAGAGGCCAAGGCCAGGGCCAGGGTACAGACTGGGCACGTACACCCTCTGCTACGGCAGTCCATAATAGAGCCCATGGGCCGCCATGCCCCAGCGCCGGTCCACAGCTGTCAGGCAGGAATGCAACCAGTGTTGTTAGAGCTTCTGAATTTTTAACAAAAACCAGGAATCCTGAATTTTTGTGGAATCTCCTGATTCATAGTTGCTGATGATGATTTCAAATGTTTAAAAAACACTCTAGGAACTAATCAAATTCTCTGTAGGCAGAATGCAACCTGTGAGCAGCCAGCCTATATCCACTAATCAAGGTGAACCCCATTATTTCATGGATGCAGAAACCAAGGCCCTAAAGGGAAGTGATTGTAAGTCAAAGACTGTCTGTGGTGTGGAGCCCACTTCCCGTAACTCCCGGGCCACAGCCTTGTCTGACCCATTGAGCTGCCCTCACTAAGGCTTCACAAAGCCATCCTCTCCCGCCACATATCCATCCACCCGACGGGAACTATCACTGCCCTCCACTTCACTCAGAGCAAAGGAAGTCTCCATTCTTTCCATCAACGTGTAATGATATTTTAGCTCACTAGAAATTGGATTCATTACGATTCTTAATTTCACAAAAAGTTATGTAGTGCTTCTCTTGTCCTGCGCATGGCTCTCAGTACCTTCCAAACAATTCTCAAAGCAACCCTGAGAGGGAAGACTATTATTTTCCCAATCTTAAAGACAGAAAACTGAGAGGTTAAGATATTTGTTACACTAAGTTACAGTAGTTAGTGGTGAAGCCAGGAGACAAATCCAGGCATTGTCTCCAGAGTCCCTGGGCGAAGTCACTACTCTACATGGCCTCTGAACTCTCTACCTACTTTGGCTTTTAAAATACCCTGAGTGGTTCTTTCATCCATTATAACAGCAGTTGGCAAACGAGAAGCCTGTGGGCCAACTCCTGCCCACAGCTTGTTTCTGTAAATAAAGTTTTATTGGAATACAGCTTCATGCATCATTTTATGTTTTATCTGTGGCTATTCTTGCCCTGCAAAGACAGATTTGGGTAGCTGCAACCCAAATGGCCTGCAAAGCCTTATATATTTAGTACCTGGCCCTTCACAGAAAAAGTGTGCTGACCCCTGAGTTATAGACTTGCCAGGCATTCCTCTGATTGCAGGTTTCTTGGTTATGTCACTAAACCATAATGCAGCAAATCCTATAATCAATCTACCCAAAGCCTTAGCCCACATAGTAATGAATTCACAGGTTTGACTTCCCGAAACTGCACCTGTGCAGAAGATGCCTGGGAACCTCGCAATCAGCAGAAATATTCTCATAACCACACTCAAGGAAGAAGATACCAATAAATGCCCTGTAAAAGAGGCACACACCTCATCTTGGGCTCTTACCTGGGTGAAGGTTTTAAAAGCAGGAAGAGAGACAGAAATATGCAGAGAAGCGAAACAGAGGCAACTCTTGTATTACCTATCAACAGGCATCTCTCACTGAGAGATCCAGGTTCAAATCCCCACTCCACAACTCACTACTAGCTTCTTAAATCTCAATTTTCTCACCCATAAAATAGAAGGAATAATCCCATTTCTCAGGGGCGGGGGTGTTTGGCAGATTAGCCAAGACTATAATGCATATGACATTCTTAGCACCCTGCCTGGGATTTGCTGACTACTCAGAGGAACCCTATTATTGGGAATAATGGCACCTACAAAAGAATAGAAATACGATATTATTTATGCAGAGGCTCTCAGCCCCACACAAGTCAGCTGTCAAAGAGTAACAGGATGATGGCAAGGAATGAAAAGTGATGTTCCAGGCAAAAAAGTAAAGAAGCAGGTGCCATGTTTCCATCAGAAACAGTTCAAGCAAAAAAATAATGTAGGTGGGCAGAGGTAAGCTTTAGTCACCTGGAGAAATCACTTTAGTGAAACAAATTTCTTATTCCTTGACAATACTATACAAATGAAACTGTAGGAGAAGTGGCGGAGGGGGGAGGAGGGAGGGGGGAGTTTGCATTGTATACTCTGAAAGAAGGCAAAGTTACATTTTCCCCTCTTATTATAGAGTGAAAGAATCTATCCAATAGCATGAACACTTGCTGACAAGCTGTCAATTTTTAAATACCCTTTATCATTTTCACAGCTTTTCTCTGAAATCTAAAAAGGACCGATGATAGTTTTCCAGTACGCTTTTCCAAGCGTAATTAAGCTCAGTGCTAGAAAGTACATCAAGAACCACTCAAGACTTGAACTGTTCAAAGCAGCTGAATCATTGCAAAAGTGCTTTCTTACTCTTAATTTGTTTGAATCAAACTTTTGACCTCTAGTAAACTGGACAGCCCATTCTTTAGGAAGTGAAAGTACAGCTAGACTGGGCACAGGGAGGTATATAAAATGACATGCTTTTTTTCTCTTCAAAATACAAATTGAATTAATTTAACACAGTTGGAGCAAATTACCATGATATGTCCTCAATTTGAGTCTTACGGCCCCGCTGGGACTGGGCTCTCTGTTCCCAGTCTAAGGGCACATGGTTTTCATTACCTAATCAGGATCCTGCATTTCAAGTTGCATGTTTAAATGGATGCAATCAGTTCATTTGTGATTGCCTCAAATACCCTTAACCTTCCTGATTTATCAAAGAAGTCACACTATCTTAATGTTTTGAGATTTCTTTAAATACTGAAAGGTTACTTGATAGAACAAGTTACACCAAGGCTCATTTTTACTACACAGCAAGTAGTTTTACTGAAATGTTCCACCAACACACTACTGATAAAGAAGCTCTTTTAAACGCATTTATTTATCTGAGACTTTTTAAAAATTATAGCTAATTTACAATATTACATTAGTTTCAGGTGTACAACATAGTAATTCAATATTTTTATAGATTATACTCCATTTAAAGTTATTATAAAATATTGACTGGGGAATTCCCTGGCAGTCCAGCAGTTAGAACTCCATGCTTTCATTGCCTAAGGCCCAGGTTCAATCCCTGGTGGGGGAACTAAGAACGTGCAAGCCGTGCGGGTGTCACCAAAAATAAAAAACAGGACTTCCCTGGTGGCCCAGTGGTTAAGAATCCGCCTGCCAATGCAGGGGACATGGGTTCGGGCCCTGGTCCAGGAAGATCCCACATGCCACAGAGCAAATAAGCCCGTGCACCACAACTACTGAGCCTGCGCTCTACAGCCCGGGAGCCACAACTACTGAGCCCGCGTGCATAGAGCCCGTGCTCCTTAATAAAAGAAGCCACCGCAATGAGAAGCCCGCGCACGGCAGCGAAGCGTAGCCCCTGCTCAACGCAACTAGAGAAAGCCCGCGCGCAGCAACGAAGACCCGGCCGCAATGAATCAATCAATTTTAAGTTTTAGACATTTCTTTAAATAAATAAATAAAAACACAGTCCAAAAAAATATTGGCTATATTCCCTGGGCTGTACAATATATCCTTGTAGCTTATTTATTTTATACATAGCAGTTTTTATCTCTTAATCCCCTATGCCTATCTCGCCCCTCCCCCATCCTCTGCACATTAGTAATCACTAGTGTGTTCTCTGAGCCCTTTTTAAAAAAAGTTAAAGTGAGAACAGTGCAACGGCTGTGAATAAAGTGCAAATCTTTAATACGATTTGAAGGTCTGGGTGCACTTCTGGTGGTTCAGAGTGTAAAGATCACCCCCACTTGATAAATCCAGCGAGGTAATTAACACTGGCTAAGGTCAGTCTACTGTTGAGTTGCGATCAGAACTCAGCTTTTCTGACTCTCCACCCAGGGTCACCGCACCCCTTTCTCCCCAGCTCCTCCTTCATCCGGCAGAACCCTGCCGGAGTAGTACACTTGGATGAACCAGGGCCAGAGCTGGCTCTGTGATTCGTGCCTCCCATTCAGGTCACATATGGTCCCCCTGCTCTTTTTCGAGGACTGAATTGATGGGATGGGCTCAGTCAGGTGCAACAAGGGAAGCCGGAAAACAATCCTCAGGCCTCATCCACTGTTGGGTTCCCTACCGCCGCTGTCGGCTGTCATAAGCTCCAGCTGGAACGTGGATGCTGGTATTCCAGAAAGACCTTTTGAATCAAGAAGGGCAGTGATGGGCCCTATGCTGTGGCAGAGGCATAATTATTTCCAATAACTGTCTCTCTAGGCTACCTGGTGATTTCCAAAGGAAAGCGCCTTCTCATTGCAACAAAACATTCAGTGTTTATTTGCAGGAGCGAGGCGGGGGCGAGGGGGTTTTGAACTTATTTCTCATGGAAGGTCACAATGCTAAAAACTCCAGTCTGGTCATAGTTTATTCAGCACGGCAAAAAGGAATATAATCAACTTTGGCTGAGGGTTCAGGATCTGTTTTAGAGGGCAATATTCTTACCTGAAACAAGATAAGCCATTAGAATCTCCGGTGAGCTATGCTCTCTCTCGAGAGCTGAGCCTCTCACGCAGGCTGTGACTGTCGGGGATAACACAAAGCAGAGCCACTTGCAGTGTGATGTCCAAGAGCCACTTGCAGTGTGATGTCCAAGAGCACAGACTCGGTTGACTTTGAATTCCAGGTCTATCACTAACCAGATGTGTGATTTTGAATAGTGATGCAGCCTCTCCAAGCCTCCGTTTTCACCTCTATAAAGTGTGAGCTACGGTGGTTCATGGTGGAAATGGAATGAAATACATACTGTCTGGAAAGCACTTGGCAAGTAGCTGGCACTCATAGGGACTCAACAAATGCGGACTATTACGACTGGGCAATGGGGCTTGTTCTTTAAAAAGGGAGGTTATCCTAAGGGAACGTTTCAGTGTACTGATCAGATTGTTCCTGAAATCTCCACTTTGCTGGCGAAGGCATTTTTTGGAGTCTTCCGTGGCCTGCTCATCAAGCCTGTCTGGGAACTCCCCACTTGCTGCTACACATCTTTCAGGCCAAAGTGAAACCCTACCCGCTCCTGCTACCCCACTGCAGCAACTCTGGGGCAGATCACCATCCCTGTACCTCTCTTTTGGTGTCGCACTTTCTCTGGATGGGGGAGTTTACACTTTCTCTGGATGGGGGAGTTTACCACCCATGTTCATTCACATCTTCTCTCCCCAACTAGCTTAAGCTTCTGGACAACGGGATTCCCTTACATTTCTTTGTGGGTTTTTTTGTTGTTGTTTTTTTGTTTTGTAGTATAGTTGATGTAGAATATGTTACAGGTTTACAATATAGTGATCAACAATTTTTAAAAGTTATGCTCCATTTACAGTTACTATAAAATATTGGCTATATTCCCTGTGTCGTGCAATATATCCTTGTAGCTTATTTATTTTACACCTAATAGTTTGTACCTCTTAATCCTCTCCCCTGTGTTGCCCTTTCATCCTTCTCTCTCCCCACTGGTAACCACTAATGTGTTCTCTATATCTGTGAGTCTGTTTCTTTTTTGTTATATTCACCAGTTTGTTTTATTTTTTTAGATTCTACATATAAGTTATACAGTATTTGCCTTTCTCTCTCTGACTTATTTCACTTAGCATAATACCCTCCAAGTCCATCCGTGTTGTTGGAAATAGCAAAATTTCACTTTTTATGACTGAGTAGTATTCCATTTTGTGTGTGTGTGTGTGTGTGTGTGTGTGTGGTCACATCTTTTTCCATTCATCTATTGATGGACATTTAGGTCACTTCCATATCTTGGCAATTGTAAATAATGCTGCTATGAACATTGGGATGCATGCATCTTTTCACATTAGTGTTTTTGTTTTTTCAGATATATACCCAGGAGTAGAATTGCTGGGTCATATGGTAGTTTTATTTTTAGCTTTTTGAGAAACCTCCGTACTATTTTCCACGGTAGCTGCACCAATTTACATTCCCACCAACAGTGTAGGAGCGTTCCCTTTTCTCCACATCCTTGCCAACATTTGTCATTTGAAGAGTTTTTGATGATAGCCACTCTGACAGGTGTGAGGTGATATCTCATTGTACCTTACATTTCTTTGAATCCTCCATGGCACCCAGCACATGTCCAAGAATCTTCTAGATTCTCTGATCCCTTCCTAGGCAAACTGGTCCATAGACCAGCACCATCAGCATCATCTGGGAGCTTGTTAGAAATGCAGAATCTCAGGCTCTGCCCCAGATTTACTGAATCAGTATCTGATTCCCAACTGATTCCTGTGCACAGAGTTGGACAGACATTGCTCTAGCCCACTATTTCCTGGACTTCAGTCATTCACATCTTCCCCTTCGTAGCTTTTGTCATTTTTCACTACTACCCACCTTATGTTTTACCTAATATATATTTTTAAGTGATTTTACATTGACACTGTGTCTTGCTAGCCTCATCTTAAGCAATAATATTGTCTGTTAATAGTTATTTGGCAAGGCTGAAAGAAATCTACTATTTAATAAAGTTTGAAGGTCTGAGGGAAAAAAAATTGGGGAGGGGGGGTACACATTAAAATAAATAAATAATCACCAAAGTAAAATGATTCTCCATCTATCATCTAAAATTAACTCATATTCACCAGGGGTTCACCTCCGCCAGTAACACAGCACTAGACTTTTCATAGCTGGATTAGAAGACATCTCCCCAACACCAGATCTAGCATTCCTGGTCCATGCCTGCTCCCACTCAGCGCGGTTGCTCTGTGAGATGGATGCATGTATCCTCAAAATATAGATGGTCGTGGGAGGCAGAAAACCTCGGTTCTGGCCCTACACCATCCCTAAATAACTTGCCAAGTCACACTGCATCTTTGGGGCTCATTTTTGAAGGTTAGTTGATCTCAAAGCTCCCTTCCAAGTCTAACAATATGACACTATAAATGAAAGCAGAGGCTCTGGGGTCAAAATGACTTGGGGTTGCAATTAAGCCTCTATTCCTTGCTAATTTCATTAAGTCTCAGTTTTCCTCATCTGTAAAATGGGAGTAATAACAACAAATGGCCTTAACACTCAGATCACAGGATTCGTAAGAATAAAGAAAACAATAGCTGAAAAATGCTTAGACTGAGATGTGGTACATAGTGTTCGATAAAAAATATAGCTATTTCTACTTCCTAGCCTCCACAAAGCTAGGAAAAAGTTAACATTTACGGAATATTTAATATGTCGCAGGCACTGCATGAAACACTTATCTTATCCTCATAATCACCCAATGAGGTAGGAAATCTTATTCTCCCCAGTTTAGAGATGAGGAAACTGAGGCACAAAAAAGGTTAAGCCACTTGTTCAAAGTCACACATTTAGTAAGTGGTGCAGTTGGATTTGAGGGCAGGTCATCTGACATGAGAGCCAACGTTTATAACCACAACCTATCCTGCTCTTCTGTAAAAGACTGGTCAACACACAGACTTTGCCAATTTAACAAATATTACATAATCTTGGCAGTGTAATTCCCAGCACAGGTGAGCAGCTCTTATTATCATTAGTTCTATTATTATTTACTTAGTCTTTACATCGGAACAAGTTGCTACCAGGCATCGGGAGTTTCACCCTTCAATTATGGTAAGAACTTTATCTTTTTAACGCTTTAAAAATTTTTAAGTATAACATACATAAAAAGGTGAACAAAATATAAGTATACAGCTCCATAATTATCTCCAAGTGAAAAGCCATGTATCCATCACTGTGCTGCCCCAGAAACTCCTAAACACTTTCCCTCTCTCCCCTCCAAATGTAACCACTGTCCAGGGGTTTCTCAACCTCAGCACTATCTACATTTGGGGCTGGATAACTCTTTGTCGTGGGGACCATCCTGTGCATGGTTAAGATGTTTACCAGCATCCCTGGTCTCTACCCACTAGATTCCTTTAGCATCCTCCCGCAAGTGGCAACAACTAACAATTTCTCTTTACACTGACAAATGTGCCCAGAGGGTCAAAATCACCCCTGGTTGAGACCCACCACACTCATGATTTTTCGGCATTCACTTTTTTGCTTTCCTTTATAATATTTCTACCACTTGAGCACACATCCTTAGATACCATTTAATCTTGTCTGGTGAGAGGAGTTCTTTATAATTTAATCTATTAAAAAGACCCCTAATCATGGCCCCCTAAAATAGCCTTTATAGGTGAAGTGACCATGTAATTTATTGTTCAAACTGGAGGTTCAGACATTAACCAGGACTGACCGGGTCAAGCCAGCATGATCACCTGACTTCCGGGGATCCCCTGCTGGGAGTAAACATTATCCTCACAGCCCCATACAATAGGGTCCCCTTCCCACTGGATAATTGTACCTAAAGTGACAGAGCACAATTAAAAGCAGTACATCCCCAGGGGCGAAGCAACACAGACACAGATAAATATCTCCAAGATGAAGAGCTGCAGAGCAGAGAACTCAATTCACCTTGGCCCATAAGGAGGTGTACTCTTCAAATAATTTGCCTAAGACACTACTCTAAATAACTACTTTCACCACATTTGCACAACACATTGATTAAAATGATTGCCTTCCAAGATTAGCACATGGATGCAAAAAAGAGACTTAGGGTCTATAGTGGGTTTTAAATCAATATATCTGCCTTTTTCCCTCAGTGTCACTGGAAAGTACAAAAACCACCATTAATTTGACCTGCTCTGCACTGTGATCTCCAAGTCCTGATATTGACCGTGGTAAAAGTAACAGCTAAGGCTTTCCTTACACACATGAGAAATCATATTGATAACCTATGTGCCTGAATATAATTCAGTTCGTCCTCCACCATTTGGGGCATCAAAGAGAACAGAAATCAGCCTACACTGAGTTAGGCACTTGAAAATTGTGGTGAACTTTATTCAACTTCCTGGCATCCATTTGCCCCTTTTCCAGCAACTGTATTCATCTGGAGGTCCAGGCCTCCAGCGTCCATGGTCCATATGGCCTGGATAGGACTCCACCACTAGGGCGATGGGGTTTCCTCCAGTCAAGCCAATTGGGCTAATCAGAACTGGTGTTGAGACGTTTTGCTCAACAACTGGGGAAGGAGGGTTTATGCTTTTTCTGTTAGACTTGAATCTGGAATTGTGTAAACGAGCAACTGCTACAGTCATCTTGCCACCCAACAAGGAACCAAAAGGAAGGAAGAGAAAGGCAGAGCTTAAGATGAAAAGAATCAGGGCTTCCCTGGTGGCGCGGTGGTTGAGAGTCCGCCTGCCGATACAGGGGACACGGGTTCGTGCCCCGGGATGGACGGAGGGAGGGAGAGAGAAGGAGTAAGTGGGGGAGGGAAGAAGAGAGGGACAGAGAGAGAGAGAAATCCCTTGCAGTATAATAAGCCTGATGCCTTCACTTACGTGTGTAAAATAACTATGAAGAGTTCCTGAAATTTCAGACAATGACTGCAGGCTGGACAAGACAGGGTATTTTTAACTGCTTTCCATGTACCTTATTTGTATTGTCAGTTAGCCAAAACTTCCTTTTTGTCTGCTCAGAAGCACTGCAGAGTCTTGATTAAATCTGTGGAATCAAACGGAGAGCTCGGATTCTCAGGCTTGCTGGAAATAGAGGCCAGTCAAATAAACAGTCCTGAGAAAACTCTGCATTTCCACTCTGGAGTGGCTGTAAAGTTAACTCCTCCCACACTTTTCCAGCCTGTCAGGCTCAAACACATTTGTCTGCCTGTTTGAGAAGCCCATTAACTTTCCCGCGGCGAAAATGGAAATTCAAAACCATTATTCATTTCAAAACCAAGTGAAGTTTAAGACAATCACTTGCACACCCAGGAGAGGTGACTTCTGAGAACTCTCCAGGTGATCGTGAAAATCAGACCTCACTATAATGGTATTTTACGTAGATTTCTTCATTTTCCATCACCATAGTGTTCAAATGCATCCCACCTGCATTACTGAATTGAAGCAAATGAAGTGTTTAATTAATACCTGCAGATGTCATGAGGAAATGATAAACCTCTTCTGTTCAAGAAGTTCTGGGAATTGCGTGAATCCTTCTGACCCTCGTTTAGGAAGTGTAACAAGCACTGTTCAAAAGGTAGAGGTGAATGTGTGTGGTGTGCGCGAGTGCACGTACATTTACTCTTTATTTCCAATTTTTCAGATATACAAAAAAGAAGGAAGACTCACAGAATCATCAGTATACCCATCACCTAGTTTATGACACTTAGAGACCAAAATATACATTAAGTGCTCACCTTGGTTCAGGCACTCTTTTAAACATCATCTGATTTAATCTTATGAAAAACACAGGAGGTATTTATGGTTGTTATGATTGTAATTATCTTTGTTTCATCATCATCAATGCCACCACGGCACAGCCTTTTTAGAGGCACTGTTACAGTTAAGACCCTGGCATCTGGAAACAGACCTCATGTAAACCAAAAATCACCAGTGTAACTTATGGCAGGTTACTTAACCTCGCTCTAGGGCTTAGTTTACCACTCTGTGGACTATTTACGATGCCCCAAAACTGCCTATTGGGGTGCCTGTCCCATAGTAAGCTCTCTTAAGCGCCATTCGTAACAGTATGTGTGTGGGAGATCAAAGAGCAAGCAGCTTGGTGAGGTTAAGTAAGGCGAAGCTGCTTCTCTTCCCCTGCAGACGTTTGATATGGAAGCTCCACAGACCCATTCTCCTTAGGACAGAAAACAGCAAGCCAGGAATTGCGCTAAAATCTTGTACCCAACCTCCAACTGAGTTGACAAGTTTCTGGGGTATCCAGAAACCAGCTAACCTTGAAGGATCAACCACCTTTCTGGAAAGACTGCGGCTGTCAGCACTCCAGGGTCTTTTTCCCCACCAAGGGGCCACCTTCCAGACGCAGCCGTCTGGGTACCAGCAAGTAGACCAAGTCGGTTCGCAAAGTTCAGAGGAGTTGGCTCTGGTATGTTTACAAGTCCTAGCAGATCGCAGGAATGTTCAAGATAATTATTACCCCACCCAGGAGCGCCTAGCCCAACCCTCTCACATCTGGAAGGAAGCGGCCACACAAAGGAGAAAGAGAGACCTCCTCCTGCTGCAGCTTTCTCAGGCCCGGGGAAGGTTTAGTACGAGCTCTCGCCCCTTCTGTGAACAAGACCAGGCACTGCTCAGCAGTATCGTTCGGAGCACAAGTCATTCAACGCAAAGGAAGAGTTCATCCCCTAGTCCAAATCGAATGGCATTTCCCAAAATATCATCTTTGTTTTTCCCTCACCAGATGAAAGTAAAAAGTGAAATACTCCATAAAATAGATAGGGAGCGATCCACACGCATACAGCCACTTCAGCATAGGAGCGGCAAGGATCAGACACACCTATTTGAAAAGGGCAGCCAAACCAAACCCTTAGTATCCTCTGCAAACGCAAAGGATTTCCCCCCTCCACTCCTCTCGCCGCGTTTTGAAAGTACCTCTGGGAAGCCCGACCTGGGATTCATCAGCATTTCTCTTCACCTCCCACGAACGCGCGGCAACCAAAGCACATGGTCCCTGGCGGCGCGCCTGCAAGCCCCACCAGCGCCAACGCCCCGAAACCGCCAAACTTCCTGTCTCCAAACCACCAAAGCGACCAAAGCGCCGCACCAAGTGCCCAAGGGACTCCGGCGGAGGCGGCAGGCAGCAGCGGAGCGGTGGGGCGGGGTTTCCTGCCCGCGGGAGCGCCCGGGACCCGCACCTCCACTGGGGGTCTCCAAACGCGCGCGCTGCGCCCCGGGCGCACTGCAAGCGCCGCTGTGGCCGCGTCGCACGGTCGCCCCTAGCTGTGCGCTCGGGGCACCCGGGGCAGTCGCCCACCTACCTGCTCTGCTGCTTCCAGCCTCCGGCGCTCGGGGGGGCTGTCGTCCGCTACTTTATTGTCTCGGCTGCTCACCGCGCGGGACCTGAGGACCCGGCTCTGCGCCAGCCCCGCAACTCCGCTCTGCACAGAGCCTTCCCCGGCGTCTGCCTTCCTCCTTCTCCTCCTCTTCTCTGCCCAAGCTCCTGCTCTGCACGTGAGCCGCGCAGCCCGACTCCCGGGCTCGCAGGGCAGCCAGCTCCCGCCGCATCCCCCAGCCCGGGGCTGCTCGTCGCCCCCGCCGTCGCTCGCCGCGCGTCCTCGCTTTGATCCACACTTAAAGCAGCGCCCCGGGCCGCCTTCCTCGCGTCCTGCAGTCCTTCCGTCTTGCCTGCCTCCTCTCGCTGTCAGCCTCAGCTCTGGGCTCCTCTCTCCCCAGCTGCCCCCGCCCGCCGCCTCTCCCGAGGCTGGGGCGGCCGCTGCCAATGAGACTCCTCTGATGCGCTGTTCCGGCCCAGTCATTGTATCGGGAGGGGAGGAAGGGGAGGGGGAGCGAGAGGAAGGGAGGGGGCGCTCTCGGCCCCCGCCGCGCCGCTGCGGGCTGGGCTTGCCTTCCCTACAGAGAAAAGGTACTGGTGCCAAAGGGCGCGGAGCGGCTGGCGCTCCCAAGAGTGGGGGAAATGGAGGGGGTCACCAGCCCGCGCCTATCATCTCTCCCTCCGACTCAAAAGCGCTGGGAGGGACTTGATTCCGCCTCGGTGGCTTCAAGCATCCCAAGACTCGACTGCCCTTAGAATAAAGGGAATGAATGAGACACCGGCGGCTGCGGGAAGCACAGAATCTAGCCAGGGATGGGACTGGGTCTGGCTAATGACTTAATTGGAGATTCCCGCAAACTGGCGTTTCTGCTCCTGAAAGAAAGAAATAGGAAGGAAGGGAGGGAAGGTATAGAGAAAGAAAAGAGACAGAGAGACAAAGACAGAGAAAGACACAGAGAGAGGCAGAGACAGATAGAGAAGAGGGAAGAAGAGAAGGCCTATCCAATGCCAGGCAGAACAGTTCTGTGATTCAGCAGTGTTTTGTTGTGCTTTCTTTACAGATGAAGAAAGGGAAGAGAGGGGTTAACTCAAAATCGCTACTAAGTGACAGGACAGAGCTTCCAACTTGATCTGATGCTGAGTGTACTATAGCAAAAGAGAAGGGGTGGAAAAAGGGAGGACCATTGGTGAAGGAGCCATTGAGGTTTTCCTATTATCTCCAAATGGGTTGGCAAGTAGAGACCCAGAGTTACACTGACAGGGCAGAGAGAA